>NC_059102.1:81446158-82721158 GCF_020740685.1 Jaculus jaculus
AACTTAAAATAGCTTTTGTTGTATTGAACCATAAGGGAAGAATCCATAACACTGTATTCGGGCCAGTTTAAGAAGTTTAATTCCCTTCCTTGTGGAAAATGAGAGTAAAAGAAAGACTGTCTTGATTCACAAAACAATATTTTTCTGGTCTCATTCAGACAAACAAGCCTTACACAGTGGGTATCAGAAGACAGGAAGCATCTTGCTGAGATGCAATGCATAGTGTTGATTCTATTCAAAAGATTCTCCCGGTGATAGTCATGTGTCAGTTTGCCATCAGTGTTGTAACCATTACTTATGATAACTAAGACTAGGAGCGCTCTATTTTGGATCAGTCTTGCAGGTTTCCCTCCCTAATCTGTTGCTTTGGACCTGGAGTAAGGCAGCACATCATGTGGACAGTGTAGCAAAGCAAAACTGCTTACTTGATGGCCAGGAAGCAAATGAGAGGCTGATCCCATTATCCCCTTAAAAGGCATGAACCCAAGACCTGAAAATCATTCCAGAGAATTCACCTCTCAAAAGTTCCTCAGTCCTGTGTGGAGGCACACGCCTTTAATCCCAGCATTCTGGAGGCTGAGGTAGGAGGATTGCCATGAGTTCAAAGCCACCTTGAGACTACATAGTGAATTTTGGTCAGCCTGGGATAAAGAGATACCCTGCCTCAAAAAACAAAAACAAACAAACAAAAAGTTCCTCCACTGCCTGATAACATTTAGATGATTGAGACTTTAACATGTGGGCCTGTTAAGGCATAGTTAAGATCCAGTGTTTAGGAACTCATGTTACATGTGGTGTCAGGGTACTCCCAGACTCCTGACATCTTACTCAAAGAATGGATTAAAGGTACTTTATTAAAAGCAAAACAACAGTTAAAATTGGAATACACTGCCAAAGAGCAGTAGGCCACTGAAGGAGAGAGTATTTAAGGACCTCAGGAAGTGATCTGGGGCTTCTCTCTATAGAATTTTTAAAAGGATGAATGGCAGCTGGAGAGATGTCTTAACATTTAAGGCGCTTGCCTGCAAAGCCTAAGGACCCATGTTGGACTCTCCAGATCCCAGTAAGCCAGACAGAAGGTTGCACATACCCACTAGGTGGTGCAAGCATCTGGGAGTTCAATTAAAGTGGCTGAGGCCCTGGAATGCCAATTCTTTCTCTTGCTCTCCTTCCCTCTCTCTTTCACTCTCTCTCTCTCTAAATTTTTGTTTGTAAAGAAGGATGAATGAATTGATAGGGGGACATAGTTTAAATGGTCTTATGGTTTGATTGACAGGTCTGGGTAATACAACATCATCTTTGTAGTATATATTCCTTCCCATGATGCCTTCGATTTTAATCACATATATGCCCAGTTACACATAGACATAAGATGTTACATTGGGGTTCTGCCCTAACACAGCTTGCCTTATTGCACATGCATCCTAAACTAGTCCAGGCTGTATGGCACCCCACTGTTCTGAACCCAGACCTATCTAAGAATATATGTCAATGGGTGTTAATTACAAAGAATAGTCACTAAGGGAGGAGAGCAGAAGTCCATTGTGTGGAGCAGGGTGTAGGTACAACTAACGTAATTCAGTTCAGATGGGGTTCCAAGTTTTACAGGTTGCTAGGTACATTATTTAGGAGATGGGTATGTTTACTGCTCAGTCAAAGCATGGTTCTGGTGACTTAACTATTCCCTGTGCTTGCTTGCCTCAGCATTGCTATCCCTCTGTTTTCTTTTTTAAATTAATTCAAAAAATTTTAAAAGTTAGTTAAAGAGAAAGAGAGAGAACGGACACACCTGGACCGCTAGCCACTGCAGGAGAACTCCAGAAGCATGTGCCACTTTGTACATTTGGCTTTATGTGGGTACTGGGAATTAAAGCCTGGATCTTTAGGCTTTGCAGGCAAACAGCTTAACTGTTAAGCCATCTCTCCAGCCCCTCCTTTGTTCTTGTCTATTTGATTTCTAAGTGATAAGGCAGTATGGCATATTTCATTAGTTTAAGAAAATAGCAATTTGAAGTAAAAACTTATGAAGAAATATAACAAAGCAGATAAAACAGACTTAGTCTACTCTGAGCCATGTTGGAGTTTATCCAATATGCACATATCAATGGCCCCTTCTATTTTACATTAATCACAGAATCTGGATGGGAGGCAAAGGAAATAGGAAAACTACACTGCCCACTTTCCAGTCATACCAGCAGCCAGAGATTCTCCATGTCATGCATCTTCTCAGGTTGGAGTAATGTCCAGACCATTATTATGGAGAAGTACTTGGTGACTTCTCTGACTGGCTTCAATTATTTTGCATTCTACTTGGTCATGTACAAATATAAACTAAGAATATACTGTTTTATATTTGGGGTTACTCTACAAATCTAAAAGGAAGGGATGGCCAAGGTTGTCTATCCCAGACCTATAATGTCTACTGAAAGGTACATCCTGGAGATTACCTTTTTGACCCACCAAGAGTTAGAAGAGCCCTTCCATTGCCTCCCAAGCACACAGTCTTTGTACTAGATGTTTCGACAGGACTCTGTGGCCAATCCTCCCTATGACCCAAACCCTGTCCCAAAAGTCTTCATATGATTTGGAGTAATCCTAATTGTGGGGTAGTGGACAATTTCCATCACCTTTAAGCAGCATGAGTCACTAATAATGTTTCATTAAAGAGCAAACTGAATGGCAAGCATGTGCTTCTCTCTACCCAAGGGTATCTAATTTGCAACACATGTGCTCTAGCTTACTACAGTATGCAAGAGTATTTTTATATCCTGTCTATGAGTGTCTGATTTCATGTGTTCAAATGATATGTTTCTCAATGAAAAGAATTAAATTGATTTTTTCCAGTTTTTTTAATTAAAGAAAAATTTAGGTGACCTTTTGTTCATTAAAAGTAGACAATTGGAAGAAAAGAACGAGGATATAACATATATATAATATATTAATATTATATTAAGCATTATATTATATTAATATATATTACATATAATATATATCTACATACATATATATGTAACTATATCTACATACATATATATGTGTATATATATATATATACATATATATATATATATATATATATATATATATATGAGTCTAGATAAAAGGCATCAGGAAGGTAAATGTAGAAGAGAATCTTAAGGATGAAAAAAATTAAAATTCATTTCTCTTTTGAGAACATGTAATCTCTCTCTCTTCATATAACAAATTGTGTATAGTGAGATAAAGTCTTTGAAACCAATAGTATGTCTGGTTGAAGGTCAGTTTCTGAAGGTGAAATAAAAAGCATGAGGAAGTCACGAACTTCTGACCTTGAATTCAGATTAATTAGGACCTACTTAATTCTGGTATAGTAAGGAAGGATATAGTACAGCATTAGAACAAGGTTAATTTTGAGGAAAAATATATACAAACACAATTCAAGGATCTCTGTCTCAGGGTTATGCAAGTTACAGTGGCATTATCGAATCTACCTCCACAAAATATTTCTTCCCAAGCATGTATGTTTTAAGTGTATAAATTAGTTGTCTCAAACCAATAAATAAATAAATAAATAAAATGAAAATAAGTAAAAACAGTGGTGAAAGAAATTGTTCATATTTTACAGTATGTTTTATGCATAACTCATCCTCTATGATGACAAAACGTACAGAGGGGAGAATGAGAACATCTTTGAGTTATGGGATCACATCTACATTAAATCTCCATCTATTGCCTTTCCATGGATGTGAGTTCATAAGTCTCCTATAGAGCCTAAACTAGTATGCACTGGTTTTCTGTTATTTGCCACTAAAAACATTCAAACTGACAAAATACATCTAATGAAACCATGCATAATATGATGGCTTTGGTGGGCATTTTTAAATTTCAAGGAATATGCTTGAGATTAGCTTAGTGAGTTTGAGCTTATAAAAAGATAGGAGGGCTAAGGAGATGGTTTAGCAGTTAAGGTGCTTGCCTGTGAAGCCTAAGGACCCAGCTTTGATTCTTCAGTACTCACATGCTCTCTCCAAATAAATAAGCTAATTAAATATTTTTAAAAGAAAGATAGCTATGAAAATTAGAAAGACAGGAGTTTCTTACAGCAAGCACCCAAGTCTAAGAAATACAGCGCTTCTCTGCTCACAGTAGAAGCACACAGAGAAAAAATGAAATCTCACTGCAGAGGATGCAGCTGTAGAAACTAGGTTTCCTCAGAGTCTCTTTAATTCTGCCAAAATCATATTTTGATGTCATCATGTTTCTTTGTAATTTGCTTTTCTTCTGCCTCTAAAAATATTGGCTTAAATTAATTCCTTCAAGTTGTTATACAGCTATTTCCTCAGAATTGAAATATTCAGTCCTTGCAGGAGGAAGGAGACTCATAACACTCACTCAGGAAATAAACTGACCAGGCCCAAGCTCAGTAAATTAAGAGATTGGCAAGACCCCTCCCCAAGGTTCCATAGCCAGTAACAACTTGTAGAGAGAGGAGACCATGACTATCCAGGGGCTTACAAGTCAAGCTGACAGCTCCAGGGATAGAACTATCTGGAGTTCACTACTGGGATTGGGTTTTTAGTGATGAAACTGCCTTTGAGTGATCCATAAACTATCAGGGTGGATTCATGTGCCTGGTCTGTGTTGGGTAGCTTTTGTTCACATCTTCTCAGGAAAAGTCATAAAACAAGTCTAGAAATCCTTGGTGGTCTGTTCATAGTAGACACTGGACCACCAAACAGCTGCTTGCCACTCATTGCACATAGGAAGAATTATTGACTCATGTATTTCATTTTTGAGGTGGCATTATTGTACCCTGAAGCCTCTCCCCTAAGTTCCAGGATAAGAAACTCTGCTTTGAAGTACGTCATTACGGAGGACATTTCTGGGTGTTTTGTTGAGAAAAAGAAGTGTCTGGCTAACTGTTTTGTACAGAAAGTATGTGTTTGTGTGTGTTTGTGTATGTATTCTCCAGGTTTGGTATATGGCATTTTCTTTCCAACCCAATGAACCTGGTCCTAAAATTTCCCTGTCTCTCTGTTGTTGTAGTGGTTAAGTGAACTCCCTCTTTATCCCTTAGCCTTACTGCTCAGCCTAGGTAGTCCTTCTCAAACTGTCCACAAGTGGTCAGTATTCTTGTTTTGTTTTTAATTTCTCTTTCTTCTTTTTTTTTGGGGGGGGGGGATTTGTTGTAACCCAGGCTGACTTGGAATTCACTTGGTAGTCTCTCATCTCAGGGTGGCCTTGAATGCAAGGCGATCCTCCTACCTCTGCTTCCCAAGTGCTGGTGTTAAAGGCATGCGCCATCATGCCTGGTGTGCCTTTCTTTCCTTCCTTCCTTCCTTCCTTCCTTCCTTCCTTCCTTCCTTCCTTCCTTCCTTCCTTCC
This sequence comes from Jaculus jaculus, assembly GCF_020740685.1. NCBI lineage: Eukaryota > Metazoa > Chordata > Mammalia > Rodentia > Dipodidae > Jaculus > Jaculus jaculus. The sequence goes on from NC_059102.1 coordinate 81,451,522, forward strand.
TTCCTTCTCTCTCTCTCTCTCTCTCTCTCTCTCTCTCTCTCTCTCTTTCCTTCACTCTGTCTCTCTCTCTCTTTCTCCCTCTCTCTTTCTTTCAAGGTAAGGTCTTGCTCTATCTCAGGCTGACCTGGAATTCACTATGTAGTTTCAGTATGACCTCAAACTCACGGACAGACTTCTATCTCTGGTGGGATTAAAAGCGTGTGCCACCATGCCCAGCTTGTTTTTAATTTCTGACACATCAGTAACCAATGCACTAAAAACAAACTACCAGGAAAAGGATGGCATTTTTGGATATTGTGCCAAAATCAAATTGCTATAAATATTCATAAAGGTTTTGTTTTAACTTTTTGTGGGCGAGGCTGTGGACCACACTTTGGGAATATATGCATTCTCTAAAACAGAAACATCTGAATAGCTTTTATGCTTAGTATAAATGCAGCATCTTGGCTCAGGCTTGATAGTATACACTTGTAATTTTAGCACAATGGTAAGAGAAGTGTGAATTTAAGGCCATTCTGAGCCACAGAATGCTTACACCTAATCTAGGCTACATAGCAAGACCCTCTCTAAAGGGAATGGAAAGGAAGAGGAAGGAGGAGAGAAACTGGGAGGGAGCACTGGGGTGATGAGGAGGGGAAATACACACTCTCCGGGGTACACCAGACCTACAGAAAATCATAATCTTCATTTTGACCACAGCCTGAAGTGATTTATTCCCACTTCAAAGTTCTTAGGGAGTTTTCATTCATTTATGTGTTTCTTTTTTTTCTTACAAGAATGTGCTGCTCTCTCTTCCTAAGAAAGTTTGTGTTTTGTTTTTCTTTCAGAACTTCAGGTAACTGGAATTTTCTCATCCAGGTACTGGATCAAATTTCACTTCTGTGGAGAAAATGTATCTGGCTCTCCAAGAAAAGCAGTATCCCCATACCCTTCAAGTTTCTCTCTCTTTTATCACTAAAATGATGTGACATTTGAGCTCTTAGTGAGATTAGAACTGCAACTAAAGCCCTTACAAACATTTAGCAAAGAATAGAAAAAAATAGACATGAAGGGCAAAATTATTAAGGATTTATTTTATGAGTATAGGTAAGGAAAAATAAGTAAATCTCCCAAGCTGAGTAGCTGGGAGGGGTCCTGAGCAGGTTGTAATGTGGTAGCTGGATTTGGACTTCTTTATAACCTAGGAAATGTAAACCAAGAGACACTTACAGACTTAGGTGTACAGCAGAGATCTTGTGTGGTCGGTGGGCACACAGAAAGATGCACAGACATAGAAGGAGTCCACCAACCTGTGAGGAGGAGGTAGAAGCACAAGTGAGCAAGAAACTGAAGATATCTTGGATTGGCCATTTTCTAGTCTGGCTGGGATAGGCTGGCATCTATGTTCTTCTTGGCCTCTGTCTCTGAGTGACTACCTATAAACGCTACCTTTTTCTTATGCTCTAGTAATATCATTTGCCATTATCTAAAATTGCAGTGGTTGTTCTTTCTCCACTCTCTCCCCCCTCAAATGCAAGCTCCATAGACAGAGGTCTCTGTGGCCTTTCCTGTCCTTACCTGTTTAGTAGTGGATGCTAGATGCTGCCCGTACGCCTCTTTACCTCCTGATTCCTGCGAGCTGCTACTACTTTTTTATGTAATAGGTAGCCTAGTCAAAACTGGCTAAGAAAGTGAAAACAAGTTTGTCTTATGTACCCAGACAGATCCAGAGTAAATGCAACTAACAGGCATGGTTCTGTGAGGGCTCTGACCACCCTTCTCTCAGTTTCTTTAAAACCCCATCCTTTGTCACGAATCAACGTCTAGGCTGGTAACTAGACAGCCCATGTCATTCCAGCTCTCACATTCATACAGAATGGCGTTAAGAGAGTATTCAAGGCAGCCATTCTCCTTTAAGAGAGTAAGAATGTATCTCTTCCATAGTCTACTGAGGCATTCCTTCAGCATTTCTCATGCTACATTGAATCTCAGGTCTATTCCACACATGAAAGCACAGTGTACAACATAAACAATAACATACACAGATCCAAAATGTACCATTCAGTAACTTTGGACAGTTATATATATGTCCGTGTAGATAAACACAAACCACAATGCGGAGTCTTTCCATCTCTGAATGTGACCTTGCATTCTTCCCAGGCAAGTAAGATCAGTAACAATGCTTTGCTGAGCCACAGTGGCAAAAGGAATAGCCACAAATGCTGACCTTGTCTTTATCAAGATACTGATGTTTTATTCATGACTTATTTTTTTACATTGCATTTTAATTTCTAAAAATGTTGCATAAAAAGAGAATTTATCCTGGTTATTGAGGTTGTTTCTTGCCTAAGATGGGTACTTTATTCATTTGTTTTTCCTATGTTGCAAACCACAGTCCTGGAATCTCTTGTTCTACCTGCCTATCTTCATCACTCTGTCGCCTCATCATGATATGTATGTATGTACTCAGCATATGAGTCTATCAGAGTAGCCTGGCTCCTTTTGTGGCTGCTGAAGTCCCCGTAAAAAAGTCTCAAGACACAAAGGCAAGTCTGTCTTATCTGGTTCAGCCTAGGAAATCAAACAGATGTCATTTCTGCTGCTTTCCATTCACTTGCACAGTCACAAAGGTGTGGTAGGTATCAGGAGGAGGAACGCAGACTCTCCCTCTTTTTACCCTTAGTTTTTCAAGGTAGGGCCTCACTCTAGCCCAGGCTGATCTGGAATTCACTATGTAGTCTCAGGGTGACCTTGAAGTCATGGCGATCCTCCTACTTCTGGCTCCTGAGTGCTGGGATTAAAGGTGTGCACCACCATGCCTGGCTGATTCTACCTTTTGATAAAACAAGTATCAAAACATTTGCAGATATACTTTAGAATTACCAGGTGCCTTATTGGTTTTGTAGCCATTCTGGGTTGGTAGGGAATTGCCATTTGTTTAGTGAGTTAAAAATTCCTCTTGAATTAAACTACAAATCAGTAGCAAGAAAGGCTATAGAGCGTACACAAAATCATGGAAACTAAACAATACACTACTAAATGATGAATGGGTCAATGAAGAAATCAAAAAGGAAATCAAAAAATTTATAGAGTCAAATGATAATGAGAACACAACATACCAAAATCTCTGGGACACAATGAAGGCAGTTCTAAGAGGTAAATTTATAGCCTTAAGTACCTATATTAAGAAATTAGAAAGGTTGCAAGTAAATGACCTAATGCTTCGCCTTAAAGCCTTGGAAAAAGAAGAACAAGGCAAACCAAAAATCAGTAGATGGGAAGAAATAATAAAGATTAGGGCAGAAATTAATGAAATAGAAACAAAAAGAACAAGCCATAGAATTAATGAAACAAGAGTTGGTTCTTTGAAAGGATAAACAAGATTGATAAACCCTTAGCAAATCTGACCAAAAGAAAGAGAGAAGAGACACAAATTAATAAAATCAGAGATGAACAAGGTAACATCACAACAGATTCCAGAGAAATTCAAAAAATCATAGGGACATACTATAAAAGCATATACTCCACAAAGTATGAAAATCTGAAATAAATGGATGATTTCCTTGATCTATATGACCTACCTAAATTAAATCAAAATGAGATTAATCACTTAAATAGACCTATAACAAACATGGAGATCCAAACAGTTATCAATAATCTCCCAACCAAAAAAAGCCGAGGCCCAGATGGATTCACTGGTGAATTTTACCAGACTTTTAAGGAAGAGCTAACACCATTGCTTCTTAAGCTTTTCCAGGAAATAAAAAAAGAAGGAATTCTACCAAACTCCTTCTATGAGGCCAGCATCACCCTGTACCAAAACCAGGCAAAGATAGAACAAAAAAAAAGAAAATTACAGACCAATCTCCCTCATGAACATAGATGCAAAAATTCTCAACAAAATATTGGCAAACAGAATACAAGAGTATATCAAAAAGATCATTCACCCTGACCAAGTAGTCTTTATCCCAGAGATGCAGGGATGGTTCAACATACGCAAATCTATAAATGTAATACATTACATAAACAGTTGAGGACAAAAATCACATGATCATCTCATTAGACGCAGAAAAAGCATTTGACAAAATCCAACATCCCTTCATGATAAAAGTCCTACAGAGACTGGGAATAGAAGGAACATATCTCAATATAATAAAGGCTATTTATGACAAGCCTACAGCCAACATATTACTAAATGGGAAAAACTGGAAGCTTTTCCACTAAAATCAGGAACAAGATAACGGTGACCACTGTCCCCACTTTTATTTAATATAGTTTTGGAAGTCTTAGCCATAGCAATAAGGCAAGAGACACACATAAAAGGGATACAAATTGGAAAGGAAGAGATCAAGTTATCATTATTTGCAGATGACATGATTCTATACATAAAGGACCCTAAAGACTCTACTAACAAACTGTTAGAGCTGATCAAAACCTACTGCAATGTAGCAGGATACAAAATAAATACACAGAAATCAGTAGCCTTCATATATGCTAACAACAAACACACAGAGGATGAAATCAGAGAATCACTCCCGTTCACAATTGCATCAAAAAAAATAAAGTACCTTGGAATAAACCTAACCAAGGAAGTAAAGAATCTCTACAATTAGAACTTTAAAACACTCAAGCGAGAAATTGCGGAAGACACTAGAAAGTGGAGAAACATCCCTTGTTCCTGGATTGGAAGAATCAATATTGTGAAAATGGCAATCTTACCTAAAGCAATCTACACATTTAATGCAATTCCTATCAAAATTCCAAAGGCTTTTTTCATGGAAATAGAAAAAACAATCCAAGAATTCATTTGGAATCACAAAAGACTCGAATATCTAAAATAATACTGAGCAACAAAAACGAGGCTGGTGGTATCACCATACCTGATTTTAACCTATACTACAGAGCCATAGTAACAAAAACAGCATGGTACTGGCACAAAAACAGACATGTAGATCAGTGGAACAGAATAGAGGACCCAGATGTAAGTCCAAGTAGCTATAGCCACCTGACATTCGATAAAAATGCCAAAAATACTCAATGGAGAAGAGACAGCCTCTTCAGCAAATGGTGTTTTGAAAACTGGATATATATCTTCAGAAGGATAAAAATAGATTCTTCTCTCTCGCCATGCACAAGAATTAAGTCCAAATGGATTAAAGACCTTAACATCTGACCTGAAACTCTGAAACTGCTAGAGGAAAAAGTAGGGGAAACCCTTCAACATATTGGTCTTGGCAAAGACTTTCTGAATACAAGCCCAATTGCTCAGGCAATAAAACCACAGATTAACCACTGGGACCTCATGAAATTACAAAGATTTTGCACTGCAAAGGACACAGTGAAAAAAGCAAAGAGGCAACCTACAGAATGGGAAAAAAATCTTCGCCAGCTATATATCTGATAGAGGATTCATATCTAGGATATACAAAGAACTCAAAAAGTTAAATAATAAGGAATCAAACAAGCCAATCAAACAATGGGCTATGGAGCTAAATAGAGAGTTCTCAAAGGAAGAAATACGAATGGCATATAAGCATCTAAAAAAATGTTCTACGTCACTATTCATCAGGGAAATGCAGATTAAAACTACATTGAGATTCCATCTCACTCCTGTCAGATTGGCCACCATCATGAAAACAAATGATCATAAATGTTGGCAGGGATGTGGAAAAAACGGAACCCTTCTGCACTGCTGGTGGGAATGCAATCTGGTCCAGCCATTGTGGAAAACAGTGTGGAGGTTCTTAAAACATCTAGAGATTGATCTACCATATGATCCAGCTATAGCACTCCTAGGCATATATCCAAAGGACTCATCTCATTTCCTTAGAAGTACATGCTCAACCATGTTTATTGCTTCTCAATTTATAATAGCTGGGAAATGGAACCAGCCTAGATGTCCCTCAACAGATGAGTGGATAATGAAGATGTGGCACATTTATACAATGAAGTTCTACTCAGTGGTAAAGAAAAATGAAGTTATGAAATTTGCAGAAAAATGGATGGACCTGGAAAGTATTATACTAAGTGAGGTAACCCAGACCCAGAAAGCCAAGTGCCACATGTTCTCTCTCATATGTGGATCCTAGCTACAGATGATTGGGCTTCTGTGTGAGAATGAATATACTTAGTAGCAGAGGCCAGTAAGGTAAAAAGGAGACATAAAGGGTAGAGAAAGGAAGGGAGGAGGATACTTAATAGGTTGATATTGTATATATGTAATTACAATGATTGTAATTGGGAGGTAATATGATGGAGAATGGAATTTCAAATGGGAAAGTGTGGGGGTGGGGAGGGAGGGAATTACCATGGGATATTTTATAATCATGGAAAATGTTAATAAAAATTTAAAAAAAATTCCTCTTGAAACTAAATTTATGTTTGTTTATGCTTTTGTCCCCTCTTTTGAGATGGCCTCTTGTAGCCCAAGTTGGTCTTTCTCTCCTGATCCTCCTGCCTTCACCTCCCCAGTGCTCAGACTGGAAGTACTAGTCACTAGACCCAAGCTCCAAACTAATTTAAAAAATCACACATTCAGTTAAAAGCATCTCTTCCTAGTCCTCAGCTCTAGTTGAGTAGTATTTGTTGTATTCACCCTAATTTCACTACTTAAATGATATGTCTCACTCCTCCAACTTTAAGTAAAGAGCTGGGAATATGATGAAAAAGAGCCAAAATATGTGTTTACTTGACCGGGTGCTGAAAACCTCCTTGAATGGCCAATATCCCAAATCTGGATTTTTTTTTTTTTTTTTTTTTCTGTTGCAGGGTGATTTACTGAGTTATTTTGAGACCTCCTCCTCTTTGGCTCCTTGGGCCTCTGTGCATTTTGAGAATGTTGTACATGCCGGTTGACCTCATGAAATTGCCCTTGAATTCCTGGTTTCCTGGTACACCATCCACAGACTCTCCTTGCCAAGGCCCATACATCTAGGAAGGCAGTTCTTTTAACAGAGGCCTTTCACAATGGTGCTAGCTTAGACCCAATACCTTTCAAATTCAGTCTATTTGGTGCCATAGGGAAGGCTGGCCCCTCAGTCCCTCCACATCTATAGATTTTTCTTATGCCTGTCATCACATGCAGCCTTCCACACTCAAGTATACCTGACAGAAAGTTAGGCAGTGATCTCTCTGCTCCCCAAATTCCAGGAGATGCATATCAAGTCTCCAGAGACTTTCTCACTATGCTCAGTGTTAACAGCTGCATTACACAAGGGAATTTTCCTGTTTAGCAACCATCTGGCCGAAGAGATCAAATGCCTCCTCTGTAACAGAATATCCAGGTTCTCTTAATGATTCTACTGAAGCACGCCCAGTTATCTGGGAAGATAGTGAAGGAGCAAGACCCTGTCCACTAGAAGGAGTGGAAGAGAAACACATGAAAAGCCCTACAAAGTATAGTTTCTTCAAAGAAAGTATCATTCTGAAAACCCTCCTTTGAATGCCTGCTCTTTTTTTTTTTTTTTTGCATAGCCTGGGAGTGAAGGAATGGCAGAGGGGAAAGATCCAGGTTACTGAGCCCTGCTGGGTATTTGTTCATCAGTTCTGCTTAAAATATATGCATCAAGTATCTATTGGAGCTCCAGATTTAGGTTCAACTAAAATGTTCCAATTGACATTGGCAATGTTGCTGTTAACTTACATGAGTCACATGGTATAGTGCCTGTTACTAGATCATATCCCACCTCTCATCTTAAATCTATTGCATCTTATTGTTTTCATTATGGTAGCTCTATAACATTCTTTACTAGCTAGTATACCTCAGTGGTATTTTTTCTCAAAATTCTCATTGTTTTTTTTCTCACCAAATAGAATAATCATGTTAGTTATAGATCCCAAGATTAATAGAGATAATCCATATGGTATTTGTAGTTTGTTTTATTTAAGAACTTGCAGTTACTTGCCTCTTACAAGTAGTAACATTCTCAGATTGAATTAACAACAGTGTTTTTGTGAAGTTATATCTCCTGAAATTTCATTAAAATGGCAAACAAAAGCAAATCATGATAAGGTATTAAATAGATACCAGATCTGCTTTTAATTTGTAGATTAAAATGCAGATTACCAGAATTGTTGGTGTAATCCAGTGGTAGAGCATTAACTGGCAATTAGCAGGCCCTGGGTTTGATCCCAAGCCCTTGGGAAGGGGAGGAGAGGCAAAATGTTGGTTATCTAGAAAAAGTTAGAAACTGGCTAAATAGGAAGAATAATAATGAGAAGAACTGAGACATGAAGTACTCCAAAATAATCTACAGCTCTCTGTTTTTTTTTTTTTCTGGGAAAAAGAGATTTATTTTGGTTTACAGGCTTAAGGGGAAGCTCCACGATGGCAGGGGAAAAGGATGGCATGAGCAGAGGGTGGACATCACCCTCTGGACAATATAAGGTGGACACACCAACAGGAGGGTGTGCCCAACACTGGCAAGGGGAAACTGGCTTTAATACCCATAAGCCCGCCCCCAACAATACACTCCCTCCAGGAAGCATTAATTCCCAAATCTCCATCAGCTGGGAACCTAGCATTCAGAACACCTAAGTTTATGGGGGACACCTGAATCAAATCACCACAGATATTGTCAGACATTGGCAGAGCCCTGGGTTAAAGCAAACCTAGACTGTCTGACATAAAGGCCCCAGGCTATGGAGGGGTAGCAACACCCTGAACTGCAGTCATATCTCAGGGACCACACTGGCAGGATAGTTCCTACCCCTATCCTTGGAGGTTGCAATGAGCCAGGATCCTCCCCTCATTCTTGGGGGTTGCAGTGAACCAGGGCCTCTGGACAAAATCCTGGACCCCAAGATTGGCAGGAAGTAAGGCCACTCCCTTTCCAAGCATGGGATACCTGGACTTTCAGATAAGACTTAGGCTTTGCCCATCACTCTGTGGCCTTTGGTCAGTTGCCTAAGAAACTGCTTATCTTCAGACCCTAGATCATCTGACCCACCATTGCCTACATGTTGGAACGAATGTCCCCATAGACTAGTGATCTTTAAATCCACCAATGCCCGTAGGGTCCTTTTCCTGCCCTCAGATGCTTATAGATCCATTTTCCCTGACAATAAACTGAGAACTGCTCACCAGAACTGACTCCTGGGAGTGAGTGATTCTCTCTCGATGGGATCCAGCTCTCTGTTTTTGTTTCAGCCCTTTAGTCTTTGCTGACCTACCTTTGGTTCTTAGGCTTCCCACTATAGCAATATCTCTAAAACTGCAAAGCACAGTACAATTAAAATACTGGAGGACAAAAGAGTATGACTGAATACTTAGTGTCTGAAATGTCTTTGTTGCAAGAAGGTAGCTGGAGATATGAGATTATATTTTCTAATATAAAAAAATGCAAAATGAGTTCAACTTGGAGCTTTTTTAGAAATTTCTAGCTCAGTAATTAATTGCAAAACTGAAAAGGGCAAGGTGAAAACTTGACCAAACCAAACTAATAAATGACTAGCATTTTGAGAGAACATTTAAGGTTTTGTATTAGAGAGTTTTACTTCTCTGTAATATTCCCTAAATCTGTCTCTATATCTGCAGTGGTTGTTTCTTGCCTATGAAACATTTTTAAATTATGGGAATAATACACTCCAGTTTACTCAATAAGGAGATGTTTATATTAAACTCCAATAAAATGTTGAATGTTTTTTTCTTTCATGTCAGTTAGATTACATATAATAAATGCTATATGCTATAATATTCATGATGAGATTAATGTGGCATATATGTAGTAGCAGTTATGCTATATAAAAACCATGTATTTGTATCCCACAGATATTCTGAATTATCAAGCTCTTATAAATTTAGATGCCTCAGGTCAATTTAAGGAAAGAGAAACTGGCACCAGCTTTAGTAAGAGCTTAAAGAATGCTGAAATTTATCACCCAGGGACATCTGGTCCTCCCTGATTGAACAGGTCAGAAAGGAATGTGTCATGCCTTGCTTTACTTAAGGCACCTTTGTATCCTCTCTTATCTCTTTTTTTGTTAAGTAATTAATATTCTTGGATACATCAGGGCTGAAAGATAAGAGAACTGCCTACTGGTCATTCTTTAATGAATGCCAATTGAGTATCTGGTTTGAGCCAAGCAGTAAAATAATCACAAAAACAAAATTGATGGCCTGGTTTCTGCTTCTGAGATACTCACTTTGTAGAGAAAGCAGCAGTCTGGAGGATGATGGTATTATAGAAGATCTTTTGCACTGTATCCATGACAACGAGGCACTTAGCCAGGCATGGTGGTGCATGCCTGTAATTCCAGCCCTAGAGGGTGAGGCAGGAGGATCATGTGTCCCAGGTCATTCTAGGCTACATAGCACAACTTTGTTTCAAAATCAAAAAGAAAATCAAAACCGAAACAAAACAAACAAACAAACAAACACAACTTTTCTAATGACTTATTTTTTAAGACAAATGTTTTCAAAGCCTTTAAAGTAAAGCAATTATTTTCTTTATTCAAAATTCTTTTACCTTGAAATCTTACAGTTTTGTTTTAGCCATGTTATACATTTTAACTTCAAGGTGTGTTGTTGTTGTTTAATTGATAGGTCCTCTGGGAAATGAGAAGTTTGTTGGAGCATTCTCTTGGGGTCCACATGAGGCTTGAAGAACTATGAACAAGGCGGAATTGGCTGGAGGGAGACGTTGAATGCTAGATAGTGACAAATGCCTTAGTAAATGCCACACTATGTACGAGAACTGGAATTCACCACCTTGAATCAAGCACCTCCAGATTTTCTTTAAAAACTGTGAAAAATTCTATATCCCTAAAAAATGGCCTAACTTATTAGAAATTATTCCAAAAATTGTCTTAGCATAATCATCTTTGCATCCATTTTTGTTGTCTTTGCTAAAACAAATTGCTATTGCAGATATTTTCCCAAATCTGTAATTATTCTTCTACAGTTTTAACCTACATTAAAATGTAGCTGTTTTGTATAGAGGTTTGACTGGCTTCCCACCACAGTGCAGTGCCAAGTGCAGCAAGATTAGGATCCAGTCCACTCATTAAAGTGTTTGTTCTCAAGTAGAAGCACATAGGCACCACAAGGGGACATATACATGCATACATCACACACACACACACACACACACACACACACACACACACACACACACAAAGCCACATGCACACATATACCACATTACATACATATACATACATATAATCAAGAATAAAATTTTAAAGTATTTTAAAAATATTTTATTTATTTGAGAGAGAGAGAGAGAAAGAATGGGCATGTTAGTGCCTCTAGCCCTGGAAACAAACTCGAGATACATGCGCCACCTTGTGCATCTGGCTTATGTGGGTCCTAGAGAATCAAACCTGGGTCCTCTGGCTTTGCAGGCAAGTGCCTTAACCACTAAGCCATCTCTCCAGCTGAAGAATGATTTTTTAAAAAGCAACTTAATGAAGAAAGGGTTTATTTGGGCTTACAGTTTAAAGGATACCTTCTATTATGATGGGGAAGGCATGACAGCAGGGATGTGAAGAAGCTGGTTACATTCAATCTGCACACCATTAGGGTGGCTCTTTAGATTACAAACTATTCTCGAAACTGCCTCACGAGAGTTGCTGAGAACTTTGTCCCCTAGGTGATTTTAGATCTGGACAAGTTGACATTAACCATTGTGAGCCATAAGCTTAATATGTAGCCAAAGATAATTTTGAATGTCTGTTCCTTACACCATCTCTCTGGCCAAGTTCTGGGATTTTTGGGTAGGCACTACCATTTCCTATTTATGTGGTTCTGGGGTTGTACCCAGGATTTTGTGCAGGTGAGGTAAGCTCTCTACCCGCTGAGGTACATTTCTAGTCCTTTTTGTCATGCTATGTATTCACACCACTCCCTCCAACCTTGTCTCTGACTGCCCTTCATTTTACATGAAACTGAGTCCTTTGATAAATACAGGCCAGTTGTCTATAGAATATCCTGTATTTTGGATCATAAGAATTATGTCCTCACAATTAGACTGAAACCAACATCTTTAATAAGAATATTGTGAAGTAATTGTATGAGTAGAAACTTTGATCAGACTATACCACTATTGGCAATGCCAAGCTTTACTACTGGGATAACAAAATAATCCAGATATCTCCATTATAAGTACATATTTTCTTCTTTGTAATTAATACTAAATATGTAACATTATTTTAGGTAGGGTTCTTTGAAGGAACAGACCAAATAAAATTTATACACATTAAAGTAGGGGGGGAACTTGCTAGGTTAAATTACACTCTATGGGCTGGGTAGTCCAAAACTGACCAGTCATGCTGGAAAGGCTGAGAGTCTGGTAGTTGCTCAGCTCAGGAAGTTAGATGCCTCAGCAATACCAATATGGTGATGAAGGCCTGGAAGATTCCTGAAGACTGATATTCAATCCATGGTGGAAGGCCAAAGGAGCTGGAGTCTGATGTCAGTGGAGGATCGTGGTGGCAGTAGAAGCAACAGTGGATTATTAAGAAGCAAAACCATTTTCTCTTAGGACCTCTTTACATGTGAACCAACCATTGGAAGATGCCACCCACTATACAGGTAGGTCTCCTACCCTTAATCTTCTCTGGAAACATCCCTATAGACATGCTCAGAGGTGTGTCTTAGGTGATTCCAGATCGCTTCAAGTTGACAATCAAGATTAACCACCACAGATGTGGTAAATTGGGACATGTGTTTCCTAAAAATCTATTGATCTGTTAAATAATTTTGGAGTGAAGAATTATTAAATTAGAAACACCAGAAATTGTAATTTTTCTACTCTAATAGTTATTTTAAAGATTTATTTTTATTAGAGACAGAGAGGGTGAGAGAGACAGTGAAAAAATAAGAATGGGCATGCCTGGGCCTCTAGCCACTGCTCTACACAAGAGTTGAACAACCAACCTCAAGAGGCTATAAGAGGAAGATCATAATAACCAAAGCTAGAGCAGGTACAAAAAAAAAAAAAAAATGTGCAAAGCTCAAGGAAGCACCAAACCACATAAAGTCTCCAACATGGCAGGGGTTAAATAAGACCTTACTGTTATAACTTTAAACAATAATGACCTCAACTCACCCATGAAAAGATACATTAGAAGGGTGGATCAGAAAAATGGACCCTTATATCTGCCTTATCATTAAGGATTGACAACTCCTCAAGGTGAAAAGATGGAAAATGATTTTGCAAGCAAATGGAAATAAGTGAGTATGGCTATATTAATGTCGACAAAATAGACTTCAAACCCAAAGCAATAAAAAGAATAAAGAAGGCCATCTTTTACTTGTCAAGGGAATAATTAAATGAGAGGATATCATCATTATAAATCTATACACATAAAACACAGTAATAGCAAAACATACTTGGCAACAAATCAGAAATAAATCCCAATACCAATGTAGTAGGAGACTTAAGTACTCCACTCTTATCAATAGACAGAGCATCTAAGCAGCAACTCAATAGGGAAATAATAGATATTAACAACATCATAGATCAATAAGGCTTAACAGATATCTACAGAACATTTGACCTCAATTATACAAAATACACATTATTATCAGCAGACCATGGACTCTTTTCCCAAATAGATCATATATTGAGTCATAAAGCATGCCTCCATAAATTCACGAAAATTGACGTTACTTCCTGCATCATATCTTACCACAATTCATTAAAGCTAGAAATTAACAATAAAAGACACAAAAGAAAATACACCAGTTCCTGGAGACTGAACAGAAACTACTAAACAATGAATGGGCCATGGAAGAAATCAAAAAAGGAAGTAGTAAAATTTATAGAACTGAATGATAATGAAAACACACCATACCAAAACTTAAGGAACACAATGAAAAGAATCTTAGGGAGAAAACTTGTAGCACTAAATGCCTTCATAACCAAGCAGAGAGATCTAAAACTAATAACCTAACCATTCACCCAAAAGTGTTAGAAGAACAAGAAGAATCCAACCCTAAGAGTTCCAGACAGAAAAGATCAAAGAAGAAAGTAATGAATTGGAAACTAAGAAAATTGACAAAACAAAGAGCTAATTCTTTGAAAAAATAAGCATGATTGATAAAACCATGGCCAATTTTATCAAACAAAGAAAAAGAGAAGTCTCAAATAAACAAAATTATAAATGAAAAGGGAGAGGTCACAATAGACATCAATGAAATTGGAAGAATCATCAGAACATATTTCTAAAACCTCTACTACATAAAATTGGATAGCTGTGAAGAAATGTATGAATTCCTAGACACGTACCGCCTAAACAAATCTCTTACATCCATTGAGATTGAAAATTTAACAAGTAGCATCCTCAAAAGAAAAAGTTTAGGACCTGGTGGATTCTCAGCTGAATTCTGCATTGAAGAACTGAACCACTTTTCCCCAAGTTTATTCACATGGAATCAGACTGAAATGAACACCCATTACAAGAGACAATGGGCTGGCATTTCCAAAGTGTGTCAAATAGAGAAATTTGGTTCAAATCTGCCAAACTGTAGTTCAAAACGAAAGAATAATAAAAATTCATTTCAATAATACAATCTGAAGGTTTTCTTCTTACATTCACAATGAGATCATACTTGTGTAAAGTATCCTAATATAAGTAAACAAAGAAGACTGCAAAACATAGAAGATAAAGGGGGCCTGAAGAGATGGTTCACTAGTTAAGGCACTTGCCTGTAAAACCTGACAATCCAGGGTCAATTCCCTAGTACCCATGTGACGTCCAGTACACAAAGTGGTGCATGCGTCTGGAGTTTGTTCACTCTGGCTAGAGCCTCTAGCACATCCATTCTCTCTCTCCCTCTCTCCCCTCTGCTTGCAAATAAATAGATAAAAATATTTTTGAAAATATAAATGGGAACAAAATACAAAGAAAGATAAGCTACATCACTGTCAAAACAAAATGAAACAAAACAAGATGAAAAATCAAACAACATTCAAAACTAGAACTAAGCTAGGAATGGTGATGCCATGTCTCTAATTCTGGCACTCAGGAGGCAGAGGTAAGAGGTTCACTGTGACTTCAAGGCTAGCCTGCGACCAGAGTTAGTTCTAGGTCAGCTTGGGCTAGAGTGGCACTCTACCTCAAAAAATAAACCAACAAACCCAGAACTAAAAGGAAATCACTGCAACACAATGTAAACATGTGCTAAAGTATTTATTTTCTTATTATAAGGAAGGTATTATAAGTTTAGGAAACCAATAATGAGAAAATACAGAGTGGGGGTGGGATAGATTACTTAGTGGTTAAGGCACTTGCCTGCAAAACCTAATGACCCAGGTTCAGCTCCCCAGTACCCACATTAAGGTCAGAGGCACAAAGTGGCACATTCACCTGGAGTTTGTTTGCAGAGGCTAGAAACCCTGGCATAGCCATTCTCCCACCTCCTTTCTCTCCTTGCAAATAAATATTTTAGAAAATATGAAATATCAACTGTAGTAGCTAAATATTTAAGGCAGACAAAAGCCACAAAGTCATAAAAAGCTTTATTTTATTTTATTTTAGCTTTTGTATTGTTTTTCTCTTTTTGGTTTTTCAAGGTAGGATTTCACTCTAGCCCAGGCTGGCTTGGAATTCACTACGGAGTCCCAGGGTGGCCTCGAACTCACGGTGATCCTCCAACTTCTATCACCCGAGTGCTGGGATTAAAGGTGTGTGCTGCCATACCCGGCTTTTTGTATGTTTTTATGAGTGAGAGAGTGAGAGAGAGGAGAGAGAAACTTGGTATGCCAGGGCCTCCAGCCCCTGCAATCAAACTCCAGACATGTGCACTATCTTGTGTGCAAGTGTGCCTTGCGCATTTGTGTCACCTTGTGCACCTGGCTTATGTGGGATCTGGAGACTCAGACAAGGAGCCTTAACCTTCACAGGCAAGTACTTTAACCACGAAGCAAGCTCCCCAGCCCCCAATCTTGCTCCCAGAGCTTGTATTCTATTAGATAGTAAAATAAGCAACTGCCCCAGTGTGACTATTTCTGAGGGAGTCTTCTGGACACAGAACCTTCAGTATTGAAACTGAAAGAATCCACTCAAATTCAAAAGACTTGCTCACAGCTGAGTGGTATATAGAGAAAGAATGTATTTTGTGCGGTCATAGTGGTTATTAGTACAATTAAGGAAAAGAAAGACAAAGGACAAAGAAGGGTAGGTGTGTGGTAAGTAAATAAGTAAATTTGCAGTCTGGAAGAACTTTTGGATGAAGTAACTGAGCAAAATTGGGAATGGAGTGAAGAAGCGAAACTACAGATGTACACACTGGAAGTAAGGGCAACCAAAGAAAGACCCAGAATCTGAGTTTGATACATGTATCTGTCATAGTTCAGAAAAAGTAATGACATTCTGAAGGGCAGGAAGGGTGCAAGGATACCTTGAAGATTATTGAAGGAAGTAATTGTGGGGTGTTCATAATCTCTAGGGATGAAAGGAAAAGAAGTTCCCTGAGCGTTAGAGACAGATTTCTGTGGAATGGAATGCCCGACAGCAACTGGTTCCTTCAACAGAAGAATACAACCTTCTGTTGACTCATCTTCCTTCAACCCTCCTGTGTATTTTCCTCCATATAGAAGTAAAACAAGTAGGAACTTCAAACTGAGAAAGCAGATTTTCTTCCTCACTCTCAGTTTTACTGAATGAAGTACTGATTTTCTTTTCTTTTTTCAATTAATTTTTTTATTAATTAGTTTTGTATTTAGTGAATACAGTAAGTTTGGTGCCATTATTAGGCTCATCCGTGACCAACACCCTCCCCAGTGACCTATTTCCTCCAGCAAAGTTCCACCTCCTAAGTGTTCTACAACCTTCCCTAACAGAGTCAACAACTTGAACCAAGTTTTCAAACACATGAATATCCTTCCTCCTAGGCTTTCTTGTAGTGCCACTTGTGTCCTGAGTGGGAGTATCCCATCTGATGGACCTGCCACACACACTGAGACATTGATCTGCTCAACACTTTGGATGTCTGGAGAGAACTTGGAGGCAGCAAGACTCCCTGAGGTAGTTTCCTTTGTTATGAACAGATTCACCCCATTTGTTTTTGTTTGTGTGTGTGTAATGTGTTGTCTTGTGTGTGTGAAATGTGTTGTGGCATGTGTGTATGTGCATGTGTAATGTGTTGTGTTGTATGTGTGAAATGGGTTGTGGCATGTGTGTATGTGTGCATGTAATGTCTTGTATGTGTGTGTGTGTGTGTGTGTGTGTGTGTGTGTGTGTGTGTGTATTATATGGACATGAATATCCACACATGGCACCCATGTGCACACCTGTGGTAAGGTGCAGTAGCATGTGGTGGCTGGAGGGAACGTTGGGCATCCCATTCCATCACTCTTTCACACATTCTTGTTTGAACTGTAGTCTTACTGATCATGCAGCTTGCCATTTTTATTTATTTAAGTATTTATTATTTTCTGTGAGCTCCAGTGATTCTTGGGTTTCTGTTCCCATTAGACAAGCAGAGATTGGAAACAAGGTAGCCTTCTTACACAGGCAGTTAGTTAGGGACTCCACCCTCAAAGAACTTAGATGCTGATCTGTCCTGGTGAGGATGGAAGGCAACTTCAGTATGAATCTAAACCTGATTAAAGATGATGACCAGAAACAGCTTCCAGGTACTTCTACCTTAATCCTCCCCTAATTTTCCCAGCTTGCAGGCTCTTTCACAGTCTGCATTCTCCTCCTTGATGCATCAACCAATCAAGGTCCTCCAAATACATTTGGACTTGTCCTGTAAACCTTATCCCAAACAGATGCCTAATGTACATTTCCAAGGTTATATGGAAACCTGGTTCAGTGGTTTTGAAGTGTTTCAAGTGCATTAGCAAGTTCTCAGAAGTACCTTACAGTCATCATCTCTGAAAGACTAGTTGGTAGAATTAGTGGCCAGAGAGCCTGTTGTATAGGTCTCTGGACTCTTCCTCTGTCATTTTGTATAGAAAAGCATTCACTTTTCAATCTGCTTTACATTAATTGGTATTCTGGATAATGTTACTTGAAGAAAGAGTTGACCTCTATTAACAAAAAGTTTGAAAATTACTGTGTTGGAAAGTAGTTTATGAAACACCATTCATGGTATGTGAACTTAAAATTAGGAAACTTTATCTTAAGTTTACTACTTGGAATTCATTTGATATTTTGTAATTGTATTTGCAAGAATGGAAAATTAGTTTAGTTGTGATAAAATGTGTTTTGGCAGGACTAGTGCATAGATTTCCATTTGTAAGTAATTTAAAAAAGTTATATTTTTCCCTCAGCACACATTTCAACATATCTATTATTACTATTCTATGTTATGCATTAGTATCTTGGGAAGAATATGCCCCTTAATGTAGATCTAGGGATTACAATGTTATCATCTTTGAGACTTTTAAAACAACTATTAAGAGGATGCTGTAATTACAACACATTAAAATAATTTTACTATTGTGAAAAAACGGTCTTATGAAAATTCCTTCTATTCTCATCATTGTAAGTACAACAAAACTTCTGATAAAATATAGACAGCTAAATATACACAAAAGATTCTGTATATGCTTACTATCTGTTGTAAAATGTAGTTTCATTTTGTTTTGTTTTAAAATAGGTATAATATCTCTTTCCTTTGACTTTGGGTCTATTATGTAAATGAAAGTTGTGAAGCACTTATATTCTATATATACCCCATTCTATATGCAACTGTTTGATCTTTATTTTAAAGCACCAAGATACTATCTGAGTAATAAATGTTTTTCAAAATCATAATGCTATTTAAGAGTTTAGTAAAATTCTCCAATAGCAATAATGTTATATCTTATCAAGTAAGCTACCAGAATAAATGTTTCTTGAGCCATTTACAATGGTTCCATTTCCTTGCTGTAATGAAAGATTATGTGGTAGTTTGAATGTATGTCCTCATTGACTCATGTGTTAAGATTAAACTTGTAACTTGGATCTCCAGCTGCTTGGCTGGACGAGGTGTCAATGGGGCCCTAAATTCCAGCCCAAAGATACACAGAGATGTCTGAGCTTTGGAGGTAGGATGGGGAGAAATCCTGCTTGCTGCTGGTTTTGTGCTTGCTACATTTGATGCTTTCTGGCTGGTGGTGATTCCTCTTTTTGTTTGGATTTATGAATGAGAGCCAGCTACTTCTGCTATAGACGGCAGTTCTCCTCAATCAATAAGCTTGAAATAAACCCCTTCCAAAAACTGTGTCTGGTTTGGATGTTCATCCCAGCATTGTGGAGCTGTCTACTATAGACTATGTAGCACAATGACCCAGAAGCAGACACTGAATGAGGATGGAGAGTAGTTTGATTGGAGCTTATTAGCAATAAATAAAAACTGGCATGACACAGGTCCTGGGAAAGGAAGTAGTTTTGATAGCCAACTAAATGTGTAAAGTCATTTAATAAAATTATTAATCAGATATTATTTAGTACAATTTCACCTGATACACAAAAGTTTCACAATCTCAATTCATTCCAAAGAAAGCAGTATTTTCCTAATCTCTATCATAATAGTGTTGCTGACATGAGAGTGAGTGTCACAATTTTACAGAACAAATCACCAAACTTTTTCAGTCAAGGAGGAAAGTTCCAGTTTTCTGTTGCCATATAATAAATTTCACAAAAGGCACAAAAGTTAGCTGAGTAACTCCAGTTTCTTAAACAGTGGGCTGTGAAAAAAGGGGGGTTATGTACATTAATGTAAGGATTCATCTCATTAGTATTCACACATGTCACTGACATGAAAATTTGCTTTTAATAAATAGTAAAATCATATACAAAATAATTATTTTTAAATAACTTTTTACTATTTAATGCCAGTAAATGTTTCATTTATAACTCTGTTTTATATACCAATATAATATAGAGGGCATGAAACTTTTTCATGGGAAAAGGGTTTGCAAGCAGAAAAAGTTTTAGAAGCACTGGCTTACACCATAATCATTTTGATATTTCATGATTTTATAGTTTCATAAAGGAAGTGTATTTCAGGAATAAGAAATGGAAAACCAGGGCTGGAGAAATGGCATGGTCATTAAGACACTTGCCTGCAAAGTCAAAGGACCCATGTTCAATTCCCCAGAACCCATGTAAACCAAATGTACAAAGTGGCACATGTGTCTGGAGTTTGTTTGCTGAGGCTGAAGGCCCTGGTATGCCCATCCTCTCCCTCCCTCCCTCTCTCTCCCTCCCTCTCTCTCCCTCCTTCCCTCTCCCTCCCCCCCCCTCTCTCTCTATATATATATATACATAATACAAGTAGAATTAAAAACACTAACATAAAAAGAAAGAGATGGAAAACTAGTGCTTGTAACAAATGGGAAACAGAGTAAGTATGATCAGAAACTTTCAATAAAAATAAATTTGAGTGAATAAAGGGAGAGAACTTACTTAACTTGAAATTAGGAAATAATGTAAATGATTATTTAGCTTCCAGAGGCATTTCAAATCTGCTCTGCACTGTTGAAGATATTGGCTGCTTGTCTGGGGAATGACACACACTGGATCCTGCCCAGGCACAACCATGATGAATGCTTTTTATTTGTGTGCGTATGTAGTTATATAAATTGAAATTTAGCTATAGTTGCTGTTTCGTTGGTAACCAATAAGCTAAGACTGTAAGCATAGTTCCTGTTGAATTGTGGCACTGTCCTCGAAGTGACCTACACACCTTAGGAAAGGGCTTGACGCAAAGGCTGTGGAAGAGAATGGTGGCATAGGTGACTGCTCTTCTTTTCATGGGTAATGTGGTAGCTTGTGAAAGAACAGAGTCCAGAGAGGACTCCTCAGAATTTTTTCCTGCCCTAAATAGGTGTTTTTCTAATCATAAAATTAATATTTACAGGTGGAAAAAACTGCGTCATTTCACAATAGTGACATTACACAAATGCAGCTTTTATGTCATCAGAAAGCATCTTTTATGTGTACCTTTATGTATATTTTTCCAAAGATCTTTTTTTGAACTCTACGTACATACTCAATACTTCAGAAGACACTGTAATAGTGGTTGCAAGCCAAGTGTTTACATTCTGATTCTTCAGCTCATACGAGATGACTCAGTTTCCTCATTTCTAACACCACTAATAACTAATTACTTACTAGATTAATATTGTCAATACGGCTTATATGGGCCTTAAATGATGGAATCTCCCTTAAGGAGTCCAAGGAAGTGTTCCTAGCCCTCTCCTCATCCAAAATTTATTATTAATAATATACTAACTGTACCTCAGTCAATGGGAGAAAATTTGCTATGTTCCTATAACTGTGGAACATGCTAAAAATCTACCCTCTAGATTGTCAGGGAAGGCTTTCATGAGGAAATGTGTCATAGAAGACTCGACTACAAAACCACCGTGGGGCAGGGAGAGGACAGGTGTCAAGGAAAGCAGCTGGTCATTCTATATTGCCTGGTGGCAAGGGTCAGGGGCCAGAAAAGTCACAGCAACAGGAAGTAAAACCTCCTTTGCAGTGTCTCTCTAGCCCCCTCTACTGACAAGAGATAATATTGTCCCAGCTAATAAAGGAAAAATAAAGGACCTACTTCTATTTTTATAGAGCAAGCGAAAAGGGTGAATTTGAAGCTGAGAAAAGCAGTGATAACTGATCGATTCTGAAACAACACTTACAACAAGAACTGGAATATTGAAGTACTCAAAAACTATTAGCTTTAATTCAGTCATATGTACACACAAAGGTGCAAAAAAAATGATGAGATTGGACAGGATTAGGGTGGTATAATTATACAAATGAAGAAAAATGAGACCACACTGCAGTGCATACGTTTTGTACTTTACCTTAACATATTTTGACTATTTTCATTAAAACTTTTTGTGTAAATAGTTTAATTTCATCACTACATAATTCTTCAACAAGTGGAGTTATCATAATTTAACTATTAAACTGTTGTGTATATGATGAATTGATTATAATTTTTAAAGATGCATAAAAAACATAACAATCTAATTTTATAGGAAGCACGTGAATTAAACCACCACAGGTGGTTACCAGTGGCTCAGGACAAGAATAAGAAATAGAAACTGTTGGTTAAAGAATATAAAATTTTGGTTAATCAGACAGAACACATTCAGGAGCAAATAAAAAATAATTCAGGAGCTCTATAATATAATATGATGAGCATAATTGATAATGACATATAATATATATTAGTAAATCTAAAAATAACTAAAAGATAATTATATAAATAAATACAAATATTAATTAATTAATTAGCTATTTCACAATGTACATGTATTTAAGAATAAGTATACTATAAATATATAATTCTTATTTGTCAACTAAAAATAAAAATAAATTGCAAGTGTCAATAAAGATATTTTAGAAAATAACACTTACTATTGCTAGGAATATGAACAAGTGAATTATTTTTAAGGATATTTGAAATGTTTGTTACAATACATGAGTCTATATTTTGTTCCAACTGTTTTATTTCTTCAGTTCTATCCCAAATGAACATTGTGTTTTAGATATTAGTCATCACAATAGTTTTGTAATTAAGAAATCCTACATAAAGTATAAATCCATCAACTGGGGTATAAGGCAGTGAGAAGAAAAAGATGATTAAGAAACATTTTTGTAGACTAATGTGTGACCATTAACATCAATGAAGATCCAAATACTGACACCAAAATTTTCTGTAACATTTTTGTGAACAATTAAAGCACAGAATAACTTTTATTATGGTATTTTTTTATATTTTATTTTTATCTGTTTATTTGAGAGAGAGAGAGATAGACAGACAGAATGGTTGTGCCATGGCTCTGGCTGCTGCTTCAATTATGAAAGTTGTCAGTAAAAAAAAAATAATAAATACAAGAACACATTGAAAAATACAAGCAAAACAAAACAACAACAACAACAAAAAAACCTGGAATAAATCTAACCTGTAAGCAAAAGACCTCAACAATGAAAACTTTAAAATACCCAAGGGATGCTAACTTACTCTCCGTTGGAGAATCTGCTTCTCTTTTTCAGATAGATGCAGATCCTAAGGAGAGAGCTGCCCCAACATACCTCAAAAGGGGCCTGACTGAAACTAAGGACAATTGGCAAAATAATCAAGGGTGATGTTTTCCTGTGAACCGATACGAGCACAAAGGGGAAGGAGACCAACACAGAGAAAAATCAATTCCTACCAAATCAGAGAGCCAGAGCCTCAGAGGCCCCCAACAGCTCAGCACTGAAGCAGACCAAAAATGAGCCCAACATGGCTCGGGGAAATTTTGCAGAAGAGGGAGCGGAAAGGATGTCAGAGTCACATGTTGGGTCATGATATGCAGAGACATTTATCATACCAATAACTGTGGGCTAACTCCATAATGCACAACCCATTTACATCAACAAGGAGGGTCCAATGGGAGGGGGTAGATCATGGATGAGCCTAAACAATGGTACCAAACTGCCTGTATTTGCTGAAAAGAAAACTAATAAATTAAATTAAAAAAATAATAAAAAATAAAATACCCAAGGGAGAACTTTAAGGAGATACTAGGAAATGGAAAGACATTCCAAGCTCATAAATTGAAATAAACAAGTTGTGAAAATTGCTGTCCTACCAAAAGCAATATGTATCAAAATTCCAATCACTTTTTTCACTGAGATAAATAAATCAATCTAAAATTAATTTGGAAACACAAAAGACTTCAGATAGCCAGAGTAATCCTGAGAAATAAATAAATAACCTGGAGGCATCACCATTTCTTCTTTCAAGGTATATTATAGAGGAATAGTACAAAAACAGATACATATACAAGCCCAGGCAGGTATAGCCAAAAGATTTTTGACAAAAATGAAAAATGCTCATTAGAGAAAAGACAACCTACTTAACAATGGTGCTAGGAAAACTGGAATCTATATGTCGAAGAATGAAACTAGATCCTTATCTCTTACCATGCACAAGAATGAACTCCAATTGGATTAAAGAACTTAACATCAGACCTCAAGCCCTGAAACTGCTAGAAGAAAGCAAGAGAAACACTTGAAGATCCAGAAATAGAAAAAAAAATCGGAATAGAACTTCAATCACTCAGGAAATAAGGCCAACAATCAACAAATGGGATCCAATAGAAGCAAAAAGCCTTCATGCCAAAAAGGACAGTGGTAATTGCTCCAAGAGGCAGCCTGCATAATGAGAAAAAAAAAAATTCTTAGTCATCTATACACCTGATAGAGGATGTGTATCTAGAATATACTAAGAACTCAAATACTACACATTGGGAATGCAAGTAACTCAATTACATAATGGGCTATGGAACTAAACAGATTTCTTCTCCTGGGAGGTCAGCATTTTGATGTATAACTTGAGGTGAACACCAAATCAGCATTGTTCACTACAGCTCAGAACTCCTGGACTCAAGCAATCCTCCAGAGTAGCTGGGACTACAGGCTGAATCACAATGTCTAGCAGACCAGAGTTCCCAAAAGAAGAACATTAAATGGCCAATAAATATTGTTTAAGTATTCAAAATCTTTAGCTGACAAAAAAGAGTGAACAAATTTAAATTTCTTTGAAGTTCCATTTCACTCTGCTCAGCTGTCATCAAGGAAACAAATGACAAAAATGCTTGTCAGGGTGTAGAAAAGGGGAACCCTTTTTCTGTTGTTGCATGTGCAAAGTGGTACTGCCATTATGAAATTTATTATGAAAATTAGTGTGGATGTTTCTCAAAAAGCTAAAACTTGGGCTAAAGAGGTAGCTTAGAGCTTAAGGCATTTGCCTACAAAGCCAAAGGACCCAGGTTTAATTCTCCAGGACCTGCATTAGCCAGATGCACAAAGGGGAGCACACATCGGGAGTTTGTTTGCAGTGGCTGGAGGCCCTGGCACTCACATTCTCTTCCTCTTTCTGTACCTACCTATTTCTGTATCTCTCTTTCTTTCTAATAAATAAATAGAAATAAAGTATTTTTTTAAAAGCTAGAACTCGACCTAGTATATGACCCAACTACACCACTCCTGGGCATATACCTTTAGGGATTCTATACTTGACGAGAGTGGTACTTGTTTATCCATGTTTACTGCTGCTCTAGGAATGGGATTAGCCCAGATTCCCTTCAACCGAAAAACAGACAATGAAGATGCAGTACATACACACAATAGAATTTTATCCAGCAGGTAAGAAAACTGAAAGTTGTAGAAAAATGGGTGGATCTGAAAATTACTATACTAAGTGAGGTAGCCCAGTATCAGAAAAAAAAGCACCACTTGTTCTCCCTCATATGCAGAATCTAGCTTCAAATTCTTAGATTTTTATGTAAATTTCAGTAAGAGTCAACAGGTGCCAAGAAACCAGAAAGGTGTTTTGAGATGGGGGAGGGGATAATAGACTAGGGGTTGAAAAGATTTAAGTGAGGAAAGAGTGCAGGGATTGAGGGATGGACGGGATTGGGGGAGCTTAACCAAAACTACAGATGTATGAAAAAGTCACATGGAAACCTATTTATTTGTTAGCTAATTCAAAGTGTAATTTAAAAGAAATAAAACCCCAGAGTTTGAACAAAGCAATCCTACTTGGGTGAATAATCCTACTTTCAGAACCTAAAGTTTGTTTTAGGAAAATCTGAGTGCCAGAGGTGGGATACATCAAAGTGAGTTGTTGGTGAGATTCCCAAAATAATACTGGCTATAGCCAATGTTCTTGGTGAACCACCAGAACCTAAGGGTAAGATCTTGCTGTTGACAATCTCACATACTTTGGTGCAGGACACAGAAATAAAGAGGTAAATGAGATGCTGTCGTCATACTTGAAAATGCTATGGCAGGATGCTGGGAGAGGAAAGTCAGCAATAGTCTGAACAAGTGGTAGATAAACTCTCCATGTCATACACTGATCAACCAGGCAAGATGTGCCCACTGGTGCAATAGTGGCATGACTATTATGCGGATAACCAGCTGCTCTCTCATTGGATTTGAGGCATGCTCCATGGGAGGGAATTTATAGCTGGTACTAAACCCCAGTCAAAAGCCTATGGCTGGGAAAGTTACTACTGTTGTTTGGCTAATGGGTATGTTGTGCCCATCGAATTACCCTCTAGATATTTAATGTTTATGCCCAAAGATTAGTCTTTCTCTCACCTCTGGTCAGAGAAACTTCTTTTCACAGTTAGTGGTGACTATCAGGGAGATTCAAAACTCAACAAAGTGCTAAGAATAAGTGAATGTTTAGGGCTCAGTGATAAATGAGACATTTATATTGCCCACTAAAAGGCTCAACTATCATTGTCAACAGGGGTTAGAAAGAATGCAAGAGTCCAATCATGGGGAGGAGTGCTTTGGAATGCTGCCTGCCAGGCAATAAATGGCCAATCACAGCGTTACCTGCACAAGACATGCAGAGTATTGAGCTCATCAACATCCCCTCATGAATGTGGGGATAGTAAAAACTGATATCAAATTAGAAGAAGGACCAATTGGAAAGAAAAGTGGTTCAGTGGAAGTGGAAGGGGACAAAATAAGGTAATTGGAGGTCATTGTGATTAACATACACTATTTTTGGATGAAAACTGTCAATAAAATAAGAAAATAAGAAACAAATGCTATTTAAGATGGAGGGAATTTAGAAATTAAAATTTTGTTTGTTTGTTTGTTTTCTGTTGTTTCTGGGAATTGAATCTAGGATTACCTACATGCTAGGCAAGTGTTCTAACAGTAAACTATATACCCAGCTCTTTTTAAAACTTTTTATTTGGCAGAAAGTCTCCCTAAGTTATACAGTTTGGCCTTGAACTTTGTGTGTGTGTGTGTGTGTGTGTGCGTATTACAACAGAATATTACTCAACCATAAATAAAAATGAAATCTTGAGATTTGCTGCCAAAAGGATGGAATTGGGACACTGTGAAATAAATGGGGCTCAGAGTGGCAAACATCACATGTTTTCTATCAGAAGTGGAATAGAGAAAAAAAAAACAGTAAAGTGTAGGGTGTCAGAAAATAAAAGAATAAAAATGACTAATGGGGGTGAATACGACAAAACTACATTATAGACATATATGAAAATTACAAAATCTCATTATTTTGTACAATTATAAGGTAGTAAAATAAGATTTTAAAAACCCTGTTCATCTGATTGATAGAACAGTAAATTTTATAATTGAAATCTTGTTCTAATTTACTAAGTTCCTCAATGAATGGACAATTACCTCCTCAATAACCTTTAAAATAATAATGCTAGCTTTCTCTTTTTCTAATTTTTTCAATCCATTATTATAAGAAATTTCAATTAAAGATGCAATAAAGTA
This sequence comes from Jaculus jaculus, assembly GCF_020740685.1. Taxonomy (NCBI): domain Eukaryota; kingdom Metazoa; phylum Chordata; class Mammalia; order Rodentia; family Dipodidae; genus Jaculus; species Jaculus jaculus. The sequence continues at coordinate 81,478,711 of NC_059102.1, forward strand.
CTTAATTGGATTTAGGTAATGTCTCAAATTGATTTGGGGAGAAATGATAATATTTCATCTTTTTATTAAGGGATAGTCTATCCCTGGCCATTCAATAAAAATATTTCTTAGAGAATGCTTTCTTGATATACCCTCTTTACATTTTAAGGTTTATTCCTATCTATTTTCTGACTTTTGGTATTCATTGTAGTTGCCTTCATGTTGCTAGTGCAAAGAATCAGACCCAAAGCAGCTTGTGAGAAGAAAGGTTGTTTCAGTTTACAGACTTGGGGGGATGCTCCACAGTGGCAGGAGAAAACATGGCATGAGCTGAAGTTGGACATCACTTCCTGGCCAACATCAAGTGGGCAACAGCAGCAGGAGAGTGTGCCAAAGGGAAGCTGGCTATAATAGTCATAAGACCACCCCCAACAACACACCTCCTTCAGGAAGCTCCAATTCCCAAATTGCCATTAGCTTGGGACCTAGCATTCAGAACACATAAGTTTATGGGGGGCACCTAATTTAAACCACCACAGTATTTTTATGTAGTAAGGCACTCTATGTTTATTTTCCTCCCAATGAGATTAAAATTCCTCTTCCCTTTGGATCAAACATCAGTTTCAAGATTAAGGAGAAATGGAATAATGTGGTAATTATAAGGTCAAGTCCTGTAGCCATGTTTCTCTATCTCTCTGGTATCTTGTGAAAATACTTTGGCTGAATACCTCCCTCTCATTCCTCCAGATCCCTCAGCTCTGCTTTCTTTCCTGCCTGCGTCAGCCGATCAGGTATTGGCTGAAAATCAGAGGGGAGGAAAGTAAAGGGGTAGAGCTTATTTTCACGATCCTCCTCTGCTTAAATTGATTCTGGGTCTGTGTCCCTAGCCACTCCAATACCTGTCAGATATCCCTGTACCCAGTTGCCCTCTCACCTGTGTGCAGTCTCCTAGCTCTTGCTAATCCAGCAAGCTGCTGGAATTTCAGTAGCCAGTTATCCCCAAAGTTGTTTGCGTGTGCTATTTTCTACAGTGTATTATCAGAAGTAACTTTTATGAAGACTTATTTTGACAAGATATTAAAAGAAAGTGGAGGACACATACCAAAGCAGAAACCCAGGGGCTCCTAAGAGCTCATCACTGAAGTAGACCTAAAACACACCCACCGAATTTCAGGGAATTTTGTGGAAGAGGGGGCAGAAATATTGTAAGAGCCACAGGGTGGGATGTATACCTTACCCCCTTCCCAATATCTGACTGCTGCTCTCACAACACATGACCCACAACCCCATGGAGAACTCCAGCAAAACCACTGATGAGGGCCCCCAGCAGAATTGGGGCAAGGTGGAGAGAAAATATGGTACCAACACATGATGTGTCCATAAAAGTATGTCTTTAATTTAAAAGAAAGGAAGAAAGAAAGAAAGAAAGAAAGAAAGAAAGAAAGAAAGGAAGGAAGGAAGGAAGGAAGGAAGGAAGGAAGGAAGGAAGGAAGGAAGGAAGGAAGAAAGAAAGAAAGAAAGAAAGAAAGAAAGAAAGAAAGAAAGAAGAAGTGAATGTAAGGAAAAGAGGAGGCTACAGATGAAGGTATAAAGTTTCCATGTGAGCCAGAAGGGAGGGAGTAGAAAATGGACAGTCCTGCCCTTTTAGTTTTATTTCTGAAAAATAAAATTACTGTCATATTCTTATTATGTTTCTTATCTTAAGTCAATCAGTCTGGATTTTGGACGTGCAACAACTTAAAAGCCTGCATAACAAAATTGTTTCTAAATGGCTACAATGCACATTAGGTCTTAAAACCTAGGACATCAATTTTTAGCGCTCAGGAATTCCAGTAATTCATCCCTACTATAGCATGTAAGACTAAGATATCTAACATGGATTTTCATTTTAGTTCCCATGAGTCAATTCCAGCACAGCAAAACCTGAGCACAATATCTCTTAAGGATAAGAAAAATCTAATTGAATATTTCTCTGTGAGATTACACATCTGGTGCCAAGCACTTGAGACATCAGAATCATAACATATAATTGCTGAGCCATTGACCTAGAAAACAGTCACTAACATTTAGCTCCTTGCTGAAGATTCTTCTTGAATTAAGAAAACAAGACTGCTCAGATTGTATTAGTAGTTTTGAAAGAAAGTCAACCTAATGTGACGTAACCTAAGGACAGAATATTAAACATGTGAAATTTTCATTCCATTATTTAATTAATTTATCTTCAGATTTTAGTTTTTTTCTTAGTTTTTTAAAAAAATATTTTCATTTATTTATTTGAGAGAGAAAGGGAGAGAAAGAAGCAGATAGAGAGAGAATGAGAATGGGCACACCAGGACCTCTAGCCATTGCAAATAAACTCCAGACACATGTGCCATTTTGGTATCTTTCTTATGTAGGTACTGGGAAATCAAATTGGGGTTCTTAGGTGTCGCAGGCAAGTGCCTTAACCACTAAGCCATCTCGCCAGCCCCAGGTTTTAGTTTTTTTTGAAGCAAAGTCTCAGTCTAGTCCAGGCTGATCTGGACTTCACTCTGTATAGCACCAGGCTAGCCTTGAACTACTGATAATCCACCTATGTCAGCCTTCTGAGTGCCAGGATCAAAAGTGGGCACCACTGTGCCCAGCTTCATTCAAAGTTTTGAGAGAAAAAAAATCTTGCAAAGATAAAATGCTATTTATATTCCCATCAAAGATAGTTATGGATATTAAAGAAAAGTTAGAATTTGTTTGAGAGGGTTGCATAATTCCATGGTGGAGGAGTTACTTTTGAAGTATTTTGATATCCTCCCTCCTCACTTCCCCCTTCCCAGCTAAGGATGCTCCCTCAGCCAAACCCACTGGCATGTGAGAATTCTGTTCCCATAGTAGGCTTGCCTTACACAGTCTCCTTTCTAGTATTCTTTGTGGTTTAGAGCTGAACAAGCAAGCGTGTGAATATATAGTATCTAGTAAGAGCCAGCATTACTGAATGAACTCAACAGGGAATTGCAGACTCCAGAAATTAAAATATCTGAACATCTGCTAAAACTTAATCTCTGTTTCTCCTTTGGAAAAAAGCATAATAAATCTGATCAACTCTTGTATAGCATCTCAAAAGAATAAACAAAGGAATTTGATAAGTAAAATTTATTTGGCTGATGGGACAATTCCCGGAAAATTTTCTTTATGTCTTTTGAAAAGTAAATGTAAATTAAGGAATTTCCCAAGCAACAATATAGAAAAGCTGAGAAACTGGGTTTTCCAACAGTGGAAGAGGAGATGGAAAACAACTAAAAACAATTAACATATTCATGAAGGCAAGAAATAAAAGCAAACTGGCATGCATTTCTTTACCAAATATTCTAAGTTATCAGACAACAAAAATTTTGGGTTTGAGCTGGGGATGGTGGCACATTTTAATCCCAGAACTTGGGAGGCAGAGGTAGGAGGATTGCCATGAATTCCAGGCCACCCTGAGACTCCGTAGTGAATTCCAGGTCAGCCTGAGCTAGAGTGAGACCCTACCTCAAAACAAAAACAAAAACAAACAAAAAAAAAATCAAAAAATTTTGGGTTTGGGCTGGAGAGATGGCTTAGCAGTTAAGCGCTTGCCTGTGAAGCCTAAGGACCCCGGTTCGAGGCTCGGTTCCCCAGGTCCCACGTTAGCCAGATGCACAAGGGGGCGCACGCGTCTGGAGTTCGTTTGCAGAGGCTGGAAGCCCTGGCGCGCCCATTCTCTCTCTTTCCCTCTGTCTTTCTCTCTGTGTCTGTAGCTCTCAAATAAATAAATAAATAATTTAAAAAAATGTTCTAACATCTGTAGTCAACTTCTATTTACATGTCAATTAATAAAAAGCTATTCCTTTAAAAAAAATTTGGGTTTGCTTCATTTAAAGTTATGCATTTACTGAAGCCATTTTTTTTTCATACAAAGTAGTAAGAACAGACCTTATGAATTTGCCTTTTATTCTCGTCTCTTTCCTTGTACATCTTTGAAGTTGAATTTTTCTTACAATAGCAAAATGAAATATTCATAGGACTTATCAAAAGTTGGGCTTCCATGGCAGGGATTAATCATGGCAGGGATTAAATCAAAACTCACAGTTATTACCTTAAACATCAGTGACCTTAATTCACCGATCAAAAGAAAAATTAACCAAGTGGTTCAGAAAAATGGACACTTCAATTTGCTATCTTCAAGAAATCTGCCTTATCACTAAAGACACAATGATCAACCTATATGCACCAAACACAGGTACACCACAGTTTATAAAACAAAATCTACTTGATTAATAAAAGAGAGATAAATACCAATACCATCATAGTTAGGGACTTCAATACCCACTCTCATCAAAAGACAGATCATCCAAACAGAAAATTAACAGGGACCTAAGGGACATCTATAGAACTTTCTACCCCAAATCTACAGAATAAACATTCTTCTCAGCAGTACCCCTCCCTCCCACTAAAAAGAACAATTCAGGACCAGATGGCTTCTTAGCCAAATTCTATCAGACCTTCATGGAAGAAATGAAGCCATTTTTCCTCAAACTGCTCCACATAATTGGAAAACAAGAGATGCTCTCCAACTCCTTTTATGAAACTAGTATCACTCTAATACCAAAAACAGAGATGCAACAAGAAAATAAAACTGTAGGCTTATATCCCTGATGAACTTATATACAAACTTCCTGAACAAAATCCTCACAAACTGAATTCAACAACACATCAAAACCATTATCCACCTTGATCAAGTAGGCCTCATCCCAGGGACACAGTGATGGTTCAAAATACAGAAATCAGTCAATATAATGCACCACATAAATAACTTAGTCACAAGAACTACATGATCATTTCAACAGATGCAGAAAAGGCCTTTGAAAAAGTACATTATTTCATGATCAAAACACTGGAAAGAATAGGCATGGACAGTTTGTATCTCAACATTAGAAGAGCTATATATAAAGTAGCTAGAGCCCAAATAATATTTAATGAAGAAAGCATCAAGGAGTTTCCATTGAGATCAGGAACAAGATAGGGGCGCCTACTCTCACCACTGCTCTTCATCATAGTACTAGAAGTCCTAGCCCAAGCAAGAAGACAGGAGAAAGAAATAAAAGGGATACAAATGGGAAATGGAAGAAGTCAAGTTAACCCTATTTGCAGATGATATGACCCTATACATAAGTGACCTGAAAGACTCCATCTCAAAACTTCTAAAGATGATGAATTCCTTCAGTAAAGTGGCAGGATACAAAATCAACACACAAAAGACAGCAGCCTTTCTATATACAAAGGACAAATATACAGACAAACAAATCAGTGAGGCTATCCCATTTTCACTATCAACAAAATATTAAATACATTGGAGTAACAACAACCAAGGATGTGAAAGACCTATATAATACAAACACTCAAGAAAGAAATTGAGGAGGACTTGAGAAGATGGAAAGACCTCCCATATTCCTGGATAGGTAGAATTAATATTTTCACAATGGCAATTCTACCAAAAGCATTATATAAATTTATTGCAATACCAATAAAAAATCTAGCATCATTCTTTACAGAAATAGAAAAAAATGACACAAAATTCATATGGAACAGCATCAGGCCTCAGATATCCAAGAATATCCTCAGCCAAAGAAACACCTCTGGAAGTATCACCATACCTGATCTAAATCTGTATTATAAAGCCATAGTAACAAAAACAGCGTGGTAATGACATAGAGACAGAAATATAGACCAATGAAAGATAATTGAAGACCAAGACACCAGGTCAAGCAACTACAGCTACTTGATCTTTGACAAAGGTACCAATAATGTAGGCTGGAGAAATGACAGCAAATGGTGCTGGACAAATTGGATAATCATATGCAGAAAAATGAAACTAGACCTACACATCTTACTTTACACAAAAATCAAGTCCATATGGATTAAAGACCTCAATAGAAGACCTGAAACTCCTCTTCTACTGGATAAAAAAAATGTGAGGAACTCTCTATGATATAGGAATGGGGGGCAATTTCCTAATCAAAACCCCAATATCTCAGTAACTTAAACAATTACTCAACCAGTGGCATCTCATGAAGCTAAAAAGCTTTTGCACAGACAAACATACCACAAGCAGAGCTAGTAAATTAGCCACAGAATGGGAGAAAAATTTTGCTGGCTATACTACTGACAAAGGTCTAATATCTGGAATCTACCAAGAACTCAAAAATCTAAACAATAAAAGTCAAACAACCCACTCAAAAATGGGGCAGAAAGTTGAAGAGGGAGTTCACAGAGGAAGAAATACAAATAATTAACACACACTTACAAAACTATTCAACATCCCTAACCATCAGGGAAATGCAAATTAAAACAACTATGAGATTCTACCTTAGTCCAGTAAAGATAGCAATCATTAAGAAGTCAAATGATGGGATGGAGGGATGGCTTAGCAGTTAGGGCATTTGCCTGCAAAGCCAAAGGACCCAGATTTGATTCCCCAGGATCCATGTTAGCCAGATGCACAAGGGTGTGCACATATATGGGGTTCATTTTCAGTGGCTAGAAGACCTACCATGCCTATGCTCTCCCTCTCCTCCTCTTTTTCTGTCAAATGAATAAATAATAAAAATAAAATATTAAAAAAGTTAAAAGAAATGTCAAATGTCAACAAATGTTGGTGAGGATGTCAAGAAATAGTACCCTTGGGCTAGAGGGATGGCTTAGAGGTTAAGGGGTTTGTCTGCAAAGCCAAAGGACCCATGTTTGATTCCCCAGGACCCACATTAACCAGATGCACAAGGGGGTACATGCGTCGAGAGTTTGTTTGCAGTGGCTGGAGACCCTGGTGCCCCCATTTCTCTCTTTTTCTCTCTCTCCCTCTTTCTCTGTCAAATAAATAGATAAATAAATATTTTTTTAAAAGAAATAGGTACCCTTACTCACTGTTGGTGGGATTGTAAGTTTGTACAACCATTATGGAAATAAATATGGAGATCCCTGGAAGAATTGTTGTCATCTGACCCAGTTATTCTCTTACTGGGCATTTACCCTAAATGCTCCATGCTTCACTACAGGGATGTTTGCTCAACCATATTAATAGCTGCTCAATTAATAATAGCTAAGAACTGGACTCAACCCAGGAGTCCATCATTCGATGAATGGATAACCAGGATGTGGTACATTTACATGATGGAATCCTACTCAGCAATAAGAAAAAATGACACAGTGAAATTTGTAGAAAAAAGGATTGGTCTTCAAACACATTAATTATACTAAGTGAACTCAATCACAAAAGAAAATCATGGCATAGTCTCCACTTATTTGCTGTTCCTGACCTGAATAGGCCCAACTTTATAAAATACCTGATAGGCAACTCAAGGCCCAGACAATACAGAGGGAAGGGCTTGGGGAGTGGGGATGGATGGGGGGGGGGCACAAAACTGAACCCAAAATGAACTGGTGCCATAGAAATCTTTATTGTTGAACATAGACTAAAAGGTTGAAATCTCAACAGAAATATGGGGGGAGTACCTGAAAAGAAGGGCCTTGAAAAGGGTGGGATGAAGCCTAACCTTAAAATTTTTATTCTCCTTTCTTTTTCTTTTTTTTCTTTATTTCCTTTGCTCTGAGCTATAACTCCTAGTACCAGGATGCAGTTTCCACCCACAATGACCTGTTGATTGGAAAGACCTCAAAGGTTCTCAAAACAAGACAGATTTCTGTCAAAACAATTGATTACCCACTTGAGGTAAATGGTAATACCCTAGTGCTGAATACCATATATTACTTGCATAGAACATGGAGAGACCTGGCTGGAATCCAGAAGAGAGCTAGACCCCAGACAGTTAGCCCATCTAGTGCTGGATAGAGCTACATGAGCTCATGGGGGAAAGTGGTCAACTGTCCAAGTAACCCAGGGTCTAAACTACTCAGAAGCAAATACCCTGACATGATGTATATACAAGTGCAATAGTGACATACAGCCTTGGTGGGTAACCAGTAACTTTCTGATTGGCTAAGAGATCCACTCAGTGGAAAGGAACCCATACCTGGAACAGGGAAACAGGTCAAAACCCTATACAGATAATGATTTTGCTCTCTTATGCCAAGCCCCCACTAATCTTGGGTTAAAAAAAGGGGTTACATAGATAAAATTCTTTCTAAATTAATAACACTATCCCATTTACCCTTGCTGACTTTACTGTCTGTTGAAGAAACTACTCTTCTTTTTCAGATGGGAGTGAGACCCTAGGAAATAAACTACCCAACACACTTCAGCCAATTCACAGTTGAAACCACAGAGGAACTAAGAGGTTGAGCAAGAGTGATGCTTCCATGGTGAATCTGATAATCAGTGCCAGGGTGAAGGAGACAGATGCTGAGGACACTCAACAGTTACCGAAGCAGAAATTCAGAGGCTCCTAAGCACCCATGACTGCAGTAGACTTAAAACACACCCAACATGGCTCAGGGCATTTTGCAGAACAGGGAGTGGAAAGATTGTTAGAGCCATAAGTTGGGACATTATGACCTGAGGCACTGCCTCTCCCCAATAACTGATTGCAGATCCCCTAATGCATAACCCACAACCTTCACAGGGAAAACCCATGACCCCACTGAGGATGGCCACCTTTGGAAGGGGGGCAAGGATGAGGGAAAGGATAGTACCAACACGTGATGTAGCCATTCTAAGTACGTCTGTAATTAATAATTTTTTTTAAAGTTGGGTTTCCATAGAACATACATGATGCACAATCAAAAACCATCCATGGTTGTTTTAACTTTTATTGCCTAGGAACAGCTAATTACCAGCTCATGTATTACAATTATATACTGTTCAATATACAGTCTCCAAAGTAAAATATGACTTCTTTATACTCCCACTCAATAAATACTTACTTTTTCATGACAGAAAATTTAAAGATAATAAGAAGAATATCATCATAATTTTTGTATGCTTAATGTTAAGGAGTCTGATTGCATTATTGAAGTCACTGATTGTATAGACTACCACAAGATAGGTCTCAAATAGCATTGAGTACATCTTCATGACTGGTCCCCTAAACTAGAGTACTGGAAGGAGCCCTTGCTGCACAGTCACACAATTCCACCACAGTTTTTTCAACTATATCATAATACTCAACTGAGATGGGATGCTTGAACTGTCCTTGAACTGCCATTTTATGCTCAGTGGTATAAAATATTGCAAATAAGGCTGTTTTGTGTCCTGTTTCAAGCCTTATAACTTTTCAACTTTCAGATATGGATCTGTAAAACATGTCTCATATTTTTGTGGAAGCCATCTAGGATTCTCAATGGAAAGACCTTCAAGAGGTCTCCATGCTCGACTTTTAGATAGATGCTATTCCCATGCCTGCTGCCTTCCAATTGCAAGTTTCAATTCTGTCATCCATGCTTCCATTTTATTAATTGTGAACTTTGCTGTATTAACATATCACATTTTGGTCACATTCCCAAATCTCTTGTATCCCCTCTCCACCACTCCCATTCTGCTAAGGGTCCTCTTCAGTGGGGTCATGTTATTCACTGTGGGGTCATGAATGCATCAGTCAGTCCATCTCTGTGGAAGGGACAATGCCTAAGGATACTCCTTCCCTCCCTGCAGATCTTACTATTTTTACACCTCCTCTTCGGCAATGCTCCCTGCTGCTATGTCTCCTTTACTGTCAGGCTCTCTGGATAATTGTCTGCTTGTCTGTTTTGATGAGTTTTGAGTCTCCTCAGTGTCTATCACCATCATCCACATGCTGCCATTTTTCAGCCACCTGTACTTCCCTTTCCTTGCACTCCTGCTTGGCTCGTTTGCCCCTCTCTCTCTGCAGCTCATCCTCTCCTTTGTTGTTTGGGACTCATCCCGAAGTGAGTCTCGTTCCAATTTCTGAGTATTGAGAACATCTTCCACGTTGGTATTTCAGAATAGGGATTTGTCAGAACCACTGTACATTGCCGAGGCACCCGAGTCACCCTTTTCAGCTGCCTGGTCCTCTTCATCTGTCAAGTCAGCATACATGGCCAGCAGGGTGGCTTTTCTGCCTCTCCCCCCTTCTTATGACACCCATCCTGGGCTTCACAACAACCTGGGCCTGCTTCTCAATGTGGGTAGCAATGGCCTGCATCTCATCATTTTTTGCTTTGGTGACAACATTCTGCGTTTCAGACCATCGTTCTACAATTTAACTGCAGAGATCAAGGAGGAAATCATCTTCAAGGAAAGCAGAGAGGATACCCTGCAGAACACCCAGCTTCGAATCTTCTTGTAGGACACCAAGGATGTAGGCACCCTATAAGGCTTGGTCTGCTTGCAACACCTGCAGCCCTGGTCCAGCCAACATCCAAAGCTCTGCTCTCTCCCTCACCTGGGCTGCCTCTTAGCTCCACTGGGTCCTCCATCTCGGGGTCAGGGTCCTCTACATTTTCTTTTCATCCTTGAGTCCTACACATGTTTTCATAATCTCAGAGTAATCTCTTGCTTACCTAGGCATTGTCCTAGAGAGTAAGAAGATGTGGATTCCCAGGCATACATAGCTATCATTATTCGTACAGAAAGGCTAGCATAATGTATATAAATTGGTGAAATATAATACAATTCCATATTAATATCATAGGCATATATTTTAATGGTTACAAGGTACTTTGTTTAATGAATATTTGTGTTAGAAGAACCCATCTTTGATCTGGACCTGAGGAGATAAATGACTTAGTGCACTCCACTCCAGCCCCAGCGGGAACCTCAGAGGAATTGGGGAAATGAGCAAGAGGGCTACTTTCTTTGTTAGCTCAAGGGTTATGGAGATAGATACTGAGGACACAAAACACCTACCAAACCAGAGACCCAGAGTTCGTAAGGGCCCATCACTGAAGTAGACTTAAATGCTCCCAGCATGGCTCAGGGAATTTTGTTGAAGAGGGGGTGGAAAGATTGTTAGAGCTGCAAGTTGGGACATCTTGCACAGAGACATTGCCTCTCCCCCTACCCCCTACTGCATTACCCACAATCCCCATGGGTATGACCTGCATCCCCAATGAGGAAGGCCTTTTCAGGAAAGGGTCAGGGAGGAGCGAAAGGATGGTAACAACATGGATTATTTATAAACAAAATATGTTCATATCTAATAAAAAAGAAGAACCCATCTTTGCTGATCATCAGTGTTGGCTTGGTCTTCTTCCAGCTTCAGAGAGGCAGAGTATATCATTGTGCATGATTCTATTCAGTAGCAGCAGAAAATTTTTGGTCAAAATGAGTGTATATTTTAAATTTTGATAAAAATTGCTATTTCCCACTCAATAAATGATGAAAATGTATACTCCTGACAGTCATACATAAACCCACGGTTTCTGCCAACCTCATCAACATGATGTGTATTTTAATGAAAAATTTGGACTCTTAGGAATTGATTAGATGAAAATTGGTGCTTCACTTACTAAGAGAACAAACAGCTAAACTGATTTTCCTTTCTTCACATATGAGTCTGATTTTCACTAGCTCCATGGCACAGGCTAAGTACTTCTCTCTGAACCTTGGTTTCCTCCATGTCACATTAATTATAACTTAATATATGTAAATACCAGCATGAATAGTGACTCAATCTTTAACCTATAATAACACTAGTACCATTTTATAGATAGAAAAACTCATTTGCATATCTTACATTGAGAGGAAAGAACCATTATATAGAGGGTGTTAGCAGAACTGTATGATGGAGTGCATGTAAAACATCACAATGCTTGGCAAGATATCAGTGCATAGGATTGTTGATGTTTCATTAACAGATGAGAAGCTTCAGCCCTATAGAAATAAAAGTTCTTAAAATATACTTGGAATATTTCATTGTCTTAGGCTGAACTTCCCAAAGTTTTAATATAATATATAAACTGATAAACTCTAGTTTCCATTTATCTCATTATTTATAGGTTTATTCACTAACACTCACTGATTTTAAAATCAACACACCAAAACCACTCTTCAGGAGTACCAGATATCACTGAAAAAAAAATTAAAAATAGTATGAAACTCATAACAAAAACATTATTTTTTCTTCTCTTTAAAAGATACAGTTTAGAGCCGGGCGTGGTGGCACATGCCTTTAATCCCAGCACTCAGGAGGCAGAGGTAGGAGGATTGCCATGAGTTCAAGGCCACCCTGAGATGACAGAGTTAATTCCAGGTCAGCCTGGATCAGAGTGAAACCCTACCTCCGAAAACCAAAAAAAAAAAAAAAAAAAAAAAAAGATACAGTTTGGGAACTGGGAAGTAGCTCATTTAGTAAAGTACTTGTCTCACAAATGTGAGGATCTGAATTTGAATCCCTCACACCCATGTAAATGGTAGGCAGGTGTGATGGTGCTCCTCTAATCCCAGTGCCCAAGAGGCAGACACAGGGATCCCAGGGAAAGCTGGATAGATAGATTGGCTGTCTGCAAACTCTGGATTCAAGTGGGATATCATGCCTCAGTAAATTATCTGGAGAGTGAGGTTGGCATCCTGTGTCGACTTCTGGTGCTCACACATGTGCACGCATGTACATATATACATTGAACATATACACATGTATTACACACATGTGAAAAAAGGTACAGTTTAAAATTCCTATGGTTATACACAAGTTGACAAATGATTATTTGTCATTTTGCTTTAGTTGCTTTTTTCACTATTAGTTATGTACTCAGTATATACAGTCATGTTGGTACCATCGTTAGCTTCCTTCCTGCCCTCCCCCCTCTGCAGGAACCCTCCCTGTTGGGGAATATGGGTCATAAATTGTGAGGTTAGCCATCAGTTATGGGTAAGAGACAATGTCTCTGTGCATAATGACCCAACTTGTAGCTCTAACATTCTTTCCACCACTCTTTCTCAAATTTCCCTGAGCCATGTTGGGTTCATTTTAGATCTGCTTCAGTGATGAGGTCTTGGGAGCCTCTGTGTCTCTGGATATCTGGCTTGGTAGGAGTTGAGTGTTCTCTGTGTGTGTCTTCTTTACCCTTGTGCTGGTACCAGATTCACCAAGAAAGCAGCACTCTTGCTTATTTCCCCAATTACTCTTAGTTTCAGCTGGGGCCCTTTTGAGGAGATGCTTCCTTAGAATCTGCGACTGTCTGAAAAAGTGAAGCAAATTTTCCAGCGGAGAGAAAAGTTAGGACCAGATAAATGGGTTATTATTATTTTTTTTTTTAGAGAGAATTTAATAGGTGTAGGCCCTCTTGCAGCCCATGATTGGCAGGAACTTGATAATGGAGAGCAGGCTCATTTTTTCATATGGTTCTGATTTGTTTCCCAGAACCAGCTATGGGTTACATTCCACTGAGCACATCATTCAGCCAAATCTAGAGCAGTTGGTTTCCCACCATGGCTGTGCACCACTATTGCACTTGTGTGAGCATTGCAAAAGGTTGGTTGCTGCTGAGTAGCTTAGATCATGAGTTCCTTGGAAAGATGTTGGTCATTTTCCCTCAGTTGCTCATGTACCACCTTCTGGCACTATATGAGCAAACTGCCTGGGGACTGACTCTCTTACAGATTCCAGTCAAGTTACTCCATCTTACATACCAACAGCATATGGTGTCTTCAGCAGTAAGGTCTTACCACTAACCTTTGGTGGGTCATCAAGTACTCTGATTGAAATCTGTGTCCTTTTGGGAAACCTTGTAGGTCTCTCTGATCGAGAGATCATTGTAGATGATAGCCACATGCTGATACTGGGAGTTACAGGTCAGCACCCAAGAAGAGAAGGAAGAAAAAGATAGGTAATATAGAAAAGATAGAGAAAGGGGAGAGGGAGGGAGGGAGGGAGATAGAGATAGAGAGAGAGAGAGAACAGAATATTAATGTCAGTCTTCATCATACCCTCTCCAGGGTCCGATGAATTTTCAACCATTTAGTGTGTCTTTTATGATGTAGTATTTTGTGGTACCATTGCCATTTGGGTCCAGTTTTGTGTCCCCCACCCCCACCCTTAATCTCCCCTCTATCCCCACCCACCCTATTGCCTGGTCCTCTAAATGCTTATTAGGTATGTCAGCATCTCGGGTAGATTTAGGTTAAGAGTGGTAGATGAGTGAGAGCAAGTGACAATTATCTTTCTGTGACTGGGTGAGTTCACTGGGAATGATCTGTTCCAGGTTCAACCATTTTTCTTTAAATTTCATTATGTCATTTTTCCTTACTGCTGTGTAGAATTCCATTGTGCAGATATATGAAATCTTGGTTATCCATTTGTCTAATGATGGACATCTGGGTTGATTCCAGTTCTTAGCTATTACGAATTGAGCAGCTATAAACATGGCTGAGAAAATCTCTCTGATCTGAGGTGTGGCACTTTTAGGATAAATGTCCAGTAATGGAATAACTGGGTCTGTTGGTAACTCTATTGTCAACCTTTTTAAGAGTCTCCATATTGCTTTCCAAAGGGGTTGTACCATCTTACATTTCCACCAATGGTGGATAAAGGTTCCTATTTCTCCACATCTTCAGCAGCATTTATTTTCATTTGATTTTTTAATGTTTGCTATCCTTACTGGGGTAAGGTAGAATCTCATAGTTGTTTTAATTTGCATTTCTCTGATGATTAAGGATGATGAACATTTTCTTAAGTGTGTGTTTGCCATTTGTATTTCTTCCTCTGAGAACTGCCTGTCCAGTTCTTCGCCCTATTTTGTGAGAGGGTTGTTTGACTTTTTATTGCTTAGGTTTTTGAGTTCTTTGTAGATTCTAGAAATTAGGCCTCTATGAGTTGGATATCAAGCAAGCATTTTCTCCCATTATGTGAGTTATCTATTGGTTCTGCTTATTGTATGTTTGTCTGTGAGACTTTTCAGCTTCATGAGATCTCAATAGTTAAGTGATTGTTTAAGACCCTGAGGTACTGGGATTTTGTTCAAGAATTCTTTCCCCACTCCTCTATCAAGGAAAGTTCCTCTTATTTTTCCTTCCAGTGGTAACGGAGTTTCCATTCTTATATTGAGGTCTTTGATCCATTTGGACTTGATGATTGTGCATGGCAATCTGTGTGGATCAAGTTTCAATGTCCTGCATATGGTTATCCAGTTTGTCCAGCACCATTTGTTGAGGATATTGTCTTTTTTTCAGCCTATGTTGTTAGGGCCTTTGTCAAATATCAAGTATCTGTAGTTACTTGATCCAAAGTCTGGGTCCTTGATTCTGTTCCATTGGTTTATACTTCTGTTTTTATATCTGTACCATATTGTTTTTATTACTATGGCTTTGTAATATAGCTATACATCAGATATGGTGATGCCTCCCGAGGTGTTTCTTTTGCTGAAGATATGCTTGGATATCTGAGGCCTTCTGCCATTCCACATGAATTTTGAGATCATTTTTTCTATCTCTGTGAAGAACAATGTTGGGATTTTGATTGGCATTACTTTAAATCTGTATATTGCCTTTGGTAGGATAGCCATTTTCACAGTGTTAATTCTATCTATCCAGGAACATGGGTGGTCTTTCCATTTTTCTCAAGTCTTCCTCAATTTCTTTTTGAATATGTTTTATGTTTTCATTGGATAGCTCTTTCACTCCTTGATTAATGTTATTCCAAGTTATTTGTTGTTGCTGTTGTTGCTATTGAAAATGGGACAATATCACTTATTTATTTCTCTACATCTTTGTCTTTTGCATATAGAAAGGTTGCTGATTTTTGTGCATTGATTTTGTATCCTGCTACTTTGGAGAAGAAGTTAAGAGTTTTAACCATTAAGAGTTTTTAGATGGAGGCTCTCAGGTCTTTTATGTACAGAATCATGTCATTTGTGAATGACTTAACTTCTTCCTTTCCAATTTGTATCCCTTTTATTTCTTTCTTCTGTCTTATTGCTTGATCTAGGACTTCTAGTACTATATTGAAGAGCAGAGGTGAGAGTGGACATCCCTGTCTTGTTACTGATCTCAGCGGGAATTCCTCCCGTCTCTCTCCATTAAGTATTATTTGGGTGTTAGGAGCTTTATATCTAGCCTTTATTATATTGAGATATAAACCATATATGTCTATTCTCTCTAATGTTTTGATCATGAAGTGATGTTGCATTTTGTCAACGGCCTTTCTGCAACTATCAAAATGATCATGTTGTTCTTGTTTTTAAGCTTATTTATGTGGTATATTACATTGACAGACTTCCAAATGTTGAACCACCCCTGTGTTCCTGGGAGGAAGTTTACCTGATCAAGGTGGATAATGCTTTGATGTGTTATTGGATTCAGTTTGTGAGGATTTTGTTTAGGATCTTTGCATTTAAGTTCATCAGGGAAATAAGCCTATAGTTTTCTTTTCTTGTGGCATCTCTGCCTGGCTTTGGTACTTTCCCTATTCTCTAATTGTGTGGCACAGTATGAGAAAAATTGGTTTCAGTTCTTCCATGAAGGTTTGATAGAATTCAGCTGAGAAGCCGTCTGGTCCTGGACTCTTCTTTTTGGGGAAGTTTTTGATCACCTGTTAATCTTGAAGGGTGTGATAGGTTTGTTTAGGACATTAATCTGCTTTGAGTTTAGCTTTGGTAGGTGGTATGTGCCCAGGAATTCATCCATTTCCTCCATATTATCCAGTTTTCTGGAGTAGAGGTTTTTGAAATAAGTCCTGATGATTCTGCGAATTTCACTTATATCTGTTGTGATATCTCCTTTTTCATTTATAATTTTGTTAATTTGAAGCAACTTTTTATTTTTCACTTGATCAAATTAGCCAGGGATTTGTCAATGTTATTTTTTTTTTCTTTTTCAAAGAACTAGCTCTTTCTTTTATCAATTTTCTTGTTTTCTTAGTTTCCAGTTGATTAATTTCTAATCTGACCTTTAAACATTTCTTTCTGTATGGAGCTTTTTGGGTTGGATTCTTCTTGATTTTCCAATGCCTTTAGGTGGATGGTTAGATTATTGATTTGGGGGTCTCTCTGTCTTTATTATGAAGACATTTAGTGCTATGAATTTTCCCCTGAGGACTGCCTTCATTGTGTCCCATAAGTTTTGGTACAATGACTGTTCCCAAGAGCCTAGAGACACAGGTGGAGCTACACTGGCCTGCCTGGGTCTGCACAAGGATGGGTGGGGGTGCAGGAAGTGGATGGTGATCCCAATTCTGGAGGAGCATGGGGATGGGTAGCTGTGGAGAGTGGGATGGTGTTCCCAAGCTTAGATGCATGAGTAGAGCTATGCTGACCCACTGGCTTGGGCCTGGGCATGGGGTGGGGAGTGGCAGTGATTGGGAAGATGTTGGTGTGCTGGGCAGAGGTAGTGGGACGGTGGTATTGTGGGGCAGGGAGAATGTTCACCCATGCCTGGTGGTACAAGTGGAGCTAAGATGGCCTGGGTCCCCTGGCCTGCAGTTAGTGCAGGGGAACCTGTGGCTGGGACTATGGCTAGGACAGCTGCTTGGGGAGACTGGAGGGCTGGTGGGCTACCTTGAGAACATGGGAATCAGCCAATTCCTTTTTTAAAATCCCTCCACACCCTCCCACTGGAGGTCTATTAGAGGCTGCGCCTCCTAGAAGACTTAATGAACCCTCCATGTCTTGCCTTTCCTTCCTGGGGCAGTAAGGTGTGGTTAGGTGGACACCATCTTTACAGGAAGTCCCTTTAGTTGCTCTTTACATGTGTAAGTAATTCAACATTACAAAGAGATAGTGTCCCTCACTTTTTGGCACCATTCTGTCCTTTTTAAAAGCAATCCATATTAGGACTTCATAGATACATGGGTTCAATTTTGATATATTCAGAAAAATTTTGTTCTGTAACTTCTTTATTAAACATATGAGGTTTGAGACCTACATAGGATTTTCTGCTCATGTTAATTGTGATTTAGTTTGTTAATATTGTTTACCCTGGCTTATATTGGAGATTCAGACAGCTTTAAAATTTTACTATAACAAAGAATGACACCAATAAACTTGGATAAATTCTCATTGTTTCTGGGTCCTACTTACCTCTAATCCAAGTTGTCGGGTTATTAAAAAGTTTGTTTTTCCCTTTTACTGGACAATACTAGTTTAAAAGTCTTGACTGATTTATGCTTTTAGTGAAATATATTATTTCCTTCTTCCCACATCTCCAACATTAAGTGTTGTAATTTATAATATTAATTTTAGATATTTTTAATATGTGATAAGTAAGACTTGCATTGTGTTTCAACTTATAATTCCATAGGTATTGTGAAGATGAGCATCTCCATATAGTTTTAGGCTACTCAAATTTCTTATGTCTGATTTGATCACTTTTTTTATTAGTTCTGTACATAGTGTATATACAGCCATGTTGGTACCATCATTAGCCTTCTCCCTGTCCTCTCCCCTCCAAAGGGACCCTCCTTATTGGGGGATATATGTCATGCATTATGGTGTTAGCCATCAGTTGTGGGTAAGAGACAATGTCTCTGTGCATAATGTCCCAACTTGTGGCTCTAGCATTCTTTATGCCCCCTCTTCCACAAAGTTCCCTGAGCCATGTTGGCTTCTTTTTCGGTCTACTTTTGTGATGAGGTCTTGGGAGCCTCTGTCTCTCTGAATATCTGGTTTGGTAAGAGCTGAGTGTTCTCTGTGTCTATCTCCTTCACTCTTGTGCCAGTATCAGGTTTCCCAAGAAAGCAGCACTCTTGCTCATTTCCTCAATTACTCTATGGTTTCAGCTGGGGCCCTGGTGAGGTATGATGGGCTGATTCTCTCCTCAGGTTCTGTGTCCATCTGAAAAAGAGAAACAAATCCTCCAATGGAGAGTGAAGTCAGCACCAGATAATGGGATAACCATTATTATTTCAGAGAGAATTTAATAGGTGTAGGCCTTCTTGTAGCCCATGATTTGTGGGGGCTTGATATTAGAGAATGGGCTCATTTTTGGATATGGTTCTGACTTGTTACCCAGAACCAGCTATGGGTTCTGTTCCACTGAGTGGATCAGTTAGCCAAATCAAGAGCAGTAGGTTATCCACCAAGGCTGTGTACCACTATTACACTGTGTGAGCATTGCATCAAGTTGTTTGCTGCTGAGTAGCTTAGACAAGTTGCTTGGAGAGATGTTGGTCAGTTTCCTCCAGTTGCTCATGTAGCCCCTTCTGGTACTAGACAAGCTAATTGTTTTGGGACTGATTCGCTTCCAGATTCCAGCCAGGTTGCTCCATGTTCTGTACCAATAGCATATGGTGTCTTTGGAAATAGGGTCTTACCATTAACCTTTGGTGGGTCATCACTTTGACAGAAATCTGTTTTCTTTTGAGAAACCTTGCAGGTCTTTCTGATCTACAGCCCACTGTGGATGTTAACTACCTGCTGTTACTGAGAGTTACAGGACAGTGCCAAGGGAAAAGAAGGAAAAAGATAGGTGATATAAAAGAGAAAGAAAGAAGAGAAAGAAGAGTTGGGGGAAGAGAGATAAATAGAAGAAGATTAAGGTTAGTCTTCATCCTATCCTCTTCGGGGCTCTGTGATTTAGGTGCTCCCTCTAAGGACCTGATGAAGGTTCAACTTTTTAGTCTGTCTTTCAAGATATAGGATTTTATGGTACCATTTCCATTTGGGTCCAGTTTTGTGCCCCCCACCCTGATTTGATCACTTTAGTACTTAGTAATAGTCAATTGTGTGCTACACACAAATCTTCATATGTGTTTTCCAATGAATTCTTTCTTTTTAATTTTTTTGTTCATTTTTATTTATTTATCTAAGAGTGACAGAGACAGAAAGAGGCAGAGAGAGAGAGAGAATGGGTGCACCAGGGCTTCCAGCCACTGCAAAGGAACTCCGGACGTGTGCACCCCCTTGTGCATCTGGTTAACGTGGGTCCTAGAGAACTGAGCCTTGAACCAGTGTTGTTAGGCTTCACAGGCAAGCACTTAACCACTAAGCCATCTCTCCAGCCCCAATAAATTCTTTAATCTAGCATTCTATATTGGGTTTTTCCTCCTACTTAGATGTTTAATATTTTAAATTACATAAACATTTTGTGATTTTTTATATTAAATATTGTCAAATTTTACATATAATATATATATAATATTATATATCTCTTTTGTATTTTTAAAATTTTTGTGTAGTATATTATTTCTTTCTTTAACTAAATAAGTCAGTTTATTAAAATAGTTGACATTAGGCATCTGCAATGGTGACTTCAACCTCCACTCCTGGCTCAATGCTGATGGAAGTAATCTGTTTAACAATTTCAGAGGGACTGTGTAAATCAATGAGTTGCTTGTGGATTCTCATCTGGAAGCGATCCCATGTCTTGGAACTTTCACCACAAGGTGTTTTCCTTGTAGTTATTCTCAGTGTCTTGGTGGGCATGTGAACTGGTCCTTTCACTTTGAGGTTCTTGTTCTTGGCTCCTCTGATCAAGTCAGCACACACTGAAGAAGAAAACACCTTTCAGTTCATTCAAAACGAAACCCTGTTCTCCTAAGGAGCTCTGGCTTTTGCCAGTATATTATTTCTTAATGCAATTTCATTGTCTATGAAGCTACTCCATTTTTTCTCCTCCTGAATGTTCAAATATCAATTTCTTAAAGCTCCAGAGAGAATATGTTATAATTACCACTCCCCAAATGTATGACAGTATAGTCAAAGAGAAGACCTTATGTAAAACCTATACCGATACCTGCAGGGGTATAAAGATTATTTGAGAATTTATCATGATAACTGGTACACAATAAATGCTGAACTAATGGGAAATATATACATATTTGTATTCATTATTATTGATAAAATTATTAATAATAGCTTGATAGTAACTTAGAATATAAGTTTACTTAGGGCTAATTATTTAAATAAAAATAGATGATTAAGATCCACAAAATGAAAGAAATAAATGTTTACATTTTTCCTCTTTGTGCATGTTCATGTGGAAGTCTGTGCACATATGTGCACATTCATGCAGAGGTCAGGGAACAACCTTGGGTAGAGTTCTTTGGATTCTGTCCACATTTTTTTTTTTTTTGATACAAAGTCTTCTCACTTACTAGGTTAGACTGGTTGGCCAGTGAGCACCAGGTATCCACATATCTCTGCTTCTCCTCATGTGCATGCACCACTGTGTCTAGATTATAAATATATTTTTGTTTATTTATTTGCAAGGAGGAAAAGACGAGAGAGAGAGAGAGAGAGAGAGAGAGAGAGAGAAAGAGAGAGAGAGAGAGAGAGGGAGGGAGGGAATGAGAATGAATATGGGTGCATCAGGGCCTCTAGCCACTGCAAACAAAGTCCAGATGCATGTGTGGCTTTGTGCATCTGGGTTTGTATGGGTACTGGGGAACTGAACCTGGGTCATTAGGCTTTGTAGGCTAGTGCCTTAACTGCTGATCCATCTCTCTTTAGCTACAAATGTCCAGATTTTTTATTTGGGGTCTGAGGATCCAACTCATGTTTATGAGATAATCACTTTATTGAGTCATTTATCCCCTCAGCCATATATTTATATTTTTGATTGGGTTTCTTATTTTTTTAAAATCAATTTCTAATTGTCTGATCTTGGACAAGTCACTTTAACTACTTGTATTTGTGAGTTTACCATCTATTAACAAGGGATCTTAATAATTCTTAGTTGTCATTCCATGGGAGGGAATTGATGCCTAATGCTGAAAACCTAGTTGAAGGCCATGGGGCACAGTAGGGAAGATACTACTGTTGTTTGGCTAAATGGTTATGTTGTGCCCATCAGTTTGCCTAATAGTGATGTTTATGCCCATACATTAGTGTTGCTGTCACCTTGGGTCAGAGAAGCTTTGTTTTGTAGGTGATGGTGACAACTGGAGCAATTCAAACTTGAAGTGCTGAGAAGTGACTGTTCAGTGCTCAGAGTTAGAGACATCTTTATCATACTCTTCAAAGCTGAGAGAACATCAAGGAAGATAGAATAGAAAGAATGTAAGAGCCAGAGGATGGAGAGGACTGCTGTGAAATGCCGTCTTCTGGACAGGACAAGAAGAGTCCATTGCATTTGTTACCTCAAAGCGGCTCTCGTTACCTGCACAAGACTTGCCTAATATTAGCCCATCAACATTCCATCATAGATGATGAAGACAAGGAAAAACTGACATCAAGTAATACTTACCTGTTAAAATTCTGGTATTAGATGAAATCATAGTCATAAAGAAATATGTTCATCTAAACCTTGCCTGGGAAGAAAGAATTCACTGTTTATTTTATTGTGTTTATCTTGATGGTAGCAATAAATAATAATTTTAAAATCATGATGTTTATCTGATAATCAGTGATTGATTAGTTTAGACTTGAATGTTAGCTTGATTGTACATGGAAAATGTTTAAAAATTGATAGGAATGTCCCTCTTAAAATTTAAACTCAGAAATATGAGTGCAATATATTAGTCTCCATTTTATAGAAAATGAAAACAGCTACCTAAATAGTGGATGGTGATTCTGTGGGTTCCCAAGGCATCTCAGCAAACACGGGAATTGGCCACATTGCCGCAGACAGCTAGCTCACTTAACTTTTTGTTTCTCAAATGTCAGCTCTAGGCAAGACCACAACTTTAAGTTATGCCTGAGTGGGTGGGAGAAAGCAGGAGTGGGTGGGGAAGACTGATCTGGGTAGGAGGTAGGCTGATTGCCAGATTCCCCAGGGTGATTGAGAAAGCTTTTTATTATAATTTAGTAGAAAGTCTTATGCCAAAAATGTTTCCATAAATACATACAAATGTTGGTTCTTGTTGAAAAATGCAAATCAGATGGTTTCAATGTTTGGAAGTTTAAATCTTATTTGGAATACCTTAAATAACAAGCACAAACATTTATATGTGTACATATACACATTTAAATGTATACCAAATTAAGCACATCGAAAATATATTATAAAATGGTATTAATAGGCCCCCACTGACATCAGACTGAAATGCAAATCA
Source organism: Jaculus jaculus (assembly GCF_020740685.1). Classification (NCBI taxonomy): domain Eukaryota; kingdom Metazoa; phylum Chordata; class Mammalia; order Rodentia; family Dipodidae; genus Jaculus; species Jaculus jaculus. Next base: position 81,501,522 of record NC_059102.1, read on the forward strand.
ACTGATGCAACCCTGGAAGCCATGCAGGAGCTTTCATCACCACACCAAGCATTCATTAGACTTCTCTTTAGGTCAAATTTAAGCAACCACAGCCCCAAGCAGGCAGAACCAAACATCTGGTCTGTCTAGCTGCATCATTCCTTTTCCAAAATATTAATCTACTTTTAGGCCATCAAAACAATCCTGGGCAGATTAAATGTGCCACTGTCTGATACAAAGCTTGACCATCCAATGTCAAATGGAACTGACCTTACCCTGGTCTACTTTTCAGGTAAATATTAGAGAAGTGATTCAGAACTAGAGTATGTCTATAAGCTACTGAGAGCTACTAATGAAGCTAACCTGAGATTGCCTATCCCTCATAGAGCATCCATAGAATATTTTGATTGGTTTTGATTATAAATGTCTTCAATTTGCTTCATTAAAAACTCTGTGGAAGCTGGGGATATGGTTCCATGGCTATAGGTGCTAGCTTGCAAAGTCAGCCAGCTTTGGTTCAATTCCTGAGCATCCACATAAAGCCAAAAGGGGAGTGAGTATACCTGTGATCCCAAAGCACCTACAACAATGGAGGCAGAGCCAGGAGAACCTGAAGCTTAAGGGCAAGCTACTGTGATGTTCCTTTGCAGCAAGTGAACTTGTCTCAAAGACAGAGAATAGGTAATCAAAGTTGAGCTCTGCCTTTCACACTTGTGCTATGACCAATGTGCACACACACACACACACACACACATACACACACACACAAATTTTTTGAAACCTAAAAAAAATCTTTCAGGACAAAATCAAAGTAGCTTCTGAGCTGTGGTGGTCAATTCAGTTCTAAATACTGTATTGTTAGGAATCAAAAAAATTGGATTTTTATACTAATAGTTAATTTAGCAAAAATTTTCCAAGTACAATGTACACTGATGAAAGATTTTATATTTGAATTGAAAGGTAAATCCTCACTTAGGGCACTTTCATAAATTGTTGGCAATTCTATTCTAATCCCTAATCAAAAATGCACTGGAGGAAGTTTTTATGAAAATAAAGTCAGCAACTCAGAACATAATTCTAACACAATACAATCTAAAGATATAATAATTTGATGCTTACCTGCTGAGTAATGATGATATTGCAAGTTAAAAGTCTTTGATTTCTGAAATTAAACCAATATGTTTACATAAGACTGGAAAATTGTCCATGGACAGTACAAGCACTGTAGTTCACAGCATTCAGTACTCTTGACTCTGAGCCAAGGTGTTGCAGGCAGCAATGTTTTGCACTACATGGCGGATGGCATGCACAGTGCAAAGTGTGCATGCTATGTGTTTAGAACCAACGTTGCAGCGAAGGCATGGGATGCAGCACAGACAAGCATGGCCATAATTCCTTAGTATTCATTACACGTTTGGCTGGGAAGTAATTTTTGTCTGTTCTGAAAACCTTAGACTGTTGCCAAATTTTTTTGTGACATTCACATTCAACTATAGAGTTGTAACCTCCAGTTTGAGAAGTTGTGATTTAAATGAAGGGTCACTCTTGGTACTGTACTGTACATTTTATGCATTTAGAAAAATGCCTGATGTCATGTATCTACCACTATGTATATCCAGAATGGCAGTTTATTGTCAGGCTGCTTTGAAACAGCAAGAATTGGTATCTAGAAACCAACACTTGATTTGCACTAGCAAGGATGGTTATCTAGAAACTGACAAGGATACTTTACACAAAATTACCTTACATTGTTCACCTTCCAGGAGCTCTAGTTTTCAGGCAAAAACACAATACTTTGAAACTCTGTTGTCTTGAGTGGAAGAAGTATCATTCTTGAAAGCCATCCTTGTTAGAAGGAAGGGATGGTTGCAGTTTTCTAAGGAAGCAATGTACCCACAGTGGTCACCAGAGCTGGAAGTTGGATAGACAGAGCTTAGAGATAACACAGTTATATGACAACTAGGGCACAGAAAATGGTTGCAGTTCAACACAGATTTGCTTTAGAATCTTAGGGTTTAGTCAAAGTCTATCACTTAATTTGTGGGGTCAGTATAAGAAGCAAATCTATTGTATCCTGATTAGTACATTTGCTGCATTTAGTGGGTGAGAATCATAAGTTCTTGTGAAAGAAAGCACAAAAACAATTTTTAATAGTATGATATAGGCCAGGACTGATGAGAATGCAAAGAAGGGAAGGTACTTGTGTCAGAGATGTTAATACAAGGACATTTTTATTAATATTTTATTTATTTGCAAGTAGAGAGAGATGGAGAGAGAGAGAAGACAGAGAAAATGGGTATGCCACATCCTCCAGCTGCTGCAAATGAACTCCAGATGCACGTGCCACTGTGCATCTGGCTTTACATGGGTCCTGGGGACTAGACCCAAGTTGTTAGGCTTTACAGGCAAGTGGCTTAACCACTGAGCAATCTCTCCAACCCAGCTTTGCAAAATTTGTAATAACTTAATTAACTTTGTATAGAGGCATGAGGGAAAGGAGGACATGACTGGCATACGAAAGAGAAACATATACTGGAGAAACAGCCATAACTGGCTGGCTTCAAATATGGTTTGAGAGGAGCAAAAAACTGTGTAAATGAAATGTTTTCATCACAAGCCCTGAAAAAAAAGACCACATAGCTGAAGTAACTGAAGGACTATGAGAGATGACAGAAGTTGTGACCATCCTATAAATCTAAATTTCCTGGAAAACATTCTCCCTATCATCTTCTCCTCAATTTATCAGAACCACCAATCTCTCCTGGGCATCTTGGCTAGGAAGAGACATCTGGGTTTGCATGAGCATAAACAAAATGATTTATGAAAGACATTTCTTTACACCTTTTAACACAGATAAGTCAAACTATTGCAATACAACTTCTGTCCTAGAAAATAAAATGTGATATTTATACATTTTTAATAACAGAAAACTACTGAAATTAGTCTCCTGCCAAGAAGAATTGTTGTAAGTGGTAAATTCAGGACTGGTCAAAGAAAGTATGGACTTAGCTAGGCTCCCATTATTCTCAAGAACAAAGTGTATTTCTTTGCCAGTAGGTGTCACTGCAGGCATTAAACACAGCTCATTTCTCAGGAACTTTCTCCCATAAATGTTGGTGCAATTCAATTGGTAGAGCAAAGTTATGATAGGCACAAAGGATATTTATTCTGAAAAGCAATATATTTTATCATGGCTATGAACTTGCAAAAACATTGGCTTAAAGAAACTGAAGGGTATGCTTTAAATGAACTTACTTTAATATAATATAGAGCATCAGTAAGAACATAGTATGTGATTTTAAGTATATACAGCAGATTTTTCTATAAAAGATAACATTCAGTCTTCAGAATTGTCTTATAGAATATGACTCATAGGAAGAATTTATTGAGAATTCACAGACCCAATAGTTTCTCTCTAAATCTTTGTTTAATTGATATCTTTTCTGTATAATGTATGTTTTCCTTGTAAATTTTGTTAGGGAAGGACAAGAACTTTAGCTTGAATGATGTTAGGTACCTTTTGGGTTTCTCTGGCCTCAAAAATCTCATATGAGGACTTAAGGATCTTGTGTAGGAGATAAATTTACCAAGTCTTTTAGAAAAGTGCATTTTAGTGGTTACAAAACAGAGAATTTTACTTCATTTCTACATGATCTGAGTTGACTCATTAATGCAAATCTTTTGTTTGAGGAATTCTCAGTAGAAATCCCTGAACTTTGAAATTCATTTGCCTGCTGGAAGTGGTGGCGATTTTTATTTATGTATAATTTAAGGGTGAGGTGCATGAATGTGCCCCTAGCAACTCTTTCATGGGCTCCACTTTACAAATTGAAACTTATAGTGGTGGTCATAGAGCTTTGCAAGGGTGACTTGAGGGCAATCTAATTTACCTAAGCTTTTCAAAGGTGAACTCAACCTTTTCAATCATAAATTAAAATTTTATATCTGTTTTCAAATCAGAAACAGCACACCTTACATATCTGCAGGGCATAAGGGCTGTTATTGCTTGGCCTACCTACATTGATTTCAACAAGAAAGAGAAGAAAACCCTAGACATCTTGTGTTTTAACACGTAGCTATTATATCTAAACTATTTGGAGACGTTCTTGTATGTGTGTGCATGTGTGTGTGTGTGCATGCACAGAAACTTTATGAGTCCCTTACCTTTCTGTGTGTACAAACACTCATCTGTGACGATTTTTGTTGTTAAATTTATGAGTTATTATGACATGATCAGGAATAGAATTTCTCCACATAATATTGTAGTTAAAAGTCCATATCATGAAATAAAGCAGCCTCAAATAATTATACCTTCTGAGCACATAACAGTAGATCCGTATTGACTATAAAGTATAAACACTTCTTTCTGCAAAGCCCACATTAAAGATCTCTTAATGGAGATAGTAAAATGAAAAAATAAAGTATATCAACTACATGGCATGCTCAGCAACCTTGGAGTGGTACTCATATGTCAAGTCTCATGCACACTCGTTGGCTAATTCCAGTTTCCTTATATCCTAAACACTAATATCCTATCACTATATATATATATGTATATATATGTGTGTATATATATATATATATATATATATATATATATATATGTATATATATATATATGGTGGTAGAATATTTTATATATATATATATGTATATGTATGTATACACACACACACACACACACACATATATATGTATATATGTATATATATACATGCTGTATAGTATCATGTTAAGACTTGTGTTTGTAGTATGCTAGGATGGTGAAATTCATATAGGGAATTAGATTTTTTTCAGAGTCTTAGGGCCATCTCAATTCAAAAGCACAGGTTAGACTAGAAAAGGGCATTAAGTTGGGAAATTATAATCAGTTGTTGCCACTCAAGAAGTAGGCACAGACATTTTAAATCATCTGGAATTTGAGGCAACTTGGAATTTTCAGAGCAAAGGCATTATTGAACCAAGCCCTGAAGATGGTTTGCTGAAGGATGGAGAGAACTAGCTGAAGAGATGGATGGATAAAGGCCTGTCTGGGTAAAAGAGACATATTGGGGTCATTTCCAAATCCTGGCTTTGCTATCTGATCTTGGATTCAGTATTTTCACAAACTGTAGTAAAGCTAAGACAGGAAATTTGTCTTCATTTATACAGCATTTGGATGATTTTGTAAATGAGCATTAAAATAGAAGGAAATGGAAAAATAGGAGCAAGTGAGGTGCTTTTTTGCATTTTAAAAGGAAATTTATTAGTAAGAATGATAGGTCTAAAAAATTAAATCTTAATTTAAGTATTTATGGCTTATTCACACACTGACAGGTAGGGATCTTCATTCCAAAGGATTCATATATTTCTGCAAATCCCAAAATATTATATACTCAGTTTCTATTTTTGTTTGCATTTTACAGATTTCCTGACAATTTTAACCCAGACTTATTTCTTCCTTTTTATATTTTATTTTTATTTATTTGACAGTGAGAGAGAGAGAGAGAGAGAGAGAGAGAGAGAGAGAGAGAGAGAGAGATACAGAGGAAGGGAGAGAATGGTTGTACTAGGGCCCCAGCCACTCACTGCAAACCAATTCCAAGTGCATGCACCACCTTGTGCATCTGGCTTCATGGGTCCTGGGGAATTAAACCTGGGTCCTTTGGCTTTTCAGGCAAGTGCCTTAATGGCTAAGCCATTCCTCCATTCAAAGTAACTTCATAAACATGGAGAAAAGAGTATTATTCATGAAGATTTGAGAGTTTCTTCTGTGATAGAATGTCCTCACTTGTTTAATTGCCTACATATTATACTGCCAAGTATGAATAAAAGCACATATTTGTTATTTAGATGGAGTTATCCAATGGATCCAGCAGAAATATATTACTTTAAATTAGAGTTTTGGCTTGAAAGCTGTTTATCCCTTTGGCATATGGATGGGTTGCATCAGAAAAGAGGCAAGTACTCATTTGGTTTAGAAGCTGCCCAATTCCTAAAAGACCAGCTTCAACTTTCTCTATTACAATGAGAACTTGGAGTCCAATGTAATGAAGTGATGGAGGCACAACAATTTATGGAATCAGGAGCAAAGTTAAGTTTGGATTCATCTGTGCCTTATAGTCTCATGATCTCACCTCAACCATGAGCAATGGCGTTTATAGTTGAACAATGGAACTGGAATTGAACAGATCCGAATTTGGGTTTTGACTTTCCATCTACTAGATATGTAATCTTGGAAAACATTATTTTTCTGGATTTCTGTGATCTTATGAAAGTCTTATGAGAACTGAATAAGAAACCTTATGGGAAGTGCCTGGCAATTTTAAATGTTAAGCAAGTGGTAGTTTTATCATCTTACTTTTCCCATGGTATTGGCTGCAGTGAGTTTTACATTTTTAATTAAGACACAACCTTTCTGTGATAGCTCCTTGATGAAAGTGGATGTGTCAGCAATCAAGGTCACAATGTGTGTGCTAGCATTACATGTTAGGAGAAATAGGAATGTGTTTGGAGTCTAAGTACCCACCCAAACTATTTTGATTGGCTTCCAAAACTAAAGTTTTCTAGAGTTCAGAATGTATCATTTATAACATAACTATAAGGCTATTATTGCTTTCTAATTTTATCTGAATTTAGTTCCTTTATTTGGACTGAAAAATCAGAGGAAGAAAGAGCCTAGAATAATTGTCTCCCACTCTTCAAAAGGGGAACCCCATATTCTTAGATGTATATTTATCTTCAATAGATACCTGGTGACAAATTATATAAAAGGGAAAACTGTAAGCTCTTAATATTGAAACTATAGCACTGAAAGTGTTAAGCTTGCTTTTTAAAAGGCATGTACATTTTTACTAGACGATTTGATTTCATTTTAGACAGTCAGGAAAATACATTATAACTTCCACCAGCATAGCCTTACTAGCTTTTAAGGGTAGGTACCACTGTTAAATATTATTCCATTTGTCTGGCAAAAACACAGGGATCCTGCTTTGGCTTTTGTAGTCTTCAGAATTCACATGAATTTGAAGAGAAGGAAGAGTAGCTTCATGGCAACTCTGTATCTGCAGAATATAAAGATACTATGGAAATCATGCCAGGAAAAGCAATGATATTTCTAGTCCCATCAATCTTAAAATGCTCCTATTAACTTCGAGTCCAAGGAATTTTGCTAGTACATTTTCCATTGATAGACACTCCAAATCATTTTCATATGCACACTGTACTGAACATTTGTCCATAGAAGTAGCGATGTTTCAGTGGTAAATGAAAAAGACTTAATTTCTTATTTTGCGGCAAACTGCTGCCTCCAAGAACTTAAATCAGTGGTAATTTTTCTTGTATTTTTTGGTGTTTTGTTGTTTTTTGCCACACCTCTGAAGACCTAGATATTCAAGTTCTAAAACTGAACACATATTACAACTCTATCCACAAGATTAAAGCATGCAAAGCTCAGTAAAGATCCCAATTTCATGCACTCACTCCCACCATCCCACTGGAAGCACTACTTTGTCACTGATCTATGCCCTGTACACCCCATTTTCAGCTCTAAAATGTAGAAACTGGATGATCTCTGGGCCCTTCCATGTCTGATGGTCTTTATGAGTTGGTTTACCTTCCCATCATTTTTCAAATGTTTCAACAAAAGCTTGTTGAATCAATGTGAAATGAATATGCAGATGTTTGGCACCATATGGTCAGACATCTGGATAGTCACACTAAATTTTTTTTCAGTTTAGAAGGTGTTTTTTTTTTTTTTAAGATGCTGTCTTTATGCTGACTTTGGAGATAATCCTAGAAAAGTGGAATTTTAATGCCAGCTACTATCTAAACTATAATGTATACCTGAGCCACAGAATTTCCAAATTAGAAAAGATGTCAGCCACTTTTCATTATCTTCTAATAGCAATTATCTAACAGTGGGAATGAAGTGTAAGTTTCATAACTTGTTGAATTTCTGAACATCTGCTGTTTCCACTTCTTACCCATCACTGTCATAAAGTAACCATAGAAATAGAAATCTGGCTTTTATTAATAAAATTAAAGAGACCTGTGCAGTAATAAGGAGGTAGCCCACCTCACACTTCATAGTAGTTGTAATGCTCAAATACCTTAGAGGCTTTTTCCTTTTTTATGCTGAAGTTCTTTTTGGGTACACATAAACAGGCCTGCATACCAAAAACATGTAGTCACTGACTACATCCACTAGATGAGAATTGGGCCTGCAGCCATACCACCAACAGACTCAGGACTTGCCAAGGCTCACAGAGAGAAGTCAGGCCAGCTTTGCTCTGGAAAACTTAACTGAAATATCAACTAAGGAGAGAAGAGATTCAGACAGCAGAGGACTCCAGGACCCAATCATGTCCCAGGATCCCAGTTTAAAGGGTGCCATAGCCACTCTGGCTCCTTGCTAAACTGATTTTTGGCAAGGGATCTAATTTCTGTCACCTCCTTCAACAGGGTGCATCTTTTTTGGGGGTTTCTGTCTTTATTTGGATTGCAGGATCTTTTTAAGAAACTTTCTTAAGTTTGAGAAAAAGGTATTTGTGTTCACTTAACCATCCTACCAATGCTGCATCTCCTCTGCCTTCCATGACACTCATTTTATCCCTTACCATCAACCATGCTTTTACACCAAATATCCCATGATACTTAAAATAAGTTACTTATTTATTACTTAGCATACAGAGTTTTGGTCATTATTGTGGAGTTTCCAAACACAATTTGTTTAATTTGATTCTCTTCCTGCCCTTATCTTGCCATCCCCTTGTTCTTCCTTGGAGTCCTCACTTGTTTGTTTACCTGTCACATGTCCTTTTACCTTTGCTATACGCACCTTCACTTTCATCTCGCACTATCCACTCTTGGGCACCCTTGTAGCTTTTTAGGTTTTACCACATTTGCCCCCATTTAGTGCATACTCTTTCCAGACGCTTTCCAATATTAATTCACTTTCGAATTATAAAGCTTGCCCTAAGGATTAAGAGTATTTTTGAATATAGTTAGTGTACTTCATTATTAACACATGATCCCAAGTACAATTCAACTAAGGACTAATAAGTTCAATATTTGAGAAAAAAATTCCAGAGTTCCAAAAATATTAGAAACAAAAATTACATTCAGATGTGAGTTGTCAATATTATCACTGAATTTTCAAAGTTAGCTCTCTTAAGCCTAAGTGAAGGTATCACTCGGTTCTATTAACTCAGTATCCATTCCATTCTTGCCATTTTCATCAATATTGTCCCTATCTGAATCTCTTTTCCAGAAAGCAATAATCCTTATTATTCTGCCTTCAATATCCCCTCGCAATGCCTTTGCAACAATGAAATGTGCATCTCTATGAACATTTCATAGAGGCCACTGACATATCACTAGAAATATTGCTGAGGTAGAACATGGCTCCCCCAGTCATGTGCACATTCTAATTCCAAAAATCTGTGTTTTTTTTCTTACTTGGATATAGGGACTTTGCAGATATGAATAAGAATAGGGCCTTTGTGGTGGAAAAGTTTTGCTGAGTAATTTAAGTTGGCCAAAATGAATTATAGGATTTAGAATCACTATGGAAACAAATCTCTGGGCATTGGTGGTTTCTATGTTAGGCTATTTGAAGTGGGCAGACTCATCCTAAGTGTGGGTAATACCACCCCACCTGCTGGGTGCCCTAGAGTGTATTAAGAGGAGAAATCAAGGCTGATTCCCAGCACTCATCCTTGTCTCCTGGGTACACCATGTGACCAGCTCCGCTTCATGCTGCTGCGGTCATACCTTCCCTGCCTTCCTGGACTGTAACTCAAACTGTGAGCCAAAATAAACCTTCCTTCTCTTCAAAAGCTGTTTTTATAAGGAATTTGATTCAGGCAACAAAGAAAACAACTACTACATATGAGATTTTCACAAGAGAAGAATCTTTTCCAGCTGCAGTCAGAAAGAGGGAAAGCAACAGAAGAAAGGTCAGGGAGATATAAGTTTGCAAGCTGCCATGAGGAATGTGATCTCTGAAAGCCCAAATGATAAGAAAATGGACCCCCACTACCAGCCTCTGGACCCCCATCCCAAGCCTCTTGAAAAGAACAAAGTCCACCTGACACATTTATTTCATCTGAATGAAATCTGTCAGGCTTCTGTTCTGCCCAATTCTCAGGAAATTTGTGGTGTTTAAACTGCTGAGTTTTTGGTAAATTTTCAATAGCAGTGGTGGAAATGAAGACAGGTGATTCCAATATCAGCATTTACTAAAGAGAGGACAATGGAACATAAATTTTAATTAATTAATTAGTTATTTATAAAGCTAAGACCTCCTGCTACTGAAAATGAACTCCAGACACATGTGCCACTTTGTGCATCTGGATTTATGTGGGTACTGGGGGAACAAATCCAATCTGTTAGGCTTTGCAAGCAAGTGTCTAACCACTTACACATCTCTTCAGCCCAAGGAACATAAGATGTTTTAAAGCTCAACCCCAACAATAAAATTGCTCTTCTAGACCAAGCTATGTTCCTTCTGAGACTGAAAGACTACCTGATTATTATAACAAATGAATATAAACTTATATGCTCATCAGTTTTACCTCATGAACTGAGAACATTTTTAAGTATGACAAAAATAAAACTCTTAAAGGATATTTTAGTTCATCATTTAAAGGAAAACCAATTAAATCAATGTGGTGAGACACTTAAAGTCAATGGCATGCCTTATATACGTAAGTTGTTAAATTAAGACTTGTTGGTTAAGTCACTGTTTAAGATGTTTTTCAAAATAAGTCTGACACACATTATCAGGCTGGCAGCAATACATAATTAACCCATCCTTATATCTATTTATTCAGTAGATATGAGTGCCTGTCATCAGCAGGTTGTAAATAATTAGTGGAAGATGCAAAACTCTAAACTATGTCTGCTGCTGTAGGCTTATGTGAAGAAGCACAGACTTAATATCCTGAACAGCATTATTTTGAGGATGTTAAAGGCAGATCTGCAGCCAAGGAAGCAGAGGACTTTTATAGAGGGAAAGTTATAGAGAGTAAATGAAGAAACCCCTGAAAACATGTTACAAAATGAATTGGCTTATACTTAAGGTTGGCCTTCAGAGATTTAAGTAATCAAATTGAAGTATTCAGAACAAAACCTGTATGTCAGGAATGGTGTGGCATAGATGATGCCAGCTATACACTGTACAGTACAGCCTTGTCTTCTGGAGCTTGCTGTTGCACTGCTTGTTAAGGGACATGGACATTTAACACCATATTGGATGGGTGAGAAAAGGTTATATACATATATATATATATATATACACACACACACATATATATACCTATATATGTGTATACACACACACACACACACACACACACACACACAGGGCTCTAGGTAATAATTTGAAATTTTTGGAAGAAGTGGTATTTATGATGAAAGTCAAGATAGAAGGTAGCATTTTTTCTACTTTTTTTCTTATATCTTTTTTCAAAAACATTTCATATACAGTATGTTTTCCTCCCTGGGAGCTGATTTTCTTGATGAATTTGCATGCCAGCTGCACTACCAGTTTTTGAATAAATCTCATCAAGTGTAGCCTTTATTCTCTTAAGAAGTTTCAAAAGAAGATCCCAGGGTTGAAGACTTTAGCAGTTTGCCAAAGTTGTTAGGAATCAAGGATTAATTTTAATCTTTGTCAGCCATCCTTAGAGCTTAGATTCGATTCTTTGATCTGGACAGCCATAACACTTGTGTTTGAACATGATCACCTCCAGAGGCAGGAAGGACATGACAGGTTGCTTCACAGGTACCTCTCTTTTCACATAGAAAAATACCATTTCCAGAAAAGCAACTCATTTTCAGTTCCTCCCTTAAATATATTTCCCCTTGTATGGGAGGCTATAATTAAGGCTTTTATAGGATGCTTGATACAGTTCAGAATAGAACCTAGATTTATATAGCCATGTTATAGCAGGCGACTGATTTATAAGGTAATGGGTAGATGTTTTAGGGCCATTGTGATTTCCCTCCCAATCTAATCCTTCTAATAAGATTAGGCCTATAGTTTGTTGCCTTCTAAAAATGGATAGGTTTCTCATTCTTTATGACTTGCATCACTAAACAATATATTCAGACAGATTCAGAATGTTGCATTTGCATCCTTTCTTGATATCTATGTGGAACATATAACTTAAACCATTTAATGGCAAGCTGAAGTGAAAATGAACATGAGCCAAGTTTTCTGCAGTTTGGATAAATATTGTCCAAAGGTTTGTGTGTGGATAGGCCATGGTACTATTGGGAGGAAAATAAAATTTGCTGAGGTAGGGCCTGGTAGAAAGTAGGCAGGTTATTGGAGTGTTCCCCTAAAAGTATACTGGGACTTCCACTCCTCTTATTCCTCTCCTTGTGCTTCCTAGCTTCTAGAAGAAAAGCAGGTCCTTTAACAATGTGCATGCACTGTGGTGTACTGTGCTACCACAGGGTCAAAGGCCATGGGATCAAGAAAACATGGACTGAAAGCTCTGAAGCTGGAAACAAAAGTAAAGTAAACCTTTCCTCCTTAGAAGTTGATCCTGTCAGGCATTGTGTCATAGTGATAGAAAACTGACTAATGGAAAGTCCAAATCATTCTTTTTACCAGTCTTCTAACTTGGACCAGTACTTGGTCACTCTTAGATGCAAAGAGACTAGGAAAATGAGTATCTGACATTTTTAGGGTTTGTAATATATCTTCACTATAATTGATGATTGGTTAGATACCCTCCAGTAACTTGGAACCTTTATGTGCATTTAGAAACCAATTAAAGAACATTATTCCTTTTAAAGAGAAAGACCATCATAATGAAATAATGAAAATACCGAATATTCCTTATAAAAGTCACTTAAGAGTTGCTTTACTTCTATATACTACTTAATATTTATTAGATAAATTCTCTTACATGCGCTTTTCAACTTCTTTCTCTTGCCAAGGCTGTCATCATAACCCTTAACTTTGGAGAAACCTTCACTGATATTTTAGGAAATTTTCAATTTAGGATAGTTAACATTGAATGTAATTTACAAGTATCAATTGGACAATTAATTGGCTGTGTCCAGCACTACAGAATAGTAATTTGCCTCTGCGTGCTAATTGTTTCAAGTAACCAAAGAGCATCAATGTGTAACTCTGACATTGGGCATAGGCCCACTGTTATCAAACTGAAAGTGTAGCTATAGCATGGTTCAGGACAGGCTACCTAAAATATTTTAAGTTACAGGAATTTGGAAAATCAACCTTCATTACAAGAGAAATCACCCTTACCTTTCTACTCTGGAGCAGGTCCTAACATCTAGGGGGGAACTTAGTGAACTCCCCTGGAGCAGATCATAATATTCAGGTGAGAGATACTCTCCTAACTCACATGTGCTTTCCTACTCAAAGGAAAAACCTCATTTCTTAAAATACAGGGACATGAGCCACACGTGGTGGCACAGGCCTTTAATACCTGCACTTGGGAGTTAAAGGTAGGAAGATTGCCATGAGTTCAAAGCCACCTTAAGACTACATAGTGAATTCCAGGTCAACCTTGGATAGAGCAAGACCCTACTTTGAAAACAAAAGGGGGGCATGGAGAGGCTGAACAAAATGGACTTCTAACTGCATATATGGCTTATAACTTGGTCACATACTCCCTTTGTCCAAATCTATGCCTCCATGACTATCTATTTTCTTCATCAGACCCCCTATAAAAATTTATAAGTTGTGGTTTGAAGAGATGTCTCAGCAGTTAAGTGTATTTCCTATGCAAGCCTGAGGGCTTGACAGGGCCAGAGACTGCCTGCATTCACATCTCCAGAACCCACAAAATAGCTGGGCATGGCCATGTATGCCTGTCACCCTAGTGCCACAGGTAAGCAGAGAGCCTGTGTGTGTATGTGTGTGTGTATGTAGGGGAGTGCAATTGGCAATCTCTGGGATCAGTAAGAGACTCTGACTCAAACAGGAATGAAGGAAGGGAAGAGCGATGGAGCAGATCACTAGACTGTTTGCTTTGAGCACAACAGATGTAAGTGTCCTACCACAGTAAGCACTTGGGAACTGCAAAGGAATACATGTGCATACAACACACACACACACACACACACACACACACACACACACCATAAATAATTGGTAAGCTTAACTAGTTCTTTGGGTCTTCATTTCCTTATGAAATTTCCTATATCACATTAAAAGGAACAATGATGGGAGAAGAAAAGATATTTTTCCTTCTCTGTAAGTATATTCCTAACTCAAGTTGGGAATTGCCCTGTTTCACATATGCAAAGTTTTTAGTAACTATATTTAAACATGTTTTTCTAAACAGCATCTTGAGGATCGGAATGTTGCTGTTTTCACTGTATCTTGCACTAATCCTAGATCCAAATTATCCACCTATTCAAGACTCATCTGACCTTATCAAGTTAATTGAACTTAGTTTTCTTATTTGTTCAGGGAGGGAGGTTGCTACTAAAAATTGCCTTGTGGGTGATACATGACCACTTGTATTTGTAAAACTAAAGTGTGGATGTCTAAACAAGTGTGGTGACTTCTGCTTGCCATGTCCAAATGTCCAGTAAATTTGACTCAGTAATACCAAATACAATCTCAATTGAAATTTAAAGCTTACTGTTTGTTTGCAGCTCTGAGTTGTGTGATACTCAGCATTGCTTGTCCCTCACCCCTGGGCACTCTGCAGTGGTTTAGAAGAACAAAAATATGCCCAGTATCCAACAAAAGAGGAAACATACAGTAGTCAGGCTACACAGACATTTTATTCCATCAGTTTATGATCAAATGTTTCTCTTGGTTACTCTGTAACAATGGGAAGAAGATAAATTGTTGATAGTATTAGGTAGAGTGTCCAATAAGTGGAAGGCCCTTGTACTAGAGAACTTTCTCTCTCTTGTCCTTTGGAGGAATGGGTGCTTCCATGGTGTTTTGCAAATGAGCTCTTGGCTATTGCTGGGTTTTAAGTTCCCAAGTTTAAGTTTTACCATTTATTGGCATCCAGCAGAGAAGCAGAGTACTTTTATTTGGAAACACATTTGGAAAGGATTCCAGAGAGCACAGGCAGCATTAATTGTACTCTAGTTTGGGAGATTTTCACCTTTCCTGTACTCTGTAGTAACTACTTGGCACTCTTCCAACTGTAATTTAGACTTACCATGAACTACAGTTTTTTTTTTTTTTTAATGCACAGTGATTTTTTTCAAGCCAATAACTACTTTTATGCTATTCTAAGTTTTAATTTTGCATATGCTCTTACTATTTTTAAACACTGTAGCCCTATATATTTACCATTGAAAAGAGGACATTTTATTAGTTGTGTTTAGTGATATTTAAACATTTTTCATACTTGGTCAAGTTGGTTTCACTCAGGAAACCTTTCCTAATCCTATTATAAGCTTCATCAGGAATGTCAACCACCCCAAGACTGCTTTATTTAAATTACAATAGAAAATGCCTCTGAACCCTCCAGCACCCCAATTTATGTTCCTTTAATCAGACAACTAAAGGCCAGATTTGCTCTTATAGAAATCTCATTAGCAAAGCCAAAGTTAATTTGAACAGAAATTTTATTTTCTAGAACACAAGAAAGAAGAAGAATTCTATGTGCAACCTCCTCTTATAATGCCTGTGTTCTAACATATAACCCTTGTTGTCATCAGCCAAGAATGTGCATAAGCATCATTTGTATGAACAAGTGAACAGCCACATGCAGTTTTCAGTCTTCTGATGCCGTTGATTAAGATGGACAATTATTTTGTTATTGTGAGGAGGTCATTCTCCTCTGGGAACATAGATGAGTAAGATGAATACTGACTTGGAAAATCAGATAAGTATTAAAATGCTTATTCTGTTTATATATGCTAATGATAGTGTTGACAAATGTTTGGTTTCTTTCTTTCATTTTTTTCTTTTCTTTAATGTAAGACAGGAGTTCACCTTGAAAGAATGAGAGAATATCTATGCAAGACTATCAAACTCAGCAAACTTAAAGTATGTTGGAATTAGTGACCATTCCAAATATAGCCAGTTAAAGGGATACTTTAAGATAAAGATTTTAAGTACATGCTCTGTTCTAGTTAGGATGGGCTCAAGAACAGATACCAAAGACATCAGAGCCTATGGTATCTGCCACTGAAGTCCTTTGCCCAGAAGTGCAGCTGAGGCCAAGAGAGGATGTTGGTCAGGCAGAGCAATAAGAGTGGCACCTTCTCAGAGGCCACATGATCCATTCTTATACAAAACATTGATGATTTCTCTGTAAGTTTCACTTTAAGTATATGGGTTTTCAATTGTTATGACATATAAGTGTTTGATCTATTAGGAATTTATGTTTGGTGTAAGGTTTCCTCTATGACACCAATGATGTACTGAATTACAAGTATTCTGTCAACTAGATTAAGATGCACCCTTCATATTCCAAAGTTATTCATGTATTGGATACTCTGTTTTATTTCATTGCCCTAAGTATGAGCCACATCCACTGCTTGAGTCACTGAGAACTTAAAATACCCTTATTTCATCAGGTATTGCTAATTCCTGGACCATCAGCAATGTTACATGATTTTCTTTTTCTTTTTTCCCCCTGGGGAGACTCCATGAGTGCCTGCTCCTTTCATATAGGGCACCAATGGTCGACTAAAGTATGATTCCACTAAAGTTCAATTTGGTTAACCAATGAGTTCATTGGTCTCCTTCACAATGCATGGGCAACGGGTTACTTACAGGAGTGCAGATGATTCCACAGTAACCATTGTATAAAGTCTCATCCCAGCATGGACATTGACCTCTCAGTAGCTGCATGGATGGAGCTCTCTGGCACTTGATCTTCTGCTCTCTATATACTCTATTTCCTCCTAAGACCAAGAAACATTGAATGACATGGCATACAGCTGGTACAGAGATCTCAGGTGAGGGACTGATGACTCTTCCTACCCATATCTTCTTCTTCTTCTTCTTTTTTTTTTTTTGGTTTTCCAAAGTAGAGTCTCACTCTAGCCCAGGATGACCTGGAATTCACTATGTAGTCTTAGGGTGGCTTTGAACTCACAGCAATCCACCTACTTCTGCCTCCCGAGTGCTAGGATTAAAGGTGTTAAAGGTGTGTGTCACTATGCATGGCTTCTTTCTTTTTTTTTTTTAAAAAAAATATTTTTATTTGAGAGAGTGACAGAAAGAGGAGGAAAGGCAGAAAGTAAGAGAGAATGGGCATGCCAGGGACTCTAGCCATTGCAAACAAACTCCAGATTCATGTGCCACCTTGTGCAGCTGGCTTATGTGAGTACTGTGGAATTGAAGTTGAGTCCTTATGCTTTGCAGGCAAATGTCTTAACTGCTAAGGCATCTCTCCAGCTCCCCCCCCAACACTCTTTCTATGGAGGACATCAACAGGCCCAATTTCCAAGGGTCTCCTGTGAGTGCTCACAGCTGCTTCAGATAGAGATGGAAGTGTTTGTTTTCCTCAGTAGACAGCATCACACACCAACCTTCTTTTAAAAGAACAATAATTTATTCTAATTTTTTTTACCTTCTCCCCTAAGGTTTGTCAGATGATAGAATAGACTGATTATTTCCCTTCACCTCTTTTCCATCTTAACTAACATTTATTTGAAATGTACTGTAACAGATAAGGAGATTCCATAGCATGCTTAGCATATGACAGATATGGCATAAAGCAAATCTTTTGTGATGAAAGCAGAAACAAAAGAGCTGTAGCAGAGGAAGAATATCCAGAAACATAGGCTCTAAATTCTAGGATGGTCCCTGTCTGAGAAATGCAACCTCACCTGTCAGTGTAGACATCAGGAAGAGAGTTATGATTGAGAGACAACTATCATGCTTTTGGGTGTATTAATAACTAAGTGTAATAATTACATGTGATGCTACTTTTTGAAGGAAACCATTGTGCAACTATAGAGTATCACACTGTTTTCCCTCACTTATTGTTCCCATAAAATTTCTGTTATGGTAGTATATTATTCTGCAAACCAGAGTATGTAAACTATTGTTCTATTGTTTCCAACATTAACACACAAATTTTACTTTTAAAAAGATTTGGGGGCTGGGAAGATATCTCAGGGGTAAAAGACACTTGCTTGCAAAGCTTGGCCACCACGTTCAATTTCACAGCACTCACATAAACCTGAACCCAATGATCTGGCACTTCCTTGAGACCGTCACATGCCATATACGTAAAGCCCGTTTTAAGCGGGCTTTAATCAAAAACAATTCTTTCATCAAAAATTGTGAATTGTCAGGAAACACTTTCTTTTTTAAGAAAAGAGATTTTGGCTGGGAGTGGTGGCACACACATTTAATCCCATCACTCGGGAGGTAGGAAGATCACGTGAGTTCCAGGTGAGCCTGGATTAGAGTTTGGAAGCATTAGGGGAAAACAAACAAACAAAAATCCATAAAGATAAAAAACTAGCTTTTGTTAAGTGTTAGATATAAACTGCCACTATTTTATACTTAATAATAGATTTCTGTTTTGCTACGGGCTCGTTTAGTTATAAGATCATAGCTATAGAAAATGCCCTTTTCTATCTGTTGCAGGCTTCATTGGCACTTCTAGAAAGACAAGCAACAAATGGATGGCATGATAATGCAAGTGAGATCAAAGCGATTCTTGCTGTCAACAGCAGCAATGCGTGCGTGCAAATCCCTGCACTCCAAAGGCTCCTCCAAGCTAAGGAAGACTCAGCAAGGCAGGATTGTTTTGAAAAGCATCCTCAAAAATGGGCTCAGTATCCTACCTTTATACATCATAGCCTCTTAAAGACAAACAACCTTGTATAGAGGAACAGTGGAACTGAGATGTATTGATCAGCTAACTATGGCATTTCAAATATGTGTTGGCAAGACTTGTGTTGGATTTCTATATGATGCAAGGGTTGACTATGGGCAAATGAGCTAAGCTGTCTGGGTTCTGAATTCCCTCTTGGCCTCTTAAATGCATTTACAACAGTGCCTGGCCTATAATACTAATTAAATGCCATTGTCACTTCCACTTTACTGATGAGGAAACAGAAGCTCAGGTATAAAAACACTGGCCTCGATTCATACGCTTATTAAGTACAGCTGGGTTTCAAGTCCTAGTTTACCTGAAGGCCTAGTTAGTGATTTCCTCCACACCTCTGCTATACAAAATGTGGTCTCTGAACTATCCCCATCAATGTCATCTGGGGACTAGCCAGATTTGCAGAATCTTGGGCCCAGATCCAGAGAGTCATAATCAACATCTGAACAAGATCCCCTGGTGCTTCCATTGCACAGTATGGTTAAGAAGTGGTATAGAACCTATTCTTGTCTAACCACAATTTTACTCCAGGAAAGAGAAGTGGACATTCATTGCTTTAGAGACCTCCTTCCCCAGGCTTGGATTGGTCTTGAATATATTTCTGCTCTGTTCTCAAGTGACTTTCCTTTCCTTCTCCCCACCCTCCTTTCCTAATTTCTCAGAAAGATTCTTCCCAGTTGACTAACAGTAGTTATGTTCTGTGATTCTGAAGAAAATTTTGCTGCATGTCCTGATTAAAACAAATGGAAAAAATGACAATAAAAATGTAAAAAAATAAAACAACAACAAAGGCATACTCAGCTAGAAATAACTTATGAAAATGGGCTAGATTGCAGAATCAAACAACATTCAATACAAATCCTAATTACATCACTTAAATTTTCTCTAACAATTTACTTAATATCACTGAACCTTTGTTCTTGGTAATTAAAATTGTGATATGAACAGTATATCTTAGGGTGAAGAAGCAAATAAAACAAATGCAGGAGAAAGTGCCTCATTATGTGTAATGAATGTTCAGCCAATGTAACACAACTATCCTTGACTGTAATCTGACTTCCTACATGCTTAGAAACCTTTGACAGAAGAAGTTTTACACTGAAAGGAGTGACACGCACTGTCTGCCACTCACAAGAAACCAATGAATTGCTAGCCATATTTAAATAGTATCTTCTATATTTAAAGACCAAGGCAATTGCTTTTTATGTGAAACAAGCCCCAGGAGAACTCCATTTCATAGCATCTGTTTCATTTTAGTCAGACAAATATTGCTTAGGAGAATTAACATTAGGGAATTGCAAGCAATGTTGCCCTTTTTATCATACGATTTGAACAAGAGTTACTCCAATTTGAAGAGGAGTTTCATTTTATAACCAAATTCTTTATAATGTACCTAGAACCAACTTTATTACAAAATGGAAGGCAGTGGGGAAAAATTTGCTTTCAGCACAGGAAGTGTCTGTCTTTGGTATTGGAAGGTAGATGGCATAGCAATAGAGGCAGAGAACAGGGTTGGTGACCCTCCCTCAGTTCCGGTTCTCAGGACCATAGTGAGCAGTGCACAATAGAAATGCCTTTCAAGTTGTTGCAGCTGTTCTGCTCCTGTGGTGAGTCCACTAAGCTAACAGCAGACATTCCCTGCACAGGGGAAATCCCCAGGGCCCAGAGCCTAATTAATTCCCTGAAATCTATCAAATATTGTGGTATCATGCATGTTATGTCACATATATGTGAAATTGAACATAACTTAAAAATAAATTGAACAAGGAAAGCACAATTTTGTATTTTTCTTTGAACCCTTTTCTCCTAGGATGTAAGTTAAATGCAGCCCCCCATCCCACCCAATCCCCAATTTGGCATCCATTATTTCACTGCTTCATTTAGCCTGGCACAGTTGAAGTTGAGTTTCATTGTCAAGTGTTGTTTACATAGATTGTTATGTAGACTCACCACTCCTATGTAATTTTCCTTGATTATTTTTTTTTCCTTCTTAAAACAGAGAACTTTTTGTATTTTGGTCTTTCGAGGTAGGGTCTCACGCTAGTCCAGGTTGACCTGGATGGAATACATTATGTAGTCTCAGGGTAGTCTTGAACTCACAGCAATTCTCCTACCTCTGCCTCCTGAGTGCTGGGATTAAAGGCGTGTACCACAACACCCAGCTAGAGACATTTTTTAATAACTAAAATATAGATATAAAAAAAAATCTTTCTCAGACTGAGGCAACTTAAATTTTCCTACTAAAAATAAAGAGCTGGCAGAATATATAAATATAGGAATACATTTCACTTTTGAATTTTCTTTATTCCTTAATTGAAGGGTACAGACATGAGAATGTCAAGGCACAGCCAGCATCTCTATAATGTTTGGAAAAGTTAGAATAACTTTCTTCTGGGATAATCTCAGCCTCATTTTTCACTGGGGAACTGGTAAATGATGGTGTTGTAGATAGCCACTTGTCTCATACTAGAAATATTAGGACTAATCTAGCCCAAAGTGAGATAGAAGTGTGTAGGAAGGGGGTTGGAGAGATGGATTAGCTGTTAAGGCACTTGCCTGAGAAACCAAAGAACCCAGGTTTGATTCCCTAATACCCATGTAAGTCAGATGCACAAGATAGCACATTCATCTGGAGTTAATTTGCACTAACTTGAGGCCCTGGCTTGCCCATTCTCTCTCTCTCTCTGTCAAATAAATAAATAAGTAAAATAAAAAATATGTATTTAGAAAGACTGAAATATTTGCATTTCATCTGTAAGATTCATTTAGAGGGATACAATTTTGCTTTCTTTGTCATTGCTTGCTAGCTTTTCTGTTTCAATGGCCCATCTTTTCTTTGTACCTTTTTACTTTCCTCATTCTAGGCCATGATTTTTGGGACTTGCTATGCTTGGTTAGGCCATTAATCCTATGGATATGACTTCTAGTATTTGTCCTTTATCCTTATCATGTTTATTATGATAGGTGTCTTTGAATTAAAAATGGACCAGTTATGAAGAATGGACTTGGCTTGTGAGGAAGTTGCTTCTTGTGTGATCTTACAATGACAACCCAGAGATCACAGTTCACTCCAAGGCCTCAGCTACTTTTTGAGTACCAGGCTTCCCCACTGCACTTCTTTTTATTAATTCTTTTTATTGTATTTATTTATTTGCAAGCAGTGAGAGATAGAGAGAAGAGTGACACAAAGAGAGAATGGGTGTGCCAGGGCCTCCAGCTGTTGAAGACAAACTCCACACTTATGCACCACTTTGTGCATCTGGCTTTACCTTGATACTGGGGAGCTGAATCCAGGTTGTTAGGCTCTTCAGGCAAGTGCCTTAACTGCTGAGCCATCTCTTCAGCTCCCCCACTGAAATAGTTTTATGAGCAATTCATTTTGAAGAATTGGAAGTTTTCCTTGAGTCATTTGTTTTATATGAACTTGGCAGGGAATGTCCATCAGGCCACTTTGCAAGCTTGTGAATGTTTGCTGCGCTCTGGCATTTTCAGTTGCTGATGGGGTGAGTGTGGGTAGTGGGATTGCCTTGGACTTCTAGAGTACAGAATTAGATATCTGGCTCATTGGGCAATTACAATGCATTCAGAGTGACTTTGTCATGCTGACTCCTACTAATAAGTTTCCTGATTCTCTCTGTATCATAGTTGGTAGTCACATTTGAAATGTTCTTGAGACCATTTTGATATAAGACTTAAGAAAGATAAGAGGCTTCCTCAGCTGTGGTCAGGGTGGTCTTAATCCAAAGGAATGAGGTGCCAAAGAATCATGATAATTCTACCCAGCCAGTGGGTCTTGAGTTTGTTGTCACATACTGAAGTGAAATACAGGAATTCACATAAGGGATGATCAAGATTTAATAAGAAAAGAGTGAAAAGAACTCCAAAGAGAAAAGGAAGGTCACTGGAAAAGACAATTGCCACCAAACTACCTGGTCTACTGGTTCTTTATGCGACATATGGCCAGAAACTGGATGAAGACTGAGACAATCATTTTTATTAGTTATTCTACTCACACATACTAAGCTGCTGAACCAGTGAGGAACAGGTCCTGTACATGCACCCTCAGGTAAGTTGATATCTGCTATTTGATTGATCAGTTACCTTGCCAGAAATTTTTGGTTCTTAGTGACACATCATATCAGTATTTCATTTTACAATCAAAGTCATCATCAATTCAGAGAATTACAATATAATTTTGTAAAAGTACTTTCAAAATATTGTCTTTCAAAACTAGAATTAAGTAGAAATCAGATAGAGCTATGGCCACTGTGTACTCTACTAAAAAATAGACAATAAAACAATAGAAAATAAAAGTTATAGAAAAGTAAAACTATTCTGAATATACAGCATTTCAATTTACTGCTATTTATTGAGTGATTGGTTTAACACCTCTTTTCTTTGACGTTTGCTTGCAGTGTCTTAATACGTGAAGTTTCCTTCTGCAAATGGTACAGTATAGATGTCAAATACCACTGACGGGTCATAAGTTTTCACTTCCAAGACAAAGCGCAGCCTGGATTAGATTGATGCATTCATTCAATCTGATTACTTATTATTGCAATAGTGAAAGTGTTTGGAATTCTGAATGAATTATGCCATGACTAATTTCCACTAGAGTCACGGTATCACAGAAGAAAGCTAATGTTCTAAACATATCTTAAACATTAGGTTATCTTTAAATATGCACAGAAATCTTAGTGTAGCACTCTACTGATACTCAGGGGTCACTCCGTGTTTAATCTTTGTCAGTATCTGTGCTGGTTTTGAATAAAATTGGGAGAAGAAGCTCTGAGATGAGATGTTTACTGAGCATAAACCAAATTGAATTTGTGGTGGCTTTTACCCAGGCAGTAGTGGAAAATGGGAACCAAGAAATAAAAATCTCATCCACACAGGGATGTCTCTATCTATCTTTTTCTCTCTATGTATGTGTATTTATGTATGTAGACTTGATGTGTTGGCTTTGGCAGTAGTATGAACTTTGTCATTCTAATAATGTCCTTGACATTGAGTGGATACTGCTTCTTTTAAAGGAAAAGATCTACAAGTGTATTTATCTTGTTATAAGCAAAAGGTTCTTATTTTTTCAATCATAAGTATTTGTTTATATTTGTGATGTACATTATTGGCCCACCAAAAAATCTGTGGGCCATGCACATAGTTAAAGCATCATTCCCACATTTATAAACATATTAACTGGAGACATAGCTCTCCACCTCAGAACATTTCATTGCTCTGCTGAAGAGTCTTATTTGGTTCTTTTGAGAAGTACTTTTAAACCTTCTTTGGGGGAAATTAATTAAGGATTTCCACTGTTAAACTGTATTCAATAGATTTTTTGCAGAGCAAATTTGAACACCCCTACATAAGCATGCATACCTACTGTAGTTACTATATTTAAGAATAAGCTTTTTTTTACACATTCCAACATTATTAAAATTATTTCTTATAATTCATGGGAAAACATAGCTGAGCTAGTAATGATTTTATTTACTAGTAATGATATAACAAGTGATTTTATAACCAGTGCTATTTTAGATGTAATATAGGATGAGGATGATAACTACAATTTTTGTTTACACTGTCTCAGGCTGTTTGAAGGACCTTGCATACCTTACTTAATATTCATGGCTACATTCCATAGTGATGTTCATTAGATCATGTCTGCAGATTAGAGAAGTCAGGCCTGAAGAATTTGAGTGTAGCATGTCCATGCTACTAATCTGCATCTGGATATGGATTTGAGTATGTCTGGAACAAAAATGCTGTCTGCTAGGAGTTGAGCAGTGAACCAACTGAAAAGCTTATATCCATCAGTCTCTGTTGTAGGGAGTACAGAGCAGGGACAATGTCTCAAGATACTTCCTCCCACCCTGTGGCTCTTAAAAATCTTTCCATCCCCTCTTCCAAGTGCTCCCTGTGCCTTGGTAGGTGTGTTATAAGACGAATTTAGTGGTAATCTCTCTGTAATGTGAACACTGATTTGAAACACTTGGAGTATCTTCAGTGTCTATGGCCATCTCCCTGGAGCTTATTGTCAGCCTAGCAGTGAGGTCAGCACTCATATTTAGATTGCCACTTCTTCTATAGTGATTCATGAGTGAGGAGGACTCTCAGCGAATTGGAGGGTGGGGAAGAGAGCATATAAAATATTCTCTGGTAGGAATATGACTAATAGCTGAAAGGTTCTTACAATAAAATTCATAATCAATAATAAAACAAAACTTGTACCAATATGCCCATGTACCAAAATCTTGCATTGGGAGACTTGCAGTTTTTGCTTGGAACTTACAATGAAAATAAAATTAGATTAATAATATCTATTAGATGGAAGACTTGCCTAAATTTCTGTACACCCTCACCATATTCAGGCAAAATAACATTTTTCTTTCAAGATTTCCACATATTTAGGGGGCACCAGTATACAGATGAATAAATGTTGTAGCATGCCATGAGGAAAAGGGATCTAACATAAGTAAAATTAAGGACTCAAGAATACAAAACAACAGATGTGGCTCTCATACAAGAACAGACCTGCAGATAAATATGCTTTGGCATAGCAACCATTACCATAATCACATGATAAAATGAGATTGTATAAGGCACAGCAGTTCTCTAAGCACAGATTATAGGAATATTACTTATTTGTAGTGGACTTGTGAACAGTGATCAATGATGTTTTAAACAAAAATTGGGTCTCAAAATAGAAGGTAGGAAAGCACCATTATGTCATGGTGGTCTCAAATGAAACATTTCACAGCTCGATGATCTATTTTAATTAGCATCAATTAAATCACAAATTGCTTCTAAATATAGTCATAACTTTTAACTCTCTCCCTCCATCCCTTTCTCTCTCTCTCTCTCTCTCTCTCTCTCTCTCTCACACACACATAAGCTTTACCACTTAATTGTGCCACACTGAAGATATTACAATAACCTCTCTGAGCCTCAATTTTCCCATTTGAAAATTGGAATGCACCTTTTTTATGCATTACTTTTTGAGAGCTGAATGGCATAAAGCACTTAGAATAGGGTCCTACACACAGTAAAGTTTTAATAAATCTTATCTACTTATCATTATCCTAAGCAGCTGCAGGCTTCCATATTGCACATGCAGGGAGCCATTCTGGTGTTCAAAAAGAGATCATGATATTATGGCACCATGAATGATAGAGAAAATAATTAACTACTATCTATGTTCTGAAAGAAATTACATATCACTTAATTTCTGCCAAATCAATTATTTTCTCCATTTGGCTTATCCTATTTGGTGCATTTCAGAGAGCAATGAGGTAGCATTTTCAATTATTATGATGTATAACCTGTCATTATATTTTAATCTATAAAAATCAACTTAATCTAAGTAATTGTTTTGGATTGACCCCAAATATTATCCCTTTCTCTGAATGAGTCAGCATATTTACATCAATAATTCATCCTTACAACACTGGATAGAAACTTAATTTTGTTTCTTTTATTATTTATATGAAGATGGTCATTTCAGAACCTTAGAACCATCTCTATTTTATCCACCTGTTATTTCTTTCCAATTCCCTTTTCTGGGTGACTTCTCATGTCTTCTATATTGTTGTCCAATCTTAGGAATCTCTCTGTGTTTTCCTAAATATTGATCCCAAACCCTCTAAATTTACCTCTCCTCCTTTCTACTTTATACCTGAAAAACTGTTTAACTTTGGAAGGCAGTATAAACCAAACTTTCTGTAGCCAGACTCCCTGAATTCAGCAACTTTGAGACTACATGACTTCAGGCAAATCACTTGATGGTTTAGCTGCCTTGACTGTAAAGCAGATGAAAATGCTTAGAATGGTGCTTAACTTAACAGCACATGCCATTATTATTACTGTATTTGTGACCTTTCACGTGGGCTACTGACACTATCAAATTCACTTATAATTTTGGTATTCTGGTAAGTTAGGTGGTATGAAGAAAAGCCATACAGCAAAGGGAGAAAATATAGTCATACAGCCAGGGAAGAATGATGAATCAAAGAACTGTGATAATATCATGGAAAGATATATGTAATAATATTTACAGTAGATGGAAATAAAAATGTACCAGAAATCTGAGAATGAGTTCCTACAAAGATGTTCTAGACAAAGCTGGCTAGGGGAAATGTGTGTAGAGATCTATATGGAGTGCTGCATTGAAGGAAGGATTTCAATGCACCAAGAACTAGATAAATATAAGGGGAAGGAAGAAGCAGAAATGTGCAACAATGAAGGACAGAGAGAGTCAACACTGTGAGGATGTGGAGATGGGCATGGATTTGAAAGAGAAACGCAAGTAGCTGGTAGAATGAGGGTGGGCTAGATTCTGGAAAAGTTATGAGTATATGTAAATTGCACAAGATATTTCCAGTAGAGAGGAAGAACTTCTTCTGGGAGAAGGGCAAAGAACGAGAAAATGAAATGAAATAATTAATGAGTATAAGTGAAATTGGAAGAATCATCAGGACATACTTCTAAAACCTCTACTCTACAAAACTTGACAATCTGGAAAAGGATAAATTCCTGACCATACACCATGTACTAAAACTAAACTCAGAGAATATTAATCTTTTAAACAAATCTATCACACCCATAAAGATAAAAAAGGTAATCAAAAACCTGCCCTAAACGAAGAGTCTAAGACTAGATGGCTTCTTAGCCAAATTCTATCAAGCCTCCATGGAAGCACTGAAACCAATTTCCCTCAAACTATTTTACATAATTAGAGAACAGGAAAAGCTCCTCAACTTCTTTTATAAGGTTAGCATTACCTTAACATCAAAATCAGACAGAGATACAACAAGAAAGAAAATGATAGGCCTATATCCCTGATGAATTTAGATCTCAAAATTCATATGGAATGGCAGCAGACCTCAGATATCCAAACATACCCTCAGCCAAATAAACACCTCTGGAGGCATCACCATACCTGATCTAAAGCTATATTACAAAGCCATAATAACAAAAACAGCATGATAGTGACATAAAAACAGGAATATAGATCAATGGAAGAAAATTGAAGACCCAGGCTTTAAGTCAAGTAGCTATAGCTACATGATCTTTGACAAAGATGCCAATAACATAGACTGAAGAAAAGACAGCATCTTCAACAAATGGTGCTGGATAAATGCAATAACCATATGCAGAAAAATAAAACTAGACCCATATATCTTGCCATGAACAAAAATCAAGTCCAAATGGATTAAAGACCTCAATAGAAGACTTGAAACTCCTCTCCTACTGGAAGTAAAAATAGGAGGAATCTCCATGACATAGGAGTGGGGAAAGACTTCCTGAAGAAAAACCACAGCAGCCCAGTAACTTCAAGAATCACTCAACCAATGGGATCTTATGAAAGTGGAAAGTTTTTGCACAGACAAGCAGACCATAAGCAGAGCCAATAGATTGCCCACAGAATGGGAGAAATGTTTTTCCAGTTATACAACTGACAGAGGCTTAATATCCAGACTCTACAAACAACTCAAGAATTTAAACAATAAAAAAAATCAAAGAACCCACTTACAAAATGAGGCAGAAATATGAATAGGGAATACAAATGGCTAACACACACTTAAGAAAATGTTCAATATCCCTAAAAATCAGGGAAACTCAAATTAAAACAATGGTGAGACTCTACCTTACCCCAGTCAGGATAGCAAATATTAAAAAAAATAAATAAATAAATCAAATGAAAACAAATGTTGGTAAGGATGTAGAGAAATAGGAACCTTCATTCAGTGTTGATGGGAATGTAAGCTAGTACAACCACTATGGGAATTAATATGGAGACTTCTAAAAAGAATGAATATAGAGTTATCAACAGACCCAGGTATTCCCTTATTGGGCATTTATCCTAAAATCTCCATGCCTCAGTTCAGAGATATTTGTTCAACCATGTCTATAGCTACTCAATTTATAAAAGCTAAGAACTGGAATCAACCCAGATGCCCATCATTGGACAAATGGATAACCAACATGTGCTATATCTGCGTGATGGAATTCTACTCAACAGTAAGTAAAAAATGACACAATAAAATTTGTAGAAAAAATGGTCTAATTTGGAACAGATCATACTCAGTGAACTCACACAATCACAGCAAGACAATCATCACATGATCTCACTCATCTGCGGTTCCTAACTTGGATCAGTCCAAGTTGCTGATATATATGATAGGCATCTCAAGGTCTGGACAATATGAAGGGTAGGGCTTGAGGGGAGGGGAAGCATGGGGAAAACACAAATCTTAACCCAAATTTAACTGGTACCATAGAAACCTATATCTTGGAAGATATACTAAATGGTTGTACCCTTAACAGGACCTTAGGGGAAGCACCTGAATCAAGGGGCCCTGGAGAGGGTGAGATGACATCTAACTTTAAACTTCCCCCATTTCTTTTATTTTTCTTTTCTTTTTTTTATACAGTTCCACCTGTCAATTACCCCTACCTAGCCCCGCCCACTCAGCCCACATCATCACCACTCATTCACCCGTCACTGGCACCGCCCACTAAGCCACCTGGTTTCTCACCTGCCCATCACCCTTTGCTAGCCCCGCCCACTCACCCATATCTACGCTTGTCCATCACCCATCAGTGGCCCGCCCCTCACAAAGCCCACCCACCCACCTGCCATTCAAAATCCTCTAGCTCCGCCCACTCAGTCCCCACACCCTCACCTGTCCATCACTCATCACTCACCCCACTCACCTGTCAATCACCCATCACCAACCCGCACACTCAGCCTACCTTTATCTTCACCTGTCAATCACCCATCACCGGCCCCGCCCACTCAGCCTACCTTTATCTTCACCTGTCAATCACCTAGCACTAATCCCGCCCACCCAATACAGTTACACCTGTCAATCAACTGTCAATAGCCCCGCCCACTGACCCTAAAAACTCTTCTGTCAACCACCCATCTGTAGCCCCGCCCAACCATGCCACACCCTTACCTGTCCATCATACCATCTCCATCCTCACCTGTCCATCATCCAGTCTTAGCCCCGCCCACTCACCCCTCACCCTCACCTGTCCATCAGCCATCACTTGCCCCACTCAATAAGCCCACCCACTCACCTGTCAATCACCCATCAATGGCGCCTCCCCCTCAGCCTACCTTTATCTTCACCTGTCAATCACCTAGCTCCCTTCCCACCCACCCAATACAGTTCCACCTGCCAATCAGCTATCAGTAGCCCCGCCCACTAACCCAAAAAACTCATGTCAATCAACCGTCAGTAGCCCTGCCCACTCACCCCACGCCTTCACCTGTCAATCAACCATCTCTGTAGCCCCGCCCACTCAGCCCACACCCTCGACTGTCAATCACCCATATGTAGCCCCGCCCACTCAGCCCACACCCTCGACTGTCAATCACCCACCTGTAGCCCCGCCCACTCACTCGCATGTCAATCACTCTTCTCCAGCCCCGCCCACCACGCCTCTGGGTCCTGCGGCTGGTCTCTTTTTCTTTTTAATTCTTCCCTTGCCACTGGCCCATAACTCCCAGTTCCAGGTTGTGGTTAATGCTCACAATGAGGTGTTGATCAGAGAGATTAACAAGTCTCCCAAAACAAGAAAGACTTCTGTCAGAGCACTTAATTACCCACCAGAGGTTATTGGTAAGACCTTACTGCTGAAGACACCATATGCTGTAAGCACGGAATGTGGAAAGACTTGGCTGGAACCCAGAAGATAGCCAGTCTAGTTCCAGAAGGTGCTCCATGAGCTATGAGACAAAGTGGCCAACATCTGTCCAAGCAACTCGAGGTCTAAGCTACTGAGAAGCAAATAACTTGACATGCTGCTCATACAAGTGCAACAGTGGCACACAGCTATGGTGGATAACCAACTGCCTTTGGGTTGGCTAACAGTTCCACTCAGTGGAAAAGAGGCCATATATGGAACTGGGAAACAAGTCAGAATCATAGCCAGATAATGATTTTGCTTTCCAATATCAAGCTTCCACTAATCTTGGGCTATAACGGGGTTTACACCCATTAAATTATCTCTAAACCAATAATGGTTATCCCATTTAACTTGTGCTGACTTCACTCTCTGTTGGGGAATCTGCTTCTCTTTTTCTGAGAGGAGCAGGACCTGAGGAGATAAATGACCCATCACATTTCACCCCCATCTACAGTTGAAACCACAGAGGAACATGGCAAATGAGCAAGAGAGCTGCTTTCTCAGTGAACCTGATATTAGCACAAGGGTGAAGGAGATAGACACTGAGGACACTCAACATCTACCAAACCAGAGATCCAGAGGCTGCTAATGAGGCCATCACTGATATAGACTTAAAATGCACCCAACATGGTTCAGGGAATTTTATGGAAGAGTGGGCAGAAAGATTATTAGAGCCACCAGTTGGAACATTTTACACAGAGACATTCTTCTCTCCCATAACTGATTGCTGGCCCCCAGAATGCATGACTCATAATCCCCATGGGGATGACCTGCATCATCGCCAATGAGGAGGGACCCTTTGGAAAAGGATCAGGGATGAGGGAAAGGATGGTACCAACATGTAGTGTTTATATAGTAAGTATGTCCATTACTAATAAAAATAAATTAAAAAAATAGAATTACTCTCTTCCACTGGTATTATGGATGTGGAGGGAAGATTGTGGGGTATGAGGTCTTTTGAATGTGCAGGGATATTTCCCCATAAACTCAGGTGTTTTAGTAAGCTTATAACTTAGGTCTCCAGCTGCTTGAGTGGAGAAGCTATCACTAAGGGCAGATCCCGAGGGGCAGCCCAAAGGTGTATTTGGATGCAGATATGTCCTGCTTGTTGCCAGTAAGTTCTTGCTTCTTTTTTGGGTGTTTGCTGTTATTGATGTTATTGTGTTATTGATGGTTTCTCTGTCTGCTTGAATTTATGAATAGGAGCCAGCTTCTTCTGTCATTGATAGAATTTCTCCCATCCAGCACCGTGGAACTAAGACAGGGTACTAAAGTGGTATCTATCTTGATCTGAATGGAATCACACAAATGTTTGCATAAGTCTGGGTATGTAAGCTGAACAATTTTCTTTTGTGTTATAAGTTGTACCTTCTTCAATCTCTCTCTCTCTCTCTCTCTTCAGTATGCAGTATTGAACTTGAGGCTTTGCATATCCTAGGCAATCACTCTACCTCTGAGGTATACCTTAACCCTTCTTTATTTTTATTTTTGAATGAAGGTCTAAGTTTCCCAGGTTGGCCTTGAACTTGCTTTGTAACTCAGTCTGCCTCTACCTACTGAATAGCTGGGATTACAGGCACAGTATCAACTGGCTTATTCATTTATTGTTGGTTTATCAAAGCAGTGTCTCACTCTAGCTCCAGCTGACCTAGCACTCCCTATGTAGTTTCAGGCTGGACTCAGACTCACAGCAACCCTCCTATCTTTGCCGGCTAAGTGCTGGGATTAATCGCATGTGCCAGCATTTTTTATGAGGGAGAGAGAATTGGCAGGCCAGGGACTCCAGCCACTGTAAGTCAACTCCAGATGTATGCGCCACCTTGTGTACTTGTGTCACTTTTTGAGTCTGGCTTACATGGGGTTTATAGAATAAAACGTGGGTCCTGAGGTGTCACACTTAAGCACTCTCTGGCCCTTTGCCACCATTATTGAGGTAAAGTCTCACTCTACCTTAGGCTGACCTGGAAGTCACTATCTAGTCTCAGGCTGGCTTCAAATTCACAGCAATCCTCCTATAACTGGCTAATTAATTTTTTAAGGAGAAACCCTCTTCCCAAAATGAAAAGTGAAGAATTTGAGAATAAGGCTTGGCAATTTCTATAAAGATGATACTCAGGTCACTGGGAAAGCAAGAAATGGATTATAGATTTATGTGATAAAAAGTTGCAATTATTGAGCTTCCCCATCATTTGTATTAATCTGACCCATATGCCCCACATACATCCATGATCTATTGCATGATTGAATGACTGTCAATGAGCTCTGCTAAGTACCCTAGTGGTTCGTGCAAGAAAACCCCAGGTGACCAACAACCTGAGCTGTCTTTCCTTCTGTTTCCCAGGTCAAGCAGTGAAGATCAAGTTCAATATTTTTTAAATTTTTTGTTTTTTATTTTTCTTTATTTGTGAGCAACAGACAGAGAGAGAAAGAGGCAGATAGAGAAAGAGAATGGGCACGCTACGGTCTCCAGCCACTGCAAACGAATTCCAGATGCGTGGGCCTCCTTGTGCATCTGGCTAACGTGGGTCCTGGGGAAATGGAGCCTTGAACCTGGGTCCTTAGGCTTCACAGGCAAGCACTTAACCACTAAGCCATCAATTTTTTAATTGTGGTCACAAGAGTTAGTACATAAATTACTGACATTAAAACAATGCAATTTTACAAATGTAACATGTATAAAGCTATGGGGAATTTTGCTCTAATTTTATTTTATTTTCCCTCCTTAGTTCCCTTCCTCCCTTCTATCTTCTTTGCTTTCTTCCTTATTGATATAATATTTGTACATATTTATGAGGTAAAGTGTAGGAATTTTTATGAGACCCTATTTGCAATTAATCTTGAAAAACAACAGGACACTCAATGTATGTTTGTTCTTCTAATAATTTGAAACTAAAGGTTTTATGTTTGCTGCTGCATATTACAAGAAGTGATGTAGTCCCCAACTTTCAGTACTTTAAGAGCCATGAGAAAAGCCCCCTTAAGTCAAGCCACTGTATTTCAGATCTTCCAGCATTAAAGTTTCTGGATGAAGAACTGTATTTTCAGTTTTGTCTATTGATAGGATTTCTTGTTTGGTATAAAGGAAAAACCTTGCTTTAGCTAATCTCTGGCAGGACCATATCTGTCCTGTATAGAGTTTCTAGAGCAAGATGTACATGGATGAGAACTGGCATAGTAACATGACTTTGAGTGATTTTGAGAGCATGGCATTCTCTAACTTCTTATTTATTCAGTTGAGATGGAGGGAGGAAGGAATGGCTATGATGATCACTGTTATTATAATTCTAGCCACGTAACTGAACAACTGGAGCTTCCTGTTTTTGTCACCTTTGACAGTCACCTCTGCCTTCCCACCCGGCGGGTTCATGCTTCTCTCCATCTGTTCAATTGACATTTATGACACTCATCAGATTTCTGTTTTTATCTTTCCAAATTTAAATATTGTTCATTGTTTTTATGCTTACTCAGGACTCATATCCATCATCAGTATGGTAACTGCTGGCCTTCATCCTCTGTAATGCTTCCTTTTCGAGGGACCTAGGAGGTATTTGAAAGCTCCAAATCAAACAAGTTGGCAAAGTATTTTATTGTGTACGTGTGAGAAAGAGATCATTACATTGGCTTCTAAAGTACTACTTACCTTGATTAACAAAGTTTTTATAGTTCTTCGTCCTTCTATGCTTTCATGGAGCTAAATTACCTCAGTCCAAATGAGTACAATTAAAATAGATATTTTAAAATTTCAAAATACTTTCTATTATGGTATTGTTTTCCATGAAAAAAAAACCCCAATTTGTTGCTAAATCTTCTTTCTGATTACTTTATTTTAAGCCTCTCTATTCCCAATTTCTTTTTTTCCCCAATATAAACTTGAAGATGACTCACCAAGAGAAATTAAAAAAAAAAAAAAGAAGCACCTAATTTGTATGTTTGTTCAGTGATTTACTTCTTAAAAGATGAGTTTTTTGTAATCTATGATAGGGTAATTTTTGTTCTAATGAACAAGGACTATGGAACAATGCCTGGACCTGAGCTTCCCACACAGTATTTCCATGCTCTTCTCTTCATTCCAACCTTCCCATTTCCTAGTGCACAAGGAACCTCTTGCCAATATTCTTTGCTGATAAACTCCGGATGTATTTATTTTAATGTCACACCTTCCCCATGAAATGGAATTAAAAGAAAATAGGAGATCTTGGTTTTTACAATTTATTATCCTTCAGAGAATTAATGTTTGTTCTTTTAGCCACAGAAACCTTTGTTCAAACAAAACTTTATGCCACAGCCAAGTGTGGGAAACAGATAAGTGTGCAGCTGCTCTGGGGACTTGGGGTGGGAGGAAGGAATGGACCCATGCCTGACAGCAGCCCCAAAGAGGCTCCTTTTCCTCCCGGCAGTGCTGGAGCTGCTGATTTTGATCAGTGTGGCTTGACTCTCATTGCCCTCAGACTTATGTGAGGAGCTTTAATAAAAATTCTCTCCCAGACTTTGTTACAGAGTTTATGATCTAACTGATATGGGTTAAAGGCTCAAACAACTGTTTTCTTCAGGACTTCTGATATTCTCATGTGCTACCACAGTTAAGAGCAGGCACTGTAGAGCACAGAATCTCCAAGTCACATGTGCCTTAGAACTCCCTGGGAGCTTGTAAAAACACTCCAGGTTCTGACCCCTGATTTTGTAGTGTAGACCCAGCATCTGTCATTACAGCAAGAGCCCAGGTGTTGCTGATGTGGTGGTTCTAGGGATTATAATACTCTAAAGAAATAGTACCTTGCACAGGGTTATATCACACCTGCTAGGAACTGAGAATAAAGAAGCTTCCATTGGGTTTGCTCTTTTATAACTATCTACTTTATTTGCAAAATGTCCTTCTTATGTCCAGGACTGCTATCCTGGAGGTAGCAATCATTTCAGGCAGGTGTTTAAGATTCTGGATTAAGCCTCTGTCTCCAAATCTGCCAACATTATTTTACTGGACAACTAGTTGTATTGAATTCAGGTTTTCAAGTTATAAGAACATTGGGATAATTTGATGAGAATGCATTTTATTTGAAAATGAACAAATGAACTAAAACAATGGAGTCTTCAAAGAGTGAAGTATAATCCTTGAGCATGCTGAGCTTCCCAGTACAGAAGAAGGCAGCACTAGCCTTTTAGGAGACTGTAACCTGCCTTGGCTTCCACACTTTTTCCCATGAGCCTCCAAAACTCTTCCCATGCACTAGGACTTTCCAGACAGACATCTGGGGAAAGGTAAAGAAAGCACTTATTTCATGACAATTACTAGGAAAGCCAATTTTAGAAAACAGGATGAAAAAAATGTGAAGGGTTAAACAATTTTGAGGCTTGAGTAGGCTGAATACCAAGTGTCTGCTCAGAGAAACAGCACTGTCTCAGTGGCTTAGAGTCACCAGTATGAATTTAAGCTGGGTGTATATCAGGAGTCTGCTGAAACTGGGAAGCGTGGGGCTTTGTGGGCTAGAGTCTAGGTACTAACTTACTTTGATAAGCATGAGTGTAAGCAGGCATAGATCAGGGAGAGGGATGCATTTAATGCACTCCACAGGGACTGAAATGCATGCCCATAGGCCTAGGAATAATTGTTAACTGGTAGGAGTTGAGTTGTGGTCATCAAAATTCATATGTTACAGGTCTGCCCCACCAGTATCTCAGAATATGGCTTTCTTTAAAAATGGGATTATTGTAGATATAATTAATTATTATGAAATTATGAGAATTGTGATTTGTATAGAAAGGGAAAATTTGGGAAATAAAGACAGATGTACATGGGGTGAACATTTTTATGTGAAGATAAAAGCAGGCTGAAGTAGTGTTTCCATAGGCCAAAAGCCAATTTTAGTCACCCCTTGCTCTCAGACTTCTAATCTTGAGAAGTGTGGGACAACAAATTCTGTTATAGAAGCCACGTAGTTTGTAGCACTAGGTGTAGAATGGGTTACGTGGGATTAGGGCATGGGAGAGAGGCAAAGAGGGTTTGGGAGAAGGGTTAACCAAATGAATAAGCCACATGGAAATGTACTTTTTGTTAGGTAATTAAAGAAATAATTTAAGGATGAGGAGGTGACTCAGCAGTTATGAGCACTTTCCACAGAAGCATGAGGGACTAAGGGGGACTGAGACTGCTTGAGATAGAATTTTTAGATCAAATGCAAACAGCTGAGTGAGGTTACATGTACCTGTAACCCCCGTCTTGAAAAGGGGAGCAGAGACCAGAGAAACTCCTGTGCTAGTAAAAATAGCAAACTGTGGTAGCATTAGGAGACTCCAGCTGAAATAAGAATGTGCAGAAGAGCGGTGAAGCAGAATGCAAGGCTCTGGCCCATGCAGGTGAGTGCTCCCGAGCACCGGAGAGCACCCCCCACACAGCAAGCACATGGAGCACTGCAAGGGCACAAGTACATGTACAAAGCGCACACCCATGAGCTACATGCGATTACAAAAGCAGAAGGTTTACGAAGAGGAATACTCAAGAGTGGAGAGGTGGATAATGCTGTGCCAATAAGCCATAGATTGTTAAGGAAAAAAAAATCCCAGTGCCAAGCCATCAAGCCATTGAGTTGTTGGTTAGGGAGTGTCCCTCGAGTGTCCCCAAACAACGCTATCTATTGCCAATGCTCTTGTTTGCCTACCAGAAGTAGATGCTAAGACCCTGTTATTAAACACACCACGTGCTTCAATTGCAGGGCAGAGAATTGAAGCTGGAGCTGACCTGGAAGCCTCCTCCCTGCTGGCTGTCATAGTGCTGGAAAATGCCAGTTAATATGCTGAGGGAGAAAAGTTATCAACAGTCTTAACAAGAATTTGCCCCTGTGAGCCACATAACTGGCCACCCAGGCAACATGCCCATGTGACATGCCTGTTATGGGAGTAACCATTGATTCTCAGATCTGATTTGAGGCCCTGCTCCACAAGAAAAGAATTCATGACTTACAGTGAAAACCTAGTCAAAAGTCTGTGGATAGCAAAGTCATATCCCAGAGTGAGAAGCTACTATGATAGTTCGATGAAATGGTCATATTATGCCCTTAAAATTGCTCTGTAAATATTTATGTTTATGCCCATATTAGTGCTGCTTTCACTTTTGGTCAGAGAACATTCTTTTTGTAGATGGCAGTGACTACTGGAGACTCAAAACTTATCAAAGTGCTGAGAAGTGGCTGTTACACACTTCAAGATTTGGAGGGTGTTGTGGAAGAGGTGGCAGGAAGAATGTAACAGTCAAAGGATGGGGAGGAGTGCTTTGAAATGCTGTCTTCTGGACATGAGGTGACCGGTACATTCATGACCTCCTAGCCATTCATTCATTTCCTGCATAACACCTGTGCAACACTGAACACATCTACATGGCATCATACATGATAGAGGAAGATCAGGAAGAACTAGCAGACATCAAACTAAAGGAGGTACTAGCTGGAAAGAAGAAAGGATTCAGAGGTAGGGGGATGGAAAGGGGCGACAGAAGAAAGTAAAGGAAGGGGATTATTATCAAAATATATTATATAAAAATTGTCAATAAGAAGTTCATAGGGGTCCTGGGGCAATGGTCTAGTGAAGAAAAGCACTTGCTTGCAAAGCTTGCCCTGCCAGGGTTCAATTCCCCAGCCACGCATATAAATCCAAATGGGTGTTCACCTGTAGTGACAGGAGAACTTGGCGTGTGTGAAGGACAGAAGTAAAGGAAGGAAGGAAGGTAGGTAAGTAGGTAGGAAGGAAGGAAGGTAGGTAAGTAGGTAGGTAGGAAGGAAGGACTTTATTTAAAAGGTTAAAATAAAAAAAAAATTAGGGTAGTGTTGAGAAGCTGTTAGCTTAAGCTTTGGTTCTAGACACAGGCAGTGAACCCCGTGATCTCTGAGTTTTGTGTCCTACCTCAGTACTGAGATATGACAAGTAAGTTGCAAAATTAAACACAGAAGCCCGTATGTCGCTATAGGCTGTCTGACCAGTTAGTTGGTCAGAGGCTGCCACATTGAACTCTTTCTGAAAAACTACTCACAGTGTAGAGTCAGACAGAGGGCCGACTTCCCTCTGCTTCGTTCCCTCCTATCCTTACTCTTCTCTAGTGAATATACTGCTTTGTATCGCGTTCCTTTCCTCTTTCTTTTTCTTTAGTAAGCTGGACTGTTCTCTCCATAGACTAATTTAATTTGATAGTTTTCTAAATTGGAAGGTTTACTGAAGACTTTTCTAAAGTTCATGCAGGCTCACTCTCGTACACTGCCAGCAGCACTTTGTGGTGTAATTCACTGGGGATGCTTAAGAACTTGGCGTCCTCAACGTTCTGCTGTCTGCTGGGTTAAAGCACGAAGAGACTCTTATTTGCTGTGCTTTCATCACTGCACTGGAGCTCAGACCTCCCCCTTTGACTTTCCCGCACTCACTTCTCTCTGAACAGGAGGAAATGCTTAAGGCCATCCTGACGTGACTGTCAGCTCCCTGAATTAGTGCTGTGTTGGCTTTCATGGCAGTAATCAGGGAGAATTTTATAGAGCCTGAAAGTCTTGACACAAGCCTGGAAAAGTCTCTGTAACAAAGGTTATCTGATGCCATTGTTAAAGGACATAACAGAAAAGCAAGTGAGTTTTGGCCAACAACTAGCAGCCAATCGGAGTAGAGCATCTATATGGATAAGCCATCAGCTCTTTGATAATTTGAGATGGCCAGAGAGATAATAGCATATCCCTAAGGAATTGACACAAACAAGCAGAAGTACTTCAGTATTCAGTACTTGCCATTGAAGTATCTGTGAGATTAATAATGCATTTTAGAAACTCTGCACAAATATA
The DNA here is from genome assembly GCF_020740685.1 of Jaculus jaculus. Classification (NCBI taxonomy): domain Eukaryota; kingdom Metazoa; phylum Chordata; class Mammalia; order Rodentia; family Dipodidae; genus Jaculus; species Jaculus jaculus. Next base: position 81,540,796 of record NC_059102.1, read on the forward strand.
TAGGGTTATAAAAATTTATGGGTAAAAAGATGAAGTATATCGGTTTCTAGGCCCAATCTCCACCTAATTTTTTTTTTCTCTTTCACTTTTCACCAATACACTGAGGTCACACAGCTGTGATTCAGAATTTGATGATAGAGATGAATTTAAGGTGTCACAAGGGTCCAAAATTCTTGGCTAACTTAAAAGAAATTGTTCCTCTATCAGCAGAAAATGATGCACTGTCCAGATTCAACCATGGTGACCCCAAAATTATTGAAGCAGAGCCTCTGGTTTGCTTTCTGCCTCTTTACTTAACACTTAACAATGAGAAAATTCTTGATAGGAAAAGTAGCTGGAGTTTGTAGTTTTTCCTAAATACCTGATTGCCACTTTATTTTTTAATTTAGCCACAATAAAAGTTTTTTGAGAGTCAGGTTAAAATAATATCTGACAACCAAGAACAAAAGTAAAAATGATGATGACAATCATTAATATTGTTTCAAGCCCCAACTGTAGACATATTTTTCCTTGATGACCATGAGCCAGGTCTCTCAGATGATATTTTCCAGCAGGCCTCAAGTTAACTTAGATTTACTTTCATTTAAAAATTGTTGGTTGGGCATTTGAGTTTGAGGAGTACTTACTAGTGTAGCTTAGATTTGCAGCTTAACTGCTTGTTTATTATGGGCCTTAGATAAACTGTGTAATTTTGAAGATTCATTTGTTCTTGTCTTCTGTAAAGGAGGAAAATAGTATTTACTGTACTGCCTGGGTATGAGAAATAAATGAGAAGGCACGTGATAAATGCCCAGCACAGTCCCCAGGCTGAGCTAGCTCAGCAGCATATTTGGGGGAAGGATCTGTTTAGTCAACCAGGCTCACAGTGTAGAATAAAGTTCATGCTGAGACTAAAGTACACCTTGAGCTTAGCAAGAGTCACTTGTAGGGGTCTACTATCTCTTTATATGGTGGTGAGAAGAAGCCAGCCTGCTTCAGAATGGATCCAGGCAAAGAAGAGGATGGGCAGAAGCACATGGATGACAGGGAAAAGCAGTCCATTATCTGACTTTTTCCAGAGTCGCTGGAAAGGAGTGTGCTCCTTTGTTCAAGCCAAGTGGCAGTGGCCTTCAGCCCAAACAGGGATATACTTGCAAAGCATGCTGGTTTGTGGAACCAGAAGAGGAGCTTCCTAAATTGTACTTATGCCCTCTTCGAGCCTGTGAACAGGATTTGAGGCATTTCAGACAGTCTTGAATCCCAAATAGGATTAATCTGAAAGAGCCCTCTCCCTTTATGCCATGTTCTTCACTCATGGAGTTTTGATAGCCTCAGGAGAGAGCTTACCAACTTTCTGCTTCTTTATTGTGTCCCTAAGATTGCACCTCCCAATATTGAGAGCCCAGCTGTGCTGTGATTGTGTTCAGTGCTCTTCCTAGTCTTGTGACTCATCCACCCTAAGAGGAAGGTGTGTTTTCCTGCTAAGGAACCAGGTGCCACCCTTCAGGCTGCATGCAGCCCCTGCTGAGAATACACAGGCTAGGCTGATAGAGAGACCCATCAGATGCAGGGTGACCTTTAGTTTTCTCACCAAAATGAAGAACTCAATTCAGTAAGTCCTTCTCAGGCATGTTCTGGGTATTGTGGAACACCATGCTGATCTTGAAGTGACATGACTGTGTGTTGCACAGAATGTTTCCAGCTATGTATGTTTACTATATAGAAGTTCATGATTCATAGAGTAGTTGTTCTTAGACAGTGACTCTATGATATTTGAAACATTTTTCTTTTCAGAATTTTAAAGCTTTCTTCTTTTTAAAATACATTTTAATTTATTTACAAGGGGGAGAGGTGAAGTGAATGTACACCCGGGCCTCTTGACACTGTGGATGAACTTTGTGTATTTGGCTTTACATTGGTATCATTAGTCTTTGCAAGTAAGGGCTTTAACTGCTTAGATATCCCTCCAGCCCAAATTTTATTCTTAAAATAAGAAGAATGTGAGACTTCTCAAAATGTCACTGTTGGAGTGATCCTAGAAGATAGCACCTCCCACAGACATCTGGGTCTTCAAACACATGTGGAAGGCTGCTGCCACTGCTGTGGCTACCAGGCTGGCTGGCCATCTACATCGGGTGCTGGCATTGCAGCTCCAACTAGTAAAACTCTGAGACAGTCACTGTTTCTGAGTTCTCCCTATTTTCCCATAGGGGATAAATTTGATTTTCTACAACTTCCTTCAGTAAGAAAATTGAATGTTAAGATTATAAGATTTTTTTTATCATGTGCACAATGAGGTTTAATAAAGATAACATGTAATCAGAATAAAATACACTTTCACTTTAGGAATAAAAGAATAAATAAAGGGCTGGAGAGGTGGCTGAGCAGTTAAGGCCCTTGAATACAGGGCCTGAGGATCCATGTTTGACTCTCCAGATCCCACGTTAGCCAGATGCACAAAAGTGAGGCAAGCGCAAGGTCACACATGCCTACTAGGTGGGACAAACATCAGGAATTTGATTTCAGTGGCTGAGGCCCAGGGCCAGTTCTCTCTCTGTGTCTATCTGTCTGTCTGTTTCCCTCTCACTTCTCACTAAAAATAGAAGTAATACATAATAAAAATAAAACACAAATAGTATAAATAAATCAGACTGTATATTAGACAATAAGACTGATTTTTTATATGTATGTTTCTAAGTCAGATGTGACTGTTTTCTTAAGCACATTAACCTTTTTGGAAACTTTTTCTATTTTTAAAAACACATTTGCAACTCTGCCTGACCTGACCTTTCCCCCCATATTTAAAATCTAGTTCAGTTGTACTATCCAACATTTTCATTCTTAGTTTAATGGCCAGAAACTTACACTATTAAGTAGCATTAGCTTGGGAGGCCATGATAAGGATGTTGTTGGCAGTAACTTGTTTTGCTCCCTTTAGGATTGTGTTCGCCTCCACTGTATTTCCTAACATGTTCTTCTGTCTATAGGGCTCAGGCCAAGACTGGCTAGTTTTTTGTCGTGACTTAGTGCTTGAATCATTCGATTGTTCTCTAATATTTGTTCTTGGGCTTGGAAAATCTTCCTATAGCATTTTACATAGATCTGCACATAGCAGCATTCCCTAGTGGGAGCCCATCAGTTCTTTATGTGATGCCAAAATAACATCAGCACCATGAAATATGCTCCCTGGTAATCTGACAGGCTTTTCTTTCTCAGCTGTCAAAGATCATGCAGATGGATAAGTGCAATGTCCACATTTACTCCCACAGACTTCTCTCTACATTTCTCCTTGGTAGTAACTTTGAACTTTTCTTTCCTAATCATTTTTTATTAAGACAAGCTTTGTTTCAAGAACTGGTATAGAACAATGTTCTCCAGATAAGAGGATGGTAGCCCTTTCTTAGGGAGTGAAAAGAAAAGATCCCTTACATCCCACAGTCTCTATAGGGTTGACACTGGTCTCCAAGGCTGTGGGGAAGGGGAATGAAGATTGGTAGCATTGGTGGGCAAAGCTGGTAGAACTTTCAACAATAACACTCTGTGCTATAGAGTAAAAGCTGAGCACTTGAAACGTGGCTGTTGTAACTGAGGAAATAAGTGGTTAATTATATTCTATTTTCACTAACTTAAATCAAAATATGCACAAGTAGCTAGTGGTTACCATATTTGCAGCACAGCATCAGGAAGTAATGGATCTGGGGCAGAGATAGGTAAAAAAATAAAGCATGTGTCTGCTTCCACTACTTTATAGTATACTCTTGAATATAGTTTATAATTTACCTTACCTTAATAGGGACATTTACTACTGCTTCTGCAGGCTTTTGTGACAAAATAATCTGTGTAGAACATTTAACACAGTACATTTCACAGGATATATGCTACACATTTTAAATACTGCTGCAACTCCTCCTGTAAGTAAGTCATTGAAAGTATGTACTTGGAACTCAAGGCTAAGTTTCCCTCTTAGAGCTCCTTCACAGGAATAACATCAGGTCTGGGAAGATCAAGAACATGGAAAGTCCTTCCCAAGTAAACTTTAAACCAGTAGCTCTGCTCCTAAAATTAGTAAGATAGTATTACTAACTCTCTATTTTCATAATATCTTTCTCCCCTACTCCCTCTCTCCCTCCCTTTGTCCAATCCTTTCCTCCTTCCTTTCTTCTTAGTTTTTCCAAAGCAAGGTCTCACTTTAGCTCTAGCTGATATAGAACACATGGTATCCTCAGGCTAGCCCCCAAATCACAGTGATTTTCCTGCCTCAGCCTGCCAAAGCTGGGACTAAAGGCATGTGCCACCATGCCAGGATCAGCTTAATATTTTTCCTCCTTCTAATTTCATTATATAAAAAAAGTCTTTGTTGAACCTTTAAGGATGTACAAATTCTTTACAGAATTTCTTTAAGTTTGTGTTCCCTCTAAGATATTTGTGGAAATATAGGCTTTTGCAAACAAAATGTGAGTTCCATGAACAGGAACCACCTTTGTAGCTGGTATGCTCATACACCCTGGGAACAGACCCGTTGTGGAATACTTCACTGTATCTGTAGGGATCATCTTCAAATGGGTGACCGTTGGGAAGGTAAAATGTAATGCACTGTCTACAGCTCAGTGATCTTTCATCTGACATTTTCAAATCTGCACACTCTAAAATTAAATTATGTAAACCTGGACTTTGGAAGCAGCACAAGACTTGAAGGTGCACTTAAATAACATCAGATTGTAAGTGAATGCCAATGGAAGTGCTCCTAGCATCTATGTTAATGAAAATTAAGTTCACGATCAGTGATAGGACAATCAGTACCTCATGGCAGCCCAATATGCATTAATGTTTCCCTGGTAAGAGAATAATGAGGAACAGATTTTGCTTTCTTTGCTTCCTTTTTTGATTTTGCTTCTCTATTCTGTCAACATAAATGGAAAAGAATGTTGGGACTTTTCTCCACCTTTCCCCTAGAATAAATGCTGACTGGTTTATTCTGCAAATTGCTGCAAATTCTACAAAGTCTAATGGCTGCTTTAGTTTTCTACTCTCCATTAAAGACTGTGTGAACATGCATGTCCTAAGCTCTTGTCTGGAGCTGAGTATGACCATAGCAAAGGAGGCATTCTTTACACCCAAGCTCCTAAGCAAAGATGTCAGAGTATAATGAACAATGACAATCAAAATCCCGTGATGTCTTCTGTAGAGGATGATTTATAGTCTGTTTTTTTGTTTGTTTTTTTTTCTCATTCGGGACTGCCTCACTCTACCTTTTGACCTTACTTTTTTTTTAAAATGAGAATGTGAGCAGTTCATGCCACTCTCTACTTTCCTAATGATTCTCACTGATAATGATAAAGTGTTATGTCAATATAAATTAATTAACTATTTTCATTAAATTTCAGTTCTGGAACATTTTAATAAACTGCCCCTGTAGTTATTTTAATTTGTGAAACAGAGGGCTTTTTGAATCACAATCCCTAATATTTTCCTGACAAAGGGACCACATTAAAATCTTAATTAGTCCCTCAAGCTTTTCAGACAGTATTCTATTTTTATGTCTGGTGCCAGTGTAGCACAAAGTACTTTTGCAATAATTTTCCTTTGGAGTCTGTGTTTTATCTTTGAGGTTGGGCCAGAGATCCTTTGGGGACATGTACTAGGAGAACGACTGTTACATTGGTCATGTTTACCAGTCTGTCTTCAGAGTCACTTGTACACTACAAGTGAAGAGGAGATATAAGCCAATAGCAATTATTGTCTAAAAGAGCTTTAAACTGTACAAACATTTAACTGCAGAATTTGTCAGAATTTATTTACTGTTGCAGGAATTTATGTTTTTCTTTGCTATTATTTATTAGCTGTTTGCTTTTCACTAAGAAAGTGATGCTATCAGCAAGCAATATAGACCAATTTATGTTAAATTCAAAACAACATACAGGGTGGGAAGGAGACCTTTGTGTTGTAAGAAGTATGATTTATTTTCTTTTTTAAGATGATTAAAACTAGTTCTATTTTCATAAGAATACTCTCATTCTCTCTCTCTCTCTCTCTCCATATATATATATATATATATATATATATATATATATATATATATATATATATGCAATTTGACTATAGGAATGCACTGTATTGATCTACAATTCATCTAATTGGTGAGAGGATATTAATAGATTCCATTAGTCCATTTTCTAATTTCCACTTGTTCTAAGGAACATAAATCTTTACTTCATCTATTTATAAGGAAAAGCCCATTCCAATAGACAAAGGAAATTTCCAGGCAAATTCATTATTATATGTAGAACCATTTAAATTTCATGAAGTCTCTCCTTTCCATTTTTAAAAACCTACTTGTTGTAGTATATTACAAGCACAAATTAAAAATGCAAATTTATACAAAATTCTTCCTATACATAAGGTGATATGGTCTAGCGTAGCATGCACAAAGCCCTGGGTGTAATGCCCATGGCCATGTTGGTATCTTCTTCAATTCCCCTTCCAATGTCAACTAGCCACTTTCAGTGCTGATTATTATACTCATTTTAAGAACATGTTCTAGAGGAGATAGTTATTCAGCCAAATCAAAATGAACTGCTCATTGCAAGCACAAAATAAAAGTCTGCTCAGCAGCTGGTAAAGGGCCTCTAACATACTGTAAGGATGGACCTGCTAATATGGGGCCACTTTAACATCTCAAGTAATTCAGACAAGAGTGACAGGAGTATTATCATACTTTGAGACTATTCTCTTAGCTGTTTATTTCATAAATATCACAAAACATGAAACCACATAGAATTTTAATGAAACTCAGAGCAGAGTAGAAGGAATTTTTGAATGAATGGTGTTTAATGCATCAGTGCCTAGTAAAATCACCTAGGAACTTATGTGATAAAAGCATTACTTGGAACTTTTGGAAGGGCAGTGAGAAAAGACCTAGCCTCCCCACAGAGGACATCTGAGAACCAGGGAAGGACAGGAACCTAATGAATATTTCAAAGCTACTCTATAATAAGCCAAGAATGTAACTGAGACTTCACAACACCAGTTTCATGCTACTCCAGTATTTTATAGTATTCCTACCTCAGTTAACACTAATGTGGGAGCCATGTCTCTCTGCTTTAACGAGTGCTGAGTGCCTTCCATGTTCAGTGTTTCATTATATTTGGAGGTGTGTAAAGTGTGAAGATAAACAAGAGCTTGCCTTCTCAAAGTAACATACATACATATATGTATGTTTTCTTGCATATAAATTAACATCACATATAACACCTGAGGCTCCATGTAGTCCAATCTCTATGTGGTATAGAACATAAAGAAACAGCAGTATATACTAACTCTGAAGACAACTTAAATCCTGAATGTTCTGTAAAGTAGTATTAGCCATTATATGTATATAGCAGGAATCTCCTTTTTGCATATCCTACTGGAAGCAGGCATTGAATCTTTTTATCTCTGTCTCATCTACACAACTCCCTCAATACCTCCTTCATTACTGTCTTCCCTACCATAGATACCTGATTTGTTAAAAATAATAACAATAAAGGACATCAAAATAGAGGAGGGACTGGTTGGAAAGAAGAATGGAGGTGAGTGGAGGGAAGATACAGAAAAGGGTCAAAGCAAGGTGGTAGTAGGGGATTTTAACCAGTATTACAGTTACCTTATCATTGCTGGCACAAAGCACCTGACCAAAAGCAGCTTGTGGGAGGAAAGAATTTATTTTGGCTTACAGGGGAAACTCCATGATGGCAGGGGGATAAGTGGCATGAAGAGAGGCAAGACATCATCTTTTGGCCAACATCAGGTAGACAACGGCATCGGGAGAATATTCCAAGCTAATACTGGCAAGATAAGGCTAATAAGACATCAAGGTAAACTCCCAGAAACACACTTTCTCTAGCAAAGCTCCACCTCCAAAATTTCCATCCACTGGGGATCAAGCATTCAAAACACTTGAGTTTATGAGAGACTTTTAATTCAAACCAGTACATTCTACCCTGGCCCCTATAAACTCATAGCCATCTATGATATAAAATGCAATGTATTCAATCAAGTTCCCACAGTTGTTTTTTTTTTTTATCAATTACAATACTATTCAAACATGCCCATTATTCAAGATCTCTTGACTGAACTGTAAAACCAAAAGATGGCATTGGGCATAACACAGAAACGCTAAACCTATACAAGATCTAAAACAAACAGAGCAACTAATCAAGTTTCATAACTCCAAGTCTGACATCTCTAACCAGTGAGAAAGTCTAGAGTTCTAATACCACCCTTCCAGCTGGGCTGCTCACAGCTAGGGGAACAGTCAGTCCATATTTCTGGCATCTTCACTGGGTCTGTATTACAACCCACAGTTCATCCTCATGATTTCATCAAGTCTTCCATGCAGGGACTTCCAAAAACCCTGCCTCACATTGCTCATGGCCATTCCCATAAAACAAAGCTGCATTTCAAGTCCAATAACCCACTTTTTCCTGTATTTGTTATAGTCCATAATACCAGGTAGTCTACAGATTGTTAATCCAGGGGGTAATAACATGGACTTTGAAGAGCAGGACATTCCTTCAGCATTCAGGCCTCATATTTTCAAAAGATTCAGCATCCTTCCTGCTGTCCCAATGCAGAACACCTGGCCTGATCTCAATGTTTGTAATCTCTCAAACAATTGTAGCTGAACCAATCTGTTGTCTTTATCTCAAAGCTTTCATTTCTTTTGGCTTCATATCCATCTGCTCACATTAGTGCTTTTCTATGCAATGCAACCCTGCAAAAGTTCTCATGACACAGGCAGACAGAACACAACAATAGTCTCACACAAACTGCTTCTAGCCCAGTCTGCACAAAGTTTTTTATCCCCTTCATACTCCAAACGTCAAAGTCCATAGTTCTTACTGTATTCAGGTCTTTCAACTCTGACAAGAATAGGCCATGAAACTTTGCCTTTGGTATTGCAAGGTGTCTCTTAGAACAAGGTTTCAAATCTTTCTCATTCTTCCCACAAATCAGTTCCAAAAAAGCCCAAATCACAGATTTCTAGCAGCAATGAACCCACTTCATGGTACCAATTTGCTGTTGCAGTTAACTTCTTGTTGCTGTCACCAAGCACCTAACTAAAAAACAGTTTATTGGAGGAAAGGTTTCATTTGGGTTGCAGACTCGAGAGGGAAGCTCCATGGTAGTGGGGAAAATGTGGCATAAGTAGAGGCTGGACATCACCTCCTGCCCAACATCAGATGGACAGCAGCATCAGGAGAATGTGCCAAACTAATATTGACCAGATAAGACTAATAAACCATAAAGGTACCCCCTAGAAACATATCTCCTTCATCAAGACTCTGCTTCCCAAATTGCCATCAGATGGGGATCAAGCATTCTGAGCACATGAGTTTATCAGGGACACCTAATTCAAACCACCACAATCAGGGTACATCATGTATACATATGGAAGTTTAAAACAACAACAACAATGATAATAATCAAAGAAGTCATGTTACCAGTTTATTTGAGGGTAGGAAAAAAAGTAGTCTTTTTGCTTTATTTAAACCCTTTCTATATTCTTATTAAATTTTCCTTTCTACCTATAACAAACAACAAATACTGAGTGAATGAAACAAGTTAATCTTTAGTAAGAGACAATTAAAGGCTTTGTCAAGGTAGGTCAGTGAGCTAGTCTATAAATCATTATCAAGGATACTAGACAGTACCTCTGACCATGGATTTGAGCAGCACAGTATCATAGATGGCCAGAAGATTTATAGCTGTGTTTTTATCATGTCTCATACTGACTCCCTGAAGCCTTGTGATGGTAGAAACAGAAGGGAAGGCCTGTGAATCAAAACAGGTTCTAATTTTCTCTGTGTTTAAATAAAGTATACAACATTCTTCTAACTGCTGTACAAAAATTCCTTTCACATGAAAGAAAGCTGCCTTTTGGGAGGAAAAGTTGTTGATATGTCTGTTTGGATTAGATCTATAATTCTAAGTTCTAAATAGCCAAGTGGGAAAAACCATCTGTTCTATATGAGATCATAGGAAGACTTGGTGATTTGGGAGGACAAACATGAATGAAAAAGAAAAGATGTGCAAAAAGGGGCTACTAACAGAGTGTGAAGTAGGCCCATTTTTGACCTTCCAATCCATGGGTTATATTTTATCTCCCTTCAGCCCCTTGCACACCTGTTCATCATGGAACTTAAGCTTCAAGTAAGAAACAGTGATTCCTGCTCTTCAGAAATCCATTGGCCAAGAACCAAATGAAACATTGTGTCTATTTAATTCTCTTCTGCAGTCAAGACATTGTGGATTTTAACTTGCTGGTCTTTTAACATATCATATGAATGAGGTGGCCAAGATTTGCATTCCAATTCATTTCTCCTATACATAGATTACTTTTGTTTCTAAGGTTTCTTAAAAGTTTCCTGCTAAACTGGAGAAATGGTTTAGTGGTTAAGGCACTTGCCTGCAAACTCTAAGAACCCAGGTTCAATTCCCCAGAACCCAATTAAGCCAGATGCACATAGAGGCACATATATCTGGAATTCATTTGCAGTGGCTAGAGGCCCTGCAGAACCCATTCTCTCTCTCATAATTGATAAATAAATATAAAGTATAAAAAAGTTACCTGGTGTTAATTTTTCTTTGTGCAGTTTTCTCCCTATCTTTCTAATCTTGTTTTGGATACTGTTTCAGTTTTTCAGGTTCAACTTCTATGTTTCTTTGTAGTTTCATGTCTTCTGCTATCATTGTTTCTGCTACATCCCAGTTCTGTCACAAAGACTCCCATCCTGCTTTTCCTGACTTTGCAGAGTATAGGACTGTCACATTGTGAGTACTAGTGTGTCTTCTTATTCTGAGTATATATTAATAGGAGACAGCAATGAATTTCCTTGTTCTCTGGGAATATTGTTGAATTGAATTGATGAATTCTCTTGAAGCTCATGTGTCTTAGCCTGCTTTCTGTTGATCATATCACAGTACAACAGGCTGGGTAAGTTATAAAGAAATTAAATTTATCTTAACTCATTGTTGCATTCAGGTTTGCATTGCTGGTAGAAATCACCCAACCAAGAGCAGCTTGTGGGAAAAAGATGTCCATTTTTGCTTACAGGCTTGAGGGGAAGGTCCACAATGGGAAGGGAAAACGATAGCATGAGCAGAGGGTGGACAATAGCAACAGGAGAGTGTGCCAAATACTGGCATGGAGAAACTGGCTATAACACCCATAAGCCCACTCCCAATATTACACTACCTCCAGGAAACTTTAATTCCTAAATCTCCATCTGCTGGAAAGATAGCATTCCGAACAACTAAGTTTATGGGGGACACCTGAATCAAACCACCACACTCACAGTTCTGGATTCAAAATATATAGTCCCCATCTGGTGATGAATTATTGCCACCAGGAATGGCACAAGGCACAGGGATGAAGAAAACCATGAAAGAATTAATCCATTTATGAAGTCAGAGTCCTAATAACGTCTTAAATGTTCTACCTAGTCCCTTCTGTTAATGGCTCATGAGGATTAAAGTTCAACAAAAGTTTCAGAGGGGAAAATCATATTCAGACCATACCATTACATTATGAAACTACTGAAAAGTTAAAGCTAACCTTCCACATATACTTCACTTCCAGGTACACAGAACTAAAAGGCTAAGTTATTATTCTCCAGTTGTTATGGATTTATTTTTAAGAAATCAGTGGAGGAACATATTTGACAGTTCAGGTACTTTGCATACATTAATTCATTTAATATAATGCATTTAATTTTATCAATAGTTATGAAGGTCAATGATGTTATTTTCTGTTGGATGTGGAAATGAGACTCAAAGAAGTAATACATTACTTGCTGTTAGAAAGGTAAGAATCAATCAAAAAAGGTTCAAATTGTGTTATTTATTTATTTATGAGAGAGAGAAAGAGCAAGCGAGCGAGCGAGCGAGCGAGCGAGAGAGAGAGAGAGAGAGAGAGAGAGGACAGAGAGAATAGGAACTCCAGAGCCTCCTTCCACTACAGATAAACTGCAGACACACGATGTGCCACTTTATATGTCTGGCTTTATATGAGTATGGAGGAATTACACTTGGGCTGGCAGGTTTTGCAAACAAGTGCTTTTTAACCACTCAGCCATCTCCCCATACCCTAAAATTGGGTTTTTAAGACTTAATTGCCTTTGAAATCTGTTACACACTAAAACTATCCACCAAAAATGCAAACAGGTTAATGTAGTCATTGACAGTAACACCTAAGAAAAACTAGCTACATTTTGTTTAGTATGTAATGAAGATGGAACTTTCTTAGTAATGCTAATTATTTCTATAAATGTATATTATAATAGTGAGATGTTATGAAGTATAATCTTGGGCAAATGCACAGTTTGTGGTTGAAAAGGTATCATTCAGTTTTTCAGAGTTTGAACCTATCTTGGGCATTTAGTACACTTTCATTCAGATGTATTGTGAAGAGGGTCAGGAACAACACTGGAGGCCACAGACATGGAAAATTGAGTTTGTTTCATAGAGGTATGTGGACACATAAAAATGGAGTATGTACATTACATTTGAATATTTAATTTTTGACTTAGCTACTTAAATTTTTAAAATTACAATCAAATTTCTCCTGGAAATTGCCCCACCAAGGGACCCTGGTGTTATATAATCATGTAATCATAGTTTTCAGTGTCCACATTTAGTAAATTAGAAGTGTGACTCCTACTTGTGTGTCATCACTTCAGAACAACACAGTAGACAGTTCTAGTAGGCATATTTTCTGAGAGAACTAAGCACAGTTGTCTAATTTATTGTTATTGGGTAATAAAAGCATGTCAAGCACACAAGTATCTCATCATTCAGCATAGCATAAAAGATGCAGGATTAGGATTCTGTAATTATTTTTATTAATTGTAAATAAATATTTCTATGCTTCATTATGTGATATATCATTTCTTAAAATTTATATCACTGGTTTTATATCTATAAAATGGTCGGGGCTTACCCTCAAAAGCATTTTAAAAATATCTTCAGAGGAACAGTGTTGACTGAAGTAAATATTAACAAAATCAACTTCTGTCTTATAAGTGACAATGTGTTCACATTTTTAATGCTATTCTTTATTTTCAGCTAGACAGTTATTCTTAATATTTCAAAATAGTTCGTTCTGCTGAATTCTAAAACTCTAAAAGAAATCAATTGTGAGGATGCAATCATTTTATGACAATCACAGAGAAAAAATGCTGTCAAAAATTTTTCATCTTAGAATTGTTGAGTACATTTTTTTTCTGCCAGAAATTCCCCTACCTGAAAGCAGAACCCAATATACAGCAATTTTACTTATTTAATGAAGCTTAATTGGATTTATCTTAGTAAATAGTACAAATGAATGAATTAGGAGGTACCAGGTCTTCGCAACTAATTATCTTAATATGGGTGAATGTTTATTGTGAGTGAATGAAATAAAATATTTATTTACATCACAATCTTGAATATATTTGTCATATTATTTTGCCATTGGAAGAATATGTTTTATACTATAGGGAAATGCATTGATGTGGATATGGAAATCCTTTATAGCTATGAAGCATTACTAACTATGATAGGACATAACACAACTTTGTACATTAAAATAAAACCCAAAGCAAGATTTGTTTTGTGAACTATACATCTATTCCATGGTCAGGTGAGATAATGCCTTAGTGAACACTTAACTTCTGCAGTGGCATGACAATTTTATCTTATTTATTCTATTCAGTAGTTGCTGCCTTTCTGGAAACATATTTATAAGCATATCCAACCTCCTAGTGCATAAATTACTTCATGAAACAAAATTAAAAACTTTTGAAACAACATAAACTTTTGAGGTCATCAAGGTACCATTCAGTAAATTATTGCCCCATAACCCTAAATGCTACCTACTTGTCAGGAAGAGTTTAATGCACCTTTCAAAGTGCCTAATTTACTCTCAGGGAGTAACGGACTAGTGGACAGGCCCTGCATGATGAATTATACTTCAAGTTGCATTTCTCCAAATGATTTGGGCTCAGGGTTGTCTCAATAGAATTAATGCCTTCTATGTATTTCAAACATGTGAAGGCAAAGGTCTAGTTTCAGAAGTTTAAAACAAGATCAGTCCATCTACCTCAGTACAATAAAGGCCAAGGTAACCTCAGTTATAAAAAACAGGACTGTTAGAGAGAAATCTAGGCAAGAGAACTGAACACAAAGCATCCTGTGTGTTGCTAAGAGGAGCAGTGAACATATGAACTCATAGTAAAATCTGTTCTGAAAGATGATCAAACTTTATGTAGTTCCTGGGTGTTCCCGAAAGGTCTTCCCTATACAAATCCAACCTGCCCAACCTTGTGGAGTTGTTGATATTTTCAACATCACAATTCAAGGTGGTATGGCTCTAGGCTATGAATGCTGCTTTTTATTCACTGGATAGTGTTGATTACAAAGAAATGCTAAGAAAATTTTTTAGAGTAGAAAAATTTGAAAAATTTTTTGTTAATCTTTATGATTTCAGAGGGATTGCATACATCTCTGGTGTCTTAATTACTTTTGTCTTTCCTTTGGAGAATGATGAAAGAATCTAGATTCATTTGAATTGTAGGATCCCGAACTCATATGATCTTTATTTCCAAAAAGCCAGAAGCAACTAACACATGAACTTTGTTCACAGATGTCTGACTATTCAATAATTGGTTTACATTCACAGGCATCTGACTATTCTGTTTACAATTATATTTAAGGTTAAGTGACAAAATGAAATAATATGACAGTGGAAGAAATCGAGGTCCAATTCCTTGATTAAGATAATCTGGTTACACTTTCACAGATAAGATTTCTGTCCCAGGAGTGTCCCACCGTAGGAAAGTCTATGCATTCTCGTTCTGTTGCTTCAAAAACAGTCATGCCAAGAGCCGACGCGTCAGCGCCTCAGTGCTGAATACTATTTCCCTTTTGTCAACACTGCATTCCATCAGTATAGCACAGTGAGGCTCTTCAATGCAGGTGGGACTCCTAGTGATGGGGATGGTATAGCAGAGCACTGTTGATCTGTGATGGCATTTTGCTATTGTAAATCCATGTGATGTTGGAGTCCTTGTTTACTGCAAAGTTTATATCCAGGCCTTACTGGTATAAATGCCAAATGCCTGGCACGTAGCAAGCAAATTTAACATCAAATCATAATGGGGCTTTATTCCCCTCCAAGTCTAACTAAACTTACCTGCAAACGAGTTCTTAACAATTGGAGTACTGAGTAGATCTCATTTCTTTTCAGCATATTGTTGTATGCTATTTTAGGAAATTCTGAAGCATCAAGTAAGATGTGTTATATGGATTAAAGAAGTGAGATAAGCATAGATCTCATTATGACTCCTTAAAGAATATATATGATAACAATATTCCACATAGCTGTTTTTGCACATAATCAAATACCAGCTTTTAACCCCAACTTTTGTTTGGTTAAAGCTGGCAGTATGACTCTCTTTGAGTCAAATTTTCTGATAAAAGCATCTGACTAAGGGACTTGACATAGTATGTCCAAATTTTATTAGCACTGCTATTCAAAGCTGGCAACATAAGTCCTGATTAAGTTATCTTAATTTTACTCAAGATATTTAAAAACACAAGCAAAGGTAGGCCACATTCAAAACCAGAAACTTGTACCTGGGAAGGCTAATGGATGAGCAGTACATGGTAGCTATGCTTTCCCCTTCAATAAGGCAGACATGCATCATCTATCTAGCATTTTCTTGATAATTCTACTTGGGTTTCAAATCAAATTCATGTCATACGCTACATGATTTATATCAATCACAGTAAATAAAATTATTTGATATTATCTTAAATTTGTTTTAGGTGAGGAAACCGAGACCCATAGAGGGAGGCAGGATGCTAATCCTAAGAATTATCTGTTTTTAGCAATATTCTGACGAGTGTAAGACATGTGACCCTTCAGAAAAAGTTACTAACATTCCCATTTGACAGAGGGCAAACTGAGTCTCAGAGAAGCTAAGCAGTGTGTGCCACCTTACAACGCTCACTTGCTAGAGATGTTTACTGCAGTGTGATTCTCTTGACCCCTGCTTGAGTGTATTTTGCATTCTTGCGAAGCTATAAGGCAATATTATTCTTTCTCTGGAGAAACTAATGGATGATGTTAAAAGAATCCTTCTTGGGTCAATGGCAACCACTCATCTCCCTATGAACCAGACTCATAAATAATGAAACACTATGCATAGCAGCCACCTGGCACCTACATATTAATGGTGTGTACATGAAATACTTTTACATAACCATATTAAAGGCATTAAATAAATGTCAGGATTTGAAAAATTACCACTTAGGGTCACTGATGGCCCCTAAATTCTGCAGTCTGACTATTAGAGCAGCTATTATTTTGAAAGACATTTCACTATACTGGGATTTTTCTTTCCTGGAAAAATAGCATCTTTCTGGACAATAAAGAGAGAAACATGGAGTCTCAGATTTGCAAACTTCATTACTATTTACATTTGAGCCATAGTGACTGTGACTTTTTCCAGTCTCCACTCCCTTCCCCCCAGTTCAAAGTCTGTAATTTCTCATCAACCTGTGCAACTTGGCCAGGGATTTTCTCTACAGTACAGAGCAGAACCAGGACCTCTGTTTGGATGGAGGACCAGACTTTTACCATCAGTGACTCAAACATTTGCTCCCTTTTCCAGCTCCTTCTGAGAAAACTGCTCTCCCAAGAGGAAAGCTTTTCTGATTAGGAAAGTTTTTCAGCTTCTCTTCTCCTAGATAAATCATATTGAGAATTGTTTTGTTGAATTTCTTTCCATTTGTTTTCTATTTAGTTCTTGTTTCAGTCCCTGTGGGTCTTCTATATCCCTGCTGTATAGTAAATTTTTATCTGTTTTAAAAATAAATACTCCATGAAAGACAGAAATATTATGAGGAAGGGAAGGATGAAAATGAATCCAGCTATAATCTTGATTGTATATTTAAGGCTTATCTAAGAGCTAAATCTTTCCTCACTTCTCCACACCCACATTAATATATCATCTGACTTTTATGAAAACCAAAACCAAAAAATAATCACTTTTCCTATTAATTTTAAGCAATATGTAGAAAATATTACCTTTATACTCCCTGTGTTTCAATTGATTTCCAGAACTCTACATCTAGTTCTAGAACTTTCCATTGCTTAGTCAGTATAATTTATGCTAATCTGATTACATGACCTCCAGCATTATTTTCCACTACTTATTTCCCAAGCAGAATTATACAGATGGAAAAGAAGATCTCTGGGATGTGATAAAGGTAACTCGATTGGACCATTTTAGGAATGGTACTAGCAGTAGTGCCTAAGCCACCCTGTCTGTGCAGGTTAACTACACTGTATGCAGTCTTCTGGTATTCCTTAAGGTTAGCAAAACTTGTTTCCATGGTATAATCAAAACCATGTCCTAATTTTTTTTTAAAGTTACTCTTCTTTTTTTTATTATTTATTATTTATTTATTTATTTGAGAGCAACAGACAGAAAGAGAAAGAGAGAGATAGAGAGAGAATGGGCGCACGAGGGCCTCCAGCCACTGCAAATGAACTCCAGATGTGTGAGCCCCCTTGTGCATCTGGCTAATGTGGGTCCTGGGGAATCGAGCCTCAAACCGGGGTCCTTAGGCTTCACAGGCAAGTGCTTAACCACTAAGCCATCTCTCCAGCCTAGATAACAGTGTTTTTAAGGTTACCCTGTGAAAGAGCTAAACAAGTTGCCTAGGGAGCTAGGCTAGTGCATAGAACAAGATATTTTAAAAGAAGATATTTCCTCTTAAAACATGATAAATTAATGGCTAGAGGCCCTGGCGTGCCCATTCTGTCTCTCTTTCTCTCTCTGCCTTTCTCTCTCTGTCTGTCGCTCTCAAATAAATAAATAAAAATAAACAAATAAAAAAATTGTCATCTCCTGACAAATATGAAAAAAGTTTTAATTTGCTGAACTGCATTTTATTATTTTTAAGAAATATTTTTCTGCTAATTATTTATCAGCAGAACATATATTTTCCATTCAAGAAGAAAGTGAAAACTTTCCTTATTTAATATTTTAATTCTTTCCTTACAGTCCTTTCTCCTGTATATTTAGTTGCATGTTGAGAATCACATAGAGAGTGATGCACACACAATTTGTTTCACCCTTCCTCTTTACTTACATAAAAATAAATCTCCCCACAGCTTAAGGTAAGATAGTGAATGTTTGTGAGAAGATTGAAGTTAATATGTGGAAAGGATCATGACATAGCTTTTAAGGTAATGGGAGTCATTTATTTCTTAGAACTGGATGATGATGATAGGGAATGATTCTCTCATAATGCATCAAGCTGTTACTTATAATTTGTACATTGTTCTGAATGTTATACTTCAGCAAAACATTTATGTTATGCAAAATTATACATTAATTAAAAAATGATTCACAGTGATTGCGAAACATTTCATTAAACAGTTCTCCTAGGATTAATTAGGTCATCTTCTATCATGAAAGTATACTCATATTAATTTATCTTCTGTCTCACATTTATTTGGGCCAGACTCCTAGCAGCATTGCTTCTTTCCTGAGAAGAAACACTTTATAATGAGGGAGAGGGACAAAGGTAAGCCATTTTTCTGTGATGTTTACTTGCTGATGAATAAGCTGGCAAAGCCCTCAGATTCTTATAATTGTAGACTGTTAAATTAAACACTGATATGTCAGGCATGGTGGTGCATGCCTTTAATTCCAGCACTTGGTGCCTGAGGTAGGAGGAGCATGATGAGTTTGAGGCCAGCCTATAATACATAAGTGAATTCCAGGTCAATTTGAGCTAAAGTGAGTAGCCCAGGAAATTAAACAAGCATTCAACCAATGGGATCTCCCAAAGCTAAAAAAGCTTTTGTACAGACAAACATACCATAATCAGAGCCAATCGTTACCCATTGAATGGGAGAAAATCTTTGTCAGCTATACCATTTATAGAAGCCTAATATCTAGAATCTACAAAGAATTAAAAAAAAAATTAAACAATAAAAAAATCAAAAGTGGGGCAGACAACTAAATAAGGAGTTCGCAGAGAAAGAATTACAAATGGCTAACACACACTTAAGAACATGTTCAACATCCCTAACATTAAATTAACATTAAATGCAAATTAAAACAACTACGAGAGTCTACCTTACCCCAGAAAGGATAGCAAACATTAAAAAATCAAATGAAAACAAATCTTGGCAAGGCTGTGGAGAAATAGGAACACTCATTCACTGTTGGTGGGAATGTAAGCTGGTACAACCACTGTGGAAATCAACATAGAGACTCCTGAAAGGATGACTATGCAGTTACCAACAGATCCTGTTATTCCCTTTCTGGAAATTTATCCTAAAAAAGTTTCTCATCTCCGTTCAGAGATATTTGCTCAATCATGCTTATAGCTGCTCAATTAATAATAGCTAAAAACTGAAACAAACCCAGGTGCCCATCATTGGATTAATGGATAACCAAGATGTCATATATCTACATGATGGAATTCTACTCAGCACTAAGAAAAAAAATGACACACTGAGATTTGTAGATAAATGATCAAACTTGGAACAGATCATTGTAGGTGAACTCACACAATCACAGACAGACAACTGTTGCATGATCTCACTCATCTGCAATTCCTAACCTGGATCAGCCTGAGTTGATGACATAACCCAATAGCATCATGAGGCTTGAACAATAGGGAGGGTAGGGCTTGGGGAAGGGAAAGGATGGTGGGAGGAATATGAAACTGAACTCAAATTGAACTGGTACTATAGATTCCCATATTCTGGAAGTTAGACTAAAAGGTGGAACCCTCAAGAGGACCTTAGGGAGAGCAACTGAATTGAAGGGCTCTGGAGAGAGTGAGACAAAACCTAACCTCAAATTTCTCCTGTTTCTCTTTCTTCTGTGCCCTTCTCTTTTTTCTATTCCCTTGGTGATGGCCTGTAATTCCCTGTACCAGGATGTGGTCTAGATCCACAATGAGCTGTTGATCAGAGAGACCTACTAGATCTCCCACAACTAACAAGACAGACTTCTGTCATAACACTTGATTACCCACCAGAGGTTAATAGTAAGATCCTACTGCTGAAGATACCATATGCTGTTGGCATGGACCATGGAGAGACCTGGTTGGAATCTGGAAGAGAGCCATTCTCCAGACAATTAATCCATCTAGTGTTGGATGGTGCTACATGAACTACCAGGGGAAAGGGGCCAACATCTGCCCAAGCAACTCAAAGTCTAAGTGACTCAGAAGCAAACAATTTTTCATGATGCTCACACAAGTGCAACAGTGTCACACAGCCATGGTGGGTGACCAACTGCTCTTGCATTGGCTAACAGATCTGCTCAGTGGAAAGGAAACCATATCTGGAACTGAGAAACAAGTCAGAATAATATCCAGATTGTGAATCTGCTTTTCACTGTCAAGCTCCCACTAACCTTAGACTATAGGAGAGTCTACATCATTTTAATTCTTTCTAAATTAATAATGGCTATTTTTAACCAGTGCTGACTTAATTCTCTGTTAGAGAATCTGCTTCTCTTTTTTGTACAAGAGCTGGACCTAAGGAGATAGACAACCCAGCGTAGTCCACCCCAGCCCCAGCTGACACCATAGAAGTTTGAGGAAATAAGCAACAGTACTGCTTTTTTTTTTTTTATCAGCACAAAAGTGAAGAAGATGGACACCGAGGACACTCAACACCTACCAAACCAGAGATTCTGAAGCTCCTAAGTGCCCATCACTGAATTAGCCTTAAATGCTCCCAGCATGGCTCAGGAAATTTTGCAGGAGAATAGGCAAAAAGATTGCTAGAGCAACAAGTTGGGACATTTTTCACAGAGAAATTGCTCCTCCCCCATAACTGGCTGTTGCCTCCATAATACATGATTTGTAATCCCCAGGGGATTGATCTGCATCCCAAACAAAGAAGGCCTCATCAGAAAAGGGGCAAGGACGAGGAAAAGTATGGTACCAACATGTGTTGTTTACATACTAAGTATGTCCATTTCTAATCAAAAATAAATAAAAAAACAAAGAAAAGAAAACAACAACAAAAACATAAGCTGAGTCTCACATAGCTAGGAGGCACAGGTGAGATACTCTTTACCCTTCTACCCAAAATGAATAATCATCTATTCAATTAAAGTGAGTAAAACATTTGGGAAAGCAATTACATGGAAGGACTCTGTTTTACACTGGGATACAGAGATAGAAACTATATACTTTTATTTGAAAATGTAAACTATTCCTAGAGGAAGCATTTGCATGCCTCTGTGTATGTGCACATTCTCCTCTACTGAGATAGCAAAGCCTAGGGGTTTGTGCTGAGGGTTACATTGCATGTCTAGAGCACAATACAGAAATGTTGTTTTTAATGCTATTTTGAATATCTACCAATCCTTATATAGCAGAATCCACAAGCCAGAACATGTGCTTATTCAGAAAAAAAGAAGTAAGTGATTCCGCTGGCAAAACCAGCCCTCAGTTCTGATACAGCCTGATGGAACATTTTTGTCTTCATCTAACATAGATTTTCAATGATTGATTTTTATTGCTGCAGACTACAATTTCATCCCATGCCTATAGGCTTCTTAAATGAATTTATGTTGTATCTCAATATTTGGAGTCAGCAGCCCAAAAGGTGTGATTTATGCTCAAACACATTCCTTTCAATTTTCACCTTACATTAAGTCATTGGACCTCTTCAACTTTCTTATTATTATGTCCTTTGTGTTCAGCTCATATTTATATCTATTGCTGAAAGTCACAGCAGCTTGTTAGGGAAAAATCATATATTTACTTCAAAAAGTTGGCAGTGAACATAGGAACCATGTGGGAGGTGGAGATGGGATATGGTCCTAGACATATAAATATAGTAAATGAAAAATTTAAAAAAGCCCTGATATTGTGAAAGAAAGTTTCAGGTTTTTGAATGTCATTTAAATTTCTTTTAAATTACCTCAAAATTGATAAAGAAATAACAACTAATAATAATTATTATTATATTTTGGAGTTTGAACCGATGCAACAAAATTCTTATTTTTAGGTGATTATAGTTACTGGAAAATCTCATATCCTCTTTAAGATCTAGTAGGATTCTTACATTTATCTCTGCCATCTGAAGAATTTCTCATTGGATTCTTGGGAAGTGTAGGATCAGGAATTGGAATATAAGGTGATGTTATATCTATTATTAGAAATGAGTATTTTCTGTAAGTTTATATCAAAGAATGACCTTTAAATGATAGAATGTGTTCTTGATTGCACTGAATACAGTATTGTGCCTTTGCCATGATGGGAGGAAACAGGAGCCCAGTGAGTGCTTAGACACCAGAAGTAAAATGACATCTTTGGGAAGCACATGCATCTGAAATGTGAGGAAGGACATGAGTTGGTGATCTGATTCTGTCTGTTACTAGATAAGTGACCTTGAGCCAGTCACTAAAGTTTTAACCCTCAGATTCTTTGTTGGTAGCATGAGGAAAATAACATATGGACAGAGTTCTAATGACATTTAGAAGTAATGTATATGTAATGACAGCATAGAATCATAGGTAGTATTTATTGTGTTTAGTGTTAATTATGAATAATCTGGAAGTTGATGAGCCATGGAAATATGGAATACACTAAAAAGACAAAGGCATCATCGTGGGACCCTCAACCTAGATGTTGATGAACAAATTTGCCAGCTGACTGGTTCATGAGAGGTACAATTAGGAAAGTACCCAAGATTAACAATTTGTGTAATGAAATTTTCATTTTCCTCTGAAACTTTTGTGGAATCCAGTTGGTTTTCCCAACAGTTTAGTTCTGGAGTGTAGCTGGTGGTGATGCTGGTCTTTGATCTAGGTAGGAGGGATCCTCTGTAATTCTTGGACAATAGGCAGGTAAATCCCAAAACCACAGCTGCCTTTGGAATCTAAATATTTCACATATCACACATCTTCTCATGAAGCTTCATTCAACCAAACACTTGAGGCAAAATCTCTTTTTCTTTAAACTCTCTGATCCAGCCAAATTGTCTGAAGCCAAAGGAATGCTTTCTTTTCTCAATATAGTGTATTGTGGAAGGGAGGGGGGGGGGGAAAGGATTCTTTTCTCTTTCTGGCCTTTAGTTTAGTCTCCTTCACGGTTGCAATTATTGGGAAACATTACTCAAGCATGCCCTCCCAGCTTTCTGTCTGCTCCTGCCCTCTATTTCCCAGTCCAGAGCTGTTTTCCTTGCCACTGCTTTGATTTCTGTTCTGTTGTCCTGGCTGTCCTTGCATCCAGGGCTTTCCAGTACCTTTGCACTCCCTCACCCCAAGCAGAGCCAGAGATGGCATGGGCACCATTGAGGGAAAGAAGTGATGTCTGCTGAAGTTATTATTCACCATAGAAGATGATGCCTCCAGAGAGGTGGGCTATGAGCAGGACCATAGCCCAAGACCATCGTGTGTTTCCACACTGCAGTGGTTACACATATGTGCATGCTTACACACACACAGACACATCTTCATATGACTTTAATTTCTGCAATGAATTATACAATTGTTTTTAGTAATTAGGCCAAACTGTTCATAGCATACTTTCCTTGGCCACTAGTGTCAGTTAAATTCTACAAATAAAAGTCATCTTGTATCTGGATATGTGGCAATTGTTATGTATTCAGTGTCACCATCACCCCTCTCATTCATCCTCTCAAGATGGTACTATTATATCAACATGTCGACAAAAATAATCTTAGGGAAGCTAAATATGAGTGGCAAGATGCCTAGAACCCACATTTTAATCCATATTGCCTAACCCAACAGCCTGGGTTCCAAGCCACCCCATCACATTCCTCTGGAGCTTCGTCCCAAGGAGTCCTTGCTGAACAGACTGAAAGACAGTGACAATGACATCATTTTCCTCCAGCTGTGCTACACTTGGGTGCATACCCTCAGCAAAATTTCACTTCCACAAAAACTGGGATTCAGAAACACCCCGTGACATTCCTGAGTGACATTTGGGATCCTGTTGTCTTCTCTCTACCTCACTCTAGCTGATTCTGAATTTGACCACAGATAGATCATGCTCCATTCCATTTAAAACATATCTGAGGGCTGGAATGATGGCCTATCAGTTAAGGCACTTGCCTTCATAGCCTAAGGACCCATGTTTGTCTCTCCAGATCCTATGTAAACTGGACAGATAAGGTAACCCAAGCATGCAAGGTGGCCCATGTGCCTGGAGTTTGATTTCAGTGGCTGGAGACCCTGGTGCACCAATTCTCTCTCTCTCCTTTCTTTCATCAAAAAACTTATCTGAAAAAAATGTACCAAATAAACAAAAAGCTCTATTATCATTTTATTCTGTAAGGAACCTTTGAATATTTCTGGAAATTGAGTGAGATTTTGGGTTTTCTTCCAGAAAACATATATGTGCATTTAGATATGACTTTACATCCTAACACTAGATAGTGTTATTAATTAAAGGGATGAAGCAGTGAAAATTATACCAGGAATTTTTGGTCCTATTGTATCTTCCATTTTATTTTTAATCTGTGATATATGCATAAAGGCAGCCTTGAATCATTGCTATCTACCTTCTCGCCATTAATAGAATCAAAGGTAAAAGCTGATTTATAGCAGTGCAACAAGTTGTTACTTTTAGATGATGCTTGCTTCCTAGTCACACACTTCTGCAAATCTCATTATTATTAGTCTCATAAATGTATTTCTATTTAATTACTTCTAAAAATTGTACTTCTCCTTATTTATCAAAGCTTTTATCCCTTCCCCATCCTCCTTTTTCAAAGGTTTTTTTTTTTTTTTTGGTATGAGATCTCATTGGTAAGAGTTTTACCAAGTATAGATAAATGTTCTCAGTGCTTCCAAAAAATGCTCAAATAAGTAAATAAATAAACAACTGTGCAAAAGAACCCTGAATGTAATAGAATTAGCAATTCCAGAAAAGTAATGATGGAAATAAATATTTCATATCACATAAAAATGAGAAAAGACCACCAGTACTCTGAATTGTCTTGTTTATGTGAGCTGATTGCCTGTACTGCTGCTGTTACTCAGATTCTATTTCCATGGCTTGTACTGCTCATGTGCATGGCTAATGGAGTATGGGAGGCTTCTACAGTTGTTCCAAATGCACACATATATTATTTCCCCCAAGACAATAGTACAGATATTGAATGTTTTTTGTAAATTGGCATGGGAATGTTGCAATTTTGGCACTATGTTTTAAGCTTTTCTGGTACAATTTATGTGTGCTCGCATTTTCTGAAGCAAACCATAGATAGATAAGTTTTTCATGTTCTTGATGTCTGATGTTGCAGCATTTGGGAGAGGATCTTTTATACATATCTGTAAATGTAAAATAGCATATATTTTTGGTTCAATTTACACAGAGTAAAGTATATTGTTGCCATATAATGCATTCATATTTATTAAAAATAAAATAAACCTTTCAAAACAAGAACTACAACACTCTTCTTGGTGTCTCTCTTCTACCCTCTCTGCCCTAGTTTAATAATAAAGTCCAACACTGTCCATGCAGATTGTTGGTTACCAGGATGTTTTCCATCCTTCTAGTCCTTTCCACTTGAAAACTGCCTTTGAATCCTGCTCTCAACAAACTGGATACTTTCCTTTTCTCCAGGTGGCCACTGCATTTCCTTCTCTTTACTCACAGGGAAGGAGCGGTGTTCTTTTTTTCTCTCACCCAGAATGGATACTTTCCATTCTCTGGGATTCCATTCAAATCCCACAAATGACTTATTTCTTCTGTCAATGTAGAAGACATTAAATATGTCCACAGTGCCATTGCCTCCTCTTATTGATGTCACTTTCCGGCAGTTGAATGAAGAGCATCCTTTCACAGATAATAGTAAGGAACAGTCCACAAAGTCAAGTAGCAGAAAGAAGGGCAGCTTTAAGTTGTCCATTACTGAGGAAATCCCTCCCCAACCTGTTTCCTACTCCACCCTGAGCCAGGACACCATGCTGATGTCCTCTGAACATACAGCTTCACAACCAATCCGAGTGTCTGTCAGTGATGGAGTAGTGAACCCAGAATCTTGAAATTTCAGTTCTGCTTCTGGCCGCTTCAT
Organism: Jaculus jaculus; assembly: GCF_020740685.1. Taxonomy (NCBI): domain Eukaryota; kingdom Metazoa; phylum Chordata; class Mammalia; order Rodentia; family Dipodidae; genus Jaculus; species Jaculus jaculus. The sequence goes on from NC_059102.1 coordinate 81,566,891, forward strand.
GTAACAGTTGTAAAGTGAAGTTTCTCTTACTTAATTCAAAATAAGAAAACATCTCTGAAAGCATATGAAGACATTTTTTGAATTCATAGCTATCTGTTGGTGTATACAGGGATTCGTTTGTGGATACCAAAGTCTGGGAATACTCATAGGCTTTAAAACATCACTATTACTTATGTCTAATACAATGGAATTAGTATATATATAGTTGTTATATTGTGTTGTTTAGGGGGAAATGAAGAGTGGAAAATTCCATACATGTTCAGTAAAGATACAACTCTTGTAGGCCTAGCTGTGTATATGCACATAGCACATGAGCGAGACCTTAGGTGAGCAGTGCTGAAACAATGAATGCTGAGGCTCATGAGGTTCAGAGATGTTAAAGCAGGTTGGATCTACACAGATCTTTATCTTTTGGACTCCAAGTACAAACTACAGGCAAAGTGTTGATAAGTTCAAGGTTTGAATTTTGGAATCTTTTCAAATATATTTGATCCATGGTCAGGCAAATCTGTAGGGATATGGTAGGTCACTACTCCTCAAATGAGTATTCCAACTCATTGACACAGAGTCGGTAGTGTGCTCGTTTAATAAGCTGTTGTCTGACGACAGAAGTTCTCATTCACAGTAATTGCTGATTTTTACTTCAGTTACAAATGGGCATGTGAATGGGACTCAGGAAGACAAACCTAGTATACACTGCCTCATAATATTTGTAGCATACATTACAGTGTAAGTTAGTGAAATAATTATGTTTAAATATTATTTTTGGTGCAAATAATTATGAACCTTTGAGTTTTCATTTGCCTGTTTATAGGACCTTTCTATGCAACCCATACTAGCACTTGAACTTGTAATCCTCTCGCCTCAGGCTTCCACGTGTTGGATAACAAGCATGCATCTGAGAAGCTTGACTGTAAGTCTTGCTTTTAAAAAAATGTTCCATGAAGTTTCTGATAATTGAACAAGTAACTTTCCTGTGTCAGTCCAGTGCTCTGCCTGTAGCATCCATGTTTCCTTCTCCATGCATAGCAGGGTGGCCGGAGTGGCTGAGCAGCGCATTCCAGTGCACACAGAATAAAAGCTTAGTGACATGCTTTAAACAAACAGTGGAATTTTTCAAAAGAATAAATGATTGAGATACTTAAATCACATATTTATTCAGAAAAAACAATATTGAGTTAGTACAATTTGCCAGATACTCTGTCAAGCTAAAACAGGAGGAAAACATCATCTGGGTTAACACTGATTGTTAAACCTTTTGAAGGTAGTGCTGATAATCTTTGTATCTTTTGCTCTCTTGCAGTTAATCAAGAGAATGTCCAGGGCACTGTAGCTTAACTTCACCTTTTTATTTTATTTTAATTTTTGTAGTTTTTTTTTTTTTTTACTTTTTCTTTCTTTTTCTTCTTTTTAAAATTTTTCACTTTTTGATTTTTACTCATCTTCACCAAAAGTGAAGCAACAGCAAAAACTGATGTATACTCACCTCGCCTTTTTGCTCAGTTCTCTTTTTCTGCTTCCCTCCCTCTCTTCATTGCTCAGTGCACAAGCAGCCTAAGGGGCATCTGTGAGAAAACTGTTGTTGAGACTGTTTCCAACCATACCTGCACCTCAGCTTCTGCAAACTCACTCAAAGTCAGGTTTTCGAAGACTCATACTGTGAGTAAGGAAAATGAGATTCCTAGAGATTGGATTGCTCAGTGATTTCATTAGTAAGGTTTAGAGCTAGCAAAGTTATTCTTTTTCTCTGTCACACCACTTCCTTCTTCTTCCTTCTACACATAACATAAGAATATCTTACTACCATCATTGGATCTTAGCAGCTATCTGGAACATCTTTGCAAACCCAGGGAAAGGGCTGGGGATGTAGCTCAGTTCATGCCTTAGGCACAAGGCTCTGGGTTCAATGTTATAACAAATTTAAATCTGCCTTTCAAATAAAGTTTCCTAAATGATTTTTATTTTTCAAACAAGCTGAATAGAAGTTCCATAAATTTGGAGGGCAAGTAACTACAGGACTGGAAAGCCTCTTTAAAGAGGTGGGTTGTAACCTGCACTTGGGCATGTTTTACTAGGAGTCAAATGGAAAGTCAATCTTAACACGGTTTTTTTCTTATTATTTTTGTTTTACTTTAATTTTATGTAAACATTTATATTACTGAAGTGAGCCATAATTATTATTTACTTCTTAATTCAGGAATCAAACTACCACACATGTAGCACAAAGTATAAGACAAATGTAACCACTAGAATTCCAGGTTCAGGTGAAGAAATAGGACCTCAATCTCTTTATTATAGTGGAAGGTAGACACTGCTAAAAGTTATGACTGAAGGTAGCCAGACTCCTTTATCAAGACTCTTCTTAAAAGAGAGACATAGGGGCTGAAGAGATGGCTTAGTGGTTAAGTGCTTGCCTGTGAAGCCTAAGGACGCTGGTTCGAGGCTTGATTCTCCAGGACCCACGTAAGCCAGATGTACAAGGGGTGCATGCATCTGGAGTTCATTTGCAGTGGCTGGGGGCCTGATATGCTCATTCTCTCTCTCTCTGCCTCTTTCTCTCTTGTCTATCTCTGGCTCTCAAATTAATAAATAAAAAACAAAAAAATAGAAAAAGAGAGGCATAAGGCATTTAAGAACAAAAGACAGGAAAAAGGAAGCCAAGTCTTTTGGAAATATGTGCCTGGAACCAACATATCTACCAGGATACATACTGCTGAAATAAAGTGCAGGGAAAGTTCAATAAAGAGACAATGGAGCCCAAGTAACAGATTTGCATTTTCCTACCACTGAGAAAACTTTCAACTGTTTGGGGAAGATTTTCCAAAGGAACCTCAAGAGAACAAATAACCTGTGACAGGGAAATTTTCACAAATAGCTAACAAGAGTGGTGGTACATTTGCCGAACCAGAGTTTTTAATTTTGTTTCTGTATTTTTTTTCAAATTGAGAACTTTAATATATGAACATACTGCAAATTGGTCATATTCTCATCAGGTTATCCTCTTAGTTCCCTCTCCCCTGTCCCTGTTCCACTGAAGGTCCCTGTAGTGAGGTTACTGATATTCACTGTGGGATTATGTTTTTTAATTGAAAAAATTCATACATATATAATGTATTTGATAATAATCTATTCCTGCTACCTCTTGTTCCCTACCATACCCTCTTCCATTGAACTCACTCTGCTTTCCAACCAGTCTTTATTTATTTATTTGCAAGCAGGTAAAGAAAGAGATAGAGATAGAAAACAAGTGAATATGAGGACTCCATGGCTTCTAGCTGCTGCAAACAAACTCCAGATGTACGTGCCACTGTGCATCTGGCTTTATGTGGGTACTGGGATATTGAACTTAGGCTGTCAGGCTTTGCAGGCAAGCACTTTAACAGTTGAGCCATGAAAATATTTATTTATTTATTTCCAAGCAGAATGAGTGGTAGAAACAATGTCAGTCCATTTTTAAATTTTTCTATACTTACTATTTATGTATGAGAAGGAGAGAGAGACATAGAGGAAAAGGCCAACAGAAAGAATGAGTATGGGCACACCAGGTCTTCCTGCCATGGCAAACAAACTCCAGACACATAAGCCACTTACTGCATCTGGCTTTATGTGGGAATTGAACCCCTGTCATCAGGACTTGCAAGCAAGCACCTTTAACTGCTGAGCCATCTGTCCAGCCCTAGTCACTTTTTAATTTGATGTCTTTTTTTTTCTGTCTTCCACCATCCATGATATAATGTTAATATGCACAAAATTGTGTAGTTGTCTAATGTCCAAGAAAAAAAATGAATACAATGGCCACTTAATGTCCAGAAGACAGTGTTTCAAACCACCCCTTCCTATCCTCTGGCTCTCACTTTCTGTCTTCTCTTTCCATAGTGTTTCCTGAGCCTTAGTGGGTATGATATATATGTCTCACTTAGCATTGAGCACTCAACAGTCACTTTTTTCAGCATTCTGATTAGCTTTGAGTCTTCCCAATAGTCACCACCAACTGCAAAAAGATGTTTCTCTGATCACAGGGGATAATAGCACTAATCTCTGGGCATAAGAATAAACATTTAGAGAGGAGTTTGATGAGCAGAGCATCGCCATCTAGCCAAGCAACAGTAGCAGCTTCCCTCACAGGGCCTAGGAATTGCCAAGTAATAGGCCTTACTCTAAGTTTTTAGTACCAAGTATGATTATCCTCCCATGGAGAAGATCCCAAATCTAATAAAATAAAAAAAAAGCAATTGATGGGGAGGGAGAGATAGCTCAGAAATTAATCCACTTCCTGCCAAGCCTAACATCCTGGGTTCAGTTCTCCAGTGCCCATGTAAAGTTGGATGCACAAGGTGGTGCATATATCTGGAGTTCATTTGCAGTAGCTAGCAGCCCTAGCATGCCCATTCTCTCTATCACTGCTTGAAAATAAATAAATGAAAACATTTTTAAAAAAGCAATTGATTGGGCTGGAGAGATGGCTTAGCGGTTAAGCGCTTGCCTGTGAAGCCTAAGGACCCCGGTTCGAGGCTCAGTTCCCCAGGTCCCACGTTAGCCAGATGCACAAGGGGGCGCACGCGTCTGGAGTTCATTTGCAGAGGCTGGAAGCCCTGGAGCGCCCATTCTTTCTCTCTCCCTCTATCTGTCTTTCTCTCTGTGTCTGTCTCTCTCAAATAAATAAATAAAAAATTAAAAAAAAAAAAAGCAATTGATTACCCGTAATTGTCATGCCACTGTTGCAGTAGGAAACATCTTGCCTGGTTGGCTAGTTGCATAACTCACAGGGTCCATTGCTGGATAAGACTATGATGACATCTCCTTCAGCATCCTGCTTTCACTTTTCAGCATCCACTTTCTAGCATTATGATAGCAGCTTAGCTCAGAAGACGCTTCCAGCTCAGTTCCAGCTTGATTTCTCTATGCTATGCAAAGTATGTGGTGTCTTTACCAATTGGGTCTTACCATCTAGTTTTTGTGGGTAACCAAGAGTATTGGAAATAACTAGTACCATTTTTGGAGCTTGAATGACCTTCAGGACAACAACTTATTGGAAGATATTCCACTTTTGACACTGACATTTTCCTATAACAACTTAAAGTTTCTGGGACTAGCATTATTCATGTATGTAAAGAACTTTGACATAGGCTCTGATTTTTTAAATTTAATTATAGTTTTAGTTAGCAAACAAAGCTTCTGTATGGTTTATTTACACCTTTAATTTGGTTAAACCTTCCTCCAGCTTCTTCTTCCCTTTAACCTAATAGCCACTTAACCATTTCCACCCTAAGTCTACTATCCCTACCTCTTAAATCCTCCCTTCTTCCTGTCTCATGACCCTTTTCTAGCTTTCCAGCATCTACTGAATCTTACTCTAACTTACATACACAACTCTAAAAATTCAAACCAGACCTTGCATATGAGACAGAACATGTGGCATTTGCCTTTCTCAGCCTGGATTACTTCACTTATTACATTTTCCAGGATCATCCATTTTCAAGCAAACTTCATTATTTTTCTTAAAAGCTAGAAGAAATATCCATTGTGTATATGTACCACATCTTTATTATCTATTCACCAGTTAATGATGATTCCATTCCCAAGCTATTGTGAATGGAATAGCAGTAAAGTATCGAATAGTTAAGGTATATGTCCAAGAGTACCATAGCAGGATTATATGGTAGTTCCATATTTAGATTTCTAAGAAACCTCCACACTGATTTCCATAATGGCTGTAACAGTTTGACTTCCACCAACACTGAATAAGGGTTCCTCTTTCTCCATACTCTGGCCAGTATTGGTTGCCATTTGAGTAGGCCATATGTCTTCTGAAATTCATCTATTTCTTTGCTTTTACTAATTTATTAGACTACATGTTTTTAAGATATGTCATTCTAATTTCTGAATTTCATTGTATGTACTGTAATGACTCTCCTTTTACCTCTAATTTTATTAATTTCGGTATTTTCACTTATCCTTTTGGTTAGTGTCACTAAGGATTTATCAATTTAGCTAATTCTTTCAAAGTAACATTGTTTACATTAATTATTTTTAGTGCTTTTTTAAAAATTTTTTTTAGACAGAGAGAGAAGGAGGCAGAGAGAGGAAGAGAGGGAATGGGCATGCCAGAGCCTCCAGCCACTGCAAACAAACTCCAGACACATGTGCTCTCCTGTACATTTGGCTTGTGTAGGTTCTGGGGAATCGAACTGGGGTTCTTTGGCTTTGCAAGCAAATGTCTTAACTTATAGGCCATTCTCTAGCCCATCATTGATTCTTTGTGTGTTTTTTGACACTGAAATACAATTTATTAATAAAAAATGCTGAGCAGAGCATGCCTATTTAATACAAAAATGTTCTTTAACTTGACATTCATTACACTAAAACAGGGTTGCAATCTCATTCACAGGTATGGCAAGTTTGCATACCAGTTAATTAATATTTCTTCTATTTATTTTTTTGTTGTTTCTATTTCATTAAATTCTGTAGTGATCTTGTTTATTTCTTTCTACTTTCCAGATGCATGTACCATTTTGTCCATCTGGTTTATGTGTGTCCTGGGGAATCAAAATGAGGTCCTTTGGCTTTACAGGTAAGCACCTTAACCACTAAGCCATCTCTCCAGCCCTGTGATTTTTCATTCTGGATAAGTACATGATTTTTCAGCCAATTTAGTTAAAATACAAGGTACTAACATTTTTTAAAAAATATATTTATTTATTTGCAAGTAGAGAGAGATATAGGAGAGACAGAGAAGTGGGGCAGGAAAGAATAGGCATGCATGCCAGGGCTTCCAGCCACTGAAAATGAATAAATTCCAGATACATGTGCCACTGTGCATCTGGCTTTATGTGGATACTACAAAACTGGCCTATAGGCAAGTACTTTAGCCACTGAGCAATCTCTCCAGCACCCAGTAGTAATTTTTAAAATGTAGTTTATGCATGGTTTTCTAGAATGTCATTCTCATTACCACCCTACAAGACAGTAGAGAATATTGTGCTCATTTAGTTTACAATAAGAGAACTGAGGGTCATAACAACCACTTTATGAGTTTGAAGTTACATGGTAATGAGTGACCACTATGGTTAGGGTCCCAGGCCTTTGATTTCCAGCTCCAGCAACATATCATTGTCTTCCACAAGTCAGTGGCCACCTTGACAACATAATAGATAAGGATTAATTCTTGAACTCTAAGTATGCTGCTAGGACATTTTGGAAGAGTAGTCTGAATTAAATTCACTAGGTTGTTTATTTTTCAAAGTACTCAGAAGTGGAATGGTATTGTGGGAAGGGCTGGAGGGTGCTCATAAAAGTCCTTTTAATATAATATTTGAAACACAAGTGGAACATATGGAAGATTATATAATTGTCTCCCTACTACAAGATGTAACCTACATTTTGGAGTTGATAGTGTTTTCAATGGTCACGTTTAGTATCTTCAAGCTGAAGAGATATTATACACTAAGTTTTACGAAACATTTCAAAGTTAAAGAGAAGAATAGTTTGACGAAAAGGCAAAACATACAATGTGTGATCACCATGAAAAAGGGTATATCTCAAGTTTTCAGTAGTATCTTTAAAGTGCTAGAAATATATTGTTGATAGAAGAAAAATAATAATGCCCAAGAAACTCATGGTCCAAGCTACTCAGAAGCAAATAACCTGACATAATGCTCACCCAAGTGCAATAGTGGTACACAGCCATGGTGGGTAACCAACTGCCCTTGAATTGGCTAACAGATCTGCTCAGTGGAATGGAACATGTAGCTAGCAGTGGGAAAAAAGTCAGAACCATATTCAAAAATCAAGTCTGCTCTCCAATATCAAGCTCCCATCAGTCATGGGCTACAAGAGGGCCCACACCTATTAAGTTCCCTCTAAAATAATAATGGTTATACCATTTATCTGGTGCTGACTTCACTCTCGATTGGAGAATCTGCTTCTCTCTTTCAGATGGATGCAGAACCTGAGGAGATTCAGCCCATTGCACCAGCCCATTGCACCTCACCTTGGCCCCAGATGAAACCATAGAGTAATTGTAGAAATGAACAAGAGTGCTATTTTCTTGGTGAACCTCGTAGCAGCACAAGGGTGAAGGAGATAGACATAGAGAATACTCAACTCCTATCCAACCAGATATCCAGAGACACAGAGGCTCCCAAGACCTCATCATTGAAGCTGACCTAAAACAAAGCCAACATGGCTTAGGAAAATTTTCCAAAGAGAGGCCAGAAAGATTGTTAGAGCCACAGGTTGGGCAATTATGCACAGAGACATTGCCTCTTCCCCATAACTGATGACTACCCCCACAATGCACAACCCACAATCCCCAATGAGGAGTGTCCCTTCAGAGGGTGGAGAATAGGGAGGAGGCTAAAGATGGTACCAATGTGACTGTTTACATACTGAGTATGTACATAACTAATAAAGAAAAAAAATAATATGCCCAATTTTAACTTAGAAACTATCATAAAGCTCTCAATCTGCATTTGTGTCTATGTCTGACATTATATAGCTGTAAGGAAATTTGAAATCCCCAGAATAATAACATTGTTGACTTTTTTTTTATTATAATGACCCATACTTGATGGATGGGTTGTTTGGGTCTGCTCCAATATGGTGGTTATGCTGTGATGTAAGCCAAGAACTGTGACTGCCAGCTCCATCCCTCATGTGCCCTTAGGTGCCTGTAGCCTTTGTTGTCTCCTACATAAACTGGGGACATTATGAGTGTGTATCATGCATGCTGTTGCCAAAATTTAAAGGGATCATCTACATGTACAACAAATGGCAGAAATTCATTGCATTTCCTTCTTTGATAAGTGTCTCAGTTGCTCTAGTTTCTAAAGGAATTTATGTTTTCTGGTAAGATGGTAGGAATAAAACTGTGGAAGCCGGGGGAGTTCCAGTTAAGATGGTGGCGTAGGTACCACGCCAAAGCAGCCAAGGGGGGAGAAAAAACCAAAAAACTCAGCGAAATATACACTTTTACTAAAAAGTGAGGTGTATAGGAAACTGAAGTGGCAGCAGAGAACTAGAAGAGATCCAGAGCATCCAGAGCCCGCACAGGCCGGCAAAAGTGGCTCCGGCAGCTCAGCCAACTGCAGCGGCGGCGCACCAGAAAGCCGCCAGGCTCAGCTTCAGCCGCAGGAAAAGCCAGGTGCGGGAGCTTCCCTTCACACTGGCGCTCTCTGCAACTCAGGAAACATGAAGGGAGAGTGGCAGTGAGCAACGGAAGAGCAGACTGCGAGGTAGAAGAACATGTGGAGCAGCGAGAGAACCAGAGCAGCTGCAGCTCCCTCCCCTCCCCCACTGCCTGAGCCCAGCTCCAGCGAACAGAGCAGCGTCCCAGGACTGGCCACGCCAACTTGAGCCAACAGCGGGACCCAAGCAGGAGCAGAGTTCGGGAGCAACATCAGTGGCTCCCGCACCGGTAACAGTGGCCCCAGCAGTAGCAGCTCTAGTTACAGCAGCAGCGGCAGACCCAGCAGGAGCAGACCCAGCAGCAGCAGACCCAGGAGCGGCAGCAGCGGCAGACCCAGCAGCAGCAGCTTCTGTGGGAGCAGAGGCAGTGGACACAGCAGCAGCAGCTTCAGCAGCAGTGGCGGCTCCAGCAGTGGCAGCTACAGCAGCAGCAGAGGCAGCAGCAGCGGTGGGTCCAGCAGCAGTAGCTTCAGCAGCAGCGGCTACAGACCTAGCAGCGGCAGCTTGAGCAGCCGTTCCAGCAGCAGGGGTGCTGATCTGCAGGGCCACACTTGCCAGGCTCAGTTTGCCCCTCAGGAAAAGCCAGTGCCCAGCTCCAGAAATCAGAACAGCAGCCTGACGATCCAGGCAGCAACTTGACTGAGACCAAAATCATCCAAGGTAACTGGGATTGCACCAGGGAAGGGTCTCACTTGGTCATATGCTGACTTGGATCCCTCAACAGGCCAGAAATCTTAAACTCTTCGTTGATAGAGGATCTGGTCGTTATAATAACTAATCTTGCATACATACTTGGGGCTGTTTTTGATTGAATGTGTACAGTGTTTAGTTAAATTTTAGAATCTACCTGTATTTTATTCCACTCAGCCTGCTTGAATACTCCTATAGCAGGGAAACTCAACCCCTAAGAACATCTTTGTAGATACTCTGAGAGTCTTAAGAGCCACACCTAACACCTTAAGCTCCTACCCTGAAAATATATTACATCAAATCAATTGATACAGCTCAGAATACCCAGCTAGCTAGAAAATCGAAGCATTAACTTAATCCAAGATGCAAAAAATATATACATTATAACACAAGAAACACTAAAAAGCAAGACGATATAAATCCACCTAAAAGTATTAATGCATCAGAAATGTCCTCCAGAGAGAAAGAGTTAGAGGAAATGCCTGAGAAAGAGTTCAAAAGAATGATTATAAATATGTTCAAAGAGGTCAAAGAACAAATCAAAAGAAACAAAGAAGAAATCAAAGAGGAAATCAAAGGAATCAAAAAAGACGCAGGACACCAATTTAATGAAATAAAGAAGGCAATACAAGAAATAAATAAGGAAATAGAAATAATAAAGAAAAATCAGTCAGAATTACTAGCAATGAAGAACACAGTTAACAAAATAAAAAGCTCTGTAGAAAATCTCACCAGTAGGATGGATGAGGGAGAGGACAGAATATCTAAGCTAGAAGACCAGGTGGCAGATCTAATACAGTCCAACAAAGAGAAAGACAAACTTATAGAAAAGTATGAGTGGGAATTTCAAGATATTTGGGACACTATGAAAAGATCCAATATAAGAATTCAGGGCATAGTAGAAGGAGAAGAACTCCACTCCAAAGGCATAGTAGGCGTCTTCAACAAAATCATGGAAGAAAATTTCCCCCAAATTGGAAAAGAGGTGGCAATGCAGATACAGGAAGCCTTTAGAACCCCAGCCAGACAAAACCCAGAAAGAACCTCTCCTCGCCATATTATAATCAAACTTCCAAACACACACACCAAAGAAAAAATATTGAAAGCAGTTAGAGAGAAAAATCAAGTTACCTATAAAAGCAAACCCATCAGGATTACAGCAGATTATTCAACACAAACTTTAAAAGCCAGAAGGTCTTGGAGTGATATATTCCAAGTTCTGAAAGATAACAACTGTCAACCCAGGTTACTTTATCCTGCAAAGTTATCCATTCAAATAGACAGAGAAATAAGGACATTCCATGACAAAAGCAGATTAAATGAGTATTTGAAGACAAAACCAGCTCTACAGAAAATACTTGATAGAATCCTCGATGCTGAAGAAAAGGAAAAGTATACATATAAGGAACCTAGAAAAAACAAGCAATACTCAAATTCTAGTTAACTGAAGAGAGCACAGGTAGAACCGGAACCACAAAAAAAAAAAAAAAAGGCAAACATAAATACACACCTTTCAATAATATCTCTTAATATCAACAGCCTCAATGCCCCAACGAAAAGACATAGGTTTGCAGACTGGGTTAAAAAGCAGTATCCTACAATTTGTTGTCTCCAAGAAACTCACCTTTCTACAAAGGATATACATTATCTTAGGGTGAAAGGTTGGAAGACGGTGTTTCAAGCGAATGGGCCTAGAAAACAAGCAGGGGTGGCTATCCTAATATCAGACAAGGTAGACTTTAGTCCAATGTTAGTCAAGAAAGATAAGGAAGGTCACTTTATATTGATTAAGGGCACACTCCAACAGGAGGACATTACAATCCTAAACATATATGCACCTAACATGGGGGCTCCCAAATTCATCAAACAAACACTATTAGAACTAGGTCACAGATAACACCAAACACAGTGGTGGTGGGTGACTTTAACACCCCACTCTCATCAATTAATAGGTCATCCCAGGAAAAAATAAACAGAGAGGCATCTGGACTAAATGAGGTCATAGAAGGAATGGACCTAACAGATATACACAGGACATTTCATCCAAAGGCTGCAGAATATACATTCTTTTCAGCAGCACATGGAACAGTCTCTAAAATAGAACATATATTAGGACGCAAAGCAAATCTTAACAAATTCAGGAAAATTGAAAAAATTCCTTGCATTCTATATGACCACAATGGAATTAAACTACACATCAGTAGCAAGAAAGGCTATAAAGCATACACAAAATCATGGAAACTATAAACAATACACTACTAAATGATGAATGGGTCAATGAAGAAATCAAGAAGGAAATCAAAAAAATTATAGAGTCAAACGATAATGAGAACACAACATACCAAAATCTCTGGGACACAATGAAGGCAGTCCTAAGAGGCAAATTTATAGCCTTAAGTGCCTACATTAAGAAATTAGAAAGGCTGCAAGGAAACGACCTAATGCTTCACCTTAAAGCCTTGGAAAAAGAAGAACAAGGCAAACCAAAAATCAGTAGACGGGAAGAAATAATAAAGATTAGGGCAGAAATTAATGAAATAAAAACAAAAAGAGCAAACCAAAGAATTAATGAAACAACAAGTTGGTTCTTTGAAAGGATAAACAAGATTGATAAACCCTTAGCAAATCTGACCAAAAGAAAGAGAGAAGAGACACAAATTAATAAAATCAGAGATGAACAAGGTAACATCACAACAGATTCCAGAGAAATTCAAAAAATCAAAGGGACATACTATAAAAGCATATACTCCACAAAGTATGAAAATCTGAAAGAAATGGATGATTTCTTTGATCTATATGACCTACCTAAATTAAATCAAAATGAGATTAATCACTTAAATAGACCTATAACAAACATGGAGATCTGAACAGTTATCAATAATTTCCCAACTAAAAAAAGCCCAGGCCCGGATGGATTCACTGGTGAATTTTACCAGACTTTTAAGGAAGAGCTAACACCATTGCTTCTTAAGCTTTTCCAGGAAATAGAAAAAGAAGGAATACTACCAAACTCCTTCTATGAGGCCAGCATCACCCTGATACCAAAACCAGGCAAAGATAGAACAAAAAAAAGAAAATTACAGACCAATCTCCCTCATGAACATAGATGCAAAAATTCTCAACAAAATATTGGCAAACAGAATACAAGAGTATATCAAAAAGATCATTCACCCTGACCAAGTAGGCTTTATCCCAGAGATGCAGGGATGGTTCAACATACGCAAATCTATAAATGTAACATATTACATAAACGGGTTGAAGGACAAAAATCACATGATCATCTCATTAGACACAGAGAAAGCATTTGACAAAATCCAACATCCCTTCATGATAAAAGTCCTACAGAGACTGGGAATAGAAGGAACATATCTCAATATAATAAAGGCTATTTATGTCAAGCCTACAGCCAACATATTACTAAATGGGGAAAAACTGGAGGCTTTCCCACTAAAATCAGGAACAAGACAAGGGTGTCCACTGTCCCCACTTTTATTTAATATAGTTTTGGAAGTCTTAGCCATAGCAATAAGGCAAGAGACACACATAAAAGGGATACAAATTGGAAAGGAAGAGATCAAGTTATCATTATTTGCAGATGACATGATTCTATGCATAAAGGACCCTAAAGACTCTACTAGCAAACTGTTAGAGCTGATCAAAACCTACAGCAATGTAGCAGGATACAAAATAAATACACAGAAATCAGTAGCCTTCATATATGCTAACAACAAACACACAGAGGATGAAATCAGAGAATCACTCCCAGTCACAGTTGCATCAAAAAAAATAAAATAAAATAAAGTACCTTGGAATAAACCTAACCAAGGAAGTAAAGAATCTCTACAATGAGAACTTTAAAACACTCATGCAAGAAATTGCAGAAGACACTAGAAAGTGGAGAAACATCCCTTGTTCCTGGATTGGAAGAATCAATATTGTGAAAATGGCAATCTTATCTAAAGCAATCTACACATTTAATGCAATCCCTATCAAAATTCCAAAGGCTTTCTTCATGGAAATAGAAAAAAACAATCCAAAAATTCATTTGGAATCACAGAAAACCTCGAATATCTAAAATAATACTGAGCAACAAAAATGAGGCTGGTGGTATCACCATACCTGATTTTAACCTATACTACAGAGCCATAGTAACAAAAACAGCATGGTACTGGCACAAAAACAGACATGTAGATCAGTGGAACAGAATAGAGGACCCAGATATAAGCCGAAGTAGCTATAACCACCTGATAGTCGATAAAAATGCCAAAAATTCTCATTGGAGAAAAGACAGCCTCTTCAGCAAATGGTATTCTGAAAACTGGATATATATCTGCAGAAGGATGAAAATTGATTCTTCTCTCCCACCATGTACAAGCATTAAGTCCAAATGGATTAAAGACCTTAACATCTGACCTGAAACTCTGAAACTGCTAGAGGAAAAAGTAGGGAAAACCCTTCAACATATTGGTCTTGGGAAAGACTTTCTGAATACAAGCCCAATTGCTCAGGCAATAAAACCACAGATTAATCACTGGGACCTCATGAAATTACAAAGATTTTGCACTGCAAAGGACACAGTGAAAAAAGCAAAGAGGCAACCTACAGAATGGGAAAAATCTTCGCCAGCTATATATCTGATAGAGGATTAATATCTAGGATATACAAAGAACTCAAAAAGTTAAATAATAAGGAATCAAACAAGCCAATCAAAAAATGGGCTATGGAGCTAAATAGAGCATTCTCAAAGGAAGAAATACAAATGGCATATAAGCATCTAAAAAAATGTTCTACGTCACTAGTCATCAGGGAAATGCAGATTAAAACTACATTGAGATTCCATCTCACTCCTGTCAGATTGGCCACCATCATGAAAACAAATGATCATAAATGTTGGCGGGGATGTGGTAAAAAAGGAACCCTTCTACACTGCTGGTGGGAATGCAATCTGGTCCAGCCATTGTGGAAAACAGTGTGGAGGTTCCTAAAACAGCTAGAGATTGATCTACCATTTGGCCCAGCTATAGCACTCCTAGGCATATATCCAAAGGACTCATCTCATTTCCTTAGAAGTACATGCTCAACCATGTTTATTGCTGCTCAATTTATAATAGCTGGGAAATGTAACCAGCCTAGATGTCCCTCAACTGATGAGTGGATAATGAAGATGTGGCACATTTATACAATGGAGTTCTACTCAGCGGTAAAGAAAAATGAAGTTATGAAATTTGCAGAAAAATGGATGGACCTGGAAAGTATTATACTAAGTGAGGTAACCCAGGCCCAGAAAGCCAAGCGCCACATGTTCTCCCTCATATGTGGATCCTAGCTACAGATGATTGGGCTTCTGCGTGAGAATGAAAATACTTAGTATCAGAGGCCAGTAAGTTGAAAAGGAGACATAAAGGGAAGAGAAAATAAGGGAGGAGGATACTTAATAAGCTGATATTGTATATATGTAATTACAATGATTGTAATGGGGAGGTAATATGATGGAGAATGGAATTTCAAATGGGAAAGTGTTGGGGTGGGGGGGGAGGGAATTACCATGGGATATATTTTGTAATCATGCAAAATGTTAATAAAAATTTAAAAAAAACTGTGGAAGCCATTTATGACACAAGTATTAGAATTTATTTAACTGGATTTTTTTGTTTTCTGGTTTTCGAGTTAGGGTTTCACTCTAGCTCAGGGTGACCTGGAATTCACTATGTAGTCTCAGGATGGCCTTGAATTCGTGGTGATCTACCTACCTCTGCCTTCCAAGTGATGGAATTAAAGGTGTGTGCCACCATGCCAGTCTTAAACTAGATTTTTAAAGCAGTGATCTGATGGGAGGTAGGGTTGACTTATGTTTTAAGATAAGGAACTCCTACTTTATAAATGTGGTCTAGATCCTAGACCAAGTACTCAGTGGAGGTTTCAAGTGAGTCTTGATGTTCTCAAGCTCACATATGTCCTAATAATCCCACTCTTTTTCTCTCCACAACTTATCCAGGTCCCTACTACCTCAGGTAGGGGAGAGAGAGAGAGAGAGAGAGAGAGAGAGAGAGAGAGAGAGAGAGAGAGAGAGGGAGAGGGAGAGAGAGGGCAGAAAAAAGTATTACGAAGAAAATAGAAAAGAAGGGAAGGGAAGAGAAGACAAAAAAAAGAAGGGTAGGAGAATGGAAGGAGAGAAGACAGGAAGGGAGGGAGGGAGGAAGGGGGGAGAGAGGAGGGACACAGGGAAGGAGGGAAAGGGCACAGCATTCAGAGGTCTAATGGAGATTTCGTGTCCTGGGGTGGGAAACATGAGGAGGTGGAGATGGTGCTAAGCCTGGAGGGATCAGTAATAATCTTATAGGCTAAAGGGAAATGTGAATATAAAGGCATTTGACTAAAAAGCCAATAAAATGACAGCATTTCCTATCCTTCATGCCTCTTGTTTGTTTTTTTTTTTTTAATGAGTGATTTTTTTTTTTTTTTTATGTTCTACAGTTTTGCCACTACACTTTCTTTATTATCTTTCTACACTTCTGGTGACTTTTATTATGGCATTAAAGTATTTCCTAAGCAATATTGTCTGCTGTACCTGGTGTCATGACTTTAAGGAGTGAATGGTGGAATACACGTGCCCATGGAAATGGAGGACCTCCTTAGAACGGAATGAAGATACTCTTAGGAAACAAGCATTTTAATAGGTGTGCATTGACATTAACTTCTTGGTCCTCTGCTCATTGATCTTCAGAGAGTGTGAAGAAAACAAGCTTTGGAGTAATATCTGGAAGACCTTTAAGGTTGCTGCACTCTTGAGATTTTACAGTAGCAATTACTATTTTGTCTGGGTTTCCATTTAAGTATTCAGTGGGTAATTATTTGATACTAACTCTGTATCAGATAGTGGGACACAGTTGTGAGCCAAGTACTCTACTTAGAGGTTGGTTTGTAGTCCAGGAGGAAGGTATCCAGTCAATAAAGACTGCAATTGATGCTATAATGAAGCTCATCTGGGGGCAAAGAACACATGGAAGGGTTTTGGCCTATTCAGCAACATGAAGGAGGAATGTTTTCACAAGGAAGAACTGGTTGAGCTAAGACTAGATGAAGGGGCACAAATGAAATAGATAACATAGTGTAAGGGCAAGAGGCAAGAATGAGATTCAGGCTCCTATGAAGGCCTGGTTGGCTCTAGCAGAAGCCAGCCTGAGAGTTGGAGCTGAAGAAATTCTTAGAAAGGAAGGAGCCAGTTTTCTGACCCCAACCCCTCCGTGTGTGTGTGTGTGTGTGTGTGTGTGTGTGTGTGTGTGTGTTCCTCAGAAACTCCATCCACTCCTTTTGAGACAGGGTCTCTCATTGGCCTGGAACTCATCAGTTAGGTGGTACAGGCTGGCTCGTGAACCCCAAAATTTCAATATGATTGATGAAATATTGATATTCAGAGGTGGAGGCTTCCCCAGTGTCAGGGTTGTAAGTGTGCAGCACCACACCAGACATGTTTTCCTATGTTCTGGGGTCGCACTCAGGTCTTCATGCTTGCAAGACTGCTAACTGAGCTATCTCCCTAGCCCCGAAGGATGCAATTCATATGAACCTTTTACTAATCTGTGTTCACACAGTATCACCAGGTGTGTGTACTTGACAGTATCATCACTTTGTAGAATAAGAAAATGGAGCTCAGAGAGTTGAGGAACTAACCCAGGGTCAGAGCCAAGCTAGAAGGTACCCATGGCAAGGCTGGATAAGATTTAGCTATTTCATGACAGCTTTTTGGCTGACGGCTTCAGTGATTTTTTGGCCCTTCAGTGACACAGGATGCAGCAGATGTAACCCCTGGATAATCCACAAGGGGCAACTTCATCCTCTGGTTCTAAGTTCTATCTACTGGGCCCCTGTTAACAGTGGGAGGGCATCTCCTGAGATCGTGAGACTTGTGTTTGCCTCACCCACCAAATGTGGATCCTGGTGTCAGATGCTTTCTTCTCTTCAGACCTTCATGAGTGAGTGGTGTTTGGAGTTTCGATGGGTGCCTGGGATGACTGCCATGCTCCCCAGTAAGATCACCATATTGTCTCATTCACTGAAGAATTTCCTTGTGCCTTATATGAACAAAAATAGCAGAGCTGGTTGTCTCTCACATGCTCGAGTATATTGCACATATCAGCTCATGGCAACCTTAATGACCACCCTGTAGAGCAGAAAGTACTACCCTTCCCTTTTCACAAAGAGGGAATAGAGGATCGATGAGTGTAAGTGAGTTACTTGAAGTCACTCAGTGAAGAAACAACAGTGAGCATATTTGCCCCCAAAGCTAAATCTTTGACTTGATGTTGCAAAAAAATCAACTTTATAAACACAATGAGGGAGTCAAGGTAACCAATGAGGTAAGAAAACCCCTGAAAAGTTTACACACCAGTATGCAGGATAATTCAACAATAATTATATTGTTAAGCAAGAAAGAACTTGTAAAAATCATTCTCTGCAGCATTGACACCAAGTATGGGTGCTTTAGGAAATCAGTATGATTTCCTAAATTAAGATTTCTAGTTTAATATGCATGGCTGTTCTCTTAACAGAAATGACTCTTTCCCAAAAATGAAAGCTACAAAACTGTGTGCATGTGTGCATGCATGCATGCATGTATATATATGAGAAAGAAAAAAAGTGAGCATGAAAGAATGCCTCTGACTTAATTATCTAAAACCCCCCACAATTTTGTGTTCAACGTTCACGTGGTAAGACAGAGGTGAGGGTATATGGAGACAGACAGACTGGGTTGCCGAGCTTATTCTTAAGGGCCCCTCTGCAATGCTCTGTCTTCAACTATAAAAAGCATTTTCTCTTGTGGACCCTACACATCCAAATCCCAGATCTCCTGCAGCAGCCTCTCATGTCAAGCTTTTCCCGTCCTACTTGCTGAAATGGGTGAGACTGAAAATTTCCGAGTGTTCTGTTACACTTTCCACTGAGGTCCAAGGAATAAGGCTGCACGAAATGTGGTCAAAGCTTGCAGAAGTGGGGGATCTGAGGCAGGAGCATCTCCTAATGAATGAAGCCGATGACATTGGTTATTTAAGGTAGTGAACAAACCTATATCAATGAAGGCTGAGGCAAGGACTGAGAGGAAAATATATTTTAGTTTTCATTTTTTATTGCTCTAAGTAAAATATGTGCAGCATCAAATGTTAGAATTTAAATAAAAGAGCACACAGTTCTTTGCTTCCAAACTATCTTATAAGTTAAAAATAATATATGATTCTTCATTGACATAACAATAAAGTAAGATATCAGATATTTTTAGAATTCAGTAAGCTTTCTCAACTTCCTTAAGGAAAACTAGACACTTACGTCAGGATTGAGAAAATGCAGCTGTAAACCCAGCCCTCAGTTTGCTTTAATTTTACCTTAACCCTGTAATAGAAGGTACTTGGTAAATACATAACTACACATTTGTTTATGGGGACAGGGATTATGTATATTGTCTTTAGTATTTTACTATCTACAACTTAGCATCCTGAAGGTTTATCAAGAGGCTTGCTGTTTTCTAAAAAATTTAATTAGGTAAAGATGTCACTCTTTGGTAAATACAAACAGCAAATTTCTTTTCCACTGACAGACGAAATGTTTTTCCCTAGTAGCCAGTAGAGGGAGCTGTTGGTATTTGCTTTGGCCTTGTAACGACATGGAAGTTCCTTAATTAATTCAATGTTTGAAATCAAACCTTCGTTTAACTGTAATGATATTAATATGCAAGAAAAGATGTGTAAACGTGAAGATTTTCCATTCCCATTAAGCTTTCTACACAACAACAGGTCTCTGGTTCTCCTGTGAACCCCTTACGGAGAGCTTATGTTATAGAAATGTGGGCTGCTATGAATTAAAGTTGTACACGATTGAGTTCATGCACTTGGGCAATTATTCAACATGTGTAAGATTGACTGCAAGTAAAAAAGGAAAACAGCTTCTTCCTCTTGCTCTTAAGGAAAAAGGATGGAAAAAGAAGCAAAAAAAAAATTGAACTGAATCCATATTTGAAGTATCAAAAGAAAGACTATATAGGCTAGGTTTAATTTACATTTAAGTATCTTTAATCCAGGTGGAAGAATCTCATGTGGTTAATGTTCTGGTAATATTTGACACTGTGTTTGTGATAAAATACAGCATATTGGCTTTTCTCCTTTTCCTCCATTCTAAATAAAGCATCATACTCATGATTCATAGCTGATATTTGAAAGATACTTTTGCTCTGAGTACTTAGATCTTTGGAAAAATGGGTTACAATGCCACAATACCCATGGTCCTCACTCAAGTTTTGTATTATCTAACATTATATATCATGTACATATAGACTGGTATTGTTGCAGTACTCAGGTAAACAGAAGAGACCTGGGGAAGAAGCTATCTGATTGCTCTACTTCTCTGAGAATCGCTTGTTACACTTTCCAGGTAAGAGGACAGTTGCAGATAGTTGACATTATCCTGATCCATCTGAATTCTTTCCTTTACAATAAACGTTAAAAATAAACTATGATGCACTTAAACCAGTGACACTGAAGATTAGGCATTTCACACATCTTAAAATAGAAAATTACTTTAGCAGATAATGAAAACAGGCTTGCGTTTGATATGGGTTAACAAGTCATGGTAAAACATACAACACAACTGCTGCCCATGGGTGGCTGAATTCATAGGTACGTAGAGCCTAACAGAGATGTCCTTAATTGTGACTCTGAGTACATAAGGTTGTGTCACTTTCTGAAGACATTATGGGGCATTGCAATTTGTAAACAAAATATGAAATCATAGTCATGTCCTGTGTTCATAAAACATGTGGAATTTCTTGAAAAAGGACAACAAGTAGCAGCTTCAGTGGTGTGTGTGTGTGTGTGTGTGTGTGTTTATTCTGAATGTAGACAATGTGCAGACTATTATCAGGCAGCATCTATGTTCTGCAGTCATTTTCATTCTAATATGTTGGGGTTGGTCTATATTTGTGTTGATTTCTGGGCTTTCCAAGCAAGATGAATTTTTCTTCTCATTCCGAGAGAAAAATTGAAAGGAAAAAAGTGAATCAGTCCTTCAGGTAGAGTCGGGAAACGAGGAACAATAATGTCCTGTGGTACTGTTTGAATGGTTTAGATATGAGGCCAAAAACCCTCAGTACTACTTCAAATATACTATTGTAGGTGAAATTTTGATCCATGTGAAGCATTAATTTCAATAGAGACTTATATATAAAGTCTCATTTGAATAATAATATAAAATTAAATTTACATTGTAAATAACGTCCAGCACTAGCTGTTTCCTGGCTCAAGTTCTGGAGCACATATGGTGCTAGCATAAGCTTGTGCCTGTCTGCCTACTCTGGGTAATTTTGCATGCAAATAGTTTTAGTGCCTATGTTGAGGTGCTAAAACGTGTTTAGTACACTTGAAAATATTTGCATTGCAAAAGGAGAGCGAATCTCCTGAGGAAAATCAAATTGATATTTTGTATTAAGAGACCACTCTGGGCACTGTGTGGCACTCTTCTATGGAGAATTCTGTTTACAGTGCAATGAGCATTTTAATTGACCTTTAGAAAAGAAATTCTGGCTATAGCTTTGCCAGGTTTATAAAGCGCTGGACCATCTTCTGCCAGCATTCTCCACGTTTATCAGAAGGAGAGAAAGTGAAGGAAGAAGGAATCCACTTGCTGGGGCTGATCTGTCACTTCTCAAGCCTCTGTTTGGTGGATTGGTAGGATAACTCTGCTGATTATAATGAGCAGTTTCAGCTGGAATGCGCCTAACTAATTAGCTAACTAACCCACCACCTCGGAAAGGCCTGTGGACAGCCAGGCAGCAGTGGCTGCTGGGTGTGAGGCCCCACACACTCTCCCATTCGCCTCACTCCCATCTGCTGCACTTACGGGAACCAGTTCGTTAAATCTGAACCGAATCCAAATAAAATGCATTTCTGATGCAAGCCCGATGACTGGTGCCATTCTACGCTGCATTATGTCAAATTAGAGTTTGTTTGGAAAAGAGGTTACAGAGATCCTACGTAAATGTCGCTTGCATGGAACATTGATCGGATGAGAGCTCTGCACAAATTCAACATCCAGTTTCTATAAACAAATCAATCCCTCCTCCCTTTGCTTTGGCTCCTAGTCACCAACGCTGATTTAAAAAAAAAAAAAAATAGAATCCTTTATAAAGTAATAAATAAAATTCAAAATAGGCTAGTAAAAGGCTTGAAGAACTTATGCCCATTTCTTCAAGGTTTTGTGATAATTTCATTTTTTTAAATATTGGCTATTGGAGATGTGATCTGTCTTTAAAATGAAAGTCAGTTCAGTGTCCCTAAGAGAAGCAGATACTAGGTCCGCAGGAGGAGTCAGAGCGCACCTCTCCGCCGTGGAGGGGTGAGGCCAGATGGGCTTCTAGTAACTGCCACTGCTGTAGAGTGAGGGTCCGCACTGCCCAGCCCGAGCGTCATGACTTACTAATGATGCACATAGTTCCTAAAGCCCTACAGTATGGTCCAGGCTTTCTCCCAACATTTTATCATTTCACCCCTGCCACTTCCCATCCTATGCCAGGGATAGGATTTTGTGTCCCACAGGTAGCAGACAAGAAGTGAAAGAGCAAACGCAAACCAGTCACAAAGGACTGACTTTACTGTGCCGCGTCACTACTGGCTGCTATCTATTTTCTTTAAAACATTCCCTTATGTAGGACATAAAGGGCCTCTGTTGTCTGTTGTAACCTGGCACATCAGTCAGTCCATTGAGTGAGTAAATAAAGCAACAACTAAACAATAAATCATTTTGAATTTAATGCATGTGCAAGCCTTATGATGCATAAATGACAAGAAAGGTTTAGATTCCGGGCCACAGACTTGACTCCAATCATTTTGCATATAAGATAAATATCCTAGCCGCAAATCTTTGCTTATTCTAGTCCCGAGTCATGGGTTCCTTTCTCCCTTTTGATGGTGGCTGTGCGTGTAAGCTCAGCATGGAAACGTGTGTTTGTGCATGCATGCGCGTGCCTGAACGCACATGTGTGGCGGGGGCATGCTGTTAGGGGAAAGCCTACCACACAGTTCTGCCATCACAGACGGTGGGCAAACAGCTGTCTCCACAGCTGAGGCCACTGGAGCTGCCTGCACTGCTCCAGTAACTTGAGAGCACATGGCTAGTCCCTGGATGGCACAGAGCTCCCGTGCCGGCAGCAAAGAGCCCAGCTTTCCCTGGGCTGAGCAGGCGGGGACTTTGCCACCAGACACAATAAGCATGTGAAATGGGGTCTCATGAATAATTCATCCTTAGTATCCTATGAAACAAAGAAATGGTATGTTTGCTGGTAGATAACTGTGTTGTGGCATTTGTAAATCTTTCTGAATTTGGAGTCGATCATGTTTCCTGTGTTGATGGAGAATTAAATTTTTTTTTTCCAACACAAAAAGTTGGAGGCTCAACACAGTAATCTTACACTGGAGGTCTTCCATGAAATACTGAATGGGTTATACTAATTTGGCTCGTGATTTAGGAACCTAAAAAAGTAAAATCTCATTTAGTGAAAAGGATGTTAAAATGGTTTTACTGCTATAAACTACAGCAGGATACCAAGTTCTCAAGATGATCTTTTCCTTGGAAGGCGAGCAGCCCAGTTTTGTTAATGCAAGTTTCATGGCTGCGGAGAAGGAGAAACAAGCACCTCCTGAGGATCACTGGTGTCAGGAGAACTTGCAGACCATTCCCTCACTTTCTCTGAAATATTAGTAAAAATGATACTTTGGTGAATTGAGTCCTAAATTGTTTTAGTGACAGCTAAATACCCACTAATTTAACACCAGTTAAATTGACAATAAAATGACCCCCGGCAGAGTTAAGCCACCATCCTATGGCTCAGTAGAGCCAGACCCAACACCAGGGATCCATAAAGCCACTGGGCACAGTGCATGTGTCTGCCTAAGGTTTCCAGAGTGGCACACGAAGTAGCTAGCTGCCTGGACTTAGGGTTTTATTTATAATTAGTATCTATGCATTCATTTAGTAACTCTTTAATATCCCTTAGGAAAAACCATGATCCAAATAGTGTTCATTACCTTTGAGATGACAACCTGGCAAAACAAATCATGCTGATGTTCTCTGTCTTCTCTCCAGTAATTATCTCAAATCTGGATTCTTTTATTCACTCGTTTCCTCCATATATTTCAGTACACTTTTTTCCCTTTCGTTGTCCTTCTTTGGTAACTCCTTGTAGTCTCCCTAACTTTTAGGCTACCCTTGAATTATGTATATCCATAAACCTCACACAATCTGATCTGTTTGGCAGGGAAAGTCATTGAGAAGCAACGCTGACTTTGATGAAAGAAAAAAAAAAGCAAAAACAAAATGTGGATCTGCTAATTAAATGCTGGAATGAAAATGAATTTTTTCTTGCTTTCAGGTAAGAGGTGGAAGTTAAGGTATGGATTGGTATTTTTTTCCAGGAAAAAAAAAAAAAAAAAGAGTGTCTGAGGCATGCTGTGACATGTATGTGTGTCAGTGGCAGTGTCTCTTATATATGAGGACTAATAGCCAGAGAGATTAGATGTTTATTATTGTACAAATGGAGCAGAGGCAGGATCCAATCCCTGGTGTGTTTGATAGAAAGATCCTGTATGGTTTTTTCTTTTAGACTTTTGTTGTTATTTTTTTCCTGTGCAAAATGCTATACTTGATAGTAGTCTCACTATATGCCACAGGGGACTAATCATATTTACCTCAACTGTGTAGGATCAAGACTGTAGATAAAGTTAGAATGCCTCACAAATTGCTTGTGACCTTTAGCAAAATAATAATAATAATAATAGATTTACAAAGGAGACTAAACCTAAGTAAGCAACCACACTATCTTAGGAGCAGTGAATTAACCATTAGAAATAAAGCTGACAGCCTTGTTAAGAGGATTGAAACATAAACAGCATCTTACAGGAAAGACTACTAGAAGTTTTCCTCCCTTTATGTTAACACCTTCCATCACCTCCATCCACTACTACATCATTTACTTTGTTTTACTTAGCATGAGGCCTCTCCCCATCCTAGGTTCATTTCTGAGAGTGTAGGTGACTATGATCTACCGCACTGTTATTTTGTTTCCAGTATGCAAAAGAATCTTTTACAGGGGCTGGAGAGATGGCTTAGTGGTTAAGCACTTGCCTGTGAAACCTAAGGACCCCGGTTCAAGGCTCGATTCTCCAGGACCCACTGTTAGCCAGATGCACAAGGGGGTGCAAGCATCTGGAGTCGTTTGCAGTGGCTGGAAGCCCTGGCACACCCATTCTTTCTCTCTCTCTCTCTCCCTCCCTTCCCCTCCCTCCTCCTCTCTGTCACTCTCAAGTAAATAAATAAAAATTTAAAGAAAGAATCTTTTATAGGATTAGCAGGAAAATTTATGCTTCTAACTGTGTATATTATGCAGTTTAAATATATGGGAAGTATAGGGAAATTTAAATATAGGCTACCCACGGACTGCAGGGTATGGTAACAAATACTAATCAGAAAGGAAATGGCAAAAGTCAACCAATAGTTTATGAAACTGATGGTATATTTAAAGTGTCTCTGCTACATTTGTGCCGCAATAGGAGTTTAACGTCCCTGAGGGTAAGCTTCTCTAAAATTACATTTTTTTAAAGCTCAAATCTGTGATGAAATATCAACAGAGCCAGCATGGAGGTTTGTACCCTGGTGAACATGCTGGAATCATCTGGAAGACTTGCAGAAGCTAGTGGCACTTCTAAGCTATTAAATCTGAGCTTCTTGGGGAGGGGCCTAGGTGAAGCAAACCAGTGTGCAACCAAGAATTTGAATGACTTAGGGAAAAGTTTCAGACCACATGAATATTCTGGAAACTTTCCAATTCTCCTGGCTCATGTGATATGGAGATTAGCTTAAGTAGGACACAAAGTTTTATTAGTAGAAGGAATTCCTGGGGCTAGTAGATCCCTGCTCATTTTCAGAACATGGCCATGGTGCCATGGTAAGGGTATAAAAAATGCAGGGTCTTTGTGTCCAGTTGAGAATTTTGGATCTTTTTTTAAAATTATGTAGCACCAAGCCTTTTTTAAAAATATTATTTATTTATTTATTTGACAGAAAAAGAGAGTGATAGGGAATGTGCACACCAGGGCCTCCAGCCATTGCAAACGAACTCTAGAAGTGTGCGCCCCCTTGTGCATCTGGCTAACATGGGTTCTGGGGAATTGAACCTGGGTCCTTTAGCTTAGTAGGGAAATGCTTTAACCCCTAAGCCATCCCTCCAGCCCAGAATTTTGGATCTTTTCTCCCTAGTGTGGTTCTTTGTCTGGCAAGACTGGGGTTAGACAGTCTTGCTATGTATGAGACACAGTCTAAACTTTCAGCAACCCTTCTACCTCAGCCTCCCAATGGCTGGGACTACAGGCACTCTGAAAGCAGGTTCTCAAATGAAGCTTTTCCTTGTCTTGGCTCCTTTCTTTCCCAGAAGAATTTCATCGCATGGAGGATATTAAAAAAAGAACATCATAAACAGCACATTAAACCCTTGACTCTTGTCTTCCTTAGCTTAGCTTTGTGCCTTTTATTCATAGATACTTCTCACCATAAAACTCAATTTTTGAGCTGGCAAGATGGTTCAGTGGTAAAGGGTACTTGCTGAATAAGCCTGACTTCCAGAATTCATATAAAGCTGGATGCAAGTAACATATGCATCTGTATTCCCAATGTCCCTATGGCAATGGAAGACCAAGTCAGGAAAATCCCAAAGTTCTCAGTTTACAGCAGCAAACAACAAGGCCCTGTATGAAATGAGGTGGAAGGTAAGGCTGGCACTACAAGGCTGCCCTCTGATTTCCACGTGTGCACCACAACATGTACATGCCCATGCACATGCCTCATGCCCCTACACATAATCTCAACCTCATTTTCACATGGAAGGCACATGCATGTCCTGTGTGGCTTCAGTTCTTGGAATCATAATGCTTCTCCATCTCACTGAATGCTTCCTGTGAGATTGATATGGAAATTCTGAGCAATTTCCAAAACACAGTTATGAGCCATCATACAGGTGCATTTAGTTTATAATTATTCTTAAAAATGCTTTAATAATTAGTACCAGTACGACTAATTGGCATGCAAGACATTCTTGCACCAGCAGGCAAACTGTAGGTTTACTTCTGCACACCCACACCCAATCAACTGAAAATTGCTTGAATTCTTATCTTATAATTACTGTGCTTAATGCTATTTACATTGTTTAGAAGCTTTGTGATTAAATGATTTTTTTTTTTTTTTTTTTTACCTCTGAACCTGTACATAGAATACCAAAGATTAGTCCCTTGCTCAGTAACATCTTATTTACATTGAAGTGTTTGGACACATATAAGGGGAAAATGATAGGTTTTGTTTTACCTGCCAAATATATTTCTTCTGTTTAAACTACAGTAAGATAGGCCCCATATAAAACTGGAAACTGCTCTACCTACACGCCTTTCTGCTTCTCTTCCCAATGCTTTATAGGAGGGCACAGTTACATGTTTAATACCAGTCAGTCTCCACCTACCTTATGCCTTCTATTTGTTGAATTGGTGAAACAATTCTTGGCAAATAACAATCCTATGAGAATGCCTTTATTGAATCAAAAGCTAACCTACTTAAGATTGTATAACTTATTCCTTAAGAGTCAATAATTGATATATATCTTTGCCAGTAATTATATCTTTGGTTCAAAAGCCATAGATAAACACAGGTCAAAATCCTGAAATAAACCAAGATTATTGGTATGCTAATGCAACTGTAGAACTACATGGTAGATTTGCCAATGTTTTCATAGAGGAAATGACAAATAAAAATTTATGATGAGAAAGGCAAAAGATAAAATTTGACTTTATAATTATAGGCTGTTATGTATTGGTTATAAATGGGTGCTAGAGGCAGACACAGACATGAATCTTCCTTCTGCTTAATCACACACTCTCTAGCACACTCTGTGTACTGGCATTGTGATGTGCCAAGCAATGTGCTGGACATTGAGGAGACAAAAATAGCAAAGCTTTGTGGGAAAGTGTAGTCTGGGAAACCTGAAAAATCAAGGTCTAAAAATTTTGATCCATATCTAAGTAATAAGGAGGATTTAGAGAATTATTTGATACCTCAGATCCTAGTTTTTGTCATCTGAAAAGGAGAATAGTGATGTCCACCATGAAACCACATTGTGAAGAGCCATTGAAATACCATATGTTGAGTATTTTGTCCTTTCGTGGTAAGCTGCATTAACTTAATAAATATGTGCTATAATTTTTGTTGGATCTAAGAAATCATAGTCCATATGACAATGAAGGGTGTCTGTTACAAGGTTCTTTATTTGCTGGCAACAGAAACTCAGAATCAATTAGAGTACCAAAGACTTGAAAACAGGGGTGGAATTAAGGATCCATCTATGAATTGGAGTACCAGGGACTCTTTGATGGTCTTAGAACTGCTAGAGAGCAAGCACATTCCAAAATTTCTGATTTTTCTTATATCTTTGTTCCCAGAATTTAAAGCCCTTCAGAGAGGATTAAAGTCTGGGTACTACTAGTGAAAACTAATGAACAGAAAGGATGAGTAGCAGCTCAGAGTCAGGGTATGAAGCAAGGAATTTTATTAGTGTCCTAACAAGAACTGGGTTCCTAGATATGTGATCTGTGGCTAGTAGTCCTCACACATGGTTTAATGTTCAGAGACACCCTCTTGAAGCTCTTAATCATTGGAAACAAGAGGCAGCACATCTTCATCTACACTGGATAGTGCACATTTTGTATGTGGTCCTACTCTTTCATTCGTAGTAAATATCTGCACAATGCCCTGTAGAAGCAACAAGGTTGGAGAACATCGAGGATTTAAAAGCTCAGGGAAATGTTCAAGGAATGAGTCAAGGTATTCATCTAAGGCTGCCTGTCAGGGAAAGAAAACGGTGAAGGCACTCAGGCAATGGAAGCAATTATCAACAGTTTTTATGAGCAAAGATAATAAACACTTCTTAAAATCATTTATTCATTCATTCATTCATTCATTCAAGAAAGTGTAAGAGAGAGAACTGGGGGTGGGAGAGAGGAAAGGAGGGAATGAACATGCCTCTAGCAATGGCAAGTGAACTTCAAATGCATACTCCACTTTGTGCAACTGGCTTTGCATGGGTACTGGGGAATCTAACCTGGGTTCTTAGGCTTTGCAGAGAAACATCTTAACCACTGAGCCATTTCTCTAGCCCCCTTGAGCATACTTTAAGATAAAAGCCAGTAAAGCAATGAAACTGGATTACAGGTTGGTAGATGCAATCTGGACCCCAGTCTAGATGCTTGCAGTGCACCCTAGGAGCCATGGGAATATTGCAACCAGAGCCAAGGTAACAAGCACACTTCCACACCATGAGAGATAGTGGCTTGGTTATTTTCCAGGTTTTCCTTGCAGTCAGCCTCCTCATGGACACGCTAGAGGAAGAAGCTCTTCCCAAGGCAGAACCCTCTGTCCTGCCACCCAGCTCATGTGTTTGTGGCCTGAAGAGATCTGAGTGGGACAGAGGAAGATCAAGTGAAGATGTGTAGTTGCTTTTCGTATATGACTTTACAATTGATACAGCTCTGATCTCTACTAATTCTATTCTTTTATCAAAACTTTTTTTTTTTTTTTTTTTTGGTTTTTCGAGGTAGGGTCTCACTCTGGCTCAGGCTGACCTGGAATTCACTATGTAGTCTCAGGGTGGCCTCGAACTCATGGCAATCCTCTTACCTCTGCCTCCCAAGTGCTGGGATTAAAGGCGTGCGCCACCACTTATCAAAACTTTTGTATAGAAACTCAGGCTTTTATTCCAACTCATTTCCAAGACATGAGTTTCCTTAAAATGCCAATAAGTGTCTTTTGGGGTTCTCTCCAATCTAGTCCAGTCATTTATCTCCTTATTTGCTTATTTGCTTATTTTTTGTGTTGTGAGGTGGAGCACATGTGTGTGTGCGTGTGTGTGTATGTATGCACACCCATGCATGCAGGTGCACATTTACATGTGTGTATGCTTGTGAAGGCCAGAGCACAACCATGAAGATTATCCTTAGAAATGTCTGTCTCTTTAAGACAGGGTCTCTCATTCACCTGAAGCTCACCCATGAGGCTAGATTATCTGGACAGCAAGCTCCAGGGACCCATCTGTCTCTGTTTCCTCAGTCCTGGAATTATTGGTACATGACCAGGTCAAGACATTTTATGCCAGTTCAGGGGGACTGAATTCAGGGACTGTTCCTTGCAAGCAAGGCAAGTACTTTACTTACTGAGCCATCTCCTCAGCCCAATTTGTTGTTTTTGAGATAGGCTATCGCTTTGTAGCTTAGGCTGGCCTCAGTCTCACAACAATCTTCTTAACCTCAGCTTCCCGAGCGCTGAGATTTCAGCCTTGTACCACCATGCCTGGCAAATTGCTGGTGGAGTTAACTGTCTAGAAACATTTTCTTATAGGGAGATGAAAATGTCTTTCTGTAGCACTCACCAAGAGGTGTCTGGAGTTACCAGTTTAATCTTCACTCCTATTCTTCATAAAAACCCAAAATAGATTCTCTAATTGCAGAGAAAACTATTTTTGCCTTGGGCCTGTTCCAGTGGGAACATATATGTATGCATATGATTTCCTTTAAAGAAAGGTCTTTTGAAACCCTTTAGAATTATAAACTGAAAGATTGGGCCTCAGAGAAAATCCCTTTCTTAACTGCATGGATTATGTCACGTTTCCTGGGTGGCACAGAGCTGCAAATTTCTCCTGTAGATTCTGTTTGCCTTCTGAACTTTTTTCTCCCCCTGGGAAACAACTTTCTCCATTCCTTCTGTCATTTGTAACACTCTCGGCTGACATCCAGCTGAAGCCACTGCACAAGAGACAGAGCCAGTCACAAGCACACTTGTGCCAGGAAGGACAGCAAAGACATTTGCCATCTGTGTCTCAGCTTCCTCTACCTGGGTTCTTAGGTTACTTGTCCAGAAACACACCCATATGCAGTTTCCCACCCCATGACAATGGGAACAATTGGGACAGCCACAACATCACGTTTTTGAGTGAGGCATTCTTTACAATATTTTCCCAAGTTTCAGTGAGGCTTTTCCAATGATGAGCACCAGAGTGCTGTGCGTTCAGATGGATGTTTTAGGGTTGATCTGCTTAGAAACAACAATAGTACTGTCACCCCAATAACTTTTTTTGTTGTCATTGTGTACAGAAATCAAGTCAATCAAATTAATGCCTATAGGCACTTTTCATTGCTTAAAAGAAAGTTAAAATTGCACATACTTGTATGTTTTCTGGAGAATTATATTAATTACAAATCTCTGCAGTCAAGAACTGAGTCCTGCGTCCTTGTCTTCTCTTTGGTGAATTGGCAATGTCTTGCCTCTTCATACTGAAATTGAAGCTATCAGAGCCTCCTGCCTCTTCAATAACAATATCAGAAAACCATGAAAAATAGCCTAAATTTCTGCCCTTGATCTTCACTTTCTCAGATCTTATACCTTAAAATTCTTAGTACATTTTTTCTACTTTATTATTTGATCACTAGCCAAAATAGAGTTGTACACAAAGAACTTGACTTGAATTGAGATAGGATCAGCATCAGATACAGAAAGCAGAAAAATATGATGTAGAACTAATCACCAAAGACTATTTATAGAGTGCCTACTATGCCCTGTGCCTTTGGATGGGAAATATGCATACATTTTATAGATCATTATAACTCAGTAAATCAAGAAATAGTATTACATTTTAAAGACAAAGAGATTTAAATAATTATCTCAGCCTGCTCTTTAGTGGAGGAAATTAGGATTCAATGCAATTTAACCTAACTTTCAAAGTTCATATTTCCAGTGAAGAAGTGGAGAGAAAAATCCTTTCCTTGGAACACCTGATCATGGCTGAATGTGACAGTTATATATTATTTTATGATGCTACAAGATGCTCTGTCTGTGTGTGTGTGTGTGTGTGTGTGTGTGTGTGCGTGTGCGTGTGCCACACCTCATATAGTACAATCTAGAATTCCTTTTCCTACATATTAAATTTCTAAAATATTACAATGGTGACCAAGACTTCAAAGACAGGCAGGGATAGATTGCTTATTGGTTAAGGCACTTGCGGGGGAAGCCTAAGGAGCCATGATCAATTCCCTCGTACCCCTATAAGCCAGATGCCCAAGGTGGCTCATGCATCTGGAGTTTTTTTTTTTTTTTGTAGTGGCTAGAGGCCCTGGCATGTCCATTCTCCCTCTCTCTTATTTTTTCTAAATAAATAAATATTTTAAAAAATATTTCAGCCAGGCCTGTGGTGCACACCTTTAATCCCAGCACTCGGGAGGCAGAGGCAGGAGGATCACCTATAGTTCAAGACCACCCTGCGACTACATAGTAAATTCCAGGTCAGCCTGGGCTAGAGTGAGACCCTACCTTGAAAAACAAAAAACAAAAAAAAAAAAAAAAAAAAAAAGATTTTAGCTGGTCACGGTGGTGGACTCCTTTAATCCCAGCAAATGGGAGGCAGAGGTAGGAGGATTGCCATGAGTTTAAGTCCACTGCAAGACTACATAGTGAATTCCAGGTCTTCCTGGGACAGTGAGTCACTACCTTGAAAAAATCAAAAAGTAAAATACAAAACAAAACAAAAAAAAAATTTCAAACACAAGTATCTTGCTTTAAGCCATTTTAAACTGGGTAGCAAGGAAATAAGTCTGAATCTATAGGTGAAAGCAAAGCAAGCCATCATCATGTCTGTTAATTCTGCCTCTTACTATTAGCTTTGGCATTTTTATTATAGCATAAATTAGAAAGGCATTTATGTATAAAATATTTTACATATTTATATCCCTTTACTTATAAAACACTATGAAGCCTCAACTTCAGTTACCATTTGCTATTTCAGTGTTCAGCCACTAGGTCAAATTACACTATTTTCCAGCTTATTTAGTAAAATGCAGTTCTTTCTGTGTATCTGAAAATGCACTGAAAACAAAAATATGGGCAGGATGGTGAGATTGGCCAGTGACCATTCAGGTCCAGAAGAGCTGTCCTTTTCATGAAGCTATCTCTTCCTTCTTGGCCAAGTTTGAAGGGGCTCACCATGGCTTTATTAACTGAACTAGCAAATGACCATGGCTTCACAGGAGATTCCTGTGGTGTAGCCCTAGGGAGGCATGAGTTCCAGTCCCATGAGAAAGTCTCAGTAGTATCAAATTTGGTGGCTCTGGACTGGGTATTATTAGAGGAGCTAGTAAGGATTTTTTGTTTGCTTATTTGTCTTACAGTCTTATAACTTCCTACTATGGTAAAGTTACCTGCCTTAAAACTACCCAAATTCCTCACTTAGGGATCTATATATATGTATATATATATACACACACATGTATGTATATAAGTTTCCTCTTCTTGTCAAGAGCAATGGGGAATTCAAATTGGAATAAGCTATGAAGTTTGAGTTGTAAACATTGCACTAGATGGTATCCAATAGAAAGATACTACCACAGTGTGATTAGGAAGTCTTAAGTATTGATATCTGGTTGGGAAGCTTTTTTTTTTTGGCTCTGCTTCTAAAATGTTCTATTTCGTGTTTTGTTGCCAGAGTTGGGGCATGGCCTCAGCTTCTAGGCCCCTCCCTTCTTAGAACCAGCAGTATCTGCATCACTTCCTCATAGTCTGACTTCAATAACACTGTCCTGTTTTCTATCTGACACAGGACAGAAATGCCCTCACAGGGTTTAGTAAAGCCAACATGAGTTTATAATATATGGAGAGAACAGAGAGTGGTTGGTCTCAGAGTTAAATATATAGTTAAATATATAAATATATAGGACCCATGAAGTGACATTGTCCCTTAACCAGATGAAATGTAAATTAATGTCAGCATTCATCAGTACAAATCAGTGATGCTGGTATCTAGGGAAACTGCAGTTCCTGGCCGTCTTCTTTTTCATGCACACATTGTTGAGAGGCACTGTATTCTGAATGGTGTAATGAGCAAATGTCAGAGGCTGGAGTGACTTTGCCTAAAGAGAAAACTGCAGCTTCAACTCCCAAGAATAAATCTTCATGCCTGCTGGTTTTACAAATGATTCATTTAGCTGGGTGTGGTGGCGTATGCCTTTAATCCCAGCCCTCGCCAGGCAGATGTAGCAGAAGTGCCATGAGTTCAAGGTCATCCTGAGACTACATAGTGAATTCTAGGTCAGCCTGGGCTATAGCAAGACCCCATCTTGAAAAAACAAAACCAAAAAAAGAAGAAAAAAAGATTCACTTACTTTTGTGGAAGGGAATAAATTACTCCAGAGAGTCAAAAGGGTTGATTGTCCAGGAAGAAGAAGCTATGCATCCCTCAAGACAAATCTGGGGTTGGTGGCACCTCAAGTTTGGGCAGCAGAAGGCTAAGTAATGTCTGTTTCCTGAAAGAATGAGGAGCCAAGGCTGGTAAGCTTTGAGCACAGGGTGTCTTTCTGCTAGTGTATCTTGTGGTAACATAGGACAAAATGGTGTTAACATGTTGAAGATAAGTTTTCTAGGGCCCTGCTGGTTACCTCCTGTGGTGGTTTAATTCAGGTGTCCCCATAAACTTATGTGTTCCAAATGCTTGGCCCCTGGCTGATGGCAATTTGGGAATGGGAAACTCCTGGAGGCAGTGTATTTTGGGGCCCAGGCTTATGAGTGTTATAGCCAGCTTCCCCTTTTTAGTGATTGGCACATTCTCCTGTGGTTGTTGTCCACGTAATATTGCCCAGGATGTGATGTCCAGACTCAACTCATACCATGTTTTCCTCTGCCATCGTGGAGCTTCCCCTGAAGTCTGCAAGCCATGATAACCCTTTATCTACCACAAGCTGCTCTGGGCTAGGTGCTTTCTACCAGAAATGTGAAGGTGACTGCAATACCTCCCAAGATCACTTTTCTCTTGCAGTTGTCTTCCATGAACCTCTGAATTATCTAAGAAGTTACTGTTCTCATAGATAACCTGACTGATAAATGGTCTTCTAACTTTCCTTCACATTGCAACTAAAATGGGGAAGGGGGGAGATGGTCAGACTAAATGAAGATCACAAAGTCATAACTATATTGGAGCTGAATCCAAAAACCACAGGACTTTGAATTCTTACTTCAACTGGTCAGTTAGGAAATTAAAGAGCAAGACACTGGATTCATCAAGTAATAGGAATCACAGCAACCATCTTGAGCACTTATCATATGGCAGGCATTGTTTTTGGTGCATCCATTTATGTATTCTTAGGATCCTGTCAAGAAGAATGTGAGAGAGGCATTATTTCAATTCCTGGTTTACAGAGGATGAGCCTGACGCTGAGGGAAGGTGAGGCCCTTTTCCAAGGTCACCCAGATGCCAAGCAGAAGAGGCAAGTGCTGCTTCGCTTATCAGCCTTAGTCTGTGTTGCACAGCTCTCAGCAGTGTAATTAAATGTTTCTTTCAGTGTGCTATTGCACTCTTTCTAATTAATCTGCTTTATTTTGAAAATGTACATCATTATTGCCATTTTGTATCATTCATAGTAAGTCAGCACATATACAGAAAACTTTGGACATTGGGTTTGTTTCTATTTATAGATTAAAATCCTCATGCAGGACATTTATCTGGTTTAGCAATGAGTGATATTCAGATTGTTAACATATTCTGGCCAATTAACAAAACTGTCATGCACAGACTATCGAGTTCTAACAACTTAAAATTAAAATAAACTTGACACCAAAACTGTCCTCATCATAATTCAATTTCATTTAAATTCCATTTTTTGAGGGCATGGCAAATTTTGTAGTGGCCTTCAGTCTTCCTTATTAACATAATTTTACATTCTAAAGAAACACAAATATAGAAGGGTTGACAATTAAGCTTTCCTAAAATAATATTTCAGAAACTTTTCAGAAAGTTATTTTATATAAATATATATCCATAGGGTCCACTTTTTAACATTTGTCACTTCCTCACATTAAAATGAATAGTTGAAAATAAAGTTGAGGCATGTAAGTCTGGTAACTGAGGAACCTCCACTGCAATGAGAATTTAACTCCACCCTTAATCCAGGCTATGCTATAGTGGGACTTCACAAAAGGGTAGAGGCTTTTTAGCAACAAAAAATATCAAACTTCATCAATCACAGAACAGTTGCATGAGAAATGGAGATTCTGAATAGTAACCAAAGATCTTCCATCCACAACTTAGGAAGATAGTATCAATGCTTTTCTAAATACACAATCTTTTATATGTAGAGATTTCATTTTTCTGATAGTAGTCAGTAGTTACTACTTCTCTCCTATTGTTATAAATTTACTTACAAAAGTTCACATACTAAATAGTTTTAATTTGTTCACTCTACAAATTAAAAAAAAAAGTCTGTGAAAAGAGCCAAAGGGTAACATCTTGACAAAAATGCACATTTGAATATTACTGAAAAGTTCTTGTTCATGACATTGTTTTAAACGCCTTTTTGAACGAGGTCAAAAATAATTATTTTCTTTGTAAGAATAGTAATGCTAAAAACAGATTGCTTCATGGTACAAACTATACTTTGACTCTTTATTTTTTACAGCAAAGTACAAAAAATAAAAGTAAAAGAACAATAGAGAGCACACACACACACACACACACACACACACACCCTCTGTGGAAGTTCCAGTCATCCATCCCCTGAAGAGATGTAATCTATGCATAACAATGCCTAAATCAGCACGACATTTACAACACATATTAAGTAGTTTGTTATTTATTTCAAGACTTTAATTGGCACAATATATTAGCAGCATTGTTGCAACAGTCCCACTTAAAGATTTTTTTTTCCTCTTAAAAAGAGCAAGAGAGAAAGGGTGAGAGAGACTGACTCAATCCACCAGAATTACGCTGTAGCCCCTGTTTTGTTACTGCTTTAGCCTGAATGGATTGCTGAAGTTGGAGGGAAACAAAAAGAAAACTAGCTGCAGGAATCATATTTTAGATTCAATTCAATTTTATTAGACCCAGACCACTGTTTTTTTTTTTCCTGCCATTCTAATATAACCTATTATGAGAATTTTTTTCCCATGGACAAAAACAACACCAACTTTCCCTCCCTAAGAGCTTCTTATTGTTCATTTTCATTGCTATTTAGAGAAAAAGCTCATTAAAATATTATGAAGCACATAGCATAATTACGTGCAGCCTTCACCAATGAGGAACATCTGTAGCACAGCGCATGTATATTTATGTTACAGCAAACTTGAGCTTGGACTTCCTCACTCCTTCTTACTTTGCTCCCCCTGCCATCCTTTGTCCTGACTCCAGAAGTGTGAAGCGCAGAGGCGACAGTCCCGCCTTGTCAGCCTCTGGGGCTCCAGTGCCAAATGTCATTATTCCATCGTTAGCCTGTAGCTCATGCCAGGGTCAACTGTGCTCTGCTCAATGCCTCCAAGCAGTTGTTTTGCTCTTTTTATTCCCCTAGTTACTCGAAAGAAGTGCCTTCTCCCTGTTCTCTTTCTGGCATGGAGAGACCCTGTGAATGGGTGTCCAGCACACATCCAGCTCTCACATCGCAGCCTCTTTCTTGAAGTTATCCCACTTGCTGTCAAACCCAAGAACCCTGGGCAGAATAACAACGCTGAGAGCTTTGCCTATACCACAAATATTTGTGGAAAGCACATGGTGCCATGTTGCCAGACTACTTATTTGTTAAACTGAGTTAAGTGTAACGTGATTCCAAAAACTGCTTTTAGAATGAAAGAAAAGGCTGGTGAAGCCAGGGAGGTAATTACTGCAATCTGGGTTACAAACACAAGAGACAAAGGGGCACAGTCCCACCTTGGCTATGCTGGGCACACGTTTTTGCTGTTATTTTTCTTTGTTGATGTACTCAAACATGTGAGTATGCCACGGTGTGTGTGTGTGTGTGTGTGTGTGTGTGTGTGTGTGTGTGTGTGTGCACTCAGCGGATAGAAATCCACCCTTCCTGCAGAGCTTCACTCCATGCTGCACAGTGGCTCTTGTGGGATGAAGTCCCTTCAGCAGAGAGAACGGTTTGTCTGTCTCTCCCACAGCTAGGAAACACAGGCCCAGAGCTGTACTAGCTCTGTGCCAAGTTGACACACACCTATCATTCACTCAAAGCTGACAATATATTTTATACACATAAAGTCTATTTGAACAACAACATCAAAAAACTTAGGTCCCAAAGCGTACATCAGAATCAATAAAAATATCAAAGACTCTTTCAGTGTCCCACCCCATGTTGATTTTTACCAGTTATTGGGAGGTCATCAATTGTCCCATTGTTGGGAATTAGTGCCTTTTGGAATAGTTCTGCTGAATGGACCATGCTCACTTGTCCTTTCTTTGTCTGCCAGTTGTCTCTAGACCCTGACCATTTTTATAAACCAATTATTTGCATGCGTGTACTTGTATGTACATATTGATAATCACTGCATGTGTGTAGTTATGTACATAAAAATAAGCAGGGATCCCACTCATAGTTTTCATTTTAAAATAGCAGACTCTTACTCCATAAAAAGGTTTATGTCTCCCCAAAGCACTTTGTGCTTTATTAAAGAGAAAGAGAACCACCCTTCCCCATCCCCTTGTTCTATGAATAGAAGTGAACCTGGTAGGTCTTAGCTCAGCATTTGGTATGTTTTAGTGAAGATTATGGGTTGCAGATTTTGAAACTAACATTCTCCTGTTTTCTCAAAGACCATCACTGCAGTTCCCTCTTTAAATTTCAGCAGGACTCTCTCTAACAGCCCTAGCTGACCCCAAATTTACTCTTCTTATTACTAACATGCTTTTCTCCACATGCACAACAGTAGGTTTTTTTTGTTTGTTTGTTTTTAAGAGACAAAGGCAAGACTATATCAGGGAATCCTTTTTTTTTTTTGCAGATGTGAACATTTTGTTGCCTGATTAGCAACATGAGGACACAGAAAATGAGCCTGAGTTCTGTAGAAACAAAATATATCACGTCACTAAGGTGCATGTAAGGATAAACCTGTGAAGTACTGGAGCAGGACTTGGCAACAGAATTGTTCCATTGAGCCAAAAAGCCAGCCAGGGCATGGAAGCTCCTGATTATGGCTTGTTCTGTGATAAGACCTGC
This sequence comes from Jaculus jaculus, assembly GCF_020740685.1. Taxonomy (NCBI): domain Eukaryota; kingdom Metazoa; phylum Chordata; class Mammalia; order Rodentia; family Dipodidae; genus Jaculus; species Jaculus jaculus. The sequence goes on from NC_059102.1 coordinate 81,605,857, forward strand.
AGGGAGGGTGGGAAGGCTATTTAGAAGACCGGGGGAGTATGGAGTGAAGTGGGCCTCTAAGGATTCCAAGTCTAATCAGCTGTGGGTGTTTCTGAATTTCTTAAACATAAAAAGTGAGATAAAATAGCAATTTTTAAAAATTCTCTGAGTAAGACCATGGATCCCATTTTGAATATCCCACCAAATGCAGGTAGTTACACATGGGTTTTTTTTTAGCTAATGGTTAGACACTAGGTGAGAAGTAAGGCTGAGTAGACATTAGCACGGAGCACTCATTGAGGGCAGAGATGAAGCACTTTCACATGTTAGGTTAAGAAATCCTGAAATGCTAATAATCACAGCCGGGCTCTTTCTCTGTTATGTTGTTTCTAATTATGGTTGAAGTGTTCTTCCTTCATTTAATATTAGATTGAATCACAAAATTTATAGTTTTGCTGTTTTTGACTTACTCAATGTAATTTTATATGGTTTAGCCTAATAATTCCTACCTTTAACAAAAGCCTGAATCTAATTTCATGTGATAAATCCACTGAGAGCCCAGTGTTATTTTGTGTTGTTCTGTTTCTTCTCTTCTACCTTCCAATTCAGACTTTATTCATGTTTGAATGCCTCATGAGATTGAAGAGGGGAACATTTGGTTATATAAAAACACACCCCTTAAAACTATTTCATAGGGGTCTTTGTGAGGGGGAAGTGAACTTTCCTGTTGTTCTATCCCAGGCCTGTGCATAACTCAGTTTTCCAGAGCATTTACCCATTCAACTTCTTAGGGCCGGGGATTCTTGTTTGATGACCACTCGGTCTATTTCTCAAGTCTTTGAAAAGAAAAAGGAAGGCTGGAGAGATGGCTCAGCATTTAAAGTGCTTGCCTGTAAAGCCTAAGGACCCATGTTCGATCTCTCTCCAGATCCCATGTAAGCCAGATGCACAAAGGTTAGGAAAGGACAAGGTTGCACATGCCTACTAAGTGGCACAAGTGTTTGGAGTTTAAATGCAGTGGTTTATGGCTCTGGTGTGCCAATTCTGTCTCTCTCCTCTCCCTCTGTCTCTCTCTCTCTCTAAAGCAATAAAAAACATTTTAAAGCAAAAGGGAAATTTACATTAAAAAATAATCCATGCAGAAGAACTTGGGTCAGAGACAAGTGTGTTCACTAGTTCTGTTATAGACTGGAATTGATCTTTTCATGAACCCAGTTCTCTCAGGGGTTAAGGGTATTTCCATAAAGTCTTGTTCTTATCTTCATGATATGCAGGGACAAGGAAAAGTGGTTCTTTCTTCCTTGTTCTCTAGGAGTTGCTTGCATTCCAAATTAAGATGCAGCCCGACTTGCATTGAGAGTAGCATGTGTGGAGGGATGCATGTCAAGGATTCCTTGAAGGCTGCCACCTTGTAATGGGAGCTGATTCATAAAAGGTCCAGGTGAAGGAGAGCTTGAGATGGTCAAGGATATGAGAGTTCCTGCTAGTGTGACTTTCAGGCAAACATCTCCAGACTTTAGAAGACAATGTGAAGAAAGAACTTAAAGTACAAGTGTACCTTCAATTCTTTACATTAGTTGCATAAGGATGATAGTACCCAACACATTTCATTACTTTATAAACTATATTAACCTATGACTTGATACAAGTCATGTGTAAATGAAAGTCCTACTAATATTTTACTGTTCTAGCATATCATAGTTTTAGTTTGTATTAAATATGTGTTTTGTTAAAAATTTTCCATGGCATCATTTAAAAGAAAAAAATACCTTCACAGGATTCATAATAATAATAATTTGTTTTAAAACTATTATCACTAGTATAAGAAGAAAGATACAATATTTATCTTGAAACCAATAGGTGGTGCTATAAATTTCTATATTTTAATTCAAAGCAAATGTTCATTTTACTTCCTCACTCATCAGTGACATTAAAAATTTCCTAATTATCACAATAAGTGTTTTAATGCTTTAAAAATGCCTGCATTGATTTTTGTATATAGTTAGTCACAATGATTCCTTCTTTTCTTTGCAAAGTCAACTGTAATTCAGTGTGTAAAGGTAATCCATATAGTTTTTGGAAAGAAGATATTTTTATGAAAACTGACTCATAGAACCTTTCGATGGTCTCTTTGTGCTCATTTTTTCCCCTTCCAATTGGAGTGCCATGGAAAACAGAATTTCAACATTTAACATATTTTCTTGTATGAGCTGTCTCAAGGTGCTAGATTTTTAGCAAAGGGCAATATCCTCCAGCATTGCCCAGCTATGATTCTGTTACCTGCCTTCACGGACTCACAAAATCACCATGTACAGGAGAACCTCAGCTAGCAGGCAGCTGCAGATAAAGCAACTGACAGAGTGAAAGTAAAAAGTCTGAGAGAGATATTGATATTTGCAATTAGGGGAACCAACCAGTTTTTGGCCTGCAGAAAGTTCTGAAGACCCAATAACCATGCAGAATGAAAATTCATGTAGAAATAGCTACAAGGTGATGCAATTTGCTGATGTGTGCCTTGGAAGATAAAAATCTCAATGTTTGTCCTTACTAAGAAGGAAAATCCTATGGAAACCCTTTCCTCTCTCTCCCTTCCTTCTTCCCATAGTCTCTTCCTGTCTTTCCTTTAGAAAAAGGTGATATGTAGGAGAAATATAGGAAGTTCCATGAATTCTTTGTAATAATTCCCACCCCACACCCCCAAAACAGGCCATATCAACCTATCATTCCTCAAACTTCTGGGTGATTTTTAAACTCTCTTCTATATTTTTTTGCTATCTTTTAGAGGTAGTCTTAGACACTTGCCATTATTGAATGACCAGCCTGGTTACTTATTAGAAGTTTCTAAGAGGCATGATAATTTACATATGATTACACTGTATGCAAAAGACCAATATTCCTCTTTCCCAACAGTAGACTTTCCTGGGCTGGCTCCTTATTTCCTGCTTAACCGGGGCTTGCTTTTCTCTTCCCTACAGGGGTCAGGCTGTTTCTTCTTAGATGAACAGGTAGGGATTAGACTCAACCAACTATTACACAGTCATTTCGATATTCACTACATAATTATATTTAGGATATGAGAGGAATATAACAGAAGTCATTAACTCTTAGGAGGCATTGATAGAAACATGGTCTCAAGTCTTGTCCCGTGCTATCCTGAACATAATTTAACTGTAACATTCATTCAAGATTGAACACTACACTTTAAAATGCAGTTTGAAAACACAGAAAATGCCTGAAGTGAGTAACATGAGTGATAGAGTGATATAAATTCATGAGAAATGGGTTCACGAATTACAAACTTTTAGTTTGACTAAGAGAGTATTGAGAAGGATTCCAGAATGTTTATCAAAGATTAATCAAGGGAAATTGCCAGTTGTTATTTCATCTCACTGTCAAGGTATTAGCATGAGATGCAATAGCTTTTGTTCACTATTATAATGTGGATTACAGCATAAAGGAAAACCAACTATAAGTTGACATGAGATAAACTTCAATAATATGGTGAGTTTTGGGTCCACTAGCAAAAAAATCAAAAGACGAAATACAAGTTTAAAACTCTCTTTAAAATTGTTCTGGACAATAAATATGTATTGAACCCCTGCTGTATGTCAGATGCTTTTTTTGCACTGGAGCTGGTAAAGTGCAAAAACTAGAATTCTTGCTACTAAGTTACTTGGTGAGTCAACAAACAGAAGAAAACAAAATGTACTTTGTCAGGAGATGCTAAGAGATCTAAGCAAAAAGAGGTGGGTTAAGGAGGTTCTATTCTAGTTGGAGACCCTCATTCTACCTCTGCACAGAAGGAAACATTTTGGAGGCAGAGGCTAGTGAGATCCCATCACAGAAAATGTCTGAGTAGAAGCTGGCTGATCATTTGGGGAAATAAAAGACACTGGCCCTTATTTGTCTCAATGCTGTGTACTCAATAGTTTGCATATTCATTTTGAGTGTGTGATATATTATTTCGTCTCTTCATGTCTACCACTGCCTGATACAATGTGGTAGGATGAAATTTCTTCAGCAAATGTTGCATTGGTAATGTGCATCTCAAAAATCCTTTCTCAACACATATGAAAAATAATTTATTTTCTTTGGATGCATTTACCACCTTCCTTATCTTTACTGTTTTATAGAGCTCCCTTTTCATGAAAGAGGAAGAGAGAGAGAGAGGAAGAGAGAATTGGCACACCAGGGCCTCCAGTCATTGCAATTGAACTCCAAGTATGCCAACTTGTGCACATGTGAGACCTTGCACATGTATTACCTTGTGCGTCTTGGCTTACGTGGGACCTGGAGAACCGAACATGGGTTCTTAGGCTGCACAGTCAAGCTCCTTAACTGTTAAGCCATCTCTCCAGCCCTCTCCTTTACTTTTGAAGTTATAATCAAGTTAATATTAGTTTGGTCTTTCTTCACTGTAAAGATGGAAAACCTTCAGCAAAAGAGCTAGTGGATGAATTGTGGGACAGACACTCCTCAGTCCCTTTCACCCTAGTGCAGTCCTGCTGCAGGATGCCTTTCCCAGCACGTGTATGGAAGGCAGGAACACCAGTTCAGCATTTTTTATGTGGATGGAAAAGGATATAACTTCTTATTTTGGATTAGATTCAGTTGCATGGAAAGAAAATTTAAATAACTATAGCTTAAACAGAAAGGATGTTACTCTCCCATAAAAATCTGAGAGCTTGGGCATGCAGGGCTGGTAAAGTAGATATATAAAATCTTCAGAGAAATGGCATCCTTTGAAGTCTTCTTCACACCTACAGAGAGACTCTCTCATCTATATGGTCGTAGGGGTTATGGGAGGGCCAGATAATATATTATGAATTTGAACTTATAAAATGTACACTAATATCTGAATTGCTTTCATATGTTTTAGATATCAGAGTTTCTGTTTCAATAAATGAATTCCAATGCTAAAGAAATTGGGAAGTAACTAATCTCTTTACCAGATACTGAGGTCTAGAGAAATTAAGCATCCTGCTTGAGAACTCAGAACTAGCTATTGGCAAGATGAAATGGGGAGTCAATAAAGCCTTTTGTCACATATATGTCATTTTTCCTGTCAGGACAGTCAGTTTCTTATCCAAATCACATGCAACATTGAACAAAGAGGGAGAATTGCTGAGCTAGGCTACATCATGCCATTGGATCTACCCTCCAGACCATCCACATCTCCAGATCCGGATAAATATCACCATCCATTCAAGTGGTGAAGAATCTGGAGACTCAGGAATTTATCAACCCCATCTTTAACAACATCACAATATATTGTGCTATAACTTTATACCCAGGAAAACATGAAAAAGTATATGAAATTTATTTCTAGGTCTATAAGAATAATATCTATGTACCTATAGGAAAGTGACATTCAGCTATTACACCTGTTTATTCTGAAACACTTCTCTGTTGCCCACATTACGTGTTCTTGTATCAAAGATCTTGATAAGATATTTGGGGCAAATTATTCTCTTTAGTCATAGCAACCATGAAGATGTAAATAAGGCACTTGATTCAGGGGGTTGGAGCTGCTTTCTTTAACATAGTATTACTTCAGAAAGTCAGAGCTTTGCTTCATATTTAAGTATGCAAGCCATTAAATTTATCCCCCATGAACACTGAGCAAAATAATCACAAACAGGGGTTGAATCTGTTTGAAGGTGAGAAATTTTCCAGAGTCATTTCCTATTTTGTGTGTCTATCTCTGACTAGAATCACAGATACCCAAGAGATTCTGAGGTCAAAACCACAAACAATGATATTTTTGTCTTAAAGAAGTCCTTTAATACATCTTACACTCAAACATGTATGATTTCAATATATATCAATATGAATAAGGTTCAGTTCTAGCCTGGAGCACCTCACACATCTACCTGTAGGAGCTAAGCTCAATCCTTGATATATGAATAGCACATACTATCTTACAAGAAGGTATGGAAAACATTTTTCTTTTTCTCAGTTATTTAAAAGTGCAAATTCATTGTTCCTGTGATTTGTTCCTTCTCAGTTTAGAATCATATAAAGCATTCCAGTGCTTCATATTGACAAGAGCATGGTGTGAAAGTGGATAAAACTGGCACAGTACACAGACAGCATCACCAAACTATGATCTACTGGAGAGACCAGGTGAGGAAGGGGATACTCAGATGATGTTGGAGACACTCCCTCCAGGGTCTGTGCATCTGGGGTATACTGCTGCCAATAAGAAGCACATGCTTTGATGAGCTGCAGATCAGAATGAAAAGCGGGGAAGGAATGACATCACCTGTTGGGGCTGGGGAGAAAAGTCATCAACAGTGTTAAGTAGAAGTTGACCCTGCTAGCTGTATGACTGGACAGCCAGGCCATATGCACCATATGTTACAATGGTGGCATGTTTGTTGTGGGATAAACCAACTGATTTCTGACTGGACTTCAGGTTTGCTGCATGAATGGAGATCCTAATCATAAGCGTATGGCTTAGGAAATCACAAGCCATAGAGGAGAATTAGTACTGTTGGTCCTGATAAGCAGCAGCCAATGAGGCTGGACTCTGACTCATTGTTTTTCTTCCATTACTAGTGTTATATAGACAGACAACTCTGCTTTAGATTTAAAAAAAGAAAAAAGGGTTCTCAATGATTGGTTAAATCTCAAGAGGACGCAATGCTGCAGTCAGTTTGGGACACAACATCCCAACAGCCTGAATATCTAGAGTAGTCTAAATAATAGATCTTTAGACTGGATTAGACAAATAACTTAACATCACTGCCATTTTTATCTTACTAAATGATTGTGTTGCAATCTTTATGTCTCTAGTTACCTACACAGCAATAGAAAGAAAATAGTAGATTCTAAAAACTTATCTTGGCCTAATGGTTCTGCATATAGACAGAGAATCTAGGTGTTTTTAGAGACATAGTTCTACTATGCTACTAAGAAATAAAGAAAAATGGGTCTGTAAAGCCTAACAACCTGGGTCCAATTGCCTAGTTATCCACATAAAGCAAGATGGGCAAGGTGGCATGAACATTTGGAGTTCATTTGCAACAGTTGGAGGTCATGGTGCACACACACACACTCTCTTTCTCTCTCTCACTGTGTGCCTTCTGTATCTCTCTCTCTCACTCTCTCTCTCTACTTGCAAATAAATAAACACTTTTAAATGTGAAAAAATAAAAAAACAAAACATAATGCATGTCATCTCTTCCTATATTTATAGTATTTATAAAAATCAATGTGGATGCCTTAAAATGGCGGTAACAGAATCATAAATTTAAATTTTAGAGTATAAGTGTTGGAAAACAGCTCAGAAGATTCTGATGAACCTGCTTTTTTATGGTTGGGAAATTTGGAACCTGGGAAACATTATATCCTTTCTTGCCTCTGGAAGCAAGAATCTGAAATATAAGCCACATTATTATGTGTCTGTCTCACTTATCTGCCCCATTGACTTATTAAGGCTAAATATGTTATTAAATTTAGTGTCCTTGCTATTAAGATAAGTTGCTTATTATACCTCCAAACCCAACCTTCTGGTTTCTGTTCCCACATGCCCTGATGCCACCCAATTCTCTCTGGTTACTAGAAATTTTAATTATCATTGAAAAGTCCCCTCCTAAACCTCTGTAAAAGTCCTGTAGTTGGATTTGAAATCCTTCAAAGATGTTGGGAACCCCAAAGAAAGTCGCACTTTTAGGGCTCAAGAGATGGCTTAATGGTTAAGAGCACTTCCTATGCAAGTCTTTAGGGCATAAGGCAGCTAAGATACTTAGTTTCCTGCCCAAGACCCATACAAAGAGCTGTGCATGGCCATGCATGTCTGTAACCCTAGTCCTGCAGAGGAGCAGAGACCAAAGGATTTCTGGAACTCTCTCTCTTACACACAAACACACACACAAACAAACACACACACACACACCACATTAAATATAAGAAACAAAAGAGTAAGGGGCATTTCTAAAATTATTCTTAAAATTTCATTTGGCTTCATGAACCTTCTATGGCATATAGATAAAAGGCACTTCTCAATTCTGCTTTTCCAGATTTCTTTCTGTTTCATGAGAGTTAGCCATACAAAAGAGCTCTTCGTACTTGGGGTATGGAAGAAGGCTCTACAGTTCTCTGGCCAGCCTCACTCACACTGCTGTGATAGTGGATGTCAGAGTAAGAACTCTGCAATCTACTCAACAACAGGGACTCAGGAGCTATAATTGTGTGTTTGGTTCCAGCATTAGCATATGGCTTCTAAATGGGCCACAAAGAGCCTATAACTATTCGTGCATATACCGACTAAGTCACCCCTAACACACGCACACACACACACATACACACTTGAATTTTAGTATTAAACTAGTTAGGTTTTTAAGCACATTGGGGAAAAAATGAGTGTTAGTAGAGGAATTCAATGTACAATTTGCTTTTTATTTATTGCCAAAATGAGCACAAAACCAACAATGTAAGGGTCGAGCCTTGCTATCCTGCTTTGAGAGTTGCTTTTTTGCACAAGAAGCATTTCCAGAGTTGTTTGAATAGGCCCTTAGACACCACTTCAGCATTAGTGCTGCTGAGATGTGGGGGTTTACAGAGCTGGCTAAATGTCCATGCATGTTGTTTAATATTGAAAAAGATCTTGTATGTGTTTACTCAAAGAGTTTTGTTAGTGTTTTGAATGCATATTTTTATTTTCTTCCCAGCCCACGGGATTCTAAAGGGTGCTGGAAGTGCATCTCAGACGCTGCATCCTCTAGAAGGAACAGCCTCGTGAGACTTGTACATTGCGCAAATCTGGCACTGCCTCTGTGATGCCACCATATGAGCCAAGCCTGCTCTCAGGCTTTCAAAAATGGGTTGTAAACTTCAGATAGTTATTATCAAGCAGTTAACTAAGGACATTTGTATTTTGTCTTTTGATACCATGAACAACAGGAACCACTCATTTTGGGGGGTTGGGAAGAGAAGACATGAGGGAATGTGGTGGTACTTCTCCTGGCACAGCTGCCACAGAAGCTGTGGGTGGGTCCATCCCCCCATATAAGAAGTGTTACATCAGTAAGTAAAGTTATCAAAGGATAGTTTGATGAAAATGTAAATGGATAATGACAAAATTAGCTTTTTATGTTTTCTACAGTTTTAGGTTAGAGTTTCTGGAAATTTGCCACATGCTAAATCCTGAGAGAATTCTAGCAATTCTTCTGAAAGGACTATTTCACAGTTTTATTTGCTTTTCCCACTATATAAGAGGAAATAACACTTGGTTGTAGAAGCCAGAGAGTGAGACATGTTTCCAAGGTTTGACAGAGATTTCAGATAAGGCTTGCAATGGATAACTATAAAGGTTCAAATTTGGCCCCAAAGTAATGGTCTGCATACTTCATCTTTATAGTGTCAGAATTTTTTAATGCTACCTGGCTTCATGGGTTTTTGCTTCTATATACTATACTTTACATATGGTTCATCCTCTCTTAGTACTTAAATTTGATTAGTAAAGAACTAGAAATTCAAGGCCTTAGTACACAAAATCATGCTCATTTCCACCTGGATGTCTGAAATCAAAAGCCTTAGAATATTCGGAATTAGAATAAATTTAATACAATTCATAAGTTTATCATATCAATAGAAATAAAAACTCCCTCAGCTAGAGAGAGATTCAGTGCTTGGGAAGATTAGCCAGTGAGGGAAATCAGCTAGTATTATTAGTCTTATAATCTTTAATAACTGGCTTTGTTAATTTTCTGCCATAAGATATTTTCTATTCATGAGATTTATAAATATTTTTGAACAACACTCACCAAAGTATAATATAACCAGGAGAGAGCTTCTTTATTAAAATGTGGCCAAATGGGTTTTAGGTAGGGCGGAGTAGGTAGGAGGGTGGAGCATATCTTGAAATACTTTGCTTTCTGGAATAGCATCTTGTGCTCACCACCTCCTAAGCAGCTGCTATGAAAAGCAGTAGCAGAAAGCCACCACAGGCACACTGTTTCTCATATCTGATTTGTCTGAGTCACCTATCAAAATCAGTGCCACTGGCAGCTGGTTCTCGTTAAGAGCTATGGCCGTAAGAGCAGTAGTAGCAGTCAACCACCACTGATAGCAACCTACCTTTTCCTGTAGAATAGAGATCTAATTATTTGTCCTGAGCTTTCTTCCTCTCTTCAAAGGAAATCAGTCTGATTCCTACAATGTTATCATGCATTCAAGAATCCTGACCTGAAATAAGGACTGCCTTTTTATGTTTTCCCAATTTTTATTTTTGAGATTTCTTACTGTTGTTACTCTGGTCTTCATATCCTGTTTTCCTGCTTCCACTTAGACATGCTAATTAAAGAAAAAATGGTTTATCTAAAAGATTGTTCTAATAAAATGAACTCCTAAAAGAGCCTGTATTCTTTATCAGGGTTAGCTAAATGGAGTAAGTACATCCCATGTTCAATAGTGACCTTGCAAGGTTTCTAGCAAGTAGGGCTTTATTGAGGTTTGTAGCGGCTTAAATGAAACAAATCTGCTCCTTCCCTTGGGTATCTCCAACTTTGAGTCAGGCTATGCAATGGGCAAGATGCTCCCTGGAAAAGCTATAAGGATGGTTTAACATAGAGGTTTCCAAAAGACCATTAGTGTCTGCATCACAGTCTATACATGCATGTTCTAAGATACCTGATAGACCTGTGATGGACTCCAAACTCTGTTAGCAAACCTTTGGGTGACTGGTGCCTGTGGACACTTGAGAACTACCAGTCTGTGCCATCATCAGGCTTTCTATTGACACTAATTAATTTAACTTTGTTTAGGAGGAATGCAACAACTCAGATTGTGAGAAATGCTAAATGAGCAGATAAAAGCCTCTTCACTACGAAAGAACTCATTCATATCTATCTTCTTCATGCATGCATGTATGCGCATGCATAATATTGTATGGATGGTGCACCATTTCAATAAATAGAGGCCATTAAATAAATAGAACATATTGCAATGAACAGAGTAATTGAAACCCTTGGCATGATGCTATTCATGATTGAGTTGTGGAGGGCATCAAGCTTATAAACATAGATGGTAACAGGACTGTTAGGAGTGGAGGAGCAAGGTGGAGGATTTTACGGCTAATGTGTTTAGGCAAATATGAAAAGCTTCAAATCCTTGTTTCATGTCTTCTCATCCCTGTTTCTTGTTTTGAAATTTTTAATTATTTATTTGAAAGCAGAGAGAGAAGAGAGACACAGAATGGGTACACCAGGGCCTTTAATCTTAGAAATGCATGAGCCACCTTGTGAATCTGGCTTTATGTGGCCACTGGGGAACTGAACTTGGGTTGTTAGGCTTTGCAGGCAAGTGCCCTAGCCACTAAGCAATCTCTCCAGGCCCTATTTCTTCTTCCATTCTTTTCTGCAGCAGCAGCAGCTAAATTCCTGTGGGCATAATCTCATAGTGCCTTAATTAGCTCAATTTAGTATAGTCTACTCAAAGGCTTTTCTACCTCACTGCATGTTATCCTCATGGTCATCCATGGGCAGGCCCATGCTCAATTGCTCAAGCAGGATAACATGCCATGAGGGAATCCGAGACTAACTGGAGAGGGGATGGTAAATACTCTCTGCTTTGTTACTTGGTCAGATATTTCCAGGGAGAACTTTGTAGATTTATAGATGAAACTAGCCAGGCTTAACTGCTGATTCCCACAATATTGATTGAGCAAATATGTATTAGATTCTTCCTCCATGACTCCTTTTCTTTTATCAGTCTCCTTCCCCTCACCAAACCACTTGCTTTGTTTCTCAGGATCTATGCTTTGGGGAATCCAAGACAAGAAAGAGTCCAGTATGAAGAGGTATGAAGAGGTAGCATTTTGGTTGAGATGTCAGAATTATTAAGAAGAAAGTACTTCAAATATCTTGAAAAAATAATGGTTTAAACAAGAACAAATGGTAATAAATAAGAATGCTCTTGCTCTGCTAGCAATCAACACATAGGCTAGGCTAGGGCAGCATGTGTGAAGCAGGAAACTGGCAAGATCAAGGTGGCTCAAAACAGCAGGGTGCTGCACCATGCCCACCTAACAGGCCATCCCAAGGGTCACCCAAAAAGTCACCCAAAGAACCTTTCACCTTTTGTTCTGAGTAAAATATGAAGACTATGTGGAGAATTTTGGGTAGAGGAGGAACATGGATCTGAAAGATATTTTTAAAACATCTTACTGGGGCTGGAGAGACGGCTTAGCAGTTAAGGCTCTTGCCTGTGAAGCCTAAGGACCCAGGTTCGATTCTCTAGCTTCCACACAAGCCAGATGCACATGGTGACGCATGCATCTGTAGATTATTTGCCGTGACTGGAGGCTCTGGTGTATACATTCTTGTGCTCTCCCTCTCTGTCCTTCTCTTTGTCTCTAATAAATAAATAAATAAATAATAAATCAGAAAACAAAAACATTTTAAAAAGTCTTACTGACTCCTTATTCAGAAAGGAGCAGGGATAGAACCAGCAAGACCATTTTGGAATTTTTCTTTTCCCCCAGCAACTGGTGGACCATGGTGGTAACAGCAGACAAGATGAACTGGCAAACTTGTGCTTGGATCAGATACTGGATGAAGGAAAAGGATAGGAGATGTGTCCAAAGTGTTTGGACTGGATAATTAGAATTAAGGAAATTGTCCATTCATGTACTGAAGAGGATATTCCCCAGCAGTGCAGAGGGAATTTGATCTTTAGAAGTGAAAGCTGAGAAGAGTGAATTTATACTTAGGTTCCTTAATCTCAGCCAGATAGATATGGCTGAGCCGATTGAACTAGACAGGTTGACTCAGCCTGTTAATGCCAGAGGATATTGTTCAGAATAGCAAAACTCGAACAAACTTTATCTCTCATTAGACACTGAAGACACCAACTAAATGTAGACATGTTCTCAAAAGGTATAGTAGTTTTCATAATAATCATTTATAGATTCCATTGGATATACTTTATTAATTACTATAGCCATATCTGAAAGTTAGGTGTATTTTTGTTTTATTGATAATGAAGTTGGCAAAGGTGTAGCTAAGCCACCTTTCTTAGTCTCACTGCCTTACAAATTACAGATTGGAGGTTCAAGTCCACATCTTCCTGGCTTGTCGTATGGTCACCATTGAGCCCCAGATCTCTCTTTCCTGTCTGGCTCATCAGGACATGCCAAACTTTAACTTCTAAAAGTTGACACTTTCATCTCATTCTCTATCTCTTTTAACAGTGCAGTAGTTTATTCCTTCTTTTGTCAGAGTCTGTCTGTGAGCATGTAGATATAAAGCCAACAATGAGTAAGAATTTGTCTTGCTGTTCTGGTGGTTTCTTGGTCACTTCTTTCTTTCTGCCTTTTCTATGACAGGACTCTGTCTAGATCTTTTAGGTACTTGTAGTCTCAGGTTAAAATGGTTTCTGCCATAAATATTCTAGAAGAGATTGTAGCAAATTGGCTTTATGTCTTCATTTTCATTCACGTCCTCATCATGTACCTCTACACTCTTTCTTTTCATCATTACCCCTCTCCTCACTTCTATGCATCTTTCTCTTGAAGACCAGCATACTGAAGGCAAATCATTCTTTCAGATGAATGCAAATAGCTCTAAAAGCTGAGCAGTATGTACAGGGTGATATATTGTAAAGATAATTTTCACTCCATTTCCTTCCTTCTCCCCTCATATTTGAAATGTGTGAAGTTTGTACCTACTTAGATAAAAGCCAGACCTTGTGCTTGTGCTTGTTTCCTACTCAGAAGGCTGGGATGAGTCCAAAAAAAAAAGAACATCAGCAGGAGTTCTCAAGGTGGGCTTCCTGGTACTAAAAGTAATCTACTCATAGGGAACAATAAATTCAGGGCAAAAATTCAAGCGATAGTCATAGAGAAGAAGGCAAGCCATAGTCAGGAAGTAAACCGAAGTTCAGTCCTAAAGAATGTAGTAGGTTATAAACAGGAGATTATTTAATGAGGTTATAAGCCAGAAGGATCAGAAACACATGAGGAGTGGAGTACAGAGTAGAACAGGACAAGTGGTTCAGGACTAAGTTGGTGTCTAATCAGAGGGTATTGGAAACTTGTTTTTATGTTATGCCAGCTGCTTGGTACAAGTGTAGATTTAGTGGATTAAAAGCCTGGAAACCAGACCTTGTTCCTAAGTAGGAGAGTTTAAGAACTATAGGCTAAGAGCTTAACTGTTCATCATCCAATTAGCCAGGGTCAACTTCACAGCTATTTCTGTGTCACTGTCTTCACCGGGCTGATCCACTCATTCTTGCCCTGGCATCATTCTCCTCAGACAATGGATCAAGCCTGTCATGCATATCAAGCCCTGGGTTTGGAAGGATGATTAGAAATATAAAGATGAACTGACAGTATCCTTGCCTCAAGGAAGTTTCAATTTTGCATGCAAATAGATGTAAAGCAAATGATGAATAGGAATGACCCAACATCATACTCCACTGTTGGGGTTAGGTGTAAAGTTTAATGGAAGCATGGAGAGCCACACTCATCAGTCAGAGATGGGTTCATAGAGAAACTGTGTTTGAGCTGGTTTTGAAGCACTTTCTAGGCAGATAGACAGGCAGGAGATAGGCTAGGAGCAGGGAGTGGGGTTGTAAGCAGGAGAAGCACTTGTAATTGTCGACACCTAGCCAGCATGATGTGTATGGGAATTTAATGAAGCCGCTGTCATGAGACATCTAGGTACACAAAGTGGGCAGCAGAGGATTGTCAAGAAGTGAGACTGTATAAATGGAGATGCTGGTAGAAAGGGTTTGTCCTTCCTGTGAGGGAGTTGAGGTTTTATTAGATAGGTGATGTGGAGTCTTTTAGTTTTCATGCAGATTAAAAGTTCAGGAGTTTTCTGTGGGCAGTCATGGACATTTGAGCTACCATCTATTATATATAAATAAGTGATTGCCAGGTGAAGGTATAGGGACCAGAGATTTCAGAAGAGGCCCTATAAATTCTGACAAGCAAATAGACAAACCCTCTTTCTTTGAGAAATTTGGAATATTTTAGGACAAATGATTATGAATCACTTCTGTATTACTGTTTCTTTGCCAAGGTTCTTTTTTGACATCATGTATTATTTAAATGTACATTATTCTAAGTTTCTTGGCTTTTATTTTATTTAAATAATTTATAAATAATTTCAATTAATACATTTCCATTTTTGCAAGACCCTACCATTTTGCTTGGAAAGAATTGTCTAAAAGAAAACCCAAGTAATTTTTTCAGTCCTGATTTTTGATTAGTCCAAAAAAGATGACCTCTTGCCTGAACGAGGCACTCTCTAAGGAAATATTTATTTCCTCTAGACATGGGTCACAAAGAGTCTTGTTTTAAGTAATCAGGGTATACTATATTGCCTGGTTCCATTGGCTAAGCATTTTTCCTAAGGTGAGAGTGCTAGGTGTGTTTATCTCCATTTTACTTAGAGGGAATTTAAATATCACTTTCAAGTCTTTCTAAATTAGCTTTAATTGAAAAATAAAGTACAGCAACATTCATTAGTGAGTAGATTAAGCAATATTACTTCTAATAATTATTATTTCTTATAAAAAGAGTGTCCCGGGCTGGAGAGATGGCTTAGTGGTTAAGCGCTTGCCTGTGAAGCCTAAGGACCCCGGTTCGAGGCTCCATTCCACAGGTCCCAGTTAGCCAGATGCACAAGGGGGCGCACGCATCTGGAACTTGTCTGCAGTGGCTGGAGGCCCTGGTGTGCCCATTCCCTCATTCTCTCTCTCTCTCTCTCTCTCTCTCTCTCTCTCTCTCTCTCTCTCTGCCTCTTCCTCTGTCTGTCGCTCTCAAATAAGTAAATAAAAATAAACCAAAAAAAAATTTAAAAACTAAAAAAGAGTGTCCTTAAGGGTATGGTCCTCTGAGTTACCAAGTTATCAGAGGGAAATTACTACCTATACATCTTATGCCTGAGGTCAAAGATCTTTCAGGCTAGAGATAGGAACTTATATGTCACTCTGAGGCTACTTCTTCATGCTGTGACTAATTCATGGCAGGACTCTAATGTCAGTCCTGAGGTTGATGAAAGTTTGCAGGAGACAGAATGGTTCTGTGCTTACCAAAGTTAATTTAAGAGAGCAATACTCTGATGCTTATATGGTCTGGACTCTCGGGCCTTCCCAGATCTCTGATGAAGTAGGAACACCAAGGTGAAATTCCCAAGAATTTGGATATTTAGCCAGACAATAAATCAAAATCAGTCAAGAATGGAGAGACAAGGCTTAATATACCTTTATTTTATATATAGTATAAAACTTAAGAGAAGAATGAGAAGACACACTAAAGTTTAAATGTGGAGACAACTTTCTTGTCTTCTTGTTTTCTTGAGAGAGAGAGAAGAGATACAGAATTGGTGCACCAGTGCCTCAGCCACTGCAATCAAACTCCAGATGCTTGCGCTGCCTAGTGGGCCTGTGTGACCTTGTGCTTGCCTCATCTTTGTCTGTCTGGCTAACATGGGATCTGGAGAATAGAACATGGGTCCTTAGGCTTTGTAGGCAAGTGCCTTAACTGTTAAGCCATCTCTCCAGAACAGAAACAGCATTCTTAAGTGAAAATTCACTATATTACTCTTTGTGAATCTAGATGCAGTACAAAGACCATCATCTGAGAGGTAGTTAGAAATGCAAAGAACTTTTCAGAGACGCTGAAGCAAAATCTTCACTTGAACCAAGCCCTGTGATTTTTGCACATGAACATCTCTGGAGCACTGATCTAGAGGAGAACTCAGAAAATTATGACAAGCAAGAAAAATCTGGAATGTTTCTGTTAATAAATAGGGTTGTATTAGAGCATAATTGCATCTAATAATTTATACCTTGTCAGTAGCAGATTTTGTGCTGTGATAGGAACTGAGTTATGACACAGTTACAAAGCCTAAGATATTTATTATATAATCTTGATAGAATATGTCCTTCAGTTGCTGAACTAGACCAAGCAGTGTTTGAATTTAAGTAACACTATGTAATATATAATATAATGGCAATATCAATTTGTTTCAAGCATAACTTTAATAAATTCTTATAGGATTGTTGACTTTTTTGTTGTTGGTGATGGTTTTTTGAGATAAGGTCTCACTCTGGCTCAGACTGACCTAGAATTAACTGTATAGTCTCAAGGTGCCCTCACACTCATGGTGATCCTCCTACCTCTGCCTCCCAAGTGCTGGGATTAAAGGTGTGCAACACCACACCCAGCAATTGTTGGCATTTAAAAAAAATATTTTTATTTATTTGTTACAGTCAGAGAGAGAAGGGGGGAGAGAGAGAGAGAATGAGCACACCAGGGCTTCTAGACACTGCAAATGAATTCCAGACACATGAGCCACCATATCCATCTGGCTTACAAGAAGCTGGTAAATCAAACCTGGGTCCTTAGGCTTCACAGGCATGTTCCTTGACTGCTAACCCATCTCTACAGCCCATAATGTATATTTTAAAAGTCCCATTTTATAATGATTGTCACATTTACTTGGTGCTAATTTTACTCTCCACTGGAGAATCTGCTTCTCTTTCTCAGATTGATGCAGATCCTAAGGAGAGAACTACCCCACCATACCTCAAAAGAGCCCCAGATGAAACTAAGAATAATTGGGGAAACCTGCAAGAATGCTGTTTTCTTGCAAACCAGGAACCAGCACAATGGTGATGGAGATAGACACAGAGAACAATCAACCCTTACCAAACCAGATATCCAGAGACACAGAGGCTTCCAAGACCTCAACATTGAAGCAGACCTAATATTAACCCAACATGGCTCAGGGAACTTGTGGAAGAGGGGGCAGAAAGCATGTCAGAACCACACATTGGATCATGACACCCAAAGACATTTCTTCCTACCCCAAACTAAAGGCTAACCCCACAATGCACAACCCATATACCCCAACCAGGAGGGTCCCTGTGGATGGAGGAGGACAAGGAGAAGACTAACAATGGTACCAACTTGACTGTATTCACTGACTACAAAAATAAACATAATAATAAAAATAAATTGTGTATGGTAGAAGATTAACAACAACTTAACTATAAAAATTGCAATAACTATAAAATGTCCCATTTTACCCTTTTCATTGTTCCTAAGGGAGAATTATAAAAGCTCACTGAGATCAAATATCATTTGTCTCAAATATATTGCCATATGTGTTTTGCACACCACCATCTCCTTTGCTACCAGTGAAATCTTATTTGTGACAATGCACTTTAAATGTTCCTGCATGTGGATCCTGCTTTCAGCCTCTTTCTCATTGCTTCTCCATATCATGCCTCTTTGCAAACCATATTTCTTACTAAGAATGTTAAGTGTTGCCTGATATATTGTTACTTTACTTATGCCTGTGACCTAGTACTCGACATGAAGCAGCTTAAGGAAGCAAGAATTCATTTGATACTATGCTTCTGTGGTTGAGGGAGCTGGTACTGGTGTGAAATGTGTTGCTCCTGGACCACAATCTGCAGCTGGACAGTGAACAAAATCTATGGGAAGTGGCTTAGTGTCTGTCACATGCATAGCTCATCATCATCATGTCATGTATTAAGTTCTTTGTGTGGAAGTGTTTTAAAGCTCATTTCTTTCTCAGTAACTTTCTCAGGTATACGTACCTGTTAGAAAAATATAAAGACTGTTTTTTGGTTTTACATGATTTAATTAGACTATACTTTGGAGATTATCAGACTGGCTTGTTACAGATTATATGCCATTCTATTACTTTTATTTCTGGAATCTGAAAACAATAAATTTGAGCTTGTAATATCAGGGTCTGTAGTCCATTATGGAGGAAAAGGCATGGAGGCAAGAGTCCGAAGCTGATTGGCAACATGGAACCATTAGTCAGGTCAAGAGAGTATGAGCTGGAAGTCAACTGTGCTATGAAGTCTCAAGACTCACGCCAAGTGACCTGTGTCCTCTAGTAAAGCTCTTCTTCCTAAAGGTTCCACGACCTACCCAAGCAGTGCCACCAACTGGAGACCAAGTGTTCAGACAGATGAGCCAATGGGGATGTTTCACATTCAAATCACAAAAACCATATCTAAATATTATGGTTATTTGTATACTCAAAATCCAGGTAAATAATTATCCATAAACCCTCCACATTTCTGTCATAATATTTGATGTGCATTACTATTATTGGATTCTTTTGTGTAATGGCTCTTTTGTATCTATTTACCTCCTCCAGAAAAGTAGTCTTAAGAGTTTACAATATATTTTGAAAATTTCTAATTGTAAGTGAACCAAATATATAACACACTCATTTAATAGCATCTAGAGGAATTGCTTAGAGGGTCTTTAGACACCAAGACCAATGGTTAATGAAGTCTCATATAAAATGGCATGATATTTACATAAATCCAAATATGTCCTCCCATATATTATAAATAATCTCATATTACTTATATCAAATAGAGCACAAATACTATATAAATATTTTATATTCTATATTATTTAAAGAATAACAAGAAAAATAGAATATTCAGCATAAATGCAATTATTTCTATTTTGGTTCTAAGGTTGAAATGATCAAAGAGGCATGTGAGTGTGGACGACTGACTGTAGATGATATGTCATGGGTATTTCTGAATTGAATGAAATTCTCTCTACTTTAAAGTGACTAGACCCCATCCAGTCACAAGTAAACATGGCATGAAAGTCAAGGAGGTCAAGAAACCAGGATGTCCCTAAGGCATTCAGCAAATGCTAGCGGTTTTTACCCACATTCTTGCAGGAAACTCCATGAAACCCTGATGTGGGCTGGAGAGATGGCTTAGTGGTTAAGCGCTTGCCTGTGAAACCTAAGGATCCGGGCTCGAGGCTCCATTCCCCAGGACCCATGTTAGCCAGATGCACAAGGTGGTGCATGCATCTGGAGTTCATTTGCAGTGGCTGGAGGCTCTGGCATGCCCATTCTCTCTCTTTCTCTCTCTATCTTTATCTGCCTCTTTCTGATGTCTGTCGCTCTCAAATAAAATAAACAAAAAAATTAAAAAAAACCCTGATATAACATGAAACAGGAGGTGGTGAATAAATAGTCTAAATTCTTTCTCTTTGGCAGAATAATTTTGCATGCTTTCTCATATAGAGGGACTCAAGCAAAGCAGAGCTCTGAGGTTTTACTCATTAAAACCACTATTTTACTAAGCATTTGTTACTTTTCTTTTCCCAGAAAGAGATTGAATGAAACTGTTCATAGATAGACATAAAAGACCTATATTCTCTCTTTTGTGGTACTAAGGATAGAACTGTTGGCTTTGTGCATACTAACCCAACCCTGTACTTCTGAGATCCATCTCTATCCCAAAAGGGCCATTTGAGTGAAGGGGTTTGTGTGTGTAATTATATGATCTCCTTCCAGAACTTATCCATTGACAAAACGTACATGGATAGTTACTGGTATTATCTGTGAAAACTGACAAAGAAATAGCTATTTTGTCTTCTTCTGAAGCAAACAACTAATATTACCCTTAAGTGTCATGGAATGGTACCAGACACACCCTAGAATGAGATACAAAACAAAACTGCAGAATATACTTTTGGGACTAAGTATGTCAGTATCTCTTCCAGGTCCACAAACAGGCATTAACTTGAAGAGTTGTTCTATTTGGGATTAGCAGATGTTGAACATCTGTATGCTATTCACAGCCTTATTATCCTGGACATGATTAACTTGTGTGACTTCATCTGAGATTCACCACTGTGAGAAGGCCACTGGAGAGGAAAGATGGCAGACACCACTGACCTTGTTGGTTTAAATTAAAATTAAAATAATGAAAGGCACTTTGTCCTCTTGGGTTTCTACACAATCCTTCAGAATGCTCAGTTTGCCGAGACCCTGTTTTCTCATCTTTATACCACTAGGATTTTCTTCAGTCTCCTCCTTGGTCTAGCTGATATTGACCTTTGGAATTTCGACACTATTGCCACTGTAGACTAGGCAACTTTGCCATCAGGAACTCTTTTGTTCATCAAGAGACATTTTACAACATCTCTGACATTAAACACCAATGGCATTCCTACGCCTCTACTGGCTATTTTATGTCTCTGCTAATACATACATACATACATACATACATACACAATCCTTTCCTGTCACATTAATAATGAACTTTTCTAAGGGCTTCCATACTTACATCTTTGTTCCAGGTCTGCTCCAACAGGATATCTCTGATTCTGTCTCATTCATAATTGGTCATATCTAAAATTGAACCTGTTTCTTTCCTCAAGCATTCTGCTCTGCCTCCTCCTCTGCCTTCCTTCCTCCTCTTCATCCACATCATTGCCATCAACATCCTCCTCCTCTGCCTTCCTTCATCCTCTTCATCCACATCATTGTCATTAACATTTTTCCTTCACTCTTCCAAGCTAAAAATCTCAGTTATCCTTGAATACTTTTGAAAATATACTTTTAGGACCAGATTCAGATTTTATAGGATCAAACACTTATGCAACTTGAGGGACTTCTCCATAAAAAGATGATGACTTTATAAATGAGGTACAGGAATTGGGAACATAAAAGGGACTTGTGTTTAAAATATGTTAGTTTCACTAACTTTGGAATTTATTACCTTAAAAACACATAAGACTCCACAATTAAATGACTAGCCCAAGTGTGTGCAATAAGAGGGAAGAAAAAATATGAATGCTTGGGCTTCTCTACTATGCTAGGAATGCAGAAAGCCCTTTGAGTATGGAGAAAATCACAAACATTACTATGGGTTCAATTGCTTTGCAAAGTCCTACACCAACATACGGCGATCACACTATGAGTGGGGACAATCCTAGACACTAGATGTTAGTAGATTTATTTTAACATAGTTAAATTAGAAACCAATTTAGCAAGAAAAATATAAAAACAGTTATAAAATCTTGAAGAATCTAAGATATAAACAAAGACAATTTATGTTCATGGACTAAAAAACAAATTATTATGATGACAGTTTAAATACTCCTCCAACACTTATCAGAGCTAGTGGCATCTCTATCCAAATCTTTGCCGTTTTGTTGGAAGATACAGACAAACTGATTCTAAGATTCATAGAGCTATGGGTAGGATTCAAAATGGACAACACAAGGTCGAAGAGAAAAGCTGGAAAATTCACACCCTTTAATTATGAAACTTATTTCAGATATGCAGAAACTTGAGCTGGGTGACGTTGGCACACACACAAAAAATCCACATAGTACAACGAAATCCAGTTGAAAGTCCAGAAAACACTCTCAGAACAACTTTCTGGCTGTTCCCTGGTTCTGAAGCTCTGTCTCTGGAGCCCATGGCCAGTTCCGGCCCTCCTCAGAGCACCACCTGGCCTCTTCCCAACTCTGGCTAGACTACTCCTGCCAGTAAAGTATTAGTACTTACTTCTTACCTCAGCTTCTGTTTTAAAATTCTGTGCTTAGGCAAAGAGTATCAGTGCTTACAGGGACTATTCTAGTGTCCTCATTCTTTATAGGTGAGACTTCTTGAGAAGTAGGCCCAGCAGGAATTGGGCCCATGCCTTCAGTCCCAGCACTCAGGAGGTGACTTAGGAGGATCACCATTAGCTCAAGGCCAGCCAGGGCCTACAGAGTAAGTTATAGGTTATCCTTGGATATAGTGAGACCTTGCTTCAATACCAATGCCACAAAAACATCCAGCATCTAGATCATGGGCAACTGCCAGATTGGGGAGTTAGAGTGAATGAGGATGACTTTGGGATTTAGATAAAGAGGTGAATGACTATATTTTGTTAAGAAAACTGTTTCTTATACACTAGGGAGGGGAGAGTCTATGAATGAGAATGATGGTTGAGCCTGAGGCAAAAATTCAGGGGATGTGTTCACTGCATGGATGATGGAAGTACCAAAGTGCGAATTTATACAATAAAAGAAAATTGAAAAATTCATTTGTGAATTTGTGCAGAATATACGGGAATTTGTTAGTGAAATATTTTACCTGAATTAGTTACATAGTGGTCTTAATATGATCTTACTCTGAGGAGGCTGGAATGAATTTTACTGGGGTAACTGTTTTGTCAAATGAATTTGCAATGTTTGGTATTCTTGTCCATGTTCCTCTATGTAAAAGGGTCTTTATATTACAGCAACAACAAACACTCTTTCAAAATTTGGTGTCAAAAAATTCAAACATGGTTTGAAAAG
The DNA here is from genome assembly GCF_020740685.1 of Jaculus jaculus. Lineage (NCBI taxonomy): Eukaryota > Metazoa > Chordata > Mammalia > Rodentia > Dipodidae > Jaculus > Jaculus jaculus. The sequence continues at coordinate 81,628,949 of NC_059102.1, forward strand.
TAATTTGAGCTTATTTTTTTCTTATGATTATTATATATACACAAATGTACATTATATATATATATATATATATATATATTGCACATAAACACACACATTATATATATTAGATGATTGAGTCCCAAGTCTTATGCAAGCTAGGCAAGTGTTCTACCAATGAGCATATCTCCATTCCAGTATACAGTATTATATGTAAAATATGTAAGATATATATGCATATATGATACAGCTGTATATTTACTTTTCAAATTTTTTAAAATTTATTTGAGAGAGAGAGGGAGGTGGAGAAAAAGAATGAGTCTGCCAGAGCCTTCAGCCACTGAAAATCAACTTCAGATGTGTGTGCCACCTTGTGCATTTGGCTTACGTGGATCTTGGGGAATCAAACCTGGGTCCTGGCCAGGCGTGGTGGTGCATGCCTTTAATCCCAGCACTTGGGAGGCAGAGGTAAGAGGATTACCATGAGTTTGAGGCCAGCTTAATATTACACAGTGAATTTCAGGTCAGCCTGGACTAGAGCAAGACCCTACCTCAGAAATACCAAAACAAACAAACAAACAAATAAACATACCTGATTCCTTTGGCTTTGGAGGCAAGTGCCTTAACCACTAAACAATCTCTCCAGCCCATTTTTCTTGAAAACTTTAGTTCTCATATATGCATAAAAGATATTTATTCAGATAAACTATATTTCTAAAAAGTAATTCACTTAATCTTTTATTTTCATCATGGAATTTTCAAAACCTTGCACAAATGTATAACAAAATTGTATTTCATTTAGCTATTTGTCTTGGAATGCATTAAGGAGTTTATTAATTTCTTCTTTGTATTATTTGAACATATTTATAGTTGTTCATTGAATTCTTCTTCTAGAATTTCATCTAAGTCAGTCAATTGGAAACAATTACTATGGAATTGGTCAATTTTGGAGGTGACATGTCTTGGTTTGTTGTTTTGTTTTGTGCTACTTTCATTGGAAACAGTGCATATGGGTGTTGAATGATTAAGGCTTTTTAAAAATGTATGTCACCTTTATTTTATTAGTGGGATTCACATAAAGAAGACATAGGATAAGAAGGCAAGAGATTGGGTGAAGATGGAAGATAATAAAACTATCTGGCTTGGTTTTTGAATTTGGGCTCAAACCTGGGAATTCCTAGACATTCCTCTCCCCTCAGATTCCTGCTTTGCAGTGTGTATCACCTGTCCATTTCTTCTCTGTGAAGTTCCCAGATCCATACCTGTGTGTAGTTCTCTTGTGAAGATAGTTGGTTATTTTCAAACTTGGAATGACTGAGATGATTGACCCAGCTGCCTCGCTGTATTATTCTGGGCAGGCATATGTCCCTCTGTAGTGGCTACAACATGGTTTGCAACCAGAGCATCCTTCCAGGGACACTGTTTATGTGTCTAGTTGGGGGTCTCAAGAACAGTCCCAGGGCCAGAGTTACTGGAAACCCTTTCTACAAGATCCAAAGTAATAGAACTTTTCTTCTATCAACTATTTTTCTCGTTGTTATTAAATATTGACAAGAAACAATCTGTAGAAAGGAATTTATTTAAGTGCGTAGTTCAAGGGTTCAGCCATCATGGCAACAAAGTCATTGTGGCAGGAGATAGATTGAGGTAGCTGTTTCCATTTGTGCCCAACACGAAGCAGAGAGCTGAAGTTTTCATAATTTTTTTAAACAATATTTTATTTTTTATTTATTTATGAGGGAGGAAGAGAGAGAGAGAGAGAGAGAGAGAGAGAGAGAGAGAGAGAGAGGAGAGAATGGGCACACTAGGGTTTATAGCCACTGCAAATGAATTCCAGATGCATGCATGTACCACCATGTGCATTTGGTTTATGTGGGTACTGGAGAGTTGAACCTGGGTCCTTAGGCTTCCCAGGCAAGCACCTTAACCGTTAAGCCCTATCTCTCCAGGCTTCCTCTTTCTTTTTGACTAGTAAGTGCCTTCATATCTTCAAGTTAATGACACCACTGACACAATTTTCTTAGTACACAAGGTATGCATATGTTATTTATGATTATTATGGTTTGTGTCAATTTCCCCTACTGGACTCTAAGTCTGGGAGCCCATCCTCCAAGCACTCTTCTCCCACAGGCTCTGTGCAACACCTGGCCCAGTACTGAGCATACCTAAGGCCTGGGCAGGCCCTGGGTCCCCTTTAAAGGGTGCTGTAGACAGTGGCAGGCACCGTGGAATTGGCCCTCTGAACTGCCCTGGCCTCCTTCAGTTTCTTTCTGGTGGAGGCAGTAGTGTCTTTTCCTCTTCTTCTCCTTCTTCCCTCTCCCCAGTCCCCAGCCCTCCTCCTCCCTCCATCCCCTTCCTTCCTATTTCATCATTTTTAATATCTGAGCTTCACTTCCCGATCTCTGCTTCTTCTTTCCTTGTGAGCAGAAAGAAAAGCTATCCATTAACATTGTGTAGATATTCTTGATGGAAAATATATGGTATCATTTTGTGTGACTATCATATGAATGCATTTGAATTTGATATTTGAGTCCACAATGGTGAATCAATAATAAGTGATTTTGTGGCCCAAACTTTCCCCTTGATGGGAAATTTTGCAATTCATAGAGATATATTTAGCTCTTACAATATAAGAATTTATGTGACATCTCACAGTTGGAAGCTAGAGCTAAACATCAGAGGATAGAAGAGAAATATTGTGGGATTATCTCCCTCAATACAGAAGTATCTGGCCCAAAGTGCCAGTAGTATGCAGGTGGACAGACTCTGATCTAGAGGCTTAAATTGATTTAAGTTCACACTTTGGAGCAAGATTCCTAGAGTAATGTTTCTAGCTGTTAGTGATGTGAGGAGCTATTGATAACCATTACTCCAAAGTCCTAATTCAGGAGAGTTGCTACAAAGTAATATTTTAAATGCATCTTTGCTTCTTCATTGATTAGCTGGACAACTTCTATGAATAGAAATTTCCCACAATTTACTCTTTGTTTGCCCAAAAGGATGATTTAATTTAATGTATTAAAGTGTATTAAATATCCAGCAAATGAGTAGAAATCAGCCAGCCTGCCTGCATATGTTTTCTTTTTGAAGCACTTAGAGCCATATCCAGCGTAAGTGGTATGATGCAGGCAATGTCAAGATTAATTGGTTTATAATACGCAACCTTCCCTTTTTATCTTGCTAGATAATCTATTAGAGTATTTCTACTGAGATTTTTCCCCTCAATAATTTCAGCTGTATTTAAAGTTAATGAGCTTTTTCAATTAAAGCCACAGATATTTAGCCTTTGGATAGCATTGGGATGAATCAGGGTGTATCTAATTATACCCAGTAAATTCTTTCGAGGTTGAGGAGATTCTTTATTCAGAGCTAGCACATTATAAGGTAGACTCACATAGCATACCTTGTTGCAACCTGTATGCAAATCTATTTTGTGAAAGGAGCCTCCAGATGTAGTGGAGAGTTTGAGAAATGTTTTTGAGTTTTGAGACAGAGTCACAGTATGCCATCTCTAACTTAAGATACTCATACTTTCACCTCCCAAGTGCTTTCTTTACAGATGAGCATCACCACTTGACAGTAGGAGGATTTTTTTTTTAATTGAAATACATCAGTTGTAGAAATAGAAGGCAAGAAAGCATAGTCTATAACATGAGTACAACAAAGCAATGATTTGTGAGCTGCTCTTTCATACCTTGACTTGTCATTTGTATAACTCTTGGCATACTTATAATCACATTAAATAAGTCAGTAGTTTATTCCAGAATAAGTTCTTCAATGATATAGTAGGATCAAGTTCCCATTTTATTGTCTGTCACTGTGGCTAGGATGGGTGGCTGATCAGGTTTGGGACTTGTGACTACTTCTAGGGTCCTGAGATAGCTTCAACTTCATCACAGGCGTAGGGACTACAAGGAGCAGGTGTGGTCCTCAGCTAAGGTGCTTCAGGCAGAATAGAATATTGAGATAGAATTTACCTAGAATTCATTCCTACACTTTCTTTCCTACCAATTGCATTTTTATTTATTTTTCTTTAGCATATATATATATGTATATATATATGTATATAGTATATATACATATACATACATACATACATACATATGGCAGCAGGGTTATTAGTGAATTCTTCAAGATTTTCGTGCTTCATTTTTTGTTTTTAGCTTAACAATGATATCCTATTTCTAAATTTTGGAAAGTAGCCTCCAGGAAGTGACAGTCATTGAAATTACACTTGTGTGATTTCTTTCTGAGAACTTAAATTCACGACTGGATCCTTTTCAGGAAGACTGATTTACTTCAGTAATCACAGCATATTCATCAAGACACTGGGGAAAATCTTTATGAGGTTGTGTGGGTGCATGTGTGCATGTGTGCACCCACATGTGTTTCATTAAATACTGGAAGAGAAACTTAGACTTCCTTTCTACCTAAAAAGAGCCACAGGAAATTCTTGAGATTTATGCTTTATTAATTGTATTATTTTCATTAGTAGAGATATTAGACGAAGTATTTCTAGCAGCATAAGGAAAACAGAAAACAAAGCTTGAGGCAGTTGCTAATGAGAAAACAAAATTGAAAATTTTAAATGTTTAAATAATTTGCAGAATGCAGATAGGCATTGACTAAAGCTATCCTCAAGACAGAAATTCAGTTTCATCTAATAAGAAAAATTTACATAGGCTATGCACAGTTGTATTCATCTGCAATCTCATCACCAGGGAGGCTAAGGCAGGAGGATTGCAAGTTTGAAGCCAGCCTGGTCTATATAGAAAGTTCCAGTGAAGTCTGGGATAGACAGGGAAAAAAATGACGTGAAGATAATAATTTAATAAGTAAAGGTTAGATAATAAAGATCATGAACCTGACATATTCACACTGCCCTTTCTTCTAAAGGATCTGCAGAATTTGGGAATGATACTAGAAACAGAGAACTTAAGGCAGTATTCTTTCTTGCCCTTCTTCATGTTGTGGACATACAAGTGTATGTGTTCCAAGTGCTGCAGGACATAATAATATGCAGGCACTGTTAGCTGCAAGGAATTGTTTCCAAATTGCTATGCATTCAAAACATTTTATATTACATTAACTCAGATAACATGCTCCTATATCCAGCAGAAGAAGTGCTGTAATACATGTCATGGAATATACAGGAGCTAATTAATTTCATTGCTAAGTATGGAAGAGAATATAAAGTAAGATAACATATTTAAATCCTAGGATAACATTTCCTTAACTCTATAGATGTTACATAACATTGCACATTAAAACAAAAAATAAGAACATACCACAGTTTTTGAATGTTTATGAATAAGGATATTCTAAAATTGCCTAGTAATAACTATGAAGCTGTCTAATCTTCACTACTATTCACTTTGCCTTATTCTTTAGTTTCTTTGGTTTTCCTTTCTCAGAGTTATGATTAACAGCTAGTCAGAATTTAATGGCAGAACCCTATATGGCTATGTCCGTCATAAAGGCATCATTGTTCAAATGTTATGGAATAAGCTTTCTTCACAAATATGATTGGCAGAAATTTAAAATTAACTTTTAAGTTTGCATACCAAGTAGTGGGCTTCACTGTGATATTTCCCTACCTATGTATCACTATACTTGGTTCTAAATTGAACAAATATTACTTTTGAAAGTTTTCTTCTTTTTGTCATATGCTTCCATGAAAAGTCATAGTAAGGCCAAGGGTAATTTTCTTACCTCTCACTGTACTCTGAAGAGTTTTTCAGGGTTTGTCACCACACTTATCAATGTCTGATGGCAATAAGAGAGCGCCAGAGATAGGGGCCACATGTGAAATCCTTGAAGAGAGTGCACTAAGATACGAGCAGTATTTCAGGCTGTCATCTACTACCTGGATTCCCAAAATGCAAGTGGAGACATTCATTGTCCTGATCCCAGCTGTGTGAACACCTGGGAACACAAAGTTTGTTCTCTCTTTCTGCCTCTGGATATCCCATTTTTAGACATCTCTTTAGGTTTATACACCACTTCTGCTTTCCTGTGGGATTGGTTCTGGTTTCTGTTGGAACGCAGAGTTTAACTTGTTCCTGAGCCCAGTTGTCCTGCCCTTTCTGCCTCTCATGTACTGTTAGCAAAAACATTCCTCAAGAACATTCCTCAAGAGGCATCATACATAACAAACCTCTATCTGAAAGTTTTTGTCTAGGGCTCCCAGTTTCCAACTGTTGGAGCCAGAAGTGATCCTTAGAAACAAAAGCAAATGAGAATTTGGAACTGAATCTTTCTGTCTCTCTGTCTATCTGTCTGGTCATGAGAACTTATTACTAGAGATAGGTGCAATAGTGGGACATGGCAACAGAATAATTTGTAAAACGTTTACCAGTGGTGAAGTGGGAGGAATACCATGAGAGGAAATGGACTAAAATTGACAAATTATGTGTGTGGGGACAAAGAGACATTCTTATAAGAACTAAGAAATAGGATGGCTGTTGCTATGCATTGGAAAAATATAAATGGCTGTGGGTAATTAATCACACATTTAAGGGTAAATGGAGAACACAGAGGGTTTCTTTGGCTGCATATAGAAAGAGTCATTTCCTGCAACGAGGAGAGAAAAAGCTGAAGATCAAGCCCAGTTATTCAACAGTCAAAAAAAGTATGTTTTCCTGTGAAAATGTTCAAATCAAAATCCTGACAAAGCTGATCCAAAATGGATCAAATGTATTAGGGACACACAGAAATTAGCTTAAGTGATGTAAGAGGGAGGAGGGACATGCTATGAGTATGGCTCCTTTAAGGGTTGTCATGACACTGACTTTGCAGCCACCAAGAGGGTTCCAGCTAATGGCTCACATTTGAAGACCAGCTGAGGCCTTTCTCTGAGCTGAGGAGACTGCTTTGTTTATATTTCTACCTCTTCTTTCACAGTCAACCATTGGTTCATCAGGGTATAGCAGAGACAAGTTATATAGTCATATACACACAAGGAGAACAAAGCAAAAGCAAAAGACACTCTTGGATTAGTATTGAAGGGAGTCATCTGCAGGACCATCATTCTTCATAGGGTTAAATAATTTGTTCCGTTTCATTTAGGTCACATGAGTTAACAGGCATAAATAGTGAAAGCTATGAACATGAGCTAGACCACAATTTTCAAAACTATTTTAAAGAACTAGAACTCTTTTTGTTATTATTTCCACACCAATTCCTTTCCAGCTGACAAGTAATTGCTTTGCCTGAAGAATTTCCATTTTCCTTATTTGAAGGAGTGCATAATTAGTGCACTGGGGATAAGAAAGGGAGGCTTTATATAGTCTTGTACATTGGGTAGGATGTGAATGTGAACAAGGAGTCAAGTGCACAATAGATTTGTACACTTGAAACTACTAAAGAATGAGTTCTATTATGGACACTGGAGTGAAGTTTTCCAATGAAACGTTTGCTATGATGAAGAGAAGTAAGCATGAGAGCAAGGAAAACATAGCTGTTTCCTCAGAAGACCATTTACATGCCAGTCACCTAGATGCCCTGTCCCAAGTCTCCTTGGTATTTGGTCATTTCCAGACAGCTTTGTCCCCAGAGCAGCATTAGCTCCTGCTCCCTTGTTTTCATGCTGGAGAAAATTTGTCTCCATGTTTTCACAATGCATGTATCACAGGGCTACAATTCCACTGTTATCTTTCTCTGCTAACACTGGCTCACAAAACACTTGACACACACAACCTTTGTAACTACCTTTCTTTGGGCATCTTCACACCCTGTAGGGACACTAGCTGAGTAGCAAGAAGAATTTGAAGCCTAAAGGCTCTCTCCATCTTCCTAGGAAGTTTCCACTCTTAAGTATTTTCAAAGAACAAGCATCAGGTTGGCCCCCATAAAACCTATTCGAGCTGACTTCCCCTCAGCACCTTTCCTTTAGACACATCCAGAAAAGGTCATACTACATTCCATAGCCAGCAATCTCCAGCCACTGGCAACACATGCAGAGATCATTCCCATGGATGAGAATCGTTCATCTCTTCATTACTAGAAGGACAATGGAAACTTCTGGCCACCTGGATGACCTTGAAGATTTTTGTAGGTTAGCCTGTGCTAGATGACCTGCCTGGCCAGAGGAACCTGATGCGAGTTTAATCCTGAATAATAAATGGGAACACTTTAGCTGGGCTTGCCTTTTACCTCTTCAGTTGCTTCTGCATCATATCTCTTTTCCCATACAGGATTCTGTGTATATTTATTCACTGAACAGTCTTTACAATTATGACTTGATTGCTGTGTAATGATCCCCTTAAGGGATGTGCAATAATTTTCTAGACATTCATTGATTTCTGGGCATTTAGGTTTTTTCCAATGTTTCAGGATTATAAATAATGTTGCAAAAATGTGTCCATTGCTTCTTTTCTTATTTATGTTACTTCCCTGTTTTGCATTCCCAAGGGTGAAATGACTGTCTTCAAGTGTAAACATTTCAGTGAAACAAGTCCAAAGGGGAAGAACTGTCTCTCTCTATGCTTCAAAAGTAAACTATGGTCTGGAAAATACTGGTTGACTGAGGCTACGTCTTTGCACCTTTTGTGTGAATGTAAAAGCAAGGTAAACATTCTTCTCCAGTGAATTAGCGTCAGTCACACAGGCACTACCAGTAGGCTGACCAAATAGGCTTCAAGTGCAGGCCTGTGAACAGTGCAAGAGAAATTATCTCACCCTTGGGTTCAGAACAACATGAAATTGCGCTATCATTTTCTCAGTTAATAGTTCTTGCCATCCCTACGTACATCTGTGTGAAACCAACAGTGTCCGTTTGGCAGTAAAACACAAAGCAAAGGTTGCTCAATTATTACTATATAGAAATAAAGCTTAACTCATTTATCCTGGATAAATGAATGTATAGTACCAAAGGGTAAAATATGAGTTTACGTGTCAGATTTTTGATCAGGGACAGTGTTGTGATGGCCACAATATGCAAATGCACTTACGAAACCCTCTTCCATTTCCCACTTTCTCTGGTTTTTGGCAACTAGGATGGGTTCATAGAGCTTCCCCTCAAGGCGAATTCCTTCCTTACTCTGCCATCTCCCTAAGGGAAGCATATTTCACAATACTTACACTACAATGATATTTGTTTCACTTCAACAAAAATTTATTGAGTGTGTATGCAGTGAGGCATATGGAAAGAATATGGGCTTGAGTATCATGCTGACCTGCTGTGTATTCAAAGAAATTTATGTATTATTTTCTAAATTCTAGTGCTTTCATCCATTAAATGAAATGAATATTTCCTCTTTTACAAAGAAAGGGTTGCAGAAAGATGCCCTGTACACACTAGGCACTCAATAACTGTTCATTCTTATTTTTGCGTGTCTAAGTGAAATCCTGAAATGAAAGACGAGCTTCCTTTCTAATTCCAGTCTTAGCAGAATGAAAGACAGGGAAAAAACATAGCTATCATGCAAGAAAGTCTGTGACAAATATCACTAAGGAAAGACAAAGTGTGAAGAGAAAGGACAAGGAGAGAGAATTTTAATTAACTCGTGGTCCAGTTTCTAGAATGAGATGGCAATATGAGTAGTGAGCATAAGCAGAGATCCAGATTCAAAGTCCTGGATTTCACTCCAACTACTTTGAGGTTAGGTTTCTTCATTTGAAAATGAAGACATGAATTAGTAGTCACTCTTTACAGAATTCAGAAAATAAGTAGCGCTTTAGAAGCAGATGCAGAATTGCTGCACATTTGAGGCCATCTTGGTTTGTATAGTAAGCTCCAGGCTAGCTAGCACAACAAAGCAAGGTCCTGTCTCCAAATTAACAAACTAGCCATAAGACAATGTGCATAATTTTCTGGGTAACTGTCAATGCTTTAAATGACAATTACAAATTTAATTATCTGTGAAGCTCTGTGCAGGTAGGAGGATGGGACATAGAACACAAGAGAACGAGTTGGGCATTAAACACATATTAGTAGAATTGGCTAAGGGCAAAACTTGAGAAAGAATGCATAGAAAGTAACCCGTGCCACAGGGTAAATGAATGATATAAACAGAAATAATAGTGTTTTTTAAGTTGGATTGGTGTGAAGACTCGTATCAATGGTTAGCTAAGCACATCTTTACAGTTTCCTTGAGATCATGTGCAGCTCTTGAAGTTTTTACAAAAAGAAGTAAAACCAGTCTCATTTCAGAAACAATGTCTACATGTGAATACCCATGTGAAATGTTGCTTCCTTTAAAAAAAACTAAAGGTGGAGGTATGACAAAGGCTTTTATGATGAGAATTTTATCCTGAACTGTCTAGGTGGGCCACATGTAATAACAAAAGTCCCCTTCAGAGGAAAGTGGCAGTGGAAGAGGAGAGGTAAGGTAAGAGCTGGGGACTGCAGATAGCTGGCAGAAGCTGGGAAGGTAAGGGCACCATTCCTTGGAAACCACCCGTAGCTTGCTTTTCAGACTTCTGACCTTCAGAATCATAAAAGAATCTGTTTTGTGTTGTCAGCTGCTGGGTTTGTGGAATAACACACAATAGCACTTGAAAACCTGCAGACATGCCACCTCTGTCTGCTGTCTCAGCTCACCACTGATGATCTCTGTCCTCCTTCCATACCCACATGCCTCAACAATAAATACATCGAAACTTTTCTCTTGGGATTTCTTTGGGAATGCAGTGAATATCATCCAACAAAACATCTTGGAACTTACTAATGAGACTCAGGCTTTTTAAAAGAAATTTTTACATATTAATTATAAAAAATAATGGAATTCATTATGAACATTTCATAACATGTGTAATACACTTTGATCACATTTGCCCACTACGTCTGTGAGACATAACTTTAATGATCAAATTAACCCATGTTCTATTTGTACACAGAATATTTATGGTGAGGTGTTTTGCCTGATCACTTGGGCAGTGCTTTCGGTTCCACTCATGGCTTGTCTGCTGCAGGCCTACAGAAGTCCCACAGACACACAGTTACATTCCAAATTCTGGACTCCCCAAGTAGTTCCATCTTTCAGATATAGGATGTACTTATAAGACTTTTCTGGTTGCTGTTATTAATTAGTTTGGCCTTTGTACAGCCTAAAGAAAAAAAGTCACTAACTTTTAAATACTGTAAAAGTTACAAGAAACTGAAGAGGTAAAAAATACATATTGAAAAAGAAGGTGTGTTAAGAACTTTCCAGGGTGTCTTTGTGTCCCTACACTTAAATTTCTAGACCCCATGACTTCAGCCAGAAAACATTAAAATGAGTTCCTTGTACTATGCATCATTTGTAGGTGGAGCTTTTCTGAGCTTTAATTTGATGTTTGACCCTCCACAGAATTGTCAGGTACTGCATGAAGTGTGAGGTTCAGAGAGTACCTCAGTTCTTACTAGACAATAGTCATGGTATTATTAAACCACCTAAGCATGCAGGGTCTCAACCACAAAATGTAATTTTCCCTACTGCAGGGACTAATCAACTACTATAGACTGAGAGCCCTAAAGGGACTTTTTATCTGAAAAACAAAAACAAAAACAAAACAAACTTTCTCCTTCCAACTGCAGTGGAGCTAATTTTAGTTTTGTCTGTCCTCAAGGTTGCAAACATTGGTAGACATTCAGCTTGATGAAGAACAGATAAGCAGAGGACCTTATATGAATCCAATCTGTGGCAAAAATTAAAGAAAGATGAACGTTCCAACCAAGGTTCTTGGTGACACATTAGCAAATTATGTTTCAGAATTCCACTATAGGTAGTTCCACCTCATGTGTTAGTGTCTTATATTTTTACATATTTTAGCTACAGGGACTATATACCCATTCTCTATTGCTTTCCTCATAAGGATTTCCCTCTCTTCCAACCCAATTTTCTTTTCATTTTTCTCTTGGCACCCATCCTCCACTCTCTTCATATCCAAACACTAGCCATGAACTAGAGTTCAGGATTGGTGACAGTGAAGCAGAATTAGTAGAGGGATAGAATCTACACACCTCAGTGCCTGAGCTTCTGGACCTGATCAGTGTTCAGAGACCCTTTCTGATAGGGAACCACAATTCCAAAGGTGTTGGGCCATTGATTTACAGGTGCCTATTGCTAGCAACCAAATGCTTCTAACTGATTCTCAAGTTATCAGTGGAACCACCATGATTATTAATGACAGAAAGGAAATTATGAGTATTAAACCTTCTATTATCATTTTACCTCATTTTAAAATTTATTTTATCTGGTATATAAAGAAAGACATAAAAACTATACATATATGATATGGAATGCTTTCTAAGTTCTTATGTCAACTTTTCATAGTGAATATGCTAATTTTTGTATATCATTCTGATTTTTATACATATGTTATCATTGAGCACCCAACTGGTATCTCAAAAGGAAAGAAAGGGAATCCATGTTTTTAATTACTAAGAGGCAGCTACCAAAGCAAGGAAAGGCACATGGCATCGGTTGTTCCTAGACCATGCAATCAACATGGAATGATAAAGTGCAGTGCACTGACTCTTGAGGTGGAAAAACTTTTGATTATGTGGATTATACGATCAGAAGCAGCAAATCCACCTGGCTGTGAGCCAAACTACAATTGCAGGAAGGGCACTGTATCTCTTGTACATACTCAAGGATGAGCTCATGGAGACATCAAAGGAAGAAGTTACAAGTACAGTCCAGGACTGATTTGATTGCTTCAGGACACAAATTATTTGGCATAACACCAGAGATTGGGGGTAAATTCCAAGTACTTATGCAGGTGACCCAAGACTTATAGCTGCTTAACTTGGAACTCTCATTCAGGAAATGATTAAGATGTAAGTGAAGGATGCCGTCTGCAGTGTACATGGAGGATCTCCTGGGAGGATAGGGCTTGGGGGTCTGGCTAGAAGACCAAGCATAATTTTTGATAATTTTATTGAGACATGTAATCAAGGTTCTGAAGGACAAACTTAAAAGTGAGCTTGTCAAAGTAATGTGTGCTTTACAACATCAAAGTTATTCAGGGAAAATAACTAGGGCCTTACTTAATGCAAATATTAAATATATTTTCCCATTACAATAGAAAGTTGATTGTGATTGATTATGAAAATACCTGTTAATCAGAATACTACTCAGTATTCAATAGAATATCTATGTCAAGATCATTAAAAGAAGTACAACCTAGGAGTCACCCCTGCTGGCCTTCTTGCTCTGGGTATAATAAAGGCTTTATATTTAAATAATTTTAATGTTCTGATGAATGCAGCCCAAGGAAGCTAAAGACTATATTCATGTACTCATTTTATTTCTCCCTATAGGTGCTTTATCATATGATTTAGCTCCTCAGAAAACATCAGAAGACAGGGGGAACAACCTTAGGCAAAAACTTCAATGATCACTCATAGGCATCTTCCTATAGCATCAGCCAGAAGTCTTCCTTCTGTAAAATTAACATAAATCACAGGTAAAGACTTATATTTCATTCTGATATTTTGAAAATTAAGAAATTGTGCTATGTCTTAAATCTCTTGGATTAAGTTTCAAATGTGTTGCAGTAAGTTAGGATAATTTAATTTTAGTTATTAAGAGACATAATCTTAGTTACCTTCCCAAAGTAGAAAAATGTAAGGGAGATCACTGCATATCTCCCAGTTGTAACATTAATTCATGTTAACTTTATCCATAAGAAAGCTTTCTAGGGCTGGAGAGATAGCTCAGTAGTTAAAGACTTGATGACCTGGGTTCAATTACCTGGTACCTGCATAAAGCCAGACATACAAAGTGGCTCGTGCATCTGGAACTTATTTGCAGTGGCAAAAGGCCCTGGTATGCCCATCCCTCCCCTTGCAAGTCAATCAAAAATTTTTGAAATGGATTACTGGGACAATTCCTAGGAAAAGGAGAGGAAGAAGGGGTGGAGAAGAGGAGTGTCAGAAGGGGAACTGAATGAAATGTTGGGCATGTCACATTCCCCAGTCTGCTGTAAAGGTTTTAGTACACATGTATTAAATTTATCAAGAGGAGGCAGGACAGCTCACCTGACTAACAGTGAAAGCAATTTTGAAGGTTCTTTCAAAATGATTGCTATTGGGCCTTTACAGGAAACATTGGCTCTAAAGGGGAAAATGGCAATAGAAGGATGTTCCTACGAAGGAAAACAATTATAAGTATTCTTAATTGCCTGGAAATGATTTGTCATGCAGAATTGGCATGCACAGCACATTTATATAACTGGGTTGGAGGAAGCAATGTTGTAATACTGCATATTTTCTTTGAACATAGTGTACCGATAACACATTCAGGATAGGTGATCTGATTTTCTCTCCCATCTTCCCTTTCCTCCATCCTCCACAGTTTCTTCAACTGTGGGCACTGGGGAGGGATCGAGGGGAAGAAGAGCAGGGATAAAATAACTATAAGAGTCACTGACTGCTACTTGATGTATTTTATTATTTCAGGAATTCATTCAATGCTGGGCTGCAATTACATTTTAAAAAGGAAAATAATGGGCTACTGACATGTATATGGTTTTAGAAATATAAGGTCTCATTTTCTCAGCTGGAATTTCCCCTACAATGTGCATTTGCATTACATTAGAGATACGCTTTTGGAAAAAGAAGATCGCATGTATTCAGACATTTTGACATTATCTGGGTCAGAGGGAACATTTAAAAGCAATAGCCTTACAAGTACCAAGGCTATCTTACAGGCAAGCATTGCAGTGCATTAGGGAAGTATGAGGCCAGCCCTGGACGTCTTCCTGAATTGGCAATGTTTTATGACATACCTGCCTAACCTAGACATTAATCTACTGAAGATGGATTGGCCTGGTCATGGTCCTCTGCTAACCTTCAACGGCATGTACATTACCTAAATTGAAATCTGCACTTTTTCATGCCACGTATGGTTTGATGTGACGGTCTAAGGAATGTCGGGTGGATTAGAATTGGTTTTTATGTGGAAGGAAGCTCCCTCCTATTTACCTTTCAGCAGAACAGCTGCAGGCTTTCCTTTCACTTGACAATGAAGGCATTCATCCCCACTGTTCACCCCAAGAAGAGCTACTCTGACCAGCTCAGAATTGCATAGCCTTTCTCAGGTATGTAAGCAACTTGCTGCCTTTCCTGTTCCCAGAAGTGCCAAAGACATAATGAAAAAGGAATGCAGAAGTTTTCACCTGTTGTAATTGTCTCATAAAGCCTTGTACAATAAACTCTTTGTCATCTTCCAAGAAGAGGTCACTTGCAGTGTCAGTGAATACATGAGGGCTTTATGTGCATAGAAAGACCTCAGTTATTGGTGTGATGTTGCAAAAGTAAAATCTCATTGAAGTTGCACAGGGTGTCTATAATTTTCTAATCTATGCCCTTGTTTCCCAGGTATGACACTCAATAATTACCCTGCAGTAACATTTCTTCCCTGAATGGGCAGGGGACTAGATTTTCATGGGCCTTTCTATAATTGGAAGAATAAGAGTTTGGACCCAGGATCTAGGAAACAATGAGTATTTATGGAACTTTCATTCCTGAACTTGGCTGGGTTTTTTTGGATATGCAAAGTGTAAAACTACTTGGATAGTATGGGTGTTAAGGGCATAGGTGCTATGGATGGACAACTGGAGATGAGACACTCCTTCTCCACACATATTAGAGATCTGGGAAGGTATGAAGGCTAAATGGGGCTCTATAAGAATCCTTCCTCCAACAGGTACTTATGAAACACTTCCAAGAACCAAGCACTGATATACTTCCAGCCGTTGGGGATACAATGCTCTATCCAGCTTTCCTGGAGCCTAAAGTGCTCCATCCAGGAAAGCATTTAGCATGCAGTGCTTGGTACATGATAAGCAAACCATAAATTTCCTATTATTGTCATAATTATTGCAATAAAGATATTTGGAGTCCAATTTATCTTATTTCCTTCAGTGGACAGTCCACATTGTCAACAGGAAGAACAACAGAAGGGTTGATTTAAAAAATGGTATTGACACACTCCAGAAAAGCATATAGCAGACATTTGACAACTCACACTTTCCATGCAATAACGTTTGTACAAACATAAGTTCTCTGTTTTGGCAATAGAATGTATCCCTATACTCTGGATGTTTTCACATCTAGGTTATTGAGAACCAATTACATGCCAGACACTTTTGCATTGAGTAAATCTGGAAAGGCAGCCCTTGAGTCTTTCCAGTTATTAATACCAGTTTTGTTATCTATAATATTTTTGGAACAACTTCAAAACAAAAGAAATGATCTTACTCCTAGGCACAAATACTCTCAATGTTTGGTTCCTGAATATAAGTGATTAAAAAATGGCAAGGTTGAGAATCAAGGAATTGAATCATCCTGTCATAAAACCAAATTCACTTTTTTTACTGAAGCCTCTTAATGTAAGAATGCCATTGCCTGGCAGGAACCATTGGAAATGTGCTGCCAAGGGCTGTGACATAAGCAAGGTAACTCTGGCAGATGGGTGACAAAGAGCTAAAGGGAAAGGGATTGATATAGCTGGGCGGGAAAGCAGTCCACCTGCTGCAGTTATACCTGTCTTGTGCCAATTCCATTTGTTCCCACTTTCTTAGGCAATAAATTTCCTTGGTGAGTAATGGCACACACCTACCAATTTAGAAAATTAGAGAGATAGTTTCCGTTCCAGAGAATTAGTTCCAAAGGGGTGTGGAGAGCTGGAGGCTCTTTGAATTACCCAAATTCTCCAGAGTAATTCCATAGAATTTGTCTCACTGGCATTACAAAGCTTTGCAGACTGCAGGACAGTTGAATGGAGATCCTCTGTTATTCACACTTTGGTGAACACGTGGAGAAGGGCTTTGCTAAGAGCAAAGAGAAGCATTAAGCATCTCTGCCAGGAAGCATGCTGCAAAGGTCAAGGTATGGACCTGTGGAACTCAAGTTATCTCCCAATCTGAGAACAGTGGCAGTTAATCAAGGAATCCAATTTAATAAACCTACAGCCCCTCCCACACACATGCACACAGGCATACATAGATAAGATGGCCTCAAATTTGTCATCCTCCTGCCTCCCAAGTGGTCAGTATATGCCACCATACTCCATGTACAGAATCTTTTTAGAGGTACTGAAGTAATGACTAAAAGAGTGATAAGAGGAAGCCCTTATGTAGTTTGAATTTCCCTTGTGAATGTAATTTGTTTTTACTTTCCCTGTTCCAGCATTATAAAGACCTTACTTTGCTTTCCTCAGAACTTGGCTCCATTGTTCCTAAGAGTTTTTAGAGTACGGTGTCTAGAAGTACTCCCCTCTTACCACGTCATCTGAGACATTTTTGTTGAGGTAAAATGGCCATGTTCATTCAAGAAATCATGTGCTTTTAACTTCAAATGGGGGTGAGAACAGAAGCCTCATAGAAAATTCTTCACTTCATGGGAACTTTCAGTTCCTGGTTCCATCTCTAGGACCCAGAAGTACTAACAAAGAGCAGAAATGACTATGTAACTCACTGGCAGATTGTCTGTTCACATCCCCCACACAAAAGTCATAGAGAATAAAACACTCTCTAAGTGGGTGCAGAGGCAAAACTATATTTCTCTTATTGTGAAAATTGTACTATGTCAGTAAGGATGCACCAAATTAGCTGCAGTAACAAAAATCCAAAAATACATGTGGCTTCAACCATTCAGGTGACTTTGAGTTTATACTATGCACTTAACTGGGCTTAGTGAGGGCTCTTCTCAACTACGACCCCTGATGATCATTTGAAATTATAACCATATACCTAATAGAATAAAATATGGGAACACTGGCTTTTAAGTATATCCATTCAGTGGCAATACACAGCATATCTTCTCCTGATTCCTTGGTTAATTAAGGCATATATTTAAACCCAATTTTAAGGAGGCAGAGAAAATCTTCTCCCATATGTCAGGATTGATACACCCAATAAATCATAAATTATAGTAAGGTTCCTAAGAGTCATGTTCATTTGCTATTGCTATCTAGGGGAAAATTAGAACCCCTGGAAAACATTTTTTACAGGAAACAAATTTGGTGTCATATTTCAGGGAAGGAGATGTTGACATTTAATGATGTGAAGCTAGGATTATGTGAACAACACAACAAATTTTCTGTTTCAAAATGTCATTGAATTTGAGAATGATTAAGCCCTTCATTAGGAACCTAACCTTCTTATACTTCTTGTCATAAGCAAATCCATTCTCAAACACAAATCAGGTAATGCTATAAAGCTTTAGTAGTGTAAGCTGTGGTAATGGTGGAGAACTAAATAAAATGAGCAAGTTAATAGAATAGAAAGGAAGCCAGGACTTCCAGCGAAGATGGTGTCCTGTCCACCTAACTGCTCCAGAACTCTGGGGAAGGAGAGGAAAGGAATTAAGGGGTCACTAGGACTTTTAGGGGAGAGCAATCTCTAACAGATCACCAGTGGGAGGGTGCGGAGGGGCAAAAAAGGGAATCCGCTGATTCCCATGCTCTGTTGGGAAACCCACCAGTCCCCCAACCACCCCAAGTGGCCATCCTAAGCAGAGTCCCAGCCTCTGGCTACTCTCGCAGTAACTGCAGGCAAGGAGACCCAGGCCAGTTGTCCCATGTGTGCTGCCAGAAGGCCTCAGATACCCAAGCATATCCTCAGCAAAAGAAACACCTCTAGAGGCCTCACTACACCTGGTCTAAAGCTATGTTATAATAATAAAAAAAGACTGGTACTGGCATATAAACAAGAGTATAGGCCAATGGAATAGAGTTAAGGACCCAGACTTTGGGTCAAGTAACTACAGCTACTTGATATTTGACAAAGGCCTTAACAACATAGGTTGGAAAAAAGACAGCATCTTCAACGAATGGTTCTGGATAAACTGGATAACGATATGCAAAAAATTTAAACTTGATCCACACATCTCGCCATGCACAACAATCAAATCCAAATGGATCAAAGATCTCAATATAATACCAGAAACTTGGCTAGTACTGGAAGAAAAGTTAGAAGGAACATTCCATGATTTAGGAATGGGAAAAGACTTCCTGAGCAAAAGCCCAGTAGCAAAGGATCTTAAATAATCACCCAACCGATGGGATCTTATGAAGCTGAAAAGTTCCTTCACAGACAAGCATACAATTAGCAGAGCCAATAGGGAATATGTTAGTAAATTAATAGGAAATATCAGTTAGCATAATTACTTTATAAACTAATACACTTGAAGATATAAATATTTAATGACCCAGAAATGCATATATATGGGTGCATACATAATGAATCATATATGTGGGTATTCATTGTAACCTTGTGTAAGCTTGCAAATAATTGAAAATAGTATGTCAATGAGAAGGACTCTGGCTCTTAGAACATCCTGAAAGGCCATTTTGAGTCAGGGTTGGCTCAGGACTTGTGACTATATCTTTCTTTCTGCCAGTACTGATTCTGTCTCGGTCCTCCACACAGGTGTTAATCCTCTCAGAAATCTAATTATACCTCACAATGCTAATCTCTAGGTCCTTTTTAAAGAACCTAGTTTATGATACTTTCCAAGAAATTGATTTCAGTTTCAGACGTCTATAAGATGTGTTCCAGAAAATGCAAGTCTTCATCTAGTGATGTGTGGTGGATTTGTTAGCCAAGATATGCCAAACAACCTATGTGTCTCCTACCTTGGTCCCTTAACTTACTTTGGAACACAAAGAGTCAAGTAACTTTCCTGGTTCTCAGTTCTACCTTCTGTAGAATCAGGAGGAATTAAATCTCATATTCCATAAAACAACACTTTAAAGTCAATAATTAACTTTCTAGAAATTTTAAAAGTAAATGAAAAGCAGCTTAACATTTGTTGATAGGGCTCTAGATCTTCTAATTTATTTATTTTATTTACTAGAGAGAGAGAGAGAGAGAGAGGGAGAGAGAATGGGCACCTCAGGGCCTCCAAACTCTGAAAACTCCAGATGCATGCAGCACCTTGTACATCTGGCTTACATGGGCCCTGGGAAATCAAACCTGGGTCCTTTGGCTTTTCAGGTAAGTTCATTAACCACTAAGCCATCTCCTCAGCCCTCTTTTCTTTTCACATATGTATGTATATATGTATGTTCATGCATCCATGTGTATTTATGTGAGTATAGATGTGGGTGTCTGTGCATGTGGTGGCCAGGAGTGTCATCCTCAGGAAGGACATCTGCACAGAAGCACAGTCTTTGGTCTGGAAGTCATCAGTCAGCTAGCTAGCCAGTGAACCACAGGTATCTGCCTACTTCTGCTACCCCAGCACTGGGATTTAGGAATATGCCAGCACTACCAGCATTTTATATGGATACTGCAGATAAAACTCAGATCTTAATGCTTGCAAGGCCAACTCTTTACTGACCTGACTAAGCCACCTTTCCAAGTCCTCTTGTCTTCTTCTGACTACCTCCCTGGATGTTAGCTATTTCTAAATGGTAATTTATGTGTTAGAAGGTATACAGGTGACAGGAAAGAAGATTAAGCTAAACCTAGAAAACTTTGCAAACTTGATGCATACATGAAAGAGATTGTTGTGATTAATTACTAAGCTCATTTTCCTAATTTGTTTTTCTTTTATAAAATGTCCTCTCTAGATCAGTCTGAGCCCAAGTGAGACTCTACTTTGAAAAACCAAAAAGAAGCTCTCTCCCTCCCTCTCTCTCTCTCTCTCTCTGTGTATGTGTGTGTGTGTGTGTGTGTGTGTTCATGTGTGTGTGAGGGAGTATACATGCCACAGGGCATTTCTCAGTTTTCACCTTATCTCAAACAGGGTCTCTTGTCACTCACGACTGTGTACACTGTGTATGCCAGGCTAGCTGTCCTACAAGCTTCCAGGGACTCTCCTATCTCTGTCTCTCACCTTGCTGAAAGGAACACGGTGCTTCCTTCACATAGATTCTGGACATCTCAACTCAGCCCTCACACTTGTGTGGCAAGTGCTCTACCCACTGAACAATCTCCTCAGTCCTCTTTTTTTTGTGTTTAGTTGCCACCCTGATAATTCTCAGTGGCTCCAACTAATTTCTAGACTTGGCTTTGCTCTCTTGGGTCTTTTTTAATGTGTGTGTTTGAGACATGCATGTTTCACTTTCAAGATCTTTACCTATGCTCCCTTTGCCTGACGCACCACACTCTTACACAGCCCCCATCTCTCAGTTCAGCTGAGAAGTTAAATCTTCACGGAATGTTTTTCCTGACTGCAAGTCATGACTTCTACCTACTTGGACTGTTTCTGTTGGCTATCCTCCTCGAGGATAGTAGGGGATTCCTAGGAACTGTATGTAACAACACATGTGAGAGTGACATTGAATACAACTCCAATTTTAAAAAAATTAAAAAGAAAAGGCTGGGTGTGGTGGAGAATGCCTTTAATCCCAGCACTCAGGAGGAAGAGTTAGGAGGATTGCCATGAGTTCGAGGGCACCCTGAAACTACATAGTGAATTCCAGGTCAGCCTAAACTAGAGTGAGACCCTACCTCAAAAAAAATGTTTGAAAAATTATTTAAATGTACTATTAGCAGTAATTTCTAGTAATGCACTTCAGAATAAAAGAACATATAGCAGTCAATCATTAGACCAAACATAACTCAAATCTTTGCTTTAAAGAATTTAAACAGTATTAATAATAAGAACTAATCACATGTTATATGATTTGTATTTAAATTTTCTTTGAGAAAGTAGGAGAGAGTGTAGCAAGCAAAGAACACACACTGAACCATTCACATGTTTCCAGCAAAGAAAGAAATCGATTCCTTTCAACAATACCTTCTGTGGTAGATGGAAGATATCATGGTGCTGTCTTTGATTCTATTCTGTGTCAGAAGAGAATTTTATATTTCCACTTGAATCTGGGCAGATTTTATGACTGCTTTAGCCAAAAGGAATTGTGAATCACTTCCTAGTCTCAGGCCTTAAATAAGCAACTTCTACTTTAGTTTCCAGAAGACAAAGTCTACCATGCTGGAGAGGCTATTTAAGTATCCCAGTTGTCAACCTTAGTAAGCTCAGTCTCTAGAAAGCCAGATATAGGATAAAAGCCAAACCACTACCTAAATGCCACTGTATAACTCACATCAATAGTGTGTAGAACAAAAGAGCCTTCCAGAAGAGCCCAGTACAGATTCCTGGTCCACAACCCTATGACATATAATCAGATAGTTGTGATTAGCATTGGGGACATGGTTAATTGAACAACTAGTAATCAAAGAAGCCTCCTTAATGTCTTTTCTTCAGTGGTCCGGCCTTCCTTTTACTTACAACGTCAAATAAGAGATGGCCGCAGTTCTCTAACACAGTTTAAGAAAGCAAATTTAGCAGGGCGTGGTGGCGCATGCCTTTAATCTCAGCACTCGGGAGGCAGAGGTAGGAGGATTGCCATGAGTTCGAGGCCACCCTGAGACTCCATAGTGAATTCCAGGTCAGCCTGGACTAGAGTGAGACCCTACCTCGTAAAATCAAAAAAAAAAAGAAAAGCAGTTTTTTTTTTTTTGTTCAAAAGTCTTGCTATGGTGAGGCATTGTAGCACATGCCTGTCCTCTCAGAATGTAGGAGGCTGAGGCCTGAAGACCTGAGATACATAGCGAGATTTTGCCTCAAAACTAGGGGCTGAGGAGATATCATAGTGGGTAAAAGTGCTTATTATATAAGCAAAAGAACCTAAATTTGATCCCCAGCAAAAGATTCAGGGAGGGTCACTAATGTCTGTCATCTCAGTGCTGAGGGGTATAGAAATAAAAGACAGGATCACTGGCCAGCCAGTCTACCCAGACAAACAGTGAGAACCAGGTCTCATGAGAGACTCTGTCCCCAGAAAATAAAGTGGAGGGATGATAGGGGAGGACACCTGACCTCCATTTGGAAGCCTGCGCGTGAGTAGGGGTGTGCACTTCTGCACACAGACCTGGACGTGCACACGCACACCTCATTCTACAACAAGCAAAACAGAATGACAACCACACTAAAGGTTGCCTGGTACTTAGAGCCAAAAGACAGTTTCAATTGGCAATGAAGCTATCTGTCATGATTTGTAAGGCGTAAATATATTTACAATGAATTTCTAAAGGAAGACGAAATCTAGCACATGAAAAGCATTCATTTTGAATGTAGTATCTCCCACCTTCACCTTTTTCCCCTTATTAATACTGAACTCACTTTCATCTGCCATCAAAAGGACTTTTTTATTTTTGAGAGAGAGGGAGAGAGAGAATGGGTGCGCCAGGGCCTCCAGCCACTGCAAATGAACTCCAGATGCATGCACTCCCTTATCCATCTGGCTTATGTGGATCCTGGGAAATCGAACTGAGGTCATTTGGCTTTGCAGGCAAATGCTTCAACCTCTAAGCCATCTCTCCAGCCCCAAAATGGACACTCTTGAGACACACAAAGATGGGGATTTTTAAGGCCATATGTTTGTCATAGTTGGCAACATAGAATAGGATGCTTAGCTAGGCTTTCAAACTCCCAGACCTTCCTTCCTCTCCAGCTGCCCTTGCCCTCTTTGCCCTCACATATATCTAGCTGTGAAAATCAAGGACTTTTAACATGAGCTTCACAACTTACCTGCTTTGAAATCACTTGTGAAGCTTGTCCTAAATGAATGTATTTCTGGTCGGATAAACCTGATGAATTCCAGAAGTTTGGGTTTAGGAATCTGCACTTCAAGCAAGCTCCCTGGTAAACTTAGACTTGAATCATTATCTTTAGCGACATTTTCTGGTCTGTGCTTCTTGCCCCTTCCTGTAATCAATGTGTATGAATTCTTCCAATGTCCTCCTCTTCTTCTGTGTCTTCTTTCTCCTCTATTTCTTTGAGATGGAATTCCATGAAACCTGCTCTGGCCTCTAATTCACTATGTAGCCAAGAATGATCTGAACTTATGGTCTTCCTGACTCTGTCTCCTGAGTTCTGGAATTACAGGCAATGTAATTATGAAATGTCCTCTGTTATAGGACATTTCACCTGTTTCTAAGTTCTGTCTTATTTCTTCACTCACAGGGTCCTTTCTGTTTTCTTGCTTCTCATTGTTCACTGACCAATTAAAGATCAATAAATATAATCTTTACACCTATCATTTTATTTTAGAAATATGTTTAAAAGACTATTTGAGACTGAAGGAAACTAAAAATACAAAACAGATGGATGTATATCAACTAGCTATTTTTTGTTGTTGTGGTGGTTAGCTTTTTCGTTTTTTGAGGTAGGGTCTCCCTCTAGCCCAGGCTTCCCTGGAACTCATTATGTTATATCAGGCTGGCCTTTAACTTAGATCGTTCCTCCTACCTATTTCCTGAATGCTGGGATTAAAGGTATGTTCCACCATACTCAGTCAGCCTATTTTTTAAAAAAAATAAAAGACAATATAAGGGGGTCTGGAGAGATGGCTTAGAGATTCAGAGCTTGCCTGTGAAGCTTAAGGACCCCGGTTAGAGAGAGGCTCTATTCCCCAGGACCCACGTTATCCAGATGCACAAGGGAGCGCACACATCTGGAGTTCGTTTTCAGTGGCTGGAGGTCCTGACCTGCCCATTCTCTCTGTCTCTCTGCCTCTTTCTCTGTCTGTCTATCACTCTCAAATAAGTAAATAAAAATAAACAAAAAATAAAAAAAAAACACTATAGGGATAACTTCAGTTTAAATGTTGGAAGGATTAAATATACTAATGTTAGTTCCTGATTTGGATGCTGGTGTTGTGTCTATGTAGGAGAATATTCTTGTCTGAGAAAAAAATAGTTTTTAAAATATATTTTCCTTATTTATTTGAGAGGGAGAAAGAAGGAAAGATAGAGAAGGGGGGGGGGAATGGTGACTCCAGGGCCTCCAGCCACTGCAAACAAACTCCAGATGCATGTGCCCCCCTTGTGCATCTGGCTTATGTGGGTCCTGGAGAATCAAACCAGGATCCTTTGGCTTTGTAGGCAAAAGCCTTAACTACTAGGCCATCTCTTCAGCCCTGAGGAAATATACTTTTAAGTATTTGTCAATAAAGCCTATAGGTTCTAAGTTTTCAAAAATATATCTGCTACAGCTTTTATTTTCAGAGTTATTTTCTCTCTGTTTAACATAAGAAAAGGGCCAAAACCCTGTTCTAATCATAGGCACATATTCATTTTATATGAATGACCACATTTACTTCTGATTCTAGTAGCTCCAGTTATCTGAGCAGTGAGCTGGCATGGCTTTTACCTTCCTCTCAATATTTTCATGTTTGGCTTCCATTAATCAGAACACACCTGTGTCCTTTTCACACAGTCAAGTAAATATTAAAATGCCCAGACATTACAATGGCATGGATACATGACTGAACCCAGGACTAGCTAATCAAGACTCAGGAAGAGCGAGTTTCAGGAAACCCAGATGTGTCTTGAGCCACCTGAAAAAATACACAGAGCTCACGTTACACATGGAATTCATTAGGTGTATTCTCTGTCCATTCCCAATCACTTTTCTCACCATTTTCTCCATGAAAATTAGGTGGTGTGGGTGTGTTCATTCACATGGCCTGGCTCCATTTCTCAAAGAGCAGGTATTGATCAAGGTCATAGAGTTCATTGCAAGACCTCAAGCGGTGAGGTGGGGGTGAAGACCTTCCTTTCACAGCAGTGGGGAATAAAGGGAGGAGCTCATCTAGTGCCTGGGACTCCTGACCTCCAGGTAATGTGAAAAATGCAGTGATTTATGTATTGTATTACACTACACTATAGGAAAATTTTGTGACACAATTTAGAGCATACTATATTTCCTCACAACAGTGATTTCATTTCGACCTTAACCATTACTCTGCAGTCTATAAAATATTTACATTCCCTTTCTAAACATATACATTATTTACTGTATAGTCTATAAAATATTTATGCAACATTCTCTAAAGATATGTATATTGTACATTATTTTGTCTCCTTTTTTTCCTCTCCTAGAAGTGAGCACGCCATAAACTGAGCTGAAATCAATTTTAAAAAGCAGCAATAAGGCAGGAGATGCTACAGAACTGAGAGATGAGACTTCTGGATTTTGATTGTGTCACTCTTACCTGCTTTTGTACCATAGACTTGTTTGCCAGAAGGATAAAGTGACCATGTGGAGAAAATGGTTACTAGGTATCAGGTGCTTTGAGTTGACCATGAAGAACTACAAGAGAAATTCAGTGTATACACATCCGCTACAGCAGACATCTTCAATGTCTTCCCAAGGTACATGTATTAAAGACATGTTTACACAAATGGTCTTATCTGGAGGTTATGGAACCTTAAAAATTTAGGGACCAGTTCATCTGAGAGGTCTCTTAAGGGAGTTGTGATACTTGTGTTTCTTTTCTTTGTCACTTTGCTTTCCAGCCATGAAGACAGAAGGTGTGCTGTGCCCTCATGGCTACCTTGTCACAAATTCAAGAATAATGGCACCAAGGGATAATGGAATGAGATTACCAAAAACTCCCAGTCAAAACAAATGTTTTCTTTTTTAATTTCTTCACAAAGATATTTGTTATAGAAACAGAAAGCTGATTCACACACTATCCATATGCATACAGTATACACATGTGTATGCAATATCCATTCCACCTAAGACATAACAAAACGTGAGATATCGATCTGGCAGGGTGACGGTATATGCATTATACTCTCCAAATTAATCAAATGAGAGCCATGCTCTGGTTTCACTTGGTTTACATCTATCTACATCTCTGAGATGAAGCAGAGATGCAAATGGAAGAAGTGAGATACTCATTAGAAAACTGGGGGGAGTTGCAGATAACACTGTCAACATTTTCCAAGTCTTTAATAATGTTTACACACCCTCTAAGGAAGCAAGTCTTACAACTGGATTGTTCCAATTATTGCAGTTTTTTCTAAAGCCATCAAACTCATTATACAATTTAGAAGAAACACTGACTTGGGAAATATGCCTATATAATACAAATATCTGGCTAAGAATTGTTTTTGTTTGTTGTTTTGTTTTTTGAGGTAGGGTCTCGCTCTAGCCCAGGCTGACCTGGAATTCATTCACTATGTAGTCTCAGGGTGGACTTAAACTCACGGCGATCCTCCTGTCTCTGTCTCCTGAGTGCTGGGATTAAAGGCATGTGCCACCACGCCCAGCTTGGCTAAGAAGTTTTTAAAAAGTCACCCCTAAGACTGTATATTCTTCATCACACTAATCTGGTTTGTTGTCATCTAGTCAGGGTTCAGCCTTTGTTCATATTTGTCGGAATGCACAGTGCCATCAGTTCTTCAAATTGTAGAGAAAGAAGGCTTCATTTGAAATAAAATAAAATAAAATAACAATAATAATAATAATAATAATAATAATAATAATCATAATAAATAAGGCTGGAAGGAGTTGGTTTGGAGCTCATTAGAAATCATTTAACACCAAGCTAGAAACCAGCATTCTTTGAAGGAGCCCTATTAGTTAATGTATACAAGAAGTTATCAGAATTTGTGATAAGTCCAGAAAACCAAACATGGAAACCCATTAGATGGTATTTAAACCTTCCATTCATAGTCAGGCTTTAATAAATGTTTTAGAGAAATTAGAAAGAGAATGACAATAGCATATAACATTTACAGTAAAGGATCTTTATTTAGAATCCTCACCTGGAGACAAAAATCCTGATTTTTGATTGAAATAAATTACTAAATATTTAACAATTATTTGATAACCTCACAGGGAACTCAGTGGATCTAATATTACAAGCAGTTCTTTCAAAAGGGAATTTTGTGTTTATACTGACTGGAATGAAAAGACCCTCACCAGTATCCAGAGTGTGTTACTTTATAGTCCTTGCATTACAGAAATAAATATATTATGGTACACAGCATTGAGAATCAGGTTAGATCAAGGAAAAGCAGTTAGAAAATTTGAGTAATATTATTTCTCTTAAATGAATCTGCAAAGTCAAAAGTTGTCTTCTCTAGTAAATATAGTCTGTGTAGACAATTGAGAGACAATCCATGTGATATCTATAGCCAGGTAGAAAGTGTTATAGATAGGCAAAGTTGACCAAGTCTAAGCCCAAACTATCCCACAAGGATGCTCATAACACATTATAGGCATATTTATAGGAAGACCAACATTTCCATGAAGGAATGGCAATTCAAACTATAGCAAGTTATCACAATAAATTTTACATACCAAATGTTCTACATAGGTATGATTAACAGCTACCAGCAAAGGGAAAAATATCAGTGATATATATGCACATGCCAAACTTTAATCAATTTTGCTATTTATGAGACCTCTATGATTACCTAATTCAAAACCTTGCCTTTGGGTAATTGAATGATTTGACCTCATCTAAAAATTGTGGGTAAAAACCAATTAAATGCTAGAGAGTATCTTTAAAGCTAGTAATTTTTTCTTTCAGTAGCATTGATTTTTTGCTGTTCTTTCTGCTATTAATTAAATAGCAGAACTTATTTTCTCTACCATATTAATTACCATTCTCATTTGCGGCAACAAAATACCTATCAAGAGTAACTTAAGGAGGGACAGTTTTTCTTCCCTGCTTCCAGTTCTAGGGGATCCACCCTACCATGGTGAGGAAGGGATGACAGCATAGCCATGAAGCAACTGATCTGTCACAGTGTGTCTGCAGTCAGGAAGGAGAGAGAGAGTTGCATGTTAATGCTCAGTTTAGTGCATCTCTTAATTCAGTCAAGACTCCCACCCATGAAAGGTACCATTCACAGTTAAGTTATGTCTTCCCACCTCCATTAACCTAATTCAAGGAGCATCCTAAACATTCCAAGAGATTTGTTTCCAAGGTGATTCTAAATCCTGTCAAGTTGACAATACAAACCATCATAAGTCTACCACTTGTCAGTTGATACCCAATCATATTACTTTTAAGTCATAACCTTCCACCTTTTGTCTCCACAGTGTTCATCTCATAATGAAAAGTGCATTCAGTTCATCTTGAAAAGTATCTATAGTCTTTGACAATTCCAAAAGTGTTTAATAAGTATAGAGTTCCCTGTGAGATACAGATAAACTCTAAACTGGGAGCTCCTATAACATTAAAACAAGTTACACATTTTCAACATGCATTAGTACAGAGTAAACACTCCTAATCCAAAATGGAGCAATGGTACATAGCAAGGAGGGACTGGACCACTGCAAGACCAGAACACAGCAGAAAAAACTCTAAACTTGACAGCTTTCTATTTGGCATCTGAGATTCATGGCAGAATCATTTCCCTCTCTAGCTGTGCTGCCTATAGCAGTCAGAGCATCTCTTGGCACAGCTCAGTTCTGAATGTGTAGCTATTCCTCAGCAGATGTTCATGGTTTTGGTAGTCCAACTTCTTGGAATCTCCATTACAACCTATAGTTCACCTTCATAGTTCCATGTAATGGCATCTCCAGTCCCCTTTCAGGATCTCTGATTTTGCCACATATTACATGACTCGGTATTTTATTCAGGGATTTCATTTACAGTAATTCTCTCAAACCACTGAGCTAAACACCATGACCCTCTCAACCCTGAGTCTTTTAGGCTTTCAAAAGTAGTATCATATGAATGATACTGTCAAGTTCTACTGACATTTTAGGATGTAATTTGGTCTCCTCAGATATAATTGGAGTAGCCTCTGTAATATTCTGAGCTGATCTCTGTGGAACATTTCCCTAGGTGGTCATGTTTAACCAGAGACTCCCATCAGTTAAATCTCTCTTCCTTCAAATGAATTTGAATTTTCACAAGATGGAGCCTCCAAAGAGTGGGGTTTTGCCTTGGGGTACCTTTCTTATTGGTCCAGGGCAGTACCAAGCAAGAGCAAAAATTTTATTTTTCTTTTTTTCAACTTTATTTATTTATTTATTTCTCAATTTTTATTAACATTTTCCATGATTATAAAATATATCCCATGGTAATACCCCCCCACTTTCCCCTTTGAAATTCCATTCTCCATCATATCCCCTCCCCATCTCAATCGTTGTACTTACATATATACAATACCAACCTATTAAGTACCCTCCTCCCTTCCTTCTCTTCCCTTTATATCTCCTTTTTAACTTACTGGCCTCTGCTACTGAGACTTTTCCTTCTCACGCAGAAGGTGCTGTTTTTAATGGTTTTGATCTCTTTAAGAATTATGGCTGCTATGTCAGCATCAGACAATGCTACCCTGGCTGGAGCTTTCCCCTGTCAAACAAATTAGCATAAATTTTAAATTCTACTTCACTCACATTCTCAGGATATGGGAAGAATACAGCCAGATTCTTTTCCTTAATATCACATGAGTGGCCTTTAGCCAAGTTCCTAGTAGAATTCTTATTACTCTCTGAAACCTCATGAGCCAGTCCTCCATTGTTCACATTTCTTCTAGCATTCATGTCTCCCATCTTCCTACCACAATGGCCCACTAAGCTCCCAGAGGCTTTTCTAACCTAAAGTTCCAAGCCCTTCCACAGTCCTCTCACAAGCTATGTCTAATGGCCTATGAACCACATGGCCAGGTTTATCTCAGCAATGGTACCATTTCTTATCTTTTTAAAAATTTTATTTATTTTATTTATTTGTGAAAGAGAGAGAGAGAGAGTGACAGAGAGAGAGGGAGAGAAAGCAAGAGAGAGAGCATGCCAAGGCCTTCAACCACTGCAAGTGACCTCCACATGCATGCTCCACCTTGTGCATCTGACTTACATGGGTCCTGGAGAATAAAACCTGGGTCCTTTGGCTTTGCAGGCAAGTACCTTAACCACTAAGTCATCTCTTCAACCCCCATTTCTTGATACCAACTTTATGTTGTTGCAAGAAAATATCTTACAATGGTAACTTAAGGAGGAAGGGTTTATTTTTTGCTTACAGCTTAAGGGGATATAGTCCACAATGGTGGGAAAGACATGGTAACAGGGGTAGGAAACAATTGAGAATGTTGAGTCTCCAGTCAGGAAGGAGAGAGAGAGAGAGAGAGAGAGAGAGAGAGAGAGAGAGAGAGAGAGAGAGGAATGCTGATGCTCAATTCCCTCTCCCCTTTTTACTCAATCCAAGATCCCAACCCGCAGAAAGGTACCACACACAGTGGGTGTGTATCTTCCCACCTCAGCTAACCAAATCTAGAATCTCCCTCCATGTGCATGCCAGGAGATTTGTCCCCATGGTGATTCTAGATCCTGTCACATAGACAAGAAGTATGAACCATCACACCTCCTAAAGCTTCTTCTAGTATAGAATAGCAAGAAGACACTATTGGCAAAAAGAGGAATCCCAATCATTTGGCTGATCAGTAGGAGTAGGGATTCACCTAATTGGTCCAAAAGTCAAAGTATTTACAAGAGTTAAATGGAAGGGAACAAAGTTACAAATGTTATATTTGTTCTCTCTTCCTTTGTTTTGGGGGACTTTAAAATCTGGTAAATACAACAATAACTACAATTTATAAATTTCTAGCATTTGCCAAATATTACATTGTCTTTACGGATACCTATCTTAGTATTAATTTATTTAATCTTCACAACAGTCCTCTGAAACATACGCCATTGTAACATTTATTTTACAGAAATGAAAACTAAAACTTGTTGAATACTGATAACTTGTGTAAGGTGCCAAGCAAGAAAAGAGCCAAGATTTGAGTGCAAATATGTAATACTGCATCTTAATTTAACACATGTCCCTTGATAAGTTAGCTTTCAGATAGCCCAGTATCAAAAACATTTTGTTTGCTAAATCAAATATTTATTCATATAGAAAGAGTTAAAATAATGACAACCATGAGGTGGACAATGATATTTTGAAGGAACATGAGGGCCAAGCCTTGAGAGAAGATGAGACGAGCTCAGGAAAAACTCTACAACGCATGCCCTCTGCAGAAGACAGATCACTGGTAAGAGAAAGAACAAGCAAAAGGACAGGGTGACTTGTGCCCTTTCCTTTGAATCCTGACTACTAGAAGGATGCCTTTTCTCCTCTGGTTAGGGGCTCAGTGAAACATCTGCAGTGACATGGCTTTCATAGCAATGCCTCTGCTCTTGGCCTCTTGGCATTATTATTGGATACCTGCCTGTTATGGAAAGAGTCTGTGAGTGGCTGTTACAGACATATTACAAATTATATAAGACAACATATTTTGGAAAAAGTTTTCCTTCATCCAAAATAAGGATTATTTTGTGTGCCATTTGAGATAGTATTAGATTTGTCTTAGGGATAGGCTGAACCTGAATTTTGGCCTTTCTACTGACTGTATATTTGATTTTCTGAAAGGTCCCAAACATCTCAAGCAGCTTTCTTGCTAGGCTATTTTTCAAAATTATAATGAAAAACAAGTTGGCAATAGTTCTGCAAGTTGTATGTGTAGCAGATTAACCAGATTGCATTATTGCTGCAAAATTGTATTGTATGTATATAACACATTGACACAATTTACCTCCATTTATCTTTTTGAGACAGTTTAGGTGTGTCAGAGCCTCTGAAAGTAAAAGCTAGGAATGTAAAGGAGAATGTAGTTTTTATTTTTCTTATCTCTTTTTCCCAAAACCTTCATGGGGAATGTGCCTAGGTACCTAAATATATGGTGTGGGGCCTGATTTTATCAAAGGAATATAAAGGGATTATTCCCTTTCCTAAAACCCTTGTATCATCCAGATACCTGACATCTGAATCAATCAGTTCAGATCCCCATCCAGGAAACTGCTATAAAATACACCAATCTGGGTTTCTAGGTGGACTTTCACATTTTAAGGAACCCTTTCTTCTTTAGGAGCTTTATCCTTCTCTTAAGCTTCCTAAGCTCTATCTCTGCAAGCTCTATAATAAAATCTTTTTAAACTTAATCCCCTTTATGGTCTATGAATATCATTTGTTGAATTCATAAGACAAGAATTTGGAGGCTACTGACTCTGGAAGTTTTGTGTAACTGTGAGTGTTCATTGCCCTAATGGCCAAGTTTCTGCTCACCAAGAACCAAGAAAAGGTCCATTGCTCTGAAAGACACCCTGAATTCCTGCATCACTTTATTTAAAATGCAGGCCATAATATTTTCTTCAAGAATAACATTGTCATATCTGTCACGATTTCTCAGTCAGTTCAAGTTCACAAACATTTGTCACCATGCATGCCATCTGCCTTACTTGTGCTAAATGATTAGAAAACATCAGAAAGAAGAAAGAACATGCAAGTACTATAAATAAACTATAAAAGTATTCATTGAACATTTCATAGCACCTTAAAACCTAATAAGTTGTGAATTTACAATAAGCATAGATGAAATGTGAACACTGTTAAGCCATTCTATTAAAAAAGCAGTGGAATCACATGTCTTTAATCCCAGAATTTGGGAGGCAGAAGTAGGGGGATTACCATGAGTTTGAGGCCACCCTGAGACTACACAGTGAGTTCCAGGTCAGCCTGGACTAGAGTGAGACCCTACCTCAAAAAAACAAACAACAACAAAAAAAAGCAATGGACTTTAATTTTTTTCTGTGAAAATTTGTAGATTATCTGCTAGCTGCAATTGGCTAACATATAGAATTTTTAAGTTGTATACTGGATAAAACAGGGAGTCTAGGGGAAGCAAGCTTCCACATACATGAAATAAAAAGCATGGTTGTTTCCACATGTAGCTACAAGTAGATGAATGTAAGAAACAGGACCAGTTTGGTCCTCCTAAGGTTATATATGTCCGTACTCTACTTCCAGAGATGCGAATGGCTTATTTCAGCTCTAAGTTATCTTGTTATTTTCTGTCTCTAACATTGTTTACATATGGTGACACAAAAAGTAAATTTCATCATATAGGTTCAGTCAATCCATTTGCCAGGTAAAGCTCCAGTTCTCAGCTGAAGTAGTATGATACACCAGATGTATTGTGCATTTCAATATTTAATTTTATACAGAAGAGGGACATAAGCAGTTTGAATATCTATCTTTATATTTTTAATATAACTTTATATTTGGAAACATTAAATATAAGCATGACTTCATTATGCAGATTCTTCAGAGAAGCTGTATAAATTTTCTGGGGTACGGAGGTCAACTGTTAAAATTTCGGACATATTTGGCTGATGGGTGCAGTCACAATTAAGAGAGAGTGAGACCGGGTCTGACTAGTTCCAGTAAGATAATGAATTGACTGGCGGTCTGACAAGCTTTTACCTCTGTAGCCATTTATTGTGCTATAAATAATGAGTAATCTTAACCTATTTCTTCAAAAGGGAATGTGGGTGATATAGTTACCAAGAAGAAATGGGTGAGCCCTCTCCCCCAAATATGTCACTAAGCAGCTGGTGTGACCAAGCTTTATGCTGAAATTTCTTTATGCTAT
Organism: Jaculus jaculus; assembly: GCF_020740685.1. Taxonomy (NCBI): domain Eukaryota; kingdom Metazoa; phylum Chordata; class Mammalia; order Rodentia; family Dipodidae; genus Jaculus; species Jaculus jaculus. The sequence continues at coordinate 81,663,098 of NC_059102.1, forward strand.
AATTTCAATGCTGAGAATTGAAAAAAAAAGAAACCAGAGCATTATGGGTATGAAATATTTCAAACAGACTAGAGAAAAATGGGAGTCCATGTAGAATGTTTTAAGCATAATGGGTGCACTACTGAGTTTACAGAAGATGAGCTCCTGAGGTAGGGTTCAAAGCAACTTTGTAACCCAAATCACAGATGCCAAGCATTTCTTCTGGGAAAAAAAAAAAAAATCCTGGATGAAAGCTAGCGGGTTTGCAAAATGCATGTACAGTTAAGAAGGAGTGGCTCCAACATGCTGGAGAAAGAAGCTTCGGGTCTGCCCATGCTCCCAGCAGGTTTTCTTCCTGCATGGCTTTCCAGCACGAGGCATGGAATACAACTGCCTCATCAATGGAAGGTTCAGAAAAGTGCTCGCACGATCCTTGCTTTCTCTGTTTGCTTCCAAGAAAGTTTCTTTGAAGTCCAGTCATGAAGTGGGATGTACGTGAGCGTGTGCATGTGTGTTTGTGTGTGTGCTGGAGCTCAAGAGTGTTTCAATAAGGGAGGGCAAGTATGGAGGAAAGAAGCAGGCCATGGTGAGCGGTGAATAGATTTCTATAAGATTTTGTTATTCCAGGACTCTTCTGAAATCCTTCTTCCTAGCTGATCTTGGACACAGGGAGAAGAAAGGTGGGTGGGATGACGCAGAGTCTGCAGAAATAAAGAAAGCGTTGTTAATTTCCACCCAGCTAGAAGCATCAGAAGGCCACGGCGTCTGCGCCGCTTTCCTCTTTGGTCCTGGCGCAGCGTGTGCAGGCCAGGCCGCAGTAGGAAGGCGATGGGGCCGCGTGCAGCAGCGCTGGTTCGCACTCCTTCTGTCTTTCTCCACATGGATTTCAAATGACGCTGGGGTTTTCGGGGCCTAGGCCTGCTGAGACAGCTCCTGGAATGCCTATCTTGACTCTTTCTACCTGTAGTCGGTTTACTTTGCCGCGGGGCTGAGCAGGGCCTCTCCCTCCTCAGTGTCAGCGCTCAGTCAGCAAGTTACGCACTGTCCGCGATGCAGATGCAGCCTTTTCCTCCCCCCCTGGCCCTCTTTCTCAAACATATCCAGGAATGTCGGGGAGCGGCCATCTGTCTTCTGGACTCATCATTTCCTTTCTCTGTAAGCTCGACGACGAGCGTGTGTTTTAAACCTCCTCCCAGTCGTGGCGGACCTGTCTGCCTGAGGCCTCTCAGAGAGGACAGCAAATCCCTGGGCTCTGGCAGGTTCGAAGTTACTGGCTTCAGGAAAGCTGTGCCTTTGTTTTGAGAACCTGCATGAGTCTTGTCACTGTTCTTGGGGTCCCCAGAGGCTAATCTCTCAGGCGGAGTTTGATCCCTTTGGTCTGGGCAGAACATGGCAGAGTCTGTCTCTTCACTGTCTTCCTACCATACAGCAGGGTCCTACTGCTCGGGGCGCCCAGCACCCCCAGCCACCCTCTCTGGGCTAGAGCAAAACATTCACACCAGGAACACAATATATCATAGGTTTACCTCAGCTGTCTTCTCTTTGTATTGTGGAAACTCTTGCTGTATATGATATTTAGAAGATTTTTTATTCCTGCATTGTGAAGCATAATATGGATTTAGAAACAGATACATAAATCATTTAGGGTTGGGTTAATGAAATGGTATAAAGCAAGCAACTGTGTAACTGCCACTTTTTAAATTTAAAATGTTACTTCCCTTTTGACTTGTGGAAAATAAATAGAAATCTGAGTGAAAATATTGATTTGGGTTTGAATATCTTAGTGGTACATTTTTCTTATGTCTGTATATTTTAATGAGTAATAGACTATTAGGCTGTAGTTTTACTTCATGATCATTTTTAAACAAAATTTTATTTGAGGTAATTTCCCCCTCACAAAACTGCTGTATTTCAGGACTTTCTGTTCTTTCTGCATGAAAAATAAATTGATTTATGTATTAGAGAATGAATCCTTTGTATTTACATGTAATACAAAAAATCATCAATACTTTCAAGTGAATCTAGATCTCCCATATGAATTACTTTTAGAGCATTTTAAGTTCATGGCCATTATTCCCATCCTCATAAACAGAAGCAAGTGAAATATTTCACCTCCATAAATATTTAATGGTGCCGACTCTCTGTGCTCGGCATTGCTCTAGATGCTTGGCCATGAGGGAGAAGGCAGTATTTCTTGCTCTTTGGGAGTGTGTACTACCACAGCAATGGAAAAGGACACACTGGTCAGCATAGTACAGCTACCACCCTAGCATGCTAAAATGATAAGTGAGGTTGAGAAAAGAGAACAAGCAGTGGGGTAACAGAAATGAAAATGCAGCAGACAGGGAGTACATAGATTGTTGTTGTTTCAAGAACGTAAGTCCTCTTGAACAGATAAAATGACATCAAAGCATTGAGGATGGTGGAAGAATTTCCCATTTATTAACCTGGAGAATAGTAATCAAAAAATGGTAGATGATATAGCTTGAACTGAGACCTTAAAATAGTAATGTAACAAGTGTGCCTAAGAAAGAGTGAAGCCTTCAGAGCAGAGAATATGTGACAGAAAGTATGGGGAAAAGAGGTGCTAAGGGAAGATCTGAGAAGTGGGGACCTATACACAGCCCTACGTCACAGTAAAGAGTCTTGCTTTTGGAGATGGGGAGATGGATCAGTGGCATATACAAGGACCTTGGTTGGGATCCCCATCACCTTGTAAATGCAAGGCAGGTGTGGTAAACATCTGTAATCCCAGCATGGGGAGAGACAGAAGATCACAGGGCTTATAGTAGCTGAACGGGAAGCTCAGACTAACATGAGAGACCCTGACACAGGACAATACAATAGAGAGTGATCAAGGAAAACACCCCAATGTCAGCCTCTGGCCTCAACACACACCCACACATATGTGCACGCACACACTTGCACATGCATACACATGTTCACACATACTACACACACATATAAATTGTTTTTGTGGTAAAATGGTGAGTCTTACAGGTATCAAGCAAGACCTTAAAAAGAATGTTCCAGCTGTTAAACGTTTGTCTCTTGGCTCCAAGTTTGTCCTTCTTGTCCTTCACTTTGTGACCCAATCTGTCCTGTGTCTTTTTAGCAGGTTGCTCTTTGTTAAGCTCTGCCAACAAGAAGAATCATAGGGAATGGCAGTGAAGGAGAAGGCTCTGGCTTCTTTTCAGGTTTCTGCCCCAGCAGTGCTCCTTCAGCTTAGTGGTAGCCATCTGTTTCCTTTGCTAAAGTTTGCAGAGCTCCTAGTATCCCAACACACCCTCTGAGAAACTTCAGCCCCAGCTCTCCGTGCCTCTCCTTAAGCCATGGAGCTACTAGGACTTAAAATTTCTAATCTCTACCCTATATTCTGCAGCCATGGCAGCTGTTTTCCTGCTTGCAATAGGTCTTTGTGTTTATTCTGATAATTCAGTTAACAATTTCATTCCAGTTAGTAATTATTTATACGAAATTTTGTTAAAATAGTTGGTGAGATTCCTAACTCTTGGATGGGCCCTGACTGATAAAAGGATCACGTGGCTGTCTGTTGAAAAGAGGCTAATATGCTGGAGTAGGAGCCCAAAGAACCTAGAAGAAGATGTTAGAGGATTTATTTGTAATACAAGCCAGAATGCTCAGGAAAGGGAAGTAACAATGCAGGAGATGAAAAGTGGCTGAATTTTGAACATGTTATAAAAAGAAAAGTAGATTGGTTTCCTGAAAGTTTGTGGTGAGAAAAAAAAAAAATTTAGGGATGATCTCAGTGGGCTTTTTGAACCTGAGAAAATAGAATAATGGGTTTACTACCAACCAAAAATGAGCGGGCTATAAGAATATTTGGTTTGGAGAAATTCATATTTCTTAGATATAAACAGATATCAAATGATGGTGGCTGAAAGTCCAGATTGAGTAGCCTGATCTGTCTGGTCTCCTGAATGACTCCTTGACTGGGTCACAACTTCTTGAGAATGAACAGGGACCAGGCAATGAGCAGAAGAGGCCAAGGACTAATTCAGATTACCTAAAACCCATAGCATTGCCTTCTAAGGGTAGTGTTTCCTATGAAATAATATATATATTAGGATGAGAACCACACGTCACCTAGTGTTAGCCGTTCCAAATAACCAGTACTTTCCTCTAAATACTACCTTATTGTATATTCATAACATGTGTCTCATCTAGGAATTCAATAGTATTTTCAGCCTGTTTTACAAAGGAAAATTCTAGAGGGTATTTATAAGGGTTAATATATTCAGATGGGTAGCTGTTGGCTGCACATAATGATTGGTCTATAGCTATAGGCATCTCCACCAACAAAGGTTCTTCTTCCTCTTACTCAGCATACCCCACCCCCTTGACTAGTGATACTAAATAGCATCAACTGAAATGTCACATAGAATGACAGTATTTTTGCCCAAGTATTACTCTGCCTTCCAAAGTTAGGTCAAAAAAGAAATTTATTAGATGTCTGTGACTCATCCAATGAAACAAATCCTCTTGACCAGGCTGTAAATACAGAGAAACCAGATTAGATGGTTCTCTGCTTCCAATGAGCTCTTGGGGGAGAGGTAAGTTGCTTCCATCTTCTATGTTTCTGTGCCAGTTTGATAAAGGGCATATAACAAATCCAGAGCCAAGCAGTGACTGGGAGTAATAAACAACCTTTTTGAGCCTATTTTTCACATCTAAAATGGCAGCACTCACAGAATTTTCTAAAGACAGATGAAGCTGATGTCAGTAAAATGCTCAAGTTATTGACTAATTCATTAGAGTCCTGGTATGACTTTTCAGTCTCAGAAAATTTACAATTTTGATAGATAGCATGAAAAAGTTATAAAGTTAGTGCTAAATACTTGCTTCTTTCAAAATGCAAAATATAACAGTAGAAAAAAATATAATGGCATGGGTCACAGAAGCCAAAAGAGAAATCAGGAGATCAAAGAAAAAATCAAGAGTCTTTGATGGTGGCAAGGAGGCATGCTTTTGTTTTATGCCCTTTGTAGAACCAAGACAATATAGGTCAAAGATGTGAAAAAACACCAACCAAAAGGTTGTAATAATACATCCTTCATTTCTTCCCTTCCTTCCTTCCTGCCTGCCTTCCCTCCTTCCTTTCTCTCTCTTTTAAAAATGAAGTAGCTAAGAACTTGGAGACTTTTTTTTCTGTGCAAGTGATGGAGGCAGATGAAAACTACTGCTTATCACTCATGCTTTAAAGAATAAGGGAAGGCCTTTCAGCATTGCATATTTACTTCTGCAGTTTACTGTGCTTTTAAAATGAGTGGCTTGACAAGAGAGAAATTTAGACTTGCATTTCTATCTATACATCATCAGTTTGTCCCTTATGTTGACAGTTTCAAAGCATTCCAGCAACAAAATATAACAAATTATACAAACATAAAAATCAAATGCTTTCATCCTAAGTTAGCAATATCACTTTAGCAAAGTACAGACAAGTTATTTAAGTGTCAAGATGGAAAAATAAAATAATTATAAATAGCAAAACAATTCAAAGTAAAAGGCATTGTTGAACAATAAAACTAATTATTCAGAAATCCCACTCTGGTTTAAAAAGGTGCTTGTTAGTTACCTAGGTGAAGACAAATTAGGATGGAAATGTAATGATATATGAGTCAAATCCAAAACTGAGCATTAGACAAAACAGTGCCATTTTGAACAAATATTGTATCTTTCATTGGTCAACTTTTTGCAGTTACAATTATCTAGACCAAACACTTCATGACTCATTTAGGGTAAATAAATAAATAAGTAGACCTAGTTCCTGCACTCAAGGAGAGTCTAATTTGGCAGGTTTTGGTATGATAAGCATTTAAAGAAAAATTTGTAAGTTGTCACTTTTCAATGATGGTGTAGTGAATAATAGGAATCCATTGTCTGGGTGAAGTATAATAGCTTGTGAAACAGGACATCAACCAAAGCAGAATCATCAGCAGAAATATCCCTATGTTGTCTTCCTCTGAATGTAGCAGGAGCTTTGGCTAGGAACTTGATGACACTTTGAGCAAGCTAACATTTTCATGGATAGCCTCTTTATACGCTGTGATCTGGACCTTTAGATGGACTTTCACCATTTCTAATTAATTTTTGCAAGTGACAAATGGAGTGCGGTATGAAGCTGGAACTTTTAAGATCATCTTCTTGCCAAACACAAAGTGGTCTGGAATTTGTTTGCAGCAGGAGGAGGCTCCAGCACACCCATATATCTCTGTGCCAAATAAATAAATAAATAAACATTTTTTTAATCGACTTCTTAAAAATCACATAGTGTCACTTTTCTCTTTCATTTACTTTAAATGCCTGAGCTACTGCCTTTACATTGTACTTATTTGTAATGATCAGTTAAATTGATGAATAGCAGAAATAGTAAATTTAATAGATTGTGTTTAATACTGCTCTCCTGAGCTAATGTTCTTCTAAATTAGTTAGGCTTAAATGATAATGTCCTCCTTTATAAAAGCCTCAGATTCAAAAGCTCCTTATGCCTGGATTAAGAGCATGTAAAGGAAATGTGACCAAAGGAAGGAGCCGAGTGCTGGAGAGAGCAATACCTTAATGCATTGTTATTACTATATTGATTGCAATCGACTTTCCCCTTGTTCATTTTCATAAATGTTCTGATGGTGACAGAAATTTTGGCTTCAAAACAGGTCCATCTCAGAGATGTGTATAGTAATTCTCCTCAAATTTTAACATGAATCTCAAATTTTGCTACATTAAAATGTTTTAGACCAAACATAAATTGTTTTTGAGAGCTGATAATAATCCCTGTGCCTCATGTGAATTCAAGAAATTTCAGTGACTTTGGTCACACAAACACATACCTACATATATTCTGTGGATATACCTAATCTGTGGTTTATATGATTAAGGATATCCTGCTAGGGATAATTGAACACATTTGTCATTTCTAAGATCACAGTAATGCCAATGGACATGAAAGCCACAGAGGGTGAGGGTGGAAAGGCTAGAGGGATCTGATGCATAGATATTCGTTTCCAGGCATTATTCTCAGGTGAAAGTGAACTGACAAGAGTGGGAAGATAGAACTGTTTGGTTTATGGACAGAGCTAACAATAGTATTTCCACAAGCATTGTTCTTTTGCTTTCTGAAAAACACCAGAGTGTTATCCATCTGCTGGCTCTGGTGTGGTTTGCAGAGGTGTCATTGTTCTCTGCCACATCCTGTTTTCTCTCAGATGGCCTCTTAGGTTCATCAGGAGGGACTAAGGGTCAACTTTGTTGTCTTTGACAGTTGAGAAAAATACTGTGTCGTTCAGGGAATTTAGTAGCTAACTTTAAAGTGTCCCTTTTAATTTGTGGCTTTGAATGTGAACTATATTTTCCACTAATAGTAATGAAAATTCAGGGCACTGGATTACTTTCTGGTGATGACATTTCTAAAGGCTATTAGAGTAGAATTATTTCTGACCAGTTTTCTTTTAGATATTCTAAATTAATTCTCACTGTTCCTTTCTCCAAAATACTTGAAACATATTTGGGTAAAGGGGTATGGGGAAAACCACCCATGTATAGGATTGTTGCTAATAGAGGCAGACTTTAAAAATAGTTTGAGAGCATGGGATTGTCTCTATTCTTACTTTATACTTGCTTTCTGTCACTATTAAACAAAATCAGCTTAGACATTACAACCCCAGTCATGATAGTTAAAACTATATACAACATAGGATCACTTTCATAGCTCAAGAGTCAGAAGCCAAACTGTTAAACTTTTAGAGCTACTGGCAAACCCACTTGCCGTTTTGCTGTGCTTCCTAGACTCCCTTAAGGGACCCTCTGTGTCAGTCTTCTCCCACCCCAGCACATGTTGGAAGCCCATCTGCCTTACTCTTCCAAAAGCACATCCCCCAAGTCTGAGAAAAGTACCCAGGGCCCTCCTCCAAAAAGCTAAAGTGGACATTGGCTGTTCAAGTCCAGACCCATTGGGATTTCCCCATCAGGGAAATTTTAGATATGTTTTTTATTCTTTTAAATATCCAACATGAACTTTTCGATCTAATTCATATTTATTCTAAAGACTAACTTGAATTTTCAGTTATTTCAATCTAAACCCTTAAAGAGAACTATATAATCTCTATATTATATTATTTTACTCACCATACAGTTGCACCTTGCTATATCATTATAACAACTAATTCCTTTTGATTTTCCCCACCCCAGTGCAAGCCTCCTGTGAATACCAAACAAATCATAAATTCAAAATAACTCTTTTAAAATATTTTTATTTATTTATTTGTAAAAAGAGAGAGATAAAAAGGAGAGAGATTGAAAGAAATGGTGAGCCAGGGCCTATAGCCCCTATGGATGAATTCCATATGCATGTGCCAGTTTGTGCATCTGGCTTTATGTGGGTACTGTGGAATCTAACCAGGGTTAATAGGCTTTTCAAGCAAATGCCCTAACTGCTGAGCCATCCCTCCAGTCCTCAAAACTTACTCTTAATGTCTCTCCTTCTGACTACTCAAAGACACAGAGGAATACCTTTGGAATTACTATTCTAGCTTCTGATTGGGTGGGAAGAATTGTATGTTTTAAAATTAATTGGCCAAGTTTCACTCCAGTCTGGGCTAATTGGAACTTTGAAGCCCAGGCTGTCTGCAAACTCATGAAGATGTTTGTATCTCAGCCTCTTCTGTGCTGAAATTATAGAAGTAAACCACCACATCTGGTACTTCCCTTCTTTCTGATGGGGTGGTAATGGTTTTATGTTTTCAAATGGCTCTGGTTTCTGATTGGATGAATGAAAGTGTATGTTTTCTCCAGTTAGATTTGAAAGACCAGCTACTTTTTCAGTTGACCAGTTTATAACAAACTAATTCCTATTTGCTTCATGGCATATGAACAGATGATCAAACTGGAAATGAGCAGACCTTGGTGAAAATATGAGCTCTCTCAGTTATTTACTCTGTGATTTCATAGTTTTCTTAAATCTTTAGTGACCCAGTTTCCTTTTGTATATGTTTTGACCAATAGTAATACTTATGCCACTTTTCCCATGGTGATATTAAGGTTCAATGAGAATTTAAGTTGGAACAGTTAACATAACTGCCAAGACATGATGCTGACTCCATGAATGCTGAGTAGAGAATCTGCATCAAGTCTCTGTGTACACTAAGGAAAGGTTTCTACCAATCATTAGCCTCCTGAAGAACCTATGTGAGATTATTAATGACTTGCAGTAGCAACTATGTTTCCATTATTTTTCTCCAACTTGGTAATTGCATCAAGCATGAGTTTTTAATTTTTAATGCATCTTCTTTTGGATTCCACAGCAGAATTACTTGATGGTATGGTAATCAATTGTGGCTCCTATGCAGATATTAGACTCTAATCATTTCATTTACTGAGCATATAAATAATAGTGGCTTCATGACTGGATGACTGTCAAGTGACTCATACTAATTATCTCATCAAATTCTCACTTTAGTTCTGTAACGTTCAGGGCATTACACATTTTGCAGATTAGTAATGGGAGGCTAATAAGTAGGAGGGCTCAATTTGAAGCCAGTTCTGACACTAGTGCCTGGGCTCCCAGCAAGCAACTGCATCATGCAGATATTACTCATCAACTCAATTTCTCTGTCAATGTCACCCTCACATCACAGGGGATTTTCCTTTACCATAACTCTGTCCCCTGGGTCATTGATATACTGTTACCATGACATTTCTGGACTTAGCTGTTATATTGTTCTGGAAAGTGCTCTCTTCATGCTTCCCTTCTTGGTATCTAAATCTCGATGACTGTGTCACACAAGACTACACCAGTAAGAACACTGCCTGTAATGATATTTGAGCAACCACTTTGAAAGAGAGTTTACTACAGAAGAAAGGTTGAGAACTAACATAAGGAATAGAAAAGGTTTAAGGTTAAGAAAAATGCTAACAAGCCACTCTGACATGATACCACAACTACCCCTCGCCTGCACAGATTTGGAGTAGCTGCAGTTGCCAGTCAAACCTGACTCAAAAACTTACTCTCCATCTGCCTTGGTTCTGTTGTTTGTGCTCTTCTTTGTTGTCTGTGGATCCTTTTCTGTGACCATACACTAATCTAAAGGCCACATCCTTCTACTGGGGTTCCACAGCAAAGGGCAAAATTCTTTGCCTTTGTAAAAGCAGTTACTTCCCCATTCAGCCTTTAAATATACTTGCACCACCAATTATTTAATAATTTATTTATTTATTATGAGAGAGAGAGAGAGAGAGAGAGAGAGAGAGAGAGAGAGAGAGAGAAGGAATGACTACACCAGGGCCTCTGGTCAGTGCAAATGATCTATTGATGCATTCACTAACTTGTGCATCTGGCTTATATGGGTATTGGGGAACTGAACCTGAGTCATTAGGCTTCACAGGTAAGTGCCTTAACCACTAAGCCATCTCCCTAGTCCACCAATTGTTTACATTGGTAGGGTGTTTGTGTGTATGTGTATATGTGTGTGCATGCTCATGTGTGTGTGTGCATGCACATTTGCATATTTCATTTTCTCAAGCCCATTGTAAGGTTCTGACACCTGTCACCTATAAACACTATCTCCTGGATCTTTTAGGTTGGCTCTGAGAATAGTTATAGAAGACAACTTTGACCTTTACCTGAAAAGAGTTGTTTCCCCCACTGTGAAGTGGTCTTTTACTTCTTTTTCTTTCCTGTATCACTTTTAAAATTTTTACAGAAGCCTGGGACATGATGGTTACTTCCCTAGTAATAACCCCACTGAGTACAATGAAATATCACATAAAGAATCTCAAGCCAGTTTGTTTTGTAATTCCTTCAGCTATTGTATATTAAATTTAAATGACACAACTGCATAAAACTGAATATTCAAAAAAATTCAAGTGGAGGTTATACTATAGTAACCTACTGGATACCCAGGGCCTGGCTTATGCCAATCAAGTCTATAGTTTAGGGTGTTACATAGGCATTAGTACTTTTGCAGTAGGGTCTCAGTATGTATCTCAAGCTGACCTAATTTTGCTATACTTCTGCCCCACCCTCCCAAGTGCTAGGTATGTGCCATCATAGTTGACTAGGTAGTTTTTATAAACTCTATAACCCATTTCAGTATTCAACTAACTTTAAGAATCATTACCCCAAATACCTCTACAGACATAAATGTCAGGATGGTGGTCCTCTACTTTCATTTTCTCATTGTAAGAAAATGCCTAGTATTAGTGCCTCTTATCTTGACACAGGCTCTCCAGAGCCTGCATGATTGAATTGGTACATACTGAAGCAATGTTTCTCCTTTTTTTTTCTCAAAAATGTTTAATATCTATTCTCATACATGTAAGGAAGCACATTATGCAGGAAAGAGCCTCCCTATTTAATCACTTCTGATTTCTCAAATGTAATTTATATTATTGATATATAGATTTATATGCTACTTAGCATTACTATTTTCATTACATATTTGAACAGAAAATGATAACTATATCTTTGGCCCAGAAAATGTGTCTATAAAATTACTGGGCCAAATAGGAATTAGAATGTTTCCTAAGTTGTTTGCATGTTAAATGCTTCCTCTTAAAAGGTTTGTGTTACTATGAATTATTTATTAAGTTAGGATTAAAAAATGTGGATTTTGTGACAATTAAATTTTACTTTTAGCCAGGAAAAAGAAAATTCAGCTGGAGAGATGGCTTAGCAATTAAGGTGCTTGCTTATGAAACTTAAGGACCCTGGTTTAATTCCCCAGTAACCATGTAAGCCAGATGCACAAGGTGGTGCATGCATTTGGAGTTCATTGGCAGTGGCTGGAGGCCCTGACGTACCCATTCTCTCTCTATCTCTCTTTCATAAATGCCCAAATTAAATATTTTAAAAGCTAAATATTCATTCCATTGGTAATATATAAACATGAAGACAAATTAATGAAAAGATTAGTCATTTGGCTACATCAAAACTTAAGGTTTTTTTTTTAATTTTTATTTATTTATTTGAGAGCGACAGACACAGAGAGGAAGACAGATAGAGGGAGAGAGAGAGAATGGGCGCGCCAGGGCTTCCAGCCTCTGCAAACGAACTCCAGACGCGTGCGCCCCCTTGTGCATCTGGCTAACGTGGGACCTGGGGAACCGAGCCTCGAACCGGGGTCCTTAGGCTTCACAGGCAAGCGTTTAACTGTTAAGCCATCTCTACAGCCCAAAACTTAAGTTTTATGTATAACAGCAATAACAACAAAATAATATAAGTGCAAAACTGCTGAAAATATTTGCTTGTTGAAATTGATAACTTCTAACAAATTAATGAAAGATTTTAAAAAAGCCCACAAATGTAATGTGAGAAAACCAAGGATATCAAGAGACAAAGAAACAAAAGGCAAATATAATGGACAGTAGGTATATGGAAAATGCTTCATTTTTTACTAAGTTAGATATAGACACGGCTTTCTACCTGCACGTGTGTTCAGGTGAAAGCAAGGAGACACTTGGAGCACATTCTACAAATGGCAGTTATAATGGAACAACTTTTCTGTCAATTCAGAGATGCTATTTTCCATATCTCTAAATATTTTCTTGTCTCTTGGTCTAGCAATTTCCATCATTAAAAACGATCCCAAGAAATGGTATAATATAATCATTTATACTGGGATGCTCCCAGAAATTCATGCATAAGAATATGAATTAAAGACAAAAGCACAGCTTTGAAAAGAACATGTTCTGCTACAAATAAAAAAGCTGTAAAAGAAGTCATGTGTGTACATATATAAGAAGAACTCATCTGCTGTAATTTAAAACAAATGCTTTAGAACAATATGCAATGGCCTGAGGAGAATGCTTACTTTGGTCTTTTAAGTGAGAAAAGACACTATTTGAATAGTGTATGCAATATAATACTAACTGATGAAATAATCACATATACATGTATTTATGAAAATAGCCAAAACTTCTTTCAGATATTAGTATAAATTGGCATTTAGGGGCATTTGGATTTTAAGTGATTTTTATTGCTTTGTCCTCTTTTGGTCATCAATGGTCATGAGTCACTTGGAGAAAAATTAATACACTTTGAAAATAAAAATGCAAGGACCATATTTCTTATCAAAATGACTAGGATACAATTCCACTTTAGATGGAGTATTTCTTTCTTGTTGTCTAGATATTATCATTTTACACCTCAAGCCATAAACCTATCCTTTTTTTCTGTTTGTTTGGCTCCAAAAAGTGTTTATGAAACATTAGTTCTCACTTGGGACTCACAGAAAAGATTAAAGGCAGTCATATAGTCATTAGCTTTATTTTTTCTTTCAGTTTTTCCAGGTAGAGTCTTATTCTACCCCATTCACTATGTAGTATCAGGCTGGCCTTGAACAAAGGCATGCACCCCGCACCTGGCAGCTTTTATTTCCCCCACTGACAGAAAACAAAACAAAACAAAACAAAACAAAACGATTTTAATAGTTCTGTCTTAAATCCCTGTTGTCAGAAATATTAATTTAACCTCTAAGTCAGCTTAACTGAAACATTGTTGTTTACATCAGGTTAGACCTTGACCTTCACAACCTCATGCCCAGGGGAAATTTTTTGTTGTTGCTTTTAAAAGAGATTGGTTTGAAATGTTTTAGCTGGTCCTTCCAGACTTGGAAATAGCCAAAGCTATTTTACTTTGGAATATTTAGGGAGATTAACTCTTTTCCTCCTCTGGCTTGAAAAGATTTTATTATGAAACTGATATTATACAAAGAATAAATAAATAATTTGTTTAAGATTTTTCCAAAGTTGAGTGGTAAAAGTGATTTCTTTGCCACTTTTTCCTTGAGGCATTTTAGTAAGCATGGAATAGCTTCAAACAGGGCCTTCCCTATTTATTAAAAGAATACCAGGATACATACAAATGTTTGTTACTTATTCCGTAAGAAGTGAGAATATTGTCGGTAGGGAGAAACTTTTCAGGTACATGCAGGGGAAAGTATATAAGGAAGAATGAGTCTAATTTTCATCCATTCATGCAATTCTTTCCATGTCTTGGACTCTAGAAAAATACTCGAAAGGCTTCCACAATATCTTCAGATCTCCCATTTGTCACAGAAAACATCCCAGGATACATTAACATAACAAAAATTTTCTCCGAAGAGCCATGTGAATCCCAACTCTGTCATGGAATTTCCTAGCCAACATTACCGCAATTTCCTATGTGCTCGGGTACACAAGTTCTCTTTGTTACACCATCATGCTCATTTGTTTTCTCCCCTCTAACGCTGGCTGCTGGTGAAGTCTGATCAAGGGCTTTGGTGATCTTGGAGTCATAACCGGGTATCAATGCCAAAGTCAGCTAAGTGATAACTGTAGATGATGCCTCAGTGAGTGGGGTCTTCTGAGTAGTTTTCATCATGCTAACTAGTCAAGCTTTGGATTTAAACAACTGAGATTCCTCAGTTTGTAAGCCAGGTGACCATGAGTAAATACCCTCCCTGGCAGAGATTGCTATATCTAAGGAAATTTGTTAACATGATCCAGAGTGATGTGCAGACCATGACAGTCACTCTTTTCTGGTCTGTTCAAGTGTGTCTATGAAACAAACTTATCCATGATAAAAGTGATGCTTGGGACTATGTGGGAAGGATAACTGAGGGAAAGAGATGATTGTCATGTCCTACTTCATGTCTCCACAGTTTCCTGCAAATGCAAATGGGAAGCTAGAGTGACCATTAACCTTAATCAGCTGCCCCAGCACTTTCTAATGTTATGAGACTAGCCAGGAGGGAACAGGCTTCCTTCTCAGTTCCATTATGGTCTGTCAATATTCTGTGACCAGAGACTTTAATGTCTCTGCAGTAGGGTCTTACTTTTTAGTTCTGGTGGGTAACCAAGTGCTCTGGAAATGGCTTGCATTGTTTAGGACCTCATGGGCCTCTCTGACCACCAGCTCACTGTGGGGGATAACCCAATTCTGACACTGAAATTTATCAGCCAGAGCCCGTGGTTTTTGGGCTAAACTTTTTCTACCTACTACAGAGCACTTCTGTTTGGACCATTCCCTCTCCACTTTTTCTGGGGTTTAAATTTTGTTGAATGGTATCCAGAAAGACGGTTTCTATGATGATACTTCATGTTGTCTTTAGTTTCGTGCAATTCCCTTCACCACCAATTCCCTCTACCCCTCCCAAGACCTTTTCACTCCTTATATTCTGTCCCTTGTCTAGCCTGTCAAGTATGCCCTCCTTTTTCCTTCCCTATTTCCACTTTCTCCTGGTCTCATTCTAGTTCTAGGCCCATATTCTCGATGTTTACTACCATTTACACATTGCAAGTTTGGAACCACACCTGAAAGAGAATATACAGCATTTATCTTTCATGGCTTATGTAACCTTATTTAAAATGACTTTTTTTTCCAAACCCATCCATTTTCCTATACATTTCATTATTTCGTTTTCCTTATTGTTGAGTAAAATTCCATTGTGTATTATATATACTTCTTTATCTATTCTTCAGTTGATGGGCATCAAAGCTAATTCCAATACTAGCTATTGTGAATCGAGCAGAAAAATAAGAGCTGAACAAGTGTCTCTGTAGTAAAGAGTAGAGTAGAATGCCTGGATCAAATGGTAGATCTATTTTTACCTTGTTCAGGGGTCTCCAGACTGATTTCCGTAGTGGTTGTATACGTTTGCACTCCTATTAAGAGTGGTTAAGGGTTTCTCCTTCCCAACAACTTCACCCGTATTTGTGGTCATTATATTTGAAATCTCATAGTTTAATTTGCATTTCCTTGATGACTAAAAATGTGGAACACCTCTATAAGGGAGTATTATACTGACCATTTGAATTTCTTCCTTGAAGATTTTGTTCAGTTTTCTGCCACATGTTTTTGATTGGATGTTTTTTTGCTTAGTTTTTTGAGTTAATTGTAAATTTTAGATATTAGACCTCTGTCAGAGCTGACAAAGATATTCTCCCATTCTGTAGATTTTCAGTTGACTCTTTTGATGGCTTGCTTATCTGTACAATAGCTTTTTAGTTTTTCTATACAGTCAAGTTTTTGTCTAACTTCCTGGGCTACTGGGCTCTTATTCAGAAAGACTTTCTCCACACCTATATCTTGTAGTGTTCTCCCTATTTTTTCTTCTTTAGAATTTTTTTGTTTAGAGTTTGAGCTCTTATGTCAAAGACCTTAATCCATTTGGAGTATATTTTTGTAGAGTGAGATAAGTTGGTGTAAATTAATTCTTCTACATGTGGTTGTCCAATTTCTGCAGCAACATTTGTTGAAAATGCTATCTTTTTTCCAGTGTGCATTTTTGGCCCTTTTGTCAAAGATCCAGTAGTTGCATTTGCTTGAACTTAGATCTGGTTCTTTCAATTTATTCCACTGATCTATGTGGTTGTTTTTGTGTTAGTACCATGCTGTTTTATACTATGTCTTTGCAGTATATCTTGAAATCATGTATGGTGATAGCACCACAATAATTTTTGGTGTTGTTGAAGTTTTTTTTTTTTTTTTTTAACTCAAGGCCTTCTGTGCTTCTATATGAATTGTGAGACTATTTTTTATAACTCTGCGATGTTTCTGGGATTTTTATTGGAATTGTATTGAGTCAGTATATTGCTTTTGGTAGGATGGGCATTTTCACAATATTCTTCCAATCAATGAGGAGGGAAAATGTGGTTTGATTCAGGTGTCCCCATAAACTTGTATTATGAATGCTTGGTCCCCCAGGTGGTGGCAGTTTGAGAATTAGATCCTCCTGGAGGCAGTATATTGTTGGGGGAAAGCTTATGGGTGCTATAGCCAGCTTACCCTTGCCAGTGTTTGGAACATTCTCCTGCCACTGTTGTCTACCTGATGTTGTCCAGGAGGTGATGTCCACATTCTGCTCATGCCATCATTTTCCCGTGCCATCATGGGGCTTCCACTCAAGTATACAACCCAGAATAAACCCTTTCCTCCCACAAGCTGCCATTGGTCAGGTGTTTTTTGACAGCATTGTGAAGCTGCAACAGGAGGGTCTTTCGAACTTCTCATGTCCTACTAAGTTTCTTTCTTTCTTTAAAAATTTTGTTTATTTATTTGAGAGCAACACAGGGAGAAAGAGGCAGAGATAGACACAGAGAGAATGGGCGCGCCAGGGCCTCCAGCCGCAGCTAACAAACTCCAGATGCGTGCGCCCCCTTGTGCATCTGGCTAACGTGGGTCGTGGGGAATTGAGCCTCGAATGGGGGTCCTTAGGCTTCACAGGCAAGCGCTTAACCGCTAAACTATCTTTCCAGCCCCTCAATTTCTTTCTTAAATATATTTTTATGTTTCCGCTGTGTAGGACTTCCACTCCCTTCATTAGTGATATTGTGAAACATTTATTTTTCAAATATTTTATTTTTATTTATCTATTTATTTGTTTGACAGAGAGAAAGAAGGAGAGAGAGAGAAGCAGAGAGAGAGAATGGGTGCGCCAGGGCCTCTAGCTAATGCAAACAAACTCCAAATGCATGAGCCATCTTGTGCATCGGGCTAATGTGGGTCCTGGGGAATTGAACCTGCATACATTGGTTTTGCAAGCAAGTGCCTTAACCACTAAGCAATCCCTCCAGCCCTAAAATATTTTTTTGTGGCTATTGAAACAGCACAGCATCCCTGATCTATTTTTCTGTATATTTGTCTTAGGCATATAGGAAGGCTACTGATTTTGGTGTATTAATTTGCATCTTGCCACTTTACTGAAAGAATTTATCACCTTAGAAGTTTTTTGATTGAGACTTTCAGGTTGCTTATATATAGAATCATGTCATCTGCAAATATGGCTATTTTGACTTTTTCCTTTCCAATTTGTAACATTTTTTTTTTCCATTTGGTATGTTCTGGGTTTTATGTGTATTATATATAGCCCTTACTATGTTAGATATGTTCCCTCCATACCTAGTCTCATGTTTTAATCATGAAGGGATGTGGCATTTTGTCAATGGCCTGTGCTGCATCTACTGAAATTATCATGCGATTCTTATGTATAAGTTTATTTATGTGGTGTTTATCAATTTCCATATGTTGAATCATCCCTGCATGCCTGGAATGAAACCCACTTGAATGAAGTGAAAGATTTTGATGTGTTTTTGCATTTGGTTTGTAAGGGTTTTATAGAGAATTTTTGCATCTAAGTTCATCTGGGATATTTGTCTATAGTTTTCTTTTCTTATTGTGTCTTTGTCTGGTTTTGTTATTTGTGGAGCAATCCTGGCTTCATAGAAGGAGTTTGGGAGCATTCCCTCTTTTTCAGTTGTGTGAAATAACTTGAGAAGTCACTTTAGTTAGTCAATGAAGGTTTGGTAAAATTTGGCAGTGAATCTTCCTGGACCTGGACATTTTTTTGTTGGGATTTTTTAAAGGTGTATTTTATTTATTTATGGAAGACATAAAGAAAGAGAAAAAAAGAGAGAGGGAGGGAGGGAGAGAGAGAGAGAGAGAATGGGCATGCCTAGGCCCCCAGCCACTGTAAATGAACTTCAGATGCATATGCCACCTGTGCATCTGGCTTATGTGGGTCCTGGGGAATTGAACTGAGGTCCTTTGGCATTGCAGGCAGGCGCCTTAACCGCTAAGCATCTCTCCAGCCCTGTTGGGAGAGTTTGTTCTGGTAATTTATCTGTTCTGGGTTTAGTTTTGGTAGGTGGTATAAGTCAAGGAATTCATCAATTTCTTCTAGGTTTTTCGATTTTGTGGAATACAGGTTTTTGCGATACATTCTGATGATTCTTCTAATTTTTTTTTGTTCATTTTTTATTTATTTATTTGAGAGCAACAGACATAGAGAGAAAGACAGATAGAGGGAGAGAGAGAGAATTGGCACGCCAGGGCTTCCAGCCACTGCAAACGAACTCCAGACGCATGTGCCCCCTTGTGTATCTGGCTAACGTGGGACCTGGGGAACTGAGCCTCGAACTGGGGTCCTTAGGCTTCACAGGCAAGCGCTTAACCGCTAAGCCATATTTTATTGCTGTTAGTTGTGAGATCTTCATTTTTATTTCTGATTTGTTAAGTTGAATAATCTCTTTTTCTTTTGACCACATTAGCCAGGAGTTTATCAATATTGTTTTTATTATTTCAAAGCAACAACTCTTTGTTACACCATTTTTTAAAATTGTTTTCCTTATTTCCACTTCACTGATTTCTCCTTTGATCTTGGTAAATTATTTCCATCTGTTACTTTGGGGATTGGACTATTCCTGTTTTTACAAAGCCTTCAGATGATTAGTTGTTTTTTTTTTTTTTTTTTAATTTGAGGTCTCTTTATTTTGTAATGTAGGCATTTAGTGCTATAAACTCCTATCTTAAAACTCCCTTCACTGTGCCACATAAATTTTGGTTTGTGGGTTTTCATTTTCATTCAATTCTACAAATTTATTTATTTCCTTTTTTATTTCTTCAATGACCCATTAATTGTTTAATAGTGAGATGTTCAATCTCCAGGAGTTGATGTGTTTTATGTTGTCACTATTATTATTGATTATTAGTTTTATTGCATTGTGTTTGGGTATAATACAGGAACTCGTGTCATTTTTTTGAATTTTTGGAGATATGTTTATTCCCTAATATATGGTACATTTTAGAGAGGGCTCCAGGAGCTTCTGAGAATAATGTGCATTCTGTAGAATCAGGTTGAAATGTTCTGTAGAAGTCTGTTAAATTCAGTGGATCTATAGCATTGTTTAACTCCTTTATTTCTCTGTTTAGTTTCTGATTAGATGATTTGTCTATTGATGATAGCAAAGAATTAAAATCTCCCACTATTATTGTACTGGGATTATACCTTGTTGATCATCTAGTAGATTTTGGTTTATGAAACTTGGGGCCCATATATTTGGTAGATATAAGTTTATGAATGTAGTACTCTCTTATTAAATTATTCCTTTAATGAGTAGGAAGAGGCCTTCTTCATATTTTTGACACTTTAGTTTAAAGTTTGTTTAATTAGTTCAGCCACAACTGCTTGATTCTTGTTTCCATTTACTTGGAATGTCTATTTCCATCCTTTCACCCTGAGATAATGTCTATCTTTAATGGTAAGTCAGGTTTCTTATGGGCAAAAGAAGAGAATAAAACAAAAAGGATGGATCCATATTTCTGAACCAGCCTATTAACCCATGTATTGACTGTGGAGTTGATTCCATTAATGTTATGAGGTATAATTGTGAATTGTGAGTTAATAACTATCATGTGGAAGGCTTTGTAGACTTTGGTGCTTTCTTGGTGTTTTTATGATTTTATGTTTACATTAGTTTCATTTATTTCTTTTTCTCTCCTGTAGCCTCATGTGTACATTTGTTCATCTGTCCAGGGTAGAGCAGTCCATATAGTAGAATTCTCTGCAGGGCTGGATTAGTACTCATATATTCACACATCTGTCTTATTTCATGAAAAGTTTTATTTTCATCTTCTATTATAAGGGATATTTTTGCTGGATATGGCAGCTTGGGTTGGCAGCCATGGTCTTTTACCTTTTGAAATATTCTGTTCCAAGCTCTTTTGTCTTTTAGAGTTTCCATTGAAAAATTCAAGGTAATTATGACGGACTTACTTTTGTATGAAACAAGATGTTTTTCTCTTGTATCTGTTACTGCTCTCTCCTTATTTTCTGTATTTAATGCTTTAATTATAATGTGATATAGGGAATGTTTTCTCTGGTCCCATGTATATGGTGTTCTGTGTACCACCTACATTTAGAATGGTCACTCTTTTATAAGGTTTGGAAATTTTTCTTTGATAATTTTGTTGAGAATATTTTCTGCTCCCTTGGCCTATATTTCTTCCCTTTCCTATATACCCATGATTCAAATATTTGGCGTCCTGCAGTTCCCTCATATTTCAGTTTGATATTGTTTTTGGAGTCCTAATCTATTTTTTTGGTTTTGTCCTCAAGTTTTGATATTTGTAGTCCATGTGGTCTATTTTGATGGATAGGCATTCTTAGGAGCCTTTTAAGAGAGTTATTTCATTTTTGTTTTCCTCTATGTTTTCCTTCACTGTCTTTATCTTCTATTTGAATTCCTCCCTAATTTCTAGATTTGACCTCCTTATGATTTCTTGAAATTCATTCCTGCATTTGGCCATGTCCTCTCTGAGTTAATTCCATTGATCTATGTGCTCAATTATTTGTTGATTCTTGTCTATTTCATTTAGCCCTCTGTTGATCTCTATTCAATTATCTTCAATAGCCCTGAGCTGTCTATTGAATACTATGTCTTGATTCTCTGATTTACTCTAGCTGTTGATTCAGTTACTTTTCTTGATTTTTCTTCCATTTCTTTTATCCATCCTTATCATTTGATTTATTTTTGTTGCATTGCTTCTATTTCTTTGAGCCATCCTTTGAGTTGCATTTTGAGTTCTTTTCTTCCATTTCTTTCTACCATTCTTGGAGTTTTGTTTTGATTACTATCTGACCCCTTTCTTCCATTTCATCCATCTGTTTGTTCATGGCCTCATTAAGGTTGTTTAATATGCTTGTCATAATTCCATTTTGGGATTCTATATCTTGGATTTCTTCTAAGCTTTCACTGGATATTTCCATTGTGGGACTAGGCAATCTTGGTGAAAATCTCTTGACTTGGTGCTTTGAATTATTTGTTTTGTATTGGGATTGCCCATCTATAGATTGACCTTTTATCTTGCTAAGAATACAAAAATAGCAGCTCTTATATAGCCTGTGTTGGTTGGCCAGGTCAGCTTTGATCAAGGTGGATGTGGGATGGTTGTCTATCCAGTGACTTGGGCTGGGAGCACTTGAAACTGGGTAGAGTCACCTTGTAAGTGCCACCTCTGGGAAGGACTGGGTAAGACCTTAGGCCTGGCTTGTTCAGTGTCAACACTGGGCCCTGTTTACCCAGTGCTGTTCTCTACCTGGAACTTTGGGTTGAGATTGTCTCCAAGTCCCTTCTGAGGGCTGGAACTAGGACACAATTGCCCTAAGTTTCTGCTTTCTTTCAGAATTTTGTTTTGTTTTGTTTTTGTTGTTTGTTTTTGGACTTTCAAGGTGGATACAAATGGAAGAATCCCTTCCCAGTAAATCTGCTGTTGATGACTAAAGCAGGGTCAGGCCAAGTTAGCAGGAACACTTCTCTATGGCTGTCAGCTCAAGTTTCTCTACTCCCTCCAGCGCTTCTTTCTAGGTGCCATTGTGATTGCCCACTCCTCATGGTTCACCCCTCCACACACTTCCATGCTTCCTCCAGGTTTTCCTCCTGGGTTGTGGCTGGCAATTGCCCACACCTGAAAGATTCACCCTGCCCATGTTGCTTCATCATTCCCTTGCGTTTATCTCCCCCTGACCGCTTCCACCAGCTAGTGACTGCCTGCCCCCTGAGGTGCAACCTGTCCACATTGCTGCAGCTTCCCTTCTCCCCTGCATTTTTCAAGCCATAGGAATCGCCTCGCCCACAGGCTGGCCAGCTATATTTCCCAGCCACCACTGCCACTGCTGGATGGATCCAAAAACCAAGCTGCTTATGTGGTTGAAGGAAACACTTTACCCCTGCTTATTCTCTGCTGGGTTACTGACTACTTATACTTTTATTTCTTGGGTAAAGTGTGTAATGTGTGTTATCTTGCCTATTTCTCACTCCCTCAATTTGGTTAGCATGGCTCCTATATGCCATATTAACCAAAAGTCACCTTTAGAGTAATTTTGCTGTGAGAAAAATAAACTTAAGATTTGGCTAAGGTATTGTCAGTTCGGTTTAGCTCTCATACACATTCAACTGTAAACCTAATGACTATATTAAATTTTATTTAATAGAGAAGTGGATAGTAGTAGTGTCTAAACCACAGGATTATGATAAAAATAAGATAATACAGGTAATGCATTTTATATGCTCAATAAAAGGTTGCACTACTCATAGATAAAAGCTTACTATGATTTTAGTAAAAATTAGATATTATAATCTGAATGAACTCTTAGATCCTATGAATCCAGCTTTGAAATGAAATGCATTTGTCAAACATAGTCTAGTTACAGCCTCATTAAAAAATAGTTCAAATTATTGCTGGAGTTAATAGAAGCATCAAGTGGATAGCCTCTGAAACAAAAGACATTTACTATTAAATGGATGAGAGTCTTATGTTGCTTTGGGTTGTTCTTTCTTTATAAATAATCTCTATACACAAAAATTTGCTATGCATTATCTTCTGTATACCCTTCTCCTAGGTTCCTCAAATATCCACATGCTTTCAAGTTTGCATTGCCACTCATTTATATATCTGTTGTCACTACTATTTTGTTGAGGCCTTTGAGGAAAAAAAAAGTTTAAAACGAGGCCTTCTTACCCTGAAGCACTCTATTATGGGGTTCCTAAACAAGTCCTTCCTCCATAATCCCACACCCTTAAAATCCATTCCTACACATATTCCCCATGCTTCTGCCTATACAAGTTATAAAACTCTTGAAGTTCTGTAGGGGTGTACCTCACCTCCTCCTGTGTCACACTTTCTATCTCACCTTTAGGGGTCTGCCTAGCCTTCCATCTGGATATAGACCTAGCGGCAATGATGGGTGGGAAATGAGACGCACCAGCACTTACTGCTGATTCCTCAGACAAAGAGGGATTAATTCTCTCAGGCAAGGGTGGGGAGGGTAATACTTCAGGGTGTGGAGGTGGGGATGCAACTGCTGCTAAGGGAGGGAAGGTCATATTTTCATCCAAAACATCTTCTTCAGAATCTAACACTTCGATGTCCCCAGGATCTTCAGGTTCTTCCCACACATTACCATCCCAAGTCACAGGAACCCACTCTTTTCCAATCAGTGCTCTCACTTTAACTTCTGATAGTTGATGAGGCTGGGATTTGAGTTTACGTTGCAAGTTAGCCAATTTCACAATGAGAGCTTGGGTTTGGTTTTCTGCAATCTGAGCCCTGTTCTGGCTAGAGAGGAGACTCTCCTCCAGGGCACCTTTAGAAACTTTGAGATCATATATGTGGGTCTTAACCTTGGAATTTTCCTTTTTGAGCTTCTTCTGTTTCCTCACTAATTTGTCCAGAGATGCTAAAAGCAACCAACCAACCTCATCATTGGTATTACTTTTCCACAAATATTCAAATGTTTTAAATACAGTGTCACTAAATTCCTCACTCTTGACAAGACATGACTCAGGATCACCAAATACATCTATCTCACAAAGTTCTTTAAACAGTGCACACCATGGATTATCAGTGCCCTCCTTATTTCCAGTAAAAGTGCTCTCCTTATCACCAGTAGGGCCTTTAGTAGCACTGAAATTGGAGAGCCAACCCCAGATAGCACCAAGCCCACTAAAGAAATCCATCCTTACAATTCTGTTTCTCTAGAACCACTCCTGGTACCAAAATCTGTATTAGTCAGGGTTCTCTAGTGGAACAGAACTGCTAGAATGAATTATTTTAAAAAGGGAATTTATTGGATTAGTTTACAGTAGTCAAATAGCAGTTGTAGGCACAAGAATCACCAAACCTGGTAGCTGCTCAGTCCACGTGGCCAGATGCCTCAGCAGTCTCGACCTGGCACTGCAGGTGGTGCAGGGAAGCCTGTAGGCTTCCTGAGGAGCCACTGGGTTTCAATCCACATGGATCTTCATTTGATGCTGGTCTTCAGTCCTCACTGGCATTCAATCCATGCTGGAAAGTAGCGAGCAGCTCTGGCAGCCAAGTGGAAGGAAGAAACGAAGGAAGGAAGGAAGGGACTCTTTTTACCCAGAGCTTCCTTATATAAAGCCCCCCCTCACAGCAGGGCCACCCACTCTGGGGGAAGGGCTCACTCTGGGGGAAGCACTTCCTCCTTTAGTTGATCCTTCCTAGAAGCAACCTCCGAGACCCAGCCAAAAGAGATTTCTGTGGATTACTAAAACTATCAAGTTGACAACACCTTAGCTATCACAGCCACTAACAGGAAATCTGTACTAATAAAGCATTGCCATTGCCCAGGAGCTCATTCAGACTTCCTTTCCTGAGCCAAGGTCCTGCTCAGAAATACCCAAGGACTTAGAGATCCCAGATCTTCATACTTCTTCAACATGGACTCTTTAGGTGCTCCTGTGCTTTTATAACCATGACAATTTAAACTTGATCCTGTACCTGGCTCCATCTGCCATTTCCTCATGGTCAGATCCAGACCATGTTTTCTTACAAGAGAGTATGTAAGGGATGCTGGGTTTTCCAAGCACCCCAACTAGAAGAATAATAGATAAATCCATCTCATTTCTAGATATATTAATTGTAATCATCTGGTATCTCATGATCTTACAATTTTTTCCAGCTTAAATGTACATCTTTTTTCTTTCCAGTGGTTTGTCAACATATGCTGGAGAAATCTTGGAAGATTATGTTACTATGCCATATCTCACCAAACCTTCAACAACCAGCACCTTCATGCTTTAATGGTTCCTGTCAGAAACACCCACCTCTGTGACATTTGTCAAGTGAGGGCTCTAGATTTCCATCAAAGTATTTTGTTATTGTTAACTGGCATCCCACTCCAAGGAAGATCTTTTTTCCTCCCCATTGATTTATTGATTCATCTATGAGATTTATGTGGGATAATGTACTAATATCATTGTTAATTTTAATATTAAAATTCTTCCTGGGGATGGAGAGATGGGTTCATGGTTAAGGCACTGTCTGAGAAGCCTAAGGACCTAGGTTCAACTCCCCAAAACCCTCGTAAGCCAAAAACACATGCATGCATCAGAAATTTGTTTGCAGTGGCTAGAGGCCCTGGAATGATGCTTTCTCTCTCTCTCTCTCTCTCTCTCTCTCTCTCTCTCTCTCTCTCTCTCTCTCTCACACACACACACACACACACACACACACACACACACATAAGTAAATACATAAATGTTAAAATTCTTCTGGGTTTTTCATTTAATTTTATTTATTAGTTATGGACCTACTTAGTTTGTAAACATGTTGGTACCATCCTTTCCCTCATCCTTGCACCCCCTCTGAGGAGACCCTCCTTATTAGGGATGTTGGTCATCCCCATGGGTATTGTGGGTCATGCATTGTGGGGGCAGCTATCAGTTATGGGAAAGAGGCAATGTCTCTGTGTGTAGTGTCCCAACTTGTGGCTCTAACATTCTTTCTGCCCCCTCTTCCACGAAATTCCCTGAGCCATGTTGGGTTGGTTCATTTTAAGTCTACTTCAGTGATGGACTCTTAGGAGCCTCTGGATCTCTGGCATGGTAGATGTTCAGTGTCCTCAGTGTCTATCTCCTTCACCCTTTGCTAATATAAGTTTCACTGAGAAAGCAACATTTTTGCTTATTTTCCCAATTCCTGCATTGTTTCAGCTGGGGTGCTGGTGAAGTGCAATTTCTCTCCTCAGGTCTCATTTCCATCTGGAAAAGATAAGCAGATTCTCCAATGGAGAATAAAGTCAGCACAGGTTAAATGGGATAACCACTATTAGTTTAAAATGAATTTAATGGGTGAAGACCCTCTTGTAGCCCAAGATGAGTTGGAGCTTGATATTGGAAGGCAAATTCATTATCTGGATGTGATTCTGATTTGTTTCCCAGTTCCTGATATGGGTTCCTTTCCACTGAGCAGATCTGTCAGCCAATATAAGAGCAGTTGGGTACCCAGTATGGCTATGTGCCACTATTGCACTTGTGTGAGCATCACGTCATTTTATTTGCTTCTGAGTAGCTTAGACTTCGAGTTGCTCAGACAGATGTTAGCCACTTCCCCCAGTAGCTCATGTATTACCTTCTAGCACTTGACTGGATATTTGGGGACTAGCTCTTTTCCAGATTCCAGCCAGGTATCTCCAAGTTCAGTATGTACAGCATACGATATCTTCAGAAGTAAGGTCTTATCATTAACCTCTGGTGGGTAATCAAATGCTCTGACAGAAGTCTTTCTTATTTTTTGAAACCTTGTAGGTATCTCTGATCAACAGGTCATTGTGGATGTCAACTGCATTGTTATACTGGAAGTTACAGTCTAGGGGCAAGAGAAAAGAAAGAAGAAAGAGAAAGAGAATTATACAAAAAAATAAAGACATAAAGAAAAAGAAAGAAAAGGAAAAGGAAGAAAATAGAAGGAGAAATTTAATGTTAGGCTCTCACCCTCTCCAGGGCCCTTCAACTCAGGTGGTCCTTCTAAGGTCCTAATTTTAGTCTGTCTTCCAGGATATAGGATTCTATGGTACCAGTTCCATTTGGGTTCAGTTTTGTGTCCTCACCTACAAACTTACCCTGCTCTCAAGCCCTACCTTCCCTATTGTCCAGGCCTTAAGATGTCTTTTAGGTATGTCAGCATCTTGGGCTGATCCAGGTTAGAAGCCACAAATTAGTAAGATCATGAGATGATTTTCTTTCTGTAGTTATGTGTTTGCTGAATATTATCTGATCCAAGTTCAACCATTTATGTACAAATTTGATGATGTCATTTTATTTTTCTGTTGAGTAGAATTCCATTGTGTAGATATACCACATCTTGGTTATCCATTAGTCCCATGATGGGCACCTGGGTTGATTCCAGTTCTTGGCTATGATGAATTGAACAGCTATAAACATGGTTAAGCAAAAAATTTCTGAACTGAGGCATGGAGCTTTTAGGTTAAATGCCTAGTAAGGAAATAATTGAGTCTGTTGGAAACTTTATAGTCAACCTTTTTAGGAGTCTCCATATTGCTTTCATAGTGGTTGTACCATCATACATCCCAACAACAGTGAATGAGAATTCCTATTTCCCGCATTCTTGCCAACATTTGTTTTCATTTGATTTTTTTTTTTTTTTATATTTGCTATCCTTACTGAGGTAAGGTGGAATCTCATAGTTGTTTTAATTTGCATTTCCCTGATAGTTAGGGATGTTGAACATTTTCTTAAGTATCTGTTTGCCATTTGTATTTCTTCCTCTGAGAACTCCTTATTCAGTTCTCTACCCCACTTTGTGAGTGGGTTGTTTAATTTTTTGTTGTTTAGGTTTTTGAGTTCTTTGTAGATTCTAGAAATTAGGACTCTGACAGTTAAATAGTTGGCAAAGGTTTTCTCCTATTCTGTGGATAATCTATTGTTTCTGCTTATGGAATGTTTTCCTGTGAATAAACTTTTCATGTTCATGAGATCCCAATGGTTGAATGATTGTTTAATTTCCTGAGCTACTGGGGCTTTGTTCAGGAAGTCTTTCGCCACTCCTATGTAGTGGAAAGTTCCTCCTATTTTTAATTCCACTGGTAGAAGAGTTTCAGGTCTTATATTGAGGTCTTTGATCCATTTGAACTTGATTTTTGTGCATGGCAAGATGTGAGACTTTAGTTTCATTTTTTTTGCATGTGGTTATCCAGTTTGTCCAGCAACATTTTTTGAAGATGCTGTCTTTTCTCTAGTCTACATTATTAAGGCCTTTGTCAAAGATCAAGTAGCTGTAGTTACCTGGCCTAAAATCTGTATCATCAATTCTGTTCCATGGTTGATATTCCTGTTTTGATGCCAGTACCGTTGCTGTTTTTGTTACTATGGCTTTGTAATATAGCTTTAAATCAAGTGTGTTGATGCCTCCAGAGGTGTTTCTTTTGCTGAGTATATGTTTGGATATATGAGACCTGCTGTGATTCTGTATAAATTTTGAGATCTTTTTTTTTTTTTTTAAATTTCCGTGAAGAATAATGCTGAGATTTTTACTGGTGTTGCATAAAATCTGTATATTGCTTTTGGTAGGAATGTCATTTTCACAATGTTAATTCTACCTATCCAGGAGCATGGGAGTTTTTTCCATCTTCTCAAGTCCTCCCCAGTCTCTTTCTTGTGTGTTTTTATTTGTCTTTCACATTCTTTGTTAGTGTTACTCCAAGGTATTTCTTATCATAGTTGCTATTAAAATGGGATAGCATCGCTAATTTCTTTCTCTGTATCTTTGTCCTTTGCATATAGAATGGCTACTGATTTTTGTGTATTGATTTTGTATACGGTTACTTTCCTGAAGGAATTAAACACTTCCAAGAGTTTTGAGATGGAGGCTCTCAAGTAACTTATATATAGGATCATGTTGTCTGCAAATAGGGCTAACTAACTTCTTACTTTCCAATTTGTATCCCTTTTATCTTTCTCCTGTCTTATTGCTTGGGCTAGGACTTCTAGCACTATGTTGAAGAGCAGAGGTGAAAGTGGGCACCCCTGTCTTGTTCCTGATCTCAATGGGCACTCCTTGAGTCTTTTCCCATTAAGTATTATTTGGGCTTTAGGATCTTCATATATAGCCTTTATTATGCTGGGATATAAATAGTCCATGGCTATTCCCTCCAACATATTGACCTGAGGTGATGTATTTTGTCAAAGGCCTTTTTTGCATCTATTGAAATGATCATTTGGTTTTTGTGATTTGGCTTATTTAGGTGGTGTGTATTACATTTACAGAATTTTGTATGTTGAGCTGACCCTGCATTCCTTTGATAAAGCCTACTTGATAAAAGTGCATAATGTTTTTGATGTGTTGTTGAATTAGGTTTGTGAAGATTTTGCTCAGGATCTTTGCATCTATGTCCATCATTACTATAATGAGACACTTGAGATAATTAACTTATAAACTGAAAGGTTTATTTTGGCCATGCATTTAGAGTTTGGGGCCATAATGAAGTGGCCTGCTGTGCTTGAGAAAGCACTTCATGGTAGACATACATGATAGAGCACAACATAAACATCATGAACTAAGAAAAAAAAGAAGAATGAGGTCCTACAGTCTCCTTCAAAGGCATATTCCAAATGCCCAACAGACCTCCTATAAGGCCTCATTCTCAAAATTCCACCATCTTCCAATAGGACAACACTGGTGACCAAGCCTTGAACTCATGGGCCTATGGAAGGCATCCAACATCCAAGCCAAAGCACAGAATCTTATTAACAAAGGCATAGCACAGATCTTTTCTTCTTTGACAGTTTTGAAACCATATATGGTGAGAAAATGTTTTTTAAAAAAATCCACAAAACCCTGAATTGGGGACTTACGCCTGTAATCTCACCATTTGACTGTACTTGGTAGGCTGAGGTAAGAAAATTCCTGTGAGTTTGAGGTCATTCTGGGCTACAGAAAGAGTTGCAGGTCAGTATAGGCTAATATGAGACCTTTGCACCAAAATCCTCCAAACAAACAGACAGTATATATTTATATTCTAACCTATCATAGACTATTTCTTTGAGAATAAATACTCTTTCTCTCTTTACTTAGACAAAATTACTTTATTTATTTATTTATTCAGTGTGTAATATTGTGGTGTATGTGTACCTAGCACATGCATGAGTGTGAGAAGAAGCATGTGCCCTATGCACATGTAGGCTGAGGCCAGAGGACGACATCTTGCACCTAGCTCTTTAACTTTTCTGCTAGTTCCTTGAGAACGAGTCTGTCACTAAACCTTTAGCTCTCTGAAACCTAGAGAGCCTCCCATGTCCACATCACTCAGTGCTGGGCAGGTCATCATGCTTGCACAATAAACACTTTTACACAGTGATCATCTCCTCAGTCCTGGACAAATTTTTATACAAATTTTTTTTCCCCAAAACATACTACAAGGAGGTATTATTAACCATCATGTTGTCTCTTCTCTCATTTTCTAATCACCAAAATTGACTCCATTTTCCAGCCTCCCTTGCAGCTCCATAAAACTGAAGGACTATGGCTGTTAGTGATTCACACCAACCACCTGCAAGACACATTCCCCATTCCTTGTCTTTCTTCATATGCTGTCCAGATACAGAACATCCAGGAAACGATCCCCAAGCCTTGTGGCAGAGCCACTTCGAGGAGTGGATGATGTTTCTACTTGAAGTAGAGTTCCCTCTTCATCTTCATGCTCAGCGCTACCAACCAGCATGGGTCTGTGAAGTGTGCAAGTATCAGACCTAGATGCTGACATTTGGAAATTCTCAACATTATTATGCTCATGCTATTTTGATCAACAAAGGCTGCAAAACAAAATGCCATGTAGATTCCTATCAGAAAAAAAAAAAGCAAAGTTTATTGAAGGATAGATTTTCTGAGGGGCAAGAATAGCAAAACTCAGATGTTTTATTTTACTTCATAATGTATATTACCTTCAATTTCACTAAGTTAACATAGCCATACTTTGTGTTCCCAGCTTTAAACAAGACACTCGGATATGCCCAGGTTCATGGCTCATTTGCACATTGTCTGTGACTCAGGGAAAGTTGCAGAGCAACCTTTGTCTTCTTCTATGTGAGCCTGCATGATGAGAGTGCTTCATGGAGGAGTCATGGTGTAGAGCTAAGTTATCCTGGTGCTAGCATTGAGCACCACTTACAGTGGAGTTGTGAAAGGCTAATACTCTTCCCAGTGTGCCTCGTTTTCTAGCGAGAATGACCGTTAGGGAACACTAAACTCAAAATCACCAGGGCATTTCCTTTCTCCACAGAGGGCCTGTAGCCATAAAAGGTGGGCTGATTAGCATTTCCACCACATTCTAAGAAATCAGAATGAATAAGATGCCACCTCTTTGGGTGCCTGGGTCTTTTGTGCTGCTCTGCCCAGTTGGGAGGCTCCTACTCGCTTTTGAATCTCTGGTCCATTTGCGTCTTGGAGTAGACCCTGGGGCATTCTCTACAGAAGGCCCTTGACACTGGGAATTCCTCCTTTTGGTTGATCAAAGCTGGTGTAGCCTGACCCCACCCCGGGAAGTGGAGGCAGACACATCTGTTCAGCCTGGCTTACTGCCAACAGGGGATTTGCGCTGGGGTGAGTGGGGAAAAGCAACTTTTATGTCAGGAAGGGATTTACTGTTGGCTGACAGGGTGTGGTGGGTGTCAAGGGTGGGAGCCATTTCAACTCCTTGCCGGGATTGTCTGACTCTTTGTGAGAAATAATTTAATCTTTGTATTTGGTTCCAAGACTTTTGTGAATTGATTAGCTTGATCGATAATTTGAAAAATGCTTTGGTAGTGAAGCACAGATTAGACAAAAGCAACATGTTGAAAGGGAAGGCTTGTTGATTACAGGAAGTAAGAGATCCTTTGGAATGGAACAACTGAAGATAACTTCCTGACAGCCTTCTCTTGTTGGCTAGCCTAGCTACACAAACCAAGGGCAGGAATGAGGATAGAAACAGAGTCTCTTGTCTTCTGAAAGTCTGGTTTTCAGTAAGGGGGAGTCATTGGTTATTGGACCTGGTTTCCTGTCTTCACAGCAACAGTAGCAGTCACACTAAAATGGCATTCTGTGCAGAGCATATCCTGTTTGTGAAATTTACTGCATTAAGGAAGGGGGAGTAGTAGGACATTACACTGTATTGGTCCAAATATGTTCAAAGACTGCAGTGTTTCAGTTCTGTGATCACATAATTCCAATTCTGGTCCCGAGTTCAGCTCTTTCTCAAGGTTTCAGTATATGGACATGAAGGACATGTCTTGGCATTGAATTGAACTTGATTCCTGACTTTGAGAAAGCCAACATTTTAAACTCCTTTACTTTTTTCAGCTCCATATTATTTTCTGAGCCTCCTAGAGGCACTGTTCTCTTTTCTGTCTTCTCTCTTTTCTTTTAAGTCTTTCTCCTTCCTTCCTTCCTTTTTAACTTCCCTCTTTCCTCCCTCCCTCTTTATTTCTTTCTCTTTCTTCCTTCCTTTCTTCTCTCTCTCTCTCTCTCTCTCTCTCTCTCTTTCTCTCTCTCTCTCTTTCTTTCTTGGTATGACTCCCATAAGTCTTCTCATAGGTTTCATATAGCAAATGCATGTAGGGAAGCTTTTATGGTTACTACTTGGTCACAGGCTGAGACATACGCAAAAGAAATATAAGTCATGGGACTTGATCTCCTATAACAGGAGTTGCTGTCTGAGGATTTAACCAAAGAATTCAGGCAAGGTCAAAGCTCACATATAAATCCAAGCAAATGATGCCCACTCATGTGAATAGAATGATGGTCTCACAGTGGGAGGAGTGGAATGTGGCTGCATTTAGCTCTATGGTCTTTGCCACTGCACATCTTTGTGCGGATGGACTCCATCATATATTGAAGACTTATAAGATAGGTCTTCCAGGAACTGCACTTGTATGAGGGAACAAAAAGCCTTCTGGTATATAAATCATCCTAATGGAAGAGGAGGCAGTACAGTGCAGTATAATCACCTGAGATTCTGAGGCAGCTGGTTCTGTGACTGGAAAAGCTGTTTCAAGAAATTATTAGGTATGGGAAAACAAAGAGTATTTTCTATACCAGGACTTGGAACAGAGGTAGGTGAAGGGGAGGATGGTGGCTTCATCAGAGTTAATTCAACATCTCAAGAAGTTTTATGCATATCAGCCACAGAGTGAGGAACTTTTGAGATGGTCTCCAAGTGGCTGAGTGACAGCTCCTGCATTTCAGATTCCTTGAAAACATTTTCCATGAGGCCTTAGGATATGCTGCAACCCAAGATACACCAAGATGTACAGAGACAAAGACCAAAGGACAGAAATGCACCTCCTTTGAGGATCTGCAAGAGAGCAGAAAATGTCTGTGCTATATGTCACTACACATGCACTGTCCAAACATTCCAGAAATATATAGGAGAGGGGAAGACCTAAAAATAGGACTGAAGTTAAAATTGTGACTTTAGGAAGAGCGTTAAGAATATTTTTCTCATGATGTTATTGTGGCATTTGTATCTCAATGTAGAGTTGAACAGGGAAGCCCAAATATTATGGACATGCAAAAAAGCTTGAAGCAATGATATACCTGACTATAGAATGTTTCCTTACTATTGGGTGTGGTGTCTAAGAGCTGGTGGTCACAATATGTAGGTTATCTGTACAAATCCCACTTTGGGAAGTGGAGGTGGTGAGAGAATATACAGAATAGCAAGTAACCTCCAATAATAACAAAGGTTCCTGTTAAATTTCTATGTCAGTAAAGCAAGGAAGCTCAGGGGGCATGCAGGGACATGGACCCTAAATTTGGGAGTTACAGTGTCTGTGTTCTTTGTCTACTTGTACTCCCATTTTCAAAGTGGGTGTGTGTTAGGGAGAAGACAATAGTCATCTTTGAGCAAGCAAGATGAATGAGTTCAACCAGGAGGACTTTTAAGATGTCCCCCCTCCCCGAGTATTTTGTAATGTAATAGTTGTTGGAACGCGACACTGACTACCAATCCTATGGCTTGTTTTAGCAAACCAAAGCTGCCACCGAAATCCAGCACACTCTCAGCACACAGTTTACTCTAGGTGTCTCGACCTTATTGGCCATTGACTAATAATTTCCTACGTTGTAATTACACATGCTTGTGCACTTCCTAGCAGACTTGTTTTGCTTTTCCTTTTCTGTTTGTTTCCTACATGTCTGACTCTTATTTCCTCTTTGGTCACTAAATAAATGTGTAGGACTTCTCTTAATTATCAGATTGGCTGAGCATTTAGTCTGCGTTTTTGCATATCTTGCCAAAATAAGCTTGGTCATTGACCTCTGTTTATTTTCCCTTTCCAAACATCAGGCATTGTCTGCCTTACAGAACCCATACAGAAGTAACATCTCCCCAATGAACACAACATGTTTCTTGTGTGTTTCTGATGGTTGCTAACTTTGGTGAAGTTGGTGTCAGGCCAACCTGAGGCACCCATCAAACATTAGCCTGTAGCATGGGTTTTCCTCAAAAGTTTTTAAATTCTCAGCAGAAACAATTCAAGTAGCATCTTGAAGAGGAGAAATGAAAAGAAAACTTGACACCCTATTGCACTTCTTTCCATCATGGATCATAAAGTTTTGCTTTGTAAAGGATATAGCAATATGGTATTTTTGTTCAAATTATATTTTCAATATTAAAAAATTAATTTATATTGATTTTTTTGTACTTCATAAGTCATTATGTCTATCTAAACTTTTGGTCCTTTCTTAATCAATGTCTACAAAGAACATTCTGATAACTTATCTTCCTTGCTTGAGAATTTTCATTGGTGCATCTTTGTAGCATTGGATTAAACTGATTTTTGGTCTATTTCTGTTGCTGTACCATAGTAGGTACTCTATTGTATGAAGTCAGAAACAATTGTATACATCAATAAGCACAAATGCATATTCTTATAGCTAATTAATATTATGTTAATATCTATTGAAAGTAGATTGAGTGCTGAGTGCACACACATTTATGAATAGGTGTTTCTTTCTCTGTGCTACCAAGTAATTCATATATTCCACACATGTACTTATCTTCCAGAAACAAGGGAGACCAAACATCTTCATTGAAAAATTGATTATAGAAAAAATAGAGAAAGATTCTATCATATCAGCAGTAACTTTACAACATCTGTACTGATAAGAGAATGAGAAAAACTGTGACTAAATTAAAACAAAGAAACTTTTGTTTCCCAGTATTGAAAACAACAATGATGTCAGTT
Source organism: Jaculus jaculus (assembly GCF_020740685.1). NCBI lineage: Eukaryota > Metazoa > Chordata > Mammalia > Rodentia > Dipodidae > Jaculus > Jaculus jaculus. The sequence goes on from NC_059102.1 coordinate 81,698,393, forward strand.
ACACTGACCAACTAGTATGTGTTGTAAAATGTGGCTTCCCAGATATATATTCTGTTATGTTATAAAAAAGGCTGCTTGAAATTATTTAAGAGTCATTTCTGTCTGAATTACAATGAAATCTAATCAGGTTAGTTACCACGGCATATAAATATAAGCAGTAGAGCTTAGAAACAAGTGGGTGTGACTGATGGATTTTGGTTTCCCCAGGAAATTAGTAAAGAGAAAATGGAAAGAGAAGAAGAAACAAAGATTTTAATTACCTCCTATATGCCAGCCTTGCACTTGGCAATTATCTCATTTAATCCTTACACAAACCTTCCTAGGGGAGTCAACATTCTACTCATTTTAAACGCAAGGAAACAGTTGGAAGACATAAAGCAACTGGTCCAAAATCACAAAGCCACCAAATGCACTACTTGAAGAAAAAAAAAAAAAAAAAAAAAAAGGAGAAGAAAAGAAAGATTTTAGCTTAGATCAGCCTGACCTTGGGACTATGTTCTCCACCTGGCTTGCCTGTGATTACTGTTGTAATTAATTTTTTAGTCCATGCCTTCCTGTTCTGCAGAAATTAAACTGGATTTATATATCATTATAGTACCTGTGTACATATGTTAGCTGTTATTTTTAACATATTATTTTTAAAATATTGTAATAGTAAACAACTCACCAAATAGCTTGTGAGATGGCCTCTCCATTCTGTTTGTAAACACATTATGTGAAATAAGGCTTGTTTTTACCAAGTTGGCAAAAGCATGCCCAGTGGTTCCCCTCCATCCCATTGAGCACTAGCTGTCTCTGCGCCTGCTAAGCTCTCCAGTGGCTGTGACAATCATACACATTATGCTCTTTCTCTGGAGAATCAATAAACATGCACCTTGGGAACCATAAATGTACTATTAGCCACTATTCATATGTGACTATTGCTAAATGTGTTGGAAACATATTTCAGAGATCTGATATAGTCTGATAATTTAACTTGTCCACATCTGAGGAATTAGGAAATTATCAAAATAGTATTAATGAAGATTCAATTGAAAATAAACAGACTATATTTTCTCATTCTTTCAGGGATGAAAATAAACACATAGACTACACTTTCTTATTTTTAAATGGAAGAAAAGTAGTAGTTGTTGTTGCTATGGCCTCACAGAGATAGAAAAACCCAAATTCCAAAGCATGAACAATTGATGCTGAAAATAACATACAGCTGAAAGAAAAATGTGTAAAAATATGGCATGAGGAGTTTCTTGGTGTCTAGGGCAAAGTAAAAGGACTTACCCAGCAGATCTGTTTCCCAGGTGTATTTTAAGAAAAGTATCTCTTTATGTCATCTCAGAACCAGGAATCTTGAGATAGAACAGTTACTACAAAATTTTTTTATCACCAGGTACTCTATCAGGGATCATTTTAGGTGAATAAAATTCCTTGTGACCACCAAATTTTGGAGCCCAATATAATCAAAGTCACACATACATGCACACACACACACACACACACACACACACACACACACACCCCATATTTGGACAACACTTGGGAAATATGTATGTGAAATACTGATTTTAATTCCTGGCTAGTAACTAGGTTAGCCCTATTGGTAGACTAACATTGAGAGAATTAATAAGTGGATTCCCCAACATGAGTAAAAAATGAATCAAGTACAATACATTGTCACAATCCTATCCCTGCTACCATCAATTACAAATAAAAATAACATTTAACAAGTTCTGTGCCATGACATTGAAAGTAGAATACGAAAGAGTTGTCACTCTTTTGGCGAGTAAGAACAGTGACTGATAAGATAACTATTGCTTGAACTATTTTAGTATGTGGAATTGGCATAGAGTCTCTCTTCCATGTTCTAATTACTGTAATTTGATCATTATAATGATTATAATTTCATATTCACTTTATATGAGATCATCTGCTAACACTGCTTGTCACCACAGCAAATTTCTTGTAAGAGTTTTGGGGGAGGGAAAAGTATTATATCTTATCAACAATGCCATTAGTAGCTTTATTATGATATGCTTTCAGGATTTTTGTAATATCTGTTGTAAAGCCTATTTCCTGAATGAGAATGTTGTATTTCTAAGAGCTGTGTCAAGTGAATTACTAGTTAAATTTCCAATATTTTATTGAAAATCATGAACTTCTGTCAAGAAATGTTTACTAAGTTAATAACATAAAAAGAAATAGTGCATATTGTCAGGGAATGGAGCAATCAAGCATTAATCAGGGAAGATTTCCAAGGTGTATTGTGAAAAAAAGTATGAATTATAAGTGTTTCTATATATTTTTGAAAAATAGGGGAATAAATAAATCAATCTCTGTATTTTCTTTCACTTGCATAAAAGAACATATTGGTGGGGAAAGTAAGAAAATATTAAGTGAACCTTCCTGAGGGTGTAAGGAAGTTATGTGCTGACTGAATGAATAAAGAAAGAAGTTTCCTTTATTCCTTCACTTGGATTCATTGATTATTCCTTTTGTGACATGAATATTTTTATTTCAACAATCAATTATATCAATTTTTCATTGATTCCTTTTGAAATTTGAGTCATATACATAAAAGTCTTTATTGATGTGTCACATGTAATTTTTCACAATGAGCTACTTTGTTCATTACATTCTGTACATTATGAACATTGACAGTTGTTAAGTTGTTCTGACATTGATTTGGGAGTCCTTTTCCTATTGATTGGAGATGCTGTCTTGTTAATACAACAAATAACTTTAATGTATTTAAACTTGCAGACCCATTGCCTTAACTGTTGAGCCATCTCTCCAGCTCTTAGATTTATTTTTGATATATCAACCTTGTTGCAGTCCGGTTCGCATTGCTGGTAGAAATCACCTAACCAAGAGCAGCTTTTGGGAAAGAGAGTTTTATTTTGGCTTACAGGATCGAGGGGAAGCTTCACGATGGCAGGGGAAAACGATGGCATGAGCAGAGGGTGGACATCACCCTCTGGCCAACATAAGATGGACCACAGCAACAGGAGGGTGTGCCAAACACTGGCATGGGGAAACTGGCTATGAAGCCCATAAGCCCGCCCCCAACAATACACTCCCTCCAGGAGGCATTAATTCCCAAATATCCATCAGCTGGGAACCTAGCATTCAGAACACCTAAGTTTATGGGGGACACCTGAATCAAACCACCACATTCCGCCCCTGGCCCCCATAAACTGATATCCATACATGATGTAAAATACAATGTGTTCATCTAACTTTAAAGGTCCCATAGTTTTATCAATTCCAATGATGTTCATACATCCCCATAGTCCAAGACCTTTTAACTGAGCCATAATGCCAAAAAATAACCTCAAAAAACCCATAATGGCACAGAATAAATATTCACACTGCAAAAGATGGCATTGGGCATAGCAAAGAAACATTCAACCAATACAAGATTTAAAACAACCGGGGAAAACATCAAACTCTGTAGCTTCAAGTCCAGCAACTCTAGCCAGTGACAAATCTTCAAGTCTGATAATTCTAACCAGCAACAAGTCTCTGGCATTCCAATTCCGCCCCTCCAGCTAGGCTACTCACAGTCCTGGGAAACTTCATCGGGGCCGGCAGCTCCCCGGCAGCCATCTCATGGTCCCGGCATCTCCACTGGGTCTCCACTGCAAGCCACGGTTCATCCTCATGGCCCCATGGGGTCTCTATGCAGGCAACTAGCAAACCTGCTTCACACTGCCCATGGCCATTTCCAAAACACAAGACCATGTTGCAAACTCAATGACCCTCTTTCCAGCATTTCTTATACTCCACGATACCAGGTAGGGAGCCAATTTGTTAATCCAGGGGGGGAATAAAGCAGACTTTGAAGAACAGGACACTCCTTGAGCACTCAGGCCCCTTCAAAAGAGTCAACATTCTTCTTGTTGCCCCAGCGCAGGTCAGCTAGCCCAGTCTCATAGGTTGTAATCTCTCAGTTGCAGCTGAATGGGCAACAGTTCACCCAAAGATTTTCCTTTCTGTGCCATATCCCTCTGCACACACCAGTTCATTTCTACGCAAAGCAACCCTGCACAACTTCTCAGGACATGGGCACAAGAGCAAGTTTCTCACACACTGCTAGCCCAGTCCAGGCAAAGCTCTTTCTCACCCTCATAAACCAAACCTCACAGTCCATAGTTCTTATTGCATTCAGGTCTTGGAGCTCAGACCAGAATAGTCCATTAAGCTGTACTTACAGCACTGCAAGGCATCTCTTAGGCCAAGGTTTCAAATTCTCCCACATTCCTCTTGAAAATCAGCTCCAAAAGGCCGAAGCCACATAGTCAGGTGTCTAACAGCAACCCCACTCCTCGGTACCACTTTACTGTTGCAGTCCGGTTCGCATTGCTGGTAGAAATCACCTAACCAAGAGCAGCTTCTGGGAAAAAGAGTTTTATTTTGGCTTACAGGCTCGAGGGGAAGCTTCACGATGGCAGGGGAAAACGATGGCATGAGCAGAGGGTGGACATCACCCCCTGGCCAACATAGGATGGACCACAGCAACAGGAGGGTGTGCCAAACACTGGCATGGGGAAACTGGCTATAAAGCCCATAACCCTGCCCCCAACAAAACACTCCCTCCAGGAGGCATTAATTCCCAAATATCCATCAGCTGGGAACCTAGCATTCAGAACACCTAAGTTTATGGGGGACACCTGAATCAAACCACCACAAACCTGGTACTTTCATTGAAGATCAGTGTCCAAGTGGCATTAATCCATACCGAGTACTTCAAAAAGAAACATCCACAATCGAGGTTTTAACAATTCACCATGTGATGCACTTTTTCCTTAAGCTACATTTATTGTAAATATTTGAAGAAAAAAATCCTCTTCACATTAATCCTTTGAAAGTCATCTTGAGCATATAAATGGAGAACTGAAGAATGAGGTTCATCAATAGTGGCATTGTAGACTGGTGTGCTGTGTGATCACATATGCATTTATACCTCCAACTAAAGCTTTAACAGTCAAATTAGGGCTGCATTTGATTTTATAATAAAGCAAAAATATTTAAGTATTTGTTAACTATGTGAAATGACTATCACCCAAACTAGTAGTTACTAAGTGTAGGTACTCTTTTTTTTTTTTCTTGGTTTTTCATGGTAGGGTGTTATTGTAGCCCAGGCTGACTGAAATTCACTATGTAGTAGTCTCAGGCTGGCTTCAAACTCATAGTGATCCTCCTGCCTCTGCCTCCCAAGTCCTGGGATTAAAGGTGTGGGCCACCATCCATGCCCAGGTTGGACTCTAATTAAGTAGAGAAATGATGAACAATACTTCTAAACACAAGATTTTTAGATTGCCAAGGGACAGACTAAACATTCTTCATGATCTTTTAGCATCCTGCACAGATGAGAATGTTCCTGTAGAAAGCTTCAGCCATGGCAGTCAAGGGAATGCCTGGGAGCCTTGAAGCTTAACAGGGCACAGTGTCCATGAGGCCCCTAGTAGCTCTAAGGGCCTTGTTCTGGCATAAGGAACACTTATCCTCTCAAAAGCTTGGAAAAGGAGATGTTGCTAGGGTAGAAAGCTGATGAAATTTTGTTCTTTTTGCTTTCATATTTTGCCGAGCTACTACTAAAATAAAAGTCCACAGGAAGTAGGCACGTATCCACTCAATCAGTGTACATTATGAGGATGGGTGTGTCTTGGTCATTATGTCTAACTTGCTACCACCACAGCCATCTCTCAATTTGAGAGCTTACGTTTTGACTGCATGTTCAACTACCCTTCCAGTGATGGATAGAAGGTGATTTCTACCAGGTGAAAATGTTATTTATGTATCACAAGCTGACAGTAAAAAAATCCTGAATGAGAGCCAAAAGACACATATATGAGATTGTATGTATGCAGGAGAATTTGTAAATTAAGTGACTGGTTATTTGTAAGGAAGCTTTCTTGAGGTAGGGGTGTGTGTGTGTGTGTGTGTGTGTGTGTGTGTGTGTGTGTGTTGTGTTGTGTTCATGTTGTCTGGATCAATACTGTACAGTGCCAAGTTTTATAAACTATCAGGCGTATAATTATTGCCCATTGAAAAGAGCAATATTGTCTTGGAGACATTGGCTGAACTTTGTTGTAATTCTTTTTATAATTAGATTTTTTTAAGTTAGCGGCACATGCTGCCACATGATGCAGGAGGGTCTAGTTAAGTTATGCTGCTGTATGCTTTTCAATTAAACCATAACTTACACATGTGCATTTTGTTGTTCTCGCCAGCATTAAATAAATGGATAACACCTGAGTAAATTCCAAGTCCCACAGCACACCCATTCTGGGATCTAATTTGCCAGTGAGAACTTTTTATTTTATTTTAGTCGAAAGTTTTACTGAGTTAGGTAAAGTAGTAGTTACTTAAGCATCACCTCTAAATTCAAGTAATAGTAAAATATATAACAGTATTAACGACTGACCCATTTTTCAACCCATTTAAATCTGCAAAGATATGTAATAAATTTGAGTCTAGTTTATACATTTGGACTATTTATGTATACAGTAAAGCTCTTTTATAAAACTTCTTATCAAGGGGAATGTCTTGGAGAGGAAATGGAAAGTTATTGGCATGGAGATAGTTCATAAGCTCTTCAGCCTCCCATTTTACATGTATATCTCCATATTTGTGTTAGAAGCCATAACTACTGACAAGGACACTGAGCATGTGTGTACACTGGTCAGAAAGACAGATACCCTGCATGTTCCTTGGAACTCTAAGAACCCTGTGGCTTCTCCATACTGTTGATATATATGTTTTTTTTCTTGGTAAACTTGAGTGACAGCCACAATGATGCTGAAGTTTCTCATTTTAAAAACATTATTACCCAGCCTTGATTCAATCTCCATTGTGAGGCTCGTGAATATTTGTTCATGATAATCACTTCCTGTCAAATTAAATTGAATTTTAGACATGCCACAGTTTCTAATATTGAATATTGAATGTTAACTTGAATGCATCTGTGAGAAATCTAGATCCTTTGTTATGGTTGAAGAGCTACGCCTCCTCCCCACAATTTCCTCACCCCAAGTGTAGCAACAGTCTATTCTTGTGTTTCCAAAGGAAAATCAACGCTAGGGAGCAGGTAGAGCCAGAAAGTAAACCTAAGCTGGCCAAGTATGCTAAGTATTAAGGGACTAAAAATAAGTCTAAGACAGATTAACATCTGGTTCACAGGCGTTTACCTGAGAAGATAGTACTCATGGACCATGTAAAGCTCATGGTTATTCAATGTCACAACAAGCAGAACCAGTTGTGGGTACAACAGAGATGCCCAGACCTTCTGTCTGCCTGTCTGGCCCCAGAGAATTTCCACTCACTTGTCTTTCTCTTTTTTTAATAACAGTTCTATCTAGATATCTAACCATACTCTAAAAATTACTGATGTATTACACTTTTTGTCTACTTTTACTTTCTTTGCAGAAAGTTAAACTCTACAACAGGAGACTTTTGTTGTTGTTGTTTCTTTGGTTTATTAACATAAGCCTAGTATTACTCAGTAACTATGTCCTGGCTGAGCAAAGGATCTATTAGATAAACTAACACCAAGCAGAACAACACAATTCAAAGTTCTTAGACCTGTGGTCTTTATGCACGAACAAAATATCCTGATTTAAATAAAATACGAAGACTACTCACCACCCCTACATCAAATGCAATTTCAGGTTTAGAGGCTAAACATTAGTCTGGGGAAATGGCTTAGCTGTTAACTGTGCTTGCCTGTAAAGCCTGCTGGCTGGCCTGGGTTCAACTCCCTAGTACCTATGTAAAGCCAGATACAAAAAGGGTCAGGGCTTCATTTACGGTAGCAAGAGGCTCTGACACACCCATGCTCTCTCCTCTCTCGTGCAAACATATATTTTTTTAAAAAAAGCTAAGTAGTTTCATACATATGGTATATTTGATCATATTCACCCCCATTTCTCTGTCTTATCTACACTTCAACCACTGACCCCTTTATCTTCACAACTACTGCCCCTCCTATTTTTATGTCTTTGTCTTTGCATCCCTTCTTTTCTTCTTTTTGTCCACACTCCCTCCTTACCCCTCTTTCTTTCTTCTCTCCCTTCCCCCTCTCTCTTTCTTTCTCTCTTCTTCCTCTGCTGAGGTTAACAGGTCTATTTGCATGAGCACAGTGGTTGGTTAATTACTGGAACATGAACAACTTAGCTGAGGCTTCATCACTGAAGAAAGTGTCTACCCTTCCTCAGTAGCCACTGCTAACCAGGGGATTAGGTTCTTGGTGAATTATCAAGGGACTCAATCTTGTGTAGATATTATCTTCTGGATTCTACATACTTCCTCCTATTCTGTGATGTTCTCTGAGCTATGGAGGGGTGAAATAGATGTCTCTTTTAGAGTTGAGCACTCAACAGTCATTTATTTTCAGCACTATGACCAGTTGTAAGTTTGCATTAACTTTCACTCACTTTAAAACCAAAGGTTCCTTGACCAAGGCCAACAGAAGCACTGATGACCACAGCATCCTCTTATGCAAGGTGTACTGAAGAGAGAGAGAGAAATAAAGAGAGAGAGAAAGAGAAAGAATAATGAATGGGTGTACCAGTGTTTCTAGCCACTGCAAATGAACTTCAAATGAATGTTCTACTTTGTGCATCTGGCTTTATATGGGTACTAAGGAATTGAAGCTGGGTCCTTAGGCTTTGTCTGCAAGCACCTTAACCTTACCTTTTTTATGGTTTCTGACACATTGAAATTCAACTTGATTTTCCTTTTAGCACGTAAAATTTAGGCTGCTTATCTGATTTTATGATCTAAGGTAATGAAAATAAATTATAGCCCCTTATTGCACTGTCATTGTAAAATGTAAAAAGTCTACAGTGATTAGATTATTTGAATAATAGATGATGTCCAGTTTTTGAGTCTGGTTTTTGGTCAACTATATACTAATAGATTCACAGTGCTTGTGTCTTTAATTGAGACATGGAATTATATATACTCATGTAAAGCCAGACACCCTTTTCCAAAGAAGGGACCATAGTACACGTGTGCATGCACACAAACACACACACACGTGCACACATGCAAATAAATGAAGATTTAAGAAATTCCAGCAAATCAATTCATTTATAAATATAATAATTCATCTATGCCATAAGTTTGATTTTCTCGTTTCTTATTTATTAGTGCATATTAATCATATAAATAATGGCTATCATTTTGGAATTTACACACATTCATATAATATACTTTGGTCATAATGACTCACTCTATTACTCTTTTTTATCTCACCTCATCTTTCCTTTCCTACAATCCTAATACTGTGGGTCTGGGGCCTCCAGGGCCCTGCTGCAGTTCCCTGGAAGGCATCCCAGGCAACCGTGGTGGTGAGTGCATGAGAATCACTCTCAGGAGACAGTTTCCATGAACAGCTCTTGGTTTATTGTCAGGGAAATGGGTTTATAAGCAGATGAGGGGCCTAAGAGAATTGGATGTACAAGGTTGCTTGCTGATGTCTAACTAGCATATGAAGACATTCATTCCAGCAAATAGGCAATGGTACAGGGGGATGGGCTTTGCAAAGGTGCTGGCTAAAACCATATAAGGAGTTTCCTAGGCGGCCAAGGGCCACAATGTTATGGGCAAGCCTAAGTCTTATCTGAATGTCCAGGTATCCCATGCTTGGAGAAAGTGGCCTTACTTCCTGCTGATCTCAGGGTCTAAGATTTTGTCTGAGTGTCCAGGCTCACTGCAACCCCTGAGAATGGGGGGAAGAGCTCCTCTGTCAGTCTGTCCCTGAGGTATGACCAGCGGTTCAAGCTGCTGCAACTCCTCCATAGCGTGGGGTCTGCATGTCAGACAGCTTAGGTTTTCTTTAACCCAGGGCCTTGCCTATACCCCCCCCTTTTATGTTCATGCATTCCTAAATTCTTTATAAGAGAGAAAATAAAAAAAGTTGTCCTTTTGAATGCACTTTATTTCATTGAACTTATATCCTGTTCCATCCCATCTACTTCCTGCTAATAGCATCATTATATTCTTTGAGGCTGAAAAAGTTCTATATGAGTATGCATTCATATTTATCACATTTTCTTTACCTGTTCATCTGTTGACAGGCATCTAGGCCAATTCCATGCCATGGCTATTGAGAATAGTACAACAATAAACATGGGCATACAAATTCTAATTATCACTAATAAATAACTGTTGGGCATGCATTTTGTGCTAACATGTTTTCTCTTTATATGCTATATGTGTTGGGTAGTGCAGGTATCTACAGTGTAAAGTGTAAAGGTAAAGCTTGAATAATTTAGGTAGTGGTTTAGAGCCTGGGATTTGGAGAGGGTCTAATATGTGTTATTAACTCCATGCTGACCTTTTACAAGTTATTTATCATTTCTGCTATTCAGTTTCCTCATATACCAGGCACTTAAATTAAGAGGCTAAAATGTAGGAATTAACAAATATTTGCTGATGAATGAATAAACTGGGCGATCTTGTGCAAGTTATTTATGAACTTCTGTAAATTAAAAAAATTTGATTAACCTCATGGAGTTGTTAAAAATAAGTGAAACCATGTTCATACTGTGTTCATGAACATAGGGCATAATGTTCCCTTGAAATCTAGTAAAAACCTAATAAATTGTACTCATTAGCAATATTATTTTCTAATAATTCAAAAACAAATGCCAAGGTACATGGTAAAATTTAAGTTCATGAAAAGGGTAGACCAGTGTGGGTGGGAGTCAAAAGTGAAGGCTTCATAGAGATGCTATAATTCTGACTTACATGCCTCTGAAAGTTCCCTCCTTCTACATTCAAAGGTTGCCAGATGCCTATATGAAACTGAAATACTAGATACTAACAGAATTTCCTGAAAAAATCCTAAAAAGACATCCATGGGGTACTGTTTGACAAGCTCTACCACTGGGCCTTTGTATTCCCATTACAAAGCACAGCAAAGCATAAAAAAATTACCCTGCTCTGGTGAGCAGTACCCTGAAAGGCAGTCACTTATTTCTGTAGTCTCCACCTATTTCAGTTTCATAGTTCTTGGATTTTGGGTTTTTGTCATATCTTGGATTTTTTTTCCCAAAAAGGATAGCCTTATTTTTACTTCTGATGAGATGACATAAATAATATAAGATTAAAACAATCAATATAGAAAATTTGACAAGAATTTTTAAATCTTGGAACTTTATCTCATAAGGAAGAATTTCTAAAAGAGAAGTAGGAGAGACTCTGGATTCATCCAAAAGTCAATTGTAGCTAACTGTGAACTACTATCTCAGTTACTTTTTCCTGTTGTGAACAAATACCCAATGACAAACAAGTTACAGGAGAAAAACAGTTTAATTCAGCTTATGCATCTATATCATGAGATATCAACTATAAATTTGAAAACAAGTCTCATGGAAGTAAGGTTATAGTACCAAGATCAGGAGCAGAAATGGTCGCATTGTTAAGTAGGAAGTAGAGAAAAAATCGGAAGTTGGGCAGTGCCACAAAATCTTAAGGATAGATCCCCAAGGAACCATTTCCTTCAACAAGGTTCCATTTCCCAACGATAGCACAACCTTACCAAACAACGCCACTAAGTGTGGACCAAGTGATCAGACACATGAGCCTATGAGGGAGATTTTACATTCAAACCACAATACTCTGCCCTCAGGCCTCATAGGTTCACAGGCTACGTAAGGATCTGAAATACATTCAGTCTAATTTCAAAGTTGCCTCAGTTTTTACAGTCCCAACACTGTTCAAAAGTCCAGAGTTTCATGAAAGTCTCTTAAATATGAGCTTTGTAAATCTAAACACAACATACATGCTTCCAATATAAAATGGCACAAAATAAATATTCTCATTTCAAAAATTGACAATGTGGGGCCAAAGAGATTGCTCCATGGTTAAAGGCATTTTCCTACAAAACCTGACTTCTTGTATTCATTTCTCCAGTATGTATGTATAGCTAGGTGCACAAAGTAGCAAATGTGCCTAGAGATCTTTCACAGAGGCAGGAAGCCCTAGCATGACCATACTCACTCTCTTTCTGTATGCTTCTTAAATAAAGATATATGTATATTTTTAAAGTTAAGAATGAGGCATAGCAAGGAAATATTGGGCTAAAGCAAGACCAAAACCCAGAGAAGAAAGCACAAAATCCTGCTGTTTCATGCCTGGCATCTGGCACTGTTTGAGGAACTTGTCTGGGATACAGAATGCTTAGGCCGCTCTGACTCTCCATGTCTCCTGCCTGTGGCATACATATCTTTCATAGGTAGTTTCTACTCTGAGTGTAGCTTCTCTTTATGGCTTCCACATGGCCCTGGCCTATCCAATATCTAAGAGTCGCCATTGCCAGCTTAGAGCTCTTCTTAAAGCTTCATACCATGGTCTCTCAGGGCCTCCTTGTAGGCATTATGATCATGCTACACATTGCTTGGCCTTAGCAAGTCTCTGTGACTTTGGTACAATACCTCATGACTCCATCAACCTTGCACGTTTTATAACTCAAAAATGTATACCATATTGGATGATGCTGCCAGCTCAAGATAAAGCCTGGTCCTAATGGGTCATAGTTATAGTAGTCTCCGTATGGAAGTCCTTTAGTATTCTCCCTTTAGGCCTTCTGTTATCAAAAGAATTCACATTCTTTAATGGGTTGAGTCTTGCTCTAAGGGCTTGTTGTATATTGTCTGAGGGAAGAGCATTATGTTTCTTATTAATGGCATTATTTTCTCTTCTCCATCTCTATACATATACATACATACATACATATATACATATGTGTGTGTATAAATATATATATATATATATATATGTATGTATAATTTCTTTTCTTGCTAAACTTAACAATGTTCATGTCTTTATGCTCTTTGTTTTCCTCTCTTTTTCTGTAGACCTTGTAAGTGCAGTTTACCTAAGTCACACCACAGCCAGAATTCTGAGCTGTCTTGAAATTTCCTTTGCCAATATATTAACTGATTACCTTAAAATTTAATTTTGCTCAAGTTCTAGGGTCTCAGGCAGAATGCAGCCAGTTTCTTTGCCAGATTCAGGACACATGCATGATGTAGCCAGGCTCTTTGCCAGAATGTCATATGAATTGTCTCTAGTCCATTTTCAATGGTGTCTTTGTTCACCTCTAAAATCTCATGAGCTGTCCCTCACTGTCCAAGTTTCTCTCTACCTTCTGAACTTCAAAATTGCCACTAGAATGGAGCATTAAAATTCTGTTTTTAGCATCTCAACACTTCTTTTTCCAAAAGGGCCAAACTCTTGTGCATTCCTTGCACTAACCAGTTCCCACAGCACAGAAGCCACACAGTCAGGTCTATTGAACTGACAACCCCACTCCTGGCAACAATTATCTTTATCAGTTCCTTTCTCATTGATGTGAATAAGTTACTGACCATAAGCAAGTTATAAAACAAAAAAGTTTAATTCAGTTTCCATTTCTGAGAGAAATTTCATGGCAAAGAATGCATTGTGCAAGGAATAGGAGCAGAACTCATCACATTATCAGGCATGAAGAACAGAAAGAACACAAAGTAGGACTGGGGCCACAACAACTGAGGACTTGCCCCCAGTGACCCACTTCTTTATGCAAAGCTCTGCCTCTCAAAGGTTGCACAACCTATCCAAACAGTACCACAAATAGGAACTAGAACATAAGCCTATGAGGGACATTTTACATCCAAATCACAATGTATCCCAACATAATCTAAGATAAAATCTAGTGATGTCATTTTCATGTTCAGAGTTTCCTTTTTTTCTCTTTCTGTATATTACTGCTTTTACGTAGTAACCTTAATCCTGAACACTATATAAAGTTCTGAGTCACTTCATGATTTGATTCTTGCCTAATTTATTTTCTACCATTTTCTCATCATCTCTATGTTTCAGTCACAGACAGGAATTTCGAATTTATAAAATCCTTGTTTTACCTTTAAAACACTTTTCACTTCTGAATTTTGCTCAGGAAAGAACTAGATCTTCTCTTATTATAAACACATGATATGTAGAATAGAGATAAAAACATGCTTAATGCAAGTGAATTTAAAAATATAATCTTCAGTGCCAGAACCTAAGTAGATGTCAAAGTCAAAGGTAAACTCCCATAAGACTTGATGGTTTATGAGGTTAGTGGATTTGGATTACTGGAAGGAGATGTGGTATTGATCTCATTTAAATCCAAGTGCTGAAAGTGAGAGCATTTCAAAAAAGCAGGACACTGAAAGTCTCCTTCAGTAAAAAAAAAAAAAAAAAAAAATGCAAAATAAGCCACCCAGCAAACAGGCCACAGGAAGTTTTGTGTTTTTTTTTTTTTCCTTCTTTTAAAAAAATACTCTGAAGCTCAGGAGAGAAAACAAAGTAAAAAAATAAATCCATAGGAAACTGAAATGTCAAGTTTTCAGCTTGGGTAGATATTAATTCTTAATTTATATTATTTTTACTGTGGTGGAAAAAACAAGATTTCCTCTAAATCCTGTCTTGGAGAAGTAAACCATTCATTAAAGACACTCCTATAACTCCAGAGGAATTCAAGTACTTATCAAACAGCAGTAGTAAGATCTGCTAATGAAGAGAAGTTAACACACAGAAATTCCAACCTATCTGAGATAGTCATTCTCTAAAGGAAATCAGCAAACCAAATCCAGTACAATTCAAATTCTAAGAACATGAGATTAAACTGAACTACAGAAAAGACCATAAAAATATAGAATACAAATTATCATGTAGAGACAATACATTATTTGAAACAACATATCTTTTGAAAAACACCCAGAAAACTTCAGTGGAAATAAATATGTAAGTAGCATTTAATATTGAAGAAACTCAAAGAAAGTGTTACACAATTCAAGGGTTTGAAACATAAAAGGAAATAAATATATAAATGTTAAGAGGTTAAAAGTTGGCAAAAAATAAATAACATAGATTTATATGCAAGGAGACTTAAAAACTATAAAAATAATAAAAAGGAGTGATATCCAAGAGACTAGACATGAAATATTTATGGGAGAGAAGAAAGATATGAATCTTTAGATTCAGGAAAGACAATATCCTACAGGAATCCATTTCTAGCTATGATATATTATTGAAACTACAATTTTTTTCTTCAAAAAATTATTAACTATAAAAATCTCAAACATACTGGGAGCAGATTCTCTGGTGAAAGGTGCTTGCTTGTAAAGCCTGCTGGCTAGGGTTCAATTTCCCAGTACTCGCATAAAGTCAAATGTACAATGTAAAACATTCCTTTAGAATTTCTTTGTAGTGGCAAGAGCCCCTGGTGTCTCTTCCCTCTCTCAAATAATAAGTAAAAAATTTTAAAAACCTTAAAAATGCATATAACAAATATCCGAGGCATTGATAATCCAGTAACTAAGACATGACTTTAGAGTCTATGATCCTTAAGAGAGCAGAAACACATGAGCTCAGCCCCAATTCCTCTCATAATTAT
Organism: Jaculus jaculus; assembly: GCF_020740685.1. Classification (NCBI taxonomy): domain Eukaryota; kingdom Metazoa; phylum Chordata; class Mammalia; order Rodentia; family Dipodidae; genus Jaculus; species Jaculus jaculus. The sequence continues at coordinate 81,713,820 of NC_059102.1, forward strand.
AAAGGAAATTTACCCAGAAACTGGATATAGGAAATAGAATTTTTGTTGAACTGAAAATACAGAGATAAGAACCTGAAACTGAAAATATAGAGATAAGGCTGACAAAATGGATGAGAATTTAGAAGGAAAAAAATAAATTAGAAAGCATAGAAACACAAAGTCTGCTTCGTATTCAAATTCTTTTCAAGATATTGGTCAACTTTCTAGCTGAATAAGTTCTGTTAGATCCCAAGGAAATGGTGGGTAGGAGACTGAACATTTTCACAGGATTTTAGCAGCCATATCTGTTAGGGAGATGGCTGGTAAAATTAAAATTTTGATATGATTATATCAAATTAAATGAATGAAAAAGATATAATAGGGAATAATCATTGTTCCAAATAACTCAGAACTCAGAGAGGAAAGTAAAACAAGGAGCAGAAAACCCATGAGGCAATGGAAATGGATACAGGCAACTTAAACACAAGGACATCAGACAAAAGCAGCTAAAATAAAGTTTGTTGTACATAAACTTGTACATCAAAATAAGACTCTTTTATCCATTGTTTTATTAATGCATAAAATAAAGATGACAAAATTCACTATTTTTATTATACTATTGTGTATTGAGACATGTCCACAGATGTCTCATTTATCTTCACAATCCAGAGATAGAATCATTCCATTCCCTCTCTTGCTAAACATGCCTTGGTGCTATCCTGATGTAGTCTGCTCCTCCATCTCAGAAAGCAACACATAACTTGTTTTCCATCCATCTAACTTCCACTTTCCCAGAATGTCATACAAAGGATATCATATAGGAAGTAGTTTCTGAGACTGACTTCATTTACATGCTATAAAACATCTGATATTCATCCATGCTGTTTTGTTCTGGTTGTACATTTCTTTAATTCTTTAATCTGGCATTGCTCTGCTGGATTAAAGGTACCAGAGGTTGTTTAACTAGTGCCTAGCCTAATTCAAGCACTTTGATTCCTTCATGTTTTGGACAATTATTAATAAAGCTACTAGAAACCTTGATAGGCAGTTTTGTGTGGGCACAAATTTCAATTTTTTAGCTTTTTTGTTATATTTATTTATTTATTTGAGAGTGACAGACAGAGAGAGGAAGAGGCAGAGAGAGAGAGACAGACAGAGAGAGAATGACCACACCAGGGCATCCAGCCACTGAAAATGAACTCCAGACGCATGTGCCCCCTTGTGCATCTGGCTAATGTGGGTCCTAGGGAATCGAGCCTCGCACCAGGGTCCTTAGGCTTCACAGGCAAGCGCTTAACTGCTAAGCCATCTCTCCAGCCCACAAATTTCTATTTTTTAGTAAGCTCTTTGGAGTAGAATTTCAGATTTGCATGACAAGTCCATTTTTAACTTTATGAGGAACTGCCAAGTTGATTTTCAATACCACTCTGTGCCTTGCTGCAGCCCACCATGCAAGTATGAAAGTTCTAGTAGGTCTGTTTCATTTCCAGCAGGTGTATGGTAATCCAAAAATTGTATCCATTCAAGTAGATGTGTGGTAGTAGCTAATTGTGGCTTTAATGTTCATTTTCCTTTAATGGCTAGCTTTTCTAATCCTTTCAGATGTCTAATTGTCACCCATATCATTTAAGCTAAATATTTGTTCTTTGTGTTACTGAGTTGTAGAGGGTCTTTGTGACTCTAGATATAACTTCATCAAATTTGTAATCTATTAATACTTCTCTCAATGGGTGACTTTTCCACTGTTATAATAGTATTTTTCAAAAAGTAGCAAATCACCATCAAATTTATTCACTTTTTCTTTTTGTTTCAAGGTAGGGTCTCACTCTAGCCTAGGCTGATCTGGAATTCACTATGGAGAGTTAGTGTGGTCTCAAACTCATTGTGGTTCTCTTACTCTGCCTCCCAAGTGCTGGGTTTTAAGGTGTGTGCCACCACATCCAGCTACTTTTTCTTTTTTGATTTTTTTGAGATAGGGTTTCACTCTAGCCCAAGCTGACCTGGAATTCACTATGTAGAGTTAGGGTGGCCTCAAACTCATGGCGATCTTCCTATCTCTGCCTCCCAAGTGCTGGGATTAAAGGTGTGTGCCACCACGCCTGGATCTCTTTAATATTTATTATTATTATTAACAACATGTTTCATATGGACATATCATGTGTTGGTACCCTCTTTTTCCTTGATCCTACCTCCATTCCATTGGGTACGCTCCTCATTGGGGTTGTAGGTATTTCTATGGGGTTGTGGTTTATGTGATGTTGAAGCAGTAGTCTGTTATTTTGGGGGGAGGGAATGCCTCTAGGCATGATGTCTCATCCTGCAGCTCTTACAATCTTTCCAACCCCTCTTCTGTGGGTGAGTTTTAAGTCTATTTCAGTGATGAGCTCTTAGGAGCATATGGATCTGTGCTTTGGTAGGTATCCTCAGGGTCTGTCTCCTACACCCTGGTGCTGATTATCAGGAACAGCATGGAGGCAGCGCTCTTGTTCAATTCCCCATTCCTTTGTGGATTCAGCTGTGGCTTGGCTGCAGTGCTAGGGGTAGTTTATCTCCTATTGTCTCACTACTTTCTGAAAAAGAACAGATTCCCCAGTGGAGAGTAAAGTCAGCATAACTTAAATTTTGTAAGCATTATTAATTTAGGGAAATTTTGATGTATGTAATCCCTCTTTTAGCCAAAGATTAGTGAGAGTTTGACAATGGAGAACACAATCTTTGTCTCCATAGGATTCTGATCTGGTTGCCAATTCCAGATATGGTTTTCTTTCCACTGAGTGGGTCTCTTAGCCAATCAGAAAGCTATTGGTTACCCTCTGAGGCTATGTGCCACTATTGCACTGACATATACATTGTGTCATGGTGTTTGCTTCTGAGTAGCTTAGAAGTCTGGTTGCTCAGACCATTTTGGCCATTTTCCCTCAGTAGCTCATATAGTGCTTTTGAGAACTCAATAGGCTAGCTGTCTGGGGACTGGCTTTCTTCTGAGTACCAGGCAGGTCTCTCCATGTTCTGTGTCAGCAGCATATGGTGTCTTCAAGCAATAGAGTCTTGGTTTTTGCCTCAGACAGGTAATCAAGTGCTTTGACAGAAAGCTGTCTTGATTTGGGGAACTCGTAGGTCCCTCCCATCAACAGCTCAATGGGGGTAGCAACAAATCTCTGGTACTGGGAGTTATAGATCAGAAACAGAAAAACAAATTTTCTTCTAAACTTAGGCCTCATCCCATCCTCACCAGAGCTCTATATTTCAGGTGCTCCCCCTTTACTGCTTTTGATGGTTATATCTTTTAGGCTATCTCCAAGGATAAAGGTTTCTAAGGTATCAGCTCATTTTAGATTTAATTTTCTGTTTGTTTTCTCCTCTCTCCTTCCCCTCCCCCAAACCCTTCTGTCCCTATTGTCTGGGTCTTGAATTTCCTATCAGGTATGACAGTGACTGGAGCAGGTCCAGGTTAGGAACCATAGATAAGTGGTGCACTGGTGTCCACTGGGGTTATAACCACAGATGTGCAGATTGTGGAGATTGCATGTACATCAAAGGTACCTGTGGAACTGAAAGTCTGACCTACTCACTCCCCTTGCACACAGTCTTCAACACACTGGGATTATGGGTTGGGGAACCAGGATTCAGGAAGCTGGAGAGCCAGGGGCAAGAGGCCAGCTCCTACATTGGCCTACGCATCTTCTAACTCAGGGCTACAGTGATGTGGGTACTCAGGGGTCAGTCAGGATAACTGAGCAAAAGGCTTGCTTCCACATCCCACACACTGGACCAGGGCTCCCCAAGGCAGCAGCAGGAGGAGTACCAAAACCAGGAAACTGGGAGCTCTGGGCTATTTACTCCATGCTGCAACACCCTCCGGCTCTGGGTATGTGGGAATTTGGGGTGGAGGGCACTTCTATCAGGAAAGCAGAGCAAGGGAACTGCTTCTGCAGCAAGCTTGTAGGGTCCAAACAGCTCCAAGCCAACTCCAGCTGGGACCAGGGAACTGGAAGGAGCTGGGGAACAGGGATCTGGCCTATTCACTCTGCCACTTTTCCTATTTTAATCTCATACATTTGTTACCATTCTCATGAAGTTTTGCCAATACAACAACAATTGCTTAGAAACAGCAATAGCAAAGTTATTTTAACAGAATTTTATTGACATTTTATTGTTTTTAATTAGTAAAGATATGATTGAAGATCAGAATCCAAGGGCTTTAAAGGTACTGCCATTTTGTTGTTTTGTTTTTAATCTAGGTGATAACATTTTGCTTTGTTATTATTTAGTATTAGTTCTTTAAAATCTGTCTATGTACCTTTTATGTAAATCTACATGAAGTGATCTAGAAATTAGAAAAAAATAACCAAAAATTGACATCTAATAATGCATCAAAAAACATATATTACCAGAGAAAGACTTACAAAAGTTTCTTGTAAATAAACTAGACAAATATGTTTGCCGTAACCATTTACATTTAGCATTCTTTCAGAGATTCTAGACAAAACACTAGAGGAAAAGTCAAAACAAATGATTACAATGATTATACAAAGCATCATAAAAACAAAATGCATTAACTAGAGGTGATGCAATTAACCTACTGATCAACTAATAGAACATGGCTTTTAAATTCTGCATAGTACTTAGATATAATATCAATATAAGACATAAATAATACTCAATATATTACTAAAAATGTATGGCAGTTTGACTATGGATTGTCTCCATAGCCTCACGTGTCTTTGATTTAGAGTAATACTACTTAACCTCAAGCTGGTGCAGCTTTTATGAGGTGTAGCAGTGCTGGAAGAGGTATGTCACTGGGGGCCACCCAGCAGCGTGCTCACAGAGAGTTCACTCATTCTTGCTGCTTTGTCTCTGCTGAGATGACAAGATGGGACCCCCGGCTGTTCATTCGTATCATATGTTCCTCTGCCATGAAGAAACTTCCTTGAAACTATAAGCTGAAATAAATCTTTTCCATAAGCTGCTTTTGGTTAGGTGTTTTGTCCTGCAAATGAGAAGGTACCTGCTACATAATGTTAACAAATCCTACAAGCAATAGTGAAAAGTTCTACTCAATAATACAACAAATGTAATCAAATTTGTGTCAGGTCTACATAGAAAATTTTAAATTACGTTAGAAGGACAAAAGAAAACAAAAATAAATTGGCATACTGTTTTCATGACAGCAAAGTCATTCATATTAAAGAAAAAAACATTCGAGAAAGTTGTTGCATGGAGCTTAAAAAGCTGGCATTAAAAATCCATAAGACATATGAAGACCAGAAGATCTAAGACAATGCTAAGGATCTCTGATATGGAAAATTTTCTCCAATGGATTTTGCATAAATTGTTTGACCACCTTGCAGCAGCTTCTTGTACATTGTGTTGACATGTCATATATTCTGTGGATCCTTCTGAACGTAGTGCTACTGACCCTGTTTTGGTAACGTCCTCGCATTCTGTTCATACCTCTACAGCAGTACCATGTGTGGCATTTATCAACCCTATAGATTTGTGCTTCTGTGCTCCCTCACTGTGCTATAAATCGACCACATAGCTTAGCTCATGGCAATGCATCAAATGCCGTATAGTGCCTGTCTCACAGTGAGCAGTTAACATGTGTCAGCTTCTTGCTCTGCTGCACTATCTGTCTCACCCTGCAGGATTAGCTCATTTCCACTGAGTGTCTCATCCAGTCCCTTGGCTTTGGCAGGAGATATAAGGTTTGGTCAGTGTCCATAACCAACTACCTGGAGCTCAGTTTTAAAGCCATTACTGAAGGCAGTTATTTGTTAGTGACTGGGCATTCTCTAGTAGTGGGTACAGTCACGTGCAAGTATCCATTATAGAATTTATCACCTCCAAATGCCTTAGGTTATATCTGTTCATTTTCCTCTCATAGATGACAAATAGGAACCCAGGAACTCTAGAAGGTATTTCACTTAAAAACATCTTCAGTTATGTTTTATCTATTATACATTATTTCTACTTTCTGACACTCATGAAATTAAACAAATTAAACTCTTTTAAGATTGATGATTTATATTTCTGACATTGAGCAGAGTCAGGAAAAATAAAATCCAGAAAGGAATGTGGAAGCTAAAAGGATAACCAAATACAACATGTGGGATATGCGATATTTAAATAGGTAGTGTGTTATATTTATCTAAAATATTCTCTTCACTATGCTTCACAATTATACTTACCTCATTAAAAGTTACTCAGAAATGGAGGAACATGTAGAGGAAACTATTCAAGAGAATTTCAGGTGAGAGTCTCAAAATTTCATTAACAAACCCACGAACATCTATGCAAACTATAGTATAGCAGTTGTTTATATTTGGAAAAAATTATGTAATCTTTTGATTTAAGTTACTTCTTTCATTTAAGAGAAAATTATGAAGAATCTTATTTATTTCCTTTTGGACTCTTACTGGGTGAAAACATAATTCTGGTTCTATGCATGATGGCTAGCAAAAGAAAAATGCTGGCACTGGCTTTGCAGTTTATACATCCTGTTTCCCTTCTCCTATACTTTGAGTAGCTTACCTATTTGTTTAGATAATAGCTTTCTCCTCATCTCCAAGACACCTTACTTTTCTTGTGTAATTTCTTAGTTCACTATGGTTTATCTCCTAAAATGTTAATTAATGTCACAGTACTGCCAATATATTTCCTTTTTTGGTGGTGTTCTGTAGACAAAGTCTTTGTATGAAAAAATATAAATAATTAACTGAATAAGAACAACTCTACCGTTTTTCAAGCCTATTTAATAAGTAAAGATGCAGGGTAAGGTATTATTTGTATTGAGGTAATGATAAATGAACTTGAGTCAAAATAGAAAGTTTAAAAGTATTTTTAAAAATATTTTATTTGGGCTGGAGAGATGGCATAGCGGTTAAGTGCTTGCCTGTGAAGCCTATGGACCCCGGTTCGAGGCTCGGTTCCCCAGGTCCCACGTTAGCCAGATGCACAAGGGGGTGCACGCGTCTGGAGTTCGTTTGCAGTGGCTGGAAGCCCTGGCACGCCCATTCTCTCTCTCACTCTCTATCTGCCTCCTTCTCTCTGTCACTCTCAAATTATCAAATAAATAAATAATTTAAAATATTTTATTTATTTGAGAGAAAAAGGGGGGCATTCCAGGGCCTCTAGCCACTGAAAATGAACTCCAGACACACACATGCATGGGTAGATGAAAAATGTAATACTGAATACTATCACACTTGATCTAAAGAAATATGGATTATTTGCATGTTGATGTTGATAGTATTCAATATTGCATTTTTCATCGAAAATATCCTTTGCCTAGGTTTTTAAGATAGATAACTTACCTTCTAATAGTACAGACCTTTACTGTTGTTGAGACTGTGGTTGTCAAAATATTTAAACTTTTGGGCTAAAGAAATTGCTTAGTGGTTAAGGCAGACTCTTGCCTGCAAAGCCTAAGGACCCAGGGTCAATGAACTGGTACCCATATCGTGTGTGAAAATATATAAACACTTTATATGAAGAAGTTTGCCCATTGAGGAGAGGCAAAAAAAGATGAAAATTAATTATTTATGTATGCGTATTCATCATATGCATTGTGCCCCCTTTCTGAAAAAACAAAAAATGATGGAACCACAGCATTCTATATATGGAAATAGAGCCATGTTTTTAATTGTTGTGTTTAAATTTCACATTACTACCAGCTAATACAATTTTATGGCATACATTCAAATTAAAATATCTCTTCAATTTCCTAAGGATTCTTTTTTTTAAGTCTAATAAAATTTCTAAATGTCCATGTACTTCTTGAAGTGTAAATCTTTCCCAAGGACAAAATGACTGGACTTTTATGCAATGATGAGCTCCTCTTTACGTCTGTTCACCTGGGAAACATTCCAGTCTCTTGTGGGTTGAAATGAAACCCTATTGATCAATGGGCAAACTTCTTCATGCAACTTACCAGCACAACACCAAAGACATAAAAGATACTTTCAACAGCCACATCTGGGCTGGAGAGATGGCTTAGCAGTTAAGGCCCTTGTCTGCAAAGCCAAACAACCCAGGATCAATTCCCCATAGCCCACATAAGCTAGATACACAAGGTGCATCTGGAACTTGTTTGCACAAGCTCGAGGCCCTGGTGCACTCATTCTCTCTCTCTATCTCCCCCCTCAAATAAATAAATAGAAATGAAAATTTTAAAAATCTACCTGTTAGCTTCAAGTGGATGGATGCCTACATGTTTCCCCTCCATCTTCCTTTTTGGCACTGATCACATAAAGTCAGGCAGCAAGGCAGAAAAGAAGTTAGAAATATGGTCTTGCCAAACACTAAACGTCTTCAAAAGAATTTATATGCACAATCAAAATGAAGGGCATATACAATAGGAAATGCAGTTCATTCCAGATGCAGTAATAGCAGAGTGTAAGTGATCTGGGTTGCAAAATCACAGTGGGTAGAATATTTCACATCTTTCTAGCATTCATAGAATTTCAACCATGGATCAATAATTTTGGAAAGTGTTTAAAAATGAAGAGATTAAAAGAATGATGATGTAAGCCCTATCATATAATTTCATCTCATAAGCCTTGTTTGAATCAGTGATTTGAAATATAGTCTTACTGACCTGTAACTGTTATTTTTCAACAACAAAGTTTAATGCAAATGCAAAAATAGCATGTTTACTATTCAAAGTAAAATTTACATTTCTTTAAGGGGTTAATCTTACTCAAGGTGTAGACTAGTGAGGCTTAGGGGCTTTAAGTCATATTTCAAATGCTATGGAATATATATAACTTCAGATCTTTTTAAGGTACTGACTAAAGGAATATATTATTCTACCACCTTGTTCCCAATCTGAGACATTCCTCTGCTGCGCTTGGTGAGGAGTTGATTAACAAGGCTGGCAGGACAGAGCAGAGCTACCCCTTAGGCAGCTGACAGTTTGCTCTTTTGTTTATTGATTCATTTTTCCTCCTACTTCTCTCCACCTCCTTCAAGTCTTCTTAGAACATTTTCTAATTTTCTTACAGGTTATGCTGCTTATTGCAGACTGGTGGAACTGTGTAGCTTTCTGAAAACTGTTCTGCTCTGTTCAAACTGGCTTTTCAGAGAGTTTTACATCCTTTAAAAAATAAAAAAAGAAAGAAAATGAGAGTTGACCCAATTCAATTCATAAGGAGCAGAGTCTGGTTTAGATTGTTGAAAAATCATTTCAGTATAAATGAAGCACTTATGGTGGGGTTATGCATGAGCCAGGCCTGTGGCTTTTTGTATTCTCTGTTGTTTGTCTGTTCTGGCCACAGAAGTAATACACAAGCTGACAGAGAAAGTTTCTCTGGGTGTGGTAGAAGGACTATGAGTCCTTTGGTCTAGGAGGACATAGGGACAGATAAGTTTCTATTTAGAGTCATTTAGAATAAGTAGCTAATTAAAGGCTTCTTGGCATCTAAGTGTTGGTAGCTGAAAGGGCTCTGCTGTCCACAAGCCTGAAGCTCTGCCAATGTGAACAGTCCAGACACTTTTAGATGCTAGGAAGGCAGTCACATTGGGCTTTATTTAGATCTGGGAAGTTGGAAGTTTAACTACATATTAAGCAAAAATGAATAGCAATACTTCATTCATCCCAAGTGAACTTAGTGTGGATCTAGGTGTTTAAATTTCTTCCAGTCATGAACTAAGTTGTATTTTTCTTCAGTAATATTTTAAAGGTTGGTAACTTGGTAGTAAATTTAATTTGCACATGCCATTTATACTCCAGATGAGTAAGACCAGTTTCTTTAGTCTTAAAGTCAAGAGCGTTAAGATTTGATTTGTGTTTAGAGCCATTCCACAGACATTGCTAGAATCTCGTCATTGGCTGATGACTTACACCAGGTCCTGTCCAGTTACAGAGCTTGTCCAACATGTCTTACTGTAGAATGTGGAATGACTGGTTCTGAATGCAAACACTGTAGGAAAAGGGAAATATTCAGTCGAGAAACAGATGGTTCTTTTGGCTATCTGCTTATTTGTACTCACTTCTGCAGACCCTTTGGCTGGTACCCACTGCCTTCATCGTTGTTTCCAGTACAAGTACATGGCTCTTCCTGATCTCATTCAGGCCCCTTCTCTTTCTTTCTCTTCCCTTCCTTCCTCTAACTTTTCTTTCTAGTACTGCATCGAAATTAATTTAACTATTTTAGTGGCCAGAGAAAGATATATATTTTTCAAAAATGATGACAAGAATCCTGACTGAATATGATCTTTCTGTTGAAACCTACATTTAATAGATAATGTTCTTGACAGATGAAAAATGGAAAGCACCTAATTCAGCAAACTGGATGAGTCTTTCTAAAATGACAACTCTTCCCAAGTCTAACTGGTCACACAATACTTGCTATGGTACAGATGTTTGCAGAAGCTCTAATATGATAGGGGAAAACACAGCATGGGAAGAGGATAGATATCACCTCTCAGCAAGTGGAAACAGCAACAGAAGAGTGATCTGAGCTCTGTGAAAGGGGAATGACTATAACATGCTCAAAACTTCTTTGAACAATGCACCTCCTCCAGGAAAGCTGTACCTCCCAAACAGCCACTAGATGAGGACTAAGTACATAAAACATGAGTTTATGGGTGGCATCTGGTTTCAAGCACCAGTTTGTTTTGCCAAAACAGACCAACTACCATTGTACTAGTTGTTACATTTTGCCAGCAAGGCCAGCTGTAGAACTTGGAGGGTCCACTGCTATTTAGAACTGTTAATAATTTTTGTCCCCAACAGGCTTCATAGCTCTTTCCAGCAACATGACAGTCAACTGGGAGAAGGCTTCCAGCTCAGATCCAGTTTGATTTCTCAGTGACCTGCTGCTCAAGCATGTGGAGGCCTCACTAATAGCTTGCCTATGTTTTCTGGCTCGCATGCATTTCATCCTTCTACTCAGCATCAATGGCTTTAGCAGAATATGTTATTTAATTATTTTAGGAAGAGAACATATTGTTGTGAATATATATATATATATAGTAGTTACCTTCTCATTGCTAGGTCAAAACATTTCAACAAAATCAACAAATTCTAGGAAAGTATTTATTTAAGCTTATAGTTTGAGGAAAGCATTGTCATAGCAGGAAAGGCACGGCAAAGCAGACAACCAGGCACCACATCTTGTCACAGCAGCAGGAAGGAGGTAGCCTGAGTAAACAAGCTCAGAACACTCAGTGACCTGGATAAATAAACCTCAAGGCCCTTTCTCAGTGACATACCTCCTCTTGCAAGGGTCCACTTCCTTAAATTCCACAACCTTCCTAAATTGGCACCAGCTAGGACCCAAGTATTCAAAACACATGAGTCTAGGGGAGGGCACTTACATTCAAACAACCACTTTATGTTCATGGGCCAAGAGGCTAACCCAAGGGGTCTGAAATCAAATAAAAATTCCTTAGAGAGCATGGTGGGTATACAAAGCCTGTGATCCCTAGTGATGCAAAGAAGAAAGTTTCTTGTCTAACCTCTCAGGTACTGGTTATGTAATTATTATCTGGCAATAAGTGATGATAACAACTGTACCAACTCATCATAAATGTTATGAGAATTAAATGTGATAATATCCATGGAATGCTGAGCATAATAAATGTTAGCTAGTATTAAAATTTATTAGAATGTTTGTGTGCTATCAAACTCATGTTACATGTGTCTTTTTTCTCTTCAACTACCAGTTGGAAGTGAAAAACAAAAGCATACTGCATTTCAGGACAGTAGGTGCTGAGATACAATAGGTCAAAAGCCTAATAAATAGCAAATTTTCAACAGTTTCATTTAAAGAAGACCACCATTAACATATGATTTGGGGAAAGGGAGAGATAGTTTAATGGTTAAAGCACTTGTCTGGAAGCCTAAGAACCCAGGTTTTATTCTCCAGGACCCACAAAAGCCAAATGCACATGTAGGTGCATGCATCTAGAGTTCATTTGTAATGGCCATAAGCCCTGGTGCACTCTTTCTCTCTCATAAATAAATAAATACAAATGACATATTTTCAAAAAAGAAAATAAAGAATATGATTTCATGTACCTCCTACAAACCCATCATTAGCAAAACATTTTATAGAATTGAATTATATTTTGAAAATAGAAAATGATTTATGTAAGCAAGGTTGTTGGGCTTTGCAGGCAAGCACCTTTAGCCACTGAGCAATCTCTACAGTCCACCTTCAAGGCGTTTGCATTACATTCTGTAGAATGAGGGGTTAAGATATCAACACACACACACACACACACACACACACACACACACACACACACACTGGGAAGGAGAGAAATTTGGCCCATTGCTCATGATTAATGAGCATTAATACAATGTATATGAGGTTTAAATGAGCACATACTTAATAGTCATCCTTTTGTAAATGTTGTATTCCACATGTAAACTAACAAGCCCCATTGGAATTGGAACAGTAAGTTACAAATAGAAGTAAGTTTTCAAGAGTTTGGAATTACCACAACTGGGCTTTTGAGAGAGTTCATTTTTCTAATCCCACAGTACTACAGTTTCCTTCATTTGAAGAGCAAGTGTGGAAGAATGAACACACAGTGGCTGTAGTCATGTGGTTATAGAATTTGTTACTTGAATGTTAGTGAGTAAGAAAATTCATGACCACAAAGATAAGTATCTGTATATTTTAAATTATGCCTAAAATATTTTAAAGTTGGTAGAACCAATCTCAAAGACATGAAAAATATTATAACATCTGTTGAGGTGGTACTTCAAACAAACTTATGTAAAATATGGTTTTATGATATCAAAATTTAATATGTTTTTGGTCAGGAGTTAGAAAATGGACTGACAACTTTGTATGTTCTATTGAACATCAACAGACAAAGAAAATCAATGTGGCCAAAGACATCAACATTTATGCACAATTAGAAGATGGACAAAAACTGCTAAAATATTTTTTTCATCCTTACTACAGACCAAGATAGGTATAACTTTTAAAATATTTTTTTTTCTGAAGATATTGGTCAATTTTCTAAGAAAAAAAAGAATTAGAGCTTTGCCTTTTATTTTGTACTTTAACATTTTTTTTTATTTTCATTCCACAGTTATACCCTACTCATTAGTTATTTCATAATTAGTATGTAAAATAATTGTGCAAAGAGGAGATGATGCATAAAGAATGATATGTTGCATCAAATATACCAACTATATAATTGTTTATAAATAATCTTAGCTACTTTTCCACTTACATTTCTAGGCCATGACTAGTTATTAAATCCATTTTCTCCACAATATTAGAATCAGAATCCTATGCAATAAGAATGTCCAAAATGACTTAAAAGGGTGATATAATACTAGAAAATCAAACAAAATGCTGACATATTTATGCTAAGGATAGGTATTGTTTCCTGATGTGAATACTGCAAGGGTGTGCTGTAAAATTCATTGAATATATTTGTGCAGTTTTTTATATATAGATTGCTTGTCAACAAAATCTTCAAACTATATTTATTTAATTTTGAAAGTTTGAAAGACTTCAAGGGAAAAATTTAGAAAGCTCTCAGTAATCCTGGAACTTGGGATAATACACATTATTAACATTATCCATGTATACTGTTTTATAACTGAATTTTAGTTAGAAAACAGTTTCTCATGTCAGAAGATGTTTTCCTAAGAATGATTTATGCATATACTAGTTTTCCTAATCTTTAATATTTTGATATGAGGCTATTTCTATTCTGTACTATTTAAATGTGACCATAATGATCTCTTAATACCTGACAAAGATGAAGTCTGTATGTAAAACAAAAAAAAATGTTTAAGGTTTTCACATACAATTTTTTAATTTCCTCATATGATTTGAGTTTATTTCCCTTAAATCTTCACATATTCAGACTATTTTTAAATTACTCACTTGTTTATTTTTTCCCTTACAATTCCTACTCTCTTTTTTTTAAAGTAAATGGTCTTAAAGTTTGACCCTTGTTTTATATTGTTAGTTATCTCTGCTTTGTTTTTGAAATGTCTCTCTTTAACTTAGTCAGGTTTTGGCTCTTCTCCCTACCAGCTTTTGAATGTTCTGATCAGGTTTGCAGGGTAATCTTATCACATTCAGAATATCACATTTCCTGCAGAGTGAAACACAAGGTCCCCTTGCTTTAAGAATTTAGTTTTATTCACCACTTACTATTTTGTCATTTAATTGACCCTATTTGGTTATGTTTGCAGACTCTCAACTTTGTTCTGGGTCTACAGGTGGATAAAAAGCAGACCTGCTGTTTGCCGGGGCATCAGCACGCTGTGGAGAGTGAGCAGGTGAGGGTCACCCCTCCCCAAGCGTAACTGCTGGACCGATCCTGACTCCCAACCATCAAGTTACTTCCTCCCTACTCACACCAGATCAAAATCACACAGAATCACAAAATCACACCAAATCAAAATTCTTGTTACCAGAGTTGGGCCGAGCCTCCGGCTTGGACGTGAATGTGACCATTTCTGGATCATCTAAAGGCCTATGAACACACAAATACACTTCCGCTCCCACAGAAACCCGTCCATTAGAGAACAACAAAGTGCTCTTCAGGCCAGCACCGACTGCGACTGCGACTGCCTGCTGCCTCATCTTGCTCCATCACAGTGGCAAGAGGGCTGCGGCAGGCTGTTTTTGTCCTGTGTCTGTGAAAGATGACTCTGGCATTCTGTCCTGTTGGGACCCTACTGGTGAAGGCCTCACCGGGGAGGGCGCAGCCAGGCAGATGTCTGAAGCCTTTATTCTTGGTTTAGTGTGCCCCGTGGCAAGCCTTCGTCCCTGCCCTCTGTTGGTCCTGAACCCTTACCTTTACGCCTTTTCCCTGTCGCTTACCCCATTGTGTTTCCCCTGCTGTCGCTTGTGGTGGGCTTGGGGAACAATGTTGCCAGAACAGAACATAGAGCTTTTGAGGGAAATGTAAATCGCAGCGACACTGGGTCCACGTCTGTTTTCTCATCGGAAAGCAGCATTTCAGAGAGCTGAGCTGGCAGCAGCGCGGGGCGAGGACAGGCCGGGTTCAGGAATGGTCCCTGTTCCCAGGCCCTGCTGGGGTAGAAGTGGGACTTTCTGAAGAGGGGGCATGCTGGGAGGGAGGGAGCGAGAGGCGGGAAGGGGAGGGAGGCAAGAGGCCCTTTGCGAAGCAGATGCTCCTGGCTTGGGAAGGGAAGCTGCACTGACATGACTTCAGCAGGCTCGCAGACAATCCACAGCTTTGGAGAGAGACAAACAAAACAGTCTTAGTCCCAGGCGTAAATGGAAGAGGCTTGTCTTAAGTGTGTGTGCAAGACTCTAGCGGACCGAAAATGTTACACAGAGTCAAAATGAGCCATTGTTTAGGTTTTAATGAAGGCAACCATTTTTTTAACAACAGAAGTTCTGTTGCTGACACCCCTCCCTTTGGCCCCCCACATTCAGTTCCTCTGCCTCTGCACCTGCTTTCATTTTTTTTTTTTTTTTTTTTTTTGGCTTCTTGGCAGTGATGTTGCCAGAAACATCAGCTGGCAGTGGCAAACCGCTAAAAGCTCCCCTGCAATGCAGCTCTGCAAATGCCAGCCATTTATTCACTGGTGCATGCCTGCTTAGCTAGGGTCTCCCTTTCTCCTTGCAACCCTAGCCTCCTCAGCCCCCCAGTTTTATTTCCACATGAGAGTAAACCAAGCCTTGGCCATTCGGCATCCAGAGCGCTGCCCTTTTTGCTGTAGTTCTATGCTGAGATTGTAATATTTTGATCCAAAGAGCATTGCCGAAAATGCAGGCAATAATACTATTTCTTCTATTCAGTAAAGAGCTATTGGCCCACAGGCTCCTTGCTCTCTCCTCAGCAGATGGTAGGATAGTTTCTTGAGGTCTCTTTGACTTGAAACAGCCTTTTTGTTTGCTTACAGGGAGGCATTTGCCCCAAATTCATTGAATAAAGACATCCACTTTTCAGTTTAAGTTGAGCCCCAAGAGATAAACACTGCCTCAGAGTTGCGGGCTGATGGACTGGCTGGAAAGGCAAGGGGGCTGTTGTAAGCAAGGTATTCACACAAGGCTTTGAGTTTCTGAAACAGTGGCTTTAAGTTCCCATTCAGCACAGTGATTCGGGCTGTATACCAAGAAAGTGTGAGAAATCTGTGAGAAATTCAACATATATTTATTTTTCTTGGAAATTAGAGAATATCTTCACAGTGTATACTCTGAAGGGCTTTTGTTTTGTTGTGTTGTGTTTTTAATGATCTAAACCATCTGGGGAGCTGATAAAGAATGTGATTTTCACAAGCTGAGCTAGCAAAGCCTATTGCTAAATTCCAAACCTTTATCCAGTCCACAGATAAAACCAGGGTGGGAGAGCTTCCCTTCCCTTCCAGATTTAAATACTAAGACCCCATGGATGCCAAATGCTTTAGTATCTGGGTGGTATGAGAAATAAACAACTGATTGAGGGAGACTAACCGAAGGATCTAGAAAGATCTGTTATTACTTTGGTTGTTATTTTATTTTACATTCATGGAAGTTACAAATTTCCAGAACGTGTCTGTAACCCCACACAGCATCTTATTTACCTAATCATTTTGTGGTCTTTTTGCATCTAGGGACAGAAGTTAGCAAATGCAATTATTTATTATCATTATTATTTTTTGATAGATGGAGTACACAATGTGTCCACAGCAATTTCTCATGAAGGAAGCACTTACAAGATTAGTGCTGAATAGTAATAGCTGCTTTAAAATACTATGGTTTCATGCCAGAGTGTGTATTTTCTTGGGGGCTTTTCACAGACTTCTAGTTAGGCTTCTCAGGATTTATAACTCAGTACTGGGTCCAGAGAGGTGAATCAGATAGAAGAATCAAGATTCATCATTCTCAGGAGCTGATCATATGCTGCACATGCAATTATATCATCTTTAATGTAATCCTCTCTTTCCCTATGCTCAGCTTCTTCATTCCTGTTAAAATGCATGCACACAAAAATATAAACTTATCCCTTAAAACTCACCCAAACATATACATATATATATATATATATATAACTTATGGTTATACATAAGTTATAATTTAACCATGGCATGAATAAACGACTCTAACCAAGAAGTGGGAACCTATTTCCAAGGCTTGGTCACCATCTACTATTCTTGATAAAAAGCTTCATGTTAATCAGTCAGTAGTTATTTGATGACTCATATTCTGTTCATACTTAATTCCAACTTACAGAAACTGCATAATAAAGATCATTTTGATATTTATGGTTCAGGTAATTTTAAAGTTAGAGATTTAATACAGGCATGTCATCCTTGTACCAGATTCAATCTTGTCAAGAAGGCTGAAAACAGGTGACACTGGACAAACCCAGGAAGCTGGAGCTAGAGGTGACAACATTATGCAAGAAGTCTACTGGTCATAATCATGGGGCAATGTTGGAGTCAGCTTCACATTGCTGGGATAAACACTCAACCAGTAGCAGCTTATGAGAGAGAAGAATGTATTTCAAGCTTGGTAATTCCAGGGGAACACTGACAATGGCAGATGAAGCTGGTTCATTCACACAGATTGTAGCAGAGAGACAACACTAAGCAGGCAGCATAAAACACCAGTGGTATGAGTATCCCAAGCACTAAGATGCTTTCCACTACCTTAGGACAGGACTCAAGATCTGCTGCCAGTGAGATAGCCAGCAGAATTCAGCCTGAGTCTATGGGACCATACATTCAAACTACCACAAGCAAAAAACCTCAAGTAATAAAGAAGGTGTGATAAGAATAGCTCTATTCATAGTATTCATAGTTGTCTTCATAGTTCACAAACATACATACACATACATACAACCTGCACACTTAGCATTGGTACTCTGATACTTCTAATACTAGAAAAATACACACACACATACAATAAAATATAGCTAGACCATAGAGAGGCAAAGTAAACCCTGTACCTCTGAGACCATGTCTTTCAGCCCTTTGGAAACTTGACTTTCTCATCTGCAAAATAGGGATGAGTTTCCATTGACCCTTGCCATCAAAGAATTGCTGTGAGAAACAAACCAGATGATCCTTGCTCACTGTAGATGGCCATGCACACAGTCATTAGTGTAACTATTATTTGGGTTTGAATGATTTGTTAGCCAAACAAGGTTATATGATTGTCAGTTGTACGAATTATTATTTACATTAGAATTGTGTTGGCAAAGCCTTCCCAAATCTGGTCTTCCTCTTCTTTTCCCTCATTCAGAGAATGACACCATCTAAATTGTTGCATCTTTCTGTCTTCCTTACTTGATGTTTAATTTCTTCAGGTGAGAAAAAATGTGTGGTACTCTATTGTACTGAACCCCAGTGTCATATTGCAAGAAATAATGTTAACTTTAAAATATGTTAGAGATACTTATTCATGCCCCACATTATTCCAGAGAACAAAGGAAAGATTCAAGAATATTGCATGACACCTAAACACACTAAATAATCTACAGCAGAAGTATTGGGAAATAAAAAAGAGACCTAATGGGACCAAAGTGAGGCTGACCAAGAGACAAGACACTGAGTCCTTTCAAGGGATACATCCAGATAAGACCATAAATTTCATTAGACATGGAATTTAACACTCATTAGATGACACCAAATATATTGAAATAGTATCTAAGAAAAACACAGGCATTTAAGGTATAATTACAGAGAAGAATTTCTCCAGTGTCTTATAAACATGGTGTTGGGAAATATATTAAGTAACATTTCTCCAGGTATCTTTATAGAATGCACCTATAGGCACTGTGAGAATTGACATTGGAATATTGAAATCATAAGTCAGGTGTGGTTAGCCAGATGCCACATAGAAAGCACCAGGGCAGTAAGCTGGTCAGTGCTGTTCATCTGAGGAGAAGGTGGTGTAGTGGAGCACAGAGGAACAAGAAATCAGTTCTACTAAGGAGGCCTGGGAGGCTTCCTGGAAGAGGGAATATCAGATCTCAAAGTTGAATCAGCAAGTATTTACTAGTTGTTAACTGTGCAGCAGGAAAAAATAATGACAGTGTTTTAAGATTAAGGTGATGATGAGCATAATTTGGTTTTCAAAGGTACAGTCTCATTCTAGCCCAGACTTACCTGGAGCTCACTTTGCAGACCCAGGCTGGCCTTGAACTCACAGAGATCCTTCTACTGCCTCCTCCTCCCAAATGCTGGGATTAAAGACATGTCTTACCATGCCCTGCATATTTTCTATGGCTTTATAAATAAAAACACTTTATGGAGGGCTGGAGAGATGGCTTAGCAGTTAAGTGCTTGCCTGTGAAGCCTAAGGACCTCAGTTTGAGGCTCAATTCCCCAGGACCTGCGTTAGCCAGATGCACAAGGAGGCACAGTGTCTGGAGTTCATTTGCGGTGGCTGAAAGCCCTGGCATGCCCATTCTCTCTCTCTCTCTCTCTCTCTCAGTCTCTCTCTCTCTTTCTCTGTCTGTGACTCAAATAAATAAATAAACAAAAAACTTAAAAGCATTTTATCAAGAAAGTTACTCATTTGTTAGTAAGTCATTTCTTGTACCTTCAGTTGTCAACCCTTACGGACAACTGGAGCCCTTGCTTTTTGTCTTCTGCAAGGGAACATTGACTGTCCTAGGAGCTGCATGAGATACTCTAGCCCCATGTACAGCTCCTCAGGCTGTGAGAAAGGAAGCAGATCAGAAATAGGCATTCAGTAATGCCTGGGAATGGCTTTACCATGGTCAAGGGAAGAAGTGAGCACAATAGCACAAAATCTAGGTATTTGGCATCTAGAAAAGGCAATAAAAACTATTAAATCTCAATGGAAATACTGTGCTAAGAACTAAAATATTCTTTTATAACATCATTTTATAGGCAATATAATAATATAGAATTTGGTCCTGCTATTTCTGAATAACAGAGATGAACAAGTGAAATCTGTCATGATTGTCTTGATATTCTTAGAGTCTCCTGAGGCATTCTCACAATTAAAACTACTAGACTCAAGGACTCCATATTAGTAGAAAGGAATCCTGCATATCTCTGAATAACATTCTGCTATATTTCCTTTAGTACTGTAACATGCAATGATGTCCTATATAAAAGTGGTAATATTCTGTCAGCATTTCTCTATAGATAGTCATTCATGTTGTCTACAGGGACATTAAGGAGGAGGCATAGAAACTTCAGTGGCCACTGCTTTCATGGAATGCTCAGAAGAGACAGGGAGACAATATGTACTGCCAAAACAATGGAGCAACACTACAGTATGATCCAGCTGTAAAAACAGTGATTTATAGAGAAATGAAAATAAGGGAGAACTAGAGTGGGAGTATGTGTCAGCATTTTGAATGACAGATACGAAGATGAGCCCCAGACTGCTAGGATGCTATGCAGGTCCAAACACACCAGTTTAAAAAGAAAAAAAAAAATCTATGGAATGGGGACAAAGCCCAGGAGAATGTTTTTCCAGTACATGTGAAACCCTGAGTTCAAGCCACAGCACTGCATAATCCAGGCATGGTGCACACCTGTACTGCTAGTAATCAACAGGTAAAACAGGAGAATCAGAACTTCAAGGTCATTCTCACTTACCTAGCCAGCTCATAGCTAGACTGAGTATAATGGTTTGATTCAGGTGTCCCGCAAAGGCTTATGTATTCTGAATGCATAATCTCCTGATGATGACAATTTGGGAATTAAAACCTTGTTGGAGGTGTGTGGTTGGTGTCAGCTTTACGAAAGCTATGGACAGCTTCCTTTTTCCAGTGTTTGTCACACTTTTGCTGTTGTCCAACTGACGTGGGCCAGGAGGTAATGTCGAGCCTCTGCTCATGCTCCTTTTTCCCCTGCAGTCATGGAGTTCCCCGTCAATTCTGTAAGCCCAAACCAACACTTTCCTCCCATAAACTGATTTTGGTTGGGCACTTTCTGCCAGTAATGAGAAGCTAACTGTAACACTGGGCTACATTAAAAAAATAAATAAAAGCAAAAAGAAACACATGTGCAAACCTGCCAAAATCTCTTTTGACTTTGTGATGCGAATCTCCAAGATGCCGCTTGCCAAGCCTACAAAGTGAATCAATTACTTAGTTAGGAAAGGAACTGAGGCCCAAGTTCATCATTGACATGTAGCAAGATGAGACAGAGAAAGATTAATCTTTGTGCTTTTCTTCTTTCCCTCACTTCCCAACATTCCTCTAATTAGTTTAAACTATTTCCATTGCTTGAAGGAGAATATGGGTTATAATAGCAGAAACACAGAGGACAAGGCAGAGTTCAGGTTCAGATTTGGTTCTTCAGTTGGGTTCTACAGAATCATAAGAAAGGCCTAGAGATAGCAAGGCACTGAGTGAAGCCAAAGGGACAGGGCAGTGGGATTGTTACTCTCGTCAAGGTGCAATGGGGATGCAGGTAAGTACTGGGGAGGCTACAGTGGGCCATACTCCAGTGGAACTTGCTAATATGGTGAAGCGCAAAATGTCAATAACATGTTATCAGCATTTCATGACATTATAGGAAAGTAGTAACAAAGTTAGCATTGTGGTTTGTATTAATGAATATCATTTTTCACAGAGCAAAAATGTCTTTAAAATCATTTTTCATACCTTCATCCAGCAGTATTGGATGTAGATAATACAACAGACTGAAGAAAGTACAGTCAAGAACAAACAAGTGATTTTATGGCTAGTACATATCAGTCCTCTACCACATTAACACATATAAGAAAAGTACATTATCCCAAGTGCTGCCTCTGATTTCATTCCTCACCCACTCAGCAGCCTAATAGCTTTTGTGTCACTTTCACTTACCAGGAAGGTCCTTAGAGGAGATGACTTTGATGGCTTTTTATTCCTGTTCTCCTTCCTCACCTCAGATTTTATACCCACATGTTCCAACATATTCTCTGCTTGCAGTGACTCAATTCCCTAACCTGAAAGTACACCCTCTGTTGTGGAGGCCCATGTCTTAGAAGAGGAAATGAGAATAACATTCCAATTACCATGTTTCACTTTGACAGTGATTCAGTAGTGACTAGTGCAGAAAATTTCAGAACAATTAAAACAATTGTGTGATAGATGACAAGAAGTAAATAAGGAATTTAGAGACAATCTAATCTATTTTATGGAGTATTGATGTCAAGGCTTGAATAGATTATACAATTTGTTCAAACATGGATATTTCTAAGGGTCAGAAGTGAAAAGTGGGCTTTGATCCAAGCTAGAAAACTTTCTCTAATGTCTGTAAAAGGTTGGGAATACTCAATGCCTGCCACTGGACTAGACTATTGTATGTTATCTCCAGGTTCTTATTTTGCCAAATTCACTTTTCCAAATGAAGTAAAGACCATAATCCCATATGTTAACTGTACACCAACTATTGGGCAGCAATACCTTTTTTTTTCATTGGAACTGGGTACAAATGTAGTGATAGCAGATGAAAATAAGGCTTGTAACCCAGTGTTTGTAATTATCCTATTGTATATTGAAAACTGTGGATAAAAAGGAAGATTCATCTCTTCTCATTGTAATGTTCTTGGAAAAGACCATGAATGAGCTAAAGAATTAATGAAATTTGCAGAGGATGTATTTTTAGAAACATGGCCATGCAAAGGCAAAATTACAAAATAATAAATGACTTGGAATAATATATTTACAATTTGACCAATATGTCCAACATATAGAAAAACTATAAGTAGAGAGCCTTAAGTATTATTATTCAAAATTTATATCTATAAAAATGGGACTGAAGTGAAACCAATCTTAGGTTGATTTCTAATGTGATGTTCCAAAGAAAGATATACTGTCTAATTTGGAACTAGGGCAAGAAAAATCAATGCTGGGAAATGACTAAACTTCAAATAAAATAATGTTGAAGAAGGGGTAATTCAAAAACAAGGGCAATAAAGTTAGTGCAGTATTGGAGAACTAATGTACATGAAAGACAGCATAAATACTATCAAAGGTTTGGTTAGGCACAGGCTAAAGTGATAAATTATTAACAGTCATGACAAACAGAAAGAGTAAAGTACAGTTAAATAAATGTAAGAAGGCAAACTTGGAAGAAACTTAGAACAATTTTTATAAAAGCTACTGTGAAATAAAACAACATAGTATAAATAGCTCATAGTTGTATATATGTTCCCAAACATAAATTGGAAGCCTGAAATTTCTAGGCTAAAGAAATCTCTAATTGATTATAGAGAATGCAAATAAATCATATGGAACCCTCCAGTTTTGAACAATGGGACACTTAGGAGCCATAGATCATTGTTAGAAAATTTTCAGCGCCAGGGATGGGATACCTCCAGTGAGTTGTTGGCCAGGGAGGTCCCTGACTCCCCCAAAACATTATAGGCCATTGCCGAGACCCTTGGTTTCCCACCAGGACTCAATGGTAAAACACTATTGCTGAAGACTCCACATACTTGGGCTGCAAGACCACTGAGAAATCCTGCTGGAACTGAGCTGATAACCTCCTCCATGTAGACCAGCTGACAGAAAGCTGGAAGAAGCCATTCTACATGTAGTCCAGTGGGATAAAGAGATATCACCAGTTAAGATACTCAACAATGGACACTGCAAGCCTTATAATTGGGCAGCCAGGCCACATAAGCTCATGGGTGCAATAGTGGCACATCAGTAATGGTGGAAACCAACTGCCCTCCAATTGGACTGGTGGCGGAGGGGGAGAATACATCCCTGATACTGAAAACTTAAAACAGGGGTAGTCATGAGCCCTAGGGGTGTAACATCTGCTGATGTCTGGATAAGTGTATATACTATGCTTATCAAACTGCCCAATAAGAACTTCTCTTAATATTTATACCCTTATGTTAACGCTACTCTCACTTTGTGTAGAGAATCTTCTCTTTTCAGATGGACGTGACCTTGGGATGACTCAGAAGGTATCATAGTGCTAGAAAGAAGTGACTGGAGTACTGAGTAACATCTCGATCACACCTTCCAAGGCTCAGGGTCTAATATGGAAGAGGTAGAGGAAAGAACGTAAGAGCCAAAGGAAGGGTAGGACTCCTAACAACATTCTCCTCCAGACACAAAATGACCTGCATATCCATGACCTCACCATGCCTGACACTACCTATCCAAGGTCATCATAAGAGGAAGAAAACATCATGACATCAAAATAAAAGAAAGACTGATTGAGATGGAGAGGGGGTATGATGCATAATGGAATTTCAAAGGGGAAAGTGGGGGGGGGGAGGGTATTACCATGGGATATTTTTATAATCATGGAAAACGTTAATAAAAATTGAGAAAAAAAGCTCTAATTGCTCTATTTGTCATAAAATGAATTAACAGACAAGTTTGTGATTTGTGTTTATGATTCTATAAATTGAGAGAAAATAATTGTTCTTAATGGTTTTTTTTTTGTTTTGTTTTGTTGTTCTGCTGAAGAACAATGTGATTTGAATGTAAAGTGTCTCCCACAGGTTCATGTGTTTCAATACTTAATCCCTAGTTTGTGGTGCTGTTTTAGGAGGATGTGGAATCTTGAGGATGTATAGCCTTTCTGGAGGAAGTATGTTGATGGAGATAGACCTTGAGGTTTCATAGTCCATCTCCAAGCCTTGTTGGTTCTTTCTACTTTTTGCTGTTGATGTGATGATGTGACACTGGCTGTCTCCTTCAGCCATTTTTTGCCCACCATGATAACACATCCCCATGAAATTGAAAGCTGATATAAGCCTGTTATTTCCATAAGCAGCTTTTCATTGAGTGTTTTGTCCCAGCAATGAGAAGTTGACTGCAGCAGGACATTGGTACCAAGAAGTGGGGCCACATCTGTAATAAACCTGACCAATTAGTTCTTATTCTTTTGGACCTTTTTTGTGGATAGAATATGGGATAATTTGGAACTTTGAGCTATAGTGGCCTTCCAATGCTATAATGAGAGCTAAATGGACCATTATTATGGGACTTTGAAAGATTTAGAGGCAAGAAATAGAGGATCATGGATTGTACCCTTGTGACTTAGAACTGAAGAGGCAAAGCACTATGAGGCAGGGCCAAAGTCCCTGTGCAGAGGCCCTGGGAGGCCATGGTATGAAGTGATGAAGATGAATTGGAGGTTGTAGTGGGTACCCCCATATACTGGAGATGTCAGTCTGTGGGACATCTACCAGGGAAAGCTGTGGGCTTAGGGCAAATCCTGCTCACCAGTGGGACTTCATATGCACAACGGGAAGGGAAGAACTACCCAAGCCTTTTGAGCCTATATGATTTCATCAGGCACTGTAGACACCAGGCATGGAGCTGCTGATTTTTAGGTGCAGTCTTTTGTTATTTTGCCTCATTATTTCTCCTTTTTGGATGGGCATATTTACTCATTGTCATTAAGTGTTGGAAGAATGTCACTTGTGTTTTGATTTTATGGAGTTCACAGTTAAGAGATTGCCTTGAGTCTCGGATATTAGATGAGACTTTAGAGCCATGTTGGGACTTATAAAGACTATGGAGTCTTTTAACATTGGACTGCATGCATGTTGCATGATGGGTTGGCCTGAGTCTATGGTGGCCAGAGGCAGAATGTGGTTGTGGTATGTAAAATTTCCCCTATAGGCTCATGTGTTTGAATACTTGATCCCCAGTTGATGGCACTGTTTGGGATGATTTGGAATGTCTAGGAAGTATAGCCTTGCTGGAGGAAGTGTGTCACTAATGGTATGTATGCCTTGAAGTAATATATAGCCCAGTTCCACACACAGTTGATCTACTTCCTCTTTGCTGATCTAAGATGTGGTGCTGGCTGGCTGCTCTTGCTATCCTTTCCCTGCCTTGATGAAATTTCCTCTTGAAGGTGTAAGCTGAAATAAACCCTTCACCAATCTGCTTCATGTCAGGCATTTTGTACCAGCACAAAAAGTCAACTAATTCAAACATCAACAACAGGAAATGCCATATTCTTTTCTTCTTCTATTTTTAACCTTTTTCTTTTTGACAGTTGAAAAATACCAACTGAAAATTAACCAAAAATTGAGTATTTCAAGAACACTTACAAGGATCTGCATTATACTGCTCCTATTCTACTTCTTCACATGTCAGCCCAGCTGGGCAGCAACTGGAGTACCCACCGCTGCAACTTCCTCAGACCATGCCCTTCCACCATGGTGAGGTATCTAAGAGCCAAAGGGTTGCTCTCACCTGTAGCCTATGACTGTCTTTCTAAACTACGAGACATGTGGCTGAGACTTTAGGATTTCTTTCCTAACATCCACTGAGTCCACTTCCAGGTCTACACTGGTATTCTCTTTGAAGCCTTCTCTCAGGATGATGACTATGCTAATAATACATGCTCCTGTTCTTGAGGAGGGCAAGGAGCAGCTGTCTGCTGCATGTGTTAAGGACAGCAGTGGTCAGAGCTTTGAAACACTGGTGAGAACATCTACTAGTACATGAGACACCTCAAGTACAAGATGGAGACCTACCTCCATGAATGAACTCTGATGCCAGAATGTTCCTCTACAGAACTCTAAGAAACCTAGGGACTGTATGGATGACGTTGGTCTTTCAGGCTCTGGAATAATGTTGTTTAGGACAGGAAGACAAAGCCTACTTAACTGAATTGTTGGTACCTGAAGTGCATATTTGGGTATTTGTAGTTTTGCCCTGTGCTAAAACTTTCTAGAGATAGGTTGGTTACTTTTTCCCTCTGAACATATGTGAGATCCCTGGAAGAATGTTATTTTTTCCATTGTCTCTTATCCCATCTAATAAGATGCTTCAAACATTTCTAAAGACTCCAATTGACCTAAAATTTAAAAATGCAGACACATTTGAATGTAGATAGAAGATGGAGCAACTAGACTATTATTGCATGGCCACACTTCCCTGGTTTCACACCATGGAAAGAGAGATTCAGCAAGATTCTTCTTTAGTGGAAACCTGTGGCCCCTGATGAGCAGCAGAGTCATCTTAGTCTTTGAACTTTACAGTCTATATTTTATGCACTGCCTGGGTCCTTTTCAAACTTCACCTAGCACATGGTTAGAATCCCAAGGACAAGGTACTTAAGGACCATCTTGGCTTTATTTTTTTTTTCCTTAAAAGGAAATTAACAGAGGTGCCAGAACCTTTAACTTCATAATTCTGGACATTGCATATTTCAGGAAAATTTTATTGCCTTTTTCTCGAATTTTATGGAACTGTTGATAATATACTTTCAATGCACAATTTTTACATCTCACTAAAGCAATTGAACTTTTTTCCCCAATGGCTCCTGTATAGCCTCTTGAATCATTTATTCTGCACCTCCATTCTCTTAGCAGAAATTTTAATAATTTAAATTTAGTTTCCATTCTTTTTTACTAGAACCATGTTTAATTCTCATCATGCCATGAGGCACTTGTAATATATGCACATCAAATTAGTCTACATACTTGACTCAATTCCTCAAACCATGCTTCTTCATCTTAATTCACTCTGAGAAGCATTATGTTTTGTCTTTCTTTTCCTTCTTACATGGGGAATCATGTCTCAACCACTGACGAACTTAGGATACCGTCACCAAAGCTTTAAACAGTTATCACCCAGTTAATGAACCAAGAACATACTTGCATTTTTTCTGTGAGTTATAATCCTGTGTTTATGGAATTGAGACTTTAATATTTTATGATATTTCTAATCATGTGTTAGAAGATGATAGTCTTAAAATTTCTTTCATGTAGATATACATTCCTACAAGAGTTACTTGAACAAAAAAAATTCTCTTGCTGAAAAATCATTCAAAATGCCTCCAATTCAAAATTTTTTGAATCTCTGATTGCCAATGGTTTAGGAAAATTACTTAAATTCCCTGAGTCTTGGTTTCCATAATGTAATTGGAGTAGTGCTGTCTATCATATAGGCTTTGAGTAGGCACCAAAGATGTCATTTAACAAGCTTGGTGCCATTGGGTAAACAGTTTGCTCTCCCTTATCTGGTCCTTCTACTTCTCACTCACAAAAGACAATTACTGAGTTTAATTTTAGCCTAAAAGTTGAAGAATCAAATTTCACTTCTGAGCAAACATTTCTTATTTCTAAATTGATTCCCTTGTTGCCAGTTTGATTATCCATTTATTAGAATTGATAGAAGCATGGTTTTCTTTTGGAATGTTATCAGTTTTTCATGTTTTTGTCAAAAGAAGAAAGACATTGCTTTCTCCCCTACAACAGATGGAAATAGCAATTAGAGGCAGTTATAATCCTCACCCCAGTAGCAGACAAGTCCCACTGTGTAGCAGAACTGGATGGAAGATGATCTGGAAGTCATAATCAGCTCAAAATTGCCCAGAGCAGTCGCCTCTATCACACAAAAATCCACCAGGTGTCTGCCCCAAAGTTAACCTTACAGAACACAGAGAAGGAAACAGGGCTACATGGTGTTTTTGTTATCTTACATCTTTTTCAATAAATTATCACATCTAAATGCTGCCCCTCCCAATCTTTACAATTTCTCTGGAAAAGCATTCAGTGATCTTAATGGTCACTTCCCAAATTGGTCTTAACAATGGAAATCAATGCCTCCCCCAGTGTCTTGAAGGCCTACATTAATTCCATAAATAATATTTTCCTGATATGTGACTTTAGCAGACACTGAAATTTTCTGTTAAAAGACTGTCTGATATGAGTACATCTGGAAATGATGCCTTGGAATGCATCCACTTTCTTTTGTGAGAATTCCTCATCATATTAACATGAAATTATAGGCATTATCTAGGTCTAGTTTGGACATCTGCTAATCTTATCCCAAATTATTGTGTTTTACATTGATCACAAATAAAAGATAAGAGCATAATGGTGTTTCTATTTTTTATGTACAACATTGTGGTTAATTTAGTTTTAGTTTATATTGAAAACTGACCTGATAAAAGAATAAGACTGTGCCTTCCCATTTTGATTCGTGGTAGCAGCGAGAGAGATGTGCTACCATTCCATATTTTCCTATATACTTAATATCCTTTTAATTTTTCCAAAAGAATTATTTTTTGCATGTGTGTGTGTACAGCATGTATGTGATATGGTGTGTGTGAAGTATGGTGAGTACCACTGTGTGTGTTCAATGGGAAAGTATGTGTGCTCCATGCACACGTGTGTGGAGGGCTCACACATATATCTCCTTGAGCCTAGTCTTTCCCACAACCCAGAGATGCTGCTCATCAGTACACCCTCGTGATTCTCTGTTTTCCAGAGAATTACCTCTTACCTCCTCTTTCATCTGCTATGGACTGGCATTACAGATGCATGTGGCCACTCCAGATTTTCACTGGATTCTGGGAAGCTATGCTTAGTAGTCTCCTACCCAATAGGCCCTCATTCTAAAGCACCAAATAGACTCAACAACTGAGCCATTTCCTCCACCCAACACTTAATAGTTTTAGAAAACGAAGCCTTCTTTTTCACAAACTTATTCTCCATTTTCAAATGCCTTATTGAATATGTCATTAACTTGTCTATACTTATAAGTATTCGTGGGTTTTTTGCAAACATAGTGAAGTATATTTATATTGTCTACCCCCACAAGAGCTTTAATGAAATATAGATGACAAATAAAAATGTACACAACTAAGCTCTAAAAATTTGGAGATAGATATATAGATAGATAGATAGATAGATAGATAGATAGATAGATAGATAGATAGAATGCATATATGTATATAATTTTCTTTTTTGTTGTATATGATGAGAACATTGAAAAATTACCCTTTTGGACCATTTTAAATATACAGAACAGTTTTGTTAACTATAGTCATAGGCTATAATCTTCAGAACTAATCTACACGTAAGTGAGACCCTGTACCCTTTGACCAGCCTCTCCCAAGATCACAGCAACAACTGTGCTATTCTCAGACCCTGTGATTCAACTATCTTAGCATCTACATATTATAATGATCATGTATTTCCATGTCTGCCTTATCACTTTTATCATAATGTCTTCTAGGTATAGCCATATTGTAGCAAAAGTGACAGTAAGGTAGGGATTAGCTACCTGTGGAAGTAAGGGCGAGAGTCCATGGTGAAGTACAAGCTAGGTATGTATCTTGCAACCCAATAACCCAAAAGGAAAATAACTCAGTCAATATTCTGCAGAACCACTAAAGACATCTGTGACAGGAAGAGAACAAGGTGAGCACAATGTGTGAACATGCCTCTCTTTGAGTGAGAAACATGGATCAGCTCCTGGTTGGGCTGAGGGAACATGCAAAAGGTGTGTAGGCCCCTCATTGGTCCATCCCCTGTGCACATAAAGAATAATCAATATCATGAGATTAGTTCGATCTCTATCCTGTTCCCATAAAGAGTTCCTAGACAAGGCAGCTCAATAGCAATCATTTCTCTTGTGGGCCCCTGCCACTTGGGAGATTTCTCTTTTTCCTTAATAAATCTACTACCTCATTCTGAATTTTTGCCCATCTTCCTAATTATTTAGGATGGCCCTGGCAAGCATTGACTATCTGACATGTTAGCACCCAGGATTAAGCCCACTAAAGTCAAGAAAGGCTCCATTGTTCATAAACCCTACATCAGTAGGATGACAGGACTCCTTGTTTTTTTATTCATTCATTTATTATTTTTTTTAATTTTAGTTTTTCAAGGTAGGGTCTCACTCTAATTCAGGCTGACCTAGAACTCACTATGTAGTCTCAGGGTGGCCTCGAACTCATGGTGATCCTCTGACCTCTGCCTCCTGAGTGCTGGAATTAAAGGCGTGCACCACCATGCCCAGCTGTTTGTTTGTTTTTCAAGATAGAGTGTTGCTCTAGCCAAGGCTGACCTAGAATTTACTATGTATTCTCAGGGTGGCCTTGAACTCATGGCAATTCTCCTACCTCTGCCTCCCAAGTGCTGGGATTAAAGGCAGGCACCACCACACCCAGAGGTTCCTTGATTTAAAATGTTAAATAACACGTATCTCCCTGTCACTCTCTGTATATATCTATCTATGTGGCATTCTTTCATCTACTCATCTATTAATGGACATTGATGATGTTTCCATAGCTTGGCTACCATGAGTAATGCCACAACAAGCATGGGGGTACAGATACCTCTAGACAAACTATTTTCATTTCCTAAGAATGCTGGATCCTAAGTTTAATCTTAATTTTATTTTGTTTTCTTGAGGTAAAGTCTCATTTTATTTCAGGCTGACATGGAACACACTCTGTAAGTCCCAGGCTGGCCTTGAACTCATGGAGATTCTCTTACATCTGTTTCCCAAGTGCTGAGATTAAAGGTGTGAGCCACCACACCCAGCTTAAGTTTTGAGGAGCCTCCATATTTTTATTCATACTGTCTATATCAGCTTATATTTCCATCAACAATATAGTAGGGTACCCTTTCCTCCACATTCTTGCCATCATTTATCTTTTATTCTCTTAATAATAGACATTTCTAGAAGATGTGCAGGGTGAATTGGTCAGAATGGACATTATAGCAGCTTGATTCTCATGGCTTTATGAGACTTGGATGCATCACAATAATCTGAATCTTCAAATGACTGAACCAAAACAAAACTAGTTTTTCTTTCATATTTCTTATCCCATAGATTCATGGGCTTCCCCCCTGAAACGATAGCCTATTCTTCCAATCATTTTTACTGATTCTTACCCCCAAGACTTATGTCAATGCCCTGGAGTGTGACTGCTCCCAGTGATAGTTTGGCCTCCACAGTGTCCAATTACTGACCAGTAACAGACAATAGGAAAGTCTGTTTTTTTCAGGATAATTGCTTCCCTTTATCCACTTTCTCACTGTGCTCCCACTAGGGAAAAAATTCAGAACTACATAATTCAAATACAAGTCCCAAAGAATAGGTTCTCATTATTTAATTAGACCACTATAGGATCTCAACATTATATCCAAATTGGATTTTATATGTTGTAATGGGATATGCATACATCCCCATAACCTTCTGCTGTTTTAAATACAATGCTAGAGCAACTGTTGTACTCCAACTACTATATCTCTTAAAAATAAGTTTGAGAGAGTTTTTACATATATTTCCATTTGGAAATGAAAAATAAAAATAATGTAACTTAGAACCATGCAGTTGACCAGCCATCTAGTCAACTTATTACCTGTAGATTTCAACATGACTCATATTGTAAGAGGCTTGACACACTGAGAACCTACCATCCTCTACAAAGGAGACTTGAAATGGAATTCTAGCTGTCACTTCTACATATGGTACCCAGCCCACAAAATATGGTCAAATGTATTCTCTTTGCCCTGTGACAAAAGGCATTTTGGCCAAATAGTCTGTAGAAAATTTAGATGCCAAATAAGTATTTTAAATCCATGACAATAACAAAGGGAAAATTATAAGTATAAGCTGCTTGGCATTAAGGTGCCAGCAAATCAGGAATTATAAGACTAGACAAATGTATACTGCAATATCTCAAACATGCACTTTTATATCTGCTATGTTTTAAGCGGATAAAGAAATTCTGGTTATGTGAGGTTTTTGGTACATGTAAGTTGAACTAACTTGTTGTTCATTTGTACTCAGTAAAGTTAGGAACTGAAAACCATTGCATTATAATAGTGGCATTATGGAGGGCACATACAGGGAACATTAATCTATTCAGCATGGTACCCTTAGAGAACATACATTTCATAGAGTACCTGATAAAGTGTTTCACAAGTCTAATGGCTCTGCTGCCTATTTTTGTAAAAGCTTTTGTAAAACTCCTACAAACTGGGCAAGTGTCCTACCTCTGAGCTATAGCCTCAGCTTGTTTTATTTATTTATTTTTTTACATTTAATCAAGACAGAGTCTCACTAACTTACACACACTCTGTACACTAAACAGGTCTTGAACTTGAACTTGCAGTCCTCCTGTCTCTGCTTTCCAATTAGCTGGGATTATAGAACTGTGCCACCAGGCCCAGCCTATAAATAAAGTTTTATTTGAACACAAGTGCCCATTCACTTATATCATGGCTGTGGCTTGCTTTTGTACTACAACAGCAGAGTTAAGTCGTTCCTATGAATACAGAATGATCCACAAAATTCTACATCAAAAAGTCCTAACAACTGCCTTTCTTGTAAAAGTATTTTATAAACTCTACACACACACACACACACACACACACACACACACACACACACATTTATATAAAGAGAAAGAAGCTAACACTTGGAGATAGATCAACTTATTGAAATAACTGTACAAGGGACAAGGTTCTACATGAGGATCTGAGAAGACTACAGGAATGGCAGTGTTTGTGGATGTGCTAGAGAACAGGAAATCATCTCTTCTTAGTCTGTGGTATCAGTTACCTCAAGAAAATGCTCTTGCTTTCAGCCATTGTCTGTTAATCAGACTTCAGGCAAATGAGAAAAGAAATCCTTGGAAACAGAACAGTTTCCTCTAATCATCTTTCCCTTTAAGCGGATTGTTTGAGATATATTAAAATGACTGAAGCTGCCTGAGAATCCAGCTCAAAGCACACATAAACCCAGCATGCTTGAAGTTCAAAAGGTCCACTGCACAATCACTATTAATCTCTCTATACATATTTTATTTAACCTTCTGTAAATATTGTTATTGTAAAGTGCTTTGGACAGGCTAATGGATTGTGGTGTTTTGTTAATGGGAACAAAGACAATACTGTAGAAGGCAAGTGCAAGATGGAAAAGGGAGGCAGATGAAGGAAGAAGTCTGAAGGCAGAGCCTGAGCTGTCTGGGAGAGGTGAGACCGGGACACCGCCTGGAGCTGACTCGTTCATTAGCAGACCTGGAGCCCTGCCAGAGCATTCCAAAGGACTGCACTGGACTTCAGGAGCTCATCAATCCATCCTCCTCTCCTCTACTCCCCTTTCCTCCCCTCCCTCTCCCCAGCTAATAAAAGAAAGCACATGATGTTACTTTTCTCCACATTATAATACACTTCTTCCCATTAGAAAATTATTATGTAAAACATGGCAAATCCCTTTTAGTTCTGGATAATCTGAGAATAACTTTCTGTTTAGTCATGTACTATGTTTTAGTAAGAGTTGTAGCTTTGATTGCTCCCTGTTCTGTTCCTCTATGGTGTAGCCAATAGGTTGCTCTCAAGGATGTAGTTACTCATTTCCCTATCACCCATCATACCTCAGTGGTCCTCAGTCTTCCTGCTCAAGGTCTCTAGGGTCCCATTTGTGTCTTGTGGAATCATTTCCTATTTTATTAAAAAAGACCAACATTGTTTAAACTGGTAGGTATACTTTCTTCCTTTCCCTTCTTGCTCCCTCTTCTCCCTCTGTCTTCTTCTTTGTTGTTATTGGGTTTCTCATAGCAAAAAAAAAAAAAAAAATCTGCCCCCAGGACACGCTCAGTCCACACTGGCTGCTCTGCCTAAAGTGCAGGTGTGCGGGAGCCCTCCTCCATGTGGTCGCCACAGCAACCCACTCTAATCTGCTGAATATTAAAAGAAGAAACAGAAAGAGAAAAGCCATCCACCCCCTTCTGCTCCATCCATGAGTCCAAAAGAAGGATACCGGTTCCAAACATTCCTGATAATCCCCCAGCCATCACCCTGGCAACAGTCACAGGGCACTGGCCCAGACTGGGGAGAAAGCGGTCCCTGTCTCTAGCTCAGGCCTCTTCTACTTCTCCCACCCTGGGTCTCCTAATAGCCTCTAACAATAGTGCACCCCATTTCTGGCACCCTGCCCCATGCCCTCCAGTCAGCTGGTGGGTCACTGACACACAGAGAGTGAGATTTAGAAATCCTCATGTTTCTTCTAATAGTACTGAAGCATTGCTTGCATAAATGTATTTACCCATGTGTGCATGTATGTGTGAATGCATGTGTATGTGTATGTAAATTTAAGATTTTCTTGTCTAGTCATTTTCACATGAAGTTACCTTAAAATGAGCTGTGTTTATGAACTGAGAGATGAAGGGAAGGAGAATTTTCTTATCAGAGCTACGGGTTTGAAAGAGCCATCCCTTGTAACTCCCATTCTGTCAGCTGTGCAAGGCTGAGAAGGTTTTCAGAGGCCTTTGCTCTTGAGCCCGTATCCAGCAGTGAAAGCTCTCATTTGTCTTACCACCATCATGTTGATGCAGCTGGGTTTGACACTGCTTACCTCAGCACTTTTTTTTTTTTTTTAGTTGAAAGACAGAAGGCTTCCTTGTGATCCCAGCCTTTTCCTATCAAATGACACTCAGCCAGGGTTTGGGTGACTTATTTACTGGCACTAGACCAGTAAAAACAAAAATGAACATTCACAACTAATAAATCCTCAAGCTTAGATAGCTGTAGCCACAGTGGTGGGATTACATCAAAATGTTCAGCCTGATACTACATGGCTCCCAGGCAGTGTGCAACCTTAAGTCAGAGGGAGGAAAAGGAACTACACTGAAGCAAGGGCCAGAGAAATCACTGTGAACATAACATGCTCAACAGCTTTCACCTTGAGCCATAAGATGTGCTTTCTGGGCTGGGGAGTCTAACAGTGTAAGGCACACTGTCTGCGTCATGAGAATGACAGATGCTAAGCTTGCATCCTTGACCTTTCTTGAAAATCAAACCACACTCAGCTAAGGTTCTGGACAGTCGAATCATAGCATTTCAGAAGACTGAAAGATCGCACTTTTATAGAGGACATGAGGTTAAAAATGTTTAGCAAACAGAATTGAATATCATCTACTTGTAGAAAATTCTCCAAGTATCTTCCTCCTCCAATACTCAGCAAAGACATTTCTGTAAGGCTAGCGGGATAATGTTTAATTCATTTCAGAATTGATCCATTTGTTTCATCCAATAAATCCGTGTGGATTTTTTCCACAAATGTGTAGACTCCGACCATAAAGGAATTGAGTTGGTAGTGTTTCTTGACTTCCTCCCCTTATGATAACCTCTAATCCAGTAAGTACTTGTACTTTCTGTAATGATCAACTCTTAATTCAAATCTCAATGGACGTTTGAAACCTTTCTCATGAGGTTTAATCTTTGGGCAGAAATGTTTATAGAAAATGGTAACACTGCTTACTTTTAACACAGATGTTCAATCTGTATAGTGCTAAGTGTCTAGATATCTCAAAAGATGCCTGTGGCTGATTTCAGTCTTCCCTTTCAATTTTGGTCTGGCTTTCATGACGCTGAGAGACAGCAATGATGCAGGAGACTGATAACATACCCACTCAATAGTTCTGTACATGTGTTATAACAGAAAAAGTGGGGGGGTAAAGGAAGGAAGAATGAAGTAAGGAAGGAAAGAAGAAAGAAAGAAATCTGGTTTTGTTTTAGTTTGCCAATATTGTTGAACTTGGCTATGATCTATGATGTCACTGCAATACATGGAAACAAAATAAAGAAAATATCTATAGTATGTAGGTAATATTTGCTACTTATTTTCCAAAGTGCCTGATAAACAGACATGTTAAAAATCCCTCAGAAGGACTGGAGAGATGGCTTAGTGGTTTGGGTTCTTGCCTGCAAAGCCTAAGGACCCATGTTCTACTCTCCAGATCCTGCATAAGCCAGATGCACAAAGGTGAGGCAAGAACAGGGTTGCACAAGTCCACTAGGTGGCGCAAGCATCTGGAGTTCTATTGCAGTGGCTGAGGACCTGAGCCAATTCTCTTTCTCTGTCTCTCTCTCTCTGTCTAAAAATAAAAATAAAGTATTTTTAAAAAATCCTTTAGAATAATCGCACTTGGGAGGCAGGAGTAGGAGGATCACCCTGAGTTCAAAGCCATCCTGAGACTACATAGTTAATTCCAGGTCAGCCTGGACTACAGCGAGACCCTGCCTCAAAAAAACAAACAAAAAAATACTTTAAAAATATGTGCAATTGCTATCTTTAAAGACTCTTCTACATCTTCCCTACCTGCCTATCCCTCCCCCTCTCCCTCTCTGTTCTCTCTAACTCTTGTATACTAGTTATCTTTTTCCTCATTTTCTTAGTGGGCACTGACCTGTAACTCTCAGTACCAGCATGGGGCTATCATCCACAGTGAGCTTTTGATCAGAGAGACCTACAAGGTTTCTTAAAAGACAGACAGATTTCTGTCAGAGTACTTGATGACCCACCAAAGGTTAGTGGTAAGACCCTACTGCTGAAGACACCATATGCAGTTGACAGTTAAAATGGAATGGCATGACTGGAAGCTAGAAGAGAGTCAGTCCACAGACAGTCAGCGAGTCTAGTGCCAGAAGGTGCTACATGGGCAACTGGGGGAAAATGACCAATATCTGTCCAAGCAACTCATGGTCTAACCTAATTAGTAACAAATAACCTGTTGTGATGCCCACACAAGTGCAATAGTGGCACACAGCCATGGTGGGGAACCAATTGCTCTTGATTTGGCTAACTGATCCCCTCAGTGGTATGGGACCCATAGCTGGAGCTGGGAAACAAGTCAGAACCATATCCAAACATAAGCCCACTCTCCAATATCAAGGTACCATCAATCATGGGCTACAAGAGGGCCTACACCTATTTAATTCTCTATTAAAAAAAAAAGTAAGGGTTATCTCATTTGTTCTGGTACTAACTTACTCTCTGTTGGAGAATCTGCTTCTCTTTTTCAGATAGATGTAGATCCTAAGGAGAGAGCCACCCCATCATACCTCAAAAGGGCCCTGGCTGAAACTAAGAAAAATTGGTGAAACAATCAAGGGTGCTGTTTTCCTGATGAACCAGATACCAGCACAAGGGGGAAGGAGACCAACACAGAGAAAATTCAACTCCTACCAAATCAGTGAGCCAGAGCTTCAGAGGCCCCCAACACCTCATCTCTGAAGCAGACCAAAAATGAACCCAACATGGCTCAGGGAAATTTTGTGGAAGAGGGGGAGGAAAGAATGTCAGAGCCACATGTTGGGTCATGATATGCAGAGACATTTATCTTACCCATAACTGTGGGCTAACTCCACAATGCACGACCCATATACCTCAACAAGGGTGGGCAAATGGGGAAAGGGTAGGTTCACGGATGAGCCTAATAATGGTACCAAACTGACTATATTTGCTGAATACAAAACTAATTAATAAAAAAATCTTTAAAAAGACTCTTCTAGGACTGCTCCTTATAAAAATGGCTGAGGTAAAACCATGTACTACATCTATCATTTGAAAATGATTGAAGTTCTCACTGTTGACTAATGAGGGAGCTGGTCTAAATTTTCTCATGAGTTCCAGGTAAGGGTATTTAATCTCTCTGTGATTAAATGTAGTTATACTACTCTCTCTGTCACAAAAATATTATCTATAATAATTTTCTCCAAGGATAATCAATGCTTTCTAAATGTTATTTTGAAATACTTCGGGAATAAGGCATGATGAATTCAAATCATCTTCAAATTTTATATAAGTCCAAGATTTGTTATTGTGATTCTTCTCTATTAATTTTTGTCAATATTTTGAAGTCTTCTAATATGTGCTCTTGGAATTCAAAGGGTTTGTGGCTTAAATAGAGAAGCAGAGGCATAATGAAAAATATTTATATTTGACTGAGTGTGTACTATGACTCAGGTACATTTTTACCATTATGGGTGTATAAATTCAGGCAAGCCTTAAAACAACTCTACTAGGCAGGTAATAATATTTAATATGGATCACAGAAAATAAATCAAGGTTTACCCCAAAGCACATGGTACATTTTTAATAAAGTAACATTTAGAAAATACATGTTTGCTTTAGGTTTATAACATATTGACTCTCACATCTTCAATACACAGTTAATTAGCAGAAGCCTTTCAAATGGAAAAAGGAGAAAGCAAAGGTTTAATTGAGGGTTAGTTCCATAATTATGTTTTGTTAGCATCTCTAACCTCAAAGATTCTAAGAATTCCTATTTATGTGATGGATAGGATCTTTCAGCCAAAAGTTTTCTGAGAATACCTTTCTACACTATCATGCTGATGTCCATGTTCTTTAACTTAGCTATTTTAGGTAGTTTTAAATCTAGATCAATTAATATTTGTAAAGTGTGCATAAGAGTGCTCCTAAAGGAAAATGATGGTCTATAGTACATTACAAAAATAAAACAAATGGACTTAGTTGGGGAGGCATGTGATATTTGGGAAAATGATTAAATATGGAACTGTACTCCAGTGGCACTGTAAAGAGCTGAGAGATAATGACCCTGGTTGAGTCAGGAGATAGAAGATTCAAAAGCAGTTGGAAGAGTCCTCATTAAAGTCTATGAAAGCTCCATGATTGACATACATGGCTGACATTGGCTAGCTTAGTAATTGAAGGAATCATTAAATATCAAAGCAAGACTGTGATACAATTACATAAACATTTCATTTAGCAAGATTATTTCTCTAGCAATATAAAGATGGCAGAAGTACCAGCTTTCCAATTTAGATATCACCACCAAATCCAGAGGAGAGATGCTACTCTTGAAGCTGGCCAGGGATGAGGTGCCAAGTGTTTGGAAAGATATTTAGGAAATAAAATACACATCATGGTTTCCTGGCTGAATAATTAAATTGGGCTTTCTGATGCTATGGGAAGAAAAAATGAGACTTTTGTTTGGTTAGATGTATAGGATGATATTTGTTACGAGGAAGATATTTAGAAGAGAGGTTTTGAGTTAGTTTTAGGTGTGCTGAATTAATAGGCACTGACATGATAACAATTAGTTAAAGACAGACAATGTGAGGAAGATACAGGTTTTTGAGTCATGCGCACAAAGGAAAGTGTTTTATAAAATAAGAGACTATTAGATCATGAAATGAAGAAAAAGATATGAGAACCAAGGACAGAAATTGGGAAACTCAAGGAAAACACCAGAGGTCACTTTAAAAATTATGCATAATGCATGCAGCCAGATCAATTTGTTAGAAAGAAAACTAAAAGCCTTTGTTGACTCACAAACACTGTTACTCCATAACAGTGGCTTCTAAACCATCATTAAAGCAAATTTGCATTGGGAGAACACTAACCCATTAAACCATGTCTGGCTAATGTTGATCCTAAAGCATCATGCGCTTAAAGACGTCTTGGCACTGTCAAGATTTTGAAACATTATTCAGTACCTCAACTCTGTAAAGGTCACTGAAAACATTCCCTTACCTAAAAGCCGTGTGTGTTATCCATCACTGATTTAAAAATGCCATCTTGGGCTGGAGAGATAGCTCAGTGGTTAAGTCACGTGCCTGCATGCCTAATGACCTAGGTTCTATTCCCCAGTATCCACGTAAAGCCAGATGTACAAAGTGACACATGCATCTGAAGATTTTTTGCAGTGTCTAGAGGCCCTGGTACAACTGTTCACTCAGTCTCTCTCTCTTACACTCTCCCTGTGCTTGCAAATAAGTAAATAAAATATTTAAAAATTTAAAATGCCATCTTGGCAAAGGCCTGCTCAGCAGAGAGCTGAGTATAGTCCTGATGAGGAGAGAAAATGAATCCTAATGAAGACCACAGCTCTGATGCTAGCTGCAAGAAATAGAAAGGCCAGGTCCTACGTTTACTTACCTTTTCCTGGGGCTTTGAAACAACACTGGGGAAGAAGCATTCCTCAAGCAGCATACTTCCATCACAACTGTTTAGCACTGAAAAGTTCATTTGACCTTTCAAGATACTGTGTTCAAAAATAAATAATCAAATAAATAAAAGTGAAACCTCTATGTGACTCATGGATAGTGAAACAAGTTGAAAAAAGTGCTAACTGGAATGTGTTACTAATAAGATTACAAAAAATGAGGCATCTTGCCAGTTTATTTTATTTTTCCTTTTATCTTATTAACTGAGGCAACTGTTTAATTGGTGCTAAGGTCATCACTTTGGAGCAGACCCTTAAGACATTCTTTCTGGTTTGTGTGGCTATAAAAGCAGGCTGTTGGCCCAGTAACAAAAATATATGTAATGTTTGGTTTGACTCAATAAGTAACCCCTTTTCCTGGTATATATGCAGACTACTGGGAAGGGGACAGGCAAGCGTGATTTGGGAGGGAGGCCAGATGAACTCCCAGTCCCATCTCTTTACCAGTAGATGGTAAAACCTATGGAATACATTAGAGTGGCCCCAACTCAGGATTTTCTCATATCATTATTTTAAGGAAGTGGTTCCCAGTGGGATTGATTCTGCAGCCGAAGAGGCATTTGACAGTGTTTGGAGACGTGTTTGTCTGTCATGTTTGGGCAGTGGTAGTCCTGGGGTCTCGTGGGTAGAGGCCACGAACGCTGTGACCATCTCCCTATGTTCAAAAGAAAATGAATTCAATTGTTTAAAATGTTGATGGCACTGAGATTGGAAACTCTTAAAGATAGAAAGATCCTAAATCCGTAGA
Source organism: Jaculus jaculus (assembly GCF_020740685.1). Taxonomy (NCBI): domain Eukaryota; kingdom Metazoa; phylum Chordata; class Mammalia; order Rodentia; family Dipodidae; genus Jaculus; species Jaculus jaculus. The sequence continues at coordinate 81,754,970 of NC_059102.1, forward strand.
GTAATGAGGATACTGTTAGGAGGAAGAAAAACCTTGTTGGGAGATGGATTTGCTGCTTGTCTTGGTGGCCAGCAAGTACATGAAGAAGCACCGCCCTGGGGTGAGAAATAAGTGGTTGCTAAGGATTTTCACTACAGCTCTGGGCGCCAACTTCCTCTGTGCACTACACACACTACCTTTGAAGTAACATCAGCAATTACCCATGAGATTAAAACTCTTTATAAAGTGCTCTGTGAACGTTACTGGGTCACAGGAGAGACAATTTGAGGTTTGGGCCAGGCACCAGAGATTCTCACTAAAAGTAAGGACGCAATGAAGATATAAAAATAGATATCAAGGCCCTGCCAGAGAAACTAAAAGGAGCCACTTTGCTTCAGGAATTGCCCAAATGCCCACTTCTGCTTTGCAACTCTGCTCCTGCTCTATTGAAAAGATCCCACCAAGAAGAATTAAGCAGGCTGTGCTTTCTTGCTGCCACTCCAACTACTGCCAGCCTGGCTCTAACCATTGTCAACCACCATGAACATAGACTAAGGAAAAGTGATATCCATTGTCTGTTTGCCTGCAAGGACTCAAACATATCCTATCACATGAAGGAGGCATCATATTTCTTCTGTCTACTGTGAAGCAGGCCAGGACAAGTTTAATGAGCATGCTCTCTTCTCCTGCACATGGACCTAAAGATCAGAAAATGACTTCTTAAATATTTTATTTATTTATTTATTTATTTATTTATTTATTTATTTATTTATTTAAGATAGAGAAAGAGAGAGAGTGTGTGTGAGATAATGGGCATGCCAGTGCCTTCAGCCGCTGCAAACAAATTCCAGACACATGCGCCACCTTGTGCATCTGATTTACATGGTATTTGGGCAACCGAACCTTGGTCCTGAAGCTTTGCATGCAATCGTCTTAACTGCTAAGCCATCTATCCAGCCTCATATGATTTTTAAATAGTGGAGCCAGAAGTGACCCTAGAAAATGTTTGGTTCAGTGCATCCCAAGGTCATGTGCGTATCAATACCCATGGTGTTGTAAAAGAAGATTTTACTGGGCTAGAGAGATGGCACAGTAGCTATGGCACTTACCTGCAAAGCCTAACAACCCGGATTCAATTCCCAGTACCCATGTAAAGCCAGACACACAAAGTGGCACATGCATCTGGAGTTCATGTGCACTGGCAAGAGGCCCTACTATGCTCATTCTCATTCTTTCTTTCTCTCTTTCTTCTCTCTACTTTTAAATAAATAAAAAAAAAATCTTAATAAAAAGACATTTATACAGATTACATGGGTATAACTTTAAATGTCACTAAATCCTAAAAACATTGATATATATGGATATTAGCCTGATTATACTAATTATTTCACAATATGTACATATACTTGCATATCACATAATAGACTTTAAAAATACATAATTTTCAACTATTCCTCCAAACAGTGCTTAGAAAGCCTTTTCAACCTGTTTTTTAACTTCAAGTGTTTCCATGACATGTTCATCCATCTCTTAAATAGAAGTTTTTAGTTATAATGAAACTCAACTTATCTTTTTTTCTTTTATGATTAATACTTTTGGTGTCATATTAAATAAATCTTTGCCAAACCTATGTTCAACAGATTTCCTCTTTTACATACAAGAAGCTTTATAGTCTATTTTGTACATTACTTAAGGTGTGATGGTTAACCTTATTGTCAGATTGGCCAGATTTAGAATCAGCAGGAAACACACTTCTGGGAGTGCCTGTGAAGGTGTTTTCAGAGACAGGTTTAGCTGGAGAGAAGACAACATAATCCCACAGACTGGGGATCTGGACTGAATGAAAAATAAAAGACGAGAAAGCAGGCTGAGTACCAGCACTCAGCTCTCTCTGTTTCCTGACTGCAGACTCAATGTAACCATCTGCCTCCGACTCCTGCTGTCATAACTTCCCAACTAGATGGACTGTACCTCTCCAAACCACAAGCCAAAGTAAACCGTCCTTACTTGAGTTGCTTTGTCAGGTGCTTTCCTCACAGAAATGAGAAAAGTAATAGATGGGGTATAGATCAGGATTCTTTAAAAAAAAAAAACTGCTTAAGGCTATTCAACTGTTCCAATATCATTTTGAAAAGACAGTACTTCCTACTCCAAATAATCATCGTATATTTCTTAAACCTCAGTTGTGTTCATACATGCATGGCAGCATATCTACCTAGATTTATTTCAAATACTAGTAAGCCTTCTTTTACAACATACCTGAAGCAATCAACTTTTTAGGGAATAAATGTCTATTTTGGCTCATAGTTTGAAAGGTTTCAGGCCATGGTCAATGGACCTCATTGTTTTTTGGACTTGTGGATGGAAGTTTGTGGCATAAGAGGTCTGTTCATCTCCAGAAGTCCAGGAAGGAGAGAGGGAGAGAGAGAGGAAGAAGAAGAGGAAAAGGAAGAAAGAGGGGCTGAATTACAAACATCACTTTTGATGTCCAGCCCCCAATGACCTAACTACCATTGGTCAAGTTCCACATCATAAAGCTTACTCCCTTCCCACTGATGCCACAGGTATATGATTATGCCTATAACTTGTGAAAATCTGGGAGATGCTTCAGATTTTAAAAATGCAGCATTTCTGTACTCTATTCCATTCTGCGTGTCTTGCTGCAACCACCACAATGTCTTTATTATTATAGCTTCATTATAAATCTTGAAATCAAGTGGTCCAATTCACCATATTTGTTATTTTTGCCATTTGATTTGTCTGTACTAGGACTTTTTTATTTCTATACTAATTTAGCATCAGCTTGTCAATTTCTATAAAATGCTCGCTATAATTTTGATTGAGATTTTGTAGGAAGTATATCTCATTTTGAAAAGATAAGGAAACATCTTGTCCATGTTCATCTATAACATGTAAGTCACTGTGGTCTTCTCCTATGGTTATAATGGGATTCATAAGAGTAAATGTACCTACAGCACTTAGAGTAGTACACAGCTATGTTAAGCACTCAGCCATCCTCTCCAAAGACAAACACCCCTACCTAAAGAACAAAGCCCCAGTCCTTAGCGTTGCACACAGTATGCACGATTACATGTCTCTTGCCTCCTTTTCTGCCCCACTAATTATTACTCTGTCTCACCTCAGGGTCATTCAAACTATTTTCTAAACCATAAATGCTACTTTTGGTCACTGTGCCTTTGCTATTGTTTCTACTTCTCCACCATCCTATTTTTTTCTTAAGATTCAACTCACCCTCCCACAACAACTATGCTTTCATGATTTGAAGGCACTGTACTCATGGTTCACTATGAGTCTGAATTTCAATAGCATATACATTGCATTATATATACATATGTGTGTGTCTGCCTCTGTCTATGCCAATTACCCAAAAGAAAGTATGACTATTTTCTGAATGGGTCCAAGTGTTATTTGTTTTTATAGTCTTCATGGCCATGCTTATTACAAAATCTAGCACATAATATGTGCTCACTTAACATATATATTGAATAATATATTATGTCTATATAAATGGTTTTACCATTAATGATTGGAGATTGAGAAGCAGTACTTTGAGACAATAAAAACTCTCAATTTCTGTCCAACAGGAAAATAAAAACAAGATAGAACTGTGAAAGTGTCTGGCACGAGGCTAAAAGGGAATCCCTCTCTTCAGCTCTCTTGGCCGCAGTAGCAAGCAGCAAGGGAGGCAGCTGCGCAAGAGCTCACCCCAAGGCCCTGCCAAAGCAACCCTCCACAGGAGAATGGGCCATTTGTCACAGCAGGCTGCGGGATATGAGTGAAACTGAAAGGAGCCACTCAAATAATTCTCTGTGCAACCTCAACGGGCCACCACAATTCCCCTGTGTTTAAGAGGACCCCCCACGGCCAGCAGAAAAGACCATACAGACTGTGGAAACAAGCCCTAGCCAAAGGTAAGAAAGAGTCTCTCCAGGGAAGGGTCCAGCAGGAAATGCCTCTTTTCCTGGCCTAGGAATTCAGCACTTTTGAGTTCTCAGAGAACTTGCCTGTGGTTTACCTGAAGGTGGGCAAGTACTACTTTAGACCCACACCTGAAATACTTATTTTTCCCAGTGGTAAATTTTCAATTAGACCCAAATGTTTACCACCAAGTATATGACATGCAGTCTTGACAAGAGAAATTTTCCATAATTCAGGTCTAGAAAAATTAGCCTTAATCCAGATGTGAGCAAAATAAATTGAGGACATAAAATATTTTAAGTCTTGTCCCATGATAGGCCAAACCCAATATTATGGTGAGCCAGGGCCCCCTCTTTGGAGCAAAGTATTTTCCAGCACGAAGTAAATAACCTCTTCCTAAGCATGAAATGTTATTCTCCAGAGGGTGTTTTAGTTGCCTGGAGGTTTTGTAAGATTGAGATTGTTTAGGCCAAGTTTTGGATTTAATCTTTCTTTCTTATTTTTTTTTTAGCATCTTTCAGGCCGTAGTCTAAATAATATTTAGCAATTTTTTGTTGTTTTAAGTAAAACGTTATGTTCTCTTTGATTCTTCATGAATGATTCAAATTATTTTACTAATGAAAGGAAGGAAGGGAAGGAGGGAAAGAAGGGAAGGAAGGGAAAATGAAAAAAGTCAGGCAACACAGGACTTAGGGATCAATAGAAATTTAGTAATTGTTGTAAGTATTCACATATATATATATATATATATACATATATATATTGTATTTACATATATAATATATATATGTAATATATACATATATAATATGTATATATTGTATTTACATATATAAGAAGTTTGGGTATATTTCTACCTGCTATGTTTTACTAGGAGAGAAAATAAGGTCTGAAGGATGATTAAGAGCTATACTATGCTAGAAATCTCCCACTGTTGGGAATATTCATCAGACTCAGAAAAAAGCATTACCCACTGACTTTTATGCTATTTTTCTAAGGAATGAGCAAAGTAAAGTTTTCCACTACATACTTTGCATTTATGTAACTTAAATCATGAAATCAAAATTGCATGTAAATTCAAATACAGGTTTTTAAATCATATTAATATGTGAATGGAATAGAGGAAATGAAAGAATTGAGTATGGAGTGCTTCATCGTGGATTTTAACTGTGACACAGTAACACAGTAAAGCTAAGGAAATAGCATTCTTTTTCCCAGAAATAAAAATTATTCAAACTGTTATGTTTTCATGGTTTTTTAGATATAAAAAATCAAAAATTATAATTTAAAGTCCACCAAATTTGAAACTTAAAAACAGAAAATTAAGCATAGTCATGCAAATCTTTCCATTTTTTTCTTTTTTTGTCTGCTCCATTTGGCACTCTTTGGGATATGTGTAAAGTTTCTGAACTAAGATTATTTACTCACCAACAATTGAAGTTATATGTTCATCAACCATTCTACATAAATTTTCCAATTTTATGTTAAATATTGGAGCCTATATTGTGAGATTTAGACAAATTTAGTTTTATTGTATTTTCTTAATGAATTACTAATGTATGATGCTTACAAAGTACTTACCCTGTGTTATAGACTAAATGTCTCCCAATACCATCTGTTGAATGCTATAGCATGAATCTATGATGCCACGGAGAGGAACCTACAAAAGGTAGAACCTCATAAGTGGAAGTTAGGTTATTGGGGGAGTGCTCTTGAAGGGATTGTTGGGATCCTGACCTCTCTTGCTCTCTCACTTTTTGCTTCCCACAACCATGAAGTTACTATTTTTGCCGCACAGTGCATTCCCTGCTGTGATGTCTTGCTTCCCTATAGGCACAAAGCCACAGCCTCAACTAATGCTGAGTGGAAACACCTAAAACTATGAAACAATAGAAATCATTCCTCTTTCTGAGATTAATCTCAGGTGCTTTGTCACAGTTATATAAATATACTATAAATGAACTAATTACATATACTAACATATTTTTAAAAAATTTTTGTTTATTTATTTGAGAGTGACAGACAGAGAGAGAAAGAGGCAGAGAGAGAGAGAGTGGGTGTGCCAGGGCTTGCAGCCACTGCAAACGAACTCCAGACTCATGTGCTCCCTTGTGCATCTGGATTACCTGGGTCCTGGGGAACTGCGCCTTAAACCAGGGTCCTTAGGCTTCACAGGCAAGGGCTACACCGCTAAGCCATCTGTTCAGCCCTGTTAACATATTTTTGTCATTATACTAACTCTAAGAGCAGAAGAAGGTCATTATTCCATTTTTGTTTCAGAAGGTTGGAGAATTAAAGCATCCCAGATCATAGTACACAGCTATGTTAGGATTTGTATCCACCTACTGAGCTTCAAAAAAGCATGTGACCTATTTTCTATCATTATTTGAGGAACTCTTCATCATTATGCATTTGCAACATCTTATATTTTCAATGAACTCTATAATTTGGTAACCCACAATTTCTAATGGGATTATACAAGGATGTAGGATCTAGTTTTCTTTGATTTTTCTCTTCCACAGCTTCTAACCTTCAGGAAATCTCATGGTCTGGAAGAGCTATTGGAACTCTTGCTGTTGGAACTCTTGCCAACAGAAATGTATCATTGCACAAAGAAAGACAGAAAGGTGGAGGGATAAAAATGCTTATCTGTTTCTACCTATGCTTTCTAAACAGGCCAGATAATATTACCTGGGTTTGAGAAGAGGACTCACAGACAAACTTGTTTTCTGGGCCCACAATTTATTAAACTTAAATCCAGAGAGTGGCAGGATCTGAAGCAAAAGGCAAGGAATGGGAACTCTAAGAGGGGGAGGGGGATGGTTTTAAGGCTTTCCTTTTTAAGGAGGAAAGAGGGGGAAGGAGAGAATCTTGCACTATGAGAGAAAGAGGTCTTGCATGAGACATGAGACATGAGTCCAGGATCTGGACATCTGTGACTCATTCATGATCTTGAAGCCTGGAATTTCAGGTCTCCACCATGGGCAGTTGCTGAGAAGTAACATTCCACATCTGAGCCCTGAAGCAGTAGAGCTTAGCCAGTTTCCATTATGGTGGGTACTTTAGGAGTACCACATGTCACAGCTGTGGAGAGGAGAGACAGCTTGCCGAAAGCCTTACAGTTACCAGCTATATGTAACTACTGTGCATTTAAGATGTGGCAGCTCTAAATTGTGACCTCTTGGATGTATGCAATACCACAATTCCAATACTTTATGCCAAAAAAGGAATATGCATATCATACCACTAATTTGTTATATTGATTTTGGGTTGAAGTAATATGTTAAAACTAGACAAAGTGCATTATTAAAATGACTTTAACCTGTTTCTTCATACCACTTTAATGTAGCAACTATATAAATTTTAATTATGAATGTGGCTCTCATTAATGGCTTGCTCTTTATTTTTGTTGGACAACATGCGAGCTTCTTGGGCTGGGGATGTAGCTGAATTGGTAGCATATTTACTTAGCATCCATGAAAACCTGGGTTCAATCCCTAGCACCACATGCAAAAGGCTTGGCATGGTGGCTCAGGGCTATAAGACAAGGTGGAAGGAGAAGAATTTCAAGGTCATTCTCAACTACATACTGAGACAAAACAAAACTTTCAAGGTAATTAAAAAATATTCTATTCTCTTTCAAAAGAATAAAAGAATATTACACTTTGGTTATTTTCTTTGCTTCCATTTTACATATAACTATAGTGTAGTTGTTTATGTCATGTTTTACCTTAAAAGGATTTATTTTATATAGATTAGTAATTAGATTTATCCAAATTTACCAATTTTTGCTTATTAATATCATTTTTTGTATCATTCTTTACTTCAAGTTCAATTTTCTTCTTTTAATACTTTTCAGGGTTGATATGTTAGGACCAAATAAGTTTATATTTAATTTGTATGAAATGCCTTTATCTTTCTCCTGATTTCTAATAATTTATTCTTTTTCTATTTAATTGGTTAGTTATTTATTGGTCATAGCTGATTGTGAATTGTGTTCTAAGAACTTTGAAAGTGAAAAGAGTGAGACTCTGAAAACCCTGTCTGACTTTCCCATGATTTATCTGTTTTACAACACTTTCATCCATCCATTTTATTATTAAAATTATGTTGACTTGCAAAAATCATTGCAAAATACTAAAATATTACTATTAATAAATAACTGATAGTTATTGATTTTTAAACATATTATCTATTTATTTAGTTATTTATTTGAGAAAGTGAGGCAAATAGAGAGAAAGAGAATGGGTGCATCAAGGCATCCAGCCACTGCAAATGAACCCCAGATGTTTGTGCATCTGGCTTATATGGATTCTAGGAGATTGAATCTAGGTCCTTTGGCTTTGCGGGCAAGCATTTTACCCATGAACCTATCTCTCCAGCCCACAATCATTATTTTCTTTCAACAATCTAATCTTTGCTTTTGGAATTCCTACTGGAAATATGCTAGAATATATTATTATCCAAATTACGTCTCTCTCAAATATTTTATCTTTAAAATTCCAAATAGTTTTCTAATTCTCATTCATACTTCACTATTTTTTTCATGTCTATTGAGTGTTTGACATTGACAGTCACTGAACCAGCACTGAGACACAGGTTTCTGCTGCTGCCTCTAGTCATGCTGCATCTCTTGTTGCCACTATCTTCCCTCCACCTTATATGTGTCTTATGAGTTTTAATTTTTTAGGATAAAATGCAGAATCATTTAATATACAGCCCTTGATGTCTGTCTTCTTTCCCTACTGTAATGCTTTGGTCAACCATTCTTATTGTAGAATGTAATAGTAGTTTTTTATTTTTTTGCTTTGTAGAGTATAATTCTACTATAGGTCATAATTTTTTTAAATCATTGGCCAATTAGTGGCTATTTGGCTATTAGTGGATATTTTTGGTGAGTATTAATATGTTGAAATACCTACATTATATTTGCATACAGAATGTTCTATAGTGATATACAGATATTACATATGTATTTTATTTTTCTTAGGTGAATATCTAGGAACAGAGTGACTGATTTGACTACAATGAGCATGTTTACTTTTTTAACAGTGTCTTTGTAACAGCATTATTTTTCCAGAATATCTATACAATTAAACTAAATAATTTAAGAAAGGGGAAGTTCATTTTAGACTGTAATTTCAGAGGTTTTAGTCCATTGTCCTTGGCTCTGTTAGCTGTGGACTTATGAAGAGGCAGAAGGTCATGGAGTCTGATGCATGTATGTGACAGAGGGAAGAGAGAGAGAGAGAGAGAGAGAGAGAGAGAGAGAGAGAGAAATATCAGACATGGACAGTATACATATACATACTCTAAGGAAACATTCCTAGTGACCTATTTCCTCCAGTTAGGCCCCATGTCTGAAAAGTTCCCAGACCTCCCTAAATAGCACTGTAACTTCTCAAAGTGGTTCCTTAATAAGCCTTCAAAACATGAGCCTTCTGAGGGAACACTTCATATACAAAATTATAACATTCTCATTGACAGTTTGGACATTTTCTGCACAAGAAATGTTTGCCTAACCTAACACTAAAAAGATTTTCTACTATTTTCAAGTAGGTATTTTTAGTTCCTACATTTTATTATGAATTAATAATCTTCTGTGATAGAAGATATGCAGTCAGAAGTTCGCGGCCACTTCATCACCTTGAGTTTAAAATATCATGGAAGAAATCTTCAATGAGGAGAAAGGAAGGATAAGAGAAGTGGGTACAAAACCCATACAACAGAAGGCTAACCCCAAAAGGCTGAGCAAACCTTGAAATAAAAATGAATAATTACTTGATGGGAAATATAGAAACCTGATTTTGCACCTAGGCAGAGACAGGAAGTTAGGACAATGTTATGGAAAGGAAAATTTGGGGGCTGGAGAGATGGTTTAGCAGTTAAGTGCTCCCCTGTGAAGCCTAAGGACCCTGGTTCAAGGCTTGATTCCCCAGGACTCACGTTAGCCACATGCACAAGGAGGCACATGCATCTGGAGTTCGTTTGCGGTGGATGGACGTCCTGGTGCGCCCATTCTCTCCTCTCTCTCTTTCTCTCTCTCTCACTCTTTCTCTTCCTTTCGCTCTCAAATAAATAAAAATGAACAAAAAAAAATTTATAAAAGAAAGGAAATTTTTTCTCTATATATCTTTGTTATAGGGCAAGGATTTTTAATTTGCTATAACTGAATCAATATATGGACACTAATTATAATTAATAGTAATATTTTAGTATTTTGCAATGATTTTTGCAAGTCAACATAATTTTAATAATAAAATGGATGGATGAAAGTGTTGTAAAACAGATAAATCATGGGAAAGTCAGACAGGGTCTTCAGAGTCTCACTCTTTTCACTTTCAAAGTTTTTAGAACACAATTCACAATCAGCTATGACCAACGACATGCATATTGCCCAGTGTATTTCGTGAGATGTCCTTGTGCTGTTTTCATATAGATTCTGAAGACTTTGCTCCCCTTCTTCATTTGTGATCAAGCTTCAGTCTTTATTAAAAGCCCATTCAAGAAGTATAACATTCGCCTCCTCAGATCTTAAGTACCTCTGTTCAAACATGATTATCAGGCAGTGCTTCATAGGACCTTTGCTGTTAGTGGTTGTTCTGCCTCTCAAGTAAGAAGAACCTAGCTGAACACTCCCATGATCAAACCAAGAAAATTCCACTGCCAGCAGTTAAAACCTCACCAACATTTTGATGGTTAATGTCAACTTTGAAGGGATTTAGGATCACAATGGAAACGAATCTCTGGACATGTCTGTGAGAATTTTCTGGAATAGGTTAATTAAGGTGGGAATGCCCACCATGACCGTGGGAGGTGCTATTTTATGGGTTGAGGTTTTGTATTGAATAGAAAGAAGAAAGCCAGGGTTGGAGAGATAGTTCAGTGGTTAAGGCACTTGCCTGAACACCCTAATGACCCTGGTTCTATTCCCCAGTACCCATGTAAAGCAAGATGCACAAAGTAGAGCATGCATCTGGAGTTCATTTGCAGTGGGTGGAGGTCCTGGCCTGCCCATTATCTCTCTCTCTCTCTCTTTCTCTCTCTCTCTCTTTTCTCTCTCTCTCTGCTTAAAAATAAAATACTATTTAAAGAGAAAGAAAAAAAATCTAGTTGAGCACCAGTACTCTTCTTCCTTTAAGAATTTAAGAAGGATAGGCTACTTTTATTTTTAAAATGAAAAGTAAAGGTACAACTTGAACTCTTGATTAGAAAATAAAGCTAGGTGGAAAATACTTTCTGAGGGTTTGCAGAGTCCAGGCTATAAAACACCAAGTAGGACTCAGTGACTCACTTCCTGTGTATTCCCTCTGCTTCCTGACTGACAATGTGATGTGACCAACCAGACTCCTGCTCCTGCTACCATTCTTTCCCCTACCTACTAAAGGTCCTTGACCTTTCCAAACAGTGCCACCCTCTGGGAACTAGCTATTCAAACACATGAGCCTATGGTGGACATTTCACATTCAAACTAAAACAGTTGGTCTCCATAACCCTTTCTTTACATAATTCAAACATTCCTAAAAGGAATAAAGAAGAAAAAAAAAAAAAAAAAGAATTGTTTCTTTATGTGATTGTGACCAATATCTACTTGAAAACTAAAGATTTGCAAAAGTTCTTGTCCTTGAGAGTGTATAATCTAGTTAGGGTTAAGAAATGCGTCAAAGTGCTAGAGTTGTGTCTCAGTGGTTTAAGGTGCTTGCTTGTAAAAGCCTACTGCCCCAGATTTGATTCCCCAGTACCCATATAAAGCCAAATAAACAATGTGGTGCATGCATCTGGAATTCATTTGCAGGGGCAAGAGGCTCTGTTGAATCCATTCTCTCTCTCTCCCTCCTACTCTGTCTATTTCTTTCTTCATGTGCATAAATAAATAAAGATTTTTTTTTTAAAGAAGTGCATAACAAAATAAATAGTCACCTCTAGTAACTTGTATCTCACTTCACAGGACTCCAGAAAAATAGATATCAAGAAGATTAGGCTCAAACTAGATGTTGGGACATCAAATTAAGAAGGGCATCATGTAAAAAGAGTGAAGACTATGGAACATGAAAGTTTCTAAAGGATAGTTCATAGAGAAAATTTTTTAGAGAAGTAAATGTTAAATGGAAGTAATGGAAGGAAAGCAGATTAAAGAATTTGAACTTCCTTTAACTTCTTAGAGGGGTGCAACGCAAATTCTGAGCATAATGAATTACAGCTATTAGCATAGGATTGAAATAATGCAGAAAGCTAAAGGAGTAGAGCTACTGAAGAAGTTTTCCTCTGTTAAGATAGCTAAATGATGAGGATTTTGTAATAGGGTGGTAATGATAAAAATAAAGGAGGCAGAAACTGAAGAATTAGAATGAAAACTGACTGCTATTATTTAGCATTTAAGTTCCTGGCTGTTAAGATAGTGGGAAGTGATTTTTTCATGGAGAAAGTATTAATTGCCTTGGTAATTAACCAGTATGGGAAATATTTTAGTGTATAAAATTTTTATATATCCTCTGAATTTGCCTACCATGTTCATAAACAAATGATATCCAAATATGAAACTTCTCTGGGTGTAAGCTGGGCTAACTAGTCCCTTGCTTGCATGCATCTCCCTGAAATTTAGTAACATAAACTCTTCCTGATCTCTAAAAACTGTACATTTTCTCCAGGTTATCAGAAAGGCACAACATCAAGCTGTCTTTGCACAGTGGGTCGCTCATATCTGGGCAGAATGTCCCGTCTGTGGCGTGGTTCCTTTCTGACAGCACCAGCTTTGTTTCTAGAAGTCAAGTGTTGACAGTGCTTTGAACCATCAGCCGCCCAAACTCCAGTCAGAGCACATGAATATTCAAATGGGGCCTAAAATCCCCTTTCCTATGCTTCAAAGTCATTAGAATGCCAGAGCAGTTTGTTTTCTCCTGGCATTTCAAAGGGCACCAGTTAATTTGGTTTCAGGTGGGACTCCCCCCCACACACACTTGGTTTTGTTTTAACTGCAGGCTTTGTCGAAATTGCTTTTAGGCTGGTGCAAATCTAGACAAAGAAAAGTTTTATGCAAAATAAACAAAATAGAATATACTGTGCCAGTCTTTCTTTGCAAGACCATTTCTGAGAGGTTATTTATGGATGGCTGTTTATCCCCTGGAGCCTGACTTCATCTCTCCCTGCAGTGAAATAACTCTGTGTTTAGTACCATGGTCTGCCACCCCTGGGAAAGGCTGGCTACTTATCCCTGTGAGTCTGAACACAAAGCAGGGGTGCACAGACAAAATAGAAGCCAAATCCAGGGTTGTTAGGCATTAGCAGAATTTCAAAGGAAATGGATTTTAAAGAAAACAAATGAAAAAGAGATAGTAAGTGTAGCTTTCTTTATAGGGATGGGAGGGGAATGCTCTGAAATACAAAGTTACTTTGAGCAGAAGGTTTTCATCTCACTCCTTTCTCAGGGACCGCACCCATACCGTTCTTACCTGGCTCAGGACCAGGCCCAGAGGGAGAGTTTTTAAATTTTTATTCTTTTAATTGGAAACTGATGCTGCACCTTGATTTTAAAGCCTGAATTTTCATGAAAGGAGAGAGAGACTAAGAAACAGAGAGACACCCAGCCAAGTATTAGTTTAGCATCTATGCAACTTCATAAACCTTCAGAATCAAAAATTGGCATTTCACTTTGTACATAATCATACTGCAAAAAAAAAAAAAAATCACACTGGAAAAATCCAGAAAGTCTTGAGTAAGTTTACTAACCTCTGCAAGCATCTCATTTCCAGTTAAATGTCTGCCTCCTTATTCAATCCCCCCATGCAGTTTTCTTTGTCTTGGACTTCCTGTATTGTCAGAAAAAAAAGCTACATTTAACAGGTTACATCCCATAAAATCAGCTACAAAGGGGCTTAGAAAATTATCCCAGTTATGAGCAACAAGGAAAGAGGACATCCACTAAGGCCTTGAGGGGAATATTCCATTGATGGCCGTGCTCTGAATAAAATTCGCATGAGCTATGTAACATAAGATACTTTTAACATCCAGAGGACACAGTCCAGGCATGTTTGTTCATTTCTCTTTCATTGGACTTTTTTTTTTTTTTTTTTTTTGAGCCTGGCCTGGACAGAATGATCAGCTGCATGCGTACACAGCATCTGGGAGTTCACATTGTCCTGTTTTCTACTTTGAAACATGCACACTGTCAAGAAACAAAGATAACTCTATTGCTGCTTAATGCCAAAGTCCAAAGTTACATCAAATTCTGGGTTGATGTGCTGGACTCAGTCCAGCATGTATTTTCAATATCATGAGAACAACACACTTGAATTTGGGAAGGGACAATCATAGGCTGCCCTGCCTTCAGTGAGAATGACTGCATTAGAAAGTGGCTAGGCATATCACCTTCAAAAGCAAATGCTTGGCAGCTTTGCCATTTTAAGGTTTAGCAAGGATAGTTTGGTCAACAAAGGAGCATTACTTTAACTGAATTAAAAAATATAAATTCCTATAGACTTGAGAGCCACATGCCCCTTTCTAGCAGCAGGAGACTTGGTTACTCTAAGCAGTCTTTGTTTTAATAGGGTGCTGAGCAGGCTTTCCTCCTCCTCTCAGGGCTTCCACTTTTACAATTGCCCATGAACCATCTCCAACTCAGCCAAAGCTGGTTACTAAGAAAAAATCCAAGAAACTCCAAGAAAAGGGAGAGGTAGACATTGTCTTTTTTAACAAGAACTTTCCCAAAATGAATCACAGCAAAGTTGTCTGCAGGAGGGAAATGCTGCATTATCATTGCTTCATTGATTCCTGTTCTGGGGATGTCCCCCAAGGTTAACAAGATTGTTCAGTTCAAAATAACAGTAAATTTATCACCCTATAGTTTGAAAAACAATACATCCTCATTTAAATAATACTAAGAATCTTCTTTTTGTTTATTTTCAAAGAGAGAGTATGGGGGGAGAGAAAGGGGGGATGGGCATACCAGGTCCTCTAACCACTGCAAATGAACTCCAGATGAATGTGCCACTTTGTGCATCTGGGTTTACAAGGATACTGGGGAATTGAACCTGGTACTTAGGCTTTGCTGGCAAGTGACTTAACTGCTAAGCCATCTCTCCAGCCCAAGAATATCTTCTTTAAAGTGACAAAAGCCAAGATATCCCAAGTTGAGGTGATTGGAACCCTCTGTCCAAGGCAGAGTGCATCGAATTTACATTCTGTGGAGTAGGTTTGAAGAAGAAGTGGAGACATTGTCCACGCATTTCAGTGCATGCACACCTTCCAGGCCAGCTCTTCTGGGTGTTGCAGCAGTAGGGACTGAGGAATGGTGTTCAAAGGCAAAATCACACTAAAGAGTATGGGAAGTATGACGTAAGGAGACCATAGCCTCTGACAAACACATTGTGATTTAGCCAAGAAAAGCATTTGGTGCTCCAACACGTAACACAACCTTTGTCATCTGATGAATTGCATATTCCAGCTTTCTGTGCTTTGTACTTTCCTTTTTTGTTGTTGTTGTTTTGTTTTGTTTTGTTTTTCTAGGTAGGCTCTTGCTCTAGTTCAGGCTCACCTGGAATTCACTATGTCATCTCAGAGTGGCTTCAGATTCACAGCAATCCTCCTTCCTCCATCTCCCAAATGCTGGAATTAAAGGTGTGTACCACCACACCCAGCTGCTTTTCCTTTTTCTCCCCCAAAGTTGAACACAGCCACACATTCTTCATTTTCACTGAAACTATGTGGAATCATTCTTTGTTCTTTCTTTAATTAAAAAAAAATACCAGATGCTCAGTGGGATTACAAATTTTGGACAGTATTGAAATCCATGGCTTGCTGGACCACTAGAGGACAACAGCTGTGAAGGGATCAGTCAACACAGGCTCTGCAGGACAATGACTCAGTGCAGATCACCACTCACTCTTTCCAGAAGGAAGGAGGCTGCCTCTGTGCCTATGTCTCTGGTTTTGTTCAAGATGTAAAATGATTTGGATTAAGTATTTCTCAATAAGAAGTTTAAACAGAAGCATTGCAATTTAACATGCAAATATACAACAAAAGACACCATTATTATATTTGCGCATTCTTTTAAAATCAAATATAAGATTGAAAGGTGTTTTGAAGCATTTTGTTCTATATCATTAGTGTCACTAATATTGTCATGTGATATCAAGTAAAAATAATATGTTTCCTTTGAAAAGAGTATAAATTTTAGGTGCTACAGGTATGGTATAGATCTCTTTCTCTCTCTCTCCCCATATATATATATGTATATAGATAGATAGATAGATAGATAGATAGATAGATAGATAGATAGATATAGATATAGATATAGATATAGATATAGATGTATAGATATATAGATATATAGATCTAGATCTAGATCTATTCCTTATTTGCCTCATCCTAATGATTTGTTATACACACCTCAAAGTGACCTTTTAGAATACTCTGATCTTTTGCTGAAACTACTACTTCCATACTCTCAACACTGATTTAATGTCCAAGAAGCTAAGTAAATAAAGTGAGATTCCTATGCATTTCTTAGTAAAATTGAAAATATCCATCCTGTTTCTCCCAGTAAGTGAGATAGCAACTTGGTGCCTGCACTCATGTTTGGTTACATGTGATAAGCAGAGTTTTCCAGAGCTAGAAGCAGGACCACAAGAAGAAGAAAGTGGCCTTGTGATTACCACCACTACCACCACCACAACTGAGGTCTATGCTGTTTTGTATGGATTCTTTGATGACAGACAACCTTGAAACTGGAATATGTGTGCCCTGCTCATCCAAAGAGGAAGACATTGGAAAGAGCAACAGTGCTTCCACCCTAGATAGGAAGTTTGTTTGCCTTTTTTTCTGTAGTTATGGTTTTCACAAAGCCATCTATCCTGCTTTACTCTTCAAAGTCTTTAAAGTATATTTTAAATAGTGGTCAGGTGGCTGATGTTAAAAAAGATTTAATCTGTAATCAGAAGCAATCTTACCACTCTTGCACAAGAACTAGGCCTCCCATGTCTGATTCCCTGAAGAAGTAGGCAGCTTTACTGATAAGAAAGTCCCAGTCCTCTTATCTTCTGATCAGAGGGTTAGTGGAAGTCCTGGAAGACACTAATGGGGTAGAAGGTATGTGGCTGAGGAGGCAACACGTGGATAGGCCTCAGTATCCAGCACCACCATGGTTCTAGCTGAGCGATATTGATGGACTAGAAGCATATTATTGTATCCTTTTATTTTATTCTTTTCTTCTGTGTATATGTGTGCAGGCAGATGTGTGTGTATATGTGTGCAGATGCATGTGGACATGTATGTATATGCTGGTGGATGCCAGATAGTTACATCCAGTGTTTCTAACTTATTCTTTAAGATGGTCTTTTACTGAACTTACACAAATGAGCCAATGAGCCTCGGGGATTTCTTATCTCCACCCCACCAGAGCTGGCATGATAGGCATATATCACCAGCTTTTACTGAAATTCTAGGGTTTCAAATCCAGTGCTTGTCAAGCAAGCATTTTACCTACTGAGCAATGTCTTTAGCTCTGAATTCTTCTTTTTAAAATCTCACTTTTGTCATCTATAAGATAGGGATGCTTAGATCATATTCATAAAGAAAGACTAAAAATAAAATAGTGAAATTTGGTTATCAGTGATTGACAAGAATCAGTCATAAAAAGTAGATATGATTGATACTGTTACTGTCACATTACTTTGCATACTCCTTCAAATATTTCCCCACCTGTGGGATTTTAAATTCCATAAGAAATTTTGGATAGTTTTGAGGCAGAAAGTACTAAAAAAAAAAGTGGGTATTCCTGTTTTCCCCAAAGTTTGAATTCCTTCCAGAAATCACTCAGATTCTCAATGAGGTATGTGAGAGGAGAGGAAAACCCCTGTTTAGAAGTTGCAAGTTGTCAGAGGAGGTTCTGAAATTATTGCTGTAAATGGATAAGCAATGCACAATCATTGGATTGAGGCGTGTGCAAAGAGCTTGTGTGCCCCTCACTGCACACAGAAAATAATCAATCTCAATGAAGACTACCCCTGTCTCTATTCAATTTCCACCATAAGTTCCATAAAGATCCACTAGACAAAGTAACTTGAAGGTAACATCTTTCTCTTCAGAGCCCTCTCACTCAGGAGTCTTTCTCAAAATCTACTTTTGCTTTGTTCACACCTTGTTTGTTCTTTATTCTTTTTTATCCTGGGTCCTACTGGCTTAAGGTGACCATGGGTTACCTGGAACTTTAGCCTCTTGAGTTAAGCCCACCAGAGCCAAGAAAGGCTATCTAGTTCTCACAGATTCTACATCAGGAAGCTGAGAGGTGAGAGTGGTCTGATCTGCAAATAAAGTCAAGTTATATGGGCTGGAGAGATTGCTTAGTGGTTAAGGTGCTTGCTGGCCAAATCTAAGGACTCAGGGTTGATTCCCCAGTGTCCTTGTAAGGCAGATGCACAAGGTGGTGCATGTGTCTGGAGTTCATGCCCATTCTCTCTATCTGACTCTCTTTCTCAAAATAAATAAAAAGTATGTATTTTTTTTAAGTCAGGTAATAGTACTCACAATTAAAGAGTATTGTGAGAGGGTTTCTTTGGGTGTCAGACCCTTGGTTTGTTGTCTTATGAGTTAGTCTTCTTTGTTAATTAGATATTTAAGAGGGGGAGGTACCTAACACAATTACATGCTTTGGGAAAAATCTTCCCCTACTCAGCTGAGGGGACCTCTGAGACAGTACCCTACATTAGGGAAAACAGAGATAGGAGACTACACTCAAAGAAACCTTTAAGCACCTTAGCTTAATGATGACACTGTAGAGATACATGTGCCTCTCTCTTTGGCTATCAGGTCATTGAAACAATGGAACCCAAGTAATTGAAATTTTCCAGCTAATTTTATGGTATGAAAATCTTATGGCCAGCCTTAGGGGCAGTGGCTGCCTCTCAGGAAGAAATTTGCATCTTGTCAGACCACCTTGCAGGTGATATTGAAGCTGAGATAATGGTGTAAGATAGGACCATGCCTTGACCAGGAATGCTTAAATATGCATACCAATGGCCTTCTTAAACCTAAATCTCATTGCAAGACCTCAAACATGGACTTGGAGAAAGGGAGCACTGGATATCTTTGTCTTTTTTCTCTATGTGGTCACAGTGAATTTTTTTTTTTTTTTTTTTACTGTTTTTCATTGTTTGTTTAATTGGCTTATTGAGAGCAGGTGGTTGAACCTGACTTGTTAAGGGACTGTTAGGACTCAGGCTCTGGCCCTAGTAACTCTAGTAACAGTCCCAATAAATGCACTAAATGAGGAGAGTAAATATTGGCTATAGCTACCTTCATAGTTATATTAGTACATTTTTCTCTAATTGTGATAGAATAATAAAGGTTGGTTGTGAAACCTCAGCATTACCCAAAATTGGATTCTAAGAACAACCAAGTTATCTTGGAAAACTGAATATGAACTTCCTGTCTCTGGAATGGTGACTTTGGGCTCCTGTAGACAAAACAGATTCAAGAAGGTGGAAGATGAGGTGCTCTCTACAGGCTGGTGGCTGGCTGTTTTCCAAGTCCTGTCACCTCAGGTAGCCACATGGCTGTTTTTGAATCAAAGGTCTAAGGGATTGTGGCTGAATGAAGTAGCATAGCTGTGTGATGCTAAGCACATCATTTAATCACTTTCTTCTTCATCTGCAAATGGGGTGAACAATTGACAGCTTTTTAGGACACAGAGTCAAAAGAGAAGACCACCTTAAGGTCTTTTTCAGAGACAAAATTGTTTCAAAAATGAAATGAAGTCTTTTTCTTGCTTAGTCAAGATGATAGGTAGGAACATATTTTTTTAATTTCTACTTACCAAATGCTAAGTGACTCTCTCATTCTGTTACTAATGGGGAGACACAGAGAAAATGGAACTGTGCCTTCTTACAGAGTTCCCTTCCTTCTATATACAATGCAGTCAAGCTTGCTGAGGTCTATATGTCCAGCCACAATAAAAAGGTAGGTGTGATTTGGTTCTGCTGAGAGTTTAATTCTAACAGAACTAACAGAACTAACTACCAGGGAAATATTGAGTTAGGCCATAGTTCATGGTCATACTTTTCACTATAAGTTGAAAGGTTTTGTTTTAAAATATTTCCTCTAAGGATTCTATTTTCTAAAACAGTCCCATAGGCATCTGTCATTCCCAAATTTATCCTGACCTGTGCTACTTGAAGAGAGTTCCATGGGATTCTAGTTCTAGAGAATGTTAAAGGAAAGGATAAGAAAAAATAATAATAAAACAATTAAAAGAGCTTTCAGTAAGTTTGCTAAGTATACACTGTCTTCGTCTATGTGGTCTGCTAAATTAAAGTTCCTTAGGCTAGCTAATTAACAGACTATAGGAAGTTATTGTTAAAAGCTCTGGACACTGAAAGTTCCAAAATCAAGGCTAGAGCAGGTTGAGTGTTTGGTGAGGACCTTATTATGCATAAGGCATAATACTGTCTACATGCCCTCACATAATGCTAAGATGAAAAGTACTTGTAAGTGTTTTTCATAAGGGCACTACTCCTGTTCATTAGAGCACCCATCTTATGACTTAATTAGCTCCCTAAGTCCCATCTACCTCCTAATCCTATTATACTGGTTTAAATATAAATTTGGGTGTTGAGGCATATGTGTTCACAGCCTAGAATCTTCATAATCATATTTGTTCTGATGTTCATATTATAGTGTATCTTAGAAACATTTTTAAAAAATTTATTTATTGATTGATTTAAGAGAGGGAGAGAGAGAATGGGCACACCAGGGTCTCTAGCCACTGTAAAAGAACTCCTGATGTTTGCGCCTCCATGTGCATCTGGCTTACATGGGTACTGGAGTATCGAACCTGGTCCTTAGGTTTTTCAGGCAAACATCTTAACCACTAAGCCACCTCTCCCTCTCCCTCTATCTGTCTTTCTCTCTGTGTCTGTCACTCTCAAATAAATAAATAAATAAAATTTTAAAATAAAATTAAAAAAAAATGATAGAGGTTAAGAGCAAGGAATCCTTCTTTTATAGGTAGACAGAGACATAGGCCCAGAACATAAAACACATTTACTACTCTGTCATGAAAGACTACCACTACAGTTTGATTCAGTCAGATTCAAGATGGCAATAAAGAGCAGCTTCTGCATTTTCTCATTAGTTTTCTACCATTGTTTTATCCATTGGTCTGCCCCTTCTGAGTCTGTGCTGTCCTCCTGATGCCATCAACCAATCAAGATCCTTTATATACATTTGAGCATTGCAATGAGGCTCACACCCAGTTTGATGCCTAATTTACAAAAAGATCCAATCAAAGTAACCACATGGATTTCCTGGATTTTTCTTCTTGGAACCCCTCTGAGGTGGGTTCCCCCACTGAGCTTTAGAACTTCTACTCTTTCTTATTTATACTCTCCTTGCAATAAATCTTTCTTTGTGTCTGTGTTTATCAATGGTTTGCTAATCATAAAAGAACTTGAGATGTGAGAGCCACTGGCTCGGGGAACTGTAAGCTCATCCAGAACCCAACATGGGCTCATTAGCTCTCAACCCTGTAACATGATTACAGATTTTAAGGAGGGCATACTCTGAAAATATTTGCCAAATTAATCTCCTCAAGGAAATATGTGCTTCAAGGAGCATCTCCTAAAAAACACAATGTTTCACAATATGGGGGCCTCCAGTTCCAACCTAAGAGTCTTAAAATCTAAAATTCTTGGGTTGGAGGGATAGCTCAGTGGTTAAGGTGTTTGCCTAAGAACCCAAGGACCAAGGTTCTATTCCACAGAACCCACATTAGCCAGATGTATAAGGTAGCGCATGTGTCCAGAGCTCGTTTGCAGTGGCCAGAGGCTCTAGCGTGCCCATTTTTCTCTATCTCCCTCTTTCTCTTTGTCAACTAACTAAAAATAAAATAAAATAAAAAATAAATAATCTAAAATTCTTAGATGAGTTGCATGTGGCTCCATCTACAGAAGAAAGTCATTGATACTTATGTTAGTCAGCAAAGTGATAGGTCACAAATAAGCTGAAGATAAGAAGGTAACTGAGTAGAACACACATTCTCCAATGATTACATTGGGAAATTGTCTCTTTATTAAAGAAATTTAATATTTGGAAGTTACTGATGGAGACAGTGATAAGATGCTGGGTTGGGCATTTAGGTTGTTTTTAACTTTTCACTGTTTTAATTATGCCTATTGTTAACATCCTGGACATAAATCTTTGTCTGCATTTATTTATTCCTTATGATGGATTCCTAGAAGAAAAAACTGTTGTGTCTAAAGGCATGACGTTTGTTTTCTCAGTATTCTTTGTACACTAACTCTGAACAGCTTGCCAGAATACGTATGTCAGACCATGGCATCTGAAAGTAGACCAAGCAATAATAGTATAGTGTTTGACGTCTCTAAATAAAGTATGCAGAGGATGTCTTTACACTGAATTTTGAGATCACAACTTGTCAAGCATTACATACAGTCTGTACTGAAAATATACACATTTTACTCAATATGTATTTATATATTATTTATAATTCTTGCACTTAAAGAAATAGCCAATAGTCTGTAAAAAATAAACATAAATAAATTTAATTCTGGCTTTAAAAAAAGTTTCTTCATAAAGATTGTTTCTCTACGATCAACATTGTTATATTATGAATATGAGATATTTCCCACAGCCTTATATGATAAAGGTTTGGTCCTAATTGGTGGTTCTTCCAGGTGAGTGTTCAGATGTGTGCCTGTAAAAGGTACATTTGGACCCTGGTCCTTTCCTCAGTTCTGCTTTCTATCCCTTTGCCTCAGCCACATTTGTGTTACCATGGACCTGGGATCATGGAGCCAAGAGCCATGGACTACAATCACTGAAGCCATAAGCCAAAACAAATAATTTCTGTCTTTACTTTGTTTATATCAGGCATTTTGTCACACTAAAAGGTAACTAGCATAGATAGACTGTGCCTTTTTTTTGAAAACCTTGTTGCTAACTTGTGTTTGTGTTTTATTTACACATTACCTTAGGATACAACTTTACATTCTTGCTAACCTCATCTTTGTATACTAGTTCTATTGGGAACTTTAAAATATAAATACATTGCATATTAGTCATATTCCCATCTGGTTGTCCTCTAATGCCCCATCTCCTCTGTAACCTGTTCCACTGAGGGCTCGCCTCAGCAAACATGATGAATGGACCAGTCAGTTCCTTTAGGGGACACCATGCTGCACAGTGTGCCTTCCACCTCACAGCTCTTCACCTTATTTCCACTCTCTCTTATACCATGTTCTCAGAGTTTTGGAGGGAATGGTAGAAGATCACCTCCTCTGTAGTGATAGCCCATTCCTTGCTTACTTCTTATAATCCACTTTGCAATTATTATTGCTTTTCAATTTTTTTCCCTATTTTCTCATTAACTATTTCATTAGATCTTTGATGAAATATCACTTCTGAATGAGTAATTCTTTTTGCTCAGTTCTATGCTGCTTGACTTGCTCTTAGTAACTAGTTGATACAGCATTCCATATTTATTTTCCTACTTGCATATTATTCTTTCCTTTCCCTTACAAGAAGCATGACTTCACGAAGTTAGAATTATGTCTATTTTATCCACAGCTATAACTCAGTCATGCAAACAGTATCTACACATAATAGCAACTCAACAAAGGTTGAACGAATTAATAGCATAACTTTCCCTACCTATAACTTCCTGTTGAACACGCTAATGAAAACATCTGGGTGATGGTGCTGTTCAGCCTTCCATGTTTGTCTCTCTTCTATGATGTGTATTTTTTTTTTCCTGTGGGATTAGAGGGTTCAGTCATAGGCAATGCTGAAAGGAACACCACTTGAGCACCATTTAATGAGAGGAGTCATTTCCTGCCTAACATCTAATCTGCCAATTAATCTCATAGTGGGCCCATGGGCCCTATCAGTTACTTATGTTAAAGATCTGATATCATAAACCTGGACAAGAAGCTTGCTCTAGAGTAATTTCTGGTGACAGGTATGCTGAGGGGAGGGCATGGCTAGTGAACACAGAAAGAAAAAACTGCTCCTTTCTTCCACTTGACCACTCTTTAAAACAATCAAGGTCACCACTCAATTTTCTTTTGTGCAGGTAAATATTGCTCAGTCTTTTACTGCAGGCAGAAAACTTTGGGCCAATAGGCTTGCTCAAGTTCAGAGAATTCTCATTCTATGTGGGCATATGTTGTTGCTGATGTTGGTATTCTTAAATTATTATTAGTAGTAAATTTATCCCTGTTGTGAAAATTGGAAGGCTTTGTATAGCCAAATTTTAACTTTTATTTCAAAAACAAAAACAAACAAACAAAAAGAAGTATTGGTAACTCTGGGCAAGCATACCTGTAGACAAGCATTTCTCTAGATAGGTAGTGCCACCTTCTTTAGTATATGCAGACAGAATTTTCTACTCCCCATGGTGTTACTGCCCTCAGGCAGCCTTTCTGTCCTACAGTTACTCACAAATGAATCCAGTGTCCCTGAAGTTGTCTAGCCAAAACAGAGCAAGTTGCTATGGACTGGCAGCCTTCCAAACACCTCAAACATTTTATTTCAAGTTGGGGCCTCTGGAGAGTACTGGGGTTTACAGCATGTCTTCATCTTGGCACTGGCTCCCTTCTAAGGAGAAAACTAAAGAGCTGTATTTCTCTCTCCTCCCCCCGCCTCAACATTATATGAGGAGATAGTAAGACATTGACAGGAGACAGTCTAAGAAGGAAATTAAGCCCTGGTTCCTTGACCTCGAAAACTATAAGAACCCAAATTCCTGTTGTTAAAGCCACCCAGCCTATGGGTTATGTTGTGGCAGTCACAAGTGTAGACTTCAGGGCATGAGATAAGAGAATAATATGTCAGCTGATAAGACTTCTCTCTCTCTCTCTCTCTCTCTCTCTCTCTCTCTCTCTCTCTCTCTCTCTCTCTCTCTCTCTCTCGGTCATATTCTGGTTTTATGCCCATATTCCCGATGCTTACTACCACTTGGTGGAGTTAGAGGAGGGATAGAATATAGAGGATGAGAAAAGCTTGAAGGGGTAGAGGGCAGGGTGATGGCAAGGGAATTACACAAAAGTTATGATAGCATAAATCAATTCCATAGAATTAGGCTTTATTATATTTACTTGTTTGTGTTTTATATTTTTTTACTCTGATGTTCCTATCATTTGATATTGTAAGTTTGCTTAGAATTTCATTCCCTAATTACCAAGTTGAAGATTACATGGTAACATCATCCAACATACCAAAATGAGGATATAATCATCAACTTAGGATCACTGTATTTGCTTTACCTTTTGGAACTTGAAACCTTAAGTTAAGGAAGTCAGAAACTGCCCAATGCTCAGCTTTTAGCATAATTATATTTCCAGTAAATACTTCTAATCTTTCCTATACACTCAGATTTTTGTGAAATGCGATTATATACTCAATGACAGATCAATACAATCTTTAGTAGTACTTAAGAGAAAGGGTAATTATAGTCTAGAATTGTCAACTGAAATTTCCATTTAAAGAAGGCACCCAAGATGCAGGAAGATGGACTGCCTACATTGTTTATTCTCATTTATTCTAAAACTCTAAACTTTGCCAAAGCAAGCTATTTACATTCTATTTGACTATAAATTCCAGATTCAGTTTCATGAAACCCTGAGGTGACCAGTGACTGAATGTTCTGATCACTTCTTGAGGTCTCTCCAACCCTTTCAACTAGCAGTAATTTTCCATGAAAACTGAGAAGCCAAGGACAGGGGATTCCTGGGAGGCAATTTAAAGTGATCCCCACACCAGAGCAGAAGCATGAGGTACTGAATACCTTACTAACAGTCACTAAATCTGAGATCTTGTTTTACAGATCAATATATTCAGCCACGTGAGTGCAAGTGGTATTTGGAAGTGACTTTTGTGAAGTCTGTTCATCTCTGTATGTAATGATGCTTATCCAAATCAGAGAAAAGCCTATAGCTGAAAGTATTCCATCCTGGAAAGGCCACTTCTATGATAAGGTTTTTTTTTTGTTATTATATAAGCAATATATCCTGAATTTCAAAGATTTGACAAGTTTTGTAGAACATCAGGAGATGAAAGCTTTCAAAAAGCATAATCTTCTGTCAGGTAGGACTGGCTGTCATTCGCTGGTTTGTGGTCAAATCCATCTCAAGGCATGCCTCGGCAGAACAGTAATGGTGGGATGGTCAAGCGTGCACTATGGTCTCGTACACTGAGTATGAAACCTACAGTTCTTTGGATGATACAAGCTGGGAAGTGGCGGCAGAACTGACCACTAGAAGCTGGTGACAGTGAAGAAACTGCTGCTTTTGGAGTCAGTACTAGAATTCTTATGCTCATGCAAGTGAAGGACAACCTGCTTTAGTACACTTGAATCATATTTACAAGTTGATGCACAAACATACATTTTTTAAGTAAATTTACAATTGGAAAAGGCTTTTCAAGGTGACACAGGATAATGGTATGCACACTCTTCCCCATTTTTACAAGCAGGCCAGTACTTGCAGTGCTCCTAAAGCTTGTCTGCTTTCTGAGCCACACTCAGCTCACTCATCTCACCTTGACTCCTCTCCATTGTTTCTAAATTATTGGGCCATTATTGGGTCAATTTGCAGTCAGGATGA
This sequence comes from Jaculus jaculus, assembly GCF_020740685.1. Classification (NCBI taxonomy): domain Eukaryota; kingdom Metazoa; phylum Chordata; class Mammalia; order Rodentia; family Dipodidae; genus Jaculus; species Jaculus jaculus. Next base: position 81,781,501 of record NC_059102.1, read on the forward strand.
AAATTGTCTCTCGATTTCCTAGAATACTTTTTGTGTATTCTCCTTTTGCTCCTTCTTTAATGGGGGACTTATTCTGGGGGCCCTGTGTTGCCCATGGACCATTTCTACTAGAAATTCTTCTTGAGAAGTTCAAGTTCTGGGAGCAACTGGAAGTGTCTTTTTCTGTGGAACTGCAGAATAGTTAGTTGTTTTTATTAGAGATAACTGAGCTTCTGAAATAGCCTTTGGAAGCACATGCATGTTAGCTTATTTAGAAGGTGGAAGAGAAGGCCTCCTCTCAGGTTTTTGCTATCACTAACACACTGCTTGACACACTCCCTATCCAGGAGTCATAACTATCATCTTCCACCACCTCTTCTTCATCACAATGGAAGGTTTTTACTTTACCAACTGAACTTACTACAGGCAACTTTCTTTTCTGAATGTTTTCATCCTCCATACTCATTTTTTTCCATGTTGTTTCTAAAGAGACTGTAACCTTCTTCTAAGCTCTTAAGCACTTTTAGTTCATACAAATATCCTGGTTCATATACCTGATTGTAGTATATATCAACCTGCTTGACAGCATGAATAATAATGTTTTGCTCTGGTTGAAATTGCAGCCAGTTTCAGTGCCAGACTCTGCATTTCTACTTAAAGGAGGTAAATATATTTCAATAAAAGGGCTAGAAGAACCATATGCAAGTGACACAGTATGTTTTTTTATATTTATTTTATTTTATTTTTTGAGATAAGGGATTCTCCTGCACAAAATTGAGGTCTTCATCAATGAGATCACCTGGTTGTGGCTTAATATCCATTACGTCTTCAGAGGGTGCTGGCTCTTTCAGAGGTTTCACTACTGATTATTTGGGTTGAAGCTCCCTCATTGTAAGTCTGTCTGTAATTACTGGTTTTCTGCTCCTGTGAACTTGTAGACAACTGGGATCCCTTTCTTGAGGTCTGTTGCTGGGAACAGCAAGGGGAGGGACAGCAGCTTCGTGCCTTCTCTCATCCCCTATACTAAAACCGCTCTTATTTGTAGGCATGTTGCTATCAAAGATGCTGGGATTAGAAGACTTTAGGCTAGTGGCTTCAGTTATAATGGAGTGAAATTTACCTAATACACCATGAAGCCATATGGTGAAAAGAATTGTGTTGTTGCCTAGAAACAGGGATAAGCCCTCTGTCATTTGGTCCTAACTTTTCTTTTTGATCATCACCACCATAATATATTTTTAAAATAAAAGGCATAGAGGAGGAAAGCAGACTTACTGCAAACCATGCTGGACTTTTACATTTCTTGTTTTCTAATTGTTTTGCAGTATTTTCTTATCAAATATGGTCTAGTTTTCCTTTTGATACCTCACCAAGTTCTCATCATGACACTGGTTCTTGCTGCAAGGCCCACATGCTTTACTGCTGGTCCAGGGGATGCATGCTAGGCTGTAGAGGTGGCCCTTTCTAGGCCTTTTCTAGGACAACTATGGCTTAGATTGGTGAAGACGGTGAACTTTGCAGTGACTGCTAAACAATAACAAACACAATGCAGTGGGCAAAGTGAATGTTGTGGCCTCATGACTTTGACTTAGTCTCATTTTGAGATTGCAATTAAGACAGAATAGCAGAAACTCAAATTATACTTGCCTGCAGAATGTAACAGATCTTAAGGATAGCAGTGGAGAGCTGTGTGCTTTCCACCTTGAATAGAAAGCCATAAGCAGCTACCCTGCAAAGGATCCTAATGTGTTAATGATTACTTCTCCATCATCTTATCACATAAAACAAGTTGCCTAGAAAAATTTAATTATACATTAGATGCTGGCTATTAAAAAATCTGACATTTTATTGGCTACCAGCATTACTATATTAGATTTCAAAGCAGACTTATTTGTTCTTTAAGCACATGTGATATGGGATGCTACACATGTGTCTATTAGGCAAAAAAAGGCAAGTATGTTTATGTTACTTTGATTGCTACTCAGTTCCAACAAATCACTTATTTCAGTCATTTTCTTTCATTATCTTTTAAAAATATTTTCTCATGTTATAAACCCATGGAAATTAGCATATTGCATAAATTATTAATTTTCCATTACTTTATATTATAGTTTTGTATGATCTGATAAGGTTTTTAAAAGCTGATTTAGAAAAAAAATTTAAAGTTGTATTTGACTATTCAGAAAAAAAGAAAAATAAAGTTATAAAGTTTGCAGGAAAATGAATGAACTTCAAAAAATTGAAACTAAGTGAGGTTACTTAAGCTCAGAAAGACAAATGCCAAATGTTCTCTCTTATATGCTAATCCTAACATGGAATAGCTTCCATTGTTTACAAGTTATAGTATAAGGAGTACTGGTTAGGAAGCCAGAATGAGGCTTGGAAAAAGAAATGGGAAAGATTAGAAGAGGTTATGTGAGTAGCCAACTGCTCTCTGATTGGAGATAAGGCTGGATCAGTGGGAGGTACTTCATGTCTCCTGCTGAGAACCAAGTTAGAAGCATATAGCTTAGAAGGCCCTAGAAGTTATAGGGAAACTCCCATTGTTCTTTAGCTAGGAGGAGAGACTGTTCCCATGAAAAAGTCTTCTAAGTGTCTGTTATCCCCTTTATTCCATGCTACTCTCACTCTTGGTTAGATAACTGCTGGTTATCTGCTTTTCATAAATGATGTTAAATACTGAGGAGATCCAAAACCCATCAAAGTGACAAGAAGGAAAAGCTGCGTGCCTAGCATAGGAAAGCTCATCTTGATCACACCTAGAAGTACCCAGGAAACAGTACAGAGAGAGTGGCAGATTAAATGAGTACTGCACTCACTACTGATCAGAGAAACTTCTCCAGGGAGATGATGGTAGACACTGAGGATACTCAAACTCATCAGAGTAGAAAATAAGAGATCACTGAGCACTCAACACTAAAGGAGACTCCTAACACTCCCTCAAAGGCTCAGGGAACATTGTGGAAGAGTGGGCAGAAAAATTGTAAGAGGCATGGGGTTGGAAGGTGTACTATGAGACATTTGCCCCCATCATAGGGACTAAATGTTTCACTCATGACCCCATAGTAATCACTCATAACCTCACTGAGGAGGGCTATCAGTAGAATGGGTGAAGAAGAGGGGGCATGTAAGAGTGTAACTTGATGGGAATATGACAAATTCGTGATATGTTCACATCTTCAAGTTCTCAATAAATCTAAAAAATTGTAGGCAAAGATCACTCTGAATATATAAACTGATTAAAACATGATTAATGATGACTTCTAAGGCAGGTAAATTTCATTAGATTTTATGACAAGAAATATTTAGAGCAGAAATCTCAACATCTGTAGCCTTAACTCAAAATGGACCTAAATTTAATATTGGATTAACAGGTCATTTGTTGTCTAATGATGTAAAGTTCCAGTAAAACTCATGGCTCATGGTACCTTAAAATATACTTAACACAACATTTTGAAAGGTAGAAATCTTATTTTCTTTCATGGGTACTTAGAAATTATAGTTGAGTGAGTACATGAACATAAATAGACCTTTCTTTCCAAACTAGAGGTGTTACCATCCACCTGGCTCACTTCCTTCTCAGGTAATTATACCAGGCCTCTTGAAATTACCCCTGAAGTTCTAATTACACACAATCTTTTTTGTTTCCTGTTGAAGACTGCTGCCTTGAGTCTTTCTTTGGGTGGTTTTCAAATCCCTGCTCCTTTCTTTCATTTCCCTAAAAGTTCTTGAAACTTCACTTACTAATACCACAATTCAACACTGAATGATCTGAAAGGGACCAGGGACATGTAGTATCTCCTTGTATTCGTCCACTGAAGGGTTACAAGGTTTTTGCAAGTGACTATGAAGGTGGAAGGGAAACAAACAACATGCTGTGACAACTGTGGTACAAACCACTGTCACACTGCCAATGCCCCCCTCCCCCCTCAAAAAGAAAACATCATGATTTAATATTCATTCTGCAAGAGAGAGCTTTTAACTAGTCACTGATCTGTTTGCAAGTGCGAATAGTTCTGCTTAATGTTAAGTTCACTGTAGATGGGTAACACCTGCAACAGTGAATTATCTTACTCCATCGAAAGACTATGTTTATAATGGCCTCCAGGAAGCACCAAAACCAGGAGAGAATTCTCTTCTGTGGACCAGATCACAAGTGTGCTTCACAAAGTTTTTCTGATATACAGTCCTCAAGTGCATCATGTAGAAAGAGATTTTCCTATCCCATGAGATCATGTGAAAATTTTTGGGAGTGCACAAAATTAATGTGTGGGCAGGAGAGATGGCTTAGTGATGAAGATGCTTGCCTGTGAAGTCTAAGGACCCAAGTTGAACTCTCCAGATCCCACGTAAGCCAGACACACAAGGTGACGCATGTACAAGGTCACACGTGCACAAGTACAAGTACGCGTACATGTGTAGAGTTTGATTACAGTGGCTGGAAGACCTGGCATACCAACTTTCTCTCTCTCTTTCTCTCATAATAAAGGCCAGTCTGTTGGGTTTGCCTAAAAAAATTAATATATAATCTCTGTATGAAGGCCATTTTAACATCATTATTCTCTTGCCCTCTTTCTTCCTCCATCTCCCAGATGCCCCAGAATTTCCTCATCTGATTCTTTTTAGCTCCCCAACTTCTGTAGGACCTGTAAGTGACAAATTTCTTCTACCTCACACATTTAAACTTGATTTCCATGTTTATCTCTTTTGATACTTCTCTGCATAAGACAAACTTTCTGGTTAGGTTTCTCACTTAGCCTATAACTAGCTATCTTTAAAGAATAAATTGGAGTTGGTCAGGCAAGATTACAGGGTGTCTGGCATAGAAACACAATGCTTATGAACAGGACAACTGGTTACAGATATAAAACTTAGGTATCAGGTCTTATGACAGGATAAAATAAAATATCCTGAAAGCATCCGCAACCAGATACTTTAAATTTCAGCTCATGGCAGGACTAGAGTTGATGACTACTTTCAAGGTAGAGAATTCAAGGTCAAGTTAGATAGAAATAAGAACAAGAAGAATAATAATGATATTGAACCAAAATACTGAGAGTTGGGGCTGGAGAGATGGCTTAGTGGTTAAGGCACTTGCCTGTGAAACCTAAGGACCCAGATTCAATTCCCCAGTATTCACGAAAGCCAGTTGCACAAAGTAGCACATGCATCTGGAATTCATTTGCAATGGCTAGAGGCCCTGGCATGCCCATTCTTTCTATATATCTGCTTCTTCCTGTGTCTCTCTCTCTCTCTCTGTCTCTCTCTCTCTCTCTCTCCCTTTCTTGAATAAAGAAAACATTTGAGAAATACTGAAAGTTGTGTTTTTCTACTTAAAAATAACAAAATAATTAGACAAATGGAGGAAGTCCTGGCAAAATATGATATTTAAAAAAACTGTTTTCAGTAAGAAAAATGGAAGAAATTGCACCAGATTATACTCTCATTGAAATGACTTCTAGTTGAAATTTTTAGAAATGCCTTAATATAGAGGGTTGTAATAGGCCAGAACAAGTATACTTTTTGAAAAATATTGGCAGTAACTAATTAGTATTCACATCATTTTCAACAAGATGTCAATGAATTCCATGTTTTGGACACTGAACATTTATATGTAACATTACTGTCAGAATTAAACAGACATACCACAATAGGAGGTGAATAAACATTCTGAACTGCTGGGCAGGAGTATAATGTGGGTGTTTCTGGACAAACATATTTTTTCACTAACTATTTCTGTTTTAGAAATCCTCTTGCCCTTGGAGAAATGTGTAAACTGCTAAATATTTCAGTTTTTCAAACAGTGTGCAGTTAGTTTTTCTTATTCAACATTGAGAAAAATAGGGAAATATTGCTTAGTTTTCAAACTTAGATGTTTGGCCAAAGCCAAATATTATATAAGAAAAGTTGAAAATTACATATTTAGATTCTGAGAGCCTGGTGTTGGGCATGGTGATGTCACTGTTAAGTCCATGGAAAGACAAAGTGGGCAAAGGCTTCCAACCTCTTCCCTATGTCATCCAACACTGGAAGTTTGTTCTATTTTCTTCCTCTGTCTTCAATGCAGCCCAGAATTCCAGAGCCAGGATGAGACCTGGAGAGTTACTCTGGTGGCCTGGCACATGTTCTATAAATGGTCACATTATAAAATGCAGAGCCCAACTTCAGGCCATGATGTTGACACTCCTGTGTGACACTTTGCAAACTTTTTTCATTTTGCATCAAGGCAAATAATATTTATTTAAATAAAGGAGACATAATTATAATGAATTAAACTCCTTCCAATACTGCATCAAGTAGATTTTTTAATCCACAATACTAAAACATCTGGGCAGCCAAGTATCCTACATTCCCATGGAAAAGGCAGTCATCTACTTGGGAGGTAGTATGATGCAGTGGAAAGAACATGATTTAGAAGTTCATAAGCCTGGATTCCCATCCAGCTCATGCACTTAATAGCTCATAAACTTAGGCCAGTCGTTTTACTCTGTTACTATTTTCTCGTTTTAAAAGTACCTACTTTGCAATGTCTTTTAAGGACACGATTACAGAAAACACTGGCAAAACGTGTACCATAGTGGGTAGTAAGCAATGACACCAATAAGACATTTTATCTTCATAAAAATTGGTAGAAAGGGGCTAGTGAAATTGTTTAGCAGTTAAGGCACTTGCTTACAAAGGCTAGGGACACGAGTTTTATTCCTTAGGACCAATGTAAACCAGGTGCACAAAGTGGCTCATGCATCTGGAGTTCATTTGCAGTGGCTGGAGGCCCTGGCATACCTCCTCTCTCTCTCTCTTTCCCTTTCTCTGCCTCTCTCTCTCTCTACTTATTTAAATAAATAAATAATTTAGAAACATTAGCTGAATGCATTTTTTCAAGAACATAGTATATATTCCTACACTGTGGTCCTCATGAGCTAATTCTAATTTTTTTTATCTAATTATATCTAAAAGGTTAAATATACATAAATAGAAAAGTGTATATAATAGTCTCCAAGGGCCCTTGATCCAGCTTCTTTCTTTGTGCTGAGGCTGCTCACACTTGGTCATGTAGCACACAAAAGGAGGCGTATTTTTTCATGCAAAGTTTTGTAGAGATAAGCTCACACTGTCAGGTGAGGAGACACACCAGGACTTACACACATCTTCACAGATGCAAAGGAATCAGGTTCAGATTCCAAGAACTGCTGTCAACACAGGTCATTTTTACAAATAGCACAATTAGACTGCTGAAATTATTAAAGGTGGAAATTGGAAAATCAGCCATTTTAAGACTCAGAGTAAGACAAGGGAGGAAAGAAATGGATTTCAATGAACAGGACTTGCTTGAGGTTTGAATGTGAAATGTTCTCCATAACCTCATGTGTTTGAACACTTGGACCCCAGATGTTGGCACTGCTTAGGATTGGCACTGCTTGGGAAGGCTGCTGAACTATTAGTGGGTACAACCTCACTGGGGACAGGTTTTGGAGGTCTGTAGCCTGGACTCATTCCCTGTTTATGTTCCTAGATCCTGACCCATATTCCTAAACACTTAAAATATCTTAAGTAGTATATTTTAAAAACTTTTTAAAATTTGTTTTATTTATTAGAGAGAGAAAGAGGGAGAGGGGAAGAGAAAGAGTGACAGAGAGAATGAGCACACGAGGATCTTTAGCTGATGCAAATAAACTCCAAAAGCATGTGCCACCTTGTCCATCTGGCTTACATGGGCCCTGGAGAATTAAACATGGGTCCTATGGCTTTGCAAGCAAGTACCTGAACTGCTAAACCATCCCTCCTGTCCTTTTAAAAACTTTTTACTGACAATTTTTATATATGCACATATTGTATTTTTATCATAATCCCCTCTCATTATATTTTGCCCTTCTCCTCTACCCCATTACACTAAATCCATTCTTCTTTCCAGCTAGTCCCTCTTTTCTTTTATAAGCTTTCTTTTTTGTCCTTATCTATCAGCCATGTCAAAATGTTGATGGCTCTAATTTTGTAAGTCCTATAGAGGTAACAACAGCTGACAACTGCTGGGAGGTCATCCCATTTTGTTATGATTGGGTCCCAAATCCTCCCCATCATCTGGATTTTATATTCTTTTTTTAAAAACACTTTTCCAGTGAGTTTTTATTAGCAGTTACATCATGATTCAGGGTCCCAGGGCAGGGACCATCATGTACTCAGGTCCCCCTTTACTATCCCGGGAGGACAGAAGACAGAGGAGAGCTGAGGTGGAGCCACATCAGATCTTTCCAGGAAATGTGCCTTCTGCAAGGCAGTCATCCCAGCTTGAGACCCAGGACAGGGGGCTGAGTGACTTGTACACACGCCGGTACCACTCGCACACAGAGACGTCACCTCCCTTGGCAGTCATTGCCTTCTCACAGCAGTGGAAATCCAGGTAATTCTGCTAGCAGTTCCTAGTCTGGTTCTGGTTGGGGAAGCGGCTGTCAAAAGGGGCAGTCTTGTAGTTCTTAATTTTCATCTTGATGTGTTCAGCCATGATGCTTAGTCCTAAAGACGCCCCTGAAGCAGCATGAACTGGATTTTATATTCTTTATACCTTCTCTTCTATCATGTTTCCTAAGCCTTGAAAGGTGTATGAAGGATGTTTCATTGAGTGCTGAACACTCAATATCCACTTATTCTCAGCAATTTAGTGAGTTTTGAATCTCCCTAGTAGTTACTGTTCATTGCAAAAAAAAAAGCTTTCTTGACCAAAGGTGAGAAAAACACTAATCTGTGGGCACAAACATAAGTAATATCTAGAAGTCACAACATATCCAATAGCCGAACAATAGTAGCAGTTTCTCCGCCTAGCTTCAATGACTTTCTCAGTCATACACTTTTGACTAGGTTTTTACTTCCAGCCATAATTCCCTCCCTGGATCAGGACCCAAATCCTATCATAGAGCAATAGGTCATCTGCTTTACAGTCATGCCACTATTGCACTTGTGGGCATATCTTGCCTAGCTGGCCAATTGTGTAGCTCCCACGGTTCACACTGGTGAAGACTGTGGATGACTTTCCTTCTCCAGCACACTGCATAGCATTTTCCAGCATTATGACAGCTAGCGACCAGAGAGAAGGTTGCCAGCTCAGTCGTAGCCTGATTTCATAGTGTCTTGCAACACATGGTGTCTTCAGCAATAGGTTCTTAACATAGTTCTGGTGGGTAACCAAGAAAATTGGCAATAGCCTGTACTATTTTGGGGAACTTATGGGCCCTCCTGTTGCAACAATTCACTGGGACATATTTAAACCTGAAACTGGGATTTTCCTGTAACAACCTATGGCATCTGGGCATAATGTTCTCTACATCCACAGACTACCTCTGCCCATACTCTTTTTTATTTTTTATTAGTTTACAAATATTTAAGTTTCTATATAGCTTTTTAATGATGTCTTTACATTTTATTAATTCTTTTTATTCCATCCTCTCCTCCATATGATCCCCTGACCCCACTTAGACCTTTGTACTCCTAGTATTCCACCCCGCTATTGACACTGATGTAAATGAAATCATACACATGTATACATATATGTCTCCCTACCCCTGGTTCTTGTTATATGACTCTTAATCCTTTTCAATATCCTAAGTGATGCATTTAAATTTTTCTTTTTACTTATTTATTTACAAGGAGGGAGGGAGGGAGGGAGGGAGGGAGGGAGATGGGCACACGGGGGCCTGTTGCCAGCACAGTGAACTCTAGATGCATGCACCACTTTGAGTTTTATGTGGGTACTATGGAATTGAACCTAGGCCGTCAGGCTTTTCAAACTAGTACCTTTAAGTCACGAGCCTTCTCTTCATTCTTAATTTATTTTTGATAATGTTTTAATTAGCTCTATATCAAAACTCATACTAAGGTCTGAGTCCTCACCTGAAGTGGAAGACAGACCTTTAAAAGGTAGCAGGTCATAGAGCCTTCAACAGAAAAGGATAAATAATGATAGTAAACAAGCCTGATGTTCTCTCCATTCTGACAGGCACATGCTGATCTACTAAATATGCCCACTCTCTTCTGCTTTTCTGCCCTAATGGCCTTCACTAGTAGCCCATGAAGTCTAACAACCTCTCAGAAATATGAGAAAAATAAGCATCTTTAGAAATAAGTCAGCCTAGAGTATTCTGTTATAGCAATAGAAAAGGAACCAAAACAATGACCAATGGCTGAGTGTTCATTGACCCAAGAGTTTGGGGGCTAGTTGCCATGTGATTAGAACTGTTAGTTCTAGCCACCACTCCAATCTCCAGGGAAAGAAGACAAGTACAAGCTGAGCCCATTACCTACCAGCAGCCAATACTGAAGTCAGTCGTGACTATGTTATCAAGCTTCTTCTGTAAAATTATCAAAAGGACAGGGTTCAGGAAGCTTCCAGATTGCTGAGACCCCTGGAGAACCCCATGACTGGAAGCGCATAGAAACTGCACTGTTCTCTCATATACATCACCCTGCTTGTCTCCTATACCTGGCTGTTCATCTGCATGCATTCTTACAGCCTCTATTAGTGGAGTATAAATATAAGTAAAGTAAGTCCCTGAACTTTCTGAGGTACTCCAGAATGCTAAGTAAACACAGGAGGGGGTAAAATAAAGCCTCATAGCTGGTGGGAACCAATTATAGGCCACAACCTGAAACTTGCCACTGGGCCCTAACTGGGGGCAGTCATGGCAACTGGGCCATTGGCCTCTGGGATCTGAGAGCATCTCTGTAGTCAGATAGTGTCAGGACTGAACTGAATTGGAGGACTCCCAGCTGGAGTCTACTGGCAAACTGCTTCATGTAGGAACAGTTCCCACAAAAAGTCTCGTGTCAGAATGTTTAGGTGACTGTAAATAAAAGGAGAGAAGAAAACTTTTTTATAACCCGAGTCAAGCAGTTTGCCTTAACTATACACGGTGAATTTCAACTCAAACAGAGGAGGCATTTGCAAAAACATCAGTAAACAGAAAAAAAAAAATTAAAATGAAGATAAATTAGAAAGCTTTTTGGATTTGCTTGGTTTTGACTCACATCATTCCTTAGTCCCATTTCAAGTCAGGAATGGGCTGGAGAGATGTTTAGGTGGGGAAAGGCAATTGTTATATAGGCATGAAGGCCTGTGTTGGAAATCACCAGAACTCACTAAAATGCCAGATATACTAGTATGCACATGTAATCACAGTGCTGGGATTTTAGGGACAGGAGACACGGGACAGGTCAGGTCAATAAGAATGCAGTTCATACACTTTATCTCTGAACTTTGATCTGTAATTTGTTAAATGATATATAAAAAGGCAGAGGGATCAGATGTCTTTGGACGTAAATATTTGATACCGAGCACTCAGGAGGCAGAGGTAGGAGGATCGCCATGAGTTCAAGGCCACCCTGAGACTACAGAGCTAATTCCAGGTCAGCCTGGACCAGAGTGAGACCCTACCTCAAAAAACCAAAAAAAAAAAAAAAAAAAAAAAAAAAACTAAATATTTGATACCACCAGAAGCTACTATAGCAACTAAACTAGTTTCTTCCCTGATAAAGGAGGAGAACTTGTAATATTTTTGAGAGGAATAAACATCATGGGAAGAAGCCTAATATCTAGAATCTATGAAGAACTCAAATAACTAAACAACAAAAAAAATTAAACAACCCACTCCAAAAATGAGGCAGAGAACTGAATAGGGAGTTCTCAGAGGAAGAATTGCAAGTGGCTAACATACACTTAAGAAAATGTTCAACATCCCTGACCATTAGAGAAATGCAAATTAAAACAACCATGAGTCCAGTAAGATGGCAATCATTAAAAATTCTATCAAGGAATGTTGGTGAGGATGTGGGGAAACAGGAACCCTCATCTACTGTTGGCGAGAATATAAACTTGCACAGCCACTATGGAAATCAATATGGAGATTCCTGAAAAGAATGTACATAGGGCTACCAACAGACCCAGTTACTCTCTTACTGGGCATTTATCTTAAATGTCCCATGCATAACTACCAAGATATTTGCCCAGTCATGTTGATAGCTGCTCAATTCATTATAGCTATGAATTGGAACCAACCCAGGCGACCATAATTGGATGAATAGATAACAAAGTTGTGGTTTATTTATACAATGAAATTCTAATCAGCAGTAAGAAAAACACATTACAATGAAATTTGTATAAAAATGGACAGTCTTGGAACTGATCATACTCAGGGAACTCACACAATCACAGAAAGACAAACGTTGCATGATCTCACTTATCTGCAGTTACCTGGACCCTCTCAAGTTGTTGACATACCTGACAGGTAACACAAGGCCCAGATGATAGTAATGGAAGGATTTGGAGGGAGGGGAAGATGAAGGTTGGGAAAAACAAACACAAAACTAAATCTAAATAAGCTGGTACCATAGAAACCTTTATCCTTAGAGATAGACTAAAAGGTATAACCCTAAACAGAAGTAAGGGGGGAGAACATGGAAAGAAGGGCCATGGAGAGGGGGGGATGAAACCCAAGCTTATTTTTTTTCATCTGGTCTGTAATTCCCTGCAGCAGAAATTGGCTGTTCCCCATAATGAGCTTTTGACCAGAGTCACCTATAAGGTCCCCAAATCAAGACAGGTCTCTGTCACTTGATTACTCGCCAGAGGCAAAAGGTGAGACCTCTTGCTGAAGACATCTTATGCTGCCAACACAGAGCTTGGAGAGACCTGGCTGGAATACAGAGAGCCAGTTCCCAAATAGTTAGCCCATCTAGTGCTGGAAAATTCTATATGAGCTACTGGGGGAAAATGGCCAACAATGATCTGAGAAACCAGAGGCCTAAGCTACTCAGAAGCAAACACCTGGACCTGGTGTACATATCAGTGCAATAAAGCGCATAGCCTTGGTGGATAACCAACAGCTTTTTGATTGGCTAAGAGATTTGCTTAATATAAAGGAACCCATATCTGGAATTTGGAACCAGATAATAATCCTATGGAGACAAAGATGATGTGGAAAGATTATAAGAGTCACAAGTTGAGACATTATGCCCAGAGGCAGTCCCTCCTCCCAAAATAACTGACTGCTGCTCCCACAACCCCACAGAGAATACCTGCAACCCCACTGAGGAGGTTCTCCAATGGAGTAGGGGCAGACACAAGGCTAAAGAAGGTACCAACACATGGTAATCCATATGAAATATGTTGTTAATAATAATAACTATAAAAAGGAGAAAAAATCAAGGAGAATGAGAGGGGCAGAGCAGAAAGGGGATAGGAAAAAGTAACTACATTTGCTAAGAAGGTCACTGAAAGCCACTATGATGATATTCCAGGCAGTAGATAAGTGTGTCAGGTGATACAACCTCCTAATAATTGTGAGCAAAAAGATTGATCTCCACAACTCTAAAATAGCCAAACTTCCTAACACATATTCAATTTTTAAAGTGCTTTCCAATACAACTTGCCAACCCTATAGGAGTTCTTCTGATATTTCACACAGCCACACAGCGCACACTTCAGTAAGTGCTAGACCCTATGTAAAACTGTGGTATTTTTATTTATTTATTTGCTTGTTTATTTGTTTATCTACTTGAGAGTGACAGACAGAGAGAAAGAGGCAGAGGAGTGTGGGGGGGAGAGAGAATGGGGCACCAGGGCCTTCAGCCACTGCAAATGAACTCCAGATGCATGCACTACCTGGTGCATCTGGCTTACACGGGTACTGGGAAGTCGAACCTCAAATTGGGGTCTTTAGGCTTCATAGGCTGAAAAGCCCTGTTACCTCCTGACATCATGGCCATTGTAATCACAGTGCAGTGCATTGTTCATGCGTTGGTGGTGATGCTGGTAGAAGCAAGCCTATTGTGCTAAATTTTTTGTAAACATACGATAGCACATACAATTACATATATTTCATAACAACTGACAATAACAAAAAATAATAGTATACTTCTTTATGTATTTCCACCAAATATTTCATCATTGTGTTAAAGTGTATTCTTTCTTTTCAAAGAGCTTACTGTAGTATAGCATGCCACACAGAGCAGCTTCATACTTTTCAGATCATCATGTTACTTGATTGAACAAACAGGCCTGTGGAGTAACTGATGTAAACCACAGGGTGTATAGGAATACACTCCACGATGTTCATGCCATGAGGAAGTGGCCTAATGATGAACTTCTCAAAGCACATCCTCATTTTTAAATGATGCTTGATTACACAGCTCAGCATCTTCACCTATAGTTTGTCTTAAAAAAATAGAAAATACTGAAGTAATATGAACTAACCTCAGGTCTGATTTGACTTTCATCGACTATCCCCCTAATTTTCTTTTTTTTCCCCTCTGGTTCAGAATACAACTTGGGGTCATACATTGCATTTGCTTTTCATGTCTCCTTAATTTCCTCTAATCAAGGGCAGTTTCTCATTATTTGTCTCAACATTGACACTTTTGAAGAATACTGGCCAGTTACTTTGTAAAATGTTCCTTAATTAGCATTTGTCTGATGCTTTCTCATGGTTTGATTGAGGTTATAGATTTTTGGCAACAATATCATAGAAGTCCTGTCCTTTCTGCAATGCCTCTTATCAGTACGTAGATGATGTCAATATGCCTTATTACCAGCAAGTTAACTTTGATCACTTGATTAAAAGAGCGTCTGCCAGGTTTCTTCAGTGTAAGGTTTTATTTTTCTCTTTGTAATTAATAAGTATCATGTGGGGAAATACTTTGAGACCATGAACATATTCTGTTTCTCATCATACTTTCACCTACTAATTTCAGCAACCATTGATGATTTTTATCTGCAACAATTATTACTGTGTTGCTTGCCTTGTGGGGATTTTCTGTTCCTATCATTTCTTCTATATTCATTAATTGAAATTTTGCTAGCTAGAGCAGTTGTTCATCTCTGCATCTTTTTCATTGAATCAGTGATTTAGTTATGTCAGAGTGAAGCCATGTAAATGCATTTTATCATACGGTTATAATTCATAAGTACCATAACATTGTATATGGTTAAATTTCTTCATGTTTGGCCAGTAACAGATACTAGTATTACCTTGGTTTATTCCATGCTTTGAGAATTTCCCTTCTTTTGGGCACACAAGATATTCCAAAACTCTTTTAATGTAAATAAAGAACATGTAACTGATTTAAGGAAGTAATATTTGAAAATAAGAGTGTAATAGAAAAAAGAATATTAACAAATAACATTTACCTAACTGGAATCTCAGAAGGGAAGATTGTAAAAGTGAAAAAGAAGCAAAATCTGGTATAAAAATTTGCTGATGTGAAACAATGACCTAAATCAAACCACAGAGTTGGAGAAAATGCACAATGGATAAAGTACTTGCTGTGAAAGTGTGAGGACCAGAGTTCAGATCTCCAGCATCCAACTAAATGCCATATGTCCATTAATTCCAGCACTAAAAAGGTGGAGACAGGATTATTGAGCAACCTGGATAGACTAGATGACTTGAAGTGATTGGGCTCAAGTGAGAGGCCCTGGTTAAATAAATAAAGTGGACCGTTATCAAGGAAGATTCCTGAAGTAAACATCTGGCTTCCCCTTATGTTGCAGTCAGCTTTGATTTGCTGGCAGAGAACATCAGACCATGAGCAGCTTGTGGAAGGAAAGGGTTTATTTTAGCTTACAGACTCAAGGAGAAGCTCCATGAACAGTATGGGAAAACAATGACATGAGCCGAGGGTGGACATCATCTCCCAGCCAACATCAGGAGGACAACAGCAATAGCCGAATGTGCCAAACACTGGAAAGGGGAAGCTAGTTATAACACCCATAAGCCTGCCTCCAAAAATATATCACTTCCAAGAGTCATCAATTCCCAAATTGCTACCAGCTGGGAACCTAGCATTCAGAACACATTAGTTTATGGGGACACCTAAATTAAACCACCACATTCTACCCCTGGCCCTCATAAACTGATACCCATACATGATGTAAAATGCAATTCATCCAGTCCAATTTTACAAGTTCCCATAGTATTTAACCAATCTCAATGTTGTTCAAACATCCCCATAGTCCAGGTTCTTTTAACTGAGCTGTAATATCAAAAATGCCTTTAATGGCACAGAATAAATATTCACCCTGTAAAAGATGGCATTGGGCATAGAAAACAAATTGAACCAATACAATATTTAAAACAAAGAGTGAAAACAAACTCTATAACTCCAAGCCTGACAACTCTAGTCAGTGAAAAGTTTCCAAGTCTCATAATTCCTCCTTTTCAGCTGGGCTACTCACAGTCCTAGAAAACTTCATCCAGTGCCTGTAGCTGTCCTTGGCAGCCATTCTCCACTGGATCTCCAACTGCAAATCATGAATCCATCCTCATGTTCCATCAGGTCTCCATGCAGGAAATCCAACAAACCTGCTTTACATTGCTCATGGCCATTTTGAAAAAAAAAAACAAAACTGTGTTGCATATTCAATGACCCTTTCTTTCCTGTATTTATTATACTCCATAATACCAAGTGATCTACCAACTTGTTAATCCAGGGGGAATAAGGTCAACTTTAAATAACAGAAAACTCCTTTAGCATTCAGAGCCCTTACTTCAGGAATCCATATTCTTCCTGCTGTTCCAATGTATATGAGTTGGCCCAATCTCAAAGGCTGTGACCTCTCAACCAACTATAGTTGAATGGGCAGAAATTTCATCCTAAACATTTCATTTTTATTCTCTGTGCCACATCCCTCTGCCATACCAGTCTATTTCTACATAATGCAACCCTGCACAAGTTCTCAGGTTATAGGCCTAATTGCATGCTTCCCATACAAACTAGACCAGTCCAGGAACTCTTTCTCACACTTATAAGCCAAACTTCACAACCCATAGTTCTTACTGCATTCATGTCTTTCTACTGTCTGACCAGAATGGTCCATCAAACTGTACTTACAGTACTGCAAGGAGTCTCTTAGGCCAAGGTTTCAAATCCATCCATATTCCTCCTGCAAAGCAGTTACAAAAGGCCAAAAGTCACACAGTCATTTCCAACAACAATGAACCACTTCTTGGTATCAGTTTCACTGTTGCAGTCAGCTTCATACTACTGGCTGAAAACACCTGACCAAGAGCAGCTTGTGGGAGGAAAAGGTTTATTCTGGCTTGAGGGGAAGCTCCATGACAACAGGGTAAACTGATGGCATGAGAACAGTGTGGATATCACCTCCTCACCCACATCAGATAGACAACAGGAGAGTGTGCCAAACACTGGCAAGGGGAAGCTGGCTATAACATCCATAAGCCCACACCCAACAACACATCACCACCAGGAGGCACCCATTCACAAACTGCCACCATCTGGGGGACCTAGCACTCAGTACACATAAGTTTATGGGGGACACCTGAATCAAGCCACCACACATTGAATGCACATGTATGTAAACATTCACACCTGAGCCTACACACATATGTGAACATACAAACACATACATGCAATACCAAACCGAAGATTCCAAAAGTTCAGGGAACTCTAAGCAGGATATTTAAAAATAAAACTATGCTTTTGTGATACATTTCTAAAACCTAATTATAGCAAGGGAAATATAAAAGAAAGTTTGAAATAAACAGTTAAAAATAAACAAAGAATAATGCCATAAAATGAACAAGTGAATTGGCCAATCTCATGATAGAAACTACAGAGATCACTCTTCAATGGCAAGGAATGTGTGTGTGGTGGGGTGTGCCCACATGTGTGTCAGTGAATATGTGTATGTGTGCATGTTTTGGCCAAGGGTTGACATCCAATGTCAACTGAAACAGGTCCTCTCACTTGAGCTCAGAGCTCATTGATAAAGTAAGTATCTCTAGCCAGGATACCCAGGGGACTCCCTAATTCCAACTTCTGAATGCTGAGATTATAGAAAGGCTGCCACACCAAGCCAACATTTACCTGGTGCTGAGATTCTGTACTCTGGTCCTCTAGTAGTTTAGCTATGGTTCCATCTCCCCAACCCCAGATATTTTTTTTATTAGATATGGACATATTTTGTATATAAACAACACATGTTAGTACCATTCTTTCCATCCTGCCTGTCCCTTCCCTGAAATGGCCTTCCTCATTGGGAATGCAGGTCAACCCCATGGGGATTGTGGGTCATGCATTATGGGGTGTGGGGGGGTGTCTTTATGCAATATGTCTCAACTTGTGGCTCTAACAATCTTTCTGCCCCCTCTTCCACAAAATTCCCTGAGCCATGATGGGAATATTTTAAGTCTACTTCAGTGGTGGGCACTCAGGAGCTCTGGATCTCTGTTTTGGTAGGTCTTAAGTGTCCTCGGTGTCTATTGCCTTCACCCTTGTGCTGATGTCAGATTCACTACAGCTTACATTCCAACCAACAGTCAATGAGTGTTCCTATTTCCCCCCAGCCTCACCAACATTTATTTTCATTTGATTTTTCAATGTTTTCTATCCTTACTGGAGTAAGGGGGAATCTCATAGTTGTTTTGATTTGCATTTCCCTAATGGTTAGGAATGTTGAACATTGTGTGTATTAGCCATTTTCCTCTGAGAACTCCCTATTTAGTTCTCTGCCCCACTTTTGGAGTGGGTTGTTTGACTTTTTATTGTTTAGTTATTGAGATCTTTGTAGATTCTAGATATTAGGCTTCTGTCAGTGGTATGGCAGGCAAAGACTTTCTCCTATTCAGTGGGTAATATATTGGCTCTGCTTATGGTATGTTTCTCTAGGATAAAGCTTTATAGCTTCAGTAGATCCCATTGGTTGAGTGCTTGTTTTATTTCTTGGGCTACTGGAGTTTTGTTTAGGAAGTCTTTTGCCAGTCCTATATCATAGAGAGTGCCTCTTATTTTTTGCTCCAGTAGTTAAAGAGTTTCTGTTCTTATATTGTGGTCTTTAATCCTTTTGGACTTGATTTTTGTGTATGGTGAAATGAGTGGGTCTAATTTTATTGTTCTACATGTGGTCATCCAGTTTGTCCAACACCATTTGTTTAAGATGCTGTCTTTTATCCTGTCTACGTTGTCAAAGATCACTCAGCTGTGGTTGCTTTTCCTACATTCTGGGTCTTCCATTCTGTTCCATAGGTCCATGTTTCTGTTTTTATTCCAGTACCATGCTATTTTTGTCGCTATGGCTTTATAATATAGCTTTAGATAAGGTATGATGCTACCACCAGAGGTTTTTTGAGGATATGTTTAGATATCTGAGGCCTTCTGCCATTCCATATGAATATTTAGATCATGTTTTTCAGTCTCTGTGAAGAATGATGCTAGTATTTTTATTGATATTGCATTAAATCTGTATATTGCTTTTGGTATTAATTCTACCTATTCGGGAGCATGGGAAGTTTTTCCATTTTCTCAAGTCCCCTTCGATTTCTTTCTTAAGTATCTTCATTATGCAGTTCTTACACATTCTTGGTTAGTGTTATTCCAAGGTATTTAGTTTTTTTACTGTTGTTGCTATTGAAAATGGGACAGCCTCACTGATTTCTTTCTCTGTATATTTCTTCTTTGCATATAGAAAAGCTACTGGTTGTTGTGCATTGATTTTATATCCTGTTATTTTGCTAAAGGAATGTATCACCTTTAGAAGTTTTGAGATGGAGACTTTTGAGTAACTTATATACAGGACCATGTTGTCTGCAAAGAGAACTAACTTGACTTCTTCCTCTCCAATTTGAATCCCTTTTATTTCTTTCTCCTGTCTTATCTGTTGGGCTAGTACGTCTAGTACTATGTTGAAGAGCAGTAGTGAGAGTGAGCACCCCTGTCTTGTTCCCAATCTCAGTGGGACATTGAGTCTTTCCCCATTAAGTATTATTTGGGATTTAGGAGCTTTATATGTAGCTTTTATTATGTTGAGATATAAACATCCCAAGCCTATTCTTTCCAGTGTTTTGATCGTGAAGTGCTATTGTATCTTGTCAAAGGCTTTCTCTGAATCAATTGAGAAGATCATGTGGATCTAAGGGTTCAATTTATTTATGTGGTGGATTATGTTGACTGATTTCTGTATGTTAAACCATCCCTGCATCCCTGGGATGAACACTACTTGATCATGGTAGATAATGCTTTTTATGTGTTGTTGAATTCCATTTGCAAGGATTTTGTTCAGGATCTTTGCATGTAAGTTATTTAGGGATATAGGCTTATAATTTTCTTTCCTTGTTGCATGTATGTCTGGTTTTGGAATTACAGTGATGCTAGCTTCATAAAAGGAGTTGGGAAGGATTCCTTCGTCTCCAATTATGCAGAACTGTTTGAGAAAAATTGATTTTAGTTCTTCTATGAAGGTTTTATAGAATTCAATTGAGAAGCTATCCAGTCCTGGACTTTTCTTTTGGGGGAGGTTTTTGATTAACTTTTCAGTCTCCATATTATAGGTTTGTTTAGGAGATTAATCTGCTCTGAGTCTACTTTTAGTAGGTGATATGTGTGTAGGAGTTCATCCATTTCTTCCAGACTATTTAGTTTTGTGGAGTAGAGGTTTTGGAAGTATGCATTGATAATTCTTCCAAATTCATTGAGGTCTGTTGTGATATCACCTTTTTCATTTCTGACTTTGTTAATTTGAGATTTCTCAATCTTTTTTTGCTTGATCAGTGTTGCCAGGGGTTTTTCAATCTTGTTTATTTTTTTTAAAGATCCCACTCTTCACTTCATTGATTTTTAAAATTGTTTTCTTGGCTTCCAAAGCATTAATTGATGCTCTAATTTTGATTATTTCTTTTATCTGGAGCTCTTTGTGTTGGACTCTTCTTGTTTTTCTGGCACTTTTAGGTGGACATTCAGGTATTGATTTGGGATCTCTCTGTTTGTAATGAAGACATTAAGGGCTATGAATTTTCCCCTCAGGACTGCCTTCATTGAGTCCCATAAGTTTTGTTAGGTTGTATTTTCATTATCATTCAATTCTATGAATTTTACAATTTCTTTTTTTTACTTTCTTCCATGACCCATTCATTGTTTAAAAGTATGTTGCTTAGTCTCCAGGAGATGGTGTATTTCTTGATGTGTCTCTTGTTAATTTCTAGCTTTTAAGCATTGGGATCTGACATGATGCAGGAAGTTAATTCAATTTTCCAGACTTTATGAAGGCCTGAATTATGGCCTAATATATGGTTAATTTTAGAGAAGGTTCTGCTGAGAAGAATGTATATTCTGTAGAGTTGGGGTTTAAATTTCTGTAGAAATCTGTTAGGTCTAGTTGATCTATGGTGTTGTTGAGCTCTGTTATTTCCCTGTTGATTTTGTGCTTGGATTATCTGTCTATTGATGATAGTGGAGTATTGAAGTCTCTGACTATAGTGGTGTTGGTGTTTATTTATGTTTTGTTGTCAAGTAGAATTTATTTTATAAACTGTTGTGCATCTGTATTTGGCACATATATATTTATGACTGTGATGTGTTCCTTTGGATCATTCCCTTGATGAGTAGGAAGTGGCCTTCTTTGTCCTTTTTGATTACTTTTGATTTGAAGTCTATTTTACCAGATATTAATATAGCAACACTAGTTTGTTTTTTATTCCCATTTGCTTGGAATATCATTTTCCAACATTTCACCCTGAGGAGGTATCTATTGTTAATGGTGAAGTGGGTTTCTTGAAGGTAGTAGACAGAAGGGTCCGGTTTTTTGATCCATCCTGATAACCTGTGTCTTTTGATGGGAGATTTAATACCATTAATATTTAAGGTTACTACTGTAAGATTTGAATTAATCCCTGGCATGATGAGGTGTTTCATGGAGTTTGGTACTTTCTTGTGTTATGTGTTATTTTGAGCCTGGATTATTTTGGTTATTGTGATCTTCTTCTTGATGGCTCTTGAGATTGTTTGACTGTTCTGTGTGGAGTATTCCATCCAGTATTCTCTGTAGGTTTGGCTTTGTATTCATAGAGATGAGATTTTTTTATGGAAAGTTTTTCTTTTACCATCTATTACAAGGGATACTTTTGCTGGGTAAAGTAGCTTGGGTTGGAAACCACAGTTTTTCACACTTTAAAGTATTTCATTCCAGGCCCTTCTGGCTTTCAGGTTTTCAGTGATAAATCTGATCTAATTCTGATGGGTTAGACTTTATATATTGTCAATTGCTTGTCACTTGCTGCTTTTAACACTCTTTGTTTTTGTTGTTAAAAGGATTAACTATAATGTGACCTGAAGAGTTTCTTCTTTGGTCCCATCTGTTTGTTGTTCCATGGAATTCTTCTACCAGGATGGGCCTTGCTTTTGTGAGATTAGGAAAATTTTCTTCAATAATTTTAATAAATTAGACATTTATGTATATATGGAAAATAAATTAGGTAATTTGATTTTGAAGATGATGTAAGTTCTCTTAGGAAATGTGTATGTGTCACTCTTGTGGTTTTGTTTAAATGTCTAATGTTATTCCTTAAATATTTTAGGTTATTTATTTAATTACTTTTAATTTTTAAATTAGCTAACAGAGTAGCGGGTTTCTTCTGGAGTTTTCAGTTTTCATGAATACTTAATTTTGATTGATCTTTCCCTAAGACCTTCCCCTCTTTCCTCCCTATTACTTATCCTCACTTAAACCTTTACAAACCTCAGTATTTCCCCATCCATTTTCATAATACATGTGTCCTATTACCCTCTTAACACTTGTCCTCTAAAGCTCCCTTTTCTCCTATATTTCTGGCCTCTATACACACTCATTCCCACACAAATACACATATATAAAAATCAGCAGCTAAGATTCACATGTGAGAGAAAACATGTAATATTTATCTTTCTGTATTGCTCTTAATTCTATGCGGCCTAATATCTGTTCTTTATATTTTATCTATCTATATATTTTATTTACACACACACACACACACACATACACACACACACACACACACACACACACACACATGCAAATGCACAGTTTCATCATTATCTTTTCAATTTCAACATAGTTTTCTCGGGTTGATTTTGTGTCTACACTGTGTAAAAGAAGAATTTAGATATAACAGGTTATATGTACTTACCCACCTCAGCCTCCTGAGTGCTAGGATTAAAGGTATGTACTACCACCATGTCCAGTGGTTCTGTTTTTTAAAATGTTATTATCTATACCTGGCTATGATACATTTTTAACACATTGAAGCCTTTCTTCTTCACTCATCTCCTTTTAGTGAACAGTAAAATAATGTTTTATTTCTCTGCTAAAAATGTCCTGTCTTGTGAGCTTTAGATTAATTATATTCTGAACATGACGGACTTCATACTGGGAAAGAATATGGTTGAGAATGAGATTAGAAGGAACACAGAAATGTAAATTCTATCATTAGAAACTAGTATGAGAAATTATATGCCAATACATAGCAACAACCCAGAATAAATGTATAAATTCCTAGAAAGATAGACCCTGCGAGAATTTGAATGGTGAACACATGAAAATCCAAACAGAATTAGAAAGGAGACTGTGAGACATGTGAGATGAAAGCAGAGTGTGGGAGGACTCTGAGGGAAAGAAGAGAACCAGCAAGACATGGGAAGGAAGTAGGGAAAAGGAAATTGGTGTGAATGAGAAAAACATATACTGCATAGGTATTTATATGGAAGTGCATTAGTGAAACCCATTATCTACTAACATAAAGTAGAGAAAGTAAAAAATACAAATCAGAAAAGAAATTACAGTTCAATATTACTGATGGATATAGATACACAAAACCTTAACAATATACTAGCAAATCTAATTCAACACTACCTTAAAAGGATCACACAAAATGGCCAAGTGGGAGTTTTCTCTGGGGTTTAAGAAGGATTCAAAATACATGAAGCAATAAATGTGATATATCTAATTAGGAGAAGGAAGGTTAAAATGTCTATATTCTTCTTAGTAGATTCAGAGAAAAATTTCAACATTATTTTATGACAAAAAGTCTTAATGAATGAGATACCACAAAATAATGAAGGCCATATATAATAACTCCACAGCTGGCATCATAGTTGATGATTAAAAGTTGAAAATTTTCCCCAAGATCAAGAACATAGGATTCCTCTCTTGCCACTTTCACCTGAGAGTACTGATATCTTATCCAGGGAAATTAGAAGAAAGAGTTGGAAAGTAATGTAGGTTACACTACCATTTTAGAGTATTCTGAACACTCTGTGAAAAAAATTGAGCTAGCAAGTGAATTTAGCAAACTTTAAGTATGTCAAGTCAACATACAGAAATCAGTATGCTTGGAAACAATAATAAATAGCTAATTTAAAAAGGACTGAAAGTATTCTCATTAAAAACATCTATGCAAATACACAATTTAGTAATAAATTTAACAATGCAGATGAAAAAATGTATAAACTGAAAACTGTAAAATATTTATAATTGAAATTAAAGAAGATGCAAATAAATGAAAAAATATCCCAAGTTCATGAATTGGAGCAAATATTATTAAAATGTTAATACCACTCAAAGTTACTTGTGAACGCTGTGCAACCAAATTTAAATGATAAGAATCCTCTATACAATTTGTATAGAGATAAATAATTTTAAATACTCAAAATGAGGTCAAGAAAAACAACAAAGCTAAATATGTCTTACTACATGAGCTCAAAATATACTACAGACTTTAGTGATTAAAGCAGCATGGTTCCAGCACAAAAAGATATACACAGACCTATGGAACAAAATAATGTAGAAATAAATCAGTGCACTTATGGCTAACTGATCTCCAAAAGTGTTCATTAATACAATAGAGAAAAGATAGACTTCAATAAGTGGCATTGGAAACACAAAATAGGAACATATGAAACATGAAATTGGATCCTGTTTCACACCATATATAAAACCTAGGCAATCCAGGTGTTGTGGTGCACACCTTTAAATCCAGCACTTTGGAGGCAGAGGTAGGAGGATCTCTGTGCATTCAAGGCCAGTCCAGGTTAACCTGAGCTAGAGTAAAACACTACCTCAAAAAATTCCATTTGAAAGGAGTACTGACTTAAACATATGACTGAGACTATAAAATGTTTGGAGGAGAACATAAGGGGAAAAATTTTTGATGTGAATGTAAGCAATCTTGGACATGATACCACAAACACAGATGGTAAAACAAAAACAGATAAATAGAGGGATAACAATCTAAAATTCTACACAACAATGGAAACAGTGGCTGAGGAATGGGAGAAAATATATGCAAATTATTTATCTGACAAGAGATTGATGTGCAAAATTCATAAGGAGGGCTGTGGAGTTGGATCAGTAGTCAATAAGACTTGCAATGCAAGCCTGATGACTGTTGGATCCACAGAGAATGCATAAAGCTAGATAAAACAGTATATTTTTATAATCCCAATGCACTCATGACAATGGGAAGCTGAAGTCAAGAGAATCCCAAATCTTGAGGGATAGGTAGCAAGTCTCATGTTTCCGGAGGCAAGAGGAGAGGTCCTGTAACAAGCAAAATGGAAGGTGAGGACTGACATCATAACATTGTCTCTGACCTCCACATGCACACCACATACATAAACATGTCCGTCCATATATACACACATTATACACTTTGACATGCACATCCCATAGCTTGCACATGTCCATATATACAAACATTACATACTTTCACATGCATACTACATTGTATGTGCATGTCTATACATATCCATATCATACACCTCTGCATGCACACAACATAGCAGGCACATGTACATACATACACACACAGCATACATTATAGATAGATAGAGCTCAAACAACTGAGCTACACCAAAACAAATAATCTCATTAAATAATGGGCAAAAGACCTGAAGCAATGTTTCTCAAAAGAAGGCATGATACATTTACACAATGGAATTCTACTCAGCAGTAAGAAAAAATGGTACAATGAAATTTATAGAAAAATTGACAGACTTGGAACAGATCATACTCAGTGAACTCATACAATCACAGAAAGATAGATGCTGCATGGTGTCACTTATCTGTGGTTCCCAATCTTGACCTGCTCAAGTGACTGTCATACCTGATAGGCAACTCAAGGCCCAGGTAAAGGGATGGAATGATTTGGGGGAAGGAGAAGAGAAGCGGGGGGGACACAAAATTATACCCAGAATAAGCTGATAACATAGAAATTTTTAGCCTTGGAAATAGCCTAAAACCCTCAAAAGTAATAAGGAGGGATCACTGGAAAAGTAGGGCTCTGATGTGGGTTGGATAAAGCCTAAGCACAATGTTTGTTTGTTTGTTTTTCTGTCTCTGACCTGAAATTCTCAGTACCAGAGATTGGTTGCTATCCACATTGAGCTGTTGATTGGAGAGGCCTACAAGGTCCCCAAATCAAGACAGTTTTCTGTCAAAGCACTTGATTACCTGTCTGAGGTAAAAGCTAAGACCCTATTGCTTGAAGATACCATATGCTGCTGACACAGAACATGGAGAGACCTGGCTGGAATTTAGAAGAAAGCCAGTCCCCAGACAGATAGCCTGTCTAGTACTGGAAAGTGTTACTGGGAGAAAATGGCCAACAACAGCCTGAGAAACCAGAAGTCTAAGCTACTCAGAATCAAACGCCCTGCCAGGATGTACAAACCAGTGCAATAATGGCACACAGCCTCAGTGAATAACCAATAGCTTTCTGATTGGCTAAGAGATCTATCTGCTCAGTGGAAAGAAGCCCATATCTGGAGTTGGGAACCAGATTAGAATCCTATGAGCCAAAGATTATGTTCTCCAGTGTCAAACTCTCATTAGTCTTTGGCTAAAGAGGGGTTATATACATAAAATTTTCCCTAAATTAATAATGCTTATACCATTTAAACTATGCTGACTTCACTCTCCATTGGAGAATCTTCTCTTTTTTCAGAAGGTAGTGGGACAGTAGGAGATAAGTTACCCCTCTCACTGCAGCCAAGCCACAGCTGAATCCACAGAGGAATGGGGAAATGAGCAAGAGCGCTGCTTCCATGCTGTTCCTGATAATCAGCGCTAGGGTGCAGGAGACAGACCCTGAGGATACTCAATACCAACCAAATCAGAGATCCAGATGCTCCTAAGAGCTCATCACTGAAGTAGACTTAAAACTGACTCACAGAAAAGGAGTCAGAAGGGTTGTAAGAGCTACTGGATGAGACATCATGCCTAGAGGCATTCCCTCCTCCCAAAAATAATTGACTGCTGCTCTCACAACACATAAACCACAACCCCATAGGGAATACCTGCAACACCACTAAGGAGCGTCCCCAAGGGAGAAGGGGCAGGGGCAAGGAAGTGGGTACCAACACATGATGTATTCATATGAAACATCTTGTTATGAATAATAATAATAAACATTAAAAACAAAGACATGAAAATGGCCAATGAGTATAATAACAGAAAAACACAATAGGATTTAACTTCAAACGTGTTGAAATAGTTATTATGAAAAGAAAAGATAACAAGTGTTAATGAGGATGTGAATAAAAGGAGCTCTTTGAATACCACTGGTGTGATTAATAATTAGTATGGCCACTTTGAAAAATAAAATGGGTCTTCAAAGGAATCAAACTTGAATTACTAAGTAATCCAGTATTTCTACTATATTTACACACCCAAAGAGATTAAAGTCAGCATGTTGAGGAGACACCTGTACTTCTACATTTAATGTAACGTCATATGAAGTTGCCATGACATGGAGAGAACCTAACTGTTTATAAGAGAGGAATGGATAATAAAGATGTGGCAATGCCACTCAGCCTTGAAGAAGAAGGAAATCTGTTATTAGTGATATGGATGAAACAACACATCGATGAGATACGCCAGGCACTGAAATACAAATGCTGTGTGGTTATGTTACCATGGACTCAGTAGTTGAGCTGTAGCCAGGCATGGTGGTGCACGCCTTTAATCCCAGCACTTGGGAGGCAGAGGTAGGAGGATCGCTATGAGTTCACCCTGAGACTACATAGTGAATTACACATCAGCCTGGGCTAGAGTGAGACTCTACCTCGAAAAACAAAACAAAACAAAGAGTTGAGCTTTAGAATAAGAGTAGAATGATGGTTGAATAGGGGATGAGGTACACAATGGCTAGATGTTGGAGATAGGGTACAAATTTTCAAATACAATAAATCAGTTCTAGAGTTCCAATGCATAGCACAGTAAACATAATTAATATAGCATATTTTTAAAAATATTAAGTAGGTTTTAAATAATGTCTTGACAAAAATGATGAACAAAGTAACAGACGTTTTATTAACTATTTAATTTCACAATATATACCAATATCAGTACCTGACATTGTAAACGACAAATACATGCAATTGTTATTTTCCCATTATACTCTCATAAAGGGAAAAAATAAATGAATAAAGAAAATCAGGAAGTCAGGCAATGTCAATAATAAAGCGCATCAAATTGATTATGTTTTTATGTTTTTCCTTAGGAACTTATTCTCAAAACTAATTGCTTCTTTATGTATGAGTCGAGTCCTGAACATAAACTGAGTAAATGAGAACAAGTTTCAACTTCTAATAAGCATAATTGAATTAATATAATCAATTTTCACACTGTATCCTAAAGCCATGCATGTGGAAACAGTAATGAACTTTAAATCTGTAAAACTTGTTCTCAAATTTTACTGAATCTTTGTTACATATAATTCAGCAAATTTCTGTTCTCTCTTATCCTTAGTTTTTATCCAGTAAGTGCAAATGATAAAGTAAAAGGTATTACACTACATATTTTTCTTTGTTTGTTGGAGGCAGAACTTTACTATTTAACTGAGGTTCTCATGAGACCCACTATACAGCTCAGACTGGCCTTGAACTTATGATCCTCTGGGCTCTCCCTCCCATGTGCTAGTATTATAGGTAATACTCATGCCCTGTTTCTTTTTTATTTTTTCCTCAATTTTTATTAACATTTTCCATGATAATAAAAAGTATCCCATGGTAATACCCTCCCTCCCCCACCACTTTCCCCTTTGAAATTCCATTCTCCATCATATCCCCTCTCCATTTCAATCAGTCTCTCTTTTATTTTGATGTCATACTCATACCCTGTTTTAAATGATGTTTATGAAAGTCTTTCACAACAGAAATATAATTTGAAAATAGCATAAAAATATAGCATACATCAGTATGATCATAGTTGCATGGCAATCTTTACTAGTTTCTAGACCTTCAAGAATATCCCTTCCAACAGTTCCACAAATGTGTTATCAATGGATTAATTCACATTAAGGATTTACTCAGTTACTTTAAAACAAACCAGCACAAAAGTGAATTAAAGAGTGACAACTCATGGTGCCAAGGGATGACAGGACAGTTCTTCGTGTTGCTCTTTGCAGGCACGCTCATTTGTTTTCATCTGCTCTTCACTTGCCAGATCCTAAACATTCTCAGGCTTCCACAAGCCTTCATGAAAACACTAAAAATCTTAGTCAGTTCAAGTGCAAGAGAAATGTCCAGCTTACTTATGATGCTAGAAGACAATGAGATGGCTCAAAGACCCCACCTCTTTCCCCATGAAAAGTCCTCCTTTATTGCTCATAGCCGCACAGTTGTCACTTGGGCTGTTCTTACAAAATGAAACTATTCCATCTACCCTAAATATTGGACCCGTGCTTCTTTCTCCACTCTTTGGCCAAGAATTGCTCTGTCCTTGATTTTGGGCCTGCAACAGGAAAGAGTTTAGCATTGCTATTTTGGAATTAATTACTTGAGATGAGTCATATGAAGGAAACTGGATACCAAAATCCAAATTCCTCTGCCAGTTATCTGGAGTTTCCTGTAATACACATTGCCAGATGAAGATTTTTCTCAGGGCATGTAGGCATCCTTGTTTCTGCATCAGATGAGCACATGTTAAGAGGCATAACACAACTGTGTCTCACTCAACTTTACCAGCATTGAAGTGTGTGAAGCCATGTTGTTTATGACAACTCTGAGGGTGAAGTATGACCAAATGTGAAATTACTAGAACTCAGCTTTAGGATAGGAGTTTGCTAAGAATCCCATGTATTTGCATGAAGTGTTTAAGTTGATTATATTTAGAAAGTTTTGGCCTATGGGGCTTCACATAGGGGACAGTTTTAGCTTCCTATTTGGATGGGAAGTTTGACTGATTTCTTCTGGTTGATTTACTCCAGATATAATGGTTTTTAAATATAGTTCTATGTTCCAGAAGGACGAGAAGTTCCCAGCTTCCAGATTCCTGACAGAGTTGATTTGATCAGATTGCACGAAGCCTACAAAAGTTTATTTTTTAATTTTTAACCAGAGGAAGAAGAGTATACTTTTAACACATTTAAAAACCAGTTATTCATTAAACTGGAAACAAATGACTCCTATTGATTAGCCAAAAGAAAACCAATTTAAAGCATAGTTCTGATTAACTTTAAAGAGTCTGCAGTGTAGTTCATAAACAATGGTTTCTGGGTTACAAAATTACTTCTATGATCTGCTCTGAGGTGTGGCTCAGATGTAGAGTGCCTGACTAGCATGCATGAGGCATTTCACAGAAAGTAAAGGGACAGCATCTTGTTAGCAGAGACCATTCAGATAACCTTTTGAGCCTTGTGAAGTTTCCTCTCTTGTTTGTAGAATTTTCTTTTTTTCTGAGCTTTTTACATTTATAAAAATAAAGATCATAACACTCAATTTCTAGAGCCATGAAAATATTAAATGATAAAAGTATGTAGAAATGATCTCTCAGAATAATCTGAAACAAAATAGCTAACATCATGAAGATTAAACATAAGCACAGATGATCTAGCTTTAGTTTTATTTTAATGGGGTACATGTGTTTATAGCTATCTGAGATTTCTGTTAAAGTATTTCAAGGTCACATCACATTTACATTAAAATGTTATTGTATAATTAACAAAGTACCTTATCAGATTCATCTTTTCCAAAATTAAAGTTTTTGGAGTTGGATAGAAAGAGCTAAAACACATTAATACAGTGATTAAAGCATCTCATGTTATTGAATTTTCTTTTCAGTTCAAGTTCTGGGTTTATTACAGAACTAAAGAATTTGTTACCAGAATGATTGAATTAAATGACTCATTACAACATTTACAGTCTCTTTATATTCTGATTGTATACTGAAAAAGAGTCTAGTACCCAAGAGAGAAGACATACTAAGAACATGGAAGTCCTTGTGCTTAAGTTACATATAGATGGCATCACTATACTGCTCAGTAAATGACATCATTTTGAACCCCTCTTATTTATCCAGCTTCTTGGTTTTACATATTTTCTTTTTTTCTTCCTGTCAGACTCTGTGCTTTGGCAAAGAAAAGAAAAGGTGCAGATAGAAAAAAAAGAAAAAAACATCTAACTTTACTACTTATGTGAAATCTACAAGGGTGCTATATATTTAAGTTAATATGTTTATAACTTCTTCAATGTAGATATTCCATCTTGATGGCCTGAGAGCCTACAATGCATTCTTTGGAAGTCACAGCTAACACTTCATACCTGCTTACCTGGGGTACCATGGATCTCAAAAGAGAGAAACATGCGTTCTCATTTCAGGTATGAACTAGCCTTTGTATACATTTAGTCCAAAAAACAAAACATACACATTGTACAAAGGACAAATCCTACACTGTGTATGAAGAACAATTCCAGTGTACATGGCACTGACTTTTTGCATGCTTGTTTCTAAATGTACACACAGGATCTGCTCTACAAAATGCTGCAGAAGCATATTTGTTTCAAATGTGTATCATCAGTCATGTTGCAAGATATTAAAGAAAAGTTTAGAGATGTGTTATTTTCATATATAACATATCCTCTCCCCATGGAGCAGAGACAGCAAAGATGAAAAATACCAATTTCAAAAATATAGTAGAATATGAAATGTCTTTATGCTCAGTAAACATAATCATAACTGAATAATAAGCTGCAGCCAGGAGAGAACCTTTTGTGCAAAGAAAGAGCTATGTTAAAGATCTGACTATTCTTTTAGGGCTTAAGTTTCTAACAGAGACTTTCTTAGACTACCCTAGCACTACTTAGCTATCACTTAAATTCAGTTCATTAAACTGTCGTAACTAAGAATACTACAAATTTAAAGAGAATTTCCAATCTTCTGTTTCTTCCTCCTCCTCCTCCTCCTTTCATGACAGTCCTTTGGGCACACATCACCTTTTGATACCTGGCTATCTGAATTCCAAACCAGTGCATTCAAAGCAAGACCCGCATGTTTCTGAAAACTCTGGCTTTGCCAAGTTTGCTGTCATAGCCTCCCAATCAATTGCAATCAAACTTGAGAATCTTTTAATTCTGGAATTGAACTTTAAAAAGGAAAGAAAAGAAAAACTTCAGAAACCTCAGATGACTAGAACAAAGCTAGATTCCGTTCTACAGGTGATAGTATAGTAGCAGCAGTGCTTATTTGAAACATAGATGTCTTACAGCCATGACTTATAGTTTTCCAAATATAGAGATTATTCCAAAATCATAAAACCCCGTGCCCCGGTCAAGGAAGACTGACTAATCTTTTATGAGGAAATTTAATTTTTTTCCTGAGTTACTACAGTTGTTACATAAGGTCACAATTAGCACATTTGCTGGCCCTAGTCTCAGAGAGATAAGATCAAACACCATGCAGCAAGAAAGATGGTATGGACTGATACAGCAAATTATCCAACAGTGAATTTATGATTAGGGTGGAAATGCACTGCTTTGCTACCTGTGCTGACCAAAAAAAAAATTTTTTTTGGCAGACATGACCATAGTTTTAATAGGCTTCTTGCTCAAGTTTTAAGAAAAAAAATCTTGTTATAGAGTTTTATTACTGTAGGAAATTGGAAAAATTTTATCAAATGAAAGCCCAAGGCAATGTGAAGCATCTTTCAAAAAGCCTAATTGATAAAACAAAATGATATAGGGGAGGATAAATTGTCAGAATAAATTTATTCAACTCTCAAGTTTCTTTCAAATCAGTTGCAAGTTTTATTACATTTCAGATCTAACGTGCCATATTTCCTGATAACATCTTGCTCCCCAAATCATTAGACGATACTAGAATTTTTCATGTTTTAGCTAGAGTGCATGGTCTGCTTATTAAAAATACATAGATTAAGTTTATGAAGGGGAATATAATTTGTATTTCTTTTTCATTGATTTGTATTTGGAAAAAAACAAATTTCAATTAAATTAGAAAAAGATAGAATAATAAAATATAATTCTGAAGGAAACAAGTTAATAGGCAACATCACAAACCAAGAGCTGACAAATTATATAATCTCAGTTGATTTTATTACATTCTTATTTATACTATTAGACTTTTTGGGAAAAAAAAAAAAGAGAGAGAGAGAAAAAGAGAGAAGAAGGTACAACCTGAGAAGCCTAAGAAAGCCACTGCCAATCCCTTCCCAAACAGAATTACCAGCTCTGGTTATAAAACAAAGCTCATTCTGCTATACATGTTAACATTATTTCTCACCCCATTTTCTTATTGGAAAATACATGAATCAGGGCCAGGGGAATCTAGTTTGATTGGAGCATGCTTGTCTAGCATACAAGAAGGTCTGGGCTTAATCCCCAGCACCAAATAAAACACTGCATAAAAATTAAATTCTGTAGGTAGATTTTTTTTTTGAGGTTAGTGGAGAATCCCATGGTGGAGGTTTATGAAGGTGTCAAGGAGAGTAGAGTTACCACCGAGGATGAAGAAAGGAGTTTAGAAATCACATGTTATAGCAATATTCGTCCAGCATAGGGGTAAAACTACATCTGTTAATATTTTACTTCTATCTTTCTCTTATCTCTTACATACACTTAATTTTTAAAAGTTGAGTGGTGTTAAAAAAATCTTTGAATTCTTAGAAAATATTAGAAGTAAAATTCTGGTTTATAATGTTCTTAACAGGCCAATAGTCAGTTTTGCAGTTTCTTGTCTGAGAGATTTCGTTGAGATTAGGCCCCTTCCCTGACCCTCCCTGGAAGTTAGATTCTAATTATCAAGTGAATCATGAGTATTTTAATAAGTCCAATGACTTTTAACTAGATATTTTTGCTTATGCCTAGTTCACAATATTTTCTGTTTACCTTTAGTTTCCTGTAATATTTACTTGAAGAGAAACCTATGACTTCTCCCTGCAGGCAAATTTGAAATAAAACTTTGACATGTGCTCACAATCAATTAATTTGACAAGTTGCTTTATAAATAGACAAGTATCTATTTTTCATTATAAGGAAAACATATAGTGGAATTGATTTCTTTTTCTAGCTGAAACTCTCCAGTTAAAAATTTAACAGAGGGCTGGAGAGAGGGCTTAGCGGTTAAGCACTTGCCTGTGAAGCCTAAGGACCCCGGTTCAAGGCTTGGTTCCCCAGGTCCCACATTAGCCAGATGCACAAGGGGGCGCACGCGTCTGGAGTTCGTTTGCAGAGGCTGGAAGCCCTGGCGCGCCCATTCTCTCTCTCTCCCTCTATCTGTCTTTCTCTCTGTGTCTGTCGCTCTCAAATAAATAAATAAATAAATAATTTTAAAAAAATTAACAGAGATAACTGACTGAGAAGGAAAGGGTAAAGTGTTAAACTCCTGGACACTAGATTCTACCTTGGGGAGTTGATGCCTGTAGGTAAGTAAAATTCCAACCTGTTTATTTGTAGGCATGGGTAGGAAAATCCAATGTCCAGTTTAATGAATGTAAGCTGCATATGGCCAGAAAATGAGGAACACTGATAAAGGATTTGAGAAGTTACTGCCGAGGTTTGCATGTGTCTTCCAAAAGGCATTTGCAAGAAATTTAATGCCCAGTGAAGCAGGGTTTAGAAACAGCACATAATGGAAGGTGTTTGGATCATTAGCGTTCCAGTCTCATGAATGGATTAATGCCAATTATAAAAGGCTTTAGGCTACAAGTTCGATCTTTTGCTCTCTCTCACCAAGGGATGATCCAACAAGAAGATCCTTGCCAGATGCTAGTCCCTAGATTTTGGACTGCCTCCAAGCTCATGTCTCCAGAGCTGTGATCGCCTCACTTTCTTTTTATTATAAATCTCCAATTCTCAGGAATACAGTGAGTAAAACTGACTATACCATATCTAAGCCAAATGGAATTCGTCGGGTGCAATGACTTTACCCAGAAAAGAAAGGAAAACAATCTTCGAAATGATTATTTTCCAAGTCACAAAAAGAAAATAATAAAGATTCTGTAATCTTCAATATTTAACTACAAGGGGTCAATTTGAATAGAAATGGGAGAGAGAGACAGGCAATTTATAGTAGCAGAGAGAGGTTTGCTGGCTGTGGCTCTGGCTTCTGCTGCCTGGGAACCAGGCATTCCTCTCTTGAGGAAGCCAGTGAGCAGCTCAGGACAGTATCAAGGAAAAGTCCGCCAGAGGGGCTGTGAGTGGGAACCAGGGACAGGATTATTGAGGAAGTTGTGGGCAGGGGCGCCAAGATAGCCAGATGAAGGCAGCAGAACTAGAAGCTAAGCCAGGACAAGCAGAAAGTCACATGGGCAGACAGGAACTGGGGGGGGGGGGGCAGGAGTAAATTTGGCAGCGCTGTAAAAATCTGGGAGAGCTGCTCTGCGGATAGTCTGTGGGCACAGCACACCGTGGAGTGTGTGCCCAGGGCCCTCAATCCCACTGCTCTGGCTCAGCAGACCAAGTCTAATTTTATCCTAACGAAAACTAAAGATCTCATTTGACATTTCCTTGGATGTCCTTGTGTAATGTGTAACGAACCCAGACAGGAATAAACCTCGTTAAGGCTCAATTCTCAACAGAGGAAGTTACCTACTCTGTTCGTTCCGGACCCCAGAAAGTTGATGGAAAAATGTGATGGGTCCATATAATGCAGATTTTTCTACAACATCTTGAGAGTTGTTTTATTAGAACAGCTATTAAGAAAATGGGAGGATTGATTGAAAATGACTGAACTGCAGGATTTTACAGTTTAATAATTTGCTCTGAGAATCATCTGCATAGCCTTGCCATAAAAAAGAAAAGACTCCAAGAAAGTTTAGTAAAAATAACTTTGCCAGTATTAAGCAAGAAAAATAAACAGGATTATTGAAATTGTGAGTATAATCATCCTTGACAAATAAATGATTATAATGAATTGAACTAGTGAGATGGGCATTGTGTCATATACGTTATAGACCTTGGCAATTTTATTCAATCTTTCCAAACTGCAAGGTCATGGTTCTCTTTTGTACAGTGAAACTGAGCTACAAATCATGTAGGTGAAGATTAGGGAAGAAAACTCCCCGGGGAACAGTATTTCATGGTCAGTATTTTTGTTTGGTTTTTTTTTTATGATGAATAAAAGAACAGATTTTTTTAAAAAATATGGACATTTCACTATTATGGAGAGAAGTGGGTGGTATCAATAAACTTCCACTTTAATGCAGAAAGACGCATTCATGATATAGATGTGTGCTAAATCCACGCAGCTACATGTTAGTTAGGCATGGTGGCACACACTTTAATCCCAGCACTTGGGAGGCAGAGGCAGGATGATCACAGAGAGTTCTAGGCCATCCTAAAACAGTATAATGAAACCCAAGTCAGCCTGGGCTAGAGTGAAACCATACCCTAAAAACAAACAAACAAACAACAAAAATATCAAAGAGTCAAGGTAAAGATAACAAGCACAGTAGTGAAGAAAAACTGTGACTTTATAAAAAGGTAAAAATATACAAAATATTCAGCAGGCTCATGATGTTTAAATGATTATAAGAATAGAAAGAAAAACAGTTAAAAATAAGAGGAAAGTAGATCTACAAATAAGGGAGAAATTAAAATTTGTAAGTAAAATGATATCACTGATATCAGTCTGGTAAATGTAGATTTTGGTTGCACGTACACATCATCAAACACTAAACAATGTTAGACATAGCTGCAGAGAGTGGTTACTAAGCTACCAGAGAAGAAAAGATGACATGGTAACTTTAACTCTATGTATAATATATTTTTTTGTTTTTAAAAATAGAATCTGAAGTAAACTCAATAAAATGTTAACATCTGTTCAATCTGGGTGGTCAGTACTTAGATGTGTGTTATCTCATGCTCTGACCTTTACAGAATATGTGAAATGCTTCATAATTCCAAGTAGAGAAGCAAAGTTTAAATATCTTCTAACATAGAATTTTTGGCAAAGGTCTTTTGAGCCTCAAAATAAATTAAATTTGTGATTTTTCCCAGCCTTACTTTCCCAGTCAAATAATTCAAATGGATTAATCAGTGATGATCTCTATTTTTAAAAGCATAGTTCTTCCTGATTTCACTCGATAAATCATATGAGTAGGCTAAGCATTTCTGGAAACACTCCTGTATAATAAATGTCATATATAAAAATTCTCAATCTAGCTCAAGATAGCTGAGACATTTGATTTTGATGACAGTTTGACAACCAAGCTCCCATTGGTAACTGGCCTCCTCAGCTAGCAAGAACTGCTGCCACCATCACACCAGCATGACTATCTGTAGAACCAGATTTGCCTAGCCAGATTTTTGCCAGCTCCAGGTCTAATCATGGAAACATTCCTTCTGCTCTTAATACCTTATAGTTCATCAACTATCTCCATCTGCATCCTATAGCCATTTTTACTCTCCTCTTCCCATACAAAGCCTGCTCTGGCATTTACAAAAAAAAAAAAAAAAAAAAAAACAAAAAAACAACTCTGATTTTCCTTCACCTCTTAGTCTTAGGGAATTTCCACTGACCATAGAACACATTTTTCCACTTCTCTTAGGCCTTTAGCTGGTGTTCACTCTCTTAAGATCTGTCGATGCCAAATAACCCTTTGCTTTCTGAAAACATCAGTTTGGGTCAAAGGTTATGGTTTAAGCTCAACTTCAAAAAATATTTTATTTGATTTAGAGAGAGAGAGAGAGAGATGGGGGAAGAGAACTGGTACTCCAAGACCTCTAACCTCTGTAAATGAACTCCAGATACATGAGCCACTTTGTCCACTTGGCTTTATGTGGGTACTGAGGAACTGAACCTGTGTCCTTTGGTTTTGCAAGCAAGTGCTTTAACCACCAAGCAATCTCTTCATCCCTGAGTTCAACTTTTGTTTTCATTTGTGACTATCAGAAGTTCTTAATAACTCCATGGGGCATGAAACTCAGATCTCAGAAAAGCAAATTTGGTTCCTTTCTTTTGAAATTTGGAAGAAAGAAATAGCACTTCACATACACTTTTCTTTTTTATATAATTTATATAATTTATTTTTTTATTAATTTGTTTTGTACTCAGTGAATACAGTCAAGTTGATACCATTGTTAGGCTCATCCATGACCTACCCCTTCCCCATGTTCCCTCCTTGTTGAGGTACATGGGTCATGCATTGTGGAGTTACCCCACGGTTATGGGTAGGAGAAATGTCTCTGCATATCATGACCCAACATGTGGCTCTGACATTCTTTCTGTCCCCTCTTCCACAAAATTTCCCTGATCCATGTTGGGTTCATTTTTTGTCTGTTTCATTGATGAGGTGTTGGGGGCCTCTGGGTCTCTGGATATCTGATTTTGTAGGAGTTAATTGTTCTCTCTGTTGATCTCTTTCACCCTTGCACTGGTACCTGGTTCACAGAAAACAAGAAAACAGCAGCCTTGCTTGTTTTGCCAATTGTTCTTAGTTTCAGCTGGCTACAAGAGGGCCTACACCTATTAAATTCTCTGTGAAAACACACACACACACACACACACACACACACGGGTTATCCTATTTGTTTGGTGCTAACTTTACTCTCCATTAGAGAACCTGCTTCTCTTTTTCAGATAGATGCATATCCTAAGGAGAGAACCACATACACTTTTCTACAACAGCTTGAGCCAAAAGCTTGCTTGCAGTTCTACAATACTTGCACAAATATTGCACAAATCTATTCCTTTGTAAGGTTTCCTCTGACTGTCCAGATATAAAATCAAATGTGTTCTAAGGGAGTCTCCTAATAGATCTGCACATTGGTTGGGGAGCACATCTTACCCTTCAATTTCTTCAGGATCCTTGGCCAGATGCCAGGATGCCAGTATACATTCCATCTGCCTTCAGCTTGCCAATTCATTTGAGCACACCTTGTGCTTTTAGCATTATTTGTTCTCTTACCTCTGACCTGTCTCTGTCAAAAGACAATTTTAGAGTGGAAAACTCCCTAATGTCTTCTTCAGGGATGACTAAAGCCAAGAATTAATTGAGTCCCTGCTATCTTTTCTCATTTTCTCAATGGACCTTTTACACTGTATCCATCTCACTGTTTTTTGGCTGGCTTCCTCTATCTAATTTATTTAAAGAACTATACATTATAGGATATGCCTTTTAATCAAAGAGCTCTTAAAATTCTTTTTAAGTCTGTTTACTGTAGTGTTTGCATCTGATCATGTTGTCTGATCCCCTATGGCTTCACCTGAACCATCTCTTACCTCCTTTAGAAAGAGACTTTTTCCAGAACAAGATCTTGGATATTTCAGAATAGATGCTTTGTGTTTTGATTACCTAATCTTCATCATCATAGTAGGTATCTTTCTGGCCTTATAATAGCTAATAGACATTTGTATAATTCTTTAGACTTTCTTTTGGCATTGTGTAGTGTATATGCACACATATATATAAATGTACATATTTCTATACTCCTCCTTTCCTTTTCAAAAATAAAACTAAATTATCTAGCAGTGTAATTATTTTGGGTTTTCTTTCTCTACAAAGTGCTAAACTCAGTTATTTTGTGCCCACCATTTCATGTATTCCATTCTATTTATTAAAGTTTGTTGCTCCAAATCTGATCTAGGTGATATACCAATCCATTACTATCATGTTTCCACTCAAACTGAAATTCTGCACCTTAAAATGTCAAGTGTTTATTAATTCTCATGAGCCTATGTTCGAGTGAACAGTGATTCTGGCCATGGCTAGACTCACCCATATCTCACTAGTTATCTGTAGATTGACTAGGCAGCTCTATTTGGGGCTCAGATAAGCTGGTTTAAGATGGCTTGGGCTAGGACAACCAGGCTTTCACTATACAGTTTCTGATTTTTCATCAACTAGTCATAACTTGTTTAAATGGTGAGGCAGATTTCTTTGGGATGCAAGAAGGGCTTTTGAAGTCTGGACTCAGGATTAATACATCATAACTTCAGCCAGATTCTATTACTCAAAACAAATTATAAGGCCAGCCCAGAGTCCATGAATGGAGATGTCAACTGTAGTTCTTATACAGAATCTGTAAAATCATTTTTATAAGAGCTATCGGCATGGAGGTGACTAATTTGAATCATTTTCTTACTGGATCTTCCTGCCAAGGTTTTTTATTTGGAACTAAATATAGGAACATACAGTAATTTGATCATTTTCTCATCCCTTTATGGCCCCCATATCTCCTACGGAACTTCTTTCAAAGAAGTTCTTCTTCTGTTTTGTTGTCTCATTCTTTTTGTTATTCTTCATCCTCCACGCCAAAATGTAGATGGGCTCAGAACCATGCTGGTCTTGTGGGGATATCACCAACCACCACTGTGGGATCATGAATATACTTGTCAGTTTATGTTGGGGGCAGAACTCCATACTATGCTTATGCACTCTGTGGCTGTCACATTCTTTATGCCTCTTCCTTTCCATTGTTCTCTGAGCCTTGAAGAGTCTGTTAGAAGTCTCTTTTAGTGTTGAGCTGTGAACATTCTCCATTCTACTCTGATGAGTTTTGAGTCTCCTCAGGATCTACCACCATAGAGATGGTTCTCTGGCCAGAAATGAGAGCAGTACTTATTCTTCCTGCCATGCCCTCCTCAATGTCCCCTATCCCTGATAGATGTGATAGAGATGATCTGTCTAGTACAAAGCCCTGGGCCTCCTCTTCTTGTCATTTTATGAGTCTTGAGTCTCCCAGGTATTTGCTGTCCTTTGAGTCTGTTGCTTTCTCAACTACTACCTGAATCACCTACTGAAGGCAGCATTAATTCACTCCTGTGCATACTTGAGAAATTTAGGAACTAAAATTAGAATGTAGGAAATGGTTGTCATGAGTCCCTACCTGCAAAGATCTTGCTGTTCTTCTTAGTCTTGCTGAAACCAGCACAGTGAACAAAGTTGCAACATGTATATACCATTATAAATGACAATTGTGGGACTAAGCCAAATTTGTCATATGCAAATATAAGTGTTTCAGACATGGCTTATAAAAGTGCCCCATGTCTCTGTCAGAATATGGTATGCTCTTCCAAAGTGAACTAATTGCCCCAAAGTCATCTTCCAATAGAATAAACCTGAACAGTGTTTAATTTTACCCAGTGTGTGTCAGCCAGGTGACTCTAGGTATTGGTGGAATGATGGAAGGAATATTGTTGGTATAGAGACATGACAGGGAAAAAAAAAAGAGATAGAGAAAGAAGGTGAAGAATAAGAGTCATCCATTGGATGACCAGTTTGACAACTCCTGAATCTCATGAATGACAGTGTTCTGGTCATGGGTTTGTTGCAAAATGGGGATAACTGATAATATACTAATAGAAAAAGACACACATTTCCTAATTCACCCATGCCTTTTTATAACCCTCTGTTCTTTCTTAAAATATTTTCTCAGCATCTGTAAGATACCTTATTGAATTGTTTTCATTTTCCACTTACCTTGGTAAGGAAAAGTCCTGGTTTGCTACTAGTCCTATTGCTAAAACCCCAGTTTCCTGTGTGTTTTAATGGCATATGATAAAAAGCTCTGGTTAATGAATTTATGTGCTACGAAAGTCTCAAAGGTCATTCACTTGCCATTGATTTGTTTTTTGTTGCACTAATGTTATGTCAAGAGTTACAAATCTAGTATCTGTTAAGAGGATAGGTGGATTATGTAAGTAAACAAGACTAAGCAGTAAGAAGCCAGTGGTCAATAGGAGAGCACAGCTCTCCACTGCAGGGAATGAACTTCACATTAACAACAACAAAACATTGCTAGCCAAACAAAATAAGGCTATGCATCAGATTTGTTGCCAAAAAACTACTTTATTAATCCACTGTGACTTGCAGAATAGCCTCAAAAAGCTTCCCATGTTTAGACATTGTAAAATAGAACAATCCTGTACTGAACCTTGAAACTTTGTCAAGTTAAATTTACTTAAACTGAGATATAGAAGCACAAAAGTTATATTAGTGAGGTACTACATGACATTTCAATACAGGTAGACTTTGTGCAGTCAGGTTAAGTATAACTGTATTTTCAAACACTTTTTTACCTTTGTGGCTAAGACATTAAAATTCTTTCATTTTAGGTTTTTGAAATATGTTGTACACAATAGTGACCAATATTCACCACAATGTGTGACAACACACAAGAATAATTAACTTTTAATCAAAAGTTATGGCTTTGTTCAAGACTTCACAATTAAAAAATTCACAACAAATATCAACCTCATTGAATTTATGCCTAAGAAGCCCACCACCCACCCACTCTTAGATAAATTGCACTAGGGGAAACAATTCTTTACATTCATTTATTTTAAAAAGTATTCATTGAGTTTTGTCAACATTTTTTTTTTCACAGTAAACAGAATTGTAATTCCAGATGCCTCTCTGCTGTTTGGAGGGAGACTTTTGCCCCCTCCACATACATAAAAGCATAATAGAAAATTAGCATGTCCAGATTCTAGTACCAACAGCAGAGAGGCAAAAGAAGTCTTGGAGTATATTAGACAATATCTATGGGTGACAGTCTTTCCACTGTCAATGTTGTCTGTGATAACAGGGTGGACTTGCAAGCAAAATTGGGAAGTTCAAAGCATGGACTATAAGAACAACATTGAAATCACAACAGAAGAAAGCCCATAATTTTGGTGTAATTATCAAAGAGCTGGCACAGAAAATAGTTAAAGAAAGAAACATTTCAATCAAGGATGATTGAATTTATACATGCAAAAATGAATTGAGTAAGAATAGTCACTGAGTATGGGAGTAGAGAACCTACTCAGGCACTGATATCACTTTAATGAAAAATTATCTTGAATTTTTTGTAAGGAGAATTTGTTTGGATGGATATATCTTCATGGCTATTCCCTAAACTATTTCCCTTTCCTAGCTGGTATAATCTTGATCAAATTATATGTAACTCACAGGTTTATATTATAATTGTACTGTATTTAGTATTTTTATAAAGTTTCAAATGTCTACCCCCTAGGAAAATCTTTTGTAAAATTAGAATCATATATAACTATAAGTTGAATTGTAATTCTGAATTAATGTTTAAGCTTCCTGTGGAGTTTATAGCCTCAAAGACCTAAAACAGTTTTCTCATTTTTTCTTTATGTTTTACATTTTTAACATTTATACTACTTTCAACCTGTCCTGTAATCCATAGCATCTATATTTTAAAAGACATAGTGTATCATATCTTCAGTTTGCATTGGGTGGATATATAATGGGTAAAGATTTTCTATGTTCCACTAACCCTAACATCTCACCTGGGTGTTTTCCCACCTTACTTCCCTGGCCTTAATGGAAAATGGTTCCACCTATAGGTCTCTGGTAGACATCTTTCTTTCAATCTCCAGAACTTTATCAGTAGTTCATTAGTATAACTTAGAAGCTCATTTGATGCTTCCTATGTTATAGATTTCCCCACAACCCCATATTCACCTCTAGTCATCAGATCTCTGAGTCTCTTACAGCACATTTTCTACCAGGAATATATGAGAAAATCTTTTACAAACCACGCTTACATTGGCTTCTTGCATTGGCTTTTTTGTTTGTTTGTTTGTTTGTTTCACCAGCTTATAATGTTCAGGTGGTTGCAGAAAACTGGGCTGCTCTGTCCTCTTTTGTATAGCTTTCCTCCCAGTCAACTAGTTCAATGGCATTAATGATCATCTCTATGCAAACATTTATCTCCAGAACAACCGCTTCCCGTGATTGACATCCACATCCAGCTGCTTGCTCTTTCATTTGGATGTTTCATGGTTTCACAAAATCAGAAGCAGAACCTTTGGCCTAGCCCTAACCTCAAAACTCCCTTGTTTCCCTATCCTTTCTCTATAAGGAAGACATCGGTCATCTGTATATGCTCCTTTCTGTTAATTCCTACACACTCAATACCCACCTACCCTATGCACACATACATAAAGAGAAACAGAGAAACCAAGACACTGACACAAAGACTGTATCTTGCCTCCACCCTGAAAGTGTGCTCGAATCAGTTTCATTCAGTCTTTAGTGATATCTATAAAAATA
Organism: Jaculus jaculus; assembly: GCF_020740685.1. Lineage (NCBI taxonomy): Eukaryota > Metazoa > Chordata > Mammalia > Rodentia > Dipodidae > Jaculus > Jaculus jaculus. The sequence goes on from NC_059102.1 coordinate 81,825,531, forward strand.
AATTAAATTATTGGAAAAAGAATACCCTTAAAATTTAGTGATTTAAAATATTTTGGCATTTATTTCTATTATTTATAATATAACAACACCATAAGGGTGGCTTTACTGTGTCTTTCGGGGATCCTTATTTCCTGTACCTTGTTAGTCTTTGCCTAAGGGGTTCTTATCACTTGCATGATTGAAATTGCTTTACCACAATTTGCATTCCAGAGCTTAGGGATGGAGAGTAAAAACAGAAGTAAACTGTTGATTCTGAGAGAACAACAATACATTCTACCAGTCACTGCCACTATTATCTCATTAACATGAACTTAGTCACATGTAGTTCCAAAGCTATACAGGAAATGTAGTTTTTAGCAGGATTGCCATTTTTACAGGGTTCCAGTTATATACAGATAAAGGAGTTTGCCTGTTGAAAACACTGAGCAGACTTCCCCATACCATGGTAGCAGGGCCACCATCACAACGACATTGCTCTAATTTCTACTACTCCCACATTTGCTATGCTTTCATTTTCCACAGACAAGCTTCAAATCTGGACCTAAACAGCAATAGTATCATAAGATTCTACATCCTAAAAGACAGACCAAATGGTTAAGCCTTCACCAGGCCCTTAGAGGGAACACCTGAGTCACAAGGCCCTGGAGAGGGTACAATGAAGATTGACCTTAATCTTCTACTGTCTTTCCCTCTCTCTCTCTCTCCCCACTCTCTTCTCTCTAACTCTTTTATGTTACTTATCTTTTCCTTCCTTCCCTTTGTGGGCACTGACCTATAACTCCCAGTACCAGAAGGTGGCTATCAGAGAGACCTACAAGGTTTCCTATAAGAATGACAGATTTCTGTTAGAGTACTTTATGACCCACAAAAGGTTAGTAGTAAGATGTTACTGCTGAAGACACCATATGATGTTGGCATGTAACATGGAGTGACATGGCTGGAAGCTGAAAGAGAGTCAGTGCCCAGACAGTCAGTGTATCTAATACCAGAAGGTGCTACATGGGCGACTGGGGGAAAATGAACATCTGTCCAAGCAACTCATATTCTAACGTACTCAGAAGCAAATAACCTGTAGTGATGCTCATGCAAGTGCAATAGTGGTGCACAGCCATGGCTGGAAACCAACTGCTCTTGATTTAGCTAACTAATCTGCTCAGTGAAACAGAACCCATGGCTGGAACTGGGAAACAAGTCAGAACCATATCAAAAAAATGAGCCGACTCTCCATTACCAAGCTACCTCCAATCATGGGCTGCAAAAGGGCCTATACCTATTAAATTCTCTCTAAAAAAATTACGGTTATCCCATTTATCTGGTGCTAACTTTACTCTCCATTGGTGAATCTGCTTCTCTTTTTCAGATTGATGCAGATCCTAAGGAGAAAACCATCCCATCATACCTCAAAACAGCCCCAGCTGAAACTAAGAATCATTGGCAAAACAAGCAAGGGTGATGTTTTCTTGGTGAGCCTGGTGCCAGCACAAGGGTAAAGGAGATCAACACAGAGAACAATCAACTCCTACCAAATAAGATATCCAGAGACACAGAGGCTCCCAACACCTCATCACTGAAGCAGACCTAACATGAACCCAACATGGCTCAAGGAAATTTGCGGAAGAGAGGGCTGAACGAATGTCAGAACCACCTGTTGTGTTAGGATACACAGAGACATTTCCTCCTACCCACAACTGATGGCTAACCCCACAATGCATGACCCATATACCCCAATAAGGAGGGTCCAAGTGGAGGGGAGCGGACATGGAAGAGGCTATAATTGGTACCAACTTGACTGTATTCACTGAGTACAGAACTAATAAAAATTTTAAAAAGATTAAAAAGCTAAATCAGGGCATGTTAGTTCCTCACAATACACCTGTGACTTTCCATTGTTCTCAGAACCAAAGCCAGATGCCCTTCAACATGTGGAAGGGCCTGCCTGGTCTCACACACACCTACTGTAAGTCCCTTCATTCACCAGCTCTTGCCAGTCTTTCCTTCCCTCTTCCATGCTAAGCTGCTCACCATTGCAGACTCTTTGAGCCTCCTGGATTTACCTCACGTCTCTGCTTAGGCACCACTTCCTGGGAGAATCAAGTCACACTTTCCCAGATATGATTAAAAATAGCATTACTATTATAATATTGTATTAGTTGAAGTATTTACTCTTTATGAAATTATCTTATTACTTATTAAAAAGAAACAACTCCCCAAGAGATGTTTTTGAAATGTTTTCTTTTTCACAGTACTATTATCCACAGCATAACTCAGTATTTATCAAGTAAGTGCTCTGAAAACATTGCCAGTCAGTTTTCTGTCTATGTTTTAAAAAGGTACTTAAGATATGCAAAACTTTAGGCGGAAATGTAGCTGCCTCTGTAAGCTTTCTCCACCATGGCAAGCCAGAAAGGGAGAGTGTGTTGGAGCAAAGATGTTCAGTGGGAGAGAGAGAAACAGAGAGAGAGAGGAAAGGAGACAGCAACCCAGAAAGACGAGGTGCCTTGAGGAGAATTTAAACTACCCCCACCTTTCCTTCTATCCTCCATTAATGTTATACTATATATAATTAAAATGTTACCTAACATTTAACTATAATTAGTTTGTGTTTATTTTCCTAATTATAGCATATAAATCCTTCCAGCCTATCAACCATACTACTTTTGAAACTTTCATTTAGAAATAATTGTAGATTCACATTTATTTGGAAGACATAACACAGAGAGAGCCCATGTAACCTTTGCTAAATCTCACCATTGGCAATATGTTGCAAAACTTTAATAGAGCATCAAATTATTCACCAGAAAATTGACACTGACAGGATCAAGATTTACATAGCACTCATGGTATAATTTTACCTGCTTCACATCCCCAGGTCTTCCTTAGCCTTTAACAACCAGTATTCCCATTTCTATTATTTTTGTCACCTTAAGAATATTATATAGAAAGGAACGGTGGTCCATAATTTTAATCCCAGCATTTGGGAAGCAGAGGTAGATGGATAACTGTGAATTTTAGGCCAGAGTGGGACTACACAGTGAATTCCAGGTTAGCCTGGGCGAGAGTGAGACCTTACCCCAACAAAAAACTAGGGGGGAAAAAAAAAAGCCCACAATATTATATAAGTGGAATCATGCCATATGTAAGCTTTTGAGGAAATCTTTCTATTAAAATTTAAAACTATTAAAAATTTACATAATCCCTTTTTATTGAGGATAATTTTCTGGGGATTCATGCAAATTAGTGCAAGTATGTTTAGTGCAAGTATGTTGTATCCAAGTTGCTGTATTTGTATACATGGATAAACCACAATTTAAGAATTCACTCATTGAAGGATATCCTTTTGACCCCCAACCCCATGATACAATAAATATAAATAAGGTTTTTAATCATTTCTACACAAGATTTTGTGTGAATGTGTTCAGATTTGTATTGATTTTGCTTAGAAATGTAATTGCATGGCTGTAAAATAGTTATATGTTTCATGTTATAAGAAACTGACAAATATACTTTTCTAAACTATCTATATCATTTTACATTCAGACCACAATAACCAAAAGACCCAATTTTTCCCTTGCCAGCATTTAGTAGTGTCATTACTTTTGTTCTTAACTTTAGCTTTTCTGATAAATTGAGAGTGTATTTCACTGAGGTTTTAATTCTCATTTTCCTAGTGGAAAACAATGCTGATATTTTCATGTCACCTCGTTTTTAGGGGACTCTTTATATTTTTTGATTCTCTTCTCATTTGAACTGAGTTTTCAGTTTTTAGTTTTGATATTGATACAGGACCTTAGTGTTCAGGTGGGGTCTCCCAGAATTTATGAATCTCAAGTTCTGGGTTCTGTCCTACCTTTAGTGAAGAATTAATAAAGTCTTAAGAAGTATAAGTTATAAATTGTTGAGTTTATTTAGGGGGAAATCACAAATTGTTGAGTTTATTTGAGGGATATTTGGGTCTAGGAAGGGAGGCTAAACCTGTGGCAGTAGGAAACATGCAGTTATGTGGAAACACTGTATAGTTTATAAGTTTTATTTAAGAGAAACTGAGGTCTTTAGAAAAGGACTGAAACAGAGTTGTAAGCAAATGTAAAGTAGAACTTAGATGTACAGGTAAAGAGATTTAGAAAATACACGTGGTGACCAAACAAGTTCCATTTTTGTAGTGGCATGTAGGGTGGCATCTCACGGTTCTCTTTGAGCCTCAATCTGTAACTGAAAGTGCCTAAAAATGCTAGCTTTTTCCTATTTTCATTCAATATTTCTTAAAGTAGCCTAATAATAATCACCTATTGTCAGATATGATTGAAAAATACATTAGTCAGTTAATAGCTTGATGATTTCTCATTCTTTTAATAATCTTTTACAACTTTTAAAAATTTCGATAAAGTCTTATTTATCTTTTTCATTTTATATATAATGTGTGTATGTTATTTCATTTCCCCAGAACTAAAAGATGTTCTGCAATTTTTCTAAATGTCTTACTGTTTTAAAATTTTCATATAAGTCAGTGATCAATTTTGAGTATTCCTTTCTTCTTCCTTGTGATGTTCAGTTGTTCCGAAAGTAGTAGTTATAAAAGCCCCTCATTCCTCTATTCAATTCTCTTCCTCTTCATCAAAGGGTATTTGGACATTTATTTGATGAATCTAATTCCTAGTACCTTATGTTCGTCCATTGACCTACATATCTATCTTTTCCCCTACTCATACCATGTAATCTTCATTTTTCAAATTTAGTATATTTGTCTTTATACTTCATTTACAGTTTTTCAAAATTGTACATGTGACTGTAGCTCCTATGCATCTTCATTTACTGTATGACAGAACATTCCACATGTTTGAAAAATCTTAAAATTTCAACAGTAATTGAACAAAAGGTATTTATCAATTTTGTGAGATTTGAAATCTTTACTATGTTGAACCTACATTTTATGAACACAGTCTCAGCTATTTCTTAACACTTAAGTCCTTGCCTATTGCTATATATTGAAATATTTTGTCTGTTTTCCTCTAGTAGGTTCAAGTCTTATATTTGTTTTTGTGTCTTTTTTGAGGTAGGGTCTTGCTGTAGGCCAGACTGACCTGGAATTGACTATATAGTCTCAGGGTGGTCTCAAACTCATGGTGATCCTCCTACCTCTGCCTTTTCAGGGCTGGGATTAAAGGTATGTGCCACCATACCCAGCATTGGCTTAAATTTTACATTAAGATTTTGGCTCCACTTGGAATTGCATTTCATTCAGAATTTCTACATGTGCATATTCAAGTTTCACATCATATTATTCAAAAGGCTTTCACTTTTTGCCTTTGTCAAAAATGAAGTGGCTAGGGTATGGAGAGATGGCTTAGTGGTTAAGCACTTGCCTGTGAAGCCTAAGGACCCAGTTCAATTCCCCAGGACCCACGTTAGCCAGATGCACAAGGGGGCACAAGCGACTGGAGTTCGTTTGCAGTGGCTGGAGGTCCTGGCACGTCCATTTTCTCTCTCCCTTCCTCCCTCTCTCTCTCTCTCTCTGTTGCTCTCAAATACATAAATAAAAATAAAAAATATTTTTAAAATGAGGTGGCTTTAGCTATGAGGGCTTACATGTAGATTACCTATGCTATTCCATTGGTCAGCGTGTCTTGTTTTTGTGCCAAGATTATTCTGTCTTTTTCATATGGTTCTGTAGTACAATTTCACAGCAATTATTATGATACCTCCAGCATTGCTCTTTCTGCTTAAGATTACTTTCAAAATTCAAAGTCTTTGTGCTTGCATACAAATTTTGGAATTGTTTTTTAGTTCCATAAAAAATGTCATTGGAATTTTGATAGGTATTATATTAAATCAGTAGATCATTTTCAGTAATAATATATTCAGAATATTCATTCTGTTAATTCATGAGCATGGGAGATCTTTCCATCTTCTGAATGTCTTCTTAAATTTCTAACTTTGTTATCTTAAAATTTTCATTTTAGAGGTCTTTCATTTCATTCGTTGTGCTTATTCTGATGGTGATTTAAAAAAAATATTGTGAATAGGATTTTTTTCTGCATATCTGTCTTGTCAGGTTCATTACTAGGATAAGAATATGTAGTGACTGTTGTGCCTGATGTAGATTTTGTATCTCGCTACTTTGCTCAAAGTGTTTAGCAGATTGAGTTTTCCAATGGAATCATTAGGATCTTTTAAGTACATAATTATGTCATGTGCAATAATTTTGCTTATTTGTATATTTGCATCTCTTTTGTTTCTCTTGTTTTATTGCTTTAGCTAAGATACTGAGTGCTATATTGAAGAAAAATGGAGAGATATCAGTCTTGATATTAGGGAAGTGCTTTCAGCTTTTCTTCATGTAGTATAATATTGGCTATAGGTTTGTGGTTTAGAGATTTTTTTTGGATTGACATGTGCTGTTTATATTCCTAGTTCCTTCAAAGCTTTTATTACCAGGAGATATTAAAGGGATCTTTACCTGTGTCAAAAGTTTATCTGTGTCTATTAAAGTGATCATGTGATCTTTGTGATGCATTGCATTTACTTATTCATATATGTTGAAACAACCTTCCGTTACTGGAATGAAGCCAACTTGATTATGTTATATGGTCTTCTTAATGTTTTCTGGAACTTGGTTTGTGAGAATTTTATTGAGAATGTTTGCATCTATGTTTATCATGGAAATTGATTTATAGTTTATTTTTGTTATGTACTCATCTAATTTTGTTATCAAGTAATGCTGGCTTTGTAGAATTATATTGGTAATGTACTATTCTATTGTATGGGAGAGTATGAGGAGCATTTGTGTTAAATTTTCTTTAAAAGTTTATAGAAACTAGAAAGAAATCCATCTGGTACTGGGCCATTCTTGTCAGAAGGCATCACGCATGTTGCTTTTTACAGATATATTAAGGTTGTTTAGATCATGTTTATTTTATTATGGTAAGTCATACATGGCTAGGAATTTATACATTTATTCTAGAATTTTGAATATAAATTTTCAAAGTATTTCCTAATGATTCTCTGTATTTCATTGGAATTCCATTGTACCTTCCTTGTATACTTCTAATTGTATTAATGCAGTTCTCTTCTTTTTGTGCTAGTTTGGTTAATAGTTTGCCAATTTTCTTTTAAAAAATGAACTCTATGTTGGTTTGAGTCTATCTTCTTTTCTATTTTCTACCCTGATGTTTCTATCTACAGCCTTGAGTTTTGGCTTGTTCATTTTTCTTAAGACCTTAAGGTGATTTATTAGGTTACTTATTTGAGATTGCACTGATTAATTTAATTTCATATGACATAGCACTATAAACATTCCTCTTAGGACTACATTTACAGTAGTTCATTGGTTCCAGTAATTGTGTTTTCATTGTGATTTGACTTTGGAGTTTTAAAATTGCTGGCCCATTGGTCATTTGATAATATATTGTTAAATCTCAAAATATTCATGTAGTTTCTTTTGCCACTGATTTCTACTTATACTTCATTATGATCTGATAACATACAAGAATTATTCTACTTTTTTGTATTTATTAAAATTTCTTTTGTGACCTAAAATGTAGACTATTTTAGAGAAGGTTCTATGTAGTCCCAAAAAGAATGAGTATTCTTTACTTGTTGGATGAGATCTTACATGGATCTCCACTAATTTCATTTGGTTGGTATAGTTTATGCCAGAAATTTCTTTGTTGAACTTTTGTCTATATGTTCTATCTAAAGACAAGACTGGGATATTGAGATACTCCCTTATTATTGTATAATGACATATCACATGTTTAATAGCCATCAATATTTGTTATATGAAACTGAGAGGCTCAATATTTGGTACATTTCTATTTACAATTGTTATGTCTTCCTGATTAATAGTTTTCTTTATTAATATGTATTTATATATTTTGAACTACTTTATTAGATATATGAATATCTAATAGCTATGTAAGTTTTTAGCTGTAAATTGCTTGATAAATGGCTTTCATTTTTTGACTCAGTCTGTAGTTATCTTTATCAGTTAAGGATGTTACTTGGAGATATAAGATCATTGAATCTTTTTTATTTCTATTTATTTTTATTATTGACAACGTCTATTTTATGTGTGTGTGAGAGAGAAAGAAAGATAGAGGAGAAAGAGAGAATGAATTGGTGCACCAGTGCCTACAGCCACTGCAATCAAATTGCAGATGTGTGTACCACTTTGTGCACATGTGCAACCTTGCATATTTGAATTACCTTGTGTGTCTGCCTTGTGTATGAGCTGAAACATTGAACATGGGTCCTTAGGTTTCACAGGCAAGCACCTTAACAACTAAGCCAACTCTCCAGCCCTGGATGTCGTTTTATTTGTCCTTTGTGTGTGTGTGTGTGTGTAGTATGTGTGGTGTTGTGTGGTTTGTATATGCATGAGTGCAGATATGCGTGCCCTGCACAGAAGCTAAAAAAGTACCTGGTATTCCCATTCTCTTTGTCTCTCTTCTGTATGCCTCTCATTACTGGCAAATAAATAAAAATACTTTTTTCAAAAGTGGTTGGAGAGATGGCTAAGCCGCTAAAGCACTTACCAGCAAAACCTAGCAACCCTGATTCAATTCCTCATTACCAAAGTAAAGCCAGATGTACAAAGTGTTACATACATCAGCAGATTTTTTTGCAGCAGATTGAGGCCCTGTCATGCTCTTTCTTCCTGTCTTTCTTCTCTCTGTCTCTCTCTCCTTGCAAATAAGTAAGTAATCCTTAAAAAAATAAAGAAGCCAGAGGAGAGTATAAATTATCATCCTTTAGTAGTCATCCACATGTTTTGTTGAAACAGTTTCTTCCTGACACTTCCAGTTTTGTTCAGTAAGCTCTACTTACTCTCCTGACTCTACTCTCCACATGACTCAAATTATAAATGTGTATGGCCATGCTCAACTGCTTATGTGAGTGCTAGGGAATCAATTGAGGGTAAATCCATCCCTTTTAGTACCCCATGCTTGTGTGGCAAACCCTCTTATCATCTCTCTCTATCTGCCTCTTTCTGTCTGTCACTCTCAAATAAATAAATAAAATAAACAAAAAATATATATAAAAAAAACCTAAACAAAAAGAATTCAAACAACCCACTCACAAAATGGGGTAAAGAACTAGACAAGCAGTTCTCAGAGGAAGAAATACAAATGGCAAACACACACTTAAAATGTTCATCATCCCTAATCATCAGGAAAATACCAATTAAAACAACTATGAGATTCCACTTCATCCCAGTAAGCATACCGATCATGAAAACAATCAAATGAAAATAAATTCTGGTGAGGATATAGACAAATAGGAACCTCATCCACTGTTGGTGGGAATGTAAGATGATACAACCACTTTGGAAAGCAATATGGAGACCTACATGGCTGGCAGCCAGAAGAGAGTCAGTTCCCAGACAGTTAGCTCATCTAGTGCCAGAAGGTACTACATGAGCGACTGGGAGAAGATGACCAATATCTTCCCAAGCAACTAGTGGTCTACAGTTCTCAATAGTAAATAACCTGATGTGATGCTCATACAAATGCAATAGTGGCACACAGCCATGGTGGGAAACCGAATGCTCTTGATTTGTCTAACTGATCTGCTCAGTGGAATGGATCCCAAAGTTGGAGCTGGAAATCAAGTCAGAACCATACCCAAAAATGAGCCTGCTCTCCATTATCAAGCTCCTACCAATTGCAGGCTACAAGAGGGCATACACCTATTAAATTCTCTCTAAAAACCAAAGGTTATCCCATTTATCTGGCAGTAACTTCACTCTGTTGGAGAATTTGCTTCTCTTTTTCAGATGGATGCACATTCTAAGGAGAGAACCAGCCCATCACACCTAAAAAAGACCCCAGCTGAGAATAATTGGGGAAATGAGTAAGAATGTTGCTTTCTTCATGAACCTGATACCAGCATAAGGGAGAAGGAGACAAACACAGAGAACACCCAACTCCTACCAAATCAGATACCAGAGACACAGAGGCTCCCAAGACCTCATCACTGAAGCCCACCTAAAATGAACCCAACATGGCTCAGGGAAATTTGTGGAAGAGGGGGCAGAAAGAATGTCAGAGCCACACACTGGGTTATAATACACAGAGATATTGCCTCCTACCCATAACTGAGGGCTAATCAAACAATGCAGGACACATATTCCCCATCCAGAAAGGTCCCTGCGGAGGTGTGAGAACAGAGGGAGGATAACAATGATACCTACTTGACTGTATACACTGAGTATAACACTAATAAATAAATAAAAAATAAGCATGGCAGGATCATGCAGCCAACACCACATCTTCACATCACCTGGGAACAAATAGAAAAGAGCCAGTGAACCTGAGGCCTGCCCCCCATGATGCACTTCCAGGAAGTCTTCATCTTTTAAAGGTTCCATAACCTTCCCAAACAGTGCCACCAAGTGGTGATTAAGCATTCGAACACATAATTCTACGGGACATTTTACATTCAAATCAACACAGCTAGATATAGCCATATTGGTTGGCAATTATTTACTTTTAGGGCCTAAAATATATCATTCAATGCTTTCTTGTCTTTTTGGGTTCCTGATTAATGAGGTGATGTTATTCTGACATGTTAGATGCTTTAGCTAAGTTGGTGTTTTTCCTTTATAGCTGATAATATAATCTAAAGGATCCTTTCTGCTTATAACTAGTTGTAATATAAATGTCCTTTGTGTTTGGATGTCCATTTTAGTCTATACAACTAGGAAGTTTTCTGCTACAACGTTATTTTGATTTGTTAACCATGTTCCAGAGTTCTTCAATGGTTGTAGTCATGCTCATGTTCATCTTTATTTATTATATATCCTTATGGTTGTTTGAATGTCACATTTCATCAACTTTGTCCTCCGCACCTCATATTCTGTCTTCTATTTGAGTCTGTTGGTGGTATTTCAAATGTATTTTTTTACAAGTTTTTCTATGCTTTTTTTCCAACTTTTGTATGGTTTTTGTTAAAAAAAAAAAAAAAACAAAACAACTCAAGTTTTTACAGAGCTCAATCCCTTCCATGTTGGTGACATTTTTATTCGTAGTGATGAAAAGTTTGCTGCTGTTGTTATTGATTTATCTTGCTGACTTTTCTGTCCAAGTCTTAAATAAAATTTCTCTGCTTGTTTTGTATCATGTTTGTAGTCAATCTGCCATCTTCATCCAGCATTTTAGCTATTTTTGTGTTTTTTAATTCAGTAGTGAGGACCTTTTGAAGAAGTTTTTGTTGTCTTGCTTTTCATATTTCTTCTGTCTCTGTGTTGCACTTTGCACATCATTGGTTTGATTTTTTCTTCCCTTTCATTTGAAGTCTTCTTGCACAGCTCTTTTGAGGATCTACCTCCAGTACTACTCAGAAGAAAACAAACTGCTGTCATAGCAGCAATTTCAAACCATACAAGATACAGAAACATAGTTTGCTCAATTACAGCTCATTTATATTTTACCAATGATCATAAGGTAGAATGAAGTACAAGCAATGTAGGATGCTTTTTAAAAATATTTTTTTAATTTTATTTGCTTATTTATGAGACAGTATATGGGAGAGAGAATGTGGGCACACTAGGGCCTTCAACCACTTCAAACAAACCCCAGATGCATGTGCCACCTTGTGCATCTGGCTTACATGGGTTCTGGGGAATAAAACCTGGGTCCTTAGGCTTCTCAAGGAAGTGCCTTAACCACTAAGCCATCTCCTACTAAGCATAAGTGTGAAAGTATTAAGTGAACATAGAAGAAGAAAGCAGTGAAAAGGAAAGTAGAAGTGAGGTGAGGTTAAAGAAATGAAAACAATTAGAACACTAGTGGAGACTTATGTTAGGGATGAAACAAGAAATGAACAAAATAAAAAAATTAAAAAGAAACAAACAAAAGTTTATGTTGTGAAAGTTCAAAAGCAAAATTAGATGAATATAAGAAGAGAAATAAAAAATAAAAGAGCAAACATGTTTTTAAAAACTCAGGAAAAGTCAATATACTACTAACGTTTACAATATAATTATTTTAAATATTTATATATACATTGATAACCATAAAAGACAACATTATTTTTGTTACAACAAGAAACCATAATTTAGAACACTTGATAGGAGGAAACTTTCATATTTTCTCACATTTTGTTCACAATGTAATACATTTCTAGTGTCCCAAATTCTCTATTTAATCATTTTCTTTCTGATCAACAAATTATTATTATTTTTTCTTTTAGGATTGGTCTGCAGGTAGAAAGTCAGTTTTTTCTTCATCTCAGAATGAGAGCTGCTGCTTTCTACCCAAACTTCTCTGACACCCTGGGGAGGGCTGGGGACAAGAGCTGTGGTATATGTGTCCAGACCAGAGGTGGTGCTAGTCCAAGCTTCCCTTTGACTGTGTTCCCGTGGATAAGGATGGACCCATTTTATACTTCCTGTGGCAGGCATTCTCTATCTGCTAAGATACTCTTGTTTCACCTTGCAAAGACAAAGAAAACTTTCCTTACAGCTTGTTCATTTGTTTGAAATTATTGATGTTTTCAGGTTTCTGGAATGCTCAGCTGCCTTTGATTCATAGGGAAAATGAAAATGCAAGCAAAGAATCTTTGTTTTGTTCCAGGATAGAGGTTACTAGCTGATCTGGCTTCTGTCCACCTTTCCAAACATTTTTATTTTGCTTTATAAAATGATGTACAGAGTTTTTAATTGGACTTGATGATAGTAATTGGAGAGAGTAAGTCTACTCCATTTCCTGGACTAGAAGTTCCTCTACTGTGTTCTTTTAAGTCATAATCTATGTTTGTGGTTTTAAATATGGTTTTCATCTTTGTAATAATTTGTAATTGCTGTTATTGTTTTCTCTAAGCTTTGTAACTCTATTTTTTTCTGTTGATTTGCAATATATTTTTTTCAAGCTTTTGAAAGATCCATTTCATTTTTTCTATGAGAAAATCCTTGAAATATTAATTTCAGAAAATTTTTCTAGATACAAATTTCCTTATTTTATCTTTTGACTATGCTACTTTCTACTAATAATTTAATACTGATTGCTGCACTTATGGGTAACTTTAAAGTCATGTCACACAAATTACAATTGGGTGTAATTACCATAAACTAAAACTAACACTTTGGGAATGGGAACAGGAAAATAGGCATATTTTACGGGCAATCTAGCTTCTTGGATGATAAAAACACACTTAAGGAAGTGACACCAGGAAAATACAGAAATAAGAACCCTGAGATCCTTCTTTCCACAGAAGCATCAATTTAACAATGCATGGACCACTTCATGTTGTGAGAAATTCAGAAACAAAGTAAGTGTCTCTTGCAGCGTTGGTGAGCATAAGACTAGCCTTGTCAAAGGAAGATTAGTAACACCTCTTCACCACGAATCTATTTTCAGCACAGAACTATATGTCATGAGAAAACTCTCAACTCTTGATTAAAGAAAAAAAAAAAACACTCCACAATATGCACCTACAACTGCTTTTTGTCTTATCTGTCTTAGAGTGAGAGCAAAATAATACAGTAGCATGATATGCTTCAGAGAACCATGGTACTGCAGATGGGAACCAGGGGGAGCATGAGATTATGTACTTCTGAAAAATCAAATCAGCTCTCTTATTCAGAATTTACACAGTCAAGCCAGAGAAGACACCTACAACAAGCAAACAAAACGGATGAAGAGTAATCCCCAAACTGACTGTAGGGCTGGTTGCAAAGATCTTTTCATGAAGAAGGATAGCTTGAAAGGACTAGCAAAGTATTTTTCCTGTAAAGTCTAGAAAGGTGTTGTTTCATTTCTGTAGACTTCAACATAAAATAACAAGATGCAAGAGGAAACAAGGAATCATGATTCAAACAAAGTTACAAAATAAATCTCCAGAAATGGACATGCCTGAAGGAGAAATATATGAATTAACTGACAATGGATTCAAAATGACTGCTGTAAAAATTTCAGTAATATCAGGAAAACAGTGAATAACCTAAATTAGAAGAATTAGGAAACATATAAAGAACCAAACAAATTTCAAAGATGAAAATTCACCAATGGTAAAGAGAAGACTTGATAAATCAGAGAAAGGAATCTGAATACAAAGCCATTTGAAAATATACAACTAGAGGAGACAAATAAAGAATGAAAAAGAAAGAACATGTTATACAATGACAATGGGTCAATTAACCAGGAATATGTAACAGTTATGAATATGTATGTTCAACAATAAAATTCATAGGCTATGTGATAAACATTGACAGAAATATAGGAATAAATAGCAAGATAGCAACATAGTAATAAAGTTGTAATTCAATAATATAATAACAGAAAACTGTACAATAACTATACCAAAATGAACTAAAAAGCATATTTGTCCCATTCTACTCAACATCTTTTCTCAATTACAAAGTAACTCTTCTTGAGGACAGAGCTGACATGAGTCACAAAATAGTCTTCACAAAATTAGGATGACTGAAACCATACCAACCATCCTTTCTGATTACAATAAAAGGAAATAAGAGTCAACAGCAGAAGAAAAACTCTCAGATTTATAAATACGTGGAATTTACATTTATAAATATATGAATAACCAATAAGTCAATTAAGAAATCAAAAGGAAAATGAGAAAATATTTTGAAACAAACCAAAATGAAAACATATACAGTAAAAGCAGTACTAACAAGGAATTTAAGATTTAAAAACACCTAAATTAAAAGGGGAAAGTCTCAACTAAAGTTCCTATACTTAAGGAAACAGAAAAATGGCAAACTGAGCCCAAAATTCTCTAAGAGGAAGGAAATAATAAAGACTGGAACAGATATAAATGAAATGGGCGATTGAAGAAGGGTATCAAAAAAAAAGGTTGAGAACTTTTTTTACAAAACAACTAATTTTACATTTAGCAAAATTAAATAAGAACAACAACAACAAAATGACAGAGATGGCTCAGCTGTTAAAGTCACTTGCTTTTATAACCTGCTGGCCCAGGTTTAATTCCCCAGCCATCCAGGAAAACCTGTATGGGCATTTGTTTACAACGGCAGGAAGTCCTGGTACTATGGTGCGCCCTCCTCCCCCAAAAGACAAACAGACCACACATGCACACACATGTATGTGCCAATAAGTAAATAATTTTAACCATTAATATAAAAAAAGGAAAACTCAAAAGTTAGAAATGAAGAAACACTGTAAGTGAAATCATGAAAGGAGGAAGGGTTAAAAGAAGCTACTATGATAAGCATATGTTAACAAATTGCATAACTTAGAAAAAATAAACAAAGCTACCAAGTTTCAAGAAAAAAGTGGGGGAAGAACCTACATAGACCTATAACCAATAAGGAAATTGAATCAACAATATAAAAAGGCTTCCAGAAATGAAAATAAGTAAATAAAATCCCAGGACAAGATAGCTTTAATGTCAAATTATAACAAACATTTAAAGTATTAATATTAATCATTTCTGAATTCTTCCAAATAACTGAAAAGGAGAGATTATTTCTGAATTCTTCATACAAGGCTAGCATTACTCTAACATCAAAGGCCCAAAAGATACAAGAGAACATCCCAAACCAACCTCCTTAATGAAACTAGATGCAAAAATTCTTAGCAAAATTCTTGCAAATCAAATATAACAGTACGTTAAAATGATATATACCACAAAGTGCTGTTTATCTCTCTAATTTAAAGATGGATAGACTTAAAATCAATGTGATATATCATGTCAAGAGCACAAGTATACAAATAGCATAAACATCTGGATTAGATGTGGAAAAATATTTGACAAAATTCAAAATACTTTTTTGATTAAAACATTCAATAAAATAAGAGTCTAAAAACTGCTTATATATAATGAAGTCCATATACTGAAAGCCCTCATCTAATAGTCAATGCTGAAAATAAACTGCTTTTTCTTTAAGTCTTGGACAAGTGTCCACCTTCACTTCTGCTTAACATAGTACTATAAAACATATCCAGAGTGATAAAACAATTAAATTTTTTTCCAAGCTAAAATAAACCCAAAATTATATCCAATCATACATGATATGATCTTATATGTAGGAAACTCTAAAGCTTACACACACACACACACACACAGAGAGAGAGAGAGAGAGAGAGGTGCCTATCTAAAATATAAATGAATTCAGTCCACTTTCAGGTTAAAAAAATCAACCTCCAAAATAACCTACTTGCATTGCTATTAACTAAAGATGAAAAATCCAAGAAAGAAACTAACAACTCCATTTATAATAACCATTAAAAAGATAAAATATGGGTTGGAGTGATCTGAGTGGTTAAGTGTACATCTTATACAAGTACGAGGACCTGAGGAGGCCTGAGTTTGATTCTCTCAGCCCATGTAGACAGCTGAACATGACCATGCACATATGTGTCCCTGGTGATGTGGGGAGCAGAGACTAGAGACTTGCTAGAGTTCACAAAAAATGGTAATTTCCAAATTAGCAAGGGAATTCATCTCATGGAAAAACAGTCAGATCCGTGATACAGGGAACACCTGATGTTTGCTTCTGCCCTCTGTAGGCATGAACATGAGCACATGAACATGCCTATGGCACACACATCACACACATACCATACCACATCACTACATACTAAATCTATTGTCATTTTTCAAGTAAGTAGAGAATAAAAAAATCTTGAATATGCTTTCTGAATCAGGAAGAACCTGAATAGCCAATATAACATAAGGGAAAAGAAGAAAGCTGGGAGCCTCACACCTTATGATTTCAAATCATGCTATGGAAGTACAGTTATCAAAGCACAATAGAGCTGCATTGTCAGGCAACTAGACTAATAAAATAGCATGAGCATCCCATGAATAAACCATGCTTACATAGTCGCCTGATCTTTGAAAATGATTACATAAATAATGACTAGAGAGCAATCTCATCAATAAATTGTGTTGGGAAAATGAATGTCCATATACAAAAGTATGTAATTGTGTCCTTATATCAAGAAAAAAATAAACTTGAAATTGATTAGATGAAACATGCACCTTGAAAATATAAAATTTCTTAGAAGAAAATGTCTGGCAATTGGCCTTAGCAGTGACTGCTTAGGAATGCCATCAGAAGCATACACAGCAAGTGTAAAAGTAGACAAATGGGGAGCATTAAGTTCAGAGAAAAGTACTCAGTAAATGATAATTGTATTTATACTTCTCAAAAGACCAGTGTGATTAACAAGATTCCTGTGTCACAGTGTCCTAGCATGCAGGCCAGCTAATGGGGGAACTTGGCACTGAATCAGTATGATAGCTCATGCTCTTCTCAGAAAACATTTTACTTGGTGCATTCCCTCTGCGTTACTTGTCTGGGCCTCAATAGGAAAGGTGGCATGTCACATAGCAGCTACTTATTTGTAAAATTTCTCTTAGAAATCAAGAAAATTGTTCAGTCACATTTTTTTTTCTTAAGTAGAACAATTTCTCAGTTCCCACAGCCATTTGCTGAAGTCTGTGGGGTCATGTGTCTTTGCCCTGGGTTCTCACCTGCATTCTCCCATTGATTCCAAGATGGCAGGGGGAAGCAGATGAAACACGATGCTTAAAAGGTAAGTGTGTGAGACACTTGTCATCTAGGACGTAAGTATGCCTTTTTCCTCAGCCTGACTGGCCACTTTAAGTACTGAGACTGCTCTTGAATGACTTAATAACTCCAAGAAGGATTCCCTGAAAATTGGAGAAGGAATATATACTTGAACAACACTGGGAAAGAGTAAGAGGAAGAAGAGGTAAATGTTGTTGGGTCAAAAATCACATGCACTAAATTCACTTTCCCTAACAACTTATAGCCTATGCTAATGCAATAAATATCTACAAGATCATTGCAGGATAATTTCTTAGAAGAGGTAATTTTATCAGGTCCGTGAACTTTTTTTTTTTTTTTTTTTGGTTTTTCAAAGTAGGGTCTCACTCTAGACCAGGCTGACCTGGAATTCACTATGGAGTCTCAGGGTGGCCTCGAACTCACAGCAATCCTCCTACCTCTGTCTCTCGAGTGCTGGGATTAAAGGCGTGCGCCACCATGCCCGGCATGAACTTTTGACTTTAGCAACTACAGTGTAAATATCTCATAAAGATTTTCAATTCTCTCCCAAAAATCATGTTATATAAATACCAAAAAATCATTGCATTCAATTTATTTCCTTTCCCTTCCCTTCTCTTCCCTTTCCTTTCCATTCTATTTCCTTCCTTCCTTCTTTCCTTCCCTCCCTCCTTCCTTCCATTGTTCCTTTTTCATTTTCTTAGAGCTTAAAGTATATCTAAAATCTTAAGTTTTGATACTGGTAAGAGGTATTATGAACTGAGTTTTCTAATATTGTTTTAATTCTTGGCTCACTGGATAAAGTGCTCATTGCTCAAGCCTGAGCACCCCAATTCATTCCTCAGATACCCATGCAAAAGTCTGGAAGCCATGTGGTGGGCTCCTGGAATCCCAGACACTGATAGCAAGATGATACATTGGAGGCAGGAAGCTCTAGGGGAGTACATCCATGAACAACAGCAAGAACAAAAGAAACCCTAAGTCACAGTCGGCTTAAAGATTCCACATTGAACTTCCCAACCAGGCAAGTTTATGGGAGGTACAGGATTTATTGAAGCTTACACATCCAGGGGAAGTTCCACAAAAGTAGAAGAAGCTGGCTCTATTTCACAGGTCTACACAGACAGAAAAACCATCACTCACCACAACCAGCACACTTAGGCACAGCTCAAGCACTCTGCATACCTTTCGCTGGAATTCCAGATCTTCCTCTAAACACACCTTAGGGCTAGACCCTAGAATCCACCCACAATGAGACCTCCTCCAGCCAGGAATAGAAATATAACTTAAAAGCTTCAATAAACTCTCAAATCTATTGAGAGACATCCATTCAAACTACTACATTCTACTCCTGGATCCCAATATATTCATAACCATGTCACATTGTAAACTGGATTCACTCCAACTTCAAAGGTCTTCATAGTCTTTACCAAATTAAGATAGTTCCAAAGCCCCAACTCTTATCTGAGATTTAAGATTGTCTCATAGCTATGAGTCTTGTAATGTTTAAACAAGTTATATACTTTCAAAAGATAATGGAACAGAGTAAACATTTCTAACCACTATAAGGTATTACAAAGAGAGACTTAATAACTACCAGGCAAACATCAAACATCTGCAGTTCATGTCTGATATCATAACCAGTGACTGAAAATTTCTGGGTTTTCAAAATCTACTCCTCCATCTGGAATAAATAGCCAGTAAACAATTTCATCCTGAGCCAACAGCAGTCCATGGTAGCCCTTTCACAGTTCTGGTATATATAAACATCCTTGGGTCTCCACTGTAAACCATAGTCCATCATCTAATGGCTTCACCAGCATCATTATCAGGGTCAACATACCCTGCCTCATTCTGAGTCTATGCAGTGGCTCCTGGAATTGTGTGCACTTCATTATTTTCATGCTTTTGAAGAAAATTCAAGGTATGCAGGCCACAGTCATTTTAAAAAAATATTTATTTATTACAGAGAGAGAGAGAGAAGGAGAGAGAGAAGAAGCATACCAGAGCCTCTAGATACTTCAAACAAACGCCAGATGCATGTACAACCATGTGTATCTGGCTTACATGGGTTCTGGGGAGTTGAACCTGGGTCCTTAGGCTTCACAGTCAAGTGGCTTAATCACTAAGTTCTTCAGCCTCACAGTCATATTCTTTTTTAAAAAATTATTTTGTTTATTTATTATTTATTTGAAAGTGACAGACAGAGAAAGAGGCAGAAAGGGCGGGGAGCAGGCATGCCAGGGCCTCCAGCCACTGCAAACGAACTCCAGACATGTGTGCCCCCATGTACATCTGGCTAACATGGGTCCTGGGGAATTGAGCCTCGAATCAGGGTCCTTAGGCTTCATAGGCAAGTGCTTAGCTGCTAAGCAATCTCTCCAGCCCCAAAGTCATATTCTTAATTCAGGGACAAAGCAAATCATGACCTTGAAGAGCAGGTTCCTTCTTTTCAATCAAGTCCTTTCTAAACAGTTTACATTTCCACCATTCAGTCTGTCCTGATACATCCTTTCCAATTCAATGTAAAGCAGTTGGGCCATCCTTAATCATGGTAATATCTCCTCAACAAGAGTAGATTCAGCAACTAGTCTTGGTGACATTAATTTTAAACTTGCTTGAGTTTTTACAACTTTAAATCTTAAATTTTTCAGTTCCATATCTTTACCCAAGCAAATCAGTCCATTACAAATTTAACCTTGATCAAACTCTCTGGGCATGGGCAGCATAATGCAGCCAGGCTTTATGTCAGTAGCCCAGTTCCAAAAAAGTTCTATGCAGTCTTTTCTTCCCCTTAGAAATTTCATAAGCAACACCTCCAAATACAATTCTTTCTGCACTTTAGAACTTTCAAACTCTCACCAGAATAATCCATAAATCTTGGGTTATCCCAACATAGCTCAGGGAAATTTTGCAGACGAGGTGGCAGAAAGAATGTCAGAGCCACATCTTGGGTCATGATATGCAGAGACATTTATCCTACCCATAACTGTGGGCTAACTCCACAATGCATGACCCATATACCTCAACAAGGAGGGGTCAAGGGGAGGGGATAGGTCATGGATGAGCCTAATAATGATACCAAATTAATTGTATTCACTGAGTACAAAACTAAAAACTCTCTCTGGAAGGCATCTTCAGTTGCAAGGACCAAGTCCATGCAAGCCCATTCCTCCAAAACAAAATTTCAAAAATGCCAAAATCCACATGGTCAGATTTATCATGCCATGTAGCAGACAGCCTCATATTGCTGGGATGAACTTCCAGACCAGGCAGAGTTTGGTGTGGAAGAAAACTTATTTGACGCTTACAGATTCAAGGAAAGTTCCATAATGGCGGAAGAAGTTGGCCCCCTTCCACAGGACCAAATACAGAGATAGAAAAGCCAAAAGCAACCACCACTCACACAGGCAACCATGCTTCAGGTGTTCCAGGCAAAGCTCAAGCACTTTGTATGTCTTCATACTGAAATTCCAAATCCATCTCTATACCTTAGGGCTGGACACTAGGACCCACCCACAGTGACACCTCTTCCAGCCAGGCAGCTGGAGATCCAAATTACAACCTTTTAATAAATTCCTGAATCAACTGTGAAACATCCATTCAAACCACCACAAGCAACACCCCACTCTCTGTGACCAATTCTGTAGCAGTAAAATTCTGAAGCAGTCAGATTCACATTTGTGGGATGAACTTCCAAACCATATACAGTTTATGGGAGAAACAGGACTTATTGAAGTTTGTTGGGAGCTATGAATCAAACCACAGCCATGTTAACAGAAACTGCCATATAGCAAGTTAAGTTTCTACTTCCTCACCTAATATTCAACTACCAGGGATGGTACACTTGGATGAATACTCCCCCATGCTGTCGGTAGCTGATGAAGAAACAAAGGCATTGCAGCCCACCACTGAATAGTTGGCCTCCCCCTCTTTTGTATAAAAGAAGGGAGGAGAAACAGCAAGACCAAAGGTCAACGTTCCCGGTTGGAGAACCAGCACGGGGGATTCCTCAATGGGTTTTACGTGAGCCTGACTGCAATTTTAAGAACTGGCAGATGGTCTAAGAGCATTTACTGGCTGTTGCATACCCAGTTTTGTTGATAGGAAGAGAAGCTAGATAGGAGGTCTTTGCCAACGCCCGAATGGGCTGTCGGGATTTGCACAGGGAGCTAGGGGCCTTCAGCCAATGCCAGAGGGTAGCTCTGGCCAAGAAGCTTCAGTTGCCCTGTCGCTATGTTGCAATTCCATGTGATGGTGCCAACAGAAAGTAAAAGGAAGAAAAGAAGTGCAAAAAGAAACCCTTCAGTTCTTGTGCCTTGCAAATCTGACTAAATAGTCTTTACTTAAATAGTTTGCCGAAAATTCATTGCTTACCTTAACAGATCAGTATCACAGGCAGGTTTTTTTGCATCGATCACGGTGCAGGTCTGTATAACAGGTAAGGATTGCTTGCAGTGACCTCTATGCGGACCTTCACTCACCCCCTTCACTCACCCACTGGTGGGGTGATGGTCCAGTGACTGGGTCAGTCGTCCACTTGAGCCATGTTCAAGCCTTTCTTCGTACCTCAGGCCCCACGTTGGGCGCCACTTGCCCTGGCCAGTGGGAAATTGAACAAGGATGCAAGGGGAAATTAACCTGAATGAGAGAAGGCAAACAGACACAAGAAGGAGACCATGCTAGATGTTTGTCAAGGCCTCAGAGTCTTTATTTTTAACACAGTGGTTATATAGGGGAAGAAAAGTGGGGGAATCAGCTGGCTGACATGATTTAGGGCTTTGGAATTGTCAGGAAACCTAGAGGGGATGTAATTAGGTGTTTATCTAATCTTGCCTCAATGGCTTAACATCATGACTGCACCAGGTTTCACATCCTGACCATAAACTGGCCTTTTGCAAAAGATAAGATTCGATAAGTAGTCTGCTGACCGATGTTCCAGAAGTACCTAACAGAAAGATGGATGAGTAATGAGTCAGCTTATGAGCAGGCCCAGGCAAAATGGAGAGGCTTTTGCTCTATGGCTCCTGACAGAAGTTTACAGATCCAGGGGAAGTTTCATAATGGTGGAAAATGCTGGCCCCCTTTCACAGGTCTGTGCAGAGAGAAATACCACCACCAGAACCATAAAAATGAACACTCCAGGAACCCCAGGCAAAACTCAAGCAGTCTGCATAACTTTAGCTAGAATTCCTGATCTGCTCCAAAATACACCTTAGGGCTGGTCCCTAGGGTCCACCCACAGTGGCACCTTCTCCAGTCAGGGTTGGTAATATAAGCTACAAGCTTTAATAAACTCCTGAATCTATCAGGGTACATCCATTCAAACTACCACACCCAGCCTCAAAGTGAGGCAGAAGTCATGACCTCCTTCCAGCAAATCGTCCTCTGACCATCACATTTGTGCCATGGCATACAAATGTGAACTCACACACAAGCATGTACACAAGCATACACACACACACACACCTTGGTTATTAACAGGTTTGAAATTGCACTGACAATTTAAATTTTACAAATAATTTTCTGCATTTTACAAAATATTAAAAGTATATTTAGCACTTGCCACATAGCCAGTTAGAAAAATAAAAAAGTGTGAAGGAAGAGCGGAGGTGGGTAACAAATGTCTCTAAGTACATGATTGGACTCTGGGCATATTTTAATATGGTGTGGGTGTACCAGTTAAAAGACTAATTGTTAACTTGGAAAAAAGAAATGGTGACAGGTTTAAAAACAAAATGATGAGAATCATTGATTAGTTCTTTTCTTTGTAGAGAAATTGTAACTTAGGTGTTTAAGTCTTGAAGCCATTTGCACTTACTAATAGCTTGGAGTAGATATTCTTTCTCCTAAATTTAGTATAAAAGCAGTCACTATTTTAGGCTAATTATTCCATTCTGTTCCATATAATTTCCTTGCTCTTGGTCTGAACAGTGACAAACTAATTATGTATGCCCAGATCTTTAAGGACTATCGACTCAACTGCTGACATTTCCCCACAGACTATATCTCAGCACCCATTGTTCAGAAAATAAAGTCTGCAGCATGAAGATACAAGCAAGGTTGAAATTAAAAGAATACTCCTAAGCCTCACTGGTTTGTAGGTTAAAACTATGGCCAAATTAACTTCTAAACTTTCAGCTTGAATACACAGGATCATGTGGTCCCCACACTGTAGGTTCCCTCTGAAGGTGCAATATTAGTTTCCTAGGACTGCTGTGTGGCTTACAACTAAACACATTTTTCTCAAAATCAAGGTTTCAGCTGGGCCATATTCTGAAGGTCTGGTAGATGAATATCCCTCAGGCTTTTGCCTCATCCCTGGAAGCCTCAGCTATTCATTCTTTGGTTATGGACAGCTATCTACCCTGTGTCTCTTAACATTTTCCTCTGTACCTCTCTCCATGTTCAGGTTTCCTCAATATGAGAACACCAGTCATATTTATTTAAGGCCTACAATAATGATTTTCTTTAACTTGATTATCTCTGTGAAGACACTCCAAATAAAAGCATATTTGCAAGTAATTGAAGTTAGAATTTCAATATATGATATTGTTAATTCAACACATAGTATGTGCCTTTTAACTTCAATATCAACAACAGATTATATATGTCATAAATTGCCCAGTCCACCACCCAGGTTTAAGCCCCACACATGTTGAAACACAGGGCTCAACACGCTGCTCAGTTCAAAACTCCTTTAGAATAATTATGATTAAATGACTGTTGTGGGCCAGCACAGGGATTTATTAGAAGATGAAAATGAAATAATTTCTGTTGACAGTGAATAAGTAATATTATAATTACACATGAGATTGTATGTTTCAAAGATATGGGAGGCTGGAAGGAAAGAGAATAAGTTGCAATTTCCACTACCTAGGGCAGTCATAGAAAGCCAATCTGAGGAGGTAGTCTCCTACCTATAACTGAAGGATGAGAGAAAATTCATCAGAAGCATAAGCACTTACTCCACAGAGGTAACTGTGTATAAATACTCAGAAGCAAGGCAGAGCATGGCCTATTTTAATATCCAGAATGTATATGGTCAAACTTTGTTATATCCATATCATAAAGCAATAAAATAACGCCATCTAATCTGCACAACAAAAGGCACCCTTACTAACCTCTGCTAGTCACATCTACCTTCTTCTCTGTCCTTGCTTCTATTTTCCTTGTTCCAACCCTTAATTTATGCTGCAGTATCCGTACCTCCTTCAGTAGTCCTTAAAATGTGCTCTACACATTTCAACTACAGGATATACACAGCTGTCTCTGCTCAGCTCTATGCCCACTGCCTAACTCATACTTTCTACATGGTGACTCAAGAAATTTCTTATGATCTCTAAAAACATCTGTGCTTTGGTCTTTGTTACCAATTCAGACCAATATACTGCCAGCCCTGCCATCAACCTCAAGTATCACAGATGCTTTTGCAGTCCCATTCTTGGTTATACCATTTTTTTTTCAACTCTAGCCTATGTTCATGCAGATTATTTGGCATATTTAAGTTTTTAAAAATCTAGTAAGTCCTTTCACATTTGGACAGTGGGCTTCCTTTATGATGATCCTTTCATCAGAGCATGCTGAATAAGCTACATAGTTCTTCTTAATGATTCCTTTTGCAAATCCCACAATATTATTGAGAAACAAACTTTATAAGTTTGAAAGTATCTCAGATATGAATTCAGCAAATACTTTATTCTAACTAATTCCCTCCTTCCTTATTTAAATACTGTCTTCTAGACTACCAACTTCTGAAATTCATAAGCCTCCCTATCCTACTGTAAACCACACACTAGAAGTTTTTAATCATAATACAATCAGCATGAGAACTTGTACCCATCACTTCAAACTCAAACTGAGACAGACAAACAAAAACAATAATTATAAATCTGTTCAAAGAAATTAAATAAATCAAAAATAGTAAACTGCTAAAGGATCCCAAGAGAGCAAGGAAAGTTAGTTGAATGAAATAAGGAGTGTGATATGAGTAAGGGAATAGAAATACTCAAGTAAACCAAATCTGAAATATTAGAAATGAAAATCACAATGTGTTAAATAAAATTGAAATTTTATAGAAAGCCTCATCTATACAATGGATCAAGAAAAGGCCAAAATATCTGAGCTAGAAGATAAGGTGTAGAAATTAAAACATTCCAATTGGAAACAAAGGTAAATTAATAGAATGTATGAGAGGTATTATTTAATAGATGGTACTATAAAAAGGTTAAATCTAAAAATTATAAATACAGAAGAATAAGAGCAATACCAGTCTAAGATAATAGTATGCATTTTCAGCAAAATTATGCAAAGAAATTCTTCAGAGTTATGGAAAGAGATGTAAATATAGACATAAGTATTTTAGAACACCAAATACACCAGAACAGAAAGGAACTTTTTCATCATATTATAATTAAACAAGTAAACAAAAAGACCAAAGAAAGTATATTGACAGCGACAAGAGAGAACCACAAAGTTACTTATAAAGGCAGGCCCATCAGAATAAAAATAGATTTCTCAACAGAAAATTTAGAGACAAGGTGGGGTGATTTGAATTGATGTCCCCCAGTAGGTTCAGGAGTTTTATTCAAGCTGTAACTTGGACACCCAGCTACTGGAGGAGGTGTTACTGGAGGTGAATTTGGAATTCCAGTCAAAAGATATGCAAAGTACCTAGAGTGTGCTTATTTGTGGTTGCTTCTCTCCCTCTCTCCCTCCCTCTCTCTCTCTCTCTCTCTCTCTCTCTCTCTCTCTCTCTCTCTCTCTCTCTCTTTCTCCATGGACCTGTGAAAGTGGGCCAACTTCTTCCACCATTATGGAACTTCCCCCTGGATCTGCAAGATTCCAATAAATTCCGTTCCTCACATAACTTGTGCCTGGGTTTGAAACTCATCCTAACCAGGTGAAACTGTCTATGACAGAAGTGGTAATAAGGAGTGTGCTAGGGTGGTTGCATGATGAATCTGACCATGTGGATTTTGGTCATTTTACTTTTGTTTTTGGGAAATGGGCATGGATTTTGTACTTTCAACTGAAGATTCCTTTTTGAATGGCAAGAAAAATTGTATGGACTATTCTGGTAAGAATCTGACAATTTTAAGTGCAGAGAGAATTATATTTGGAGGCTGTGATTATGAGCTTTCTAAGGGGAAGGAAAGATGGCAGAGAAATTTCTTAGAACTGGGCTACTGGATGGCTGCATTCTGCTGCCCATGATCAGAGAGTATGATCAAGGTTAAATTTGTAATGGGCTGGTGTGCTTGACTAATGATATAAAACTGAGAAATTTAAGATTTAAAGTTAGAAATATTCAAGAAAGTTTAAAATTACTGTCACAGAATCTGGTTGCTTAAGCTGCTATTGTAAATACATTAGCATTTGGAAGGAAGATGGCCAACTACTTTACACTGAAAAAAAAAAGGCTACTTAAGGAAAGACTGAATGGTAAAAATGCAAACTCTTTTGTATGGACTAAATCTGCTTTTCAAAGTCACTGATTTAGTTGATCCCTGAATTAAGATCATGTCTGTGTCCTGTACATCTGCTATTGATTTCAGAATAATGTGTTCAGTGGGTCATGAAGTGAACATAGTTCCAGGAGCTGCTGCTGAAATGTGACATGAGACATGGTGTGATGACCCTGATAAAGAGGCTGGTCCATTAGAAGAAGGACAATAGTTTGTATGGAGACCCAAAGATGCATTGGATATTCCAAGACTGTGTAAGGGATAGTATGAAGCATTTTTGGCTTAGGGTAGAAGTTTTCCCTGGTTATTCATCCCAGCTGGAGAGGCAGCATTGAAAAATCTGGATATTGTCAGTCACTGGTTATGATACTGGACTTGCACTGTAGATGTCTGAAGTTTGCATGATGGTTATTGAGTCTCTCCTTGATAGCAACTACCTTATAGCAGTTGAAAATGTTACATTGTGCCTTTATGTGTTAAAAGTATACAAATTGTTTTGAATTTCAGGACTCATAGCTAACAGGCAATCTTAAATCTCTCCTATAAGAATATGTGGACCACACTGGGCATGGTGGCTCATGCCTTTAATCCCACCACTCAGGAGGCAGAGGTAGGAGGATTGCTGTGAATTCAAGACCATGCTGAGACTCCATAGCGAATTCCAGGTCAGCCTAGGCTAGAGTGAGACCCTACCTCGAAACAAACAAACAAACATAAAAAAGAATATGTGGATCTTTGAAATTGGACTGAATATAATATACAATCTGAGATGGTTATGAATCTATTGGGGGCCAGGGGCCAAATATGGTACTTTGAATCCATGTCTCCCAATAGCTTCAGGAGTTTTATTCAAGCTATAGCTTAGACATCAAGCTGCTTAGCTAGGAAGTGTTCCTGGAGGCAGATCTATAATTCCAGTCTAAACATGTGCAAAATGCTTGAGTTCTGCCTGGGGTTCCTGTGGTGTGCTTGCTTCTGGTTGCTTTTTTTTTGCATGGGCCGATGAGATCAGTCCAACTTCTTGTACCATTATGGAAATTCCCCTGCATTTGTAAGCTTCAAATAAATTCCCTTCCTCCCATGACTTGTGCCTGGTTTGGAAGATCATCGCAGCAATGAGATGCTGTGCATGACACCAGGAGAGCTTCAAATGATATATTTAATTTTCTGAGTAACGACAACTGCCAACATAGAATGTTATATACAGGAAAACTCTCTAATATAATCACAGGATAAAGAAGAATGTTTTGTGATAAAAACAGGCTAAAATAGCCATGACCACTATTGGAATCAGCTTCTCTTTGCTGGCAGAAAACACCTCACAAAGAGCAGCTTGAGGGTGGAAAGGCCATATTCTCTTATAGACTCAATTTGAAACACCATGAGGGCAGCAAAAACTGGTGGCATGAGTAGAGGGTGGACATCACCTCCTGGCCAACATCAGGTAGACAATCACAGCAGGAGACTGTATCAAACATTGGCAAGGGAAAGCTGGATATAACACCCATAAGCCCACTCTCAATAATATACTGCCTCCAGGATGATCCAATTCCCAAATGATTACCAGCTAGGGACTTAGTAGTCAGAACACTTAAGTTTATGGGGGACATCTAAATCAAACCACCATATTCTGACCCTGGTCACCATAAACCGATGAGTGTCCATGGTGTAAAATGCAATGCATTCAGTACAACTTTAAAAGTCCCCATAGTTTTCATCAATCCCAATGACATTCAATCATCCCTAGAGTCTTTTAAGTAAACTTTAATACCAAAATAATAATAATAATAACACACTGGCAGAGAATACATATTCACACTGCCAAAAGATGACATTGGGCATGACAAATAAATATTCAACCAATACAAGATTTAAAACAAAGATGACAAACGTCAAACTCTGAAGCCCCAAGTCTGACAATTCTAGTCAGGAACAAATCTCCAAGTCTGATAGTTCTAACCAGTGATGAGTCTCTGGAATGTCAGTCCTACCACTCAAGCTTGACTATTTACAGTCTCTGTATACTTTATCCAGTGCTAGCAACTCTCCTTGGCAGCCATCCCATAGTCCTAGCATCAGCATTGGGTCTCCACTGCAACTTACAGTTCATTCTCATGGCTTCATCAAGTCTCCATGCAGGTAACCCAATAAGCCTGCTTCGCACTGCCCATGGTAACTTTCTAAAAGCAAAACCATGCTGTAAACTCAATGGTCCTCTTTCCTGCATTTTCTATACTATATAGTACCAGGTGGGCTACAGCAGACTTTGAAGAACAGGACACTCTTTTAGCATTAAGGCCCCTTCAAAAGAGTCTGCATTCTTCTTGTCCCAATACAAATCAGCTGGTCCAGTCTCAAATCTCTCAAACAATGGTACATGAACAGACAAAATTTTTGGCCAAAAGGTTTCCATCATATCCCTCTGCTCATACCAGTCTATTTCTATGCAATGTAGCCCTACATAAGTTCCCAGGACACAGATAGGCAGCATGCAGCAAGACTCTCACACAAACTGCTTCTATGCCAGTCATGATAAAGTTCTTTCTCACTCTCATAAATCAAGCCTCATGATCCATAGTTCTTATTACATTCAAGCCTTTGAACAATGACCAGAATAGTCCATAAAGTTGTACCTGTAGTACTTCAAGGCATCTCTTAGACCAAGGTTTCAAATCTTTCCACACTCCTCTCACAAATCACCCAACCAAGAGAAGCTTGTGGAAAAAAGATGTTTATTTTGGCTTACAGGCTCATAGAGAATCTCCACAATGGCAGGGTAAAATGATGGCTTGAGCAGAGGGTGGACATCACCCCCAGGCCAACAAAAGGTAGATAATAGCAACAGGAGAGTGTGCCGAACACTGGCAAGGGGACACTGGCTATAACATCCATAAGCCCAACCCCAACAATAAAACTGCCTCCTGGAGGTGTTTATTCCCAAATCTCCATCAGCTGGGAACCTAGCATTCAGAACAGGGGACACCTGAATCAAACCACCACATTCCACCCCTGGCCCCCATAAACTAACAATCATACATAATGTAAACTGCAATGCATTCAGTCTAACTTTAAAAGTCCCCATAGTTTTTATCAATGCCAATGATGTTCAAACATCCTCATAATCCAAGGTCTTTTAACTGAGCCATAATACAAAAAAAAAAAAAAAAACCCTCAAAAAACCCATAATGGCATAGAATAAACATTCACACTGCAGAAGATGGCATTGGGCATAGCAAAGAAACATTCAGCCAATACAAGATTTAAAACAGACAGGGCAAACATCAAACTCTGTAACTTCAAGTCCAACAACTCTAGTTAGTGACAAATCTCCAAGTCCAATAATTTTAATCAGCAATAAATATCTGGCATTCCAATTCCAAACCTCCAGCTAGGCTACTCACAGTCCTGGAAAACTTCATCAGGGCTGGTAGCTTTCCTTAGTAGACATATTGTGGTCCCCACATCTCCACTGGGTCTCCATGCAATCGACAGTTCATCCTCATGGCCCCATGGGTTTCTATGCCGGCAACCAACAAACCTGCTTCACACTGCCCATGGCCCTTTCCAAAACACAAGACCATGTTGCAAACTCAAAGGCCCTCTCCTGAATTTCTTATACTCCACAATACCAGGTAGGTGCCAATTTGTTAATCCAGAGGGAAATAAAGTAGATTTTGAAGAATAGGACACTTCTTGAGCACTCAGGCCCCTCCAAAAGAGTCTACATTGTTCATGTTGCCCCAGTGTAGGTCAGCTAGCTCAATCTGAAAGGTTGTAATCTCTCAAACAATTTGTGGGTGAATGGGTAGCAATTTAGGCCCAAAGATTTCATTTTTTTCTGTGCCATATCCCTGTGCTCACAACAGTTCATTTTTATGCAAAGCCACCCTACCCAACTTCTCAGGACCCAGGCATAACAGCAAGCTTCCCACATAAACTGCTAGCCCAGTCTAGACACGGCTCTTTTTCACCCCCAAAAGCCAAACCTCACAGTTCATAGTTCTTACTGCATTCATGTCTTTCAACTTTGATGAGAATAGTCCATTAAGCTGTACTTACAGTACTGCAAGGCATCTCTTAGGCCAAGGTTTCAAATCCTTCCACACTCCTGTTGAAAATAATCTCCAAAAGGCCACACAGTCAGATGTCTAGCAGCAATTCCACTCCTCGGTACCACTTGACTGTTGCAGTCAGGTTCTCATTACTGGTAGAAATTATACAACCAAGAGCAGCTTGTGGGAAAAGAAGTTTATTTTGGTTTACAGGCTCAAGGAGAAGCTACACAATGGCAGGGTAAAATGATGGCATGAGAAAAGGGTTGACATCACCCCCTAGCCAACATAAGGTTGAGCATAGAAAGAGGAGAGTGTGCCAAACACTGGCAAGGGGACACCAGCTATAACACTCATAAACCTGCCATCAACAACAACACTGCCTCCTGGAGGTGTTTATTCCCAAATCTTCATCAGCTGGGAACCTAGTATTCAGAACACCCAAGTTTATGGGCGACACCTGAATCAAATCACCACACTACCTTAGTGTTAAGGGATGGAAAGTATTACATCAAGCTAATGTTCCTAAGAAACAAGTAGGTTTCATTGTTATAATATATGATAAAATGGGCCTTCAAACAAACAGAATAGATAATGATTGTTACTTTATACTGATTAAGGAGATAGTCTAGGAAGGAGTCATTATAATTCTAATCATATATACACACAACTTGGGTGTACCCATTTTCACTAAGTAAACCATACTGGATGTAAAATCACAGATTAACTCCTGCACAATAGTAGGGGATAACTTTCAAACCAAACTCTCACCAAGTGACAAATTCATCCTGACAAAAATAGAGATACACTTGGAAGAAATGGCATCGTAGATCAAATGGACCTAGAAGACATCTGCAGAGCATTCCATCCAAACACTGCAGAACAGAATACACATTCTTCACAGCATTACATAGAACTTTTTCTAAAACAGATCATATATTAGATGCAAACAAAATCTTAACAAATATAGGAAAACTGGAATAATTTCTTGTATTCTGTCTGATAACAATGAAATAAAATTTAAATCATCCCTGAGAGAATCTGTAGAACATTCATGAATGCTGGGAAATTAAACAGAAAAGCAAGTTGACAAATGTGTGATGAAAAAGAAACCCTTACTCACTATTGATGAGAGTGTAAATCAGTCACTATGGAAATCAATGTGGAGGTTTCTCAAAAATCTAAAACCAGATTTGCTATGTGATTAGACTGTATCCCCTGTGGGCATATATCCTAAGGACTCTACACTCTACTACAGAGACACTTGTTCATACATGTTTATTGCTGCTGTATTCACAATAGCTAGGATATGGAATCAACTGATGAATGGACAATGAACGATGTGGTCCATATACACAATGGAGTTCAGTCTGTAAAGAACACTAAGATTATTAAATGTGTAGGAAAATGGTTGTCATATGGAATGAGGTAACACAGGCTTAAAAAGACAAACACTGCATGTTCTCTCTCATATTTGTATGTAGGTGGGAGTGAGCGTCCATAGAGCTCAAGAAGCTAAGAAAAAAAAGAGGCTGTGATGAGGGAAAAAATTGGCAGGGCTTAAAGAGAGGCAATAGTTTAAACAAGAAAAGTTAAGAAGAATATGTAAAAAGACAAAGGCATATAAAATCCTTTTATATTGAGCCATAGCCACTTGGTATATGAATGCTTGTGACTGAATTTAAAACAAGGTCAAGGAAAAATACTTCTTGATGTTTTTTCACACTAGAAGCTATGTTTTACTCACACCAGTAGTTGTTTTCTGCCCACTTAAATGCAGACTTGCATATCCAGCCTTACCCACCACAGCTTCCTGAGAGAGAAGCCACTCGAAGATGTTAGCTGGGAGCTAACAAGGAGCAGGCAGTCCTTGGCAGAGCTACAGCTCCTCAAGTTTCAGGACACATGGACCAGAGCTCTAGCAAACAGAATCAGAAATATCCAGTATTACATAAGCATGAAGACTGTACTCTAAAGTCAAAATCATAAGCAATTGTGGTCAGGGAGAATATAGTCTCCCTGTGTCTGGTTGAGGGAAACTACAAACAATAACTGAAGGGACACGGGACTTAAAAAGGGTAAATCCCTGTGCATGTTCCCAGAAAGGATAAACCAGGACTAACAAATAGCACCCTGTTATTCAGATAAGTTTATGCCTACTACTGAGAAGATATTACATTTATTTTGTTGATTTCTGTGTTTGTAGCCTATACTTCCTACTATACTCTCAGCTTCCATGAAGGCAGGGACTTTTTTTTTTTTTTTTTTTTTTTTTTTTGGTTTTTCGAGGTAGGGTCTCACTCTGGCCCAGGCTGACCTGGGATTCACTATGTAGTCCCAGGCTGGCCCCGAACTCACAGTGATTCTCCTACCTCTGCCTTTCGAGTGCTGGGATTAAAGGTGTGTGCCTACCACTCATCTATTGGCTATCCCCCAGTCTTTTTGGGTTAATCTAACAAAATACTCAAAATAGGGTGAATTTAAAAAAAAGAAAGAAAGAAATATAATTCTGACATTTTAAAGAAGTAGAAAGCCCAAGATTAAGGCTCTAGGATGGAAGGGCCAATTGGGATCTACTTTCTGGATTATAGATATGTCCTGTCATGACAGGCCGAAAGGATGAGACAGTTGTCTGGGCCTCATCAAAATGTACTGATCCCATTCAGGAGGGGAGGGTTTTGTTTTCTCTTAGGAGTCAACCTTATGACAAAGATTTCACATTCAGGCACTATCTAGTAGGGATTTGGTTTCAAAACAGAAATGTGGAAGGGACACAAACACTCAATCCACAGCAACTTGTATAGTGTCTGGCACACATGAATGTTCAATCTATATTCATAGAATAAATAAGAATATTGATAATACCACTCATACTCGTTTGGAGGATAAAATGAGTAAACCATAAAGCATCTAATATATTCCTGGCCCATTGTGGGTACCAATAAATATTTTCGCCCTCCTTCAGGCCTCTCCAAGTGCAGCATGCATAGAATTAAAACTCAAACACATGAATTTCTAAGAGTAAAATGTTAGAATAATAGCAGAAAGATTACCACTGATATTTAGAAACTTTCTGAAAGAACTCAACTATTAATTGGAAATATCTAATGATACTTCAAAATACTGTACTATCCAAAATCAGTTTTATTACCTTTTCCCATCCATATCCTTTTACCATTTTTAAAAGTAAATTATGAAAAGCAAGATGTATTATGCTAAAACCAGTGCTACTGAGAGAAAATTGTGAAGTTGCATCCTGAGCTATTTTTTCCAATGAAAGTAAATAATTCCTCTTTCAAAGGCTGAATTGTATTTCATCAGAACTAAAACAGAAATTCTAGCCTCTAGCCTTCTTTCATAAAGCTTGACACAAAGGACTCTCCTTGATTATAAAGTTCTACCAACAAAAGTTCTGTTTTTAGAGAAAAGAACTCCTAAAACCATCAGATAAGAAACAGAACTACTGTTACTGTGTAAGATAAAAATAAAAATAAAAACTGCAAGATTAGCAATTAAATAAAACTTTCCTTAGTTACCTTCCACAGGTGAAGGAAAGCCATTTTATAAAATAATTTAGTGAAATTAAGTTATAGTATTTGTTAATCCTATTGGTTGTGATACCTTAAAAAAATATAGAACATAAAATCAGAAAAGGGTTTGCACCTCAGAGTTAAAACAGACCAGAAGGACAGCCATACAATCCCTCAATTTATATTTGCAAACACTGTGGCTTTGAGAAATTAGTTGGAATCGCAGGCAGAAGTGAGCAACAGATTTAATCCCACTCTGGACTTGGTCACAGTGTGCTGCTCTTCCACTTCCGTGATTTCTCTCTTCCCCATGGCCTAGTTTTCCATCTGAATGATTTTTTCCAACCTCCTGCCATTCAGTTTTTGCTCTGGGACAAGCTTTTTTACCAGATGGCCCAAAGAGTGAAGACTAAAATAAATTAAAATCATTCTTAAAAAATCCGTATTGTTTGTTTCCATTATTGTTAATAATGTGTGCTTCTTTTGTTTTGTTTCTCTTCACATGCTGTGCAGACATTCATTCCAAAATAAATTCTCAATCAAGACTATTCTCCTCTTGGTGACCAGCAATAAACAATCTTCAGGCATAAGGAGGGAAAGTCTTCTCAACCCCTCTCTATATTTCTCTTTTCCAAATCATTTATGTTAGAAAAGAATGTTCTGGTAGGGCCTAGTCTGCTAAATGAATAGCTTTCACCCAGTTTATGTTTTGAGAGATTGCTCCCCACAAGATCTTGAATGACAGGGTACTTGACTGCAGTCAACCTTATTAACTCTAGATAGCAGTTACTCACAGGGGTTCTCTGTTGACCCTTGTGTTCAGAAGAGAGAATTTGTACCCTCCAAAGAAATTATGTCCAGTGACAGCACAGGATTTTTTTTTCCCAGCCTGACTTTCAAAGTTAGGAAAACTATTCGTGCTCCCTAAATTGAGACAGTGATAACAAGGAAAAAGCTTCCTCAATCAATGAGATCTATATTCAGCATCATTATTGCCCCACATCTGGAACCAGGGTTGCAAGGCCCAGGGACAAACAGAACAGAAAGTCTTTGATCTCTGCCTGAGCCCTGCACTGATGTCCTGGCTCAGTACCTGGCCTTGGAGTCCATCCTCCTAAGGAGTGAGTCACTCTCTTCAATCAATTGCTATTTCCTGATTATATATTATGCCCTGGAAACTATCTTGGGCTTTGTGTGTGATACAACAAATGCAATCTTATCTCAAGTAATATTCAGAATAAGTGAGAAGCCAAGATACATAGACATAAAAAGATAGATTAGTAATGAAAGGAAGTGATACATTATGGTATTCTGGAATGTTCTATATCTTGATCTAGGTGGGAGTTATGTGGGTGTATGCATATGTAAAAAGTCATCAAGCTATATACTAAAGAGTTGTGTACCACTTCAAGATAAAAATAATGTCAGGAATTATTTGCTTTATGTATGGATATGTCTTCATCAAATTCCAAAATGATTTGAACGTTTTTACAAAGATACGCACAATTGCCAGATTACAAAATAAATAGGAGAGAAAATTAAAGGAAAGAAAAATAAAGACAGGAAATAAAAACAAGAAGCCAAAGTTGATGCTATTACCCCTTAAGCCCATGCCAATAAGCCTTCCTTGTTACTTATGGTGGGCTGTGATTCTGGCTCTGTGCCTATGAAAAGAAGGAGACATGACTCACAATGACCACAGGATTAAAAACAAAACATCAGCTCAAGAGAAGCCTAGCTATTCTTGGTTTGGAAGACTGAGAGACAGTTTTCCCATGGGTCTATACAGAAAGGGCACCATGAAATGCAACAACCCCTGTGCCCAACAATGTTCATACAACAAATGTGACAGTGCTTTTTTTCTGGGTTGTTTCCCATAGCTTCTTCCTCTTTTTTTCTTTTCTTTCTTTTTTTTTCCTTAATGTGATCCACTGGTATGATAACAAAGCAAAACTCAGGGGGAAAAAAATTACACAGGGGCCAAAATGACATAGATCAGTCCACTAAGAGTCACTGGAACAAACTAGGTTTCAAAACAGAGAAGTAGTAATGTTTAGAGAATGCAGTAAACTTTCATATAAAAGAGGATATTAAGGTAGGCTTTGGAGAAAGACCATTGGATGTCAGTTGATTGACAAGAATAAAGAGGTTAGTCCTGTTAATAAGGGGAAAATGTAAGCCTACAGGCAGAAGAAAGTATCTGAAAGGAAACAAATAGGACAGGCTGGTGTATGATGAAAAAATGAGCAGTAAAATTGGAAAGGTAAGTTGATGCCAGACATTGGAGACACTACAGACCCCACTATGAGGTGCATTCTGTATTTTCAAGATAAAAAAATGGAGGCACTCTAATATAAATCCTGCTCCTGCACCTAACACCATCATGACAACTTAATAGTAAGGAAGATGTCTTTGATTGAATAAATTAGAAAGAAGGAAAACAATTAAGAAGGCTCTTCCCCAAGGCCTCTAGACACTTTTGTGTTGTAGCATAGTCACATCCTCAATTTATCTGTACACAAACTTGAAGCAATTGGTGGAAGGTAATTGTCCCCAAGGCAACAATGAAACTACACCCTTAACCACCAGCCAGCAACCTTTCCTCACCAGTGTTTAAATTTAGGCTGTGGTTTGAAACAACAAAAACCAGCCCAGGAAACCAGGGAGGCTGCTTTGGATCTTTCTCAAAGCAACACAGAAAAGAAGCAAGAGATGGAAAACACAATATTTTGGAAATGGGTGGAAAAGATGGCTTGCTCATGGCACTGATGCACACGGGGGAAAGACATGTTTGCACTTAAAACCAGAGTGCAGGGCTGCCTCCTG
This sequence comes from Jaculus jaculus, assembly GCF_020740685.1. Lineage (NCBI taxonomy): Eukaryota > Metazoa > Chordata > Mammalia > Rodentia > Dipodidae > Jaculus > Jaculus jaculus. The sequence goes on from NC_059102.1 coordinate 81,862,918, forward strand.
GCCTCTTCCCTGGAGAAAAGGTGGCATACAGACCTTCTCTGCACAAAACAGGTGTCGCTCCTTCAGTGGGCTCAGGTAATGTTTAGAAGTATAGTCAGGGGACTTCTGATGCTTCTTCAGATTCAGGATCTGAGGATTAAACACATTAACAATGGCCAGTCCTTCATTCCATTGCTGTATGTGCAAAACACACAGGCATTACCGAGCACTTTCACAGCTCTTGCACAAAAATCCTCAGGTTCCTGGGGGTTTTTTTTTGGACTATGTTTAATGTTTTTGTGTCTCTTAATGTACTTGGACCTCCAGCCATAATCATTTCCTCCCTCCCACCACTAATCAGCACCTAAGGAAAGTTTCTACAGAGGCATAGGAACCTTGGTTCAACCTTAACCTGGTTGACTAATAACGTACATACTGGTTTTTGTTCTTCAAAGACAAAAAATTGTCCACTATCACTGGAAATGAATGTGACTGGAAGCTCCGCCTACTCACCTAGGAGGTTTCCAAAAGCTGAGATTCATTATCTCAGACTGAAAATAACCACTGCTAGTCTTTTCAGCTCAAGTTCCCTCATTGGTAGCTTTGAAAAGAAATACCAGACCATGGTACCAATGGGCGTGGCTTTGTCCTTCTAATTCTGTATTAAAATAAGCTGGGGGGAGTGGTGGCTGGAGAGATGGTTTAGTGGTTAAGGCATTTGCCTGCAAATCCTAAGGACCTAGGTTTCAATCCCCAGTATCCAGGTAAGCCAGATGCACAAATTGGCACATGCAACTGGTGTTCATTTGCAGTGGCTAGAGTTTCTGGAGTACCCATTTTCTCTACCTGCCTCTTTTGCTCTCTCTTTCTTCCTCCCCTCCATAATAAATAAATAAATAAAATATTTAAAAAAATAATCTATGGGTCTGATGTTTCTGGCATCAAAACATCACTTGGCTACAAGGCCAGAAGCCTGAATTCACCTTTTAACTCTACCTCTCATTACTGTTGTGACATTGAGCCAATGCTTCTCTCTCTCTCTCTCTCTCTCTCTCTCTCTCTCTCTCTCTCTCTCTCTCTCTCTCTCTGTGTGTGTGTGTGTGTGTGTGTGTGTGTGTGTGTGTGTGTGTGTGTGTATCTGGCTCTGGCTCTGTCTCTTCACATTTTTAAGTTTTCTCAACCCGAGAAATTGGGCCTTTTCTTTTCCATCTTTCAGGCTGGTGTTGAAAATAAAATTGAGATCATTCAGAACTTGTAATCCTCTCAGCAAACAAGAAAGGCCCATCACATTTCACCTAGTGGATTTTCCCTGTGGAGAAGTGTTTTCATAAATCTCCTTTTGGATGAAACCTTTCATGTTGTGGTAATTTTCACAGTTTTTGAATCTTTAGTGACAGAAGCCAATTTTTCAAGCCTTGGTATGATTTCTATAGGTGCTACTTCTACCCCATCTTACCACTCTGGGTGTAAGACTAGTGGGGAAGAGGGATTCTGGGACTGTGTTCATAAATCAACTGAGAACAACTATCCCTTTGACCCTCACATATTACAAAAGGTAAAAGATGAAAAGGGTCCCTTTGCATAACCTGTACACTGGACCCTTTCCATCCTACCAGCCACAGTGAGATGAGGGCTTGGAGACAGCCTAGGCTGGGAGTTACACAAGTCTCATCACATTTGGAAGATGAGCAACAGCAGTTCCCAGGCAGGAACTTACCCGAAGTTACCCAGCTAGCCAATTGGGCCAACATCCTCACAGAAGTCTAGGTTTAAACTTAGTTGAACTTGTGAGACTTGTGGTAGATCCAAGATAGTCAATCACCTTCCAGTGACTTTGTTTATTCATTTAAAAATAGATCAGGAAGCTAATCCTACCTCAAAGAGTTCTAGGGAAGTAAGGACCAGAGGAGAAAATGACATGCCAACTTACATCTTTATAAATTATTTTAATTAATATCATCAGCTTAGAATTATAAAATCCTAGGTTTTAGAATACTTTTACATAAATTTAAAAATATAGGCATAAACCCAGGTGTGGTGGTGCACGCCTTTAATTCCAGCATTTGGGAGGCAGAGGTAGGAGGATCACCGTGAGTTTGAGGCCACCCTGAGACTCCATAGTGAATTCTAGTTCAGCCTGGGCCAGAGTGAGACCCTACCTCGAAAAAAATATGTATTTATATATATATATATATAGAGAGAGAGAGAGAGACATATATGATATATGTAATAACTTAATAAGTAATATAACAGTTTTTTAAACAATGATATCATTGTTATAAAATTGAACTCAGATTGTTAAGCTTTTCAGACTAGTGTGTTAACCACAGAGCCATCTCTCCAGCCCAACAATATATATTTTTAAGTACTTTTTTTTGAGGGGGAGGTTTCAAGGTAGGGTCTCGCTATAGCCCAGGCTGACCTGCAATTCACTATCTAGGCCCATCCTGGCATCACACACACAGTAATCCTCCTACCTCAGCCTCCTGAGTGCTGAGATTAAAGGAGTGGGCCACCATGCCTGACTTTCAAATGCTTTTTATATTTTTCCTGAAATATTAGACATTGAAACTACAGCCTCACCCATATTAGGAAAGTGCTCTACCATAACCTATCTCTAGCCCAATAAAATGCATTTGATTCTTTATTATTACTTTCATTTCTCTTCTCACCTTGACCATCATATTTCATACCATCATATATACTGTATACTCATAGTATAAAATGAATAATGTAATGCTATTACTACAAATATATGATTTAGTGCAACATGATACAATATATTTAATACCTAAAATACATATACATACATACATACATACATACATATATCATTTTTACTATCTATAATATGCCACATTACTGAAGGCATAATAATCATCTTTGATATTTTGGTAAGAGATTCAAGGTAAGTCCAGATTTTAATTTTAATTTTTTTGTTTTTATTTTTTTTATTTGAAAGTGACAGACAGAGAGAGAGAGGCAGATACAGAGAGAGAGAGAATGGGAGCACCAGGGTCTCCAGCCCCTGCAAATGAACTCCAGACATGTGCGCCCCCTTGTGCATCTGGCTAACTTGGGTCCTGGGGAATTGAGCCTTGAACAAGGGTCCTTAGGCTTCTCAGGCTAGCGCTTAACAGCTAAGCCATTTCTCTCATCCCCAGATTTTAATTTTTAATAAATAATCTTATTTTTTTAATAGCTTTAGATTCCTAGAAAAATGGCCACAAAGTAAAGAGAGTTACCATAGACTTCCCGCTCCACATACCCAAAACAACATGGTCATGCATCATCACTCAGAGTCAGTATTAGGGTTAATTGTGTTTTCTGTGGGCTTTATTACAACTTTATAATGACTTGGATCTACCACTGTATTATCTTAAAGACATGTTCATTGCTGTGACAGTCTTCTGTTCTCTGTCTAATCATTCTCTTTCCTCTTAACCTATAGAAATTACTAATCTTTTCACATTTTCCAAAATTTTGCATTTTCAGAATGCCAGAATTGGAAATACATAGCATATAGGTTTCAGAGGTTGACATCTCTTGCTTAACGATATATATATTAAAAATATTTTTTTTATTTGTTTGCAAGGAGAAAGAGAGAGAGAATGGACAAACCAGGCCCTCCAGCCATTGCAAACTCCAGATGCTCATCCCACTTTGTGCATCTGGTTTTATGTGGGTACTGGGAAATTGAACTTGGATACTTAGGCTTTGAAGCCATTCACCTTAACTACTGAGCCATCTCTTCCTCCCAACAATATTTTTAAAAATATTTTATATACCTCTATTTGTTAGCAAAATTTGTTAGTAAAGTGCTCAACTATTGACCTATATCTCCAGTCCAATAAAATGCATGTGCTTCTTTTTTGTTTCCTTCATTTCCCTTCCAGGCTTGATCATCATACCTCATACTCAAAGCATGACAATCCTATGTTGTAATTAGGATTTGGGCTATCTTCATTCCCATCCATCCACTCTAAAGTCATTGGTCCTTGCCTGACCAGTTTTCCCTGTGTTTCCACAGCCATGGCTCTGGGCATAAAATATGAGCTCTATTAATATGTATTAAATGAATAGCATATCTAGTGAGCACTAAATGTGGATTAAGCAGAATGCTTAAATGACTACTCACAACAATATGATGGACTGAATAAGATGACCATTCCTAATTCACAGTCCCTGATATCAGTCTCAGAGTGTTGCTACTTTGTTAAATTCCTCCATCACTGGTAACAAAGGGCTGGAGAGATGCTTAACAGTTAAGATGCTTGCCTGAAAAGCTTAAGAATCCATGATCTATTCTCCAGATCCAACGTTAGTGAGATGCACAAAGGTGAGGCAGGTGCAAGATTGCACTAGGTGGTGCAAGAATCTGATGTCTGACTTCAGTGGCTGAGGCCTTGGCATGTCAATTCTCTCTCTCTCTCTGTCTTTTTCTCTCTCTGACTCCCTCTCTAAAATAAAATTTAAAAAATAATTTTTCAAAAAAGGTAAGTTTTAAACTCTGGACTGTTTGGCTCAATTAAATTCTAATAAAGGTTTAACAACTGGCTTTTTGGAAATAAAAGTCTTGATTTGTAGCATATGTTAGTATGCTAGTGGATATTCCTGCCCTGAATGATTTTAAGCTACCAAGGTAATATCAATGACTTGCAAAATTCCAGAAAATTTAGCATTTGGCTGTCATGAACTGTTTCAAGCTGGCTTCAGAACACCATTTGTTTGATTACATATTTAGAGTGAACCTAGCTAAGCCAAGGCTGGTAGTCACATTCCTGACTTAGCGGCTGAGAATCCCACCAATAGCTAGAGGACAATCCTGCCCCATGAGCTCTGGCTTTTGGCAAGTTCTTATTCCAGACTATTTTATAGCTGGTCATATTCCTGATCAATCAACTCAACAAGCATGCATTTCCTTCCCAACAGCCACCCACTTATGCTTTCAAACATAAATCAAGCCGAACACAGAATTCTTAAGTAAAAGCCCCCAAATATGATCGTCTTCTGACTTCCCCTTTTTAAAAATATAAAGGTATAAAAAGCAATGGCCTTTTGGGAATGATTCAAGGAAGATTTCTTTGTGCTTTTTGGTTTTCTCACAGAATGGCACTGAGTGAATTGTGACCATATTCAAATAACAATGTTATTGTGTGAAGCTGTTTATCTTCAGTGTTTTCAGGCTGAAAAAATGTTTAGAAATCCTCATTGAGTCCCCAAAGTTTTCTTGGAATTGTCTTGGATGACTTGGAATGTTAGCAAAATCCACACAAGATGATGAGAGGGGAAGCTTTCAGCGCTTTTTGAAACTCTCACGTTATTCTCTCCCTGGGGGAGCTGCTCAAGAACATGCCGTATTGGGAGTGCAAAGCCGCTAGGTCAACAGAATCATTTCTGTGTGACTTGGGGATTTCTCAGAGCCAGAAATGTTATCCAAGCTTCATCCCTGTGACTGAGGAAAATTGTATCAGCTGTTCACAGGATACCAGATCTCAATATGACATCGATTTAAGCAATGCCCTGCATGGCAGATGTCGAAGCATGGTTACTGGATGCACGTGTGACTGAGTACACTGAAATCCTGTTTATTCTCTCTGGCTTCCTAGTAAGTTTTGAAAAACATTCGAGAAAAGATCATGCTGACGAACAGGAGGAAAAAAAGAGTTGTTCTGATGTTTGTGTGTATACAGGCAAAATGTGTGCAGGTTTGGGCATATATGGGTCAAGCCTTCAGTGAATTAGTTGCAAAGAAGGTGCAGGTGAACAGGAAGTCCGTGAGTTAAGGTCGAAGAACTATATTCTTGTCTCTACTATGTTAATGCTCTGTCAGTCCTGGAACTCAGCTTTACTTGACTTTAATTTTCTTGAGTAGAAACACTGACGTTGAACTATACTATTATTTCCTTCCCTTTTGTGAAACTCCAGGATTTAAAGAAAGAAAACTAAAAATAAATAACTTACATTTTCAAAAGTGGCTTCAACAAAACATATTTCTGAAGTAATGAAATTATTCAAACAATGCCTTTCAAAATTATTAAATAATTTCATAAAATGATGTTTTTTTTTTCTTTAATCAAATCTGTATCTACATACATCTGGATAAAAGTGAAGAAATATATATACAATCATCCAGATGGCTATGAAAGTGTTTGATGCCTGTCATGATGCAGGCCAAACACCTGGATGATAGCATTCATTTTCACTGTTTATCCAGATGTTTTGACACCATGGAAGCTAGAAAAAGTTGATACTTTGTAAACCACACAGACAAAATGAAGTGCATTTAGATGTAGAAATGGGAGAAAATGAACAATTTCTCAGCACCTGCTCCCTACTAGTCACCTCCCTCATATTTTCATTCTTAATTTCCACAAGATTTCCAAGAGGCATTATATCCAACATACAGATAAGAAAATTGAGGCTTAGCAGTTTAAATTATTTATAAATATTGCACATTTATAAAGTAATAATGCAAAGATCTGACTTTTTATTATGGAAAGAATTAAAAATGAATGTAGTTAAGTTACAAGAAATGAAATTAAAAGCTGAGAAAGATAGCTCTTGCATAAATAATACAAAAATTCATGTAGCCATTACCAATAAAACAGGCACAAATACTACCCCTGTTCTTTATGCCAAGGACTTCTAATCCAAGCCTTCCATAGATGTCTCTAGAAGGAGGAAGGGAAACCAACCCAGTGGTAGCCTGTTGTTGGACAAGTCTCTTGCTTGTACCATGCTTGTCTTTGTCTCTGACCACATAGTAAAAGTGTAACACAATTGCGTAATTAGTTTCTTGACCTCCCGAAGTTGAGAATATTGAATGACTGTAGAAATAGTCTACTTAATGATGCAAATGCATGCAGAAGAGCTTGCAAACATATGACTGATGACTCAATAGGGAAGAATCCAAAATTTGGAGGTTGTAATTCCACGTATGTAAAGGAGGGTAGTTAAATTTTCCTCTGAATACACATGAGGCAAGTAGGCTCTTTCCAAGGTCCCCAACAATGGCTTCAATTTTCAGGGGGGAAATAATGAATCAGACTATTTCCCATTTAAATGCCAAGGAAATTACATTCCTGAGCCCACATGGAAGTGAAATCCAAAGGTCCTCCTAGAAGACTTTGCGTCTTTGAGGTAGAGTTGCTGACTTATAGCCAGCGGCTGTTTGTCAGAGGGTCCCCTAAAGCAGAGCTGATTGAACTTCCAGGTCATTATCGAAGACAAAGATAACCTACTCTTTCCTAGAAATTAAGAACAGGAGAAGAGAATCATTCTTGGAAGTGTATCAAATGTGGACTTTAAAAATATTTTATTTATTGAGGAAGCAAAATAAGGAGGCACAGACAGAGAATGGCAATGGACACACTAGGACCACTAGCCACTAAAAGCAAATTCCAGATGCATGTGCTACCTTGTGCATCTGGCTTATGTGGATATTGAACCTGAGACCTTAGACTTCACAGGAAAGTACCTTAACTGCTAAGCTATCTCTCTAGTCCACATATGTAGATTTTGTAGCAAAGAAAACATCATGTCTTGGGTTTTAAAGATGGCCATACAAGTCTTTGGAGAGCAGTCTGGTCATAAGTTAACAATATTTTAGTGGCTGACATGCAGGTTAGAGGACTGGGAGGAACATGCATTCTCCAGATAAATATAAGGATAATAAATCACAGGGTAAGGAAATGGGGGTGGGAGGAGAAGGAAGGCAGTGAGTTTACAAATGTTAATACCAGAAGATGAGTGAAGAAGTTGAAGGTAATGCACCCTTTGGATATAGGAAAAGTTACTGAAGTTGATCAAAGTAGTAAAAAAAAAAAGTCACTAAAGTATTTGGAATACTTTTTCGGGCATGTGAGGGTGGGGGAGGCGATTGAAGCAGATTCCCATTCTAATACAGGTTGACCTGGAACTCATTATTTAGTTTAGCCTGAACTTAACTCATTGTAAACCCCTCTACCTCTGCCTGGAGTCAAAGACATGAGCCATTACACCCAGCAGTAGTGACTTTTATGGGCTGAAGTAGAAGGAATATATTCTAAGTTAGAAAGGAGCCATGGGAGGGAGGGCTTAAAGGAAAGGAGTAAAAGATATGTAAATGGAGGGATAGAGTAATGTGTGTGAAAAGGTCTATGTGGGGTCAGAGTAGGGAGATGGAAGAGAAGAGGGCTTGGAATGAGGGTTAACCAAACTAAAGAAATCATGAAGGAGCCCTGTGTAAATCTACTTCTTTAAGATATATATATTTATTATATATATATATATATATATATATATATATATATATATATATATATATTTTTTTTTAAATAGAGAGTGTTTGAGCAAAAGCACCCTGCAGGCATGGAGAATGCTGAGCCCAGAAGTCATAGATTGCTACAGGAAAACCCCAGGGCCAGAGCTGGGATGCCTTCCAGTAAGTTGTTGGCCAGGGAGGCCCATGTGACTCCCAACATAGTATAAGCTATTGCTAATGCTCTTGGTTCCCCATCAGAACTAGATGGAAAGGCCCTATTTCTGAAGACACTATGTGCTGTGGTTATATGACACTGAGAAATCAAGCTGGAGCTGAGTTGGAAGCCTCTTTCCTGCTAGCTAGCTGTTATGGTGCTAGAAAGTGCTATACAAGATGCTGAGAGACAGAAGTCATCAACATTCTTAACCAACAGCAGGTCTTGCAATGTACAAAACAAGCCAGCCAGGGGTGTGCTAGGTCTTCTTGCTGCTGCAAAGGAACTCCGGATAAGTGTGTTACTCTGCATCTGGCTTTACATGGGCACTGGAGAACTGAAACAGGGCCCTCAGGCTTTGCAAGCCAGTGCCTTTAACCGCTGATCCACCTCCCCAACTGTAAATGAGACACATCTCTACCTTGCCCTCCAAGGCTCAGAGAACATTGCTGAAAATATGGTGGAAAGATTGTAGGAGCCAAAGGATGGGGAGGATTGTTTTAGAACTCTGTCTTCCCTTCACAAAGTGGCTGTTGCATTCATGACTTCCAGTACCCAGGTAAAGCCACATGCACAATGTGGTACATATACCTTAGTAGGCAAGAGTCCCCTCTCACTCACTCATTCTCTCTCTCTCTTCCCCCCCTCCCTTCCCTCTTCATTTAAAATGGACTAATCTCTGGACAATCTAACATGTACATATCTGCAAATATACAGGTAACAGTGAAAGACTATGTGAGCAAGTTATGTGACAGTCTGATATAGTAAGATTCATGCAGGTCTATCTTGCCCCATGCTAAGGAAGATGCTAAGGAATTCCATCTTTTAGCTCTGTTCTCTGAGCAGAGTTTTAAAGGTTCCCTTCTCCCTAGTCAATGGGCTTTGAAACTCTTCCTGCTGCTGTAATGTTAGCATCTCAAGTCTCTGATGGTCCTAACACAAAAGCAAGGGCTAAAGTGTATTGATTGCATGCTATGTTTATGACAGGAATTTTGCCAAATACTTTATATCTGTTACCTTGCATAAGTCCCATAGAGGCCCCCTAAGATAGGTATTGTATCTGAATTACAGATGAGTAAGGGAAGGTTTCAATAGGCTAATTAACTTGTTCCAAGACACTAAGCTAGAAAGAAACAGAACTTGGGAACAGAAATTCAATTTTTACAATGTAGGACTGCCATAGAGTTCTACCAGGAATACCACTGTCTTCCTCAGAGATTACATTGCTGTGACAGTATGCATGATAAAAACAACTTAAGGCAAGAAGGATTTATTTGAGCTCATGGGGTCAGAGGTTTCAATCCATGGACTACTCTATGTTTTACTTCAGGCCTGAGGCAGGCTGATTGCCATGATGGCAGTATCTTGTGGAGGAGAAGGCTAATCACCTCATAGCAGACAGGAATCACAGAGAGAGCGAAGCTCCAAACACATTCTCTCCTCCCACACCTAGAACTCACCCCAGTGACATACTTCCTTTCAACCTTCTAAAGTATGTAGAACTTCCCCAAATTGTACATCCAATTGGAAAACAAACACCCAGTACAAGAGCTTGAGATGAGCATTTCACTTTCAGATATAACAACCACTCAACACAGGCTGATATCCTAGTTATAAACTCTGTTCACTTCCCCAGTGGAATGAACACTCTATCCAGGATCTCTTCCCAACTCTAAGACTTGCAAAAGACACAACAAAACACAAAATCAGCCAAAGCCATCCTCTTACCACCTACTTTACATAGCCACTCAGTCTCACAGTCAGTTCTGTTAGATATAGAACCAACATGGTCCTTCCAGAGTTCTCTTGTGACACTATAATTTGGATATTTTCCCTCTTGCACAAGCCCAATCATATAGAAGTATTTCTCTTACCCCTTATAAGTTTCATTATTTTATAATTAATTCACCATTCCACAATGAATATAACATATGACCATTCAGTTTCAGGCTGAGAACATTTTGTGACATGGCATAGTCCACTAGTCATATGACATATAAAAGAAAAAAAAGGGCTTATTTCATTATTTACAACACAACACACCCCCATCAGCTAAAGAAAGTAGATATTCACTTAACTTTTTTTCCCTAGACCAAGACCATAAAGTTTAAAGTTCTTTTCTTCATGAATTTTTCAGGATTCAGAGACAGACATTTAGAATTGAGAGAGGTAAGATTTTTGAAAAATAGTAATACAAATGTAGAGGCAGATTAACACTTACCTAAAAAAATAAAGCAAAACCAGATAATTCCAATGACTTAAGGACATGGCTAGTAGAAACAACCTAAAGGCCTTAATAGAGTTGAATTGCCAATATAATCAAATTCCTCTAACTGCTTGGCTGTAATCACATGAACCACAGAAGCCTTTAGGATCTCTATATTCACCAATATACATAGCTTTATATCTAAGTAGACAATCTCATCTTGCTTTGAAAACTTATTTAAGTATAGCATTCAATAAAAATCATAACAAGCCATGCATTTATAACAATGAATTTTACAAATGAACATTACTGTATAACTAGCTTTCATGTCAAGGAGCACACAATCCAAGCCCTCTCAGTTACGTCATACACATTTCTGGTGCTTTACTGATGTCATATCCTATCCAAACATAACAGTTCTTTTGGGATGTCTTACACATTGGTTTTTGTTTCACCTATCTTAAAATATCACATGTGGAATTAAGCAACTTGTACTATATTGTGAGTAGCATTTTTTTCATTCCTCATTTCTTCAATTTATACATGTTGTTAGCAGTTATTGTAGTTCTATTTCCTATATAGTATTCTCAGTGAGTATATCTTGACTTGTCTAACCATTCTCTTGTAGGTGGATATGTAAGTAGACTTTTCATTACTGAATTGATCAAAGGTTTGTTTAATGGTCTTATTTTTTCATGAACATATGGATTGCATTGTTCTGTTTCCTCTAGTAAAATATGATCTCATTAGTATTTATCAAAAATTTCCCAGTGGGCTTGGATGATACTTCCTACATGATAAGAGGACTTTATTTAAATCTTAATTCTGAACTTTGTAGCAGTAACAACTATTTGCATTTTCCATTATCTGTAATCTTTGAAATAAATTTATTTATTTTTGTGTCAAATCATTTTAGCACATTATGTTAAGTCCAATATAAAATATTTTATTAGTCTATTCACCTTCTTCCCTAGGAAAATATGTGAGAAGTACTAAAAGATGTTTTTGTCAAATGGCTAGAGAATTTATAAAAATATTCTCAAGATTTAGTTCTTTACTCCCAATTTTCACCTAATCTGCATAACTCTTGTAAAACTTATCCAAATTTTGTTTTAATTTTAGGACAAAAGTAATTATTTATCTTATTTATAGTGAATTAATTTTATACAAGACCTCTCCTGAGTAAATGTAGTTTAAAAAAAGGAAAAAGAAAGAAACTGAGTCAGACAGAATGAAGGAAAGACAGAAAAGAAATGAAAAAATAGTACTTTGTGAAGAACTCCCCAAAATTATAACTAACCATTAGTAGGAAAACATGCTCCAAAATAAAAGTGTAGTAGATCTTGTTGTATGCTGGAAATTTCCCAGACAACTCAAACTCATGATCTTGGCATCTATATTGCATTAATAAATGAACAGGTATTCGTCCATTCAGCATTTGCTTTAATAAAATTCCATGCTTACATGAAAATTAGTTCTTCATTATAATAAAAAAAACTTCAAAAGGTGAAGAGCTCCTTTACAGCTTTTAATCAGAACTGGGTGGAACCAATGGCCAAAGCGATAATGGAAGAAAATAAGACTTCAGAATTGATCTCATGTATTTCTTCTATTCTAAGGTTGACTTCTGAAAATAGGGCCCTTCCCTGCAATGTTCCAGTTTGCAAATATATCTTCCTGTCTTCAACTATTGACTTTTTCTATATAACCACAAATCAGTCCAGTTTCTCCCTATAGGCAAACATGCTGCTAGGCTATATAATGGAAAATGGTGAATTTATTTTCTATGAGATTGAAAAACTGATAATATAAGATTATAAAGTCAACAGTAAGAAATCTTTAAATACTTAGATTTATTCAGCTAATATCTGATAGTACAAGGGTTGATATAGTGGTGGCTTTTTACATTTTTTTTTATCTGTCTCATATTATGCTTATTCTGTGAGTTCAGACAGTTCCTTGAAATCCTTCTCAATATATCTTTGTGGGTGGTTCCCACAAACTAGTACCTGTGGTATATGAAATTAAGACATTTCACCATTCTTAGCCTAGGCATTTCAAATCCAAGTAATGAAATAGTCTTGGAACCTTAAGTGACTCAGTGTAGATGTGTTCCTTTTTTATTAATGTTTTTAGATATACTTAAGAATGGGAGATAATAGAAAATTGTGGTAGAAGACTATCATTCATGAAAACGAAGTAGATATAGTTAGGGAAGAATTAGAAGCCTTTGGTGACCTGTGAGAGATTATCACACCTGTATTTTAAATAGGAGCTGAATATACACTGAAACAGGTAAGTTTAGATATCTTGAAAGTGCCTGAGAACAGTCACAGTTGAGAAAGAAGTATGAATGGCAGTATTTGTTAAAAAAAATAAATAAATAAAAACCAGCTAAATGATTTAGTTGATTGTGCTTAGTTATTTTTCTTCAACATCTATCGTATTGCTATATTTCAAAACTGCAGGTAAAAAGTATAATTAGGTACATTTGATAAGTTAAAAACATAACATTTTCAGGCTGGAGAGATGGCTTAGCAGTTAAGCGCTTGCCTGTGAAGCCTAAGGACCCGGGTTCAAGGCTCAATTCCCCAGGACCCAAGTTAGCCAGATGCACAAGGGGACACACATGTCTGGAGTTCGATTTGCAGTGGCTAGAGGCCCTGACATGCCCATTCTATCTATCTCCCTCTTCTCTCTCTGTCTACTGCTTTCAAATAAATAAAAAAATTTTAAAAATATATAACATTTTCAAGAAATTGCTAGACTTGTCCAATGGGTTAAGATGACAAAAGAAACACTGATGTTTTCTGGAGAACTTTTCTTATAACAACATTCAAAATACTTTTGGTTTACCAAGGAGAATGAGCGCATCTGAGTTGTGCTTCCTTACTTCCTTCCAAATAGTTTAAGAAGAAGAAGAGGGATGACTCATGACAGAAGCCTGACAAACACTACCTCATGCAGGTGGTCAAGGTCAGCATGAACATGGTCAAGCCATCTTGACAGTACACATGCTCATGGGATGTTCTCTTCCCCTCCAGTGCCTACAGCCAATTTTCAATATGGAAAAAAAAGCAGGCACATTCCAAGAAAGTATTGGAAAGTATAAAGTCATTCTATAAAGTATGTGTCAGCACTCCTCAAAGTTGTCCACTTAAGGTTATCAAGAACAAGGAAAATTTGGGAAACTTCTACAAGGACATATATATCTCATATTTGAGGTCAGGAGAAGGACTTTGGGTGAAAACTAAAGGCATGCAATAAACAATAGTTTTTACAATCAACATGTTAATAGTGGTGCATTGGCTATGGAAATGTCTACTGTTATGAGACAATAATAAATAAGCTGCTTATAACTTGTATGTAATTTTCCTGTACTAGCTACAGTTTTTATGTATCCCAGAGCTATTTATAATTAAAGCAAATAAAGATAGCACAGCAAATCCCAGTGTTGGGCTATAACATAATAGCCATGTTTGAGGATTACAATCTTGTAGGTATGAGCGACTAGAACACCTTGACATAGGATCGTGTGAGCCGTCTTCTCAGGAAGTTGATATTTTCTATAGGTATTACTTGGGTCTAGTGCTATGTTAAGATGAGTAGATGGGAATAAAAAAAAACAACTAATATTCCCCTTAACTACAATTAATTATGATTTCGTAGTTTAACAGTATTTTCTATCAATTACCTATAGCTGAATATAACTGCCATTCTTATTAACATTCTCAACAAGGCTCATTTTGTTTCAGACATGAGTTAAATCATGCATTCATTCATCTTTAGATAGTATCAAAGCTTTATTACTATGTAGTTAAATAAAGGTTTTACTTCCTCTAACAACACAAAGGAAAGGAGCTTGCTTAACATGAGTGGCTTTCTAGATCATTCTACACTCTTTTTAGCACTTAGTCATCTTTCAAGTGCTGGCAAAATAATGTTAAGACCTACACTATGTTCTCCTGATCACCTTCTGTCTGAATGTACGAGTACCTAGACAGGCTAGAAGAAGCTACATACATGTTATCCTCAATTTAAGCCTCTCCTTGAAATTATGGAAGTTCTGTGGCTTTCCTATATTTGTTCCAATGTAATATTCCTTAGTTGACTCCCTAACATTAGAAAAGTAGGAGGGAAATCACATCAATGGAAAATTAGAACAAAGCTACCAAAAGACCAATAGGTTGTTGTTGTTTTTCTTTTTCTTTTTTTTTGGGGGGGGGTCTCATTATAAAAATCATTTTTGTACATAGGACCCAATATACTTTTTCCTTTATTGCAAATTATATTTATTCCTCTTTCATAGTCTATCATTCAACAAGTATATATGAATGTATATGCATTTTTTAAACAAAATCATAGTTAGCTTGCATCTTCTATGCCATATTTAAGCAAAAGGCCTACAAGATCCTTGTGACTGGCTTCTCCTGGGAGCATAAACTCATTTCTTATGTTCTGAGAGTTCTAAACACACCTTGAATGCTTAGTAATCATAATCATAATCAGATCAGTGTAATCATACACTGAGCAAGGAAATGGCTCATGTAAAGATTTGGGGAGCTTCAGTAAGTTGGAGGTCCCTGCCGTCCCCATACTTGCTGCTTTATTTTCTCTGACTGCAGTTACATCTCCTTTAGAGGACTGGCCAGGCTGTGTTACAAGACTGTAACTGAATCCCTCCTCGCCCTTGAACTTGTTAAGCTCTCCAACTTCTACTGCTCTGTCTGGCAGGCTGTTCCCCGTCCTAATGACTTTTTGCGAGAACCAGAACTGCTTGGTATCTAACACGCTGCACTGTCATCTGCTATTAGGCAAGCTTACTTCCGAAGCTAATGACTTGTGGGCTCTCTTGCTATTTCTCTTGGAGCAAAGTTTATAGCCCATACTAAGTGAAATAGGAAAAGATTTGAGGAGGGGAAAGAGAATAGTGAGGAGGGGATAGAGGAGAGGAGCAGAGAGAGTGAGGAAAATGCTATAAATACAGGCCAGTACCTAATTATAATTCAAGACATTGGCAATTTAATAAAAACAACTCCTCCAGAATGTAGCCATAAGGAAAGAGTTTCCACAATCTGTTCATCTGCATAATTAGTGATTGAGGACCTGGGAACAGTTGGAACATTGCTGAGGATGGCCCAGGTCACATTATTGATAACATAAATAGCAAAGATACAGATTTCCCCAAACTACAAACATCAGAATGTAACTAGCAACAACCTAATAGGAGCAGAGAAAACAAACAGAAAGCAGACAAACTCTGGAGCAAGTCAAGCACATCATTCATCAGTGCAAACACCCTCATGTTCCTTAGTCACCTAAAACCAAGAAAACGCGAAGTCCTCATTAGTGGTTCTTTCTGCAAGGGTGTGTGACTACAGCTGTGAGTACACATGTTCCACAAGGCAGACCCATAGTCTTCATGTCTTACACATGGGAATATAATTCATTTTGAAAAGAATTTGCATTGCTAAACATTGTTACTTAATATGGCACAGGGGAGAACTGGCAAGTGAGGGCTGGAGACAGTGTTCAGGTTAGAACTCAGCTGAATTCTATATAAGGTATTGTTAAGTATACTTAATACCTTTAAAATGACTTAATTACTCATCCCCATTATAAAATCATGTGCCCTCTTATTGCCAATTTGAAAAGGGCTCTGAGAAGCATAGGAAAGCCTGAGTAGGAGCTATCTCTGTACCCTCTCTAGTAGTTCCAGTTCTTTACCCTCGTTATTTCCTGTTCTTGTCACAGGGCTGAGATGACAGTATACTTGGCACTATTTGTGACAGGCTGAGTAGAGACACAGCAAATTAAAAGGAAAATGTTAGGCATCATTTAAAGTCCTGTTACTCATAGATGGCCATTGGCTTACCAGCCTAGCATGAGCTCTCCTGCAGACAGAGATACAGTTTGCAAGGCATTATTTGCAAATTTAGTGTGAGCTCTAGAAAGGTTACAGATACATATAATGCGTATGCAGGACAAGTATTAAGCTGTAGATGTACACATAAACCATGGGCCCCGGTAAATACCAGTGCTTTGTCTTGAGACAGTGTGAGAGCTTTGGTGAGTGAACAGAGAGGCCTGTGTGTGAGCACAAGCAGTGTGGGTGCAAGAAGAGACCAGGAAGGAATGTTCACTGTGTAAATCTCCATCATGCATGACTATCCCTAGGGTAAATACGTGAATAGTTTCTACATTTAACAATAGAAAAGAAAACAGTCATACTTTCTAAAAGTACATGTGGCTTTGTGCTTTCAGGCTCTAAAAACCACACACATACCTGCGGTTTTTAAATATCCTTCAGACGCAAGAAGGGAAGATCTTGTCTGACTAGGTGAATGAGATGAAAGCAAGACCTGTCTTTTCAACGGGAAATTAAGCTGTTCATGTAGCACTGTAATAACTGTGTTTAGTTGTAGGATCGAAGGCCTTAAAGCTTACACTTGTTATTATTCAAAACTGCGAAAACCTCGGGAAAATTTGCTCTTGGTAAATTAAGTAATACAGCACTAGCCTATAAAATGCATGTCTCATTAGTGTACTCAAGTCCTTATTTGGCTTCTCTTAGGTGTCATATATTTTTTCTAGTAAACAAGGCCAACCAAAGTCCTTGCTCACCTCCCTGTGAGTGAGTCCACAGGCAAGTGTCTCTCATTAGACATGCATTCGTGATGAAAGCCTTTGTATATGAATTCTGACTCCTGCCCTGGGAAGTCCTATTGTTCCTGTGCAGGTACTCGTACCTGCTTACTGGTGCAGCGCGACTGCACGAGCCAGCCACAGAGCCGATGCCCAGGTCTCCATAAATGAAGAGAGTTTCAAAGGGCCAAGTTCTTGTATATCTCTGTTGGGATAAGGTTAAATACCATTATATCTATGGTGGGATAAGGTTAAATGTCATACATTCCCACAGATAGAATCTGTGATTATGGAAAGTTGAATCTGACAGAACAATCTCAGTGTGTCTTTGCACTATGTTTTATGAGTTTCGGAACAAGACTTAAAGCAGCAGTTCCTAGATGTAAGGATTTCATAGGTGGATATAGGTTAAAGACAGAGTAGAAAGAAGAATAAAGGAGGGGGGTTCAATTCCCTAGGGAGGACAGCTTTTCATTTCAAGCAAGAACATTAAATTATATTCAAGTATTTTGGAAAGTAGGAAAAATACCAGAATAAATTGTAACTGCTTTTAAGGAAGTACAATTGACATTTTTAAGCCACATATATTAACTGCTGTGCAGGGATAGGCTAAAGTATGCTGCAGTGAAAAGTAAGACCCTTCTTCCCAGTCTCAGCAGCTTGAACTAAATACTTCTGTCTTTCATGTAGACAAAAACGATGTTCTTTTAGGATTGTGACTGACAAGTGTGGTTGACTGCTGAGCCAAACAGGAAATGAGAATGCCGGATGCTCTTGAAGCCTCACTGAATGCTCTTGAAGCCTCACTGAATGTTCCACCCAGAAGTAACATAGATCATTCTCTCATGGTTCATTGGCCAGTGCTAGTCACTCAACCCTATCCAAATACAAGAAGACCAGGAATAAGACGAACTTATCATATACCAAGAGAACCAGGAGGAACTGCTCAGCAGCACATTTGTGAAAAGCAGCACTGATGAGTGCCATAGCTATACATGACATCTTTTCCTTCTTTTAGTATGAACTAGTGAAAACCTGCTAA
The DNA here is from genome assembly GCF_020740685.1 of Jaculus jaculus. Lineage (NCBI taxonomy): Eukaryota > Metazoa > Chordata > Mammalia > Rodentia > Dipodidae > Jaculus > Jaculus jaculus. The sequence goes on from NC_059102.1 coordinate 81,881,249, forward strand.
AATTCTTACATATAAGATACAAGCCAGTATTTGAGAACATCCCATGTCAAATGTAGGGAGAAAGGAAAGGAGGGAAAGATAACTATTTGCAGTCCAAATAAAAGTCTGTATGGAAACAGAAATTTCTTGTATGTGCAAATTATTACTAGATGAAAAATAATAAATCTGTCCTAGTGCTTATGACTCATGTGACCAAAGGGGCACAGCATAGAGGACCTGGATGCTACGAGCAATGGCAATAGAAAAAGCACTGAAACTTAAAGCATTTCCCAGTAGCAAAGTCTCCTGCACTTGAACTGGAAGACAATTTGCTTTAGCTGTCAACAACGTTATGCTTTATAACCCATTCTTAATCCACCCCCTCAAGGATGATTATTTCACTCTTAACTCTGCACACAAGCATCCGAGCAGGTCTGAGTCAGCCCAGCACACCCAACAACATAATGCTGACCCAAAAGGTTGCATAAGAACAAGAAGCAAGTTTACTTTCCTCTGCTGTGTGCTCATGCAGTCACGGCTGCTGTCCTCTGTGTTGTTGCTTTTATCGTTGCTAATACATGTGGCAAAACCAACCTTCAAAATTAAGTTAAATCTCTGTGCTCAGCTATTCTATTGAGCTGTGGAGCAGGAAAGTCTTATGCTGTTTTATGGAAATTCTGATTTTCAAAGTAATAAACAAATCTCAAAGGAACCAGAAAGGAGCCATTGGACCCATGCCACGCATTCTGTGTGGGCTCAAGAAACTGTATTTGATGATGGCAAATTTCCTTTTCAAAAACACCCCTAAACAAAGCTTAAGTTCCAGACTATTTTCCGGGCCAGACTTGTAGTAAATTTTCCTTGGAGGGTTGATGCAAGATAAAGGACAAATAGAGCTACGATGGACTAACTACCCCAAGTGAGGGAATGAGAAATTAAAAAAAAAAGAAAGAAAAACAAAAACAAAACAACAACAACAAAAACCTGCCACTAGGTCAAGCCTTTGATTCTGTAATTCAAATAAATAATAATCAATTTAGTGAGGGAAAGGGGAAGGTCAACACTGCCATGCAATAGAACATATTGAGTAAGATAAACCAACTCTTTAAAATCCATGATATAATTCTGTCAAAATGATATAAAATTAAGCCTGAATCTCTTTTCTAAAACCACCTCAATATATTTTGCTAAATATAAAGCTATTGATTTATAAATATCCTTCAGAGAACTTGTAATGCCTATAGTTTTGTGTACAGTGGAAATTTTCATTTTCCTGGATAGACTAAATTATATGTAGTCTTTTCCATTTTAATTTTCTAAGAGTTATTCTAGCATCATATAGAGATAGTCTAGGTTGATTATTTTTTTCCTGCTGGAACTTTAAATACATCACTCTATTTTCCCTTTGAATTCATTGAGAAACTATTCATGAGCCACCCAAATATTTTTATAGTACTTTGCACTATAAAAGAAATGACCTGTTGCATAGAAATATCTCAAGATTAAGTAGCTATATTAGTACAAATGAATGGCCCAATCATCTGCTCTTGAAATGAATGACTAAGGCACTAAGTGAATGCTTTTAAATAATAAACTTGGTCCAGTGACTAACTCAAAGAACAGGAATTCCCAGATCTGTGTCCATGTTCTACATAACTTTTTAAAATACCTGATGTTGGGGGAAAGTAAGTTGAAATAAGACCTTAGGTATCAGCCTGTGCCTTAATCAGTTTCCTCTAAGCATTCATCAAGATCAGAAGAGTGGCATTGTGAAGAGCTCCCAGGTCTCAGTCCTGCAGCACACTTGCCACAGCTTAGCACTATAGGATTGTTTTGAATGTATAGGCACTCTGCAGAGTTAGGACATTTAACTCTGATATTTATAGTTTAACATATCTATTGCTGAAGTAGACTGTGAGAATGCGTATATTCAGCAATGAATTATGGCTTAAAGAAAAGGGAAATAGTGCTGGAGAGATGGCTTAGCAGTTAAAGTGCTGGCCTGCATAGCCAAAGGACCCAGGTTCAATTCCCCAGTAACCGCATAAGCAAGATGCACAAAGTTATGCATGTGTGTGGAGTTGTTTTAGCAGTGGCTAGAGACCCTAGCATCCCCATTCTTTTTCTCTCTCTTTCAAATAAATACTTTCAAAAAAGAAATTAAGTGAGAAATAGACATATATTGAGGACCTGCTTTGTGTCAGATAATGCAGCTCCTTCCTAAAGCACTCATATTTTATAAATGTCCCTAGGCAACAGTCTTCCCTCTCAAATATGTAGGTAGGTAGATCACCACCTTGTGTTGAGAAAAAAAGAAAAAAGTCTTTTACCCATTACTCAGTGACCAGTGGGTTAGGGAGAGATTCAAAAAGAATTCTTTGACTACAAAGATAGTCTTCTTCCCACTGTACTACAAACATAACTCAAAAATTATCTATCCTCTAAAATATGTGCCAGGCCCAGATGGGTTTACAGCTGAATTATATTGAACTTGCAGTGAACAGATAATCCTTATGCTATTCAAAACATTTCTGACCATAGCAAAAGATACAAAGCTTTCCAATTGAATTTGCAAAGCTACCATAACTTTACTTCCTAGTCCTGATCAAGATGGAATAGGAAGAAAATTGTAAAAAATTCACTGACAAATATGAATGCACTACAGTACATAACATACATAAAATAGTAAATTAAACCCTGGTGCCAATTAGAAGAATTGAATTTCATGGTGAAGGCCAGCATAATGCAGGAATACAGGGATAGTTCAACGGTAGAAAACATGACTCACCAAAATGATGCTAAATGAAAAAATAATAATAATAACCTAAATATGTCACTGAATACTAACAAATTACTCTTAAAACATAGCTGTAAATTCTAATCAAGAAAACAAAGCTCCAAGTTAAAAATACAATCAAATTCCAAAAACTACTTGCTTAATATCAATAAAGAATATAATATTGAAGAATACTATAAACAATAAAAAAAAATTTAAGGGCTGGAAAGATGGCTTAGCGGTTAATCACTTGCCTGTGAAGCCTAAGGACCGTTTTAAGGTTCAATTCCCCAGGACTCACATTAGCCAAATGCACAAGGGGGTGCATACATCTGGAGTTTGTTTGCAGTGGCTGGAGGCCCTAGGGTGCCCATTCTCTATCTGCCTATTTCTCTCTCTGTCACTCTCAAATAAATAAATAAACAAAAAAAAATGCTAACACTATTAGCATTGAAAAACAAAAGTCAAACAAACTTTATCATTTTTTTTAAATGCTGTTTAGGGAAAGTAGTAAAATGATCAAATCAAAGGAGTAGGGTTAACAAACGGAAGGAAAAAGACCAAAATACATGCATATGACAATATCTGTAACTCAAAAAATGAAAACACTAATAACAGCTAAATATTTGATAATGTGATTAGTTAGATACAAATGGACAAATTGAAGGATGTATCATGTCCCCAAATCCAAAATTATACCTTATAATAGAATTACTTCTTCTTATATTTATATAAAAATATAATGAATTCTAATTTTAAAAGTCTAACTAGGGTACTTTTATGAACTACAGAAAGTGATTTAAGAGTTTATTTGTAAAATAATTGTACAATAATTGCCAAAATAATATAAGAAAGAAAAATAGAGAGGGGTCCTTTCTATTCTAGGGACAATGTAAAATTCAAAGGAAAAGTATTTTGATTACTTCCCAAGGGCCTATGCAATACCAGAAGTAATATAGACTCAACCATTGTCATTTTAATATACAAATTAATTAGGCTAATATGGTCAAAAGAACATGAGTTTGGTACATGTAAAAACCAAATATATCAGTGAGAGGGAAGTCAATAAACTGATTTGAAAATATATTTTTGTCAGGCACTGCCAGGCATGGTCTGGAGCCTTCACAAAAAGGGTCCTGAGCATCCACTCAAGCTAATGTAAGGAGCCCCCCCCACCTCCCGCCCAGCCAACTACAGGAGGCCACTTCCTCTCCAAGCCCTGAACACCTGAACTTAGGCTCTACCCATAGCCCTGTAACCTTTGGCCAGTTGCCTAGGAAACTCCTTATCAGCCAGCACCTCCACACAGACCATGCCCCTGAGACCACAGATCACCTGATGCCCCTACCATTGCCTACATGCAGGAATAAATGTTCCCACAGGAACCTTGTAGTCCAATCCCCTTAGGACCCTCCTCCCACCCTCAGATGCTTATAAACCCATTTCCCTGACAATAAACTGAGAGACCTGTTCACCAGAACTGACTCCTAGGAGTGAGTGATTCGTTCTCTTTTCTCATAGATCCAACCTTGGTCTCCACAGTTGCCTGGGACACCTTAGGGGGAACCACAATCCCTGAATAAGAAGCCAGAAACCCACACATTTTATCACATAATATAAAAAAAATTTATGACATGAGTTTTTTTGGGGTGGTGAGGACAAGGGCTCATTATCTATACAATAGCTTTTAGAAGAATTAAGTTGGATCCCTTCAGCATCCACAACCAAATGCCCAACAGACCAATAAACCTAAAAAAGACTGAATGGGAGAGGACATACTGGGAGGTGGGAGGGGAAGAGGGAAAGAAGGAAAGGAAACTAAAACCAAAATTTGTTTAGAATGCAACACAATGAAACCTAGATCTTTGTATATACATAATAATAAATATAGTTTGAAAACTATGAAGGTAAGTGTGTTAGACATGTATTACCTACAACTTGACTAGTATTAAACACCCTTGACACACATCTACCTAGCCTGTCCTGTCCCCAGTTTTCACAGGCCAAATGGGACTTGATTGCTTACATTAAATTTGCCTTTCATTTTACCCTCTCTTCACCACCCAACACCTGCTGTTCTCTGTGTGTGTGACTCTCCAGTGCCTCACTCCAATGGGATGAAATGGTCTTAGGAGGAATTTACTTTCCAGATGTCTCTTCACAGATATACTATTTGTGTCCTACTGCAATAAGCAGAATATACTAGAATAATAAATGACAAAGTAGTGAAATTGCAATATTAAACTTGTATAATTGTGCTCTTAATTCTGTGTGGCACAAATGAATTTTAAAGGAGTCAAAGCAATAACATTTCTGTTTATGAGAGAATGCAAACAATACAGTAAGAATCTTAAAAATGAACTGAATTAAAAAAGAAAAGTAAGTGTAAATGGAACTGCCATCCACTGTAAGAAAATAAATATTCATGTCAAAATCCCCATGGTCATGAAGGAATCTTTTGGTGGTTTTAGATAGAACTTCTCGGGTTAGGAAGTGTAAAAGTGACATAGAGACAAGGCTGCTTTCTTGTTCACTTAGCATTTCCTAGGACGAAGCCAACCAGGAAACCAAACTCTTGACCACTGTTCATCTTACCTACAGTGAGATTATAGTTTGTGTAGAGTACGATGTCTTCATGTCAACAGAATGAGGAAATCAGAAATCAATGAGAACCACAACACAAGCTACACATACTTTCCCAAGGCATCACCTAGTGTGGTAGAATAAGCATGCATTTAGATCCCATGTAGTCCTGAGGTCAACTATTTGTTTTGCCTCTTAGGGAAATTCTTTAACTTTTTACAGCTCATTTTCTCAGCTTTAAAACAGACCCAATAACCATCTCCCAGAAAATGCCTAGGAAAATACTGTTTGTACTCCCTTCATATCCCTTCCCAACAGAATTTGAGAGGGATAAAAAGAGCATTTTCAACAATTCCATCTGTAATAGAGAGAAAATGCATATCCAATTCACTATTAGATAAGGCTCATTCACAGTAAGTGTCCAAGGCATTCTTGAACACCAGCTTTATCCAAAGACATGTATTCCAACAATAGCATATTGGTTTTATTCTACATAGGCTCTGCAGACTAAAACATTTGTTGTAATGTGGGACAAGATTTTTGGCATGGGTTTAAGAAAACGTTGGGCTCCTCGTTTGCATAACTGTTGCACTGTGAGGAGCAGATACAAAGCCCTGGCTCATTTTGCTGCCCTTGCTCACTTCAGAGAACTGGCCATGCCTCTCCCCAATCTGCAGCTTTGGCAGCTCTGTCAGCCCCCACCAAAGCCCAGAAATCTATGCTGTGCAAGCTGTAAGAGTCTACAATGAAGAATCCACCAAAGTCCTCATCTTCCCGCAGCATGAGGCTTTATCAAAAGTGGTCACTTTCAGATGCTCAAGCACCTCTCATCTGAGATCAACATAGATGTTTTATTGACTGTCTTGGACATCACCACACATGACTGCTATTAGAGCTATTAATGGTGACTATACAACCCTTTTCTCTTTTAAAATTACCATTCATTCATTTTAATACAAGAACAAGTAGCTAAGATTATTCATTTAACAAAGCTCTAATATGGGAAGATAATGCTGAGATTTTAAATCAAGAAGAGTTAAATATTCTTTTCTTCATTAGGAGCATCAGAAAGTCAGTGATAATAGTTGCCTGTCATAGCCATTATTTCATGCTATAATAGTACCTAAGGTATGTCACAATATTCCTGGTAACTTAACATTTTTACTTTTATCATTGCATCTATCTGAATATCTACTTGAATTCATTCTTCCTATAGATAAGTAAGTGTTGAGGACAAAGGATAGTGGATACCCCACATCCCCAAGTGAGTGACACATTAATACACAGTCATTTCTAGCACAGGATAGTAAGTCTTCCAATAGCTGTCCAAGCAAGGTGTTAGAATAGTCAACCCACTCACAGAAGTGGTAGATTTGAGTGAAGAACTCAAATCCTTCTTTAAAAAAAGACACTTAACTGGAGTCCGAAGAACAAATGACAAGTTTTCTGTATAGGGACACATTTCTGTAGTTTTAGATTAAAATATCACTTAAAAATCAATAAGACTAGTATACTTGCCTAACAATATCACACAGCCTGAAATATCTTGGGATCTAGCTTAGTCTATTCTTTGATCTACTAAGCTATTCCCAAATACTGTTTGCAAATATCACTTAAGTTGAGTAGTCTTGTTTAAAGAGACACCATTCACAACTCTTTCTTCTCCAATTATTTTATTATTATTGATAAATTTTATCTTCTCCAGTTCCAAGATTATCAGTAACACTAAAATGACAAGGCATATAGCTGCAGATTGTGTGTGTGTGTGTGTGTGTGTGTGTGTGTGTGTGTGTGTGTGTAGACATTTAACATTTAAATAAAAAAAAGTTTTTCCAAGGTCAAAGGAAAAGCTATTTTGTCATGACTTAGAACCATAGAATTTCTGAAAAGAATGACAGATTTCATTTGTTTTCTACCTCTCTTCCCTCATCCTACCAAAAAGGAGACACAACATGTTTATTTGTTGTTTAAATTTGTCCATGGGATCATCTGTCCAGGAACACTCAGTTCTTTCTGCAGATTGAGAGCACTGTTGTCCTGGGAACTATTGGGTCCAGGGCAACATATGAAGGAGAGATGTGAAAGTAGCCTGATAGATGGCCCATGACATGCATGTTCTCTCTGTGCAGCCCTATGTGTTCACTATTTCATATTTCATAAAACAACTTTTACAGCAAACTTTTGCATCCTGGTGGATAAAATCCTGGGATTTGGAATAAGTGAAAGGAGAAATTAAATCTTGTGTGTCTTGTTAATTGTACATTTGTCAATAATTTACAAAACTTGAGTTGGTCTGTTTTCCTTCCCTGTAGAGTACAGGTAAAGCCTCATCCATCAGGTTCTCAAGGTCAGTACATGAAAACATTTGTATACAGTGCAGGCTATGACAACTGGTATGTAGCAAGTACTTACTGAATAAATGTTTTAACAAGTATTTGGCTCATAATTCCATACTTTTGGGGAAGAGAAACAATCCAGCATATCTCCAACTTATATTTTGAAAGCTGGGAGCCTAGCAGACTTTTGCCTTTCCTATAATATTTTTATTCTCATTGATTATTTTCTCATGAATAAGTTTTTTGTTTGTTTGGTTGCTTTTATTTTGGGATTTGTTTTTTCTTTAGAAACCCAAGCTGGCATGAACCCATAATCCCCTGCCTACACTTTCAGAGGTCTATGGTTATAGATATGTATCAGCATATCCAAACTAATAAACAAAAATGTTTTAAGGCCCCTCGTAGTATCATTCTTTGAATGGAACCAACTTACATGCTGTATTTATGAATGCCTGTAAATTTCTCCTTGAGGATAATATTAGACTCTAAAATCAGTCTTTGAGAACTCAGTGAGTGATGGGAAGGATGCAGAAAATAGTCCGAATGGTTTGTGCAATCAAAAAACAGTGACTCCTTCTCCTTTGCTTCATGCAGGGCATGAATTGATCCTTCTCTTCCTCTTCATCCCCTATACCCTAAACAGATTTCCTAAAAGCCCTTCTGGTTAAGTTCTCATTCCCTTGGCAAGGCAACTTGTACACTGAGCCAGTCAGCTGTCTCATTGAGATTCTCTGCCAGGTGGACAGCTTTGATGGCAAGGAGGTGGCGTTCCGCCCAGTTAAGCAGCTTTCAAGCCTCAAGCCATAAAGATGAGCTCCTGGCCCTCCTTCCTCCAGGAGGATACTGCAGACATATTGCCTGCCCTTGGAAGTGTGGCTTTCCTGTGGTGCAAATTATTGAGCTATGCAGAACACCTTACTTACTGTTCTCTCCTCTGAGCAGTGGAGATGAGACCTTGTCCAGTTCCTTGCGTCAGCTTTTCTCGGCTGAAGGTGCTGTTCAAGTAATTAGCTGGAGTTGAAAGCAAGCAGTAAAGTAGAGGAATAAGTGCTATGATTTCAGTTGATGCTGATCTTTCCATTCCCCAGAAGAAGAAAAAAATCATGTGCTATGAAACATTAAGGAAATCAAAGACCCTATATTTCTCAATAAGTCCTCCTCTTTAAAATAGACTCTGCATATCCTTTCATATAAATAAAGCAACAGCTATTAAACTTTGAGCAATTATGCTATGTTCTAACCCATTTCATAGACATAAATATTAAGAACAAAGATTTAAACAAAGAGGAATATTTTTTTCTTATAATTTACATAGAATGTGCTATTTTAGAAATACAGATAGTTAATAAAATCAGCCTATGTGTCATGAGTCAGAGAAGCACATGGAAGAGACCTGTATAGTGGCTCACACACAAAGAGCAGTGTTGCAGTCCGGTTCACATTGCTGGTAGAAATCACCCAACCAAGAGTAGCTTCTGGGAAAAGGAGGTTTATTTGGCTTACAGGCTCGAGGGGAAGCTTCATGATGGCAGGGGAAAACGATGGCATGAGCAGAGGGTGGACATCACCCTCTGGCCAACATAAGGTGGACACAGCAACAGGAGGGTGTGCCAAACACTGGCATGGCTATACAGCCCATAAGCCCGCCCCCAACAATACACTCCCTCCAGGAGGCATTAATTCCCAAATATCCATCAGCTGGGAACCTAGCATTCAAAACACCTAAGTTTATGGGGGACACCTGAATCAAACCACCACAAGCAGGCAGGTGGATATTTTCAAGAAGATCTTGTTTGGAGTGGGCTCTGCATTGTCTGTAACACAAAGAGGCAAGGAGGAGTGGCTTCACCCCATGTATAAAGATTTGCAAGGAGCATAAGACCTCACTAGCTTGTGAAGTGTCCTGTATACAGCCACAAATCTCCAAGGCAGAAATAAGTCATCTAGCCATTTGGCTGGAGAGGTAAGAAAGATTTGTTGCTCCACGAGGGTCAGTGGCATGCCTGGAGAGTGAGGAGCTGAATTAAGCAATGCTGTGGGACAATGGGAAAAGGGCATATGAGACATTTAAAGCTTGCCTATGAGGCACCCTAAAAAGGGCTGTGGGACGGGTAGGACAGTCAATGTGGAGGACCATGAGAAAAGCAAGGTGGGTAATGACTGCCAAAATGCAGATTGCAAAAACAGAGGTTGTGTGCTCGGATAGCTAAACTCAAAATGGAAGGTAAGGTTTAGGGAACACCTGAGTCACAAGGCACTGGAGAGGGTAAAATAAAGACTGACCTTAATCTTCTACAGCATCTCTCTCTCTCTCTTCTCTCTAACTCTTTTATATTAGTTATCTTTTTCTTTATTCTTTTAGTGGGCACTGACCTGTAACTCCCAGTACCAGCAAGTGGCTATCATCCACATTGAGCTTTTGATCAGAGAGACATACAAGGTTTCCTAAAAGAATAACAGATTTCTGTAAGAGTACTTGGTAACCCACCAAAGGTTAGTGGTAAGACCCTACTGCTGAAGACACTATATGCGGTTGACACGTAAAATGGAATAACATGGCTGGAAGCTGGAAGAGAGTCAGTCCCCAGACTGCCAACATGTCTACTGCCAGAGGGTGCTGCATGGGTGACTGGAGAAAAATGATCAATATCTATGCAAGCAACTCATGGTCTAACTTACTTAATAGCAAATAACCTGTTGTGATGCTCACAGAAGTGCAGTAGTAGTGCACAGCCACGGTGGGAAACCAGCTGCTCTTGATTTGGCTAACTGATCTGCTCAGTGGAACAGGACCCATCTCTGGAGCAGAGAAACAGGTCAAAACAATATCCAAACATGAGCCCGCTCTCCATTATCAAGCTACCACCAATCATTGGCTACAAGAAGGCCTGAGCCTATTAAATTCTCTATTAAAAAATAAGGGTTATCCCATTTATCTGGTGCTAACTTTATTCTCCATTGGGGAATCTATTTCTCTTTTTCAGATAGACGCAGACCCTAAGGAGAGAACTACCCATCATACCTCAAAAGGGCCCCAGCTGAAACTAAGAATAATTGGCGAAACCATCAAGGGTGCTGTTTTCTTGGTGAACCTGATACCAGCACAAAGGTGGAGGAGATCAACACAGAGAATAATCAATTCCTACCAAATCAGATATCCAGAGACACAGATGCTCCCAACACTTCATCACTGAAGCAGACCCAAAATGAACCCAACATGGCTCAGGGAAATTTTGCAGAAGAGGGGTGGAAAGAATGTCAGAGCTACATGTTGGGTCATGGTACATAGAGACATTTCTCCTACCCATAACTGTGGGCCAACTCCACAATGCATGAACCATATACCTCAACAAGGAGGGGCCAGAGGGAGGGGATAGGACATGGAAGAGGCTAACAATGGTACCAACTTGACTGTACTCACTGAGTACAAAACTAACTAATTAAAAAAAATTAAGGTAAGTGGGGAAATTCTCCCCAAGTACTGCATATACTTGTATGAAGAAGTCCTTAATCCAATACTGTGAATACACATCCATGCAAAACTTTTAAAATAAAAATATATAAATAAGTGTTCCACAGTGAATGAGCTTTCAAATTCTTCTAAAAGCACCAGCCTAATCAGAAGGCTGTGCCACTGTCATGCTTGTTCTCTGTGCCTCTCATCTCCTCAGAGGAAGCAGAACAAAAGAAGGGGGAAAAAGAGGGAAAGAAAGGTACACACTACATCTCCCAGTGTGGCTTGGGAGTTCAGCCATAGTTGTTTGTAGATGTCTAGATGAACAACCAATGGAGAGTTCTTATTTTTCACTTAAGATCAAAGTATTGTTTACTATATTACATATATTCCCTTTTTGAGTTGACAGTGGTCTATAAGTCTTTAAAGTTTTTTCTTTGTCTCAATAGTGACACAAAATGTCAAAGTGTTTTAGGTATAATAATTGAATCCAAATAAGTGGTAAAAAAGACAAAGGGAAGAGACATAAAAATTGTCTTTATCACTTCTGCTGTTGCAACTCAAAAGGCAGCTATGCCACAGCAATGAATGGCTGTAACTATGCTAGCATTTCACTGTAGTACAAATAGAGAGAGTAGACTAACTGGACCCATAGGCTGGAGTTTGCCAACTCCTACCCTTGGAAAACTGAGTCATGTTTAACGGCTATATACAGTTCTGTTCTCCTGTTTGAACCAACTCTTGCAATCACTCACGACTGATATGCATTTATATTGTTTCTAAATTCTGCTTTAAAGACATTGCTTTGAGGGCTAAAGAGATGGCTTAGCAGTTAAGGCTCCTGCCTGCAAAGTGAAAGGACCTTGGTTTGATTCCCCAGGACCCATGTAAGTCAGATGTACAAGGTGGCACATGAATCTGTAATTCGTTTGCAATGGCTGGAAGCCCTGGCATGCCCATTCTCTCTCTCTCTCTCTCTTTCCCTCTCTCAAATAAATAAATAAAATAAAATATTTTTTTAAATGTAGCTTTGATGTACACCTTGTATGTACAAATTTATGCCCATCTTAATCACTTAGGGTATGTTTCTAAAGTGCCATTCTTAAATATTAAGGGCGTTAGGAGAAAATTGCCAATTTTCTCTTAAGCAGTGTTGTACATTTCTACTCTGCGCAATAGAATCAGAAGGTGTCCATTTCCTTCCACAGAGGATGTAATGGGGAACATAATATACATGTTGACCTAAAGCAACTGATAGGAAGAAAAATTTTATTTGGCTTAGTCTTGAGGGCAAGTTTCATAATGGCAGGGAATAGAGAAGAGGTAGACATCACTTTCTTGCCAACATCAGGTGGACAACAGCAGCAGGAGGGTAAGATGAACTCTTGCAAATGGGAGGTGGCTATAATGCCCCTCCTCCGGCAGGGCTCCACTGCCCAAATTGCCATTAGCTGGGAACCAAGCATTCAAAATACATGAATTTTATGGGGGACAACTAATTCAAACCACACAATATAAATCCCCAAAAATGTTAAAGTAAGGAAAAGGAAGGCAGGAAGACTCTGTGCCAAAGGTGTTTTAATAGTGGCAGTATTTGTTCCAGAAGACAGTGAGATCTAACTCTACTGGCCGCTACTACCTCAGAGACATACTGAGAACAGATTACTATTCACCTCAGAAGTCTCTGGCTACTGCCTGGCACCATATTTTCTTGATTCTGTTTCCAAGGGCTGCCATGATGCCTAGCAGAATGCGCTAGTGAACCAAACAGGGAGCAGGCATGCACAGCCTATGCTAGCCCAACTCTCACCTTGTCGCACAGTGTGACCCTGGGCAAGGCCCTGAACCTCAGCTGTGTGACAGCTTCTGTGCAGAGAAATGTGACAGCAACCCCCAGGAAGGATGCAGAAACTAAATGATTACACTCCTCCCTGCAAATATCAGGTGTTACTGAAGAGTTTTCTGACATCATAGCAAGGGATGAGAGATATAAACTCTTCCTATCTCAAGTTAAACATGGCTATACTTCATACAAAGGCTTTAATCTCTTGGAATCTTATTGCTCAATCTTCTCTGAACTAAGAGATAATTCATATTTTTCTAACCAGTCTGTGTTATGATATATTCCTTCTGGACTCATGGGAGGTGTACAACTTTACCCCAGTGGTGATACTCTGTCCTCAGTATTATCAAACATTCCCCTTTGTAGTGCTTGATGCTTGCTAGTCCTTGCTCTGGTGGTTATTGGCTCCATACCCCAGCTAGAGATCATTCTCTACCCTCTGAGTCTGATATCCACTTAGTACTTCATGGCTTGACTCATCCTCTGAATTTGGATACTGTGACTTAAGTCTCACCCATTTCAACCCTTCACCTAATCCTACAGATGCTGGGGTAATGTTATTTCCCTCCTCTGTCAATGCACAATGGCTGTGTATGACCAAACAATTACCTCCAAATATGAAATCACAGTTCAGGGGAGTACCAAATTTAAAAACATCTTCAATTTTTTTTATGCCTGGAATAAACCTAAGCATGTTGACTACACATTGGCTTGATATTATTGCTACACCATACCCACTGTGCATTCTATTTTCTTTGAAGATATTGAGAGCCATATATCTGGGGGAAATTATTACATCCAAATTGCCCATGTCCTATTCCATTCTATATATCAAGATTTCCTCATAAAACATGTTCTATTATCTCACTCTTTTTCTCTAAGATCCTTCGTTCCTTCATAACTGCCTATCATTGCTTATCAAACAAATTTCATCCCTTAAGCATAGCACTGAATAATCCCAAACCTATACAACCCAAGTGAGCCCAGAATTCACTTTTAAAAAGTTTCACAAAGGCCAAAATACAAAGATGTGTTTAATATCCATTAGTCATCAGGTGAATTTAAATTGAAACCTTAGTGAGATGCAACTTGACAGCTAGTAAAATGGTTAAAATAAAAGGCTGACAGCAGCATTACCTCACACTGCTATCTCTGCCTCCGAGCATTTCTCTGTGTAAATCTCATGCTCCAGCCAAAGTAGATGACCCTTGTGCTGCTCTGGGGAGTCCTCATAACCCAGCCTCTGTATTCTGGGCTCATATCCATCTGAAATGTCTTGCTGAAGTCAGCATAGTACTGCCTCCCAAAATGGACACCTCGGTTTCCAGAGCCAGTGGATAGTTTATGTCCTGATAAAGGGAAATTGAGACAGAAATGAGAATTAAGGTTACCAATCAGCTACTTAAAAATAGGAGTTGTTCTAGATTATCTGGGTGGGCTTAGCATACTCACAGCTTCCCTTACACTGTTGGTTCTATGAAATCACTCATATTCTACATCATCTGACCACTTCTCTATCCCCAATCAGCTACACAGAAATGGACTGAGAATGGACATCTGATCCAGAGATAGTCAGTCTATGAGTTACTTGGGGTTGTCCTGGTGTGAAAGGATGTGCTGAGCAATCAGGTGAGCTGTGCTTTGGAAACATCAGTATTTATTAGAGATAGTAACCAAGTTAGGACAGCTATTCTGCAAATCAAAGAAACTGGTAAGAGATCAGTGAGTAAAGTGGAGATGAAAGGAGGCAGGAGGCAGTATATACCTAGCATATATTCTCACCAATTCATATATATGGAGAGAGACCAGTTATTCCTTAACCTATAAAAATCATATCTCTCTCATTATCCATCCCTTTCTCTCTCCTATTACACATGCCAAATACTTCTGTTGTCTGCCAGCACCCCACACTGTCCCTGGAGATATATCTTTCCCTCTATGGTTCAAACAGCCTCCATAGCCCCACTTTCACTTTACCATCTCTTGTTTGAACACTTTCAACATTCTTTCAATTCATCTTTGAAGCCTTGTGACAAATTGTCATCTATTCTTCACACCTCTTTCCAGCCTATATTGTAAGACATATCCAAAACACCCCACCTTCCTCCCTAACCCCATTTGGTCTTCTTTGCAGGATGAAGTCCAGCATGTTCAACAGGACCTGCAGGGCATTCTGCTATCTGGATAACCTTGCCAGTCTTCTCGTCAACTTCATACTTCTGCTGTCATTGTCTGCACCCTCACCATTAAAATCCACTGCTGATACATTCTAGTTTAGCCAAAAATGTGGGATCTACGCTGAGCACTAAAATATCCTATGTAGTATTTAATGAATACATAATATTTGGAAGAGAAGGATAATATGGGAGTGTTCTGTCCTAATTCATGAATTGCTTTGATAAATCTAAAACTGTTCTAAATAGTAAAGTCCATGAAGAGCAGCCAGGTGCTACCACGCCATCTGAGACACTGAGCACTTCCCTATGATTCTGTCTCCTCTGTTAGGATATTTGCCCTGTCAAGGAAGAGGCTGTAGCTTCCTTACATTTTTGCCCTCTGTGGTCTGAATTCAATGGCAGATATTCGTGGACCTTGTACTGTTAATAGATGAACACATATGATAAATTATGTGAGTAATTGTTGCGGTCCGGTTTATATTGCTGGTAGAAATCACCCAACCAAGAGCAGCTTCTGGGAAAAAGAGATTTATTTTGGCTCACGGGCTCGAAGGGAAGCTCCACGATGGCAGGGGAAAATGATGGCATGAGCAGAGGGTGGAAATCACCCCCTGGCCAACATAAGGTGGACCACAGCAACAGAAGGGTGTGCCAAACACTGGCAAGGGGAAACTGGCTATAAAGCCCATAAGCCCACCCCCAACCATACACTCCCTCCAGGAGACATTAATTCCCAAATTTCCATCAGCTGGGGAACTAGAATTCACAACACCTAAGTTTATGGGGACACCTGAATCAAACCACCACAGTAATCAAATGATTAAACAACCAATAGATAATATTCATCATGCAGTCTTTATGTGTTTGTCTTATTCTGAGACATATGCAAATACTAAGTTGAAATTAATACTGTTTCATAGTATAATGAAAACTGACTTGTTGGACAGCTGGTTTGCAATCACAGCAACCATGACCTAGCAGCCACGTTTTTTGTGACCTTCTGAATGGAACAAAAGCTTTAAAATCCCTGATATTAAGAATATTTTAGGACTAGAGAGATGGCTTAGCAGTTAAGGCATTTGTCTGCAATGCCAAAGGATCCTGGTTTGATTGTCCAGGACCCACATAAACCAGATACAAAAGGGCATGCATCTGGAGTTTGTTTGCAGTGGCTGGAGGCCCTGTCATGCCCATTCTCTCTCTCTTGTTCTCTCTCTCTCTTTCAGCCTCTTTCTCTCTCTCAAATAAATAAATAAATAAAATATAATTTTTAAAAGAATATTTTAATTATTCCAAAGTATTTCATCTGCTTTGCACTTGTAGTTTTCAAAACTACCACACATTGTCACATCTGTAGGAGAGGTTTGTTTCACCAAAGAAGGTCATAAATGTCATACTAAAGTATATGCATTAGCACAAAATGAGTCTAGAAACCACACTTAATATAAACCTTACCTCTACTGTTATGAATGGATGTGGGAAAATCACTTCATCTCTTTGCCCAGTGCATCTCCTTAAAGAGGGGATAGCAATACTATTATCTTCACTGTCATACCACAAATAAAGTTGTCAGAACAGTGTGAGGTACATGGAAATGCTACATAGGTAGCAGGTCACCCCCACTTTCTTTGTGTGTATTGTAAACCAGATCTAACTGGAACTGGTTTCAATGATAAATCACTCATAAAATCCAAACTTTCAGAATGACACCTTAGAACTTTTACTTTGTGTTCCCTTTAGGTTATAGGACAATTCCAAATAGCATTAGCACATACTGTGTAGTCTGTGCTCATTCTTCACCATTTCTTTTTACTTGATTGGAAGTTCGCAGCACAAATAATGTAACTTCCTGGACTGTCTCCTGAGAGTCACCATGGTAGGTATTATTTAGTCACAGACTTAAGATTTGTGGCATGTTTATGTAATTGCTATAATTTATGGTGATTTTACCAGCATCAGAGCCAGCCAGAGACAGACTACCATTGAAAGCCACAACCAAGTGTTTCCAGGATAGGTCAGGTTGCTCCCTCAGTCTCTGTGGACAGGGTCCCAGAGCTTCTGCTGATTGACAAGGGCCACAGCAGAACTTTGTCAGCACACTCTTGTCACCCAAGCTCATGCCAAATGTGCAAGACTGATCTTCCACAACAAAGACTGGGAAACAAGAGGGCCCCTGGAGACCAGGCAGGAAGCAGAGTACTCTTTTACGTGCCAAGAAAGATGATTTAGTGCCACAAGAAACAAGAACAGAAAGTTTGCTGGAGAGCTCAGAAGATCCATAAAACAACAGTCAATCCAGCAGATGCTTACTGAACACTTGTATTAAACTCCAACTTCAACCCCAGCCTAACTCCCCTTATGGTACACTCCACTACCTGCTAATTTAGTTTAGAGACATGCCTGACAAGCTCCTCACAGTTATATCTCCCAATAACACTGGGATCACTAGAAAATGAATCAGCATCCAACTTTTTAAAACAGAGAAAGCAAGTAAAATGTATGGTCCTGACTGTCCTCAAAATCTCTGATCTCAATGGGCTGAAAGCTCTGCAGGGCAGAACTGGTACCTACTTGCCTTAAATGCAAGGCAAGGGCTATGTCTCCTTTAGCCCATCTTCTATTCTATAGGTACTTATAGTTGATTCCTGTGTTTTTATGTGCAAAGCCATTTACAAAATGACAAATTCTCAATGATTGTTCAATTTCTACTAGAGGTCTGAAGGAAAATGTTTGTGTCTTGTTTGGTTAAATGCTAAATCAAGATCTGATAGAGAAGGTTTCAATCTTCAACAGTACAACAGCAGATGTCTGCAACCATGATTATATATACCTATGGTCTCACTTTATGAAGGGTCACAGCTTAATGCAATTGGGAAAGAAAATGCTGGGGTCAGCCAAAGTAGATTCAAATGCTGGCACTTTTTTTGCTTAGCAATATAACTAACTCTTTCTGAAAACTCAAAGTCTCTGTATTTTTTTTCTTTCCTTTTCATTTTCTTTCTTTCATTTCTTTTTGTAATGAACATAATTAAATCAGCCTCACAGGCAAGTTGTGAGGTTTAAATTAATACTTTTGTGCTTTGTTCCTGCTGTGGATTCAGTCTGGAAATTTTGGAGCAGACTACACTTTGTCAAGTTGACAAATCTTACTTATGGATAAAGACTCAGAAGAAAAACACTGTTTATTCTCCACAGTGTCCCAACCCTTACTGCTTCCATAGCCCCCACCACCCTGCCTCAGACAAAAATGAGCTACTACCTTTCTGGATTTCTGTTACCTGTATGCCAGCACATGTTATTATCTGTACATTTTGCAATCATCTTAACCAGCACAATAGAGGGCATTCTTTATGTTCCTAGAATCAAATGCAGTATTAATTCTATGTGTTTAGATATAGCCATTTCTATATTTGGACTGACCCAATAATGAGTGGCTATATGCCCATGTTTCTTATACTATTTAACCAACATTCAATCTTAAAAATAATATATTTTATTGGCTCAATTATCTACAGCACACATGTACACTTGTGCTCACCCAACCTGTCTGCTAAAAATACCTGAAATAAGCTTATATGGAAGAACTTTTCTAGTCCCAAATCTTTTTACTAAGAAGATGAAAACATTTCAGTAGCACATGCCATAGATAGGTGGTATCTCTGTCTTCCCCAGAACAAGCTGATCTAGACAAGACTCGTGACTTTTACACAAAGGATTTTTAAATTGTAGACTTCAATTAAAGCCCAGATTGCAAATTTCCTCAGGGCAGGCATCTTCATCTATTTTATTATTTATTAATTTATATCCATTCTTAAATTAAGACCTGACACATAAGAGATATACAACATGGTTACTGAATAAATATATGAATGGGACCAGGATGTAAGTTCTCAACAGGAACATACTAGTCAGTGTGAGATCCACTTTCTAATAATAATCTTGTATTATTTTTCAAACTTCCCTGTGAGTTTGGTACAATTTTTATGATGGCATTTTGGAGTTAGGTAAATTTTTTGACTCTGGAGTCTTGGTTCTGTGTTACCTCCTATGCCTATCCCTGAGGTCTGTATCTCGTAAGAAAGTGCAGAGGCAAAGTAGAACCGGCCTCAGGGTATCACAGGCAAAGGAAAGTCACAGACATTTTCATCTTCCCCTGGATCTTCCCTCGAACCAAAAATTGTTGATAACCACAAACTACTTTCCAAAGAGAAGATACAGCTGTCAACCCTCCCAATTACTGAGGCAGGTGTGTTTTCTTCTGGTCCTGATGTGGCTGTCTGACAAGCTGAAAACATTTTGGTCCTATCACTTAAAGTCCTCTATGTCATGACATACTTCTCCATATATGGTCTTAACACGAGTATGTAATTTCCCTATATTCAAATTTTACTTGTTTGTTTGTTTTCTGTTTTTTTCAAGGGAGAGTCAAACTCTAGCTCAAGCTGACCTGGAATTCACTATGTAGTCTGAGAGTGACCTCAAACTCATGGCACTCCTCCTACTTCTGCCTCCTGGGTGGTGGGATTAAAGGTGTGTGACTAGTCTTGAAAGGGACTCCAAACAGCCATGTTTTTAATTTTTTTTTCATGCTGTTATTTAAAAAAAAAATGTATGTGTTGATGTGTGTGCATGAGGGGGAGCTGTGCACATGCCATGGAGCATGTGTGCAGGTCAGAGGACAACCTGGGATGTCCATACTAACCTTCTACTTTATTTGCACCAAGATCTTTTATTCACTTCTACAAGTGCCAAGCCAGCTAGAAAACAAGGTGGAGATGCCAACCTTGAGGTGTCTGAGGTTGCAGTACCACTTCCACCAACCCTTAGTGGTGGAAAGTCACACATCTTCCAAAGAACACTTCTCAGTGAAGAGGGTATTCCAAGTTTGTAACCACAATTTAATAACACCACACTGGTGCATACTCTGACATATATGCTGAACATTTTCTTTGTACGTACTAGGCTATTATGAGAAAGAGACATTTTAAAAAGTATTTTATTTATAATTATTGATTTATTTGGTAGAGAAAGAGGGAAAGAGAGAGAGAATATGCACACCAGGGCATCCAACCACTGCTACTGAACTCCAGATGCATGTTCCCCCTTGTGCATCTGGCTTACGTGGGTCATTGGGAATTGAACCTGGGTCCTTTGGCTTTGCAGGCAAATGCCTGAATCATTAAGCCATCCTTCCAGTTCAAGAAAGAGACATTCCATGTTGACCTTTATATTAAAACAAAGCATTTGGCAAAAAAAGAAAATCTTCTTTGTTTTTTTTGAGGCAGGGTCTCACTGTCTAGCCTCAAATTTAGGTTGATCCTCCTACATCTGCCTCCCAAGTGTTGGGATCAAAGGCTTGTGCCACCACACCTGGCTTAGAACATCTTATATGAACATTATATTAATTACATTGTACTAACTACTACATTGTACTATAACTACATTATATTAATAATCTTATGCACCTATTAATATACAGATATATATTCATATTCAGATATATAAAGTTAATTTTTAATTGGGTTGTGTTACCACAGTAAGAGAGTCACATTAGTTGGAATTAAAACTTTATAGGTGGGGGTGGTGGCACATGCCTTTAATCCCCACACTCAGGAGGCAAAGGTAGAAGGAGCACCATGAGTTTGAGGCCAACCTGAGACTACATAGTGAATTCCAGGTCAGCTTGGGCTACAGCAAGACACTTCCTCCAAAAACCAAATACTAGTAGTAGTAGTAGTAGTAGTAGTAATAGTAATAATAATAATAATAATAAAATCATCTATAGATGATTTAGTAAGGTATTTCTTAATGATCAAGATAGAAATTTTCTCACATTATCTTAATGTATTTCTTTAATACCACCATTTCATTTCTAGGAACTTTTAAAAGCAGTGATGAAATTAAAATTTATGTACAAACATTTTGATCATATTGAAGAAAATCTAAACATATCACAAAACTATTTGAAAATTTATCAAATGCTTACTTCATAGAACACTATAAAATTCACTTTGTATTTCATGATAAGAGAGAATATTGATAGTGTGTGCTCATTAGTACTTTAAAGGCAATAAGAATAAACATACGCAAGTGTCAAATGGATTAGGTGTGCAATTGTATATACAAAAACACAAAGTGTACATTTAACATACTGGTACTGATGATCACTTAAGTCTGGAGTTTTGTATTTTATTTTCTTTGTTTCAATTTTTTTTCTAAAATATGTATTGCTGCATTTTTTTTTTTGTTTTTATAAAACAAGGAAAGATTGGGATTACTTTATAACAAAATTTAAAGCATAAAACCAATTCAGGCATGTAGACCGCTGTGCATCTTCCTCACCATTCCTGTCCTCCAGTAAGGCTGACTAGCTGTCTCAGGTCCCAAGTAAGTGCCCTCCTGTGCCCAAAACAGTCAGGCTGACAGACTACTATCACTGTGTGAGTAGGGAGGATAAAGTCCTCTGGATTCTGGTCCTGCTTGGTGCCTAGCCCCCCAGACCCATGTGTAGACCTTGGACGGTCTGGGCGGGAGCGGCTCTGAGCAAAGCAGGCTATGAATCCCAGCTCCCAAGTCGCAGTTCCCTCTGTAACCACGTCACTCGTGTATGTACACTGCTAGCCTTCAAGTGCCAGAAAAGTGGGGATGACTACGACCACTGGGCTCTTGCTCTGCTCCCCTGTGCACCCAGCCCAGACGCTCCTGCAGATTGCCCATCAGTCAATGTCCACCCTGAACAAAGTAGACTAGGCCGCTCAGGTCCCAGTTGAGTGCTTCTCCTACCCAAACCAGTCACAGTGGGTATAGACCTCCTGCCGGTGCCTGCAGGGGAGTAGACAGGGCCAAAGCCATGGGGCTCTGGTTTTGCTACCCCATGTGCCCACCTCAGACCAGGCCACTAAACACAGGCCCCAGGGAAGTTGTGATACTGCGTCTTCTTGTGAAGACAAGGGTGATTTCCAGGTAGGCAAGCCCAAATGTGAAATAAATACACAAGAAACCAGGTCCTGTACTAGTGAGCTTTCTTGTCATGGTAATAACATACTGACTAGGTAAGTTAATGAAGGAAAGATTCATTTTGGTTCACAGTTTCAAGGGCTTCAGCCAGGGGTGGTGGGAATTGTGTGGCCAAACAGTTCAGGAAGCAGAGCCATGCCAACCCTCAGCTTTATTCTTTTGTTCTTTTTACTTTACCTGGACCTCCAGCCTGTGACATGGTGTTGTTCTCATTCAGGGAAAAGTCTTCCCTTTTCAGTTATTCCTCTGGAAATGCCCTTGGGGACACATCCTGAAGTGTGCCTCAATATTTCAGGTGATTCTAAATCCAGTCAAGTTGATGATGAAGTGACCATCACAATCTGTAATGTAATTTATAACAATAACTCCTCAGAAAGCACACATAAAATTCCAACTTACAAATCTCATGGGGCTGAGGTGTAGTGTACACACTGAGCTTTTTGGAATGTACTTGCTGAGCTACTTTTATTCTTTCATCCAACTATATCAACATAAATAAAAAGAAAATTATTAGAAACAAAAGCTTAAATGCACTATATCCCCAAGGGAAGTGGGGTAGAAACTTAAAATGGTTACACATCTTAAATGGGGATCTATGCCTTAATTTCCCAGGGCTGCTCTGCAAAATGAAGTGTTAGAAATGCTGAGATGCCTGTAGGTATACTGGGGCTAAAATTTTCCTAATGTATTTCTGGATTATCCACTGAGCTAGGAAAGAAGAATATATTTTGCAGCTCTCTGGTACCAGGTGTATGTGACATCGACTGTTCTGGGGCTGGAAGGGATTGTGGTTATGTATGAGATACCCCAGTGGAGAGATCTTTGGCACTTACATCTCAGGGATCAGAAAGGGATAGAGAAGTCCCAGATGATGCCATCTCCTTGGCATAACAATGTGCTAGGACCATATCCAGTTGTACTTCACCTCTTAGCAAGAGTAGACTAGAGGGAACCTAACACCATCATGACTACCAAGGCGTCTCATGATGTTTGGGAACCTGCGCTGCCCAGGTTGCAGGAAGGAGAAGGTGGCAGAAGGTGCTTCTGAGTTATCTATGTTCACGCCAAATGACTTTCTTTGTCCTACTTGGTCTGTAACAGTGTTCTCTGTGTCCATATGGAGTAAGGCTTAAAACAGAGATTGAGCTACCTAAAAGAACAATTTGATTCTCCATACATAGGCCCATGTACTCACACCTGTTATGCATCTCATCATGAACATATTTTAATATGATACTATGCACACATAAGCAGCAGGTAGCTACTCCCCTACAGTTAGTTTGTGTAGAATTATATTCAACTCAGTATATCTTAAAATTTTTGGTTTATTTTTAGTTATTTGTTTGAAAGTGACAGAGAGAGAGAGAGAGAATGGGCACATCAGAGCCTCCAGCCACTGCAAACGAACTCCAGATGCATGCGCCCCCTTGTGCATCTGGCTAACGTGGGTCCTAGGGAATTGAGCCTCGAACCGGGGTCCTTAGGCTTCACAGGCAAGTGCTTAACCACTAGGCCATCTCTCCAGCCCAACTCAGTATATCTTAAAAGGTATTCAAGAATAATTTTTGTATTCAAGGTATTCAAGAACAACTTTGTACTGTAAAGATCTGTGCAGATTATAAAGTGATGTATGGCTGTTCTGGAAGGTATTATGAGTGAGTCAGACAGCACAAGTACAGAAAGATAAACACCTTGTATTTCTCTAGTATGCATATTGTAGCTTAAAACCTGTGTATATGTGTGCATTAAAACCTGTGTATATGTGTGCATTATTGTGGGAGGCAGAATATGTAGATGCTAGGAAAATAGAAAAATATGAGGCATCAAGAAAGATCTTAGGTGATATGAACCTCGAAGTTAGAATACTGGAGGGAGTAAAAGCAGATAGGGAAAACAGGGACAGAGGGGAAAGGCGAGACTTGACCAAGGCTGTTAATATAGAATAAAATGTAAAAAATCATATAAAATATGTATAGTTTTAATTTTTAATAGGAGAGCTCTTTCTGTATATATCAGATGCATAAGTCATGAAAGTATATTTTCTAGCTACATGAAATTAAAATGTTTTCCAATGGAGAAATCACAAAAAAAGGCAAAACTTAAATGACAACTAGAGAAAATATTTCAAATACTACCACAGAAAAGTTCTAACTTGAAGGCAGGAGAAATGCTTCAGCAGGTAAAAGTTCCTCTTGCAGAAGTGTGAGAGTTGGAGAGGCCTGACACCACCTAAGTTGGATTCTCCAGCAAATTACAAACAGCTGAACAGAGTCAGACATATCAGTAGCTCCTGTCCTATGGTGGGGAGTCAGAGATTGGAAGGTCACTGAAGAATGTGAGAACAGCAAGCTCCTATATTAGTGAGACACTCCAGGTGGTGGTTTGATTCAGGTGTCCCCCATAAACCTAAGTGTTCTAAGTGCTAGGTCCCCAGCTGATGGAGATTTGGGAATTAACACCTCCTGAAGGCAGTGTATTGTTATGGGCAGGCTTAGTGGCATTATAGCCAATATTGCCTTGCCAGTGTTTGGCACACTCTCCTGTTGCTATTGTCCACCTTATGTTGGTCAAGGGGTGATGTCCACCCTTTGCTCATGCCATCGATTTTCCCTGACATTGTGAGCATCCCCTCAAGTCAGTAAGCTAAAATAAACCTCTCTTTCCCAGAAGCTGCACTTGGTCAGATGGTTTGTGCCAGCAATGCAAACCTGACTACAACAGTAATGTTGGTAATGAGGAGTGGTGTCATTTGCTGCTAGACACCTGACTGTGTGACTATGGACTTTTGGAGCTGATTTTTGAGAGGAATGTGGGAGGATTTGAAACCTTGGCCTAAGAGACACCTTGCAGTGCTGTAAATACAGTTTGATGGACTATTCTGGTCAAATTTGAAAAACGTGAATGTAGTAAGAGCTATGGACTATGAGGTTTGGCTTGAGGGTGAGAAAGAGCTTTGTCTGGACTGGGCTAGAAATAGTTTGTGTGGGAGGCTTGATGTTATGGTTGTATCCTGAGAATTTGTTCAGGGCTGCATTGCATAGAAATGGACTGGTGTGAACAGAGGGATATGGAACAGCAAAAAAAAAAAAAAAAAGAATCTTTGCACCTAAACTGCTGCCTGTTCATCTGAAAATTGTTTGAGAGATTACAACCTTTGAGATTGGGCCAGCTGACCTGCACTGGGGCAACAGGAAGAATGTAGACTCTTTTGAAGGGGCCTGAGTTCTCAAGGAGTGTCCTGTTCTTCAAAGTCTGCTTTATTACCCCCTGAATTAACAAATGGCACCCTATCTGATATTGTGGAGTAAAATAAATGCAGAAAAGAGAAGGACATTGAGTCTGCAACATGGTCTTGTGTTTTGGAAATGGCCATGGGCAGTGTGAAGCAGGCTTGCTGGATGCCTACATGGAGACCCATGGGGCCACGAGGATGAACTGTGGATTGAGGTAGAGACCCAGTGGAGATGCCAGGACCACAAGATGGCTGCTAAGGAAAGCTGCCAGCCCTGATGAAGTTTTCCAGGATTGTGAGTAGGCTAGCTGGAGGGGTGGAATTGGAATGCCAGAGACTTGTTGCTGGTTAGAATTAGTGGACTTGGAGATTTGTCAATGGCTAGAGTTGCTGGACTTGGAGCTACAGAGTTTGTTATTTGCCCTGTTTAAATCATGTATTGCTTGAATATTTCTTTGCTATACCCAATGCAATCTTTTGCAGTGTATTTATTCTGTGACATTATTGGGTTTGGGGGGATTTTTTTGGTATTATGGCTAAGTTAAAAGACCTTGGACTATGGGGATATATGAACATCATTAGGATTGATAAAAACTATGGGGTCCTTTAAAGTTGCACATTGCACTGCATTTTACATCATGAATGCTTATCAGTTTATGGGGGCCAGGAACAGAATGTGGTGGTTTGATTCAGATGTCCTCCATAAACTTAGGTGTTCTGAATTCTAGGTTCCCAGATGATGGAGATTTGGGAATTAGTGCCTCCTGGAGGAAGTGTGCTGTTGAGAGCGGGCACATGGGGGTTATAGCCAGTGTCCCCTTGCTAGTGTTGGGTATACTCCCCTGTTTCTGTTGTCCACCTGATGTTTGCCAGTGTGATGTCCACCCTCTGCTCATGCCACCATTTTCTCTGCCATCAGGGAAATTCACCTTAAGCCTGTAGGCCAAAGTAAATCTCTTTTTTCCCATGAACTGCTCTTTGTTGGGTGATTTCTACCAGCAATGCGAATCTGACTGCAACACTGCATTCCAAGGGAACATGGGGATGATCAATGTTGGAGAGTTACACAGTGTTTTAATCTGGCCTCCACACACAGGTACATGGACCACACAGATATGCACACCACACATACCACACATAAAAAGTTCTAATTTTGTTAGAATTTTAAAAAAATTGCAGATAAATGAGAGAAATATCAAACTCACAAAACAAATGGCACAAATAAAATATAAAAGAAAACAAATAATTTTTAGACATAAAAATGCACAAACATTAATAAAATAATGGAGAGATGAAATAAATGCATAACCCTGTCCATAGTTATAAAACTAAAATAAAAATAATACACTTTGAGCTTTACTTGGTGAAAATCAAATGTTTTCTAGTATACTGTGCTATAGATGGTAGAATCCAGTCTAGTATATGCTACTGGTAGAAAGGAGACTCAGTGTAAAAACCATGGTCAGTATTTGCAATACTTTTCAAAATGTAAAGCCCATATGCCTCCAGATGGAAGTTACACATATTTAGAATCTTTGGAGTAGTTAGTAATTTCACACACATATAATAGATGTTGTGATGTTGTTTATAAGATAGTTATAAATAGCCAACAAGATAATCAGTAAAGACAAGTCAAAGACATTGGTTATATCTATATGATGTTATATAAAAAGGAATAGGACAACTCTATATGAACAGATGTCAATGATCCCAGTCACATGCATATAGACTGATGTAGCTATTGGGTAATCATTGGAGCAAACACACAGCATAAGACTGTTTGTGTCCAGAATGCCTCTTGGAGCTCCATAGAGAACTAGTGATAGTAGTGTCTCTGAGAGGAGAGGGAAGAGGGTGGGAGAGAAACCTCTTTTCCATTGTCACATTTTGTACCTTTTCAATTTTATATTGCTATCATATATTTCCTCTTAAAATAGAAGCAACAGAAGGTAAAAGAAAGTAAAGGCATTGCTTATTGGTTACTTTTCTCATTTCTGTGATAAAATACCTGATAAGAGCAACTTAAGGAAGAAAGCATTTATTTTGGTTCACAGTGTGAGGGGACAGTCAAGGTACAGAAGTCCTGATGGGAGGAGCATGAATCAGCTTGTCACACTTCATCTGCAGTAAGGAAACAGAGTGAGGAATGCTGGTTCACAGCTGGCTTTCTCCATTTATTTAGTTCACAGACCTAGCCCATAGAATGGAGCCACCCACAGTGAGGATCAGTCTCTATATGTCAATTAACCTAATGGAGAAAATTCCTCACAGGCATGCCCAGAGATTTATCTTCTAAGTGATTCTATACCCTGTCAAATTTACAATTAATATTAGCTATTACAAGTGTATCTCTTATCAGCTTGACATTTCAACACAACTTTTCCATTCTTTGTCCCTTCTACCCTGTATTGACTTGGACTCACAGCCATCTTGTAATAGACAAAATACTCTCAGTGTAATTTCAATACTACCCAAAGTCTTTAACAATTCCAACACTGTTCAAAAGTACAAAGTCCCTTATGATACACAAAGCAAATGCTTTACTGAGAACCCCCAAAACTAAAATAATTTAAGTACTTCCAACATACAATGCCACAGAGTAACCACTCCCATTCTGAAAGGAAGGAATGAGTGCATAGCAAGAAAATATTAAGCCAAAAGCAGCAGCCCTTCCGTTCCACATCGTTCATCTGGGTTCATGCATGGTAGAATCATCAGATCTCCAAAGGTCTCAGGTAGCTCCACTCTTCCAGTTTTGCTGCCTGCAGCACATATAGCCTCTTTCTTGACCAGCTCCACTCCTTCTTGCAGCTTTTATTAGCAGATGTTTGAACATCCTAGAGTTCATATTGCAACACTGTCTCAAATTCACAACTTAACAAAGTGGCCTACGATGGCCTCCTTCAAGGGAGTCCAGCCCTGTCGCATAGTGACTAACCTCAACAACTCTGTAGAACAGTACTTCAAGACTTCATCACCTCCTCAGTCAGGCATCTTTTATGCCACCCCAAATCATTACAAAATGGGTCATGCTGTCAAGTTCTTCTGCCAGCATGATGGGGCCGTTACCACTTGAACCACAGTTGCATCAGCATTTGTTTGCCTTCCAGGCTATCTGTAGTGTCATTCTAAATTTAGGTTCTCTCATTTCAAATTACTTTGCATTTTACAAGATGTAGTTTTGAATTGGTGAGTTTTTGTCCTCAAAGTACCCTTCCTATTGTCTCAGTACAGAGTCAGGTTTCTTGTTTATGGTGCAAATTTCTTTTATAAATACACTTGCTTTTCAGCCTGCCATGTCTATAACTTCAAACTTATGCAAACTATAAAATTTTCATATATTTATTTCCCACTTACTGCCTTTTCTCACTGTTCACCTAGATCAGAGTAGCAAGTAGTAAATAGGACACAGCCTGAATGCTATCCTGTCTTGAGATAACCTCCACTAAAAAATTAATACATTTTTAAAAATTCAGCCTTATTCACATTCTTGGTATACAGTCAAAATTCTGCCAGATTCTTTGCCAAAATATAGCACAATAGAGTGCTTATTCCCCCTTGAAACCTCTTGATCTATATAACTTTATATACTTTAAAGCTACATATACTTTCCACATTTCTCTCAGCATTCTTATATGAACTCCCACCAGAGTGACTCATTAAGCTTTTGCATATAGCATTCTTGGCCTTTTCTAGCCCAGCGTTCTAAATTCTTCCACATTCCCCCCAACATCCATACCCTAAAGACCATGTGGTTCTGTTTATAACTTTCACTGTTTACTTTTCTTATTGCTATGGCAAAACACTTCAGCAAATCAACTTATAGAAGGAAGGGTTCATTTTTGTTCACATATTGAGGATATGCCTTCATGGTGGAGAAGGCATGGCAATAGCAAAAGCTTAAACTTAGTAGTTTCCACAGATGGTAGGGATTCTTTATCTAAAAGCTGATCTGTTGGTACAGGTAGTATATATGCCTATTAACTTAATAGATTTAATAACCCTTTTAATTAACTATAAGACATTTCAGTAGTATATCTATGCTGTAATTTATTTTATTGTTTCCTGTATCTTTGGGTATCCATGCTTTTTCCTGCCTTTCACTACTAGTGAAATTCCTGTGAGGTAGACATTATAACTTGAAGAGAAAACAGGCCTTGTCTTATTTCGTACATCTTGTAGAAGATGCATCTCTCCATGACAATGAACACGTTCTCTGTTTCAGCCACTTTCATTGTATGACACACAGTAAGCATAAATGTCCCATGCTGAGGAAGTGTTTAAGAGTAGCTATGAAGCCCAGCCACACAAGTCTGGCCTTACTGAAAGAGGCTTGGTAATGCTGTGTCTCTTTTAAAAACTGTGAACCAATTCTGCCTTTCAGTTACTTTTAGTATTGACCTCATCTCAAACCTAATTCTCTATTGCAAGAAAACTCTATAAGAACAGCTCAGAACCCCTGAGCAAGTCCAGAAAATAGGAGTGATTCTGGACTGTTTTCATTTTTGCAGTTAGAAGTATTGATAATTTGTAGTCACAATCTACTATTTATGGGATAGGCCAGGTGACAGGATTAACAACGTTTTTATGTGAAGGGCCAGGTCATCAATATTTTGAGCTCTGTGATCCAAATAATATTTAATGCAATTCTTCCCTGAAGTACAAAAGCAGCATGGATAAAATGACAATGAACTAGCATGGCTGGCCTCCAATGAAACCTTCTTGATGGATGCTGAAACCGAATTTGAAATAACTGTTACATTTCACCAAGTATTTTCTTGATTTTTGTTTTAGTCATTTAAAACCATGTCAGAGCCATAGTTTAGTACTCATATAAAAACAGGCAGTAGAAAGGATTTGACTCAGAGGCTGTAGTTTGACAGTTCCTGGTGTAGAATTTACTGCTTTGATAACCAATTTTGCAGTATATTAGAAAATTTCTCCTTGAGAAGGAACTAATCATTCCTGAAGATTTTTGCTGCCTCTTTAAAATTCACAAGATATTAACACTACCTTGGGCACTGCTGAGTGTCGGAGCAGTCAGTGGGTAAATTAATGCCACTGCACATTAACTGCTGTCAATATTGATTCAAATCACAGTTGAACAGACTGCTTGAAGGGTCTAAAGAGCATTCATTCCTATGGTTTCCCTTAAAAGTTGTCCCTGGGATAAGCCAAACCATCAGAGCTTCTTTGGGACCCAAGATAAGTTGACTACTGTTCCTCTTCCCCTTTTCTCCTCCTGTCTACAGTTTAGACATGCCCTCCACACGCTCCTCACTCTAGATCTCCCCTGTTTCTATAACATGCTGAAAGATCATCATGAGCACTAGAGAAATTTCCATTGATCAACCAATCTGCTATGTACTAAAACTGGGAGAATATTGCTGATCATATCACAGTGCATCTTTTGTATGAATCCAACTTTTGTTTCAGTTATAGAAACAATTGCTCCTCATATTTTTAGCAATGTTTTGGTGACTAAGTTGACTAATTTTTAATATATGTGTTCAGCTTATTTCATTATGTAGTATTTTATAAGAATGTATTGGTGGTAAAAACAATCTAGATTTGTAGAGGGTGAGAATGAGGATGGTTCTGAGCCTCACAGTAATCTTTCTGCTATGTCTCAGAACTATGTTTGAGTGTCTTTTTTCAGTGTACTCCAACATTTCCATTCAAAACAAACTCCAAATATATCCTGCTCTTTTGTCTAATGACTTCATTTTACATCCTTACTGCCCTGGGAACCCAGATATGATTCCCCCAATTTGGAGACCTACAGAGCAGAAGCTCTATAGGTCAGAGTTTATGAAGGTGCTGGGTCAGCCAGTCTGCCCTGGGGGTTCATCTGCTGGGTTCTCAAGAGTGACAGCAAGGAGCCAAGCTGCTTAACAAATCCAATGAGCAGAAAAATCTGTCAAAACAGGCAGAACTCTCAGTGCTGGGATCGTGGAAACATTGCCTATTTGTTTAGAGCACGTTTAATTATTTTTAAACATATGCAGCCTGTAGTTCAGTGAATATGTCACGATAATAAAGGAAGAAAAAAAAACCAATGAGAAGAGGCAGTGCTGGTCCTGGAGTGACTCTTCTCCACAGCTGGCTGCTGGGAGAAGCAGTCAGTCACTTCCCTCCTAAGTGTGGCTCCCTGTCTGTCACCTAATGAAACACAGTGGGGGGATTAATGTCATTAGCTGAGGCCAATGTGCTATGTGGTAAACAGATATACATCCTTGCTCATTTGGGGGAGTGCTTCTCAACTCCTGCCCACTGGCCTGCAAAGGTCACTCCGCAGCCTTCTATTAGCTAAATGAGAAGAAATTAGGCTGGTTGGGAATCTGGTGGTCTATTGAGTGTTAGCAGGCACTGGGGATTCTGGCATCTACGCTTGTCCTTCCCTCCCTTCTCTCCTTCTAATTGGAGCTTAAGTTTCTTCTTAAAGGAAACCTGAAGTAACCAGAGAAGATAAAAGCCCTACAAGTAAATGTTTTATGGAAGAAAAAAATGTTTTATTTTGATAAGCAAATTAACTAGGGTTTCTGAAAAACAAGTGGGGGATTGCTCTTAAGATATGGTAGCCATCCCTCTTCACTCTTAAGCCAAGAGCTCCCCCACCCCCATATGACAGCACATGCAAAGCTAAATACCAGAGATGTGTGTATGTGTGTGTGCACTCTCACTCTTTCCTAATCTACAAGAATGTGGACAACAGACAGCAACAGGGAGTAAACACAAGGTATTTTTTATTCTTAAAAAAATAGTAATTTGGGGGATGAAGAAATGGCTTTGTATTTAAGGCACTTGCCTGTGAAGCTTAAGGACCCAGATTTGATTCCCCAGAATCCATGGCAGCCAGATGCATATGGTGGCACACACACCTGGAGTTAGTTTGAAGTGGCTAGTGGCCCTGGTGAGTGCATTCCCCACCCCCCTCTCTCTTTCTCTCTTTCTCTCCTTCTCCCTCTCTTTCTAATAAAATATTAGCAACTTTTATTGCCAAGTAATAGAAACTATGGAGGGCTGGTGAGGGAAGCAGATGAAAGACATAAGAAAAGATATGCATTTCCAGAGAAGGACAGTGCACTGCACACCCATAGCAAACCTCCAGCACCCCCAGATGTAACCAGGAAGAAGCAAAGTAAAACAACAAAATAACCAAGGCAAAGAAGAATAATGTTTGAGGGAAGGATGACAAGAAAAATCTCAGAGTTGACTCAAAATTACACAAAGCAGATAAAGAAAAGACAAACATAGATGTAGCCTTGTAAGAATTTAATTCATTCCTTATCATAATAAAACACTTCATGTTACAGTGAAAGCTTTGAAATGCAGTGTGATGTTTGTGGGCAGTGTGACATTTTTGTAGCAATAGATTTTACTATCAAAGAAAATATGAATGAAAAACAAAGCAAAAAGAAATTTAAGATCATTTGTATCTTTTATGTCACTATTAATTCTAGTCTCTGTTTGAGAGTCATGGATGTCCTATTCTTATATTGCTTTAGCTTTTACAGATTCACATAATTTCCTAAACTTTACCAGCTTTGGGGTAAATATCACATCTCAGGACTCTATATTACTGTACAAATGGTTATTATCATTGGTCAACTGGTCAAGCTAGAATTTATAGACCATATCTAATAGCAGTTAAGAAGGCTATCTGAGCTGGAGAGGTGGCATAATGGTTAAGGCACTTGCCGGTGAAACTTAATGCCCCAGGTTCGATTCCCTAGGACCCATGTGAACCAGATGCACAAGGTAGCACATGCATCTGGAGTTTGTTTGCAGAGGCAGACCAGTCACCAAGAAAGTCTCCTTAGCTTATCTGTCTTAACCTAGTTTCCAGGGTTTAAGTCTCTTTCCTCCTTGGCTCCCTTTGCTAATAAAGCACCCATGCCCACCAATGCTCAGGATGGAGGAGGGTAAAGGTACAGTACAGATACAAAGCTGGCTTCTACTGTGTGAGACTGTCCTAGGGTGTGCCTCTCAGAAGAATATAATAAGAAAAATTCATATAATGTATATAATTTTATATACCAAAGTAACAATGGGCTTTGGTCTTAAGACTAAGAGGGGAGACTAATGAGACTGGAATAAATCATAAATCAATCTCTATATTTCTCTATCTATCTGTCTCTTTCTCTCTCTCTCTCTTTATAAAACATATCTCAGAAGATTCCCTATTTACTGGCCAAAGCTAGAAGTTCTCATGTGTGATAAAATAAACTCTTCCAGCTGGGGAACACTGGGGTTATATTTTTATCTCTGGTGTATGATGACTGCATAAACTATAAGAACAAGGTTAGAATGATTTATATATGTCATTAAAAACTTAAGATTTTTAAGGGTTCATAAACATGTACAGTATGGGACATATTAGATTTACCATTTGGATAATGCAAAACACTCATAGCAACTTTGAATAGTTACAAATTTGATCCAGAGAGCAAATGGAGTATTTTTCCATTCCTTTCCTTGCCTGACTATAGTGTCACATGGCCTTCCAAATGAGAAGAGTGCAGAGTCTGAGAATCCTGGCTTTGTTTCAAGCAATGGGATTATATGTTCTCTTCCTTGGGCTTTAAAAATTTAGAGTGTGTAAGAATCACCCATGCAGTTCATCACATATTCCACCTCCAGACTCAGTAGTCATCTGTGTTGCGGTCTAAGAATCATCATTTTAAGAAATGCCACTGAGGATCTCAGTGATCATGCAATGTGTTGATCACATGTTTGAAACATTTGGTTAGATCTCTTGATCATAACTCTCTACCATGGCATTTGGCATTTGAGGGAGCCATTTACACAGCATATTGCATGCCAGGAGGACAAGCCCCATTTACTACATGCATAGCATTGCTCCAGGACAACTATTGTCATCTTGGTGATATTGTTTCCTGTATGCTGCAGATGGATTATATATTTTAGCTTGTCTAGCAGTCTGTATAGTTGGAACCAAGTGACCATAATATTTCAGAGGGTTTGGATATTCTTGTACTTAACTCCTCATATTGAGGCCCAGAACCAGAGGAAAATGTGTAGGGCTCACGTGGCCATATGTGTGTGATTATCATAATGTGAATGACTCATAAACATGGGGCCTTGAGCAAGAAAGGCCATCTTTCTTTAAGAAAGTGACTTAGTGGGTGGTGTTTTGTAAGTAAGTAGCTTAACACAAAACACACAAGAGAACCATCATATATATATATATATATATATATATATATATATATATATATATACGCACACACACACATACATACATATATAGAGAGAGAGATAGAGAGAGACAGAGACAGAGAGAAGACTATAATATTATACAGTTTAGTAGTTAGCAGTTAATGGTTTGGACCCATACCAAAGGCAAACTGCCTGAAAAAAAGCTTGCCACTTCAAGGACTGAATAAGGTGACAGAATCTCCTCTATGAAAGTAAATTTTACTGTCACTGGCCAGCTGGCCAATTGTTCCAATCCAGTAAATCGCAGATTCAACCAACACATTCAGGAAAGAGAAGCAGATGAGTAATAGCAAGCTGCGCTGATAAGAAGGCCAGGGAAAAGTCTTTGAATTTGTGCACAATGGAGTAAATGCCTTTCATCCACTCGCCCCACTGAGCAAGCACCACCAGGAAAATCATTTTCCAATTAGTCAGCAGGTTTCAGCGCCATTACCTTAGGGATCAGATTTGCTACCATTCAAAAATGCATCAGAGACAGTGGAGGAAGAGTTAAGCATCATTCCTGGCATGTGGGGTCTGGGAGGAGATGAAATTAGATTAACTCCAGGAAAATGGGACAGTTTACATTACCAGAGGGGCTCTACCTGGCTCCAGGCTTAACAGTGAACAACGCTCTCAGCATATGGCATTACAATGGATTAGTGATCAAGTACGATTAATCCTAATAGATCGTCTTTTGAACCTCAGTGGCTTGTTAGGTGAGAAAAAAATTGTCTGTCCCCAAAGTGTCAGGTGAAACTCTCATCTGAGGTAAGACTACCATGTGGAAACGGGTCTCCATCTGGTGGCTTCCTTTTGTGAAACTCCACCAGAAGGTGTTTTAATGAGGCTTTTATAGCAGGCACCACCTGCCACTAATCTTCCCCTCTAAAAAGGTGTAATTGAGGGTTGGTTTTACAGTATGGCTCATAGCCTAACCTTGGGAATTCATCAAGAAATGCAAATCTGGGTGGGATGGTGTAATCATGAAATGCCATTTTGGCTTTTGGTTAAGACTGAAGTGGTTATAGAAATTTGTGGTTGGCTAATTACAACCAGCTATATAGTAGCTTCCCCTTTCAGTTAGATTAATACGTGTGTCATCTCAGAATTAAATAACCAAGTTGATGGTGACCATATGTCTTCATTCAATTCTTTGCACATGTAAAGAGTTGCAAGGCTGCTCGTGGTTCACACAATCTAGAGGTTTCATTTACACTATTAAGGTTTAACTGGTTCAGATTTACTGTGCATTTGTCTCTTGGTATATGATTCAATACTACACTGAATTATTTCAATGAGGCATGAACAAATTACAGAATCGCTGAGACATTTTCTATCAGTGGCATGAAGGAGGGGAAGCTGTTCTCTTTTATTTCTTCTTAAGACATAGAATTTTGTCACAATACTATACTGGCATATTAATTACTGACTATCAAGGGCCTTGTTTGAAATCTAAGATGTTGCAAAAGTAGAATAGAATAGAGAAACCTTGTATTTTTCTAACAGACATGAATTAAGTCCCTACTGCATACTACATATGTTTCCATAGATTGCAAAAAAATAAGAACAACAGTAACAGTCACGATCATGCCAGACAGGTCCTCTGATGAAGTAATATTATTTCATGTTTCATCCCTGGGCCTTTACTGTATTTTTTAAAGTCATTTCCCTTTATTAGTATCTCCCAGTCCATTATTTTTAGAAATACCTACCTTCATATAAATCAAATTAACAAATAATAGATATACTTAGATAATTTTGAGTTCTCTCTATCATAACTCCACCTTAGAAATAAAAATAAATTGCAAAGCCTCTGTTTACATACTTTCAATTAAATAATATAAAAACAAAGATGAACTAAAATATCTGGAAAACACAAGCTTAGCCTGCAGTTTAACTTTGGAATAGAATTTATAAATAAAAAGCATAACTTGAAGGCAGGAGTCATAAATTGTTAATTCAAAGGCTAAATCTGACCTACAATTTTATACTTGAGCTTTTGTTGTTTTTGTTTGTTGGTTTTCATAGAGTTTGTGTTTTTGTTTTTTAGTACAAATTTTAATCCATATGGACACAATATACTCTTTCTTGTTTGCCAAAGGACCCATTTACTCCCTAATCTTACACCCACACACATTAATAAAATCCAGTCCCAGATCTGAAATAATGAGGTTGATTTTCACACACGCCTGTGAATTCAGACTCCATCTCAAAGCGGGCTTCCATGCCTGCGCTGCAGCCCTCAGGGAGGGAGGGAGATGGCAGGCGCCCACCCAATCAGCAGGATCACAGGAGCCAAATCTGCCACTCCTAGAGCTAAATATTTTATAGCCATCTTGCTCGCAGCCTAACATCCTTGGTGCACAACCAGAAACTAGAAGCAGGAGTGACAGCATAGCAGAGGAATATGTGATTCAGCCTATTTTCCACTTGGGGAAAGATTTTATGATCAGAGTGTTAAAACCTTTCGAGGCTTCCCAGTCCTGATTTTTCCTCCAGGAAATACAGGTCCCTGTTTGAAACATCAGAACTAATCCTGCATAGGAAAAGAGAACAGGAACCCCCCCCCCCCATTGGCAAAAGGAAGAATGTCAGCTTTTTCCTTCTTTAACCTTAGATAAATTTGAGAACATGAACCACTTTTTCCCCCAAAAAATATTTCATCAGAGTTGGTTTAATGTAGAAGAAATAATAATTGTCCAAAGTCTGTGCAAATGCCTGGCTTGTCTTCTGGGTGGTTATCAGACTCGTGGCAGGCACACTTTCTCCTTCCTTTGGGCCCACACTGCTCAATATTCACACTTATGAGGTGAGATTTTCCTTGGGCAAGAAATGGTCTTTTGTGTATTCTGCCTTAGGCTTCCTTCCTGCTCTAACTGTCTAAGTGTCATAGCACCTATGCACCCATGCACTCTATAACAAACAGCTCACAGCCTTCCCAACCCACCACTCCTCTCTCTCCAGTCTGCAATCTGTGGCTCATACACTTTCTTGTGAAGTGTGTGTGTGTGTGTGTGTGTGTGTGTGTGTGTGTGTCCTCTGATTTGGGATTTTTAAGGTCTTAATTCAAAAGGATAAAAGTGGTTTTGTCCATGAATGAAATTAGATTTATATCCCCCTTTGCCCTTCCTCAGTTTCTTCACTATTTTACTTATTACACTGGTCCCATATTCTGACTGATGGTAATGGTGATGAATTATCTAGAAGTGGAGGGGGAAATGGAGGAGGGCAAGAGGAGGCCTTATGGTATCCCACAACCCAGCATGCTTCATGGCCACTTAAAGCAAGCTTGCAGCAAAACTTCTAATTCCTGGTAAACACATTTACTTGTTTGTAAACGAATGATGAAAGTGAGGTTAATTATAGAATACACTGTGTCAACAATATCCGTGAAAATGAGATGGTTACTTCAGTGTGTTTCTGGTACTCACAGGATTTGGGGTTAGTCGGAATGGAGATATGGGCTAAAATTTTGGGATTCCATCTTTCTGGATATAAGCAGGTTAATAATTGCTTCTTTGGCACAATTACAAGCCAAAGGAATTTTTTGAAATTCCTTCTTCCCTTCCTTATTTAACAGCTTTCAACATAGTCATGTTAGGCTGTATTTTACATCAAATTTGTATGCCTCAGAATCTTTGTTTTACTGCCCCTTGCTTCCTAACATTAACTGTTTCTTTGTTTCGTTCTTTTTCGTGAAGCTTTGCATCTCACCTGTGTTCTCCCTGGGAGCTTTACCATGTGCCATTCTTCCCCTGGAGAACCGACCTGTGAGCATATCTTTCCCTCTCCAACTTTCTACATGAATTTCCCAAATGAGGTTGGATTACCTTGACATTTTTTATTGTTACCTGGCATTTTACCCTCTCTCTTCCTCAGTGTGCCACATATGTTTAAAACAGGGGCCAGAAAAGTTTGAAGAGAAGAGTAGGGGAGAGACAATGAAAGAGAAAGAAATGTCATGAAAGAGAAAGAAATGTCCACAAAGGAAAAATTTGAAACTGCTTGTTTATGCTTTAGATAAATCATTTGAGCAAATCATATAATGATGGAAAAATCAAAATACTTGGTGAATTTCTGTATAAGAATGAAAGTTATTCACCTAAGGCATGGAGACAGATCTAGTCCATGTTCTTGAAAATAAGCTGGCAGCCCTGGCAGAGGATCACTTGCAAAGTGTTTACCAGGCTGTGTGCATAGAAGATCCAGAACCAGCACTGGGGAGATTGATTGAGTAGACTTGGGTTGACTTCCAGGAATCTCAGTTCTTAACAGGTACTCACAGTCATCATGATGCCATAGTGGGGGAAAAATATTACAAAGTTGTGTGCTATTGCATCAAAATCTTCATTGCTATCCTTGGCCCTTGGAGGTGTTTCAAAGATGAATGTGTCTATAGAAGGAGAATCTTGTGTATAGGAGCTGTAAATTTTGTGGCTTATTTTTTTTTTAATTTAAAGAAGAACTATCTTGGACCAGTTATCATCCATAAATATAGGACATTTATGCTTAAAGAAGGGAAAGAGTCCAACTTCTGAAGCAGATGTCCAGTCTCCAAGAGAACTGCAATGATTCCAGAAAGCCCCTGCTAGACATGGATGTGGGTGATAAGGCTGTTTACAAACCCAGCGTGGGGAATGATGGGGAACTTCCAGGCTGAGAGCCATGTGTGTATAAAGTGCTTCAGTTGGTATCCTAGAAAAGCCTAAGGCCTGGATTGTTCACTGTAGGTGCAAACCTCACACTGCAGCACTATCGGTACATTCCATGGTGCCATGCTGACAGACCACCTTGCCTGTCCTCCACCCCCTCCTTTTCTACTCTAGCCATTGCTCTGAAAAGCATCTGAGTATGGTAAACCATAAGCATTTTTAGTGCCATGCTAGTTGAAATCACTATAAAATCTGAAAATGTCAAGGAGTAGTTAAGTATACCCATATATTCACAATGGACTAAACATGAAAAAAGCTAGTGGATGTTTCAAAATCATTTCTTTCAGTTCTTTTAGGGTGGAAGTGATGTGTACGACCATTCAGTTGTTTCATGCACAATTTGACTTGAAGCAAAATTACTCAAACATGAAATTCAATGGTAGTATACTAACCTTTAGGGGAGAAAAATGTGAGTTCATTCATTATTGGCTGGTTCAACCAATACTTCAAACCTAAGGAATTTTTGTAAAAAAAATGTTGTAGAAAGACATGGATAATATGTAAATTATATATTACTATTTGACGATATATATATATATATGCATATATATATCATGTATACATATACATATGTATATGTATACATGTATATGTATATGTATTTTCATTCTGAAACATTATATTTTATTCCTAAGGTTTGCAAACTTAAGAACCCAGCCTATGTTAAAAGCAAGAAGTTTTCCTTCTTTACTTTCATTCAAAGAACTTTCTTTCAAATTTGACAGTATGTGGCTCCATCCCTGATTGATCTTGAACTGGCATGAATTAAAAGCTTCCTCCCATTGGAGAAGTTCCACAGAAAGAGGCATCTTTCATCTTTGGAGGCAAAGAGTCCTGTGCCACATGGTGGGTGACAATTCCTTTGATCACCATGTCTTTGCCTAGAAAGCATGTCAAGCCTAGAAACTGAGTCACCCTACTAGGCATAACAATACAATAGGCAGCCAGTATCCCAATGCAACCAATGTTCAGCAATGGTTGGGAATTACATCAGAGCATCTTAATCCACTAGCTTGAGTTGTCACCATGAGTTCCACTAGGCCCATTAAAATGACTTCAGGTCACCTCCACTGAGCCTGCTTATTCACTCCAAAACAATTACCCTAATCCCCTTAGCAGACCCAATCCCTTAACACTTATGAAGTGCCCTCCTATGCAAGGTGCTGACATTTTCAAACAACACTGGCCTCTTTGAAATGCCAATCAAAAGTCCTTCTTGTTAAAATACACGACCTTCTCTGCAAGTATAAACAGACCTTCATACATCATTGCTACCACCATCATTAAAAAGCACTTACAGAACACCCACCTGTGTAGATGCTGTGCTGCTGGGCCCAGAACAAGCAGCGCCTGAAGTGCTGACCTCAGGAAGCAGTAGTTGCAAACCTGCCATGGCTAGCGTCTTCTGCTGCTGATTTAACACAGACTGCACTCCTAGGCACTGGCCTGCAGTAGACCATTGCTGGTGGCTGGGTAATTGCCCCAAGAGGATTAATTATCTGCTCAATGTAGTATCTTTGGAAACAGTGGTGTGTGACAAAGCTCAGCAGTAAAGTTTTATCAAAATGCCATACCCAGAACTTTAGTCTCCACTCCCTAGTCCTAAGTACTGCTTGGTTTTGTGGGGGCTGATTCCAAAGGTTCTCATAAGGGTCTTGCTCTTCTACATGTCATTCTTTTGACTACTACTAAGGAAGACACAGTGAATATAAACCCATGTCAGAGGTTATAGGATTATGTGTCACTCTGTCAGCTATAAGGTAGGCAATTTTCAAGAAACTCATGAACATTCTGGGACTCAGTTTTCTCCACTGTAAAATGGAAATCATACCATGAACCCAGGGTTGTTTTAAAGGTTCACTAAAACAATATACTGTGAAGATGTAATGCTTAAGACTTAGTGGTATTACAGTCCTGTGTATTACATTGTGGTGAAATCATGGTAAAGACTAATATTGTGTTTTCTAAGTCCAAGAGATTTTTTTTTGAAGCTGAGAAGACTGTGCCACAATTCACAGTCATGAAGAAAGCAAGAGAGCGTGAGGAAGAGGGCCACTCATTCAACAAGCACAGCCATCTGATATATAACACCATGGCTGACATACATGTGATTCTTTTTTCTTTTATTTAAATTTATTTATTTATTTGAGAGAGGGAGGAGGAAGATATGCACACACACACACACACACACACAGAGAGAGAGAGAGAGAGAGAGAGAGAGAGAGAGAGAGGGAGAGAGAATGGGCACACCAGGGCCTTTAGCCACTGCAAACAACTTCAGACATATGTGCCACCTTGTGCATCTGACTTATGAGGGTCCTGGAGAATTGAGCCTGGGTAAGCAAGTGCCTTACTGCTAAGCCATCTCTCCAGCCCCTACATGTGATTCCTCATTCAAAAACAGCATGGCAAACTGTAAAGAAAATGGATGTGAGCATTATTCTTGCTGTCATCTACAGGACTTTCAGGTTCTCATTAGCATCATTTCATTATTTCTTAATTTATTTTACTTTTATTTATTTGAGAGAGATAGAGAAAGAAGCAGTCATAGAAAGCAAGAAAGAAGGGGTGCTCTATCCACTGCAAATGAACTCCAGATACATGCACCCCCTTGTGCATTTGGCTTACATGGGTCCTGGGGACTCGAACCTCGGGCCTTTGTCTTTGTAGGCAAGTGCCTTAACATCATTAGCATCATTTTATCCTTTGGTAGGTGTGTACCCTATGAGAGCCTAAAGAAGACACACTTCAAATAAATTAAAAGTTGGGTATGATAGAACATATCCTTTATCCCAGTACTGGGAAAGCTGTAACAAGATTATAGTTCCGGGTCAATTTGGGCTACATAGTGACACACTGTTTTGAGACACAGAAAAAAGGGGGAAAAAATGGGGGAACAGGAGAGATTGCTTAGTGGTTAAGATACTTCCCTGCAAATCCAAGGAACCCATGTTCAACCCCAGGGTCCATGTAAAGTCAAATGCACAGGTAGCGTGTGTCTGGAGTTTGTTTTCAATGACTAGAGGCCCTGGAGTGCCTATTCTCTCTTTCTTCCCCCCTTTCTCTTTCTCTCAAATAAATAAATAAAATATTTTTAAATGAATGAGATTACTGAACTCAAACCAGGCATTGTGACGAAAATTACATTTGCTTTCATTTCCTTCTCTCCATTTTAGTCTTTTCCCCATGATACCAACTAAATTTATCCCATTTATTCAAACTATTTCCACTGTGACAAATAATGAAGGTTTACCAGGCAACATGGAGAGGGTAAATCTAAAGCTGTGATCTCTTTACCTAGTTCATTGATGTTTGTTCCAACCAATTTTGTTTAACACCCTTAAATTCTTGGCGTGCTTGTCTTTCTTTTTTTTGCAGGGAGTGGGGTAAATAAATCCCAATTTCTTGAAGACTAGGAATGTCCACAAATGTTTGTAACCAAGTGCAGTGACTGTGATCATCCACCGTGCCATTCTGAGGTGTTTACCAGATAAGTGGCAAGATTTACAAGTGTGCTATGCCACTCGGTGGCTTGATTCAAAATGTCAAAACATGTACAAGTTATGGCAAATAATCTCACTTTTTAAATTTTCTTTTTAGGAACAATAAGAAAATACAGATCATTCAGG
Organism: Jaculus jaculus; assembly: GCF_020740685.1. NCBI lineage: Eukaryota > Metazoa > Chordata > Mammalia > Rodentia > Dipodidae > Jaculus > Jaculus jaculus. The sequence goes on from NC_059102.1 coordinate 81,924,212, forward strand.
GCTGGAACATCCTGTGATTTTAAATGTTTCCTTACGCTAGAGGATGTGCTCAGCATAACTCTCCTATTCTGACTATACAATTTTAAGCCTGCCCCATCAGAGCTAGCCTGTAGAACTTGTTTCTATTTTGGCTAATGAGAACCCTAGTACCTACCACAGCAAGTGTAGCAGCATAATTGAATGGGACCACTATTATAACACTCTGGAGCTATTCTACCAAAAGCAAGTTTTTCAGTTCATACCATCCTTTAATATTTTGAACATTGATCTCTCTGTATCCTGAGTCATCTTGTTTATTCACGGGCTCATTTGTTTTATTTCACTCACTAAAATGTAGGCCCAAAGGAACAAAGACATTCTTTGCCATGTATCAGGATTTGCTTTGCTTAGAAGGAACTTAGTAGTTCAGTGGTGTTTGTTGAATACATAGTATGCCATCAACAAATGAATCTATATGCATATATGTTTGTGTATATAGAGAGATAGAGAAAGAAAGAAAGAGAGAGAGAGAGATTTAGTCAGTACAGGTAAGTTGCCTAATTCCAAAGCACTAGGAAATGACATTCTTTGGAACTGAACCCACAAATCCTCACCCGGGGACACAGGTTCTATTTCTTCCATTATAGCACATCTGGCTCATTTTCGGTTGCTCAAGGAGATAACCATCATTCTACCTTACTGTAGTATGGAATCTGCTTAATATTGCAACTTGACATCCTCTCCAATATTTTCATAGTAGTAATATCTGCTCAGATGGATGTAACAATAAATTGCTCTGATCTTATGGGTCCTTCTCTACGATTTCTAGGACCTAATTACTCAAAATTCTTAGGAACCTTCATTTAATTTATTATTAAAAGATCACATACTCTGAGCCCCAATACCCACAAAAGTAAAGCCCTCAAAAGCAATCCCACAAGTTTTCTTACACACCACAGCAATGAGTTTGAGCCCACATGCGTGCCACTACTGACCCACTCCACAAACCAGCTGCTCAGCTGAAGGGTGACTGCAGAGGCAATGGCTTCCAGATCAAGCTGCTGAAATGGGGCCTCCTGAGTAGTCCTTGGCAGTGCTAATTACTGGCTCCTCCAGGCCTGCCAGCCAGACTTCTCCACAACCAAAGCCTCCCCATGTGCAAGTTGCTTCCGGTGGCCCTCCTTCAGAACCCACATTTGGCAGCAAGCAGGTGACATTTTAAAAGATGTTTTTATTTGCTTTAGCATTTGGTTCATTTCCACCCCTTTCACTCTGACACTTTGAGGACTAAAATATGTTCTTTCTATTTGTGGCAGCATTCCATAGGCTCCCAAGTCCTGTGTCTAATGAGATTGTTGCAGAGAGGAACCCACAACAGGAAGAACTGACCTGGTATTTATACTCAGGGCTATGGGCACAAGACTCTGCCACATGGGAAGGGAACAAGAAAGAGCATGTGGCAGATCGTTTTCCTCTTAAGTCAGATTGACCTCAGTTCTAGAGCCCTGCTACACAGAACATGTTTCATACTCACATTCAATGTTTACCTTTCTCGTAAGAGCTCCGAAAGGAAGACTTACTTGGGACAAGAGTGCTTTGTGATGGATTTCCTAAAAGAAAAAGCCTCCACGTCACTTTTCTGCCTGATTTAACTTGATCCTTCAGCAACAGGAATTTAGCCATCAATGCTATTAAACAATGCAAGTCTCAATCACAAGGTCTGTGCTATGCCATTCACTAGGATGAGTCTCCTGGCTTCACTGTGGGTGTCCTCTTGCTACACTATAAGACCTAAGGGAACACAAAAGAGCCAAGCCACTGAAAAAGCTGCTGTGGAAAGCACTGTGGTCACAGGGCCAATGCCAACACCAGAGGCATGCACCAACTCAAATGCAGATGCTCCATTTGGCAACATGACATGGCATGTGGGCCTTTCAAAGTCAGTGAGCCAAGCAGGATGATGAGGGTTTTCATATTCCAGAGCGTGTGCCTGCCATTGTGATGGCTAGATTGATTTTTCTTTCTCTAGGAGATTAGCTGTTAACTAGTTACTAGGGAGTCATACAGCCAGCGAGGACACTTTGTTCTTTTGCTTTGCTCTTGTGCTATGAAATTTCAGGTAGAGCAAAGGTATGGGTCCACAGGGGTCCCAGGGCTTTCTGCTGCTTCACCTGAAAACCTGTCACTGGGGAAAATCCCTCAAGCAGCAAGTACGTAAAAGTCATTGTTCTTAGGAATCATGATCTCAATTTCCTCCTTTCAAAGCATCCCACATTATTTTTTAAAAATATTTTATTTATTTACTTATGTATTTGAGACAGAGAGAGAAGCAGAGAGAGAATAGACATCCCCAGGGCCTCTAGCCACTACAAATGAGCTCTAGATGCATGTGCCACTTTGTGCATCTGGTTTACCTGGATATGGGGGAATTGAACCCAGGTCCTCAGGCTTCTTAGGCAATCACCTTAACTCCTAAGCCATCTCTCCAGCCCTCCAACATTACTTCTAAATTTATATTTTCTACCACTTAACTTTCCTCAGCTATGCAAACGCCCCCAAGTTCACTGCTATGTTGTGTCCCACAAAAGTCATATGTAGAGTTCCTAATTCTGAAGACCTCAGACAGTAATCTTATTAGAAACAAGATCATTATATTTGTAGTTAGTTCAATTAAGTTGGAGTCAGAATAGAGTAGAATAAATCCTTTACTCATATATTTGTCATCCTTATTTTAAAAAAGAGATACTGAGACAAGAGGCACACAGAGAAAACAGCAACATGAACATAAAGGTGGAAATGGTGATAATATATGAGAAGCCAAGGAACACCAAAACCCACCAGCAAACCACCAAAAACTAGTAGAGACCTGGACCAGGTGTGAAACTCCCTTTCTTTCCCCTCAATAATAGCCAAACCTTGTCAACATCTAAATCTTGCACTTTAGCCCCTAGATCTATCCAAAAGAGAAAACAACAGTTTCTGATGTTTAAGTCATTCCATTTTGAAGTGCTTGTTATGGCAGTCTTAGTAAACTAAATAATATGCATATGTGTACTCCTCAGAATTAAAACTACTGGGTGAATTCTATTCACTGATTTTCCAAACAAGTTTTCAAAAGAAATTAGGTTTAACATTTGAAAATAAATGTCAGAAATTAAAAGATCCTATTATATTTTAGGTCAATATACTTCCTTTAAGAGTATTTTAAAGCCCCATATTTGTCACCGATTTTTGATGTCCCTCTGAGGAAAGAGGAAAACAGATATTGGAACACCAAAACTCCAACACAGACACTGTTGTTCATTAAGACTTGTATGTATTCTGGGGCTTTATTTCAGAAACATGACATGAGCCAAAGAGGTTGAATGGCAGTGCAGTTGAGATGGAAGAATAAATTAATAGCTTACTTATGGCTCTAGCAGCTGGAGTGGTCAAAACTGCCACTGGTGTCACTAATATGTGCCCACCCCCCAATGCACATACACTTCAGGAAAAGAAAACAAGAAATTGTATGACTATTCCTACATGGAATTAAATCTCCATGCAATTCTTATTCATCCAAGTGATTCGTGAAATGGACCCTAGTGGATTTTGTGTTTGTCACTCAATTCCCTCTTGAGGACTGAGACACACTGCTCTCAGATGCTAGAAGTGATGGCTGCTGAGGGCTCATTGATTAACCTCTTCCACAGTATCACCTGCATTTGAAGAAAACTACCTCAACTCAGGTCATGCTCCATCTAAGGGTTAGCCCATATCCAAGGGATGCAAAATACCCAGCTACCAGTCATAACTTTTGCTAACTGTGTCCTGTGGTGGAAACCTCTAAAGTTCAGGAGCTGAAGATCTTCAACACTCAGAATTGCAGCACTAGAAAACATGAATTTTCTAGATCACCCTGTGGAAGCAAACAGACTATCTTAATGCACTTCTCTTTTTTGGGTCTACATGCTCCAACTAGTACAAGATTTCATCGTGCGAGTCTTGGAGGACAGAACTCTTCTGAAGCGGTCTGAATGTGGTGCCCTCATAGCCTCAGGAGTTGATAATTAAGTTTCCTATGTACTCCCCAACTAGCAGAGCATTCGGGAGGTGGCGTCCTGCTCAAAGAAGTTCATCACCAGGGGTAGACCTTGGTTAAGTCCAGCACTTTGCGTTAGGAGCCAGCTTGGACTTTCTGTTGTCTCTCTCCTATGGATGTATGATGAAGCGAGCCAGCTTCTGTCACCATGCTGAAACTCACCCCCATACCTGTAATCCTGAAGTGAACTTCTCCTCCCACAAACTGCTTCTGATCAGTGTTTGTCCTAGCAATGAGAAGGTGACTATAACACTTTCCTTGGTGCATTTTCTCCAAGATGGCATCTGAGCTGCTCTAGGAAAACACTCGGCCCTCTGACTGATCATGCCATCAATGTCTCAGTGGTATAGAAAGTGTTATGATTAGTAAATCCATAGACTTACATTTAGGGTGGCCCCTCCTGTGCTATGAAGTGTATCCTTTGTCTGATGTCCTGGGAAATCTTGTGTTGGTAAATCAAGTGTGTCTCATATAATGATGTGAAAGCCATACCCATGTTCATAGTGTTTTGATTTAATCAAGATATGTTGCTGTCCCTTCTAAGGTGGAGAGTCCAATGTGTTCAACCTGCCATGCCATTGATCTCCTTAGGGATATTGCCACATTCCAGGCTGTGTATCAGATTCTTTCACTGGCAGTTTAGATTCTCAGCAGCAGCAGTGACTAAGTCTGGTTGGCTGAGTGAGAGCCCATAATGTGGAGCCCTTCCACGCCACTATGTACACTCTGTTCATGAGTCATGTGTGTGAGTGGGGAGGTACCTAGCTATGTCTCTACTATATTAACATATGCCCATATTACAAGAGATTGACACTGGCTTATATCCTGCTATGACTTGTGCCTCAGGCAGAAACAAACCATAAGGAGAAATCCTGGTCTCAAGGTCATATTTTAGCCTATCACCCTACAAGGGCAGTAGCATGCCAAGGACTAGGGCATAATTTTCTGGTACAGATGGCATATCTTGTTCCAAAAACTTATGAGTCTGTGATGTGGTTCTATTACTGTGGCTTACCATAAAATTTACATAGTATGTTTTCCCACCAGTTAGTTCTACCTTCAAACTATATATTTCTATGCAATTCTATAGTGTCTGACAGTGCTTCTTGCCCAAAGAGCAAGGGCACTGGCATTGTATCCTAGACCTGTACAAATATATCTTGCTAGGATCATACTCAAAGCTGGCAGCATCTATGTCATTTGGTAAGTGAATTGGAACAGTTTTCCCAATGTCAAATACAGAAATATGTTTCCTTAATGCAAATGGACCTAACAGCCTCTTTTCAATTTGCTATATTCCTTTTCAGGGTAGAGGAGCAGGAGATAATAATTAGTCTTTTCCTTCCAAGTTTTACCTCACTGATGTTTAAGATTTTAATGATATGCCTTGCCCTTTGATAGGGTTTGTCTCCCCTGCTCTGGAATATATGGGGCTTAGGAAAATTTCTAGCAACTTGCTGCTTTGGTTCATCTGAATTAATTACTATTACTATTAATTACTATTATGTCTTTGATATTATGAACCAATATGATATTCAGAAGCATCTAGACAGTGCATGCACCTTAGTATTATATTATGATTTAGGGTTGAAGAGTAAACACAGCTTGGGAACAAGACTGTGTGAGTATGCTTTTGTCTATCCAAAGGAAGGTTCTGATCCTCCGTTTTAACCATTTCAGCAGGTAGTTATTCTTACTTATTATTCTAATTATTCTTACTTATTGCATTAACTACTTCTCTTACTGCTTTACCAAACACCTGAAAAGAAGCAACTTAAGAGAGGAATAATTCATTTGGGCTCACAGTTTGAGTGAATACAGTCCTTCAAGGTAGGGAAGGTATGACAGCAGAAAGCAGAAAGCAGAAAGCAGTTAGCCTTTCATGCCTACAGTCAGAAAGTAGAGAGATAAATGCTGACATTCATCAGCTTTTCTCTACTTTCCTCTTGCATTTAATCTGGACCCAACCCCATGGGTATCAACAACATGGTCTTTTCTCCACCATTAAGCCTCTCTAGAAATGACCTCACACATATACTTAGAGGTATGTCTCCTAGTTTATTCTGAACCCAGTCAAGAAATTTGCAATAATACTAACTATTGCAAGGATACACATAAAGTTATCAGTGGTTACACTGATCAAGTACATGGGAATATGATGAGGACCACCACTGTTATATACTCTACAGCATGAAGGGGAACACTAATCTCCGCCACTTCATGAGAATACAACCTCACTTTTCATTTTCTTTATTAGCTGGACTAGAACAAATCTTTCTAGAGCATCTTCTAAAAACTCCCTTATAGGCTGGGAGATGGCTTAACAGTTAAAGTACTTGCTGGCAAGGCCTAACAACTCAGGTTCAATTCCTTAGTACCCATATAAGCCAAATGCACAAGGGGACACGTGCTTGGAATTTGTTTGCAGTGGCTAGATGCCCTGGTGCACCCATTCTCTCTCTGTGTTTCTCAAATAAATTAGAAAGAGAGGGAGAGGGTGCTTAATAGGATGGTATGGTAAGTGAAGAACAGATTAATGGGGGTGAAAAGGCCTAAGTGAGGTCAGGGGAAGAGATTGAGTAAAGGAAAGGTGGAGGGAAGGCTAACCAAAATCTAAGAGGATATAAATAAGTCATATGGTAATCTACTGTTTTTGGAAAATGGAACACCAGGAGACATATATTGTTAGTAGAAATTTTTCAGTGCCAGGGATGGGATACCTTCCAGTGAGTTGTTGCCCAGGGAGGGCCCTGATGCCCCCAAAACATTATAGGCCATTGCTAAGACCTTTGGTGTCCCACCAGGAATAGATGGTAAGTCCCTATTGCTGAGATTCCACATACTTGGGCTGCAAGGTCATTGAGAAATCCTGCTGGAATTGAGCTGAAAACCTACTCAATGTAGACCTGACAGAAATCTGAAAAAAAAAAAAGCCATGCTGCATGAAGTACAACGGGAGAAAGAGAAGTCACCAGTGAAGATATCCATCAGTGTATACTACAAGCCTTATATTTGGCCAGCCAGGGCAAATGAGCTAATGGGTGAAGTAGTGGCACATCTGTTAATGGAGGAAACCAACTGCTCATATTTTTCTTTGAGGTAAAAGTAATTATTTCATGTTAGTGGGGGCGGGGGAAAATGAGACTAGATGATGGTTCAGCACATATTGTATCATCAGCTTGAGACTTCTGACTTTTCTTTAAGTAAGGGATAAAAATAATTTTTTTTTCTTCTTTTTTCAAGGTAGGGTCTCAATCTAGTCCAGGCTGACCTGGAACTCACTATGTAGTCTCAGAGTGGCCTCAAATTCACAGCAATCCGCCTACCTCTGCCTCCCACTGAGTGCTGGGATTAAAGGCACTACCTCACCCAGCAAAAATGCATTCTTACAGAGAAGAATGAACCACTTTTCAAAGGATTCAGGATAACCAAGGAATTCAGGATTTTCTAGATTTAAGATCCAGATTCTCTTTTAAAGTCTCAAGATCTTATTTGCTAACATCACACTAGGATCTTAGCCTGAAATAACAAATTTGCTATGGTTGAGAATAAACCTTTTCTGGACTTCATTATCCTTTTAATAAAATTCCATATCTGTTTATAGATATGTGAGTATCTCTTTATAGTCTATCAACAAGACCACATGGTTTTCAGACCTTATATTACATTTGTTATTACTTTTGTTTTCTTATTTCCTCAAATGCATCAATAATCACTGAAAGAGGTGTCTGATCCTTATAGCTATTATTTCCCTAGACTAATTCTAACACATGCATTCTCATTTACCAGAACCCTATCTGAATTCACTGTAACTTTGCTACTGCTTCCTACTTTCTTGCTCTGCTTGAACTTACATAACAAACACCATAGACTAGGTAGGTGCTATATGGTCATTTTCTCACAAAATGGAGTCTGAAAGTCAGAGATCAGACTGCCATAATGCTTGGTTTCTGGGGAGAGATCATGTATAGCTCTGTAGATGGCCACCATCACACTGAGTTTTCACAAAGATTAGGGGAGTATGGCAGGAAGGGAGAGAGAGAGAAAGAGAAATAGAAAATGGAGATCACTGTCTTTTCATACAAAAATACCAGTTCAGACTGGGGAGATGGCTTAGTGATTAAGGCACTTGCTGTGAATCCCAAAGACCCAGGTTCAAATCCTAAGTATCTCATGTAAGCCAGATGCACAAGGTGGTGCTTGTGTCTGCAGTTCATTTACAATAGAGGCCCTGGACTGCCCATCTCTCTCTCTCTCTCCCCCCCTGGACTCTTTCTCTCTTTCAAATGAATATATAATATTAAAAAAAATTTACAAACACCAATCCTATCAGATTAGGATCCTGCCTTATGAGCTTATGGTAACCCTAACTATTTCCTCAAATCTCTATCTCCAAATAAAATCACTTTGAGGAGACAACTTCAACATAGGAGTTTGAGAAGGGCAAAGACACTGTTCAGTCCATAGGTCTTGTACCAATGACAATATCCTGCTTCCAAACTTGTGACATGCTTCTTTGACAAGCATTGGAACCAACTTTCCCTTTGCTTTCTAAACAGGACTCAGATCCTGAGACATTGCACCCAGGTTAATTCACTGCTGGGACCTCCACCTGTGAAGCTTAGGGAAGCACAGTAGACCTGAGAGGCAGCTTCAGAGGAATGATCAACTGAGCACACAGAAAGCTTCACAGCTGGTGGTCATTCCAAATATCTTGGATTGAAACACCAAGACTAGACTTTTGTCCTCTCTTTAGCCAGGCTTTGGATATCAGGTTCACACTGAAAAATGGTGAGTAACATTCAGTGAGGCAGCTGTTTTTAGCTCAAAGCAAATCACAAAGGGATAGCTATCATGTGTCACTCTTAGAAGATTGATAGTAATATGTTAATTCTTATTTATTTATTTGAGATCTACAGACAGAGAGAATGAGGCACAGAAGGCAGATAGAGAGACAGAGAGAGAGAGAAAGAGAATGGGTGCACCAGGGCCTCCAGCCACTGCAAACGAACTCCAGATGTGTGCACCCCCTTGTGCATCTGACTTACGTGGGTCCTGGGGTATCGAGCCTCAAACCAGGATCCTTAGGCTTCACTGGCAAGTGCTTAATTGCTAAGCCATCTCTCTGGCCCATAATATGTTAATTCTGATGGAGACCTGAGTGGCATGTTATACCACCTGCCTATGGCAACAAAGCTATTGGTCAAAGACAACATTATGTCGGAAAAGTAAATGAATTATAAAAGAAAGTAGGAAGAATGAAGCGGATTTTTTTTTTTTTTCAAGGTATGGTCTCACTCTAAACCAGGTTGACCTGGAATTTACTATGTAGCCTCATGGTGGCCTTGAACTCATAGCAATTCTCCTATCTTTGCCTCCTCAGTGCTGAAATTAAAGATGTGTGCCACCAAGCCTGGCTAAGGCTAGTATTCTCTTACAAAATGTTGTTAATATTTTGATTTAAAGCAAAGAGAGACAGAGAGAGCAAGATTGAGAGAGAGAAACAAAAAAATGGGTACACTAGGTCCTCAAGAACTCCAGACACAGGTGCCACTGTGTGAATCTGGCTTTACTTGGGCACTGGGGAATTAAGCCTAGGTTATTAAGCTTTGCAGGCAAGCACCTTAACTACTAAGCAATCTCTCCAGCCCTCTATTTTTATTTAATTTAAATACTGAAATTCAGACTACATTTTTGGAAATGCTTTTATTTAATATGCTTATTTTCTAAGATAAAAATGAATATCACAAAATAAATATAAAACATAGAATATTATAACTAACATTAATTTTATATGAGATGAAATGAAAAGTAGAGATATTCTTAAAATTATTTTCTAAAAAGGAAATGAAAAGCATTTGGGACATTTTGTTATTACTTAATCCTTTGATTTAAAAAAAATGAAACTCTTAATTTTATTGCTCTTAACCCAATTCCATCAATATGACCTTGAAAATTAAAAAAGTAAATCAACTGTCCTCAAGCCTCATTTATTATGTATAAAATTATTTATAGATTGCCTGAATTAATAAATATTCCTAATTTGCATAATTACAAATAATACTTTATCAAGGTATAAAATATTGATATGGAAAATATTTTTTAATAATTTAAAAATATCTTAAATCTTCAAATAAAATTTTAGAAACTATTCTTAGAAGCTACAAAATTATTTCCCATATATACATATAACTTTTTGAAAATACTGTAATTAATTATGTGTTTCAAAATATCTAAGCCTTAGGCATAACTTCATACTTAAATGGAAATGTTTACATATTATAATTTAAGTATCTTACATTATTACATAATCCTATCTCTTTATAATTTACTTATTGATCAATAGAAGAGAAAATATACACAATTGTGAATATTAATAATTTATCCTTTTTTGTGTGTTTTCAAGTTGAATTTAAAATGAGCAATGTTTATAAATGTGACTCTAAAATACTGTAGTTACAGGCTAGAGGGATGGCTTATCAGTTAAGGTGTTTGCCTGCAAAGCCAAAGGACCCAAGTTTGATTCCCCAGGACCCAGGTTAGTCAGATGCACAAGGAGGTGCATGTGTCTGGAGTTCATCTACAGTGGCTGGAGGCCCTGGCATGCCCATTCTCTGTCTTCCTCTTTCTCTATCAAATAAATAAACAAATAAAAATAAAAATACTCTAGTTACTGTAAGTGTTCCTTAATGGTCTGTACTTTAAGGGCTGGATCTCCAACCTGAGGCATATTGACAGATAATGGAGTCTTTAAAAGGTGTAGCCTGGTGGGAAATCTCATGGTTACAAGGGCATGTTCCTGTGAAGTGGATTTTGAGATCCCAGACCTTTCCTATTTCCCTCTCTCATTTCTCATCCTGGCCATGATAGAAATGGCTTTGTTCTGCCATTGTCACTTCACAGTGATGGGCAGCCTCATAACAAACCAAAAACCAATGGGCCCAATTAGGCATGGACTGAAACTTTTAAAGCCATGAGCAAAAACAAACCTCATCTTTTCATATGTTGATTATCTCTAGCATTGGTGATGATGATAGAAAGCTGATAGTTGAATACTATTTAAATAGTATTTATAATACAATTCAAATTTATAATATTACTAGTTTAAATATAGTAAATATGTAATAATACTATTTAAAACTCCATTTCCACCATCTACACTCACCAATTAAGAGAATGATTTCAACTGTGCCAATACTTGAGAGTAACAACTACAGCACCTTTTTAAGACATTCCATTTTTGCCTGAATACAAGGAATATGAGAATTATATGCCCTATCATAAATATAACTTACTACTGACTCATATAGCTGGGACCTTTACCAATAACTTTAATTATATATATTACTCACTTCAAAATGGATCCTTGGGGGAAAATATTTTTGCTCTGTCTATTAAAAATCTCATTGATACCACATTAAAAAAGAATAAGGTATACAATAAATAACAAAGATTATGGTGGCAATCCAAGCTCTAGGGTTAATATTCGTCATAATTATTTAGCCAAAACTAATTTGTCCTATGAGTCTCTTAAACATTTTCTTCTAAAGGTTTTCTCATTTGTTACCCATGATCTCACCCTGTTCTATTAAAATGAGAAGTATAATCAGGTCTTTTTCTTGGTTAGGAATTTCAGTGTGACTCTGTTGTCTATGAGAAAAAAAAAAAAAAAAGGTTAAGGTTCTTGTCTTGACAGACAGGGTTCACCATTGTCAGCCCCTGGTTTCTTCTTCCAGCCACAGCATCGCATCCCTCTTTCATGCGGCACAGTCATACAGACTGTGCTGTTCTTCAGACCTGCACACTGCACAGGCCACGGGTCTACTGCCTTCACCAATAATTTGCATCAAGTTACCAAGTTTCCTCTCATAATTTTCATTTTAATTCCTGAATCTTCTTAAAACATCAGTCTGGCCTTCCCACTATAAGTATTGAGACAGCTAATTTTAGATGTCAACTTAATTACATTACAGGTTAACCCAATAGTTTACAGAGCACCATTTCTGATTGGGCGATTCTGCCATTTGAATCAGCAGATGGAGTTAGAGGCCTTCCTTTACAGAATGTGAGTGAGAACCATCCATTTGGTCTAGGGCCTTGTTAAACCAAAAAAGCATAGGAAAGAAACATTGCTCTATTTGTATCTTTGGAAGCAGATATACATTCCCTTCTGTCCTAGGTCATCAGAGCTTCAAGTTCTCCAGCCTTCAGACTCTGAGGCTTAGAACTTCATCCCAGAAATAACCTAAACCTGTGCTGAATAGGTGGCTTAATGGTTAAAGCACTTGCCAGCAAAGCCAAATAACCCAAATTTGATTCCCCAGGACCCATATAAGTAAGCCAGATGCACAAGGCGGCACATGCCTCTGGAGTTTTCAGTGGCTAGAAGCTCTGGAATGCCCATTTTCTTCTATAATTCTATCTGCCTTTCTCTTTCAAATAAATAAATAAATAAAAATAAATTTAAAACAATAAACTTAAAAATGAGCTGGGTATGGTGGTGGATGCCTTTAATCCTAGCACTCCAGAGGCAGAAGTAGGAGGATCACTAGTTTTCAAGGCCAGTGTGAGATTACATAGTAAATTTCAAGCTAGCTCGGGATAGAGCAAGACCCTACCTCAAAAAACAAACAAAACAAAACAAAAATTTTTAACGTTAAAATAGTTTTTTTAAAAAAAAAAAAAAAAAAAGAAAGAAAGAAAGAAAAGGGCTAGAGAGATGGCTTAGTGGGTAAGCGCTTGCCTGTGAAGCCTAAGGACCCCGGTTTGAGGCTTGATTCCCCAGGACCCACGTGAGCCAGATGCACAAGGGGGCGCAGGCCTCTGGAGTTTGTTTGCAGTGGCTGGAGGCCCTGGCACGCCCATTCTCTCTCTCTCTCTCTCTCCCTCTCCCTCTTTCTCTGTCATTTTTAAATAAATAAATAAACATAAAAAACACACACAAAAAAAATTTTTTAAAGAAAGAAAAAAAGAAAAGAAACTAAGCCCATTCTCCTTCCAGGTCGTTAGGCTTTCAGACTTGGACTGAACCTTGCTACTAACTTCCCTGGACCCCACTGTAAACAACCTACCTTGAGACTTCACAGCTTTCATAACTGTGTAAGCCAATCTTCATAATAAATCTCCTTCATAGATCTATGTCTATGACAACTACATTAACATCCTAAGCTTTTTGCCTTTCTGGAAAACACTAATACAAGTAACATCACCATATAATTATTTGATATTAACTGGGGCCCCTTTGAAAAGTTAAAGATGGTGGTACTAATGCTATAGATAAGGTCATAAACTGGGACCTTCCTAGGAAAATTGGAATAAACTAAAAAAGGGTTGAGTCTCCCTGTTTTCATCTTCTCTCACTTTATGCCAACTACTCTTTTAGTAATTATTGTTTTCCATTGAAATTCCTCATTCATGTCTGTATTGCCAAATGTGTTCAGAGCTCAGTTCCTAAGGATGAGGGGTTACGCATTCTCCACCTTGGCATGTGTGACAGTACAGTTATTTTGAGAAGGTCTTCAGAAAGGAAATGTAACTAAAATTCCATAACTGGGTAACACAGTGAAGGAAGGAAGATGTATAGACAGTCTGACAAAGTTGTATACTTGACCGACACTTAGATCCCTGCTAAACCAGCCTGGAAGTAAGATGTCCCATGTGCTCTCACCTCAGGACAATTGGTAGCACCAGACTTTCCCAATAGTATGAGCAGTCTGGATCAAGAAGGTGGAGACATATTTGACAAACAGCATAAAGGGCTGGGAGCGCCCAGAAACCACGGGTGAAATTGAAGCCAGATGCAGATAAAATAAGAATTGAGGAGTTAACTCCATGAAAGCAAAAAAGAGGCTCAAAAATCACAGGAAGTCAAAACAACCAACATATGGAGTTAGTGACTAAAAACAAACAAACAAAAACTCAAAATGGAGTATTTTAACCTTAGCCAGGTTTACAAGTAGATATTAAGATACAGGCTAGTGATGAGAGCACCTGAAGCAACCAGATTTAGTTGTCAATTTCATATGTATATATTCATGTATACTTTCCACATGTATACATATGCACCATAATTTAATAAGGCTCATACACATAGAAGCAAATGTGCAAAATTTAGTGTACATGCCTGTGTCTATACAAAGTTAGATGTAGTATGAATTACTTTTCCCATTGCTGTGAAAAATTACCAGACATGCTTCTACTAGGCTCCATTCACTACCGTTTCCACTACTTTTTAGCAGCACCATTAAGTGGGAACCAGATTTTAACTCGTGATCCTTTGAGAGCCACTTAAGTAACAAATAATTTTCATTTTACCTACTTATTCAACTTCTGTGGCAATTAAATTTTTCTTAAATAAATAATTGTAAAAATTTTCCTAGTTAGGAATTAGCTAAGTCAAAGACATTGCACTATTGATAAAAAGAAATTTCTTTTAATTAGAGGCAGAATATTCAGTTTATTGCTCATCTTAAATATTCTATTCTCTTAGAGATAGTCTCAAAACTTCCCTAAAATTAGCCTAGCTGGACACAGAATGCACCCAACATGAGGAGGGTCCCTTTGGATAGGGGAGGACAGGGAGGAAGCCAACAATGGTAGCAACATGGCTGTATGCACACTGTGTACATAAATAATAAAAATTTTAAAAAACAAAGACAGAAAGTGTAGAATACCATTTCTTTCAAATTAGACAGGTTTTAGCCCAATTTTTTCAAGATCTGCATGGAGATAGAAAGGTCTGAAAAGAGCCTGGGTGATCATAAACTTGATAACACTGACTCTTAAATAAATTATACCAGTATATCCTTTTATATATATATATATTATATATATAATTTCAATTATTCAGTTCCACAAAATAGTAATAACTTTTCCCTTGGGTGTTTTGCCTCTTTGAAGTCAGGTCTGGTCATCTTCCATCCACCATTGTTTTCCTTTTTAATCAGTAAAGCCACCATCTGCTTAAATGTAAGGGTCTTTTAATGGGACTTGAAGTGCTAACAGTGTTGCTCAAGGCAAACGTCTTAAGTTAGAATTTGGCTCAAAACCATTTTTGCTTTCAGCATCCTCTGTAACTCCGCACCCTGAGCATGTGGGGTTGGTTCCCCCAGGTCCCTATTTCTAGACCTCCCTGGTCTCAATGCCTTTTCAGACAATGTCCATCCTTCCTGTCACAATCTGTTCCATGCCCTAGCCCATAGTAATTATCTTCTTAAAACCAAGGCTGTCAGCCAACCCATGCTAAAATATTGCTGATTGTATCCCCTGAATTGACAATACTTTCTAACTAAGGCAAGGGGCTGAGTCTTCATGGTACAATGTCTAGCACATTTGATAATAAAACAATCCTCTTGCCCCTCAAAACATGTCACATGGGTTAATGTATATCTTGTTTGTCATGACTTGGGTTAGGGTGACATCAAAATTTGGTTTCAACATTTCTAAGAGATTTTGCTTTCTGAAATTATACTAAAATCTCTGCAAACTGTTTATTAAACTAAAGCATTTATATAGGCATGAGTTGGCTAAAAATCCAATGCCAGAAAGGTCATTCAAGAACATTTAACATTCAAATAGGTGGTTCCCATCAGGAAAAGCCTTCAGAAGTTTATAATGGAGTGCTTCCTCTGCCTAGAAGATATATCACTTTCACCCTAACCCAGGTTGGTCTATAACAACTCTCTCATGGCAGCAGAGTAGGCATTTTGTAAATAATATTATATAGAAGGGCAGGTAAGCAAAATGTATTTCAATACTTCTGTGAATTTGTGAATTGATTAGTGGATTGGACTGACAGCCATAGTAATGGAACTACCATTGATGAAAAGATTCTAATTAAGGCAGAAGAGCCTCTGCAATTTAAACATTACAACTACAGATACTATGAACTTTCTGAAATATCATCAAAGTAACATGTAGAAACATGGAGCAAAGTAAAGGGAAGTACAAGTTTAGCAAACACCATGGGACCAGCTGAACAAAAAGGAAAATTATCACTACAGTAGTTTATAATGTCTTAGGAAGGAAGAAGTTGGGGTAATAAATGCATATTTAGATATTTATGCTTATGTTAACTCATAATCTGTACACTAATCTTACTTTAATGTGTTTTTCCAAAGGTCTTTTTTTTTTTTTTTTTTTTTTGGTTTTTTGTGGTAGGGTCTCACTTTGGTCCAAGCTGACCTGGAATTAACTATTAGGTTGGCCTTGAACTCATGGTGATCCTCCCACCTCTGCCTCCTGAGAGCTGGGATTAAAGGTGTGTGCCACCACGCCCAGCTCCCAAAGGTCTTTTAATCTCTTATGATTAATACTAAGAGTAAAATATGTTGTTCAAGCAAGTTAAGAAGGATTCTGAATTGGAATTCATATTCTGCTGGACTGTGTTGTAATATTTCTGTTCAACACAATTTACTGGTTTCCAGTAGCCATTGTAATGAAGCATGGGTTTATTCAATAACCACAGGTCTATAGCATCTACAGTATCTTACAGCTTCAACTGTAGATCAGTAACTCAAAGCTTGTTCTTGTTTTCTAGCTCTGCCCTGTGCTGTCCACTCTGGAAGCTGAGGCTTCTCTTCCTTCTGCTCTTGCCACAATTAGCTCCTTGTGTGGCTTCGTGTCTCAATTCAGTTATGATCTCATAGGAGACCTCAATTTTCCATGTCTAAATATATTTAATTTTATGTTTCTCCTCCTCCCCTATTGCCTCTCAGAGTTCAATTTATTGTAATTCCTTCCATTTCTTATTGATCAACATGACTTTGCTATCATTTCACTATACTAAAAGTTGCATCTAGCAAGACCATATCTGTGTTACCACTTGGGGTGGTTTGATTCCCCATAAACTTAGGTCTTATGAATGTTAGGTTCCCTGCTGATGGAGATTTGGGGATTAACTCCACCTGGAGACAGTGTATTGTTGCAGGTGGGCTTATGGGTATTACAGCCAGTTTCCCCTTGCAGTGTTTGGCACACTCTCCCATTGCTGTTGTCCACATTATATTGGAAGTCCGGAATAAAGCAACATTAGGTTTTATGTTGAATTTGAGATGTGGAGAATATAAGCATAAAAGAATGGGCTAGCAGAGTCTAGGGCAATAGCTGCCTACCCTTAATTCCATTAGAGGGATTTCCAGGGTTCTGTAAGTACAAGCCTAATGTTTGCTCAAAGAACTCCCTGTATACCCATGAAAATGCTCATACAGGGCTAAGGAGATACCTCAGCAGTTGAGGGTACTTTCTTGCAGGGCCTTTCAGACTGGGTTTGATTCTCCAGTGCCCACATAAAGCCAGATACACAAAGTGATGCATGAATCTGAAGTTAATTTGCAGTGGCAGGAAACACTGATATATCCATTCTCTTTCTCTCTCCCTCCCTCCTTCCTTCTCTACTTACTCTTCCTTTCTTTCTTTCAGCTTTTCTACCTCCTTTCCTCCTTCTTTCTCTCAATTTTTAAGTGCTTGTACACACACACACTGAAGTAAACTCAACTCTCCCCAAACCTCTGTAGCTACTGTACACATCATTTTCAGTCCTGTTAAAAATAAATAAATTGTGAACTTCTCTTCTCCATCCACATTTTCCCCACTTCTAAATAAAATATAACTAGTTTATTTGCTTTATATTCCCTAAGATTTTTTATTTGAAATAAGGCAAAAGAAATACTAAATACAGAAAATTTAAGACATTTGGATTTTCTTTGAAGTCAGTGAATCATGTATTTTGTATTCTATTTTATCATCTACTTATTTGATACAAAAGAAAGTAAAATCAAAAACTTGTGTCCAAGAGATGGCAAGCTTGCATCAAGACAAATAGCTTACTTTGAAATGGAGAAGTAGACAATAGCATTCATAGCTTCACAGACTTAACATACTTAAAATTGCATACAGAGTTTCTGCATACGTTACTGTTCAATCCGTGTGTTTCTATGTATTGTCATGCTTGGAGTCTGAACACTTTCATGTTTGGTTTTATCCCAAGGATAAAGCTTTCAGAAGTTGAACACAATGTCCTCAGTTACTTGCTAGCTAAGCATGAATAATCAAAAGGATCACATTTCAGCCTTCATAACAATTAAAGATAACTTTGTTTTTATTGGTTACTTAAACCCAGATGAACTATTGAGCTGGAACTTTCCATGTATCTCCATCTCAAGGAAAGTAGATACCAAGAGTGATTGGAACCCTTCTCCTCAAAAATTATAAAGTTAGGAGTACAGCACAGATTTCCAGGACTCATCAGTTACATGTGCAAGTGGTTCAACATTAACAAGTCCTCCCACCTTACAAGAAAAAATAATCCATTGCCTATATACAACAAATATTAAGTTGTGCCATATTTGCCTCAGAAATGTTTTGGAGAAAAACAGAATGTATGGAGGTGAAGCAGTATGCCTTCCCCATGAATACCCTTCCCCCAGAGGTGATGGACTCCTCATAGATAATGGCTATCTTGAAGTGACTTGTATTCTGCCCTGACCATGTTTTAATTTTAAATGTCGCCATATATATGTATATGCATTCAAAAATGTATTCCAATGCTTCATGTATTTTAAAACATATATATAAGAGACAGCATATTGTACTTATCCTTTTGCAATCTGCTTTTTTCACTCAACATTTTGTTTTTCAGAATTATCCATGTTGATGCAGAGAGAAAGTTAAACATGATTTCAGACAGTGAAAACATCTCAACTCACTGAGGAAATCACAAAATGTCCAGATAGCATTTTGTGGGATATCTCCAGCAGTTTGGGGAACACCCCACCCGTCTTCATCTCACCACCACAAGTGCCAAGCCCCTGTGGCACTGTGTTCCTGTCCACTGTGGAGCATTTGCTGTGTTCCTGACTCAGGATTGGACTGACAGACTGGTGGAGCTGGAACTCGTTGCCACAGCCAACACCAGCTAACCATTTTTCCCTTTCCCTGTGCTCCCAAGAGGCAACCCTCAGCACTGTTTCCCTCCTGTCACCAACCTCACTATTACTTATGCTCCCCCAACAACCTAATTACTTTTTGAAAGCTAACGCTACCAGTCTTTTGTTTAACTAGATATGAGGAAACCCATATTTATGTGTTTCTTTCAAATGTTGCACTATTTGCATGAGACTTCCCAGCTTCCTCATAGAATTACTGCCATCCCTGTCCCTCTTTACCAGCATGTCGTTTCTGACTGAGTCTGACTGAGATCCATGCCCAAGTTCCACCTGCCTAGTAGGTTCCTCATTCTCAAGCCCTCAGTATAGATTTTTTGAGTGGACTTTCTTTCACAGAGACAAGTTGTTTCTCTGAGCCAAATAATTTATAGCCTTTCCTCTCATCCTTGCTAAAGATGTCTTCCAGACATAGATGTCTTTCAGCACATGATGAGGCCATATCATGACAACTCATTTTAAGTGCTAAATATTCTAAGTTGAAAATATCTTAATACATCCAACCTACTATCATACATCACTTAGCAACAGGGTTCATTGTACAGGGTGATTTCCCCTAAAGACGGTGGTGTTGCTGCCGCTGCCCAACATGAAAACAAAGTACTGCATCCTAATCCTGGAAAGAGACCAAAATCCAAAATTCAAAATATGGTTTCCATTGAATGCATGTCACTTTTGTGTCATCATAAACTTAATAATTTTTTAAGTTGAAAAATTACAAGTGGGGGACCATCTGCATTTGATTTCCTTATATTCTCATCTTTGATTTCCATGTAAATTCAAGGATGAAACAGGTGCCTGTGGCAGTAAGACTAGAAGTGGGGACAAGTGTCACTCAACTCCACTCCTCTAAGGGGGAAAAACCCAGCTCTAGCTCAACTGAAACTCCAAATACATTTGAGATAAGAACACATTTGAGATAAGAATTTCCTTATATCATGGAGAACTGATTAAAGGAAGAAATTGTACAAACATGGGCCAAAACAACCTCCCCTATGTGACATAATTTCCCTCAGAGTAGAGGCAAATCAGATCAGGCTGGTAAAAAGAAACACTGGAAGTCAATCAATCTCTGTCCACTATAACTGAAAGGAAAGTGACAGATTAAATTTACCTAAGTCTTAGGTCATTCATTTCATACACTTATTCCTTAGTTGAATCTGGATTGGTTGACATAAGTGCCATTTTAAGGATGAACACTTACTTTTTTCAAAATATTTTATTTATTTATTTGAGAGAGAGAAAAAGTAAGGGTGTGTCAGGTCCTCTTGCCACGGGGAACAAACTCCAGACACATGTATCACTTTGCTCACCTAGCTTTATGTGGGTACTGTGGAATAAAACCTGGGCTGGCAGACTTTGCAAGCAAGCACCTTTAACCAGTGAGCAATCTTCTAAGCTCACAGGTACTTTGATATTTATTCTTCACATTTCCATACAAATTTTCTACTTATTAATTTTATAAGTGTTCACAAGGTGTTTGTGTGCAGAACTCTACCCTAGACATTCATTAGAAAGTGAATTCTGTCTTGCAGATGGCCCTTTGTGAATGCCAGGCTTGTATCTTACTTGCCTGTATCAAATCTCTCATAGAGTCACAAGTCTATCATTACTGTGTTGCTTTGGTGAATTTACAACTTAGATACTTCACTTATGTGTAATTAAAATAGCAATGTTAATGTTTATTTAAAAATTACATTAATTGAGCACTGCGTCTTTAATCCCAGCACTCAGGAGTTAGGGGTAGAAGGATCACTGTGAGTTTGAGATCAGCCTGGAACAATAGAGTGAGTGCCAGGTCTGCCTGGGCTAGTGTGAGACCCTACTTCAAAATGAAAATTAAGTGATTTAATATATGTAGGAAATATAAAACTATTATTTAGTGATGATCAAGTTTCCCCTAGTAGAAACAAAAAAAAATAACTTTATTCATGGTATTGAGGGACAATGGAGATAATAAATGTGTTTTGTATGATATCATGAAATGAAATGCAAGCAACAATCACATGGAAACTACATGAAGCTTCCAAAATGCTTCTCAAAGCTTCATGTCATGTCCCAGTTAATTTCCTCATTATGGCAAGTCTGCATGCTCATTTTTGAAAGGCAGAGGATACACTGAGATCCTCAACCTTTGCATTTGCTAATCTGTACATGTTAACTATTTAGCACAGAGCTGACTCTGCGTCTGTATCAGGGCAGTGCATGCCAGCATGGGGCTGAGGCTGACTTTAATTTGGAACCCTAAGTGAGCCCCCTCAGCAGGGTGCCTGAGCTCACATCAGCTGCCCTTGTCAATCATCCTGCCTTTCCTTCCAATTCTATTTCATAAGAGACTCTCATGGAACCATGGGAAATCATGCCATCCTCAGAGGCTGGAGAAGTTCAGTCTAATCTGCAACCCAAATTGGACTAAGAGCTCCGTGTTTTAAAAACAGTTTTGAAGATTTTGAATGATTTTGTCTTTAAAGATGCATTTTATATTGGGATAGTTCTATTTTCTCAATTAGCTTAGCATAATGGTGTCTTTGTTCTGGATCGTAGGTTTATTTTGTCCTGAGATCCAGGAGCATGAAGAAAAAGAAGTGCCCCAAAGCAAAAGAGACAATGGACTTTTGATGATGTGCTGAGTGGGCATTTCTCTGTTGAAGTGCCGGCCGATGATCAGCTGCCTAGTGTAAGTGGCATGGCTCCAGAATTACCCATATTTTTCTTCTTTCCCTGCACGCCACTTTATTTTCCTTAGTCACATGAAGCTACCATTGATCATACATGATGACTTGACATGAACTTTGTACAGGCTTAAAGTATATATGCCAATTCTCTGAACTAGGCACTGTTAGCCATTTTATGGCTGTGATTATTGAACCTTAGAGTGGTGGTGGATTGGCCAGTTATACAGCCAGTTAGTGGCACAATCTCTTACACACATGGGGCTGAGAATGTAGCTGGGTGGTAGAGCATTTACACTTACGTGCACGGCCCTGAGGTTGATTCCAAGTACTGCAAAAATAGATGACAGATAGATGATAGTGAAATTGATAATACCTTATATCTAATCTGCCCAACTCTAGAATCTGTCTATTCCTGCAGTGTTTTATGTAACACCTGACGCATGATGTTTGTCTTTAAACCTACAGAAGTTACAAATGGCATTCCTTGCCTATCTCAAGGAATGTGACTATGGCTTAGCTTTCTGTATGAAAATTCTAAGGTGTGGTGGGTAGAGGGAAGCTTATCTCAATCAAGCTTCCTGATATAATATATTATCATGTAATTTTTCATAACACAAGTCATATTTAAAATAAGAGAATCTAAAATCAAATAATTTTGTCTTGATCTACAACATGAAGTGAAATACACTGGAGTAAGTTTACTGAAAAATTGAATAATATTGAGACTTTTTAGTAGCATTTTTTCCTAACTTTAATTATTGCTTTCCTAACTTTAATAATCTCAGTTTGATCAGTGAATCTATCAACAGATCCAGTGGTTTTGGAAGCAAAGTATAATTCCCAGGGGCTCCTTCAAACAGACAATATGTGGTCAGTGTCCCTTGAAGCTGCCCAGCATCATAGTCCTGTGTATAGGAGAGAGCATGCTGGAAAGATCTGTAAAGCTGAGTCACCGTCCATCTGTACCTCTGCTAAAGGAGATCATACATGAAAATCCTCTTCTGTTTCAATGAGCAGTGTGTTTTTCCAGATTAACTTATTCACAGTGAAACACTCAGCATTTTTATATAGTTTTCTGCCTTTAATAATTTAACATTCACAGCATATATTGTTAGATTAGTGTTTATACTATTCCCTCCTTTAACCAAATCATTTCATCAAATGAAATTTTTAAAGCCATAGGAATATGTCATTTTCTTTAACCTGTTCAAATCCTTTTGAAATAAGATTAAAATTCATAATAGTCATGGCTGAAAACCTTCTTAACATATGGTGTGGCAGAAGTAACACATGATCATGATGGAGGAAGTAAATAAGTGAATGACGTGGAAAATGTCAAACAAGGAGATAACAGCAAAAGTTATGAAAAGGAAGAAAACTGAAGACATCCTCAATTCAATTGTCAGGTGCTCACTGTCTTTTATCCTTTGTATTTTAACACATCAACATATGAAGTTTGGGGCTGGAGAGATGGCTTAGCGGTTAAGCGCTTGCCTGTGAAGCCTAAGGACCCCGGTTCGAGGCTCAGTTCCCCAGGTCCCACGTTAGCCAGATGCACAAGGGGGCGCACGCGTCTAGAGTTCGTTTGCAGAGGCTGGAAGCCCTGGCGCGCCCACTCTCTCTCTCTCCCTCTATCTGTCTTTCTCTCTGTGTCTGTCACTCTCAAATAAATAAATAAAAAATTAAAAAAAAAAAAACATATGAAGTTTGTTTTTGTTTCATGTTCTTGTTTTAAGTCAGAACCTCATACTACCTGGCCCAGTCTGGCCATGAACTTGTGATGATCCTCCTATTTCAACCTCCTGAGTGAAGGTATTACAGGTGGGATCCATCACACCCAGCTCCATGTTTTTGTTTTTGTTTTTTTCTTGCTAGGTATGCAGTACATTTATTGATTATTTTTGGAAGTTTACATTGTACTACATTGCATTTATATACTGATATATAATTACTAGTTTACTAATTTGGACTTTTATAATATTTCACCATACTCAGTTTTATACAATATTATAGTGAGCAACCTTGTAGCTTGAATACTTGAAAATATTTTCAATTACATCCTTATAAAAATCTAGATGCATTTTTAAAGTATTAAATATATTGTACAAATGAATGACAGGTCCACTGAGTTAGTGCCTCTCCTAT
This sequence comes from Jaculus jaculus, assembly GCF_020740685.1. Classification (NCBI taxonomy): domain Eukaryota; kingdom Metazoa; phylum Chordata; class Mammalia; order Rodentia; family Dipodidae; genus Jaculus; species Jaculus jaculus. Next base: position 81,948,034 of record NC_059102.1, read on the forward strand.
ATCCATATCACTAATTTTCCTCATATCCAGTATTTCTCAAGCTTCTTTGTACTTGAAAAATAAAAGTGTGTATGTACATAGTGCCAACATGTGTGTGAGCTCAGTGCTTCTAAGTTAGTTGCACCATTTCTTACACATTTACAAACATAAAACCAGAAAAAATCTCTATGTTATATCTATCAATGGGTTGTTACAGCTGTAGTCTATGACAAGTGGTGACCATATAGTCATGCTTTTCAGATTTGGTGATATTTATAAAAAGATGAGGCTGTTCAAGCCTGTGATTAGTTCTCACACAGAGGTCAACAACTCTTGTTATTAACAGTTGTGAATGGATGTCCTAGAACCCTTATTACTGACACCACATGGGCCCTGCCACCCAGATTCTCATGTCACGTGGGCCAAGTGCTGTGTCTCCAAAATGCTCAAAGCCATGACCCATTTCCATGCTAACTAGCTTAAAAGGAGGTCATTTCTGATGTGGAAGGGGATGCTGGCATCATTAACAACAGAAGTCCTTTGGCCCTCTTCTGTGTGACCCTGGCAGTCAGCCCTCAGGAAATATGAGACTGAATATTTTACATGGTGAGTCAGTCTTATGGGTGCTGGTTTGTGGAGTGGCTGGCTGTTTGTCAGAGGCCTATGTGTAGCCTTAAGTAAGTTTACATCTGTTGTACTATGTGCACTTCAGGCAGAAATCAACAAATTTCTTGCTTCAGGAAAACCCTCTATTGCACAGGCCATTCCTCTCTCATTGTAGGGTTGTTGCTCCCTCTCCCCTCTCAAGCCTGAATCAGGAGCACCTCTCCACCTTCTCACCTCTAAAGGGTAGTTTGTCCTGCATCGGGCTTGCTGGGATAGCTCTGGCCCCTCCTAAAGTCTGGTGCTAAAGCCCACTTGCTGTTTCCAGTGGCACATGTCAGGCCAAAGGCCCCAGATCTGAGTGAGGGTCCTGCCTCCAGCAGCTGAAAATTGTTTCCTCACACTGAGCCTCAACTGTGCTCAGCTTCAGATTCCTGTTAATTTGACTAAAAAAGCTTTGTATTTGGGCCACAATCACTAACAAATTACACTTAGCTCCTCAACGCACAGACCCAGAGAGAGCCTGACTCCATTACCAAAATGAAAACTGAGACAGTGAGGATGAGCCCCTAGCTAATTGGTGGGGGTAGGGACTGGTCTCTCACATATTTCCGACAAATTTCTTGTCAATCATGCCACATTGCATGTAGGGTCTCCTTTCAAAAGCATCGGAGTTTAGTGAATCAGAGAACTTTGACCAAAAAGTAATACCTTCCTCCCAAAATACTCCTTTAAGAAGTTCAGAAGCCTTCCTCCCAAAATACTCCTTTAAGAAGTTCAGAAGCTTTCCTTCTTTCTCTCTTCTTTTGGAGTCCATGTAGGCTACATGCTTTTATCAGGCTCAAATCTCAAAATGGAGCAGCCAGAAAGCCTGCCTTGTAGTCTTGGCTCACTGAAGGGGTGGGGGTGGGGGTGACTGACTCATAGGAGCAGTGTATCAACGTTTTCTTAAATGAACTGAATTCAAAACAAATTTACTAGACACTAATTGCAGGTTGTTAGTCTCACTTTGGTTACAATAAAGAGGAGACAGAGAAGTATATGAGGGTCTTCAACTTAACAAAGGTACAAAAAAATATAGCACAAAACATCCTGTGGGTTTCCATCTTTCTAGTGATATGGAGAACTTAGCCTTCAGCTCAGAAGGTTCCTCCTCCAGAGTCTGTCTGAACTGCCTTCCCCTAATAGATTTGATTGCTTCTACATACTGGGACCTCAGCCTACTCTTCTTTGCTCTCTCACTTGCTGTTCCTCTCTCTCTCTCCCCACCCCTCTCCAGCCTCTGTGCATGCTTCTCTGGCTGTGACTGCCCCCATGATGTTCTCTGGAAATTTTTAGGCTGCCCTCTCTGTGGAGGAGTCCCTCTGCTCAAAGGACAGTCACCATGTTGTGTCCTACAAAAGGACTGAGTTGCTCACTATGTGCAGAGCAGGGGCAGTGCAATACACACTGCAGCCCTAATTGTGTCGAGGGACACTGGGAACAAAGAGAGTAAGTAGCATGGAAGAGCAGGAAACATTGTGATCAGAAGGCTGAGACAAAGCAAGGAGTGAAACCCACCCTCCATGCCAGCACACTGAAAAGTTTCTGTTACTGCTGTCGAAGATTTTTAAAAAAGAGTTTCAAAGGAAACTAAGTCTGCAGGAGTGCAGACCAAGCTCCATTTTCTCTGTGACTCTGAGAAGAGAAAGATAAACAGAACCTTCTACTGATAGACATATTTTAGAGTTCAAGTATGACATGACGGGTCCAAAATAGATTCCACATGATTGGAGCAGATCCAGAATACTGGTCCCTGAATAGCAATCAGTGTTGGAGGCTAAGAGCCGGCATGCACCGTCATCACATAAAACATGGAACAAACTGCAAATCCCACACAGCTGCTAGTGAGTAAGGACAATCCAGACAGGGACTCTATACTAGCTCTCTACTATGGGCACATTTTCTACACTACTCAGCTCCACCTAAATCAGGGGTCCCTCCTAGGAACTTGCAACAGCTTTCCCTTCATGAATTTTCCCTTCAAGGAAGAAGCATAATGTTCTTTGCAAGACACCCTCAAGCAGAACTAATGACTCAAGAGCTTCATGCTAGCTTATTCTCATGGAAACCTCTTCATAACTTGACACCATGCGGAGTTACAAGCATCTTGGTAGAGGAAAACAAAAAAAATCCAAGGTATTCCAACCTGGTCATGCAGGATACTCATGGGAGAGGGTGAGTTTCCTCAGGACCAGCATACGGTAGTCTACTGTGACTTAACTGGCCTTGTTTGACAGTGCAGATGATAGGAGAAAGGAAGAGAACTTGAACGAAGCAGGGAATGAGAAAGAAAAAGGAAAGGGAAAAATAGTGGAAGGAGGGAAGGCTACAAGACAGATGGAGTCCACGGACATTCCCTTTGTGTTTTGTTTTGTTTTGTTTTGCTGCTTGTGAACAACTCTTTAACTTTAAAATACTTACCAGAAGATACCCTCCCAGTGTTGCTGGTGCTTAGTTCTGTAAGGTTCTGTTAGCATGTCTGCAGTCAAGCAGGTGAGATGTGAGTCAGCATGAGCCCAAAAGCTACCCTGAAGGACTACTGGGGCTGACTATATGCTTGTGGGACACCATCAAGTTATGGAGGGTCCCTTCTGCTGTCCTGTGTGGTTTTTTAAGTATGTTTTATTTATTTATTTAAGAGAGAGAGAGAGGAAGAGGCAGATAGACAGAAAGAGAGAATGGGCACACCAGGGCCACCAGCCACTGCAAACGAACTCCAGATGCATGTGCCCTCTTGTGCATCTGGCTTACACTGGTCCTGGGGAATTGAACCGGGGTCCTTAGGCTTTGCAGGCAAATGCCTTAACACTAAGCCATTTCCCCAGCCCTGGTGTGTGTGTGTATGTGTGTGTGTGTGTATGTGAACTACATTACTGAGAGAGTAAGAGATGAGATAACCATCAGAAAATGGAGCACTGGTAGAGGAACAGCTGGTGCAGTATATGCTACCTCTGACCTCAAACTGGCAGAAAGTGAGCAACTAAACAAAATGATAAGAATGAGGCAGAAGGTTTTCCCCCTCGGTGTTGAGAGCTCCTTCAAGCATGCCTAATCTATGGCTCGTGGGCCTCATTGATCCCAGGATAACTAAGAATGTGTTCCAACACACTTGTAGATGACAGCATCATGGTGCAATGGCGGAACGTCAGACACACCTGATAGATGTTTCCATGAGCACCTGAAATTTACTTGGGCCCACCAGATAGTTCTCTTTGGTTGTATTGAGAGGAACCATCCCTCAGCCAGAGATCAAAGGACTGGTCAGCAGTTGACAGTTTTTACAGGTGTTTATTTCAACAGATTGAACAAAATATGGAAAAAATGACAGGCTGCCTTCTTTCCTCATTTCATGGTATGACTAATGCAAATCTGAGTCACACAAAGAAACAGTGCTTTCAGAAACATTTCTGGTCACTTAAGAGCTTTGTTCTTTTCACTATTCTTTGGAGCCCATGCAAGCATGTGTATATTAGCTCAGATAGGCTTGTGATGGCTTGCAGGAGTTTAATTACTAAGGTTACTAACAAAGGTTTACTTAGTTTATTGCAAAGCATTGGTTTATGAAATTATATAATCAAGCTTAGAGCTAACAACAAACTTTAGAGATCATCTAATCTTGTCCTATGCCTTCAGAGAAATCAGGTATTATTATTTATATTTGGTAGATAAAGTACCTGAACTTCAAAAAGACAAGCTGTCATAGTCAATTTCACCCAGCTTCCTCAGGGAATTTGACCTCTTGTCTTCTTCTCCAAGTACAATTGTCTGTATGGAATAAAAATCCAACCAGCCTTAAATCCACAGAGACAGAAAGCAGATTAGAAGTTTCTAGGAGGGCAGTGAGGGCTGAGTTCTGAAAGGGTGCATAGTTTCCTTCTGGGGTCATAAGAATGTTATAGGACTAGATTGTGATAATTGCCAATATGCTAAATATTATTGAACTGTCCACTGTAAACGACCAAAATGGTGAGTTTTGTCTCAGTCAAGACTACAGTACTGCTATTAGCTGCTCATTCTCTTCTTCTTACATTTTGTTCAATGCTTTTTATGAAACAATTATACTTTTATTTGCAAGCAGAGAGAGAGGCAAAAAGAAGAGAGACAAACAAAGATAATGGGTGCACCAGAGCCTCCAGCCACTGCAACAGACTCTAGATACATGCACCACTTTGCGCATCTGCACATAAATGAGTATTGGGAAACTTGAACCTTGTTGCGTTCTTTGAGTTCAGAGTCATTCCCTGTGTTATTTTGGCCCTTTAAGACCCAGATACATGCTTAATAAATTCTACTGACTCCTTCTTAAGTGATTGTAACCATTGTAAATTGCAAAAATCTTCATCAATGACTTTATGGAATTTCTTTTTTTGTTGTTTTTGTCTAGACTGTCTCATTCTACTATTGAGTCATATAAGATTATCTGAGACCTGAATGAGCTATTTAACTTTATAGAGGGTTAGTGAGAAAGTATATATTTTAGAGAACAGTGTGCTCAGTAGGGCCCTTCCCATAGCAGATGCTTATTAATTATTAGTTTAAGCAGGGGATATGAATGCTCTGGGATCTAGAAAGGGATATTATCCCTCACAAAAGTAAAGGGAAGAGCCAACCTGTCTGTAGAACATGTGGTATTTGACAATCCTATCTCTATTTAGTCATTAAGACCACTGCCTACAGGCATCCCACCTACTGCATTAGTCCACAGCAACTAAAACCACACAGCCAAAGACATGGGGGAGCCAAGCTACAGCCTTATACCATCAGTTACTTACACAGCAGGACAAGAAATGAGTCTGTTATTTTAGTGGCAGCTGAAATTTCTCACTACTGATGTTAACCTTCTTCTAAAACCACCATCTCTATATGGAAATCCATTAGTTGAAAAGAAAAACAAATGTCTATTTAGGTAAAAAAGCATGTTAGCCAGGCGTGGTGGCACACGCCTTTAATCCCAGCACTCCGGAGGCAGAGGTAGGAGGATTGCCATAAGTTCAAGGCCACCCTGAGACTCCGTAGTGAATTCCAAGCCAGCCTTGGCTATATAGAGTGAGACCCTACCTCGAAAAACCAAAAGAAAAGCATGTTAGTGGAATCATGTAATATCTGACCTTCTGAACAACTTTACTTCATTTAGAATAAGTCCTCAAAAGTTATCCATGTCTTTTTGGCAAGATTTTTTTCCTTTGTTAAAGATGAATAACATTAATATTACACATGTATTGTGTATTAGCTAAACTTATATTTTCCTTATCCATTTATCCATCAATGAACATTTAGTTACATATTCATCTTAGCCACTTTGAATACCTCCATTTCTTTAAAATAGAAGTAATAAATTTTATGCCAACCAAAGATGATCAAATGCTTACAGATAAAATACTATGTTTTTTAAATATTTTTAAATATTTATTTTTTTCATTTTTCTTTTTTTATTTGAGAACTACAGACAGACAAAGAGAGAAAGAGGCAGATACATAGATAGAGAATGGGCACCCCAGGGCCTCCAGCCACTGCAAACGAACTCCAGAAGCGTGAGCCCCCTTGTGCATCTGGCTAACAGGGGTCCTGGGGAATCGAGCCTCAAACTGGGGCCCTTAGGCTTCACAGGCAAGCGCTTAACCACTAAGCCATCTCTCCAGCCCAAAATACTGTTTTTGAAGAACAAAAGGATCACATATGAAAAATTTAGAAGTAGTTCTTATGTAACACATAATGAAGGTTATTATGTTTATTAATTTTTCTCACTATTTTTTCAAACTTTTTTAACTTTTGGGTTCATATGTATGTTTAATTCAAACTACTTAAAAATAAGTCATTTATACACTACAGTTTTAAAAGATCCTGTTTTATCCCTTTCTCTTCACAGTAGGGTAGTAACTGACACTGAAAATAAATATATGGATACACAAAAATGCTATAAATTTTAATGATGGAAAGACAACATAGCCCACATTTACTTATCATATAGAATATTCTATGTTCTTGTGTAACTTTTGCAGAGCCAGTTAATTCTCAAAGAATTTCCCTGGCTCTTAACAATAGCCAATTTATGGACAAATGAGTGTTGAATCAATATGATTGTGTTTATATTAATGAGTAAAGATAGAAGTGAAACAACGGAGACAGGTATTAAGACTTTTTTGTGATTTTCAATAATAAACTCTTTCACTGAACTGAATAAATGATTTTAAATAATAAGGGAAATTTATTCATTTTTCTGTCTGTACTATTCACAAATTAAATTATGCATAGCAAAGTATGTCCACTTTGTGGATACAAGATCCTTTTTGATGTAGGGCCTCACTCTAGCTCAGACTGACCAGAAGTTCACTATATAGTCCCAGGATGGCCTTGAATTCATGGCAATCCTACTACCTCAGTCTCCAGAGTGCTGAGAATATAGGTGCGAGCCGTTGTGCCCAGCTCACCTTATAGGTACAAAAGATACAGATGTATTACTAAGAGCATAGATAATTAAATGTATAATAATTCAGAAATAACTTTGAAGTATATATACCTTATAGAATATAATTTTTTGAATTTTAAGTTTCTAGAATTTAATTTTAATTTTCTCACAAGGAGAGAGAGAGAAAAAAAAGGGGGGGGGGAGTTCCAGGGCCTGAACGGCAAGTGAACTTCAGACACATGTGTCCCTTGGTGCATCTGGTTTTATGTGGGTATTGGGGAATTAAACCCATGCCATCACACTTTGTAAGCAAACACCTTTAATTGCTGGGTCATCTCTCCAGCCTGAATTTAATTTTTTTTTTAATTTTCTTAATTTATTTGAGAGCGAGAGAGAGAGAGGAACAGGGAGAGGGAGAGAGAAGGGGAGAGAGAGAGTGGCGCATCAGTGCTACAGCTACTGCAAACAAACTCCAGATGCTTGTGCCACCTTGTACCTCTGGCTTACATGGCTCCTGGGGAACCAAACCTGGGTCCTTTGGCTTTGTAGGCAAGTGCCTGAACCACTAAACCATCTCTCTAGCACTGAATTTATTTTTTAAACACCAAAATTACCATTATCAAATTGAGGTTTTAAGCTGTGCACTAAACTTATTTTTAAAAACCAAGAAGTAACTCATTTGTGTGTGTGTGTGTGTGTGTAGTATATGTGTGTATATGTGCTATGTAGCGGGTCTGCTTAATCTGTGGTGGCTAAAGGGGAATGCTCTTCTGACCATTCTTACTTGAGCCAGAGTCTCTTATTGACCTCAGACCTTGGGTTTTTTTTGTTGTTGTTGTTGTTTGATGTTTTTTTGTTTGTTTAAATCTTTTGTGAGTCCTGGTGATTCTTCTGTATCTTCTCCCCATTTGACTGGGGTTCCAGAAATGCATGGTCACACCCAGCTGTGGATGTAGGTGCTGGGAATTAAACTCCTCTCAGACTGCCTCAGGCTCTCAAGCTTGTGCAAGAAGTGCCTTTGACCATTAAGTCACCTCTAAAACCCAAGTTTCTTTTTCTTTTTCCTCCGTAGGGGTAAATTAGAAAACAGAAAAATAAATGGTAATACAGATCACTATAAGAGCAGAATTTTTTAAAGTAAGAAAACACAAAATCTACAGAAAAGAAAAAGGGAGTAAAAATAAATAAATTTATAAAATAGGAATGAAGCAAATGAGAATAAAAGCATATTTAGAGGGCTTAAAATATTGAAAATCACAATGAAGTGATCATGTATATGCAAAAATATGAGTTACTCAAACTCAGCCTCAATAGCTACAGTGTGGATAGAAATCTGCCTGGAAAAATTGTGAAATATCCCCAAGCTTTCTCTGAAGCCAGAGGTATCTTCCAGTGATACTGCTTAGGTTTTCAAGAACCAGGTAATTTCCATATTGAATAAACTCAACTTCAGTTCATATAAACAGATGGAACATTTTAAATTAATTTTGAAAGCTGGTAAAATCTTGCAAACAAAACATTATAATAATAGGTACAAAAATGGCACGGCTATTATGAATGTTCTTTGTGATCATAATTAAAGAAATATTAAATGAAGAAGCAAACTGGGTACAATAATAAAGAAACATAATTCATGATCATCATAGGCAATATTAGGAAAGAAGAGACAGTTTCTTACTGGGATTTCTGTCATAGTACTTGATGACCCACCAAAAGTTAGTGGTAAGACCCTATTGCTGAAGACACCATATGCAGCTGACACATAAAATGAAACAGCATGGCTGGAAGCAAGGAGAGAGTCAGTCCCCAGACAGTCAGCGTGTCTAGTGCCAGAAGGTGCTACAGGAGCAAGTGAGGGAAAATGATCAACTAACAACTCATGGTCTAACCTACTTAGGAGCAAACAACCTGACATGATGCTCACACAAATGCAATAGTGGCACACAACCTTGGTGGAAAACCAACTGCTCTTGATTTGGCTAACTGATCTGCTCAGTGGAACAGAATCCATAGCTGGAGCTGGAAAACAAGTCAGAATCATATCCCAAAATGAGCCCACTCACCATTATCAAGCTCCCACCAATTGTGCTAAAATAGGGCCTACACCTATTAAATTCTCTCTAAAAAGTAATGGTTATCCCATTTATGTGGTGCTAACTTTACTCTTTGTCGGAGAATCTGCTTCTTTATTTTTCAGATACATGCAGATCCTAAGGAAAGAACCACTCCATCATACCTCAAAAGGGCCCCAGCTGAAACTAAGAATAATTGGGGAAACAAGCAAGAGTGCTGTTTTCTTCATGAACCTGGTGCCAGCACAAGGGTGAAGGAGAAAGACACAGAGAACAATCAACTCCTACCAAACCAGATGGCCAGAGACAGAAGCTCCCAAGACCTTATCACTGAAACAGACCTAAAATGACCCAACATGGCTCAGGGAAATTTGCAGAAGAGGGGGCAGAAAGAATGTCAGGGCCACACACTGGATTATGATACACAGAGACATTTCCTCCTACCCATAACTGAGGGCTAACCCCACAATGCATGACCCATATCCGTCAACCAGGAAGGTTCCCTGTGGAGGGGGGAGGCAGGGATGGGATCTAACAATGGTACCAACTTGACTGTATTCACTGAGTACAAAACTAATTAAAAAAGAAAAATATTACACACATATATATAACAAATACGTAAACATAAGAAAAATAAGCCATCAACTTAAAAGATGAGCAACAGGCAATAATAAAAATTATTAGCAGCAACAAAATAAGATCCTCAGTATATTATAAATATGACAATATTAACATGGTTTGGACTGTCCTTCAAAAGCAGACTCCACTATAGTTAACATATAGCAGGTCTCAGAGTTCACTCACCCAACCTGCAATATCAGCTTCACCTGGAATCCAGGTATGTATGCAAATTCTGTAACATCATTACACTTCTACTGAATCAGAAAATGGGGTTGGGGCTCTGCACTGTGCACTTCAAAAATCCTTTCAAATAGTGATGGGCTTGGACTGACACATATTGAGTACTGTGTGGGACCTCTCTAGTTTATGAATGTCTCTGGAATGTAAGACCACCCCTGACAATATGTACCGAAACTGGTGTGACTGTGTTCAAATGCAACTGTATTTACCAAGACAGGCATTGGGCTACATTTGGCCTGAGGGCCATCATTTTCTGATTACTGACCTATGCTTTTAAAAGTGATGAGAAAATGTCCTGTGAAAGTAGTTATTACACAATAAAAAGCATCAAAAACAAGAAATATTCTTTCAGATTTAGAGACTTAGATGATTCATCAAGGAAGATCCTCACACAACAATGGCCAGCTGAGGTTTACACATCTGTCAGTACTACTTTACTTAACAGCATCTTTCCTTCAGTGCATATGTATATATATATATATATATATATATATATATATATATATATATATATATTGTGTATGTGTGTTTGTGTGTGTGTCGGATGTGTGAGTGTAGGTATGCATGTGCCTTAGTGCAAGTGTTGAGGATGATCTTGTTGGTCTTCACCTTCAAAGGTGATGGGGTTTCTTTGTTGTGTTCTACAGCGTACACCAGGCAAAGAGGCCACCAACTTCCAGGTCTTCTTCTGTCTCCACCGCCTATCTCACTGTAGGTATTCTGGGAAGACAGACATGCATAAGACTGTGTTCAGATTTTCATGGGTGCTGAGTTTCTGAACTCAGGTTGTCATCCTGCCTTGCAATAGTTTTACCACAGAGCCACTTTCTCAGCTCCAAGAATATATTTTTAAAGAATGATCATGTAGAAAAGTTTCAAATAATAGTCTTGGATATCAAATTTCTGGGTCAATGTTATGTATATTTCATTCTTTCAAATATTTGATTTATTTATTTGAGAGACAGAGAAAGAGGCAGATGTATATAGAGAAAGAATGGATAAACTAGGGCCTCTAGCTAGTGCAAATGAACTCCAGATGCATGCACCACCTTGTATATCTGGCTTATGTGGGAATTGAGAAAATAAACCTGGATCCTCAGACTTTGCAGGCAAGTGCCTAAACTGCTAAGCCATTTCTCCAGCCCACATTTCAATTTTTCATGGATGTTGCCAAATACCATCACAGAAGACATAGTCCAATTTAACAGTGCATTACCAATGGATAGCCATGTATTTTCAGCCTAGGGTATCACCAATGTACTTTATCATTGCTTATATCGGTAAAATTAGGTGTTTTAATTTCCACTTATCTAAAGTTAGGGTGAATATCATCTCATAACTTTATAAACTACTTTTTCTGTGAAATACTTATTCATGCTTCTAATTCTCTCTAAAATTATTTTTATTAATTTATAATTTTCTTTCTATATCAAGGAATGAAGCCTTCCATGCAGCATGTATTATAAGTGTATTTCTTTGTGCCATTATTATGGTTGGAGTCTTATTAGAAGTCTTAGTTTTTTATTACAAACTATAAATCCTAGAAAAGGCTTCTCTATTCCAAAATCATAATAACAAACCATTCATGATTTGTTCTTTTATGCTTATAGTTTTATCTGTAAATCATTCCTTAATCTCGTTTCAATTTGGCCCATATGCTAAGGGTCTGTTCACTCACTTATGCCATTATTGGGAAGTGGTGAGACATCTAGGTAGTGAGGTTCAATGAGAGCAGGTCACTGGTGAAATTCCCTTAAAGGGAAAATATCTCTTTTTGCTTTATGGCCACTATGAGAAGAGTCCTCAGCTACTGCATGCTGCCCCACACCCCAATATACTATCCTGCCACTTGTCCAAAGCAATTGAACCAAGTGACCATGGCTGATACTGCTGACAGTCTGAAACAGAATAAACCTTAATTCCTTATAAATTGATTTATTTCAGGTATTTATTAAAGCAATAGAAAGCTGATTAACAGTTTCCCTTGCCCATTTATTCATAAGATTAGGAGATACTGAAAGAGATAAAATGGTGTCAAACATCCATGCATCAACATAGTGGGGATATTTTCAAGAATTATGTATTCACAGCAAGATTGGTTCCATGATAGAAGTTAAATGTGTGTTGTGTTAAATGAAAACGTTACCTGGGCATCACTGAGCAGAAAGCATGAAGGTTGAAAAAAGGCAAGATGTCTTCTGGATATAATGCACAAAAAATGATGTGATAGTAAGTGACAGTATGCCTAGATAACTGAAGGTACACACACACACACACACACACACACACACACACACACACACGTACATGCAGCAAAATCTAGAGAAACAATAAGTGACAAGATACAGCTGGCAATATTGGCAATAGACAGATCAGCAAAGACCTTGAAGGTTAAAGTAAATATTCCAGTTTGTATCTAAAGAGTTAAGAAGTGGCTTATATAGATTTTTGAGTGGAGGGTGACATAATCACCTTCTTTTTATAAAAGGCTATTCTTACTACAATTGAGCAAATGGATACCAGAAAGCCAATTTTGCCATGGCCCTTCTGAATAACAAAATAGATAAAAGCTATCTTTTATGGAGTGCCCATTAAATCCCAAGCACTTTCCATGAATTATTGTATATCTTCATAATAATCTTGCAAGTTAAGTATTGTAGTGTTTAGTTTCCACTAAGCTGATGAAGCAAGACAACACTGGCATGAGCAGCCTCAAGATCAATGTGCATTTTTCTGTGGGTTTCAGCTCACCAAGTAGTAAGATCTCCATGCAGCAGGTCTGGGTGAGACCCTCCTCTACAGTCTCTCCAATTCCTGATTTGTGTTCTCTTATACTTGTGCCAAAGGCTGTGATACCACACCCAGGTTCCAGTCAGCAGGATGGAAACTGTGCCGATGATGGGCAAGTGATTTCAAGGCATTAGATTAGAACCAGGATCCGTCTTCCCAATATCATCTACTGAAGAGATCTTAACCACATGGGAGTGGCTCATGTCAAGAAAAGCTGAGAAGTGTGGTCTGGTTCTCTGTCAGGAAGGAGGAGATGACCAGAACTCATGAAGAGTCTTCTCACTACACTACTGATTTTCCTGTGGTCTTACATCCCAGCTTTCATATCCTCCTCAGTTTTTGAGAATCCATAATCCAAAGTAGAGGAACAAAATCTTGCCCCTCTTCCCTTAAGTTTACTACTCCATGGGTTAGAAACTCTAAGCTGCAAGCTAAATTCAGCCTGGCATATATTTCTGAAAATTGCTTTATCATAATAGTCTCATCCATTTGTCTGCATGTGGTCTGTTGCTGCAGAGCTACAACAGAATTGAAAAACTAAAAACATCTACCACTACCTTGGCAAAAAGCTTGGTTTTCTCTCCTACAGATGTACTTTGTGTTGATCAAAAGCTTTTCCCATATTGGCAATTTGTTAATCAATTGCAGAGTATACTTTTATAAACTGAATAGCAAACCTGTCCACTGAGGAGAATGCATAGCATATAAAGAAAGGGTTCCACCATTTCATATCAATGATAAAATCAATGATAAAACAAGAATTTCAACAGGACCAAAGGAAGCAGTATCAATCCTCTGGAAGGCAGCAGAGGAGCTGTAAGAATAACAGACACACATTCCAGAGCTTTCCCTCTGTATGGTGTTGATAAAATTTGTTAATGCCATATGTTAGTTGTACAGAGGCAGACATGGTCTGACTATGAATTTTGGAATTTTACCAGCAGTCTTGTAAGATATGAAGTTGCAGATTTGCTGAACTGATCATCTCCTCACAGGCTCAGGCTGAAGGTTAAGGAGGAGAATGAGAAGGAGGTAGAAAAGCTGCTCTGCCTGCAGCTTGAGAGGCGCAGAGCTGGACAGGGCACGTTCTTGTCAATCTCAATCAGTCCCGCATGCCCACATTCAAATGGAGGGGAAGTTCTGCTGCTCCCTCTATAGGTCTATGTTTATTAAATTGGATTTTAACACAGAGCAATCTGATTGGCTGTCAAGCTATCCAGCTGTGAGATTAACAGGACCATACCCACTAATTGGGACTTGTTATGTACATCATCATTCATTAAATCAATATGCCCATGAAAGGGAAGAACAGCAGCAGGGAAGTCTCTCTGTGGACCTAATTTTACTCTCTCTTTTGGTAGGAAATTCCAAATGGGCTCATTCTGCTTAACTCTTTAAGGTGTGTGCTTCTACACTGTTCATATTATCGTTAGATCCCCAGGCCAAATGGAAGCTTGAGGACTCAACCCTTCTTTGCCTTATTTCTGAAGTCAGTACTGACCCCAATTTAATGTGGGGCACAGGAAAGTGAGAGAAATGCTGCTTTCATGGATTGGAAGGAAGCCTTGGGTTCCTAGACTTCCATTTATCACAAGACTGTGGTTTTTAAATTAGCTCCTTCATTTTCCCAGAATGAGGGGTCTAGTCATGAAATTTCCAAATATACCTTTTTGTCCAAAAGCCCCCAACAAGTTGCTGGAGTTCCATACTTCAGGTGAGCACTTCATTTAGCCAGCATTAGAGTGGAAGTTTGAAGTATTTTCTCAGAGCTATGAAGAATGATAAAAAGAGTCCCAGTTTCCTTTTCCCTCAAAGTTTGTCATATTGCATTAAGAGAAACGTATGTAATTTTAAAGAGGTCATCCTTTTTTCTCCCTCGTACTTGCAAGAGATCAATTTTTGTCCTTGGTCTTTATCTCTACACTCTCCCTTGTTTCACTGGAAAATTCCAGGGCTTGAGTTATTGTAACATATTTCAAGCCCAGGTGCTGTAGGGTACTTGGCCTTCAGGTTGGTGCCTCGCTAAACTGAAGGCATAAGTTATTACACAATAATTCATGTCATGTCATGTCTTATTGCTTAATTAACTTTTCTATCAGAGTGACACATTTTTGCGTCAGCAAATATGGTGCCCTCATATGACTTAAAGGGTTCTTTTATTTCATGCTGGTTCCTTTATTTTATGTCAATAGCACCATGTTAAAGGTGAGTTGAATCCCAGGGCTGGAATTAAAACCATCATCTTTTATGTAAATAAAATGTCAAAACTGCCCTCTACATTTCTGTCAGTAAAGACTGGACCTGCTCATCTTCTGTATCATAATAAAAAGAGGAATTGTTTTTTGGCATTTGTGCAGACAAAGGAATAGTGGAACTGTTCTGGTATCTTCTTTTTCCTGTCCAATTGTATAAGTGTTCCAATTTCAAAACATCTGCTATCCCATTTTTTTAAGTTTTAGGTTTGCAGGTGTAATCACAAGGGACACAACATCTGTGGGGTGCCTCTGCAAATGAAGAGGAATACGTGCAAAGCTGGCAGATGATATCAGCTGCCACAAAGTCACAACCATCACAGTGCTTATTCTAAAGCCTCACAAATTCACAAATTGGCAAGCTGCAGTTTAGGATTTTCCCCAGCTGCACATCCTGGGTTGCTGTTTTTGTCCACAGGTCAGGAACAAAGCGCACATTAACTTTTCACTTCTCAGGCTCAACTCACTCTCTGCTTGCCAAACGAAGAGAAGCCCAATTTATAAGTTCAGTTCTGTGCTCTTTGATGATATGTTCTGTCAGGCACAGACATAAAAGGGGACACAGGAGATGTTCAGACAAAAACTAACAAATAAATAAATAAATAAGTTGATTATTCACACAGTTCCTAGAGAAGTCACAGGAGGCAGAAGGCAGGAGTGAGGGCACTAACAGGATGTGTCCATTTATATAATCTGCCTAGGTTATAAACCATAGCAGTGCTCTCAAGCTGGCTGTTCCCTGGCCCCAGAATCGTTACCTCCAAGAGGGCTGGGGCTACAGAGAGAAGGTGTGGCACTAGGATAGTTTGTGCATCAAAAACAGGTTGCAATTGAACCTTTGTTATCTCCAAGACTTAGCTAGCCCCTCAACTTCCATCCAAAAGACAGGCTCTCTCCGTCTAAAAAGGGATTTTTGAGCCGGGCGTGGTGGCGCACGCCTTTAATCCCAGCACTCGGGAGGCAGAGGTAGGAGGATCTCCGAGAGTTCGAGGCCACCCTGAGACTACATAGTGAATTCCAGGTCAGCCTGAGCCAGAGTGAGACCCTACCTTGAAAAACGAAAAAAAATAAAAAAATTAAAAAAAGGATTTTTAAAGTGTCAAAGTGTCAAAACATATATAAAGAAAACACCCCAGTAATTTACATACTGTAGATGTACTAGGAATCATGGTGCATAAGGCAAGTTGGACTCATGTATGAAAAAAAAAAAGGAAGCTGAAATGAATCAGTTGTTTGGCCTAATGAGGACACATCAGTCTCAATGTTGTTTTTTATATAGTATGTGGAATCTCTTGGTGGAGGGGAGAACCAATGTTTCCTTTAGTCCTGAGCATAGGACATTGAACTTGTAAGGAATATAAAAAAAATCTGTTTATTCATCACAGCAGATCATTGCTAGAGAGTGGAAGGAACACAGAATAGGAAATAAGCTTTGATCTGAACTCTAAAATCATCTTGTTGGCTATATGACTTCAACAAAGATATTTAATATGTCTGTGATGATTAACATTGATTATCAACCTGACATGATCTAGAATAACCTAGGAAAAAAACCTTTGAGCATGTATTCAAAGGAGTTTCCAGAAGATGTTAATTGAGTACAGCAGTCCTGCACTAAAAGTGGGCAGTGCCATTTTATAGGCTGGTATCCTGGACTGAACAAAAGAAGAAAGCAAGCTGAGCACCAGCATTCATTGCCCACTGCATTATGACTACAAGTGCAATGTACCATCTGTTTTGTAGTCCTAACCTGTGACCAAAATAATCACTTCCTTACCTAAACTGATTTTTTTTAATTTATTTATTTATTTGAGAGCAACAGACACAGAGAGAAAGACAGATAGAGGGAGAGAGAGAGAATGGGCACGCCAGGGCTTCCAGCCTCTGCAAACGAACTCTAGACGCGTGCGCCCCCTTGTGCATCTGGCTAACGTGGGACCTGGGGAACTGAGCCTCAAACCGGGGTACTTAGGCTTCACAGGCAAGCGCTTAACTGCTAAGCCATCTCTCCAGCCCCACCTAAACTGATTTTGTCAGGTATTTTGTCACAGCAGTGAGAAAAATAATCCATACAGAAAATTGGTACTGACAGTGTCATCACTGCAGTTATAAATATGACCATGAGGTCTTTAAGGCATTGGGATTGGTTTGTGGGAGGGATGTATGGAAAAGTTATGAATTTTAGGTCTGGAAAAGCCCTACTTTCTATAAACAGAGTTTATTGAGCCATTTTGGTAGGTGTTCTTAATATCAGAATTCTAAGAGAGAACTATGTAGATCCTGATTATGTTGTTTCAGGCTACATCAGGAACTGGGCTAGTGGAAGTTTGAGTTATCCTCTGACAAAGAATCTGGTTGGGCTGCAGTCTGTGTTCTGAGAACCTGAGTGAAGCCAAATTTAAAAATAATTTGTTTGGCAAAGAAAAATCTTCAGAAAAGGAAAGCATTCAGGTTATGTCATGGCTACTGCTTATTGCTCTCATTCCTCTCTTTTGGAATGGGATATTTGCTCTGTGATATTATATATTGGAAGTATATAGCTTGTTTGCTGATGCCATGGGGGCTCACAGTAAACAGAGAGTATATGAGTCTCAGAAAAGACAGTATAGTACATTTTTGAACAGTGATGGAACTCTTAGAGACTATGAAGACTTTTGGAGTAAAATCAAATGTATTTTGCATTATCAATGTCCATGAGTCAACTGGTACAAGCAATAGAAGGTAATGGTTTCAAAGTGATAAGCTTGGATGTAAGATTGGTGAAGGATAGAGTAGTCATGGTTAATGCTCATGGTCAGTTTGACAGGGTCCAGACTTATCTGTGGAGGAGTTTGTAAATTAGATTAATCTAAATGGAAAGATGCCGTAAATATGTGTGATACTATTCCATGGGATGAGTGTTCACTGGAAAATTAAACTGAGGATGAGAATTCATCTCTTTCTGTTTCCCAACAACAGATGAGATATGAAATGTTGCTGCATGCTCCTGATGTGGTGTCTTCCCCAGCACAATGGATTATATCCCCTCGAACTGTAGGCTAACATAAGTCCACTCTCTCTTCCTTCCTCTCCTTCCCCCATCCCTTCCTCTCTCCTTTTCTTCTTTTCCTGGTTTTATCAGGTATTTTGTCACAGTTATGAGAAAAGTATCTTATACAGTGTCTAAATCTCAGATTTTATAACCATAATATAGGGGCAAATAATTATCATCTCAAGGAATTAAGATTAAAAAATAGATTTGTATGAGATATGATTCATATTTTAACTACTATGGTTCCACAATGAAAGAATATAAATAGCTGCTTTTAATATTATTTATTTATACAATTGCCCAGAAATGGAAAACAGACCAAAAGTTGATAGTAGAAATCATGATGAGCTTGTTGGAAGGAAAGAAATGGCTTCGTCTCATCTCCCAGCTAGCTAATGCATTGATGAGGTGGGGTTTTCAAAGAGATGGCTACTGTGGGATCCTAGATCCCTAAAGTTGAGCCTCAAGTTAAAAATGTAGATTCTTCAGAGGGTTGTTATGACCTCAGTCCTTGGAAGAAGTAGTCTTTCATACTTTAGTATAAATTCTTTGTGAAGATGGTGTTCTCCAAATACCATGCTGTGAGAAGAATTTTCATGGGAGTAACTTTTGTAGCACTAACTTTTAATCTAAATATCAATTTTTGAGCTGTGTTGCCTACCTCCTAGCCAAGAAGTAGATCACATAGTGGGAGATTATAATTTCCAGCTGCCAAGGACAGATGCATTCAGTTTCTGGACTTATCCATAGCAAGCATGGAGACTGAAGTCAAGCTGAGAAGGCAGCTGTTGCCGAGAAGGTGGCCAAGAAGGAATGAAATCAAAGAGTGGCCAATCCCACTGCCAAATCAAGGAGAATGAGCTTGTCTACTGAGATGCAAGAGAGGATGAAGGAACAGGTACTGTGGGCTCAAAAGCTGGGTGAGGTTTGTCAAAGTCAAAGGCATTTATCCAGCCATTGATTTTTTAATTACAAAGTCAGTATGTCTGTAGTCTTATCTGTCTATTTCCAGGCACAGTAGTACTCTGATGTTATCATGTGGTTTGGGACATGGCAAGAGTATTGTTCTAGACAGAGCAGTTAAGAAAGGACTGGAAAAGGATTAGAGGAACTACAGGACACTGGATATGTGGAGGACTGTAAAGACAGTGAAAAGAGGAGGGAACTCAGAGTGAGGAAGGGGATGGTACATGATCAAAGTATATGATATGAAAATGTCACAAAACTTATGTTTTTATATAATTAATATATGCTAATAGAAGACTGAATTTTTTTAAAAGACAAGTAAATGCTAAAAGATTCAAAATAGTAAAATGCAATAACCAGTATTGAACATGAGCCTTTTTTGTTAAATACAAGTAACCTTGTAACTCAGGCCTACAGTTGGTGTTTAATTCAATGCTAAATTTTGTTGTAGCTTAATTTATTGGTTCCGAAATGAGAAATGTAGCTCAACAATATTTGGGTTCATGACACAATCATGCTCCTTTGGGACCAGATTGAGCATAGAATGAGGGCCAAGTAGGCCCTGTAAGCCCCTAAAGGAACTTACTTGGCTTTCACAGTATAATAGGAGCCTCGGTGTTGCAGACATAAACAGGGTGCTGAGTGCATTTCACAGGGCCCAGCTAGGACTCAGCTGTGCTAGTTGGGAATCATAAAAAATACCTAAGCACGTAAGGAAGCAGGTGGAAGCGTCCTCTCATTCGTGTGATCACACACTGGCTCTCAAATCCACAGAAACATTAGAACGTTTTGTCAAGGCCTTCTGACCAGTGTGGGAGGGAGCCACCCCCCACCGTGACTTGCAGGCTCTGGAGCAATGCCCAGAGGCTGGGGATGACCTGGCGGCGCCCTCCAGACCACAGCAGCTGCTCTCTCTGAAGCTAAGCTCCACCATCTCACTTTCCTCTCCTCAGCAGCACACAGCTGCCCCCATTCACCTCCCTGGGGAGGGATGGGAGCTTCCCACCTTCTTCTTGAACAAGGGCATCAGCTGCGCCCCTTCTCCTCCTCGTTCCACCCACATTCCACAACTACACGCTGAAGCTGCTCACTCAGCCACCTCCAGCCCCCTCTCTTGGCAGCAAGTCCTGGCCAAGTTTGTGACCACAGCTGTTCCATGTAGAGAGGAGCTGGTGGGTCAAAGAGTGACCCCAAACAGCTGCATGGCTCAGGAGCGGCTGGGAGGAGAGAGAAGAGTGTGTACCACCCCCAGGTTTGGTGAAGATGTGTGCGTTTGGGTAGGCATGGGTAGGCTGCGCGAATGCATAGTCGGGGGTGAGGGGGTGTACTTCAGGTGAGGAAGGATGTAGCTGTGAAGGGTGGCTGATGCATCTGTGGCTGGAATTAGAGGGATGGGTCCTCCCTGTACATTATTAGATCTGTCTCATGAAAATCAGCAAGCCGTATTAAATTGAGATGTGTCAAGATGACCTTCCAAATACATTTAGGCTGCCATGCATTAGTGTGCATCTTATTGTCCGTGAGGTCCAGACTTGTCAAATGAAAGGTTTAAGGAACAGCTAAGCGGCTACTCAGGTAAACAGGGGTTTTTAGTGGAACCAGACTATAGCGTTGTTCAGAGGTTCCTGAGCTGTCTTTGAAGCCCTCTGGCCACAGCTTCCCTGGAATATGGACTTTATCAAATAGCTCTGTTTGTGGGAGACCAGATGATCAGGTGCTGGGTGGCTTGGCCATGGCCAAGTGGCTACACATCGAGTACAATGCTCAAGCTGCTAGGCGATATCCAGATAGGCTTCGTTCCTTCAGCAGGATTACGCCCAGGATACATCATTTTCTCCCTCTTCACACTGCACAGCTGAAACTCACGTCCCTTTCCTCCTTATTCACCCAGCCCTACCCCTATTTCTGGTCTGCTTGACGTGAGTCATGGAAGCAGGTATGTGCTAATCTCTGGGGACACTTATATTTGACCTTCTTTTAGACTCCAAGTCCTGGAAGGTAAGCTGTTTTAAGTCCAAAGCTCATTGTTTTTGTGTGCCATTCAGACACTGACAAGCAGAAGGTGTCATGTTAGCAGGCAGTCACTTTCTGTGAGTAGGTTCTGTTAGAGCTGTATAGTTTGTTTTGGTGAATATGGTCATAAGCTATGATGCTAGGAACATTTCATAAAGTGCAAAAGACCTTGAGATACAAAGTCAATGATTTTTATTAATGTTTTTGTTTGTTTTTATTGACCACCTTTGTGGTAGTTTCAGTGTGTGCCCTCTCCCCCCACCCAGTAGACTCAGGTGTTTTACTGAAGCTTGTAACTTGGATTTCAGACGCCTGACTGGAAGTGGTTTCACTGTAAGCAAATCCTGGGGTCCAGCCCTAAGGTGTGTTTGGAGCAGATCTGATTTCAGTTTCTTTTGCCATTTGATGGAACTTCCCCTTGGATCTGTAAGGTGAAACAAACCCTTCCTCCTACAAATTCTGTCTGGCTAGAATGTTCATCCTAGCAACATGGAGCTGTCTACAGCTTCCATATATGTATACATAATGTGTCCTGATCATAATCCCCTCCCACAACCCTCCTTTGTTCCCAATCCCCCCTTATTGGACTCCTGCCTCTTCCCAACTAGTGGCTCTTCTGTTTTGATGTCTTTTTTATGCTCTTCCACATTCCATGATAATTTATTGATAGGCCCAATGTGCTTAAGGACAGCCACTGTGAGGTCAAGAAAGCCAATGACTTCTGAGTATCTGGAAGGCAGCATTCCAAAGCACTCTTCCCTACCATTTGGCTCTTAAATTCTTTCTGACACTTCTTCCACAATTGTTTCTGAGCCTCAAAGGGAATGATGAAGATGTCTGATTTAGTGCTGATCACTCACCTGTCACTTCTCAGCACTTTGACACATTTGCAATTTCCCCAGTAGTCACTGCCATCTGAAAAGAGAAGTGTTTCTAACCAACAGTGAGAGTAGTATTAATATATGGGCATAAACATAAATATTTATAGGGCAGTTTGGTGGGCAGAATGTATCTATTTGGCTAAACAACAGTAGTAGCTTCTCCCTGTGGCTTATAACCTGACCAGCCAAAGGCTTTTTACTAGGTTTTCAGTATCAATCATGAATTCCTTTCTGGGGAGCAGAACTCCAACCCAATCAGAGAGCAGTTAATTGATTACCTTCATAACTGACATTCCACTATTGCACTAATGGGCACATTTTGACTGGCTCACCAGTTGTGTAGCTTGCAATGTCCATTTCTGGTTAAGACTTTCAATAACTTTGCTCCCTCAATAAGCTGAATAACTAGCTCTTTCTAGCATGATGTATTAGTCAGGGTTCTCTAGAGGAACAGAACTGATAGATGAATTCTATTTAAAAGGGGATTTGTTAGATTAGCTTATGGCAGTCCAACAATGGCAGTATTTAGGCTCAAGAGTAAAGGAACCCAGTAGCTGCTCTGTCTACATGGCTGGATACCTCACTAGTCCCAGGCCAGCACGGAAGGCCTGAAGGCTTCCTAGAGAGTTAGTGGTCTTTAATCCACCCTGGAAGGCTGAGGAAACTTGGTTCCAATGCGGAGGAAGGATAGCCAAACAGGCTAGGTGGACTTGTAAGTGAAGCACTTACCAAAAAGCAGCTCTGGCAGCCAGACAGGAAGGGGGGTTCTTTTCTCCCAGATAAAGCCTCCCTCCTGGAAGGTTACCCACTGTGGGGGAAGGGCTCACTCTGGAGGAAAAACTTCCTCTTTCAGTCAACTCTTCCTGGAAGCAACCTCAACGACCCAACCAAGAGAATGCCTGTGGCTTCCTCATCACATCGAGTTGACAACAGAACTTAATCATCATGCATTGCCTGCAAAACAGCAGGGAGGAGGCTTCCAGTTTTGCTCCCACTTGGTTTCTGTGTCTCTCAACTGAAACATGTGATGTCTTCACCATTAACTAGTAGTTAAGGTCATTTAAAGCTCATATCATAATCTGTCTCTCCATCATTTCAATTACATCTCCTTCATATTTCCTCCATATCATTTCAATCTAACTGAACTGATGAATGTACACTATATTCAGAGGACCTTGCTAGACTCAAAACAAAAATGTGATGGTTAAGGGATTTTTTTTACATTTCCTCTGAACTCTATAAATTAATTGGAGGAATGTCCCAATGTTTGGAAGAAGGTGGCATACAAGACTGAAAGGATAAATATAAAGGCTTGGGGCGAAAGTTAAGGAAAAGTTATGGTAGGTAGATGCTTTAGGACATGGAAGCATGTTAGGGCAAGACTTGTTTCATGAATATGATTTAAAGAGTCCATGATACTGAGACTAAAACTGTCTGATTTTTAAATGACCTTGGAGGCCTGTGGAGATTTGTCTTGACCTTGACCTTGGGGAGTTACTGAAATTAAAATAATCAGAAAGAAAACATGAGTAAGACAAAAAATTACATTGTGGACACCAACCAAAAGATAGTAATATGAACATGTAATAAATACTTGACCTGCCCGATCTACCAAGAGACCCTAAAGGTGAAGAATACTGATGTAAACATGACTTAGGACATACTCAGAAAGGGACCAATAGAAGAATCAGTAGTGCATCCTCCAGATGGAGAGTAAATAGTGAGGGGAGAGTGGTTTGTGAATCAATACTCACCCTCATCACCTTTTCCCCATGAGATTGGTGAGAATGCAGGTCAGCTTAATTTTCCCTATCCAACCAAGGCATCCCCCTCAAAATCACTTGTGAACCCTAAAATCAGAATTAGGTAGTGAGGGCTATAATGAGCTTTTGTGACACCTGGAGACTCTCAATCACAGGAAGATAGAATATCTTAGATATTTAATGTTAAGACACAGTAAATAAATAAATGAGAAGTGATGGAGACTGCTTTCATCTCCCAGTCTCATACACATTAGACTGATAAAGAAAAGACTGCTAAATTTCCTATAGAATCAAGCAAGGTCACAAAATACAGGCTTGACAGTAGGAAGCTTGACATACAAACAAATGATTGGCTAGTATGAGGTGGGTACAGGGAGCTACCCACCAAAACTGAGGGGAGGGCACTGAACTGCCCTTTCAGACTGACTGACAGTCCTCACAAACCACAAAAGATGCCACAGTCACCAACTAAGAGCCGGTTCCTATTCCTGGACACTAGAGAAGGTGAAGCTTCCAACTGCTCTAGTAGGCAGCAGTCACACGAGCCAATTCCTGCCATTGAGTCCCACCTTCCTGATGCTGTGATCGCCTGCATGACACTGGGATAGAAAAGATGATAAAAGCAATGCACCATGCCCTACTCCTTGGTGTTCAGTTTCTGGCAGCCTGGCAGTGTCTAACTCAGTTAATGGTAAGGTGCTTTGAACGGAGTTGGAGATTTTTCATAACAGGATTACAAAAATCAGTAAAGAAATCTGAGGGTTTCTAGAAAATGCCAACTAAAGTAAGATTTTGCTGCTACTCAGAAGAGTGGGGGCTCAAAATAGTTGGTATTAGTTCAAGGAAAATATATAGTTATGTGTGTTGGTAAGTTAGCTGACAAAACAGTTCAAGTTGCAAGCAGTAAGTGTCTGAACTATAGAAGTAGCAATGAAGAGAGATGAGAGGGCTGGAGAGATTGCTTAGTGGTTAAGACACTTGACTGCAAAGCCTAAGTCCCCAGGTTAAATTCCCTAGGTATGCATGTAAGCCAGATGTACAAAGTGACACATGCATCTGGAGTTCTTTTCCAGTGGCTAGAGGCCCTGACATGCCCATTCTCTCTCTCTCTCCCCTTTGCATCTTTGATCTCTCTCAAATTAATAAATAAATAAAATATGTTTAAAAATAAGAAAATAATAAAGGTAAGAAATACATACTTTGTAGATAAAATTTGAAAGAAGTTGATGCATGAGTAAATAGTTTATAAAAGAGAAGAAAAGGGCTGGAGAGATGGCTTAGCAGTTAAGCACTTGCTTGTGAAGCCTAAGGACCCAGTTTGAGGCTCTATTCCCCAGGACCCATGTAAGCCAGATGCACAAAATGGCGCATGCATCTGGAGTTCATTTGCAGTGGCTGGAGACCCTGATAGGCTTATTCACTCTCTCTCTCTCTCCCTCTCTCTCTCTCTTTCTGTCTTTCTGTCACTCTCAAATAAATAAAAATAAAATATTTTTTTAAAAAAGAGGAAAAGACACACATTCATTCATTTTACTAGGCTCTCTATTCTGGAGGGAGAGAGGATCAAGAAAACCACATAAAAATCTACGGATCATAACACCAGGCAAAAGTACATTTTACCTCACACTCCAAACTTTGCATACAATTTCTGACAGGTTCGTCCTTTTTCTTAAGGATATAAAATTTCTAACAATAGTTGGGAGGGTGGTACTACTATTGAACAAATTTGAATCACAATAAACATTGTAATTTATTAGTAGAAACTACTAATCTAAATTACCATCCCAAGACTCTTCTAAATACTAGATCTATCTCTTTAAAGACATCATTTAAATATTCTTAAGATTCTAAAACCGAACATATCTACAACAGCAGTCACCTTCTCCAGATATTAATTTCCTCTTATGTTCCTATCTTGACACCAATCCCTCAGTCAGCTCTAGATACATACTCCAACTAGTAAATTCTTTCATTTGAACACTTAATCAATGAGCTGGGAAGATGGCTCAGTGGGTAAAGTCCTTGCTATGCAAGCAGGAAGGCCTAAGTTTGGATCCTCAGTATCCATGTAAAATGCCAGACATGGTAGTACACACCTATAATCCAAGCCCAGGGCAGCTGCAGACCAGGTATCCCTGAAGCTAGCTCATGAGCTTGCCTAGCTGAATTATGAGCTCTAGGTTCAGAAGGAGACCATGTCTTAATAAGGTGGGAAGCAAGCCTTATAGAAGAGCTCACACAACGCCAACCACTTACCTCTACAAGCATGCACACATGCACCTATACAAATAGGAACATGCACACTCCGCACTCATACATACACAGAAACATAACCAATGGCTGTCATGGACTTTCCATCAGATAAAATCCATGCTCATTAGTTTGAACACATAGTGATTCCTGATCTCGCTCCTAGTTAATGTCCCCTCAGTCTCTGTCTTCTATACACATCATTCAAGGAAACCAAGCACTTTTCTCAAAGCCCCCATGACTCTAGAGCTTGTCCTTGCACTCCATTTCAGCTGTGTGAATTCTGCCCATTACTTTGGAGCTCAAATTGGAAATCATTTCCTGCCTTTTTCAGTTTCCTGAATGTCTGAAGCCCTGAATGCCTCTCCTTTGTTTTCTTTTATCATCCCCCCCCCATTACTGCACCAGGGCCACCCTATTTTACAATAGCCTATTGCTGAACTGTCAGGTTCATGAGAACAAAGATAGGTATTCTCTGTAGCCTCATATTCAGTTCCTAGGATACAGCAGGTGCTCAAAATATGTTTAGTGACTGGTTCATGAATCAATGAGCAAATAAGTGGAAAAGTGGATGGTAATATAAAGAGAAAGAAAACATTTTCCAGTTCTTTGTAGCCTGGCAAACACTAGCAACTGCATCATTATCTCCACACCTTTGTTCTACCACTTCACCCACTTGGAATGGCTCCTTTCTCCTGCCCCTCCTCCACACAGACCAGCCCAACTGGTAAACTCACACTGAATTTTTTCCTCTGGACTCCTTCAGACCTTATTATTTATGAACCACATTTTAGTATGTGATTAAATAGTACATATATAATTTCTGTAATTATTTCATGTGAATTCATTTTCCCTCCACAATGAGATAGGATTTCACTTAGTAAAATGTTCTTTAGGGTTTATTGCTGTTGTTGTTTGCTCTTGTTTTTTCATCACACTTACCACAGACAGGAGTGCTTAGTGACATGCTAGGAAAAGTTGGCACTGAAAACTCCCTGTTGATTAATTAACATCATTAACAATCATCAATTTCTTTCTATTCAGCAATAAGCCTTATGAAATTTTCCTAGTCATTTCATTATAAGTCCAGAAGTGAATCAGTGAGCCAGGCCTTTCTTGGGAAATAGATCTTTTGATAATAGCTGTGTTACTTTTAATCCAAACATCAAGCCTGGAAAATCCATTCATTTAGCAAACACTTATTAGGGTAAATTATGTGCTAAGCTCTCTCCAACCACATCACCACTCCCAGAGTCTTACCCACCTGCCATAAACATCTATAATGAGGGCTGCTGTCAGGTTCCCTTGATGGTGGGGGGAGGGGCTTGAGACAGGTACTTTCCTTTTACTTTGTGTTCCCAAGGAAAGAGGGACAAAGGCAATAGGACAAGGCAGAAGACCAGTGAGCATGATGTGGCCCCAGCTAAACATTAGCTTCAGCCTGGTCCCACAGGGAGCTGTGGAGCATGACTTTCTCTTCAGAATTGGCTCTCAGACAGGTGGACTTTGGTGCTCCTCAGTCATTAGCTACCATCCAGTAAAGTATCCTCCAGGATACAGAGGCTCCCAGTTGGAAAGGGAGCTTCTCCAGAGATGTGGAAGACAGAAGCTCACAGTGAACACTGCCAGAATATGGAGGTTCATACACTGGCCCAAAGAGGAGTCTTGGTGGGGCAAACAAAGCATCTGCAACAAATGGATATAAATCCATTTTTACTAAAGATTATGGTCTTCGAAAAGGATGAAGAACAATCTTCACCACAGTGAAGGCCTGGTTTTCACATAAGTGAGCTAAAATGCTGGAAATGACAAGACACAGTTAGAAAAGTTCATGTGTGGCTAGGGAGTTAGTCTTCTTGAACAGGACTCTGTTTAGAGAATAACAATAGGATTATAAGTGAAACAAGTCTTCAAGAATCTATTATGTTTTTACGATAAAAAGAGAAGAGTGAAGATTTGAGGAGCTGGGTATGGTAGCATATTTCTATAATCCAGTACTTGGGAGGGAGAGGCAGGCAGAGCAGAAATTCCTCAGCCACATAAGATATTATAGGACATCTTGTGCTACAAAAGACCCTGTCACAAGAAACACAACAAAAAAGGCTTGATTTATGATATGATCAATACTAACTACAACTAACTAAAATAAATAATAATGACTTTGTTCTTTGCTTTTTAAAATTTTTTTTGTTCATTTTTATTTATTTATTTGAGAGTGACAGAGACAGAAAGAGGCAGAAAGAGACAGACAGAGAGAATGGGTGCACCAGGGCTTCCAGTCACTGCAAATGAACTCCAGACGTGTGCACCCCCTTGTGCATCTGGCTAACATGGGTCCTGGGGAACCACGCCTCAAACCAGGGTCCTTAGGCTTCACAGGCAAGCACTTAACCTCTAAGCCATCTCTGAGACCCTGTTCTTTGCTTTTAACAATGCCAGCCTAGATACTCTCAGCCTTCCATGAGGATCTATAGGAAGAAATGGGAACCCCTAAATTTACGTTTCAGTGGCTTAATGCCTGATGATTTTCTATTCCTCCTATCTGTCTGAGAATTCCAGTTCTCAGGCTAAGGAAATAGCTACTTTTAAAAGACATCATTATACTTTTGCTTTAGAGCTGATTATCAGTCACTGAAAACTCCCAAACTCACAGTGCAGAAACACCATTGAACAGGGAAGATTTACTTGCTGCTATGTCTACTCTGCTCCAGGCTCTTCGCTCAGTGCTTGGAACCAGCTTTGACAGAATGAAAACATGATTTTCATGGCCATTCACATGTTTGCCCTTGGCAAGTGGCTTTCTCCTTTGGCAGAGCTGACTGACTGTGTGGTGGCACTTTTCACAATTCTGGCTGACAGGTCTTCCACTTACCCGTCTGTGTGTGCACACTGGCATGGCCCAACATCTCTCCATTTCAGGGTGTGGTAGGATTATGTTTCACGGAACCAGGTTTTTGCTTAAGCTTTCTCAGGCCCTTGCATGCCAGCCAAACACTTTGTAAGCTCAGAAAAAAAAAAAAAAAAGTTCCAAAGTACAAAGAGACAGACAGCAGTCACTGCCCCTGAGTTACAACAAAGAGTATGTCATTAAACATGTGTGTAGCTGGCTTATGGATAATGCAGAGCAATTAGCCATCAATTGGCATCTTACTGGCACAGGATACAGAGAAAACTGTAAGAGTGAACTTCACCATTTGCTGGTTTAAAAAAAAAGTTTCCTTAAGCTGCTTTCTAAAGCTGAAATCTTTAATTGTCCCAAGGCTCTATGTGAAAGATCTAACAAATAACCACATTCATTTCTATCCACATACCTGGCAATGAAGTAGGAAAACTAGGGGATTAAACAAATGCCAGTGCCCTTTGATATGCAGAGACATGTCTGGCTTATCTTGGTAAATTCATTGCCTGCATAGCCTAAAGCTTGGTGTAAAGTAGACACTCAATAAATGCTTGTGGAATGAAGCAATTAGTTCTTTAGCAAGTCAATTTCCCTTATTTTTCCAGGGACATAAAGAATTATAACACCCATATTCATGGCCATACATTTATAAAAAATGGAACAAATGCTCAATTTAATCCATCTTTGTCATTGTCTCCACTATTATTGATATGAACCTTTTATATTATTGATGTTTATTCAAATACTGAAGGTTTATATTAGGGTCCAAATTGGACCACTATGCTAGATCTAGTTTGGTAAAAGACATTGGATGCTCATAGAGTTGTACAAATTGTACATGGTGCCACCATCTAATCAGGGAAGCAATCATTTGTCCAACATAGCACTCCCCACTCTTCTTTTCTAAAACATCTGCTTAACACAGATCTTAAAGGAAAATAGTTATGCAAGAGTGTCTGAAAAGAAAGGGACCATTATTTATATGCCTTTCAACACATTCAATGTTATCTTAAAGGGGAAGATT
The DNA here is from genome assembly GCF_020740685.1 of Jaculus jaculus. NCBI lineage: Eukaryota > Metazoa > Chordata > Mammalia > Rodentia > Dipodidae > Jaculus > Jaculus jaculus. The sequence goes on from NC_059102.1 coordinate 81,977,866, forward strand.
ATCACTTCAATAGGACATTTTGATCTTGCCATTTTGAAACTGAGAATATCCATTGGTTTTTGCTTTTGTTTGGCTAGTAATAATGACCAAAAACAAAAGAATTTTCTCACAGTTTTCTCATGGAGTAGCCCCAACATAAATAAAACTACTAGTCATTTAACTTCATTCAAAATTAATACATTGAAATGAATATGAAAACAACCAAAATTGCACTTACAAAAGTCTGTTGATAATTTTAAGTGTAAAACTAATATCATATTTGCTAAAGTTATATTTGGCTTAATAATAAATGAATAGAAAAAATAAATTTAGGCTTTATCAATTTTATTTTCAAGTTGAAAATATAGGCATATGACTATGTACATACAACTGAGGAAATGTGAAAGAGTGCTTATGGAATTAAAAAATTACTCATTCCCTTATTCTCAACCATTATAAACATCAACAATAAAAACATATGTGCATAGCACTCAACTGTAAAATTGTACTAAAACCCAGAAATACAATGACTGGGTAAGAAGAAGGTATGTTCATCTTAAATTTGGGTCATTTGGGATAAGTTATGTATAGAAATTAGATCCATGTATATGCCTACTAGTAATGTTGATTCTTAAAACCTTGTTCATATTTTTATCTTGGGTAAATTTATAGGTGAAATAATATTTTATTATGTTTTGAATATAATTTTTTCTTATTATGACTGAGGTTGGTCATCTTTTCATATGTTTCAAAATCATGCAATTTTATGTGAACTGTTACTTAGCTGTCTCAGTACCAGTTATCAATTACCCCAAAGTTTTCAATACCACATTTATTATATACTAAATTATTTTATGTTTCTGGGTTTATAGCCTTTATATCTCCTTATTGATCTATGTTCACATTCCAGGACTATGCTGTTGTAATTACTGTAGATTTATAATAGGTTTTAATAGCTGCTAGATAACCTGTCCATAGTATAATTTTCAGCATTTTCTTGGATCTCATTGTTTTAAAATTTTAGGATAAGATTGTCCAGTGTTTTCTTAAATTTACCTATCTGTATATAAATATTCACCTGTCCTTTTTAAATTTTTTTGAAGAAAAAATTATTTTATTTATTTATTTGTGTATGTGTGTGTGAGCATGCACACTTTTTGATGTTGCAAATAAAGTTGAGATGCTTGCACTACTTTTTCCATCCAGCCAATGTGGCTATCTTTGGAATTGAACCCTGGCCAGCCAGGTCTACAAGTGAGTAACTTTAGCCACTGAGCAATCTTCCTAGCTCTTGACAAAGAAATTTCTTGAAAAAATTTTGACCTACAATATTAAAATAGGTTCAGATAACTGCAAAAAAAAAAAAAAACCCTTAAACTGAAATTCAACATGACAAGAGCAATGTCTATTATAATTGACATGAGCTTCATCTTTGAAACATTTCCTGGGATGTTGCACCTATGAAAATATTTTTTTTGAAATAAATATAAAAGGGAAAATTTGAATAGACTTATTGCCACTTTAAAGGAAATTGACTAGGATAATTGACTAGCTAAATGGTATGGCTATAGAAAAACAATTTAAAATCAAAAGTAAATTACTACTATAGTACTTATTAAAATAGATAATAATACTATCCTTATAGTAAAAATGATGGAGACTATTTTTTATTTCAAATGATATAGTTACAATATCTCCCACTAAGGAGAATATATTTTGGTAGGTATCTATGGATACAATGAATATCCTATACTCTTACTGATTTTAGTCAGAGTTTTGATTTCTATTACTGGTCTATAAACAATTTCTAACATATTGAATTTCAGTACAGATAAAAATATATCAGTGCAATAACTAGTGAACCGTTTAGATTTCTAAAATGTATATTATCTATGTTGCCAGGTACTGAACCTAGGGCCTGGCACATGCTAAGCATATACTCTACCAATGAGTTGTGTCTGCAGCCTTCTTTTTACTTCTTACTTTGAGGTAGAGTCTCACTAAATTGCCCAAGCAAGCCTCAAATTTGTAATCCTTCAGCCTCTTGAGTTACTGTGATTACAGGTCTGTGTCACCAGGACTAGCTAGTTGTACTTTCCAAATTAAGAAATTTCTCTAAAATAATCAATCTGTGGTAGTGATGGTCATCTAGAAGACTATTGAAGTGAAGGAGAAAGAATTTTGAAGACAGTCAGAAAACCAGATTTAGAATTTTCTTTCTTTTTTTTTTTTTTTTTTTTGAGGTTGGGTTTCACTCTAGCCCAAGCTGACCTGGAATTTGGAATGACTATTTAGTCTCATGGTAGGACTTAATATTTTTCAATCACTAAGAACAAATAAGGAAATAATAAAATTGTGGTAAGAATTATATAAAATCTTGGCAAAAAAAAAAAAAGCCAGGATTGGTGGTACATGCCTTGAATTCTAGCACTTGGGAGACAGAGGTGGTAGGATCACCATGAGTTTGATTTTGAGACCACCCTGAGGCTACATACTGAATTCCAGGTAATCCTGGGCTAGATCAAGACCCTACCTCGAAAAACAAAAAAACAGACACACAACAACAAAACTATTCAATTGCTGAAAAAAAACTGTTCAACATGTACTTATTGAGCAAATTACAGATGATTAATGAAGCAATAAATAATATCTTTGAATTGGAAGTGAGTTTTCATCAGCTTCCAGGCCCATCTCTGCATTTCCATTTGCTACAAGAAGTAAATAAGTATAAAATAACCCAGCCCAGTTGGCCAGTTCTATTGTCATATTAAGATACTAGAAGGAAAAAAGTTAGGCCATGCAGTTATTGATCCTTGATATTTTCTTCACTCATATAACTTTCTAATCAGCTGTGTCAATCTACATGGAGGAGCTTTTTCACTGAGGTCTATGGTCAGATGGAGATCAGTCCTTTGTAATACCAAACTCAATTGCTTGAAGACTGACACTGAATTTTATGATAATAGAGGAGCCTAATAACAGCCATAAAATAAGAATACTTTTCAAAGAAATCCATAAAAGTTGTGATTGAAGGCCTTCTTGACACGAGACTGATAGTTACAGATTGTAGGGGTTTCTTGAATTTTGTGTTTAGTGCATTCATTGAATCTTTCCTCAGTTTGGCAGTAAAAGAACCAGAGGAATGCTGGAGAGATGCTCAATGGGTAAAATGGGAAAATGCTTGCATACCTGCATTAGGATCTGAGTTTAGCTTCCCAGCTCAAAAATAATGTCTGGATGTGGTGGCATGAGCCTATAGCCCCAAAGCAAGAAAGGTAGAGACAGAAGGATCCATAGGTCTTAATGGCTAGCTAGTCTAGCCTAATTGGTGAGTTGGATGTTCAGCAAGAGACCATGTCCAAACCATAAGGTGAAGGGTGACTTAGGAAGACACCAACATCAACTTCTGGCCTCTGTGTAGCGGTGCATGTATACCCACTGCTGTTGTTACTTTTCATTGCTAGAACAAACGCCTGATTAGAAGCAGCTCGTGGGAGGAAAGGGTTTATGTCATTTTTACAGAATCCAGAGGAAACACTACCAATGGTAAAATAAGCTGGCTCACTTCCAGAGATGCATAGCAGAGAGACACAACCAACATCCAACAAACATGAACAACCAGAGCTCACACTGCTCTCTACACATCTGGTCAGGATGGATCAAAACATTCACCCTCAGTGACACCCCTCTGTCAGGGCTTTGCCTGTTGGAGACTCAAGCTTAATCAAAAATATCTCAGGTTATGGGTACTCCACCCTGGCCCTCAATAGACTCATGAACATCTCACAATGCAAATTGCAATTAGTCCTACTTCAAAAGTCCCCATACTCTTTACCAACTTCAACATTGTTCAAAAGTCCAAAATCTCACCTTGGATTCAAGACTGTATATTAACTCTGAGTCCTGTATAAAGCAAACACAAATTGCATACTTCCAACACATAATGGTACAGAATGAACAATTCCATTGTAAAAAAGCATAACAAGGAGTGACTGGACAAATGTAAAACATAACCAGCAGGTAAACATCAAACATGAGCAATTCAAGTTCAACATCAACAATCAGTAACAAAACTCTCTGGATTCCAATTTCCCACCTGTAGTTGGGCTGACTGAGAAGCTCTCCATGGCAGACATTCCACAGTCCTGATATGTCCAAAACATCTTCAAGTATACATGGAAAACCACAGTTCATCTTCACAGCTATATACAATGGCCTTACTAGAACTTCACCCAAGGATTACAACCCTGTTTCACTTTTCCCAGGGGCTACTTCCAAGAACAAAATTGCATTACGCATCCATCACCCTCCCTGTCCAGCATTTGTTATACTCCATAGTACCAGAAATACTGGCAAATTTGTTAATCCAGAGGAGAATTCATCTTGATCTTGAAGAACAGGTTACTTCTTTATAATTCTTCTACCTCCTTAAAAAAGAATTTGTATTTTTACTCATTTGTGCCTTCAGTGGTTGTATTTCACCTTCGGGCGTCTTTTCTACTGTCTCAAAGCAAAGCAGTTGGCCCATCCTTAAAGGTGGTAATCAACTTAGCAATTGTAGTTTCGGTAACCTAAAACCAGTCTCTTTGCCAGTAACTTTAAACTTGCTTAAATTTTCCCTGTAATAAACAATATATCTTTTATATCTTTCCGTTCTATATCAATCCATTACTATTAGATGAGACAAGGTGCATAAAGGGTGGTACGGCTATAGACCAGTCCATTACTTTTAAATTCAATCTTAATACCTTAGGCTGTGGGGGACAAACATTAACATTTAAATAACCAAACCCACCCATACATGTGCAGCTACACATACAAATACACATATAAACACGAATGTGCACTCACACACACATGCATAAACAAAATCATTTAAAAATCTGAAGTAAATTGTGCTTTTTGGTAAAACTGAGGCCCAAACTGATGATACTTTGATGATTTTTCTTTGTTTGTTTTCAAGGTAGGGTCTTGCTGTAGCCCAGGCTGACCTGGAATTCACTAGGTAGTCTCAGGGTGATCTCAAATTCACAGTGGCCCTCCTACCTCAGCCTCCTAAGTGCTGGGATTAAATGCATATGCTTTTATAAATATAACCTTGTCCAGTGCTTTTTTTTTTTTGCATCCAGCGCATGGATTATGATATATGCCAAAAGATCATGGAGAGCTCAGCTCTGGGCCAAAGGAGAAGAAAGAGAGACTAGATGGCAAAGCATAGAGGATGTGGTTTGATACCAGAATAAAAATTTCTTCTCAAGGACCAGCTTTGTTGCTGGTAAGTATACCATGGAGTCGCTAAGGAGAGTGTTCCACTGACCCTAAGCAATGGAGCAAAGAATTCTGAGTTAGAGATCCCTGGACTCCAAGCCATTATTCCCCACTTGCTGTGTGCCCTTAAATAAGTTATCTCACCTCTGAGCCTCATTTCACTTACCTATAAACAATAATACTTCTCAGTGTCATGAAGGATAAAAAATTATATACACATGGGACCTGGAGCAAGTAGGTGACCCATAACACACACTACAGAAACTGTCAATGTGGCTCTGTGGCTTACATTTAGTTAGGCCCTGACATTTTTATTCAAAGTATATGTCCTTAATGACAACTGAGGGAAGAGGAAGCAGGGAGGAAAGCCAATAGAGGAAGGACAATCATAGCTACCAAGGTTGTCAAGGTTCTACCCAGGTATTCAAATCAAAGTTAGTACTCAGGAAGGGATAAGAGCTCCTGTGATCCATGAGTATAGTTTCTTGGGCTAAAATTTCAGAAGTGACTGTAGAGTGAAGGCTACATCTCTATGAAAAGAGATTTGTTTGATGTCACATCTTTTACATAGTCCATACCTAATGAGTTAGGGATCCTGGACAGAAGTACAAATTGGGGATCCCCACTAAAGAAAGAAAACCTGAAAATCAAACTAACAGCTATATTCTTAACTTATTCCATGAAAATATGCACTCAAAGTATCCAGACTTGGATAGGGACCTCTCAAATTCCATAGTTCAGGGCCCAAATCCATTTCAGATCTCCCTGGCATAGAAAGTGGCTCCATATGATCACATATGCTATCTAATCCAAGACATTCAGATGCCATTCAGAAACCTTATAAATAGCTCTGCCTTAGCTACCCTTTTGTCTACCCCAATGGTAGGGTACACCTTCATGAGGGTGCACAGAGAAAAACAATCACCCAGGAAGTAGGTATGGGAGTACCTGGTCTAAAAATGCTGGGATGTGGTCTGGGATAGAGATGACCTAGATTTCATCTAGGCATGGAAACTTGGCCTTATTATCAGAATGCTCAGAAAGGAGTCACAGCAAGCATTGTGTGTAGTATAGGCACAAGGCAAACTCTCTTGCCAAAGTCCAATTATTATAGTCTTTTTGAGTTTGTTTGCCAAATACCATAATCTCTGTAGTTTATATAGATAGCAAAAATAAACAACAATTTATTTCTCATATTTCTCTAGGCTGGGAAGTCAAATATCTAGGTGTGAAAAGATTCAATGTCTGGTGAAAGGCCACTTTCTTTTTTAAAAAAACATTTATTTACTTATTTATTTATCAGAGAGAAAGAAAGAGAATGGGCAAGCCAGGGCCTCTAGCCACTGCAAACAAGCTCCACACACATGTACCAACCACCATGTGCATCTGCCTTACATGGGTTCTCGGGAATCAAACCTAGGTTATTAGGCTTTGCAGGCAAGCACCTTAACTGCTAAGACATCTCTCCAGCTCAAGACCACTTTCTTATTCACAGACAGCAACTTGTTCCTATGTTCTCACAAGGCCACTCACTGGCGTCTTTTGTATAAGGGCACTGATTCTATACATGAAAGCAGAGCCAGACTACCTCCTCCAGGCTGTCACCTCCTAACACTATCTTCACAGGAATCCAAGGGGGGGAATAGGCACAAAAATTCAGACCAAAGCACTGATGTGGACACTGAGGCACACGACAGGTAGCATGGAAACCAGTACAGTAGGGCCAATCTTTCGTCCTCACAACAAGGCCACTTTTCTAGGCCTTTACATACAACGTTTTCTTAACTCGGAAAATATAACTTTTGGTGATAGCATAGCTATAAAACTCATCTGCATTTCATTTATTTCCCATGATTCTTGTCATCCTAAAAATGTTCTCAAATTCACAGATGAAAATGGGAGAGAACGGGGGAAGGGCAGTGATGTCAACAAGTTTCAGAACAGAATTTAAGAACAAGTTCTTTTTTTAAATCATGCTTCATGTCAGTTAAGTTACAAGGGGTTGAAGAAATGTAATAAACGCTCTCAGTTTGACTGAAATAGAATGCAATATGGAATCAAGCATGGAGTTCAAAGAGAAGTGCTTGAGTTATAATATAAACAGATAAAATAAAAAATGAGACTTTAAAATTAGCAAAGAAACCTTCTAAAGCCTGATTATAGAACCCTAAGAGTTCTTGAAGGAAAAACTTTAATCATGGAAAAACTTAATATTACCACATGCTTTTCCTGTCAGCTTGTCTCAAAATTTACATTGGTAATATCTTTTGGTGATTTGGTAATATCTATCAATATTCTTCTTAAAGTTTTGATTTTGAAAACTTAAGAGGAGATCTGATGAATTTCCAGGATTTTATTAGCTTAAATTAAACACAAGTATTCATAAGTATATACCATTTGATGACCACAAATACACAAGCTTGTCACTGATATAAAGATAGAAGTTCAATACAGGAACTTGGGAGCTCAATGAATGAAATTAATATTTATTTTCTCAAACACACTGAAGTTGCATTTAAATCCTTTCATATAAAATTACTCCAAATTATGAACTCTTTGTCATAAATTAACAGTGAATGATGAGCTGACGAAATTTCAACAAAAGTGTTTTAGAAAAGTGTTTATATCAGTTACCTGAAATGTGGAAAGTATATTTTCATACCTGTCATGAAGCACAGGTCTTGCCAGGAGAACAGAAACAAGATACTTTTTATGTAAACTATATTAATGCATTTTTTAAAAAATTTTTATTTATTTATTTGATAGCGACAGACACAGAGAGAAAGACAGATAGAGGGAGAGAGAGAGAATGGGCGCGCCAGGGCTTCCAGCCTCTGCAAACGAACTCCAGACGCGTGCGCCCCCTTGTGCATCTGGCTAACGTGGGACCTGGGGAACCGAGCCTCGAACCGGGGTCCTTAGGCTTCACAGGCAAGCGCTTAACCGCTAAGCCATCTCTCCAGCCCTATTAATGCATTTTTAAAATGCATATTTTGTACTTATTATGAATATAGAAGTATTTACTCCCACTTTCTAGAAAGAGTTAACAACATTTGGTCTCTTTCCCCTTAATTCAATTCAACCCTCAAATCAAAGCTTTGATTCTTCCCTCAGTACCCCACTAGTACAATCTTGGCTAATATTGGCAATAACCTGAGTATTTGCCTAGTTCATAGAGCCTATGTCTTATGTCATTTGTGAACATGTATCCTCCTCTTCTCCCTGATTTTCATGCTATTCACCTTCCCTTTTATATTCCCTCCAGGCTGTGCTTCTAACACTTTCTGAAATACTATTTCCTTCATGAACTCCTAGTTCTATTATTTTCAAATGATATGTTCTATTCAAGAAATTGTTGAATGTGTAGTTTCTACTAGCACTACCATATTAATACTTTCTAAACCTCTATTTTTAGCTAAATTCTTGCTGTTCAGCTCCAGACCTGCCCACTTCTCCCTCTGTGTTGATGCTAAAGGCATTTGAGATACACAAAACCAAAAGTGAGCTCACGGTTGACCCTGGTGCTTCCTCCCATCCTGGGCCTGCAAAAGAGTAGTCACATCACCCTCCAGCCACCTAGCCAGACCTCAAAGACACATCTTCTACTTAACCTTACATACACTAATCATGGGAGCCTGTGGATCCCAGCTATAGCATAGTTTATGCTCAGGTGCTGCTCTTGCTGTCACGGTTCAGGAACTCATTATGCTTCCTAGGATGTGTTGTAGCAGCCGTCTGATTCATCTTCCTGACTCTGGCACCAATCTAACCTCTGTGCTGCTGTCATGCAAATCTCATCACATTGCTTCTCTACTTCAAATTGTGCTATAGCTCCCACAGTCACATGGTCGTGCTTTTTAAACTCATCTCACCTCCAGAGTTCCTGATTTATTCCATTAGAGCCATGACTTACGTTCTATTTTAATGAGTGCCCCAAGAAGGTTTGTATAATCAGGTAAGGCAATACAGATCCAAAAAGTTAAATCTCAACTTTCTACAGAGCATGCAAGCCCAGAGTTATCATTCCTGCCTTCTTTCTCCTGAACCTACTCCCTCCCTCCCTCCCTCTCTCTCTCTCTCTCTCTCTCTCACTCACACACACACACACACACACACAAGCACACACTTAGTAGAAGTAGTCTCTGACTTCCCTAAGTCATATATGAGCTCCACAAAATGTCATAATGCCTTGTCATCTTATATCCCAGCACCTTTTCACGTGCTTCATTACCTACAAAACTGCACTTTCTGACTTGCCCAACTCATTCATAAGCTCTATCTAAACCCTCCCCTATTTTTGAAGACTTTATAAATTTCTATGTCATATTTATGGATAGTATCTTCTATTTCTCCATGTATCTTGTGTATAACTCTATTATATTGTTTTAGCATGCCTTCTTAAACCCTTGCAATCTATCATACATATTTACCCACTAAACTAAGGGATTTGAGGCAATCGAAATGTGTTTCTTCTATAATATTTTGAACAGTGCCTAGTATTTAATAAATATTTGACAAATTACCAAATAAATAACTAAATGCCACATAAGCTAGAAAACATTGACCTGGATTCCGGCTTCATTTGGCCAATGGCTAGTTGTCTCATCAAAGAAGAAACCTCATGTCCTCTCAGAACCTCATATAGAAAAGTAAAAATGTAACAAATAATAAATATATTGTTATAGAAAAATATCAAGTAGATACAGCAGTAAAAAATAAGTATGGTGTACATAATGAATTCACTGGTACCCACTTCTATCTTCAATCATTAGACACTTCCAGCCTTTATTTTTTTTTCTTTATACTTCCACCCACTTTTCCCTCTTCACATTGTTTTAATACAAACTCAAATTATTCTAGGTTTGGAGAGATGGCTTAGTAGTTAAGGGGCTTACCTGTGATACCTGAGGACCCAAGTTGAATTTTTCAGGTACCATATCAAGTACATAAAGTAGCACATGCATCTGGAGCTTGTTTTCAGTGACTAGGAGCCCTAGCACACCCATTCTCTCTTTCTCTTTCCCTCTCTCTCTCTGTCTCTCTCTCTCTCTCTCTCTCTCTCTCTCTCTCTGCCTCTCTCTCTCTCTCTCCTTTTTCTCTCCTTCTCTCTGTATGAAATAAAAATAAATAGGGATGGAGAGATGCCTTCCCAGTTAAGGCATTTGCCTACAATGTCAAAGGACCCATGCTCAATTCCCCAGTACCCACATAAGCCAGATGCACAAGGTGGCACATGCATTTGGAGTTCATTTGCAGCTGTTGAAAGCCTTCTCTCTGTGTCTCTCTTTCTCTAATAAATAAATAAATAAAATTCAAGCCATTTTATCATTTAATTCACAAATAATTCAGTATATAATTCAAAAAATATTCTTTGAAACTCTTTAATACTTACATCTTAGTAGTTTGGATCAAAAGTGATAATTTGTAACACATCACCATATTAGAACTAACCATACACCTCTGCCTTAGCATCAAGTATTTTCCTACTCCTTGATTTTGGGTTTGGCTATTTGAGTTACTCTCATGAAAAGGATGCTCATGAAAAGGATGCTAATGGATTGATACGGTCAAAATTAAGTTCACTTAACCTTTACACTTGTTCCTGTGCTTACTTAAGAAGAGTGTCTCCAAGGTTTAAACAATATCAAGATCACATGTATAGCAGTCTTAGAGCTTGGAGCTATCCCAACAGGTGCACACACCCATCACCTGAACATGAAGTGCCCCACTACAAGAAGATCCCTGCAATTTCTTTTATTTTCATTAACCATATGCATATATAGAGAGATCTATGCATATATACATATATGTGCATATATATATATATTTAATAAAATATATATTCACACACACATGAGGGGGGACTTTAATATAAGCACATACTGCAAATTGGTAGCAAGTAGTTAATGAATACTTATTGTGAGTTTCCATTTACATGACATTCTAACATAGGCAGAACACTTGTGATAGAAAGCCGTAGATGTGGTTGCCCAAGGTAGCGGGTGGGAGGTGGGAATAGGCTGGGGCATGGCAGAAGTGGTAGTGACTTACACTCCAGTGGGGATTTGAATTATACAGCTACACCAATTATACACCAAATGATGTACAACACTTAAGGTTTGTGTGAAAATTTCATAGACAAAACTTTCTATGTGAACTTTTCTTTAACATGTAGTGAAATACTAACAAAATCTAGTTAATGTACTATTTGATATATTAGAAAGTTCTGTGAAGGTGGAAAGCTGGACTGTGAGGCATTGCCCACCCCACAAGAATCAATTGGTGCATTCATGTACCCACAGTGATTACTGATACCCTCCTCTGAGGAGGGTACTCAGTGGAATGAGAGTGGGGGAGAGAGGACAAAAGAGAATAGCCTCATGGAAGTATTACCAATTTGCAGTATGTGCTTATATTAAAGTCCCCCCTCATGTGTGTGTGAATATCTATTTTATTAAATATATATATATGCACATATATGTATATATGCATAGATATCTCTATATATGCATATGGTTAATGAAAATAAAAGAAATTGCTGATGTCTGGCCTCCATACATGCATGCATGAGTTTCCTACTTGCACAAATAAACATATATACACATTCACATACGTTACACATATATACATGCAAATAAAAGGTAGAGTTAACCCTAAAATATCAATAATTGTATTATATTTTAATTGGCTAAGTTCTATTTACCCTAACAAGTTTTAAGAAAGAAATTGATAAACTGTTTCTAAATTAAGTATGAAAAGGAAAAAGTTCTAGCATAGGAAGGATACTTTTTAGAAAGAAGTTAGGATACTCGCACTATCTGGTGCTAGGACTTAGGCAAAAGCTCTACTAATGAAGTGAGTCCCAGGAAAGACCCACATATGAACAGGACAAAATTCAGAAGCAGGACCAGACTTACATTGCAACTAAATTTTAATAGAGATATCAAAGGCTTGGAGGGATGGCTTAATAGTTAAGGCATTTGCCTGCAAAGCCAAGGAACCAGGTTCAATTCCCCAGGACCCATGTTAGCCATATGCACAAGGGGGCACAAGTGTCTGGAGTTTGTTTACAGTGGTTGGAAGCCCTGGCATGCATATTATCTCTCTCTCTCTCTCTCCTTCTTTCTCTGTCAAATAAATAAATAAATATAAAATTTTTAAAAATGTTTAAAAAAGTAAAGATATCCAGGTACATCTACAGAGAAGGGGTATATTTTTAAAACTTTGGTGCTGAAACAACTACACTTTTTTCTCAGAAGGCAAAAAGAGTGAGACCACACAATGCAACATACATCCTAAAAAGTAATAAAAGAGATCATATAAGAAAAATGGTGAATGAAGAAAATAGCTAAAGTCATAGAGTTCCTAAAAGAATAAAAAAGTAGGAAAAGCCTCTTTGTGAGTAAAGTCAGTATTTCTTAATACAATCACAAAGAACACAAAATGTAAAAGAAAAGCAACTCCATCCTAATTAAAGAAATATGCTTTCACTTCCATGTGTAGAGTATGGGGATATGTTGTGTGCACATGTGTGTACCCATGTGTATGAGTGCACAGGCCAGAATGTCAGATGTCCTCTTAATACTCATGGGAACATATACTTAAGATGGGATCTCTCCTGCCACCCAGAGCCAACCCAGAAATTCTCTAGTCTCTACCTCCACTCCCCATAGACTTGGGTTATAGATATGCTTGGCTACACTCAGCTTCTCACATGGATTCTGGGGCGTCAAACTTGATGGTCTTCTGAGAGGCCCTAATGCTTTAGGGACATGCACCTTAATGGTTGAGCCATCTCTTCAGACCCAGCACATGTGCTCTAAAAATCGAGATTTAAAAAGCAAAACAGACAAATGGAGAAAACATAATACAAATTTTGAGCAAAAACACTGTGTCTAAGATATAGGAACTTTATAATTTAGTAAGAATAAACTCTGAGAAATAATTAATGGGCAAAAGATTTAACCAACATTTCACAAAAGATAAATACTCTAAGATATGTGACATTAGTACACATTAAAAGAAAATGAGTTAACTATAAAAGATGCTAGCTAACATAAAATGTTAGTGAGGGTGTAGGGTAGTAGTGGTCTCATACCTTGCTGGTTCCACTTGACAATAATAAAATAATTTGGAAAAAATTTGGCAGTTTCTTATAAAATTTAATTCAAACTTACCTTATGACCCAGAACACTCTATTGTAGTGACTTAAGTTAAACAAACATATATTTCAAAATACATCATATACTCAAATGCACATACCAGCAGCATTCTTTATAATACAACACTGCAATGAGCATCACCATCATTCAACTGGTGCATAGAGAGAATGTGACCTATCAACTATGGGATGCATCCAGCTATAAAAAGTAATGAGCTGCAGCTCCAGCCTGCATGAGTCACAAACACCCCACACTAAGGGAGAGCAGCCGGATCCAAGTGAGTGAAGGCAAGTTACTAAGGCGGCACAGGGTGAGGAAGAACACTGGTGTCACTTGATGTTGGGATTAGTTGCCCAACTATGTACAATTGCCAGGGTCCTCATGCTACCATTTATTTTTATGTTTATTTATTTTTTGTTCTTTCTTTCTTTTTTTTTTTTTTTTTTTAGTTTTGTGAGGTAGGGTCTCACTTTAGCCCAGACTAACAGCAATCCTCCTACCTTGGCTTCATGAGGACTGAGATTAAAGGTGTGTGCCACCACGTCTGGCACTAGTTATATTTATTTATTTATTTATTTTTCAAACTATCATTTAAAGTGGGAAAATTTGTTGCACACAAATTATACCTCTAAAATTTAAGGAAGTACATGGGGAAATATAACTTATCAGACAATATCCACACTAACATCTTCAATGAGAAAACTTGCGGCTTGCACTAGGAAATACAGAAAGAGTGAATCACTGAGCATGAGCCCCACTCATTTTTCTCTTTCCTAGGAATCGATGTGTCAGTGCAGATGAAATGTTATGAACAATGAAGCCATGCCACAATTGAACATAAGGACAGGACAAATTGGAGCTATTTATAGCTCATCTTTCATTCTAAAACCTCAGCCTCAGGGAAAAAGAAAAGTTGATAAAGCGTGAGAAATCCAGTAGTTGTGGAATCCTTGTTTCTCCATGTTGTTTTCCCATAGCATGGTGTCTTAGGAATTGCTCAGCTTGTGCTCCAGTCTCCCAAATATGAACTGACCTGTGATGGCAAGAAGAACCAGCAATGACCAACAAAAACTTTTGCATATTTAAGAAAGCATTTGTTCATTCATCTGAGGAAAATTGTACTCTGTGCTTCAATGTTGAAAAAGTGAGAAAGCAGCCAGGCCGGGCGTGGTGGTGCATGCCTTTAATCCCAGCACTTGGGAGGCAGAGGTAGGAGGATCACCATGAGTTCGAGGCCACCCTGAGACTGCAGAGTGAATTTCAGGTCATCCTGAGCTAGAGTGAGACCCTACCTCAAAAAAAAAAAGTGAGAAAGCAGAAAGCTGTTGAGAAGTTAGCTGTAAAACATTTAAATGCAATCTGTTGACAGATATCTACCTATATGATAGTTACATATGCTTATGAAAAATCAAGCCTATGCTAGCCATTATTCTCTACTAGTTACTCACACCACTCCCACCACCTCTTAGGGATTAGCTCATTTAGTTCTCCCTACAGCTTTACAGTGTACGTTTATATTAGAATACCATTTCCCAGATGAGGAAATGGAGGCACAAAGACAGTAAGAAACATGTCCAAGCTATGAATGAGTCCCATGCTTTTTCTACTGTGGTATGTTTTGCAAATACTACATGTATGGTACCAAAGACTAAAAAAAAATAGTATATAAAATTAAATACAAAGCTCTGTTACTATCTTTAATCAGTCCCCTTCTAGCGTAAGAGCATAAAACCAGCACATTCTCAGGATTAGAGAATAAGCATCACACTGGATGCATGGATATGCACATACACCTATATCCATACAAATATGGACGATTTCAAACATGTCTAATGTAGTAACCACAATTCAAAACCCTGTCTTCAAATTAGAGCTATTTGTCTTTATGGGAAATTCTAATTGCAAATACATTGGTTTCAAAAACTCCATTTGGGAATAAAGTTCTTTACTTTAAAAAAATATTTTATTTATTTATTTGATGGGGGTGGGTAAAAGAGACAGATAAAGAATGGGCACTCCGGGGCCTGCAGCTACTAGGAATGAACTCCAGACACATGTGCCAACTTGTGCCTCTGGCTTACCTGGGTACTGGGGAATAAACCTGGGAACTTAGGCTTTGCAGGCAAGCACGTTAACTGCTGAGTCATCTCTCTAGCCCATGTTCTTTCATTTTCAAAATTTTCTGTTATATCGTCTATTACAAATTTCCTAAAATTAGGTAACGTGCCATGTGTGTACTTCAGATTATCCGTGGTGGCTGACTAAACCTAAGATTGGCATAATGCTTCAAATCTAATGCAGTGTGCAGACACCTTAAGCATTTAGAAACTGTAATGAACAAGCATTTGGATTCTGGTTTTGTATAACCCCTGTTTATTTTAGTCTAACTGATGTCCCCTATTCCCTAACACTTCCGATTTAATTAGACTCACATTAAAGTTTCAAATTCATAAGACAGAAAATACACAATGTGCTTTTCATATAGGTGGCTTCACGAAGACATCAGTAAGAGGTCTGGGAAAACAGTAATGGAAGAAAAGGAAGGCACTGCAGAGAAGGCATGAGAGCTTTGCTTCTCTAGACTTAAGTTTGTTGTTTTTTTTTTTTATTTTTAATTGAGTTTGTACTCAGTGAATACAGTCAAGTTGGTACCACTGTTAGCCTCCTCCCTGACCGAGCCCCTCCGCAGGGACCCTTCTTGTTGTGGAAGATGGGTTGTGCATTGTAAGATTAGCTATCAGTTATGAGTAGGAGGCAATGTCTCTGTGTATCATGATCCAACTGTGGCTCTGACATTCTTTTCAACCCCTCTTCTGAAAATTTCCCTGAGCCGTTTGGGTTCATTTTAGGTCTGCTTCAGTGCTGAGGTTGTGGGAGCCTCTGTATCTCTGGATATCTGGTTTGGTAGAAGTTGATTGTTCTCTGTGTCTATCTCCTTCACATTGTGCTGGTACCAGGTTCACCAAGAAAACAGCACTCTTGCTTGTTTCCCCAATTATTCGTAGTTTCAGCTGGGACCCATTTGAGGTATGATACACTCTAAGTTTTAAGAGAGGACCTCTAAGCAGAAGTTTATTTCTTATTCTTCCATCCCTATGTATTTAATCTTGGCCATGGACTCTTGGTCAAACCATTAACTTCTCTGAGTCCTGTTTTTTTTGTTTTTTTTGTCTTCAAATTGTAGATAATTACAGTAATCCCAGATTTTTCATGTGGTGGCAAGTCTTAACTGTGATAATATGGGCACAAGCAACTGAAAGTCTCTAAACTTCATCACAAATAGTCACCACTTTATAGGAATGTGTGGACAGAGCTGCCCTAGCTCATGGGAGGGCATGCAGAATTTTACCCTGTGAAATGTAACTCTGCCTGATTGCAGCCCCCTCAGCAGCCTGAAAGCTGGGGGACCTAGCATTAAAGGAAAGTAACCCTCAGAATAAGAATGAAATGAGATGCCAGAGATGGGAAGAGAGTGGAAACAGGGTGAGCTGGGGAGACTGTTTAATGTTCAAAACCAATGCCAAGCTAAATTGGAAACATGAGTCTACGTACCTGGAACTTACCTCATCACTATATAATTTGTAACCTGAGATCCCCTCACAGAGATGTAAAAATAGCAAGGCTCTCTGGAAGGTCTGTTCTCTGCAGAGTGGAAGGGCAGAGTGGGGGAGCGCCGGATTCAAGGAGAGCCAGAGAGCCAGGACCAAGAATCCCAACCATGTGGTCTTATAGAGAACTCTTTCTCCCTTGTACCCTTGATGATAGCATGGGACATACAGTCAACAGAGGTAGCCTAAGGACCCGACAAGAATTCTCCCAGAAGGAGAACTACTGTCCTCCAGTGACCCCTTTTTTGGGGTGTTTGTGTCACAGGCACTACTAATATTCTGAGCCCCCGCCCCCCAGCCCTGCATGATCAAACCCATGAGAGGCAAAGCAGGTGACATAGGCAGCTCCTAGCTCAAGAGAGCAGGAAGTGTTGGTCCACCCTGAACTCCCACTGTATGAACAAAGCAGCCGATTTTTAATTAATAGCATTAAATATTAGTTCCTGGAAATGACCTCCTTTCTTTGTGATGATCATATATTGGATGTTATTAAAATGATGAATGTAATTTTGAGAATTCCTAATGTTGCTTCAGCCACTGTTAAATAAATCTTACATGTCTTTTGAATATATATATCAGAGAAGATGTTAGGTCTCAGGATGGTCCCTGTATTTCAAATTCTCTGAAAAAGAAAAGGGGAAGAAGGGAAAGAAGGGGGGAGGGAGGGAACATTAAATACTTAAGGCGCTTTGGGTAAACTAATTTCTCCCTAATATTTTAATATGTTTTAGCCCTAATTTCTGAAACTCCATTTGTTCATGTAAATGTTTGTTTTTCATTCCTTTTGCAAGAAATCAAATCCTCTTCCAGTTGCTAGTGAAGAGAAGGTGTTCTTTTGTCTCAGTTGTCTCTTTTGTTGTAAATAGGATGATCAAAACTTTGCTTTAGTCTTTGTGACAAATTGGGTTATCAAACTTGATTACTTTATTTATCATGCAGACTTGAGCACTCTCCTCACATCATTCAAAGAAAGTTACCCTGACAGAGTAGAAACCAGGAAGATTTGAGTCTTGCCTTTGCCTTATAAGCTCACCAACTCCAGAAAGACTTAACTTTACTGATTTCATTCCTTTGCCTTTTCAGTAACAAATGGAAAGAGTAGTGCCAACAGTTTAGGGGTATTTTAATGATTCAGTAAAATGGCAGACATTTTTGAAAGCCACCAGAATCACACTGCCCAACAGAAATATAATGTGAAACACATTTGTGATTTTAAACTTTCTAGTAGTTACATTTTTAAAAGGCAAAGAAGAAGCTGGTAAAATTAATTATAATAACACAACTTTCTTTAGTCTAATGTATCCAAAATATTATCATTTCAAAACCTAATCAGAAAAGCTTATGGTAATGAAATATTTTGCATTTTTTTTCTGACTGAGTCTTCAAAAGCCAGTGTGGATTTTACAAACTCGAACACTACATATTCACAGAAACACTCACTTTATATTTAGATTTGTTAAAATTTTCAGTTTAAAAAAATATATTCACATACCCATCTTACTCCAAAAGTACATAAAGGTTTTCCAAAGATTCAATCATGTATCGGTGCTTTAAGTTTAAAATAATTAAGATTTAATAAAATTTAAAAGTGAATTCCTCAGTCACACTGCCTCAATTTTCAATGCTTAATAGCCACATGTGGTTAGTGGCTATTATAGATCTTAAAGCCCTAGCCTAGAGCAGTGCTTGGTATTCAAGAGTTGGCCAATGAATGAAGTGTTTTCCTTTACCTACTCAGGTCTAATCTGAATCTGAAGTTTGCTTTGTACTGAAATTTTAACTTTGAGAGCAATATGAATAACATCTACAACAGTCTTAACTTTATGTGGCAAAAGTTACTACTTGCTATCACACATATTACCCAAAATGGTTTCTGGAACTTTAGGCAGCAAGCTACTATAATTTTTTAAATAATTAAAAGATATTTTATTTATTTATTTGCAGTCAGTGAGAGAGAGAGCATGAGCACATCAGGGCCTCTACATGTACAAATGAGCTCCAGATGCATACATCACTTTATGCATCTAGCTTTACATGGGTACTGGGGAATCAAACCCAGGCCATTATGCTTTCGCAAGCAAATGCTTTAACCAATGAGCCATTTATCCAGCCCCAGTTGCTATAACTTTTGAATGTGAAATTTAAATTTCAGTTTTCCATACAGCTCTAATTATAGCCTGCAGGCTTTTCTTATCTCCAATGACAAATAACATCAATGCTTTCATTGCATGTGAAACATGAGCATTCAAGACTGAGAGTCAATTGCACTGGCCACTGGCAGTTTTGGAAACGTATGGGCTCTAGAGCTAAGCAATAATGTTCATGTGCCCCTAGGTAGAGCATGTTTGTAAGAAATATAAGTAAATAAATAGCATCCAGATGTCTGTTTGCTTATGACATGATCTTATACACAGAAAAAGCTAGGAACTCCTAAAAGCTGTGATAATTAAATGAATTTAGTAAATTTGAAAAAACATAAACAAATATACAAAATTAGTAACACTTCAACATTCTAAATGAAAATAAAAATCAGAATACAATCCCTTGCTGGACCTGGTGGTGAACACCTTTAATCTCAGCACTTGCACTCAGGAGTCAGAAGTGGGAAGATTGCTGTGAGTTCAAGGCCAGTGTGAGACCATATAGTGAATTCCAGGTCATCCTGGCCTAGAGTAAGACCCTACCTTGAAAAACCAAAAATAAGATGGAATAAATTTTAAAAATAAACAAATAAATAAAAGGAATATGATTCCAATCCCAATAGAATTTAAAATATAATAAAATACTTAAGAGTAAACTTGACCAAGGAAGTGAAAGATTTGTACACTAACAACTACAAAATTTTGATGGAAGAAGTTGAAGATGACACAAGTAAATGGTAAAAGATCTTGCATTCATGAAATAGAAGAATTAGAACTGTTGAAATATCTTTGCTACACAAAGTGATCTTCATATTTACTTCAGTTCCTACCAAAATTCCAATTACACTGCACAATGACCAAGAGTAAAAAAGAAAATAATCCTAAAATGCACATGAAAACACAAGTGTTGTGTGAAACATCTTCCCTGGGAAACACAAAAACAAATATCTCCACTCCAGGTAGAGCACAGACCAGATGATAGACCAAAGCACCGTTGCACTAAAATCCAATTTGGGTTAATCACTGTGTTTATTGGGGTTATGCACAAAATACAAGTAAAGGGTTATTTATAGGAGTATAAGTTACTCAAAGGTAGATGCACTACTGTGATGTCCCACCCTATCCTGGATGATGACTTCCTGAAAGCTGTGTCATAGAGCACTACGCACCATTTGCAGACAGCTCAACCGGTTACAGAGTCTCTCCCCCAGAAGTTGTTTACTGCTTCTCTGACATGAGACAGGGCCTTTGTGGAGCTTGTAAATTTTAGCTTTCCTGGACTTGTTTCCCCTCCTGAGTCTCCTGATCTTCCCTCCAGAGAAGAGAATACTTTAATGCAGAACAAAGTGACACAAGACTCCAAGTAACCAATGCCAACTTGAGTGAAAAACTATTAAGTATCACATTATCTGACTCAAATATATTTTTAAACTATAGTAATCAAGTAATCAACATACCACAAAAGTAGAGTCATAAAACAAATACAATGGCAAATGGACTAGTAGAGAGAGCTTAGAAATAAAACCACATACTAATGGTTAAAATTTTGACAAGGTTTCCAAAAACACATCATGAAGAAAGGCTATCCTCTTCAATAAATAGTGTTGGTAAAAGCAGATACACACATGAAATAAAGTGAAATTGGACCCTTTTCTGTCATCCCATATAAAAACTCAACTTACAGGGACATAGATTCAAATACAACACCTGAAACTGGGACACTACTGGAAGTAAACAAGGGAAAATCTCCAAATTAGTGTTCTAGACAGTGGTGTGAGTATGTCACCATAGGCACAGACAAAAAAAAATAGGTCAATAGATTTGTGTCACTCTATAAAGCTTCTGCACAGCAAATCAAACAGGTAACAGAATAAGAAATAGCCCATGATTACAAGAAAACATTTGCAAACTATGATTAATAAGGGGTTAATAAACAAAATCTAGAGAGAACTCAGTAATAATATTAAAATGATGTAAACGTAGACAAAGAACCTGAATGGACATTTTCCAAAAGAAGACATATGGCCCACAGACCTATGAAAAATCTGTTCAACCTCACTGATCATCAAGGAATGTGTATTCAACCACAGTGAGATGTCACCTCACCACCTGCTAGAATGGCTATTGTATTAGTTATTTATTCATTGCTATGACCAAAAAAAAAAGAATCCTGACTAGAAGCAGCTTAAGGAAGGGTGTGTTTTGGCTTACAGTCTAAGGGGGTAGTGTCTACCCATGTGGCAGGAGGGCATTGTGTGGATACCATGAAGCAACTCATCACATTCAATACAGTCAAGAAACAGACAGCAATGAATATTGTTGCTTGGCAGGCTCACCTTCTCATTGTTATTCAGACTAGAACCTCAACCCATAGAATGGGGCTACCATGGTTAGGGTGGGTCCTCCCACCTCATTAAACCTGGCCTAGAAAATTCCTTACAGACATTATCAGAACTGTTGCCATGGTGAGCCTAAATTCTGTGTAGTTAACAACTAGAGGTTAACCATTCATAGCTATTATTTTATAGCATGAAAAATAATAAGTGTTAATGAAAACATGGAAAAATGGAGCAATTAACACTGTTGGTGGTGGGATTATAAATTAAGACATCCATTATGGAAAACGTAAAAGTGGACTTTACATTACTTGCAAAAAAATAAGTTGCTGAGATGATGGATATATTAAATTGATATAATAATTCCACAATGTTTACAGATATCAAAATATCACAATGTACCTCATAAATAAAAATACATCACAGCTCACCTTAGAAATTTTCAGAGAGCTATGCGATGTGAATGCAATGGCATTCGTCTATTCATGAATCATTAGCTGCACTCAGGAAGGCAGGCAGCTAGAAGGGCTGAAGTCTACTCTGAATTTTCATACTTCAAGGAGAGAAAATTCTGAGAAACAGAAAAAAAAAAAAGCATACTCTACAGTTTGTGCCAGAACATCAGTTCCTTCTTTCACCACAGATTTTTGTTCTTATAATGAAATTAAAGACATTTTAGGTTAAATTATGAGGACCCTAACGTGTCACTTAAATCAAAAAAGATGACATCAGATATAACAGATAACTTATAAAGCATGGCACACCATCTCTTTAAATATAATAGGCCCTTGCTCTTGTCAACCACGCATCATTTCCTTAGACTACTAGTAACCCATTGATATCCGCCAAGTAGAAATCTCAGATCTTCCTGTCCTCTTGGCCAATAAAATTGAATCTAACCCTCACTGAACTAATTAGTTTCTCTCTAGTTGAAATTTGAATCTTGAAAAGTATTACGAAGATTCTAAATAGCCAGAGCCCTTCACTCTAACATCTCCACATCCGAATTTTGAGGAGATTGTAATTAAGCTATACCACAGGGTTCTCTGAGCTTCTTTGCTCCTTCTCATTCTGAAGTACTGGGTTTAGCCTTTGGCTTTTTTTTTTTTTTTTCAACTACCTTGTGCCATGATTTTATTAAACCCTCTCTCCCTCCCTCTGTCTTTCCATTCCCTTGCCTTTTCTTCCATCCTTTCTTCCCATTTTATTTCATCTAAGGTTACTCATGGTCTGTTGCTTGAACTCAGTCATTCCTCACTGAAATAACAATGTTATGTTGTAAGCTATGAATTCTCTCAGGCCCTTGCCTGCTTGGCCAAAATGAACTTACTGCTCTTTCTCCAAGTATATAAACAGAAAGACACTTGTTAATGAGCTCATGGAGTTGAGTAACAGTCTCAGACAATTGCTTTGCAGTCTCCCAAGAGTCCTAATTAGAATCCTTGATTTGTCTCCAACTGATTCAACCTTCACTGTGGAGGTGAGGATCTCTGATGGACATGGAGAGAATCTTTCAATTGTTTTGACCTGTATGTGTAGAGGGATGCTTCAAAGTGAGTCTAATTAATAAAATTATAAAAATATTGCCACAACACACAATCAAATATAACTATACCTCAAGCAAATATTTTTCTATTTTCAAGGCAAATTGTTCTCAGTCTTCAGCTCTCATTTTACCTTTTTGCTGATAATTTTTCTTTATCAAGTTGCATGGCCTTTTGTATATCTACCACAGCAATTACTTTGAGAAGTACTAGAAGGTTCAAACTGTATTTGTTATCTGAAACAAGGAAACATACATATAATTAAGTGGAAATGTTGTTGACAGTCAAAATCTTTACAGGTATGACATCTGTGTATAGACTATTATGTGACCATTGATAATAGAAAGGTATGTGTGTGCTCAGAGTAATGCAAGGCTAATTGTTCTTTATGTGTGACCCAAATCTAAAACCAAGTTCCAGGAATAAACCAATTTTGTTTCCAGTCTGCATTGTCATGGATTACTCAAATCTCATACTTTTATTGCTGTTCTCTGCTCTCATTCATCTTTCCTTGGGAATCTTTATTTTTCTGCAACAGTATTACCCTGTCCTGTATCCCCGGTTCCTGTGTGAGATCAAGCCATAGTCTTCCCTTTATATCCATTAGCATATGTTTGTGCTTAGATAGAATATGTTTTATCATAACCTTCCAATGTATCACTTATGCCTTGTTCATAACAGACATATATTTGGAAGTTCCACAAACTCTTTCATATCAGTCAAGTCACACTGAAATTTTAATGTCCTGGTGTGTACAACTGAAGCATAGTGGCCTTGCAATGAGTACAGCCTTGAGTTGTTTTCCGTGAATAACAACTGCAGGGCTGGACAAGCAGTGGAAGAATCATGCACATTCAGTCTCCCATCACTGCATGTTTCTTGCTTATTAGCTCTATTATAGAAGACAAATGTGGAATGATATTTTCATATTGGAAAATCACACTATGGAATAGTATGCTAAAGTGCTTTGTATATATGATAAAATTCTTAAATTTTCACTTTGGAAAAAGGAGCAGTTGCTTTGTTAATATTTGTTTGAAAAACTGAGGGGAATGACATTTAACTGTACTTGCAAACTAACAAATTATCCTACTACAATTTTATAGAAGATATAAGACTCCTGGGTTAGTGAAAGTAAATCTATTTGGAACACAACAGATCAATATACTTATAATAGTTCTCTTTGTCCAAACTGTTTCAGGAGCAACACAATGGATCTATGGGTTGTACCACAAAGGAACCCTGTGCTTGGAAAGCCACAGCTTTTATAGTAGGCAGGAGGAATTGGCTCTGGAATGGACATCACCTTTGTTATGCTGGACTCTAGAGAAATGTTTCCTCCACTCAGGAAATAATATCTCTCCATTTTCCACGTCTGTTCACTATAGTTACATCTTTGAAAAAGCGGCTCTGAATAAAGACCTCAATATGCAAGACATAGTAAATATAAAGTGGCCAATGGAAAGTTATCTTTCTGACATCACTGACCTGCATCCACATTTCTATAAAAATTCAGAGATTTTGTTTAAATAAGTTGAAACCAAAGTACTCAAAAGCTGTTAAGGCTTTTTTTTTCTTGATTTTATTTTATTTATGTTAATTTTTATTTATTATTTATTTATTTATTTTGGTTTTTTGAGGTAGGGTCTCACTCTGGTCCAGGCTGACCTGGAATTAACTCTGTAATCTCAGGGTGGCCTTGAACTCACAGCAATCCTCCTACCTCTGCCTCCCGAGTGCTGGGATTAAAGGCGTGCACCACCACACCCAGCTAATTTTTATTTTTGTTGGTAGGGTCCCACTCTAGCTCAGGCTGACATGGAAATCACAATGTAGTCTCAGGTTGGCCTCAAACTCATAGCAATCCTCCTACCTCTGTCTCCCAAGTACTGGGATTAAAGGAATGTGCCACCACACCTGGTTTAGGCTTATTTCTAAATGAGAGAACTCTTACTTGGCCATCCCACTCACAATGTCATGACCTGATATGCAATTTTCATTAGACTGTCTGGTTAAGGAATCTCTCATTTAGAAGGATTGCCATTTTTCTAAATGCATGACATTAAATATATCTTATAAAATTACTTAATATAATTGATGTAATTATATACAATTTACCATATATATATACATATATATGTGTATGTATATATGGATATATATATCTTGCCATACTGAATACTTTGCATTTATTATTTTGTTAAATTTTTCTAAGCTGTCATGATATTGTAATCTCTGTTGGTCACAAGGAAAAAGTAATGACTTGAAGTATAAATTATGCAAATGTCAACACTAGGATCTGATCAAAGGTCTTTGGTCAATCTGAATTCAAGTGTTTATCTGCCAAGCTACACTGCCTCTCCAAGTAGTGCTCAAACATATATGGATACATACAAAAATACTCAAACCATGTCAACACAATGGAGTCATATTATCAAATGTATTATTAACTAATATTGACTACATCTTAATTACAGAACTCATTTCAGATCAAGAATTAAATTTTGAATGTTATTCTGATATGATTAGGGTTGTAGTAAGATTCATGAAAAATTTTTGTCATATCAAAAGTGTTATTCTATCATATATTATATTACATAAGAATTGGGTTCCTTTGAATCACTGACCAAAATTAACTTGTTGATTTTTCTTAAATAGCACAAAAATAATAATAGTCCAGTAATCAAGTTGGATAGTTTGAACTCTGTGTCCTGTGTTGATTATCTTTGGACAATAATAATAGACAATCCTCATATGCATTTCTGATCCATGCTGGCCTCTGGAACTGATTATTTTTATATCTAAAATGTTATGTATTAAATATAAATATTAATAGTGTACTAGAACTAAGAGTAGGGTAGGATTCAATATCATAGGACATTTCTTCATTAAAACACCTTAATAAAGCTGACGCTAGAACTTAGTTAACATGGAAGGTGGATCTTAAACTATTATAATGTCAGACTACTCCAAGTCAATAGAAATAAACCCAATAGCCTTCCTGGCTAAAACTGAGGGCCATTCCTTAGAAAAATAGGACCTATGCTTTTATAAGAGAAGAATACTTTTGCCAACATGATTACATGGTCTTGTTTTCAAGAAAAGTAATGTTTACCATTGAGAACATGTTTATTTAACAACTTTGCAAGGAAAGGAATCAGAATGTCACTACTGGAAAGACTAAGGGGAGTTTGATTTGTGTCCATGTTTTCCACTGCCCATGAAACACAAGTCCATCTTTCTTCTCTTTCCTGCCCCTTTCTTTGGGGGAATAAAGTACACTACTTTAGAACAAGGTGCTACTCAGCAATTCCAGATCAAGAAGAGGCAAGGCTTAGTGGTGATGAAAAGGTGGTGATTTCTGGGATGGAGAGATGGTTTAGTGTTAAGGCATTTCCCTGCAAAGTCAAAGGATCCCAGTTCAATTCTCCAGGACCCACATAAGGCAGATGCACAAAGGGGTCCATGCATTTGGAGTTTGTTTGCAGTGGTTGGAGGCCCTGGTATTCTCTCTCTCTCTCTCTCTCTCTTGCTTGCTCACTTGCTCGCTTTCTCCCTCTCTCTTTCTCTCACATAAATAAATAAATACAAATTTTTTAAAAGTTGGTGATTTCCCTAGGGAGTCTTTGGTGTTGCTGAAAATATGACTGGAAATGTAGGTTGAGAACGTAGACAGTACTTCATGGAAGGCCACCCTATAAAGACCTAAGGCTCTAGATGCCTTTCCTTTGAGATGAAGAGGAAATTGAGTTGGCTAGACTTGCTATCTTGGTATTGCACATATTATAAATATTTTTCTAAAATCCTTGTGACAGATCAATAAATAACTCTGCATGTGTATCTGTGAGTGCTGATGAGTGAGACTTTTGGAGACTAAAATATCTTCCAGATCTGATTAGAAATTTATTTTGCCCTCAGATAACTCAGAATCATAGTCATACACTAGTGATGGCCTACATCCTACAGCCACATTAGACAAGGAACAAGGTATGAGTGAGCTTAAGCCGGATGGAGGCAGCCTTTATAAGACAGTCTCCATCCCCAAAGACCAATATCTACCTTGCAAAGCATAGAGGGTATTGTTATTGCTGCATTCATTTATGCCAGTTCTGGATTTGCAAATCTGTACAAAACAAATGCCCTTCTTTCAATAGAAGGCTCTTTATAGACCCATTTATTTTTTGCCAGGAAGAAAATGACTTTCAGAAAAAGCTCCTTTTAGGCATATAGGATGTTGTTATGCAGTTGTTTCAGTGTGTGTGTGTGTGTGTGTGTGTGTGTGTGTGTGTGTGTGTTGTAGAATATGGATAACTGGTTAAATAAAATGATTTAAAATTAGGAAAAAATACTTTTGGGGTGCTTCATCTATATTAGGAGATTTAACAATTAGTTCAACCAAATATTTTTATAACAATATGAAAAATAAAACTGGTTTAGAAATATACAGTATGCCTGAACATATATGGCTCTTCAGGGCAAATCTAGGGTTTAGAACTAAGGGCCAAGTGAAAACCTCCTTGCTGTTTTCACAAATGCATGAATGAAACCATAGATACAAAATATCTCACAGAAAGTGGGCATTCTGCATACTTCTTTGAGACTTTTTCAGGAAACAGAGACAAGAGTTATGTAACTAGCTTAGGGAATCAACTGATTTCTCACAGATATACCCACCAGCTTTCCTATAGATAAGGACGTTTGAACTCTCTAGTGAATCCCTTTAGCAGAAACAGTCCAGATCATGGCTAGTGGCTTGCCTGTAATTTCAAAGTCAGTAAACTGGGGCCACAGACAAGTTTGAGAATATCTGGTATAGTATTGTTGCCAGGTCTTTTCATTAGGTACTGAGGTGTCACACAACCCTGCAGTTAGCAATATTTAATTAATAGTTACCAGGGTTTCTGAGGATCATTTACATACAAATAATTGTTAATTTGTTCTTGTCCAAAACAACCTAGGAAAAGCTAGGAATGATGGGAAACAAGAAGACAAAGCAAGAGCTTTAAATAAAGGTGCTAGAGAGAGGTGGGAGTGAGGTGGGAGAAAAGTGGGTGAGAGGTAGGCAGCCAGCCATGGGTTGACAGGGAGACACAGTGGTTTTTCTCTTTCCCTGGTGTGCAACTTAAGATGCCAGCAGAAGACTTCCCATTATCCCCAAGATCTCTGAGCCATTCACTGTCTTCCTTCCATAGCTGAGTCCAGAGACCATGTGGTTATTAAGGGGAAAAGATAGATACAGACCAAGGCTCCCTACCAGCCTAGAATTTTGCTCAGGAAATTGTTTTGTCCATTAGTTTCATAGAAAAACTATGTATCCCTAGTGTTTTATGTTCTCAGAAAGATCAAAGATGAAATGTGAAGACCATGAAATGTTTCACCTGATCTCAAGTCTTTAGTTGATTATAGTATTCATTGAGTGGTTACCATCTGTTTGACTTTGTTTTTGATGTTTTGTGTTATATAAAATATTTCATCATCACTGAAGATCAAGTATGACTATTAGCACTGTATAATAAGGAAACCAAGTCTTAGAGAGATAAGAACTAGACAGAACCAGGTAGTGAAGTTCCAAGTAGCAAAGCTAGTTTCCTTTGTTTATACAAACCAGCATGCATTCTTTTAAGTCAGGCATTTCTGGAGTATGCTGAGACAGAGACGAGGCATGGAACTATATTCTCTTTGTTTGCTATTAAAACAATTCTTCAAGTCAAAGAAATTGTCAGTTGCATGTGCATTTCTGCATGTTCAGGCATCAGTGACTAGATAGAGCATAGTTGTAAGAATATCAAGAAATCTTAACAGTTCTGAGTATATGGTCAGCCATGTCTATGGCTCTCTTAGAATATATTTGCTATAGCAAGAAGACAGAGAGCCATGAGCCCACTGTTGTTGATTTTTTTATAGAAAACAAAATATTTTTTCCCCTTCCAAAGCCTCTAACTTTATTAGGAAAGTGACACACCAACCCCCTCTTTAAGGAAAAGAACAAGATTTCACTCTAGGAACCTGTGAGCTCCTTCTACCATCGGGTGGTAGCTTCCTTTGATCAAATGGTCCTCCTAGCCATATTTTCTCTCAGGAATCCATGTAATGCATGATCATATCTTCAAGGTCATAGGCTTCCCACTATACTTCCCTATTCTGGATTCCTGCTTTCTAAGAAAATTCCAAAATAATTACTGAAAAGCACTTGTCTATTTTCCTTTTGTTCCCTGTATGTTACACAAGGACCAGAATGTGCTTTCAACCTGCTACCATATAAACTTATGTGTTCTAAATGCTTTGACCCTATCTTGTGGCAATTTGGGAGGCGGGCCATTCTAGAGGAGGTGTGCTGCTGGGGGCAGACCTTTTGAGGTTTATTAGCCCTAGCTTGCCAGTGTTAGTTTTGCTCTCTTTCCTGCAGTTATTTCTCACCTGTCACATCAACAGTGATGCCCTGCCTATGCTAATACTATGCTTTCCCCTGCCATCATGGAGCAGCCCCTTGAGACTATAATCCAGAATAAATAATTTCCTTCATCATCTGCTTTTGGTTGGGTGTATTGTTCCAGACAAGAAGGTTACTACAATACTGGCCTTATCTTCCATTTGTTCCACTCACACCAGACTTCACTTCCCAAACATAACTCATAGCTTTTGTTCCCTCACTCTTTGTGCACAATACCTCTCAAACAAGTAGCTAGATTTCATCTCTGTTGAAAATATAGTTGCTTTCTTTTTAAATGTTTAGTTATTTATTACTAGAGAGAGAGAGAGAGAGAATGGGCACACCAGGGCTTGTAGCCACTGCAAATGAACTCCAGATGTATGCACCACAAAGTGCACCTGGCTTACATGGGCCCAAAGGAATTGAACCTGGGTCACTAGGCTTGTAGGCAAGGGCCTTAACTGCTAAGCCATCTCTTCAGCCCTACAGTTGCTTTCTTTTTTTGAGGTAGGATCTCACTCTAGCCCAGGCTGGCCTGGAATTCAGTATGGAGTCTCAGGGTGGCCTTGAACTCATGGCAATCCTCCTACCTGTACCTCCTGAGTGCTGGGATTAAAGGTGTGCACCACCATGCCTGGAAAATTGCTTTCTTTATAAGTCTTAACCCATCAGTCTTATTACAGCAAACAGATGATTAGAGAACTTGGCTTGAACCTGTGACCCAAACCTATACCTTGTGATCCACCCAAGAGAGAATCAAATAACACTCACAAAACTATAATCAAATTGAATGAAAATATAGAAAGTGACTTTATCTATTATTATACACTGCGGTAGGGAAAATAAGATGATTAAATTTTGAAATTGGATTTTCTCTGATAACCAGGGATCGTTTTCAAGTTGGCTTCTTGCATGTGTATCAAACCTAGAAATGTGATGCTTTAGGACTCCTCATTAATTTATACACAACTTTTATAGGGAAAATTATTAGCTTGACCTACTGCTTTATGGCTTTAACATTTTTAAAGAATAATATATTGGGAAATTATACAACTGTGATATTATAAGTGAATATTACACAGAATGCTATATTCACAAGTTTAAAATAACAACAGCTAATGTTTATTTAGTACTCACTACATACTAGATATGATTTTATATATTTTCAAGACATTGATTCATTTATTCCTACTCATTTGTTTCTTTGAGGTCAGTCCTATAAATATTCCCATGTTATATAAGTTGGGGATCTGAATAGACAGAGGTCAAAACCCATTGCCCAAATACATCCACAGCTTCTACTCTGAATGCAGCAATCAGGCCTCACATTGAGACATTATTTAAGCCCTCCTTTTTCAGATGCTCTACCTTTAAACCATTTTACATTTTGCTTCTGAAAACTGCCCAATAAGATATATGTAACAGATGGAATAAGATTTACTTATTGATTCACTCCTAAGTTGGTTAACAGTTGTCACTCTGTACTAAGGTGGCATTCCTGTGGTAGGTATTCCAAAGATAAAAATGAATAAAGCACAGATCTGATTTCAAGGGACCGTCAAATGGTGGCCTCAGAGTTACCTGGGTTGACATTCAGTTGCTTCATTTTCCCTGCAGTACCATCCCACCTCCCACTTTCTCTGGCCCTTCTGACTTGAACTTCATCCTACCTAAAAGGGCCACTTAACATTGTTAGCAATGATGAAAGTCTATAAATGAATATAAAAAGAACCCAATTACTCCTCCATGATCAATTTTAGTGTTAATGTTTATCTATTTCACACTGTTCACAGGCAGGTTCATTGGAGCTTGATTTGTTTTGAGATTTCTAGTTGCAGTAATTTGCCAGGTAGGCCTCATTAGCCACCATTTTTCAAAGCAGGAATCTTCAGATAGATGAGGTGACTTTCCAGTGTCACAGAAACAGAGGCAAATGTTATCAGATACAAAATATCAATTCCCTCCACCTGGCTGTGATTACTCTTGTTTAAATAACCCTCATGCATCTAGTCCCTGCCCCTCTTGATTTATGCTTTGGAATGGAATTTCTGCTTCCATTCTTTCCTTAGAAGACAAGCTAAACAAATTCCTGTAATAGAAAATTCATAGCATTGCACTAAATCAAGCAAGAAAGAAAGTGGACTGTTTCTTTTGCCTTCCTGTGAAGAGTAAAGAACATCAGAAGCTACCAGACCCTTCCTTCTCTCATTGAGGCCTACCCTGGCCTCCTGGGAGATTTTATAAGCCAAACCCATTTCCCAAGCAGCAGGCAGTCTCAGCCAAACCTCAGGTCTGTGTTAGGAGCACGTCTCTGTTTTAGTCCACTCAGGCAGCTGTAACAAAGCACTATAAATTTCATGGCTTATGAAAGCAGAAATTTACTTTTGGAGGCTGGAAAGTCTGAGGTCAAGACACGAGCTTTCAGTCTCCGAGGGGAGCTTACTTTCTAGTTTATAACTGGTGCCTCCTAGCAGTGCTCCCTGATGGTGGAAGAGATGGACAGATTCTCTTGTGCTTCTTTTATAAGGGCATAATCCCATTCATAAGGGCTCTGAATTCATGACCTGACCCATATTCATAAGACTCCACTTCCTCCTAACACCACCTTAAGGATTAGGGATTCAATATAAGGATAAGAAGGCACAAATATTCAGTCCATAATCCAGACTTATGAATTCTATTTTATGTCTGTATGCATAAGAAGGGAGAAATTCTTCTGCCACCTAAGTTAAATATGAACTTATGTCCTCTCAGTTTCTTGGTCCAAGGCCCCTGCAGCAACCATACATCCCAACTCTGCTTTCTGCCATGTGCACCTTTTTCTGGCTACCACTCCATCCTAAAAGAGACCTGAGCTGTGGAAGATGACGTGGAGCCAACCTATTACACTTGCCAGTCCTCCAGACAGGGTAATGCAAGCTGACTTTCCTTTATGGGCTTCTCACAGTAACACTTTCTTGTCCTCAGTAATGTACCTAGCAACCTATTTGGAACCTGGGACCCTCATCTGCACTGAGCTACACATACACCCCAATCTAATCAATAAAATAGGTGTGTTATCTCTAACTATGAGTCTTTGTGATCAGTTTCTATTCAAATATGTTCTTAGATATATCTAATATTGTGATGGAAGGGGGCAATCCAGCCTGGATGGTTTGGAGTACATTTTGGAGGACAAATTGTGTCCTCCAAGTGAACTTTTAGTGAGAAATCTCTATCATCTTATTCCTATGTGCAAGCAACTATAATTTGATTTTAAATAAAATAAATATATAAAATAAAATATAACATGGGGAAGGATTATATAGTAGATAAAAGGTTATATAACTGAAACCAGACCATCACCCAAACTATGCTTCTAGCAATCAATCCATACTTTCTTATGAACTTCTTAAAAAGAAGCCCCAGACCACTTTTTGGGGCACTTGAGTGCTCTTCCACTCAGATGGATGGCTGCCCTTCTTGGTAACATACTATGTCTTTGTTCTTAACAAAGCTTCATACTGCTTTACTTTTTGTATGCAGTGTTTAGAATTCTTTTAATGAGGCATCAAGAACCTAGAAGTACCCAGAGACCACTGGTAACCATACTGGCTTTTATGGAATGAGAGTTGCAAGATTGAGAGGATCACGGAGTATTTCACCTCAGTTTTAAAGAACCTCTGAGGCCAGACAAATATGTGGTAAAGTTAGAGTTCCCGCAAGGAGTCCCTGAAAGATCACTATATGGTTATAAAGGTACACCCAAAGTTGCCTTGATGTTCCCAGAAATTTGCAGATGCCAGAATCATGGGACTCCTACATAGAAAATCTGAAATCATGGAGCAGAGCTGCCCTAAAAGATATCTATAGGTAGCAGAGGCAGAGAAGTGGCACTACCTAAGTCTTTAAGATCTCAGATGATTCAATAATGTGTTCCAGACATTAGTCATGTAGCTATAAGATTTTGTGTTTGTATTTTGGTCTTGTTTTGGTCTAGTCTTTCCTTAATATTACTCCATTACTCTTTTGGGGTTGATAATTTTACTCTGTGCCATGAATGAGCATTCATTACTCTCTACTTCCTGACTGGGGACACACTGTAAGCAGCTGGTTTACCACCTGCTACCATGTCTTGCTGCCACAATGGACTATTACCTCTAACTGTAAGCTGAAATAAACCTGGCCTTCTTTAGGCTTCTTCTGACCAGGTATTTAGTCATAGCAATGGGAAAGTAATATACAGCCATAGCTTTTCTGTTGGACTTCCACTATGACCCCACAACTTTCCTTGACAGATTTTAATATCTCCAAAATCATGAGGTCTCCAAGGAAATTTAGCCTTCATTTTCACCACTTCACACAATGGCCTCTCAAGGTCTCCTTGTAGGGAACTGAACAATGCTCACATGGTCCAGCTTTATCAGCTATCTGAAACAATGGCACAAGGAGTTATGATCCCGCCACCCCCTTCCCTCAGTCTTGTCTCTTTTATGCCTACAAAACCAGTATCATATGAACAATACTATATATTTCTGCTGCTAGCTCTGAATGAAACCTGTCTTCCTTGGACCAAAGCTGTAGTGACACTGATATATCTTTGTTTCTAAATCTGTGAAACACTTTCCCAATCGTTTGTTTTTGATCAAAGAATCAATCCTGGGACATTTACCATTCAAGTTTTCTCCTTTCAAAAGAAGTTACATTCTGACAAGTTAGAATCTTCATTGGGTAAGGCCTTACCCTTAAGGCATCTTTCTTCTCTTCTTCTTAAGGATAGCAAGTGTTTCCTTTGATTGCATTGAGTTTTTAAATTCCTCACAATTGCAGATAGTTTTTCAGCAGTAGTCTCCTTATCCAGAACCTTAAACATGCTAACAAGCCTTTTTTTCTCTAACTCATAATTTTTTCCTTTTTGCTGTCTTTTACTATAGATATGAATACTAACAGCAATAAATAGTAACCATACAACAGCCTGAATTCTCTGCTATCTTGAAATTTCCTCTATCAAATGAATTAGTCCACTACCTTCAAATTCAAATTCAACCTAATTCAAGTTGTTAGAACCTTGGAAGAATGCATCCAGATTATTTTCCATCATAATATATGAACAACCTCTAGCTAAGTTCCTTACAGAGTTGTTCCTCTGAAACCTTATGCTGGGTCTACATGGTCTACATTTATCTAGGTATTTTGCTTTTCAAATCCCTTAAAGACTGTCCCATTAAGTTCTGCTTATACCATTCTGGAGCTCTCCTAGCTCAGTTTCAAATTCTTCCACATTCCTCCAACAAACCAGTTCCTAAAGCTGTGGAAATTCTCTACTTTCAGGTTTATCACAGCAATGACCCCACTTCTCAGTACCAATTTTTTTATCTTAGTTATTTTATTCAGTGATGTTACAATATACCTGGCAATTAGCTTCAGTGAGGGTGTTTTTTTTTTGTTTTTTTTTTTTTTTTTTGGTTGGCTTACAGTTCCAGCAGTTACAGTCCATCGTAGTGGTGATGGCATGGCAGCAGAAATGGCTGGCTCAAGTAACACCCACAGTCAGAAAGCAGAGAACAGGAAGTGGGGACAAATTCTGAAACTTAAAGTCCCACACCACTGACTCCTGTCCTCTAGCAAGGCTCCATCTTCCAGAGGAGCCACAACCTTCCCAAGCAACAGAACTCCCTGAAGTCCCAGTGTTCAAACACATGATCCTATGAAGGACAGGTCACATTCAAATCACAACCAACACTCATCAGGACAGATTAGGGGTTTGAACTCAGGATAAAGGTTAATGAGATCAGCTTCAAAGTTCACTGAAGGCTCAGGCAGGGCAGTAAGCAAAATCTTTCTGTTTCCATATTTCTTCCACACTAACCTCTGGGATTCTGTCATGAGTCATTCATATAGGACAGCCTTGCCTAATTATAAGTTTAAATGATTATGAATTTCCTGAGAATATGCCACATCTCCTCAGTATATACCCCAAATACAGTGTCTAAAGCCAAATACCTTCAAATAAATGTTGGAAGGATGAATGAGTGACTACATATTTGGGGCAAATATTCACATTCTTAATCCCACAATATTCATGTAAATTTTTACTAAGTGGCTCTTTGATTTCTTATATCAAGTTCATCTTGTATACTTACCTAAATAAGTTCCTCAATACCTCCTAGCCGCCTTCAGAGAGAAGTTTAAATTTTATGACAGTGATGAGTCCAAAGTCTGTAAAGTTTGTATGTACCCTACAGTGTATAAGACATTAGCACAGCAAGAGCAGCTCCTTTGGGAAATGCAGCCCAAATACAGACACAAGGCTTCCAGTCCTTGAGAGAGAGTACTGAAAAAGGAATAAGAAGAAGAGAAATAAAAACTTCTACATCAACCCCTGACTTGTGCCCAAGGTGATCAGCAAGCTGGAATTAATGTATTTCCTTGGCTTAACTCTTGTCCAACCCTAGCTGATACTTGATTTTAAAAATGAATGTCATTTTGGGGCTGAGGAGATGGCTCAGTTGATAAAGCCTAAAGAATGGAATTCCAATCTCCACATCCACATAAATTTCAATGGGCATAACAATCCATCTGTAGTCCCAGCTCTCTTTTCAGAGGTCACACAGGCAGATAACTGGGACTACCTGGATAGCTAGACTAGGTCTGGATTCATGTGAGAGACCTTGACTCAGTAACTAAACTACAGAATAATCAAAGAAGACATATGATGTCAGCCTCTGGTCTCCACACTCATACACACACATTCATCTACATATGCTCACATAGCACACATACACTTGCAAAAAGAAAGGTTAAAGAAATGATTTTCTGAAATCCATATAGTTTACAATAGAAAAATGTGCTAATAGCATTATAAAAATCACTATCCACTTCAATCCCAAATATCCTTCTCCCCAATGGTAACCATTTTTAACAATTTTTAAACTTTTCTTTTAAAAAAAAAAACTCTTCTATAATTTTATAGCACATGTATTTACCTACTACTATGTTTTGTTAGATTTAGGCCTCTTTTATTAGGTCCATTTTAAAACTTTTTTGTTGTTGTTCACTTCCTATTTATTTGAGAGCAACAGACACAGAGAGAAAGACAGAGAGAGGGAATGAGAAATTGGGCATGCCAGGGCCTCCAGCCTCTGCAAACGAACTCCAGATGCATGCGCCCCCTTGTGCATCTGGCTAACATGGGTCCTGGGGAAAAGAGCCTTGAACCAGTATCTTTAAGCTTCACAGGCAAGTGCTTAACTGCTAAGCCATTTCTCCAGCCCTACTAGGTCCATTTTAGTAAAGGAGGATTTTAGCTTATATTTCTACTTGCACTCCCTTCTATCATAGTTTCTGTCATTATTGAACTATGTGATTATTACTTGATGTTCAGCCACATAAAGTACTGTGGTTACCTTTTTTGTTTACTGACAAATCTGTGTTTTTCCTGGAACTAACAAGTGCATAATTTTTAAAATTCTATTTGTTTATTCACCAGTTAAATTTCTCTTTATGTACAAAAACATATTTAAAACATTCCTGAGTGGACTTTTCACATGATCAAGTCTATTAGATAATATATTTCTTTGTAACACATATAATCCTGCATGGCTTTTACAGGAACCTACCCTAGTCATACATGAGTCTGCATGATTACCTTGATTATCTGGGAAGTTCCCTTAGCAATTTTCCTTTTCTTTTGATCTGAGTCATATATTATCAGCTTCTTAATTTACTCTTATTTGAGTGGAAAACATCCTCTAGTGGTTAAAAAAGAGTACAATGGAGTGGAGCTTTTAAGTCATCACATGTATGCTTTTAATCTTCCACTGCATTTGACTTGTAATTTTATGAGCAGAAAATTCTAGAATGAAAATCATTTCATAATTTTGAAGATTCCATTGTCTTCCATCTTCCATTAAATTTATAGGGATATGACTATCATTATCATAATAGCATTTTCATATTTGACATGTTTGCATGTGAATGTTATTTACTTTCTATTTTTGGGAAATTTTTAAAAATCATTATATGTATCATGGGTACATGCTACAACACATGTGTAGGGATCAGAAGACAATCCTGGGTGTCATTTCTTGCTTTCCACCTTGATTAAGGCAGAGTCTTTCTCATGGTTTGCGGCTGCCTATTTCAGGCTGGCTGAACCATGAGCTTCTAAAATTCTGTCTCTACCTCCAATTTCACTAGAGGAGCAGTGGGATTACAGATGTGTGCTACTGCATCCAGCTTTCTATGGGCTCCAGGGATCAGAACCCCAGTCCTCATTCTTGCATGGCAAAGGCTTTTGTCCACTGTGCCATCCCCATAAGCCTCCTGTCTTTAGAAATCTTAAACACATGTTCTCATTACAAATCTCACTGGGTACTTTCAAACTGAAGAGAGTTTAATTTAAGATCTCCTGTTTAGGTTTTATTTTCATATTTTTCTGCAATTT
Organism: Jaculus jaculus; assembly: GCF_020740685.1. NCBI lineage: Eukaryota > Metazoa > Chordata > Mammalia > Rodentia > Dipodidae > Jaculus > Jaculus jaculus. Next base: position 82,015,759 of record NC_059102.1, read on the forward strand.
TTGCATAATTTTTAATTTTTTTCTTATCCTTTTTATCTTTTTATTCACCTGTTTGGCTGATTATTACTTGAACAATTTAGTGATTTTAAAAACAAGTTTTTTTTTAATTTCTCAGAGTTCCATCTCATTCTCAAAATATTTTAAAACACTATATTCCAGATTGAAGATATCTCTTAGAGCTTTCTAAGGAAGACTAGGTATTTCGTGTAAATATTTTTTCTTGTGATAGAAAAACTTTAATGGTGTGAGATTGTCAATATTTTAAATCATCTTTCATTTGTTACAAAAGCATGTCATATGATCATATTCCCATGTGATTTAGCATTTCACATCCATTATTAAAGATTTACACAATGCCATATGAAGAATACAAAGAAGATGGGGACCTACCATATTATTAGTATGGAATGTTGAAGTGATTTTAATTTGTTGGCTCTCACAGTAAACCCCAGATATTTCAAATCCCAGTATAGATAACCTTATCTTTATAAGACAAATTACTCATTCATATAAGCATGGCATGCTTGTGTACATCTTTAATCCCAGCACTCAGAAGGCAGAGGTAGGAGGACTGTCATGAGTTCAAGACTACCCTTTTCCAGGCCAGCTTGGGCTAGAGCAAGACCCTACCTCAAAAAAACAAACAAAAAATAGGATCATGAATTTCTTAGGAAGGGAGCCAGAAATCTATTTTCTTTTTTCTTTAAGTTCCCCAAATGACTGTAGAATAAAGTTGGCAAAACACTGCATGGGTATTATATTGTTCTACTCTTACCACTTCTCAGGTAATGGTGACTAAATATTTCTTATCTGTTTCTCACTATAGTATTCCCTTCCCAGTAGCTTGTTTGCAATTTGGACCAAAAGGGAAGGATTGCAGCTATGTCAAAGGTCTATTGCAACATTTTGTTATTGGATGTACCCATAAAACAGCACCATTTCTCCTTTGCCTTACTTTCTATTTATTGTAGACTAAGAATAAAGGTCTTTGGTGATATTACACTTTATTTTTATTGGTCCAGGTTTTACAAATACCATTATTTTTCCTTATTCACAAGGCTTTTCCCAAGATAAAGAACATATACCCTATGCTTACCACACTAAGTACAGACCCCAACCTTCTGCCATGGCACATGTTACTCTACTTCCTTGTCCTTTCACATAGATTGCAACAGTAAATGGTACTGTTCTGATGTATTACTCCTGAAAATTCTGAATATGTAGGACCAAGCAAGGAATAGAGTTCCAGTGTAACACAGATCTCATTCTCTGCTTGTCAAACTCTACAAATCCTGGCCTCTGATAGTTTTCCAACTATTTCTTGGCAACTTCAATGTGATACTCACCAAGAATATCTTTGCCTCTTTTATTCTTATCACAGTCAGTTGAATTCACTGTCTTTTAGACAAAATACATTCAAAATATTTATGGGAAACTAACACTAACACAATTGCAAACTACTCATTTTATTCTCTTAACCTAGAAATGGCTGAGAAATTAAGACATGTAGTTATTAGTCTGATTTTGAAATTGCATTATTAATAAAATATGACAGAAGTTTCAATTGTTAAGAATCAGATCCTTAGTTACCAAGAAGAACTGGAGAAAAAATAAGTACTTCTAAGACAAATTGATCTACCATCCATCTCATCTCATTGTATAGTCCAGTGTACATGAAACCAATGTCAGCCCTTCACTCACTTGCCAGGCAAAATTCCAAGAACACAAAGTCAAAGCTGTCATCATATGATACACAACTAAATTGTACTTTCCTTTGCCACACATAAAAGGGGGCAAAGGTGGAAAATAGGCTGGGCTTAGAAACAAAAAGGATACTGTCATATTGTAAGGAGCTGTACTTAGAATAGGATCATTGTAAAATGACACTTTTAATGACTAATAATTCAGATATAATAAAAAGTCCCATAGCATGTGGAAAGCCACCGTCTCTTAAAATGCATTTTAAAAACATCACTTAGAGAGCTCTGTGAGCATAATTGTTTATCTTCAAAACTGTAGACCTTCATTCTCTATATATGTACTCAGATATCACACCACTCAACAGCACACAGGCCTGGGGGCAGGAAAAAAAAAAAAACAAGTGCAGTTTTCTTTGTAGGTCAAATTCCAATTCAAAAAACTTTGGGAACATAGCTAAATGTTCTCACACTTGAGAATAGAGGCCTCAAGAGGACATGGTCATAAAGCTGAAGGTCACATTCAGAAATTCCCCAGGACCCTGGAGCCTGGAAGACTAACAGAAACTCCCTAGGACAGCCTTGAAGATCAAGGCCACCATGAATGTGTTATTAATTGTTTAGAAGACATTAAAGTGCTAAGAAATAGTCAACTTTTGAGTGTCAGTGGACAGGTAAAACAACTGTTGGGAAATAAGCAACAGACTCAGTCTGTGTACTTGGTGTCAGAACATGCAGTGCATGTGTGACCCCTCCCACGGGTAATTGCTGAAACAGGGTTCAGTTGTAGGTAGGTGTGTATTACTGAGATAGAACTCTACCAGCCCAGAAACAGATACCAAATGAGAGCCCCAGAGAAGATTGGAATTTAGAACCTCAGGTTTGGGAACCCATCATTTGTAGACTCAAACTCCAAAATTAAGAACGTAAATAGTTATATATGTGAACATTTGAATGTAATTTTACATTTTATAATATAAATCTATGATATACATATATTTATACATATATATGTGTATATATATATATATGGATATATATATAAAATGCCCCAGATAGAGAGAGAGAGAGATTCTAGGGCATTCTGTTATTACCTCCTCTGACTTGATCCTTATATTTATGTACTCTAGGCAGAAAGCAATAGTTTCATGTTATAGGTAGGAAAGTTGAGTCCCAGGAAAGCCAAAGAAACAAGCAGACCTCTGAAAACTGACACTAAGATACCAACCTAATATTTTTGAATCCTAAAATTAAAATATTTGCCTCAATCAATGGGAGCAAAGCAATATTAAATATTCACATGCCTTTCCTCACCTTTAGCTCTACTGTACAACATTTCATATGACAATAATCATTTAATTGTTTAAAAATTAATTATTTAAGGACAGTGTGTATCATCTATTCATGTAAACACCAACACCATGAACATGGCACTAAAGACATCTGCAAAACTGGCCAATGCCATGCCTTGGCTGAGTCCTCTGTTACTACACGTTGGTGTTGAATTCTGCAAGAAGTGACATTTTACAGAATACAGAAGGCATTCCACAGTCTCTATCACAAATTCCAAGGTTTCCACTGACTATATTCAAACAAAGCAAAGATGGAGGCTGACCTCTTTTAACTTGAAAGCCCCAGGCAAACCTTTGCCAGCAAGAAAAGTCTCTGGGTGCCCTGTCTGAAATAAATGAGGCTAGAGCAGCACATTGGCCTTTTCTGGCATCCAAGAAACCATAGCTGATCCTCCCCCATTGATTTTGTGTGCATTACTGAAAGCATGAATCTTGGATGCTGGTTAAGAAGGAACCATGAGCCATTTATTCTTAGTCTAAAATTGGCAGAGTTTATATTTTGGATAATTTTTAATAGGACTAGGAGAGGAACCAACATTCGGGATTTTTTTTTTCTCAGTGTGGGGTTAGATGTGTAATGCATATGTTTGCCCTGAGGACCCTAAACCAAATACTGTAAAACTTTGTTAAAATGCCTCTCTCCTCAAGTATTCACATTTCCCTGTGCCTATTGTTCATTTTCACTAGTCTAAGCCAGAGGCTTATAAAGCTATATTCCCCCACAGACCATTATTTTTGTGCTAATTAATTAGCAAAACCAATATCTCAGATATAAAATTCCAAGTTTTACCCAGTTTGGCTGAAAATCTGTTTTCCTAATTATTGACTACTTTCTGCTACTTTAAGTCAACCACCTAAGTTCTTGGACCGAATGAGCTTCAGGGAGCTCAAGAGGTCTCCAGTGGCAATACTGGCCCATACTGATTGGTGGAGTGGAAGGAACGGACTGCAGCTGTTGGAGTCACGGAGGATTTGGGAGGAAGTAAGAGGAAGAAAAAGAGGAGATTTGTAGGATAGATTTAAAAGGAATAAGACCTAGACCTTTTGACAACATATCAGAAAGGTGCAATCCTTTGAAATTACTAGTGCTTTTACATACTCTTAAAAGGAACCCAGTCTGAAAAGAGCAGATAGCAAGCAGATAATGATGAGACTAATCTGCCAGGGAATTTTGCATGTATAGCAGTTCATCTATAATTTGGGTTGTTTGGATTCATTTCTGAGTTCCCAAAGCTAAGATTTTATTTCTAATTTGATAGGAATTTGGACAGATTATTTTCTCATTACTTCCAGTATTTGGGGCCTGCATTGATTATCTGATTATTTACATATGGTAATATAAATGTGCAGAAACAAATTATATATCCATATAGAGAATATGTAATAATATATATGTAATGATGTGGATGTAATATGCACAAACACTGATATAAAATTTCTCATGCCAGCTTTTCTTCAATTGTCATGGTTTGCATGAGGGTAAGGGCAGGAATAGTCGCCAATATTCGTTGAGCATAGAGTACAATGCAGTCACTGGGCTCTGTGCCTGTATGTGCTGCCTCACTGTAATGCTAGAACAACCAAAGAAGAAAGAGTGATTACCCCTTGGGGACCCATGAGAACACTGAAGCCCAGAGAGCTTATATAACTTGGCTGTGTCAAATTCCTAGTATGTGATAGATATGAGACTTGAACACAAATCTGTCTAGAAGAAAGCCTAGGCTTTCTGAAACACATAATTTTTAGAGAAACAACTATACAACATTCATAAAGTTCTCATTCCCTTAAATGCTCATTGTAAATATTTCCTTGTTAAATTCTCAGACCAGTCTCTGTGTAAAAAATTATTACTGATATTAGATGTTTTTATGCCTGTTTAATGGGGGAAACCATCCCTTAGCTTTACCCAGCTACACATCAATGGCTTTAAAATTAACAGAGCTTTTTAGTAATGAGAGACAATTAAGAAGGGAAAGGAAGGACACAGAGAAAATGTCCCAGAGGAGACAGGGATCAGATCCATAAAAAGTTTTATGGTGAGGGCAATTTTTCTGGGAATCTGCCGCCCTCTTTAGTGTTTGGAACTATTGCTCCTACTACAGCTCAATCCCTTGTCAGCCAGAGCCTCAAGCTCTAGAGACGTCATCAACTCACAGTATAGTTACAACAAGCTTCCTTCTCTCACCAGTATGATGATTTGACATTTTTGGTTATATGATTGATATTTTAATATTTGCTGCTATTGAGTCCCATTTTTTAACTGTTATATACTTGTTTTTGTTTGTTTGTTAGGTAGTAGGAGAACGGTTCATGGAATTGTCTAAGTGTGGTGAGTAGAAACCAATTTACTTTTTTGGAATCACTCCTCTTGTGCTAGTCAAATCTCCCATGCTGTGGACAGATTACTGAATCACATCTTGGGCAGGTTTCAAAATCTCTCTGGCACTTTCAGTTATTAAAGTTGTAATTTTCCATGTTCACTTGTTAGTTATGAGCCAACATAAAATTTCTTCTTTTACCTTACTGAAACATACTGATTTGAACTACAGCTCATGTTAGTGGCTTCAGGGACTCCATGAAGAAAAGAGAAAAGTTAGGATTTCTGCTCTTATAGCCCAGTCTTGATCTTGTTTGATCAGGAGTAGGGGTGGACATGCATGGCCTGCTCCAGTATCCATTCCTCTCTCTCCATTTCCCAGGCTTCCTTTTGTGGATGTCCTCTTGTTATTGACTGTCTCTGTTCTTAGGCTGCTATGAATCTGTGCAGACACCCAGCACCTCTAACTCAATTTCTGAATCCCCTGGCTCTGATCCTCATCAAAACACTATAAAACATTTTTAACTCTAGCAGTTTTTAGTATATTCAATTATTGGACGTGTGTGTGTGTGTGTGTGTGTGTGTGTGTGTGTGTGTGTGTGTGTGTAGGGGGTGGGCGTGTAATCACTGTAGTCAGTAGATTATAAATATACAAAAATAATAGAATATATTTTAAACAAAAGCTTGATATGGCAAAAAGTTTTTAAAAGATCATTACTTGTCAAAATTAGAAGGAAAAAGTAAGAAAATATTACAATGAAAACAAAATTGTGCCTTTCAGTTGTTTCTAACTAATATTTCTCAATGAAGTCTTTGGACTGGAGACTTGTTCTCGCTATGAAGAGTAGTCATCACTGATATTTTGGATATACTAGTAGATTTTCCCTTTTGTCATGAACCATCAAAGAATGAAACTATTTTTTTAAAAACCATGTTATTTGAAAATTATGTTTGTAAGTGTTAATTCCATTCTAAAATGTCATGTGGCAGCTACTCCCCAGTCCTATCCCATACAATAAGGTCAAAAACATCAGTTCAAGCTAAGCACTGGAGTTATGCACCAGGGCTCAATACCCTTCCAGAATGGCTACCTAGGAGAGGACAAACCAGATTAGTAATCAAACAGGAACTCCAAGAATGACTGAAGGAAATGGAGCAAAATCAGTAAAAGAATGCAAATTACAAATCAAAGCTTGGCTCAATGAATTGGAAGAAAGACAACAAAATGAACTCAAAGGATAGATGAAGGAAATGTAAGATAATCAACCAGAACAACTCAATCAATGGCTGAAGGAAACCAGAGATAATCAGGAAACAGTTACCCCATAGAAGGCTGAATGATACTGAAGTAAATTAAAAAGAGACCAACAGGGGCTGGAGGGATGGCTTAGTAGTTAAGACATTTTTCTGCAATGCCAAAGGACCCAGGTTCAATTCCCCAGGACCCATGTTAGCCAGATGCACAAGGGGGCACATGCATTTGGAGTTCATTTTCAGTGGCTGGAAGCCCTAGTGTGCCCATTCTCTGTCTCTCTTTCTCTCTCCCAATCCTTCTCCCCCTCACCCCCCTCTCACTCCCTCCCTCCCTCCTTCTCTGTCAAATAAATGAATAAATGAAAGTAAAATATTTTTTTAAAGAAAAGTGATCAACAGAAGGCTAAAGGAATTTGAGGAGAATTAACACATAAATGAGCTCATGGACTAGTGGAACAAGTTCAATGAGGACATACCCAAAATGTAAGAACAAACTTGAGACAACAAAATAAGTTAAATCAAGAAATGAAAATGGAAATCAAGCAATAGATGAAAATGCAGAAGAAAAACACAAAACAGAAATGCAATAACCCTCTTAAAAGGCTCCTGAGAAAGCCTCACCAACAAAATACACGGCACAGAGGACAGAACATCAGAACTCAAGAACGAGACAGAAGAATTACACTGGGACTCCAAAATCAGGGTTTAGTTCAAAAATGCATGCAAACAGAGCTTAAGGGAACTTTGGGGCACCTTAAAAAGACCAAATATTAAGATCATAGGTAACCAAATAGGCTCAGGGAAATTTACGGAAGACGGGGAGGAAAGAATGTCAGAGCCACACTTTGGGTCATGAAACACAGAGACATTTCCCCTTACCCAAAACTGAAGGCTAACCCCACAATGCATGACCCATATACTCCAACAAGGAGGGTACATGTGGATGGGGAGAGGACAGGGAGGAGGCTAACAATAGTACCAACTTGAGTGTAGTCACGACTACATTTTTTTTAAAATGAGGTAAAAGTCCTGAATATGATGAAGATAGATCTACCATTTAATCGAGCAATACCACTCCTGGTCATATGCCCTAAAACCCCACTGTTTACTAAAGAGATACTTGTTCAACCATGTTTGTGCCTGCTTTGTTCACAATAGCTAGGAACTGGAGTCAGCCAAGATGCCCATCAACTTATGAATGAATAATGAAGATGTGGCACATATACACAATGGATATACTTGGTGGTAGGGAAAAATGAAATAATGAAATTTACAGGAAAATGGATGGAGTTAGAAGGAAAATCATTCTAAATGAGGTCCCACTGGCAAAGAAAGTCAAACACTGCATGAACTATCTTTTCTGCAGTTCCTAAATGGCATAAATTGGAAATGAGTACAAATGGTAGTAAGCTCCACGAATACCCGCATAAAACTAGAATAAGACCAGGAGAGAGAATAGATATGCTGAGAGGAAAAGAGGAGCTACCTGACGTAATATCAGGGTGGGAGAGGCTTGAGGGGTTGGCGGTAGAGATGGCGGGAAGGGAATAAGACAAAATGAACGCAACATGGCTCAGGGAAATTTTGCAGAAGAGGGGGTGGAAAGAATGTCAGAGTCACATATTGGGTCATGATATGCAGAGACATTTATCATACCAATAACTGGGGGCTAACTCCACAATCCAAGACCCATTTTCATCAACAAGGAGGGTCCAATGGGAGGGGGTAGATCACAGATGAGCCTAAACAATGGTACCAAACTGCCCGTATTTACTGAAAAGAAAACTAATAAATTAAATTTTTTTAAAAAAAAAGTAAATTAAAAAAAAAAAGTTAAGAAAAAATGACTCAGGTTCATAGAAACCCTCATTCTGATTAGCATTCTACAAGGTGTAACCACCAATAAACAGGGAGTGTGGAGGGCTAGAGGGATGGCTTGGAAGTTAAGGTGCTTGCCTGCAAAACCAAAGGACTCAGGTTTGATTCCCCAGAACCCATGTAAGTCAGATGCACAAGGTGGTGCATGCATCTGAAGTTCTTTTGCAGTGGCTGAAAGCCCTGGCATGCCCATTCTCTCTCTCTCTCTCTCTCTCTCTCTCTCTCTCTCTCTCTCTCTCTCTCTCTTTCTTTCACCACTGCTCTCTGGAAAATAAGAGTAGGCTTGGACACCAAAACTCTCTCAACTTTGCATACGCACTTTAATCCAAGTGTTCTCTCTTGGTTGAAGAATCTTTTTTATTTTACAGATGTCAGAGAAAACTGAGGAGAGCCAACATCCATTGATAAGACTAAGATGATAGGCGACTGCCCACCATGAGACTTGCTACCTGCACCATGTCTGCCAGGGCCTGGGAGAAATTGCAGAGTATACACCGAAACTTCCTTTTCACAGGATAACTGTGCTCTTCTTAATCTCTTTTGTTTCTTATGCATCAGATCGTCATACTTACACCATTTCAGCCACAGCAAATTGTGCATGGAGAGTAAGGGAGGAACTCAGCTGACAACCAGAGTCAAGGCACCAGTCAAGTTATCCCAGCATCTCCAGCCATTCCAGCTGCCTCAGCCAAAATTCCAGTCATCGTGAAGCAGAGTCTAGGGATTGACTATGCCCTCCTGAATCACTTTCCCACACAATTACAGATATGCTTAGATGGTTCTTGTTCTTTAGCACTAGGTTTTGGGGTAATTTTTTTTGCTTGTTTTTTAAGATAGGATCTCACTCTAGCTCAGGCTGACCTGGATGTAGTCTGAGGGTAGCCTCAAAGACACAGCAAGCCTCCTAACTCTGCTTCCCAAGTGCTGGGATTAGAGGCATGTGCTACCACACTCGGCTTTTATGGGGTAATTTTTTACACACACAAAAATGACACTATAAATACAATCTCATAGGATGACTACCCAGGTTTATCCACAATGGACCCAAAATATACCTGTAGCCACCACATTTACTCATGAGTGGTAGTTTCACCCTGTTACTTTTTATGACAAGTTCTATAGTCAAATTAAGGTCTTATCACACTTTCTTGTTTTTCATTACTTAAACTCTGAATGGCAGGGAGCTGAATGTTGCCTACTTCTAACATTGCACTAGAATTTTGACATGGCACACATATTGCACTCAAGAATTTAACTTTTAAAACCTGACCCAAAAAGAGATATTTAAAAGGCACAGTCAAGATGGAGAGATGGTTTAGCAGTTAAAGTGTTTGCCTATGAAGTCTAAGGACCCAGGTTTGAATCCCCAGAACTCATATAAGCCAGATGCACATAGTGGTACATATGTCAGAAGTTCATTTGCAGTGGCTAAAGGACCTGGAGTGCCCATTTTATTGCTCTCTCTAATAAATAAATTAAAAAGGCAAAATCTCCCATATAGGCTGGTTGTACATATGCAGACTCAGTCAACAATGGATCAAAAATATGTAGAAAATTACATTTGCACACACACACACACACACACACACACACACACACAAATATATATATATACATATATATATTATATTATATTATATATAAATATAAATATAAATATAAATATAAATATATATATATATATATATATATATATATATATATATGGGATGATGCTATTCATGTTTAAAGAGCTCTTACTTCTTCAGTGTATCTATATTTCAACCACAGCTACCTATAATATTTAAATTTCACAGCAGCCTGACCAGGTTAATATTAACATTCCATTTTGTAGGTGAGAGTTAAAGAAGCTAAGAGATCTACACAGGTATATTTTGATCAATATAGGATTCATAGGCTGTTGAGTCTTTAGCTTTTAGCCTTTAGCATTAAATGTCACTACTCTGGAATATAATGGAGTAAGACAAATTGGAAAGCATTTAAACAATGGGACATCCAAGATAAAATATACACATTTGTGAAACTAAATAAATTTGTATTTCCTTATTAACCTATTCCCTTCTGATTAATCCATTTCTCTTCTATTATGGATTAACAAGTTTTGCAGGCATAGTCGAATTGGAGGTTCTTGGGTATCTGTTCAGAGGTAAGGAAAAATAAAATAAAGAAATTTGCAGGAAAATGACTTAGAAAAGACTCATACTAAGTGAGGTCATATGGACTCAGAAAGACAAACACCACTTGTTCTCTCTCATATGTGATTATCAACCTGGAACACATTGAGTTGATTGTAAGTGTCAGTAAGCATCAGGAGTATTGATATGAAGCTGTAATGAAGCCAGGAAAGGGGGCAGACAGGGAGGGGGAGGAGGGGCTACTCAACAAGCAAGTGGAGGGAAAGGAAAGAAGGAAGGGAAGGAAGGATACAGGGGATGGAAGGGACTTTGGGGGTAAGGAGAGGAAGAGTGAGGATGAACTACACAAAACTAATGACAAAATGAGTAAGTACCATAGACACCCGCCTCTTAGATAGCATTCTACAAGATATAATCTTCAATAAGGAAGGGGAAGATCCACACAGAATGCCCCATAGAAAGTGGAGAAAGCTTAACTCTAAATCCATGGATTTTGACTAATAAATCCCCAGGCCAGAAATGGGTTATTTCTGACAGGTCAGGGAGACAAGGTCCCCAAAATAATGCAGGCCATTGCCAAAACACTTGGCTACATTCCAGAGTTAAAGACATCACAGTCTGCAGTCACAGGACATAGAGATATCACACTGGAACAGAGAGGAAAACCAGTTCCTTCCTGGCTAGCCCTCATAGTGCTGGCAATTGCTATGGTAGCTGTTGTGGCACAGCAGTTACTGCAAGGGGAGGATCAGGGAACACTGTAAATTTATCTGCGCATTGGTGTATTGCTATATGGACAAGGAGCCCCCAAACTCCTCTTACAGTTTATGACAGTTTAAATAAGCAGGAGATCCTACAAGGCACAAAATCAACCAGCCAGAGAAGAAATATATACTTGTGTAATGCACAGTCTATGCTGGTAATCAACTCTTCTTGGAGTGGACTTGAGGTTCATTCAGTGAGGAAGAAGTCAGACTTGGTACTAGGAACTAAGACAGATCTCATGCATAGGAAACTCAGAGAGAACCTACACTGCTCTTTCACTAAGAAGAGTAGGCATATGCACCAAAAAGTCTCTCAAATAGCCATTCTTATTCCTTTTAATCCAATCTGTTATCACCTTTGGTGTGAAAATATTTTATTTCATAAGTGACGAGAAACACTGAGGAGATCCAGGATCTGTTAACACAATAAAAGATAGCTGACTGCCTACCATGAAATGGTCACCTTTACCATATCTTCCAGGGTCCAGGAGACATTGCAGAGGAAGCAGTGATACAAGTACTCTGTCACTGCTAACCTGGAAACCAGTTCCATGGAGATGGTAACAGACACTGTGATGACTCAAAGCTCATAGAAAAAGAAATCCAGAGGCTACAGAGAATTTAGCACTAAATCAAATTTCTAACATGCCTGCCAAAGCTCAGGGGATGTTACTGAAGGGGTAGAAATATTGTGAGAGCCACAGAGTGGGTGAAATTAGCCTGAGACATGGTTTCTACTCCTTCACAGAAACCCACTGAGGCCTTCAGGTCTCCATAGTGAATACCACCAACCCCACTGAGAAAGGATATGAGTGAATGGGGGTGGGGGAGAAGGAATAGAAGAGTATATAACCTTTTCAAACAATAACATGTAGTTACAAATAAAATAAAAGAGGAAATATAAAACTCATGTTGATATTTTCAAATATCTAGGAATATAGGGTCTATACTTCATCCTGATTTTATAATTATGAATTTTTATACATTTACATCTTTTCTCCTACTTTATTTTTTTATTAGTTTTCTATTCTGCAAGTACAGGCAGTTTGGTACCATTATTAGGCTTATCCGTGACCTACCCCCTCCCCATTGGCCCCTCCTTTTTGAGGTATATGGGTCTTGCATTGTGGAGTTAGCCCACAGTTATGGGTAGGATAAATGTCTCTGCATATCATGACCCAACATGTGACTCTGACATTCTTTCCGCCCCCTCTTCCGCAAAATTTCCCTGAGCCATGTTGGGTTCATTTTTGGTCTGCTTCAGTGATGAAGTGTTGGGGGCCTCTGGGGCTCTGGCTCTCTGATTTGGTAGGAGTTGATTTTTCTCTGTGTTGGTTTCCTTCCCCCTTGTGCTGGTATGGGGTTCATCAGGAAAACAGCACCCTTGCTTGTTTCGCCAATTTTCCTTAGTTTCAGCCAGGGCCTTTTTGAGGTATGATGAGGTGGCTCCCTCCTTAGGTTCTGCATCTATCTGGAAAAGAGAAGCAGATTCTCCAACGGAGAGTAAGTTAGCACCAGGACAAATAAGATAGCCCTTACTTTTTTGTATAGAGAGTTTAATAGGTGTAGGCCCTCTTGTAGCCCATGATTGATGGTAGCTTGATATTGGAGAGTGGGCTTATGTTTGGATATGGTTCTGACTTGTTTCCTAGATCCAGCTATGGGTCTTGTACCACTGAGGGGATCAGTTAGCTGAATCAAGAGCAGTTGGTTCCCCACCATGGCTGTGTGCCACTATTGCACTTGTGTGGGCATCACATCAGGTTATTTGTTGCTAATTAGGTTAGACAATGAGTTGCTTGGACAGATATTGGTCATTTCCCCCAGTCGCCCATGTAGCACCTTCTGGCACTAGACACGCTGACTGTCTGGGGACTGATTCTCTCCTGGCTTCCAATCATGCCTTCTCCTACTTTAAATTGTGGTTCCCAATAGCATTATTATTGGTTGTTTTGTTTTTATTTGCTTTGTTCTACTATCATCACCACAGTACACACACACATACAAATACATATACACAAGTGCAATAGTGGCACACAGACATGGTAGGAAACCAACTGCTCTTGTGTTGGCTAACTGATCTACTCAGTGTAATGGAAACCATAGCTGAAGCTGGGAAACAAGTCAGAATCATATCCAAAAAGGATCCCACTCTCCATTATCAAGCTCCCACCAATCATGGGCTACAAGAGGGTCTACACCTATTAAATTCTCTCTTTAAAAACAATGGTTATCCCATTTATCTTGTGCTAACTTTACTCTCTGTTGGAGAATTTTCTTCTCTTTTTCAGATGGACACAGATTCTAAGGAGAAAATTAGCCCATCATACCTCAGAAAGGCCCCAGCTGAAACTAACAGTAATTGGGGAAATAAGCAAGAGTGCTGCTTTTTTGGTGAACCTGGTATCAGCACAAGGGTGAAGGACATAGACACAGAGAACACTCAAATCCTACCAAACCAGATATCCAGAGACACGGTGGGGGGGGGGGGGGCCTCCAAGACCTCATCACTGAAGCAGATCTAAAATGAACTCAATACTGTTCAAGGAAATTTGCAGAAGAGGGGGCATAAAGAATGTTAGAGCCCCATGTTGGGTCATTATGCACAGAGACATTGACTCTTACCCATAACTGATGGCTAACCCCACAATGCATGACCCATATTCCCCAATGAGGAGGGTCCCTGCAGAGGGGGGGCCAGAGAGGAGACTAACGATGGTACCAACATGACTGTATTCACTGTGCACATAGCTAATAAAAAAATCCCACAAAAATATACATACACATACTGCCTTTAGGAAAACAATTAAAATATTAATACTAATACCATGTTATTATGGTAGTTTAAGATTTCTTTTAAGAGCTCCTTGTTTTTAGGAGTCTTTACCTGGTAAAGAACATAGTCAGTTTTGATATGCTTGACACCACCAGGACACAAAAAGCATTTGCTTAGATTTTATGATAATTGCAGCTACATGTTATATTGTACAGAAAGTACACTGCTCCTAGGAGGCATTTTTAGGGAAGGATTGGTGTCATAAAGTTTTGTAGGAGTTAGTTTTTGGCCTAATGTTTTTCAATTGTTTTTTGTTTATTTGTTTTGTAACTTAAAAGGTAGAAGATATCATATTTCTGTTTTATAATGACAAAGATAGAACCAAAGACTCAGGAAATTTAATAATTAAAAAATATTTCACACAGTTTTAAGCATAGTGTCCTTCAGAGGATGAGGGCAAAGGTTTATTCATTCACTTCAGTGTCTTTGTTCACTACAAATAAGGAATTTTCAATTCAAATCTGGACAAAATTCTTCCCATCCAAAGTAATAAGTACCCATTAGCTTTCATTGTTATGATATGGGACAAGAGCTCCTATGGCTGGAAGAATGAACACAGAGCATTTGCCCAAGAGAGACAAGTCATGTCAGGTTATGTGACTAGAAGAAGAAGCGGGACATGTCCCAGAGCCCTACAGTTGAATAATAGTAGTCATTATGATGGAGAGACTTCTATGGCCAGGTACAATTTCAAGTGCTTGAAATACAATAACCCACACAGTCATTTGAGCAAGTGTGAAGTTCTGGGGATGATGCCTATCCCCATCTTATAAGATTAAGAAACTGCAACATAGAAACCTCAGCATATCACCTGTAATCACAGAGCCAGCATTTGACTCTAGATATAATACTTGTAAGCACAGTATTGCTTGTCTAGGAAATGTTTATCTATTGTTGGTAAATTTTAAACAAACTATAAAAGGTCAGTCAACATAAGCAGAAAAGAATAAGCTGGTAAAACATTTTAAGATGAACAGATCATACATAACCAAAAAAGAAAAAAATGAAGAAAGGCTCTTAGTTCATGTAATTGGGTTTTTGTTTATTTCTTTCTTTGTTTGTTTTCATTTAAATCCTAGTCATGGTGATAAGGTGAATTAGAACTAAATATCAGGATTTAGCATGCACATGTAGGATTAAGTGAACCATATTTTGTATCATCTATAAGATGAATTTTGTTTCCCTAAGTAAATCCTTTTCATTTTCTAAGCAAAATGTTGAGTTGGGTCATAAGTCATTTCTTTCCAGAGATAGATATTTAGACTAGCCAGAGCCCCATGGCTACTATAAGTGAAAACTGGAGAGTTAAAGTAAACTTGAACAGCCATGGAGAGTAAATGGGAATAATTTTTCTATCCCCATGATCTACATTTCAGAAAGTGACTCAGAAAAATCTCTAAGTCATAATATTTCCAAGCTTAATACAGGTTTACTATTCAGTGTGGCCTCCTTTGAAATTTGGGTGGGTAAGTGGTTTCAAAGACTTGTGAAGGAAGTAGTCACTTGGTTCATTAAAATTATAGACATGATTCCTAAGCTGTAAAATTCAGAAGTACCAGGTCAGACCCAGAACAACTAGCAACAATGAGGAACAAGCCTGAAAACAAGCACTAAAAACAAAAAACAAAAGCAGAACAGAAAACTACAGAAAAATAATCTTCATACATGTGAACAAACACAGACATGAGCTCATGACATCTATGCTGAGAATAGATTCCCAACTCCAGGTTTTTCAAACCACTGAAACCCAGTGACTATGTACTTTTAATCTTTTAAAGAAATGGGTAGCAGGCCCAAGGTGATTTTTAACAGTTTTCTCTGAGACTGGGACTTGATTAGGTGTCATTTCAGGATCATGCAAATGCTGACCATGAGCAAGGCTAATTCCTGTCTGGCCACAATATTGACAGGCATTCTGCCCGTGTGCACACCATCATCATAACCCAAGCAGTGCTAATAGTCTAAATATTTTTGCTGTTAGTAGCATGGTATCCAGTACCTTGTAAATGAAAACTAGTTTAAATTTAAATTTTTATTTAGAAAAGAAAAGTTGGTTCTTTAGGGGAAAGATTTCTAAGCACCTCCTTCAACATGGTATAGCAAAAACATAGAGCATGCCATATGAACCTCACTGGGGAAATTTAAATAAGGAGCTTTAGAAATATAACGTGATTTGGCAAGAGCATGATATGAATGTGGTTGTGGGGTCCCACTAGCAACATATGCTTTTACTAAGCTGCATTATTCCTTTCTTTCACAGTTTGAGCTTTTAAAATATTACTTTATATTTTCTACTATTATCATTCTTAACCAAAACCAAAGTAGTTAACTCTGAATAAAACTGTCTTGCTAAGGCATTAAAGCTCAACCTGGTGAAAAGATGGGGGAGTATTTAAATGTGACCCCCCTTTTTCACTCCACCCCTTCCAAACAAACTAAGGGAGAAAAAAAGCTAAAGGGAATCGGATAGAGAAGTCTGCTTATGATTATGAATTGAACTTTGAACTGTTACTATTGTTCCTGCCAAGGATTTTTGAATGCTAATGTAAAAAATCACACACACACACACACACACACACACACACACACACACACACACACAAAGTCAGATCTGCTAAGGTATTTTAAGAGTCTACTGTAAAGAATGAAGCTTTTTCACTTGCTCCATTGTTAAAGATAATATGCCTTTCTAACAAAAATGCTTTCAAGATGTAACCATATTTTCAAGTAAGTATCATAATACATCCTTTGCAAGCCTGGAATTTGGAAACAAAGCATTCTCTTTAATCTGTTTTTCTTCTTACCTGATGAGGATGGTGACAGTGCCGCTGGAGGAGGTTTAGACATGTCCCCAGACTCGTTTGCTTTTCTTTCTCTTTCTTCATCATTTGGGCCCTGACAACCTTTCTTTCTGAAGCTACATAAATTAAACAGGGTTAAAACTATCAGCCCTTGTACCAGCTCCAAAACAAGCCAAGACAAGAAAGGATCCTGCAACTGATCGACAGACTTCCAGTCTTTCTGTTAAACCGGTAGGGCGGTAAGTGTCCTCTCTTTTCTCCTTACTGAACCTATGAGCTTGGAGACTAGATTGGCTTTTTTTTTTTTTTTTCTTGTCCTTTTACATAGCTAAAAGGGTATTTCAAATTATGTGAAAAGAAAAAATATTAAAGCCAGCTTCTTCATTAATTCCCTCTTCACCAATGTTTCTGGCCTTGCAGTGACCAATGGCTTCCCCTTTGAAAGTCAGGTAAAGCAAGCCCCAGAGTAGCAAGCTTGGAAGAGCTGGCCCATGGAGATGGTTCCAAATTCATGAGCTGACCTGGTCAGAAAAATGATTTGTGATTTTGCAAGTAGACTCACAAGGATTGGAAACCAGAGAAATAGGTACCACTTTTTCAAGTGTCTGGATTGGCAAAGTAAAGGATAACCATCTGCTGTGACAATAAAGTCAGGAATGGCTCAAACACATGAAGTGTCTGAAAGTTACTGGGAAAGAGCTGAGTACCTAGAGAGTTGGAAATATATTTTAGTTGCATTTAGCTCAGACTTTCAGAACTAGCTTTCCATGTGGACTTTATTTTCTGAGAAAGCCTTGGATTAAGATTTTCAGCCCTTCAGAAGACTTAAGGAACTAGTTTATTCATCGAGAGCATTAGTCACCCTAAAAAACTTTCCATTGTCAACACCCTTCAGGCCTCCAGAAAGAACACTATCATTAACATGGAAGCCTGTTAGTCCTGTGTAACAGTGTCCAGTGCCACACTAAGAGAAAACTCATCTCCATCAGAAAGAACATCATTTCCAGCTGACTCAGGGTTTACATATAAAAAATGTCAGAAATTATTATGGGGCTTAAGGGGTGTTCTCCTATTTTCTAACTAACAGTGGTATGTAAGTCAACAAAGACTTCTTCCATGAGAAGCCTATGGGTGCCTCTTCTCATTCCAGCCAGAATCAAAATATTTCCAGATTATTCCAATATGATGAAATTTAGCAAAACCACTTGATTACCAGATGGTTATGTGGTGGTAGCGTCTAACCAGACAACTTCAGCAATAATAGTAAGAAATTATAGTTATATTTTGATTCAGATTGAATATGGCTTGAATATGATAATCCTGATATTATAATGACAAAACAAGTGCAAAAAATTCCATAAATTATATTCCTATTCCTCTCCTCTTGTATATATAGACATTTCCAGTAATTTTAAAATTCACTTAACTCTTTCACTTGTCTACAAGGACTGGAGATGATTTTAGAAATTTTAAACTTAGTAGATAAAATAATACAGTTAAATATATTCATTAATTTGCATGCATTATCAACATATTACTAAGACAACATTATAAAATAAATGGAAGTTATAGCCTACTTTATACAGACACTGAGGCTTAGAAATATTCAATAAATATGTGAGAGGTACACAAGCACTAAATGGCAGAGCTGTCTGAATCCACATGATTTCTACTCTTTGTTAAAAGAATTAATTAATTAATTTTTATTTATTTATTTGAGAGCAATAGACACAGAGAGAGAGAGAACGGGTGCACCAGGGCCTCCAGCCACTGCAAATGTACTCCAGATGCATGTACCACCTTGTGCATCTGGCTTATGTGGGTAATGGGGAATGGAGCCTTGAACCAAGGTCCTTAGGCTTCACAGGCAAGTGCTCAATTGCTAAGCCATCTTTCCAGACCTACATGATTTCTACTTTTATTAGACTCAAACACAATGATGTTGAAAGTGCACTTGTATACAGGTATGCACATGCAAAACAGGATAAAAGAGAGCTTTGAGAGATTCCTGTAAATCTCTCTTGATTCCTATTAACACTTTCATTTTATTAATATTATATATGAAAATTCAGTTCTGAGTAATTAGAACTAAGGCTTCAAACCATTCCCAATATTACTCAATGAATCATTCCCTACTTTATGACACAGGGCCATAACTGATGACAGAAATTTCTATAACATCTTTATGGCAAAAAAAAGGCACCCCAGAAAAAGAAAAACTGCACAAGTGAGTAAAAGGAACCATCACCAGAGGCAGACAGAAGAATCAGGAGCTAACATGCTGTCTTGATAATTCCAATTGGTATTTTCTAAGTCCCATTACAAAATTTACATTTCTCAATAAGGAGAAAAAGTGGATTTTCTGTCCTCCTTGTCAATTGATCGACAGAAATTGACATTTAATAGTCATTCAGGACTCTAGCCAGTTGCAATGAGAGAAAATTGGTGATGATAAAATTAAAATTAAATGTGTAAAAAGTCAAAGAGGAGTTTGAATTTGTAAGTTACAGGTGCTTAGGAAAAACTTGATAGTATAACTTTGATGTACAGATTCAAATGTAACAGAAAAATTCACAAGCACGCAAACAGCCAACTACAGCATTTTCAAAAGAGAAACAAGATATGTATGTAGGTAGGTATGGCTTACCAGCTAAGTGACTTGCCTGCAAAACCAAAGAACCAAGGTTTGATTCTCCATGACCCACATAAGCCAGATGCACAAGGTGGCATATACATCTAGAATTTGTTTGCAGTGGCCAGGTGTGTCCTGGTGCACCAATTCTCTCCCTCCCTCCCTTCCTCTATCTCTCTCTCACACACTCTGAAATAAATAAATATAAATAAAATATTTTTAAAAATAAAAAGAGAGAAATATACAAACAAAATAAACTATTTCTGAGAAAGAGCTGGTAGCAGTTGAATCAATTAAAGATGGTTATAGAACAAAAAATGATATTAAGAAAGTCAGTGGGTCCTCGTTCGTATAGTGGTGAGTATCCAGGATGGACAGAAACTGCATCATGAGCAAACTTCTGTCAATTTTAAATATGTTTCATAATTGTTTAAATAAAATATTTTCCAAAAAAGAAAAAAGGAAAGTCAGTGGGGACTGGAGAGATGGCTTAGTGGTTAAGCGCTTGCCTGTGAAGCCTAATGACCCTGGTTCAAGGCTCGATTCCCCAGGACCCACATTAGCCAGATGCACAAGGGGGTACACACATCTGAAGTTCGTTTGAAGTGGCTGAAAGCCAGGGCATGCCCATTCTCTCTCTCTCTCCCTCTCTCTCTCTCTCTCTCTCTCTCTCTCTCTCTCTCTCTCTCTCTCTCTCTGCCTCTTTCACTCTCTATCTCTCTCATATAAATAAATAAATAAATACATAAACAAATAAAAGAAAGCCAGTGGGATGATACAATGGAAATGCTAATGAAGAGAAAACATAAGTAGAAATAAAATATCATGGAACTGAAAATATAATAAATAAAATAAAACAACAATGGGTGGGGGACTTCTGGGTAAGATAGCTGCATATGAGTCACACCAAACCAGCCTAGGGAGGGATTTAAGCAAAATACAATTTTCTCCTGAAAAGCGAAGGTGTATCAGTTTGTATTGGACACAGTGGAGAAGCAGGAGAGACCAATATCTACCAGAAGGAAAGAAACTGGCCAGAATCCAGTGCAGGCACTTGCAGCCCAGGTGGATCTGCATACCTGGCCCACCCGGTACCCAGCTGCAGGAGAACTCTCATCAAACCTGAAGGGGAGACAGTGAAGATCAGTTAGGGAGCTGCTGAAAGGGAGACAGGTGGGACCAGCTGAGCAGTTTCAGTACAACTCCGGGCTTTCTGCGCTCTCCCATCCCCCAGCCATCAGAATCTCAATCCTTGGGAGAATGCATTCAGCCATGGGAGGCAGAGCATCCTGCACAGCTGATCAAACCACCAGCTTCAGAGCACAACACGTAGGGATAGAAGTGAGCACTCAGAATTGGTGAAATTGGAAGCCACCTCAAAACATAACGAGGCCAACTGACCAAAAAGCAGGTACATAGGACCGGAAGTGCTAATCTTGCTTTCCATGTCAGAGCAGGTTATGGTTTACATATTCATGGTTGGCTTTACCATCTTCAACTAAGCTGTATTTGGGGGTTCACTATTGTTGCCATTGATGTTTCCAGATTCATAGGGCCTTTGTCATTTCCTCTGTCATTATGGAGGGCAGGGTGTGATTCAGACCCAGGCTTACCTGGAACCCATTTCAGAACAAAAATCTCAACCTCCTTAGGGATTGTGGCTTTATAAGGTTATCTGTATGTTTCAATCCCCACACTTGCATACTCTGTGCCAGTTTTTATTGAATGGGTATATTGCTCAGTTGAATTTTAGAATTTTGCCAGTAAATTGCTCTACCCAGCCCACTAGAATCCTTGGAAAGCAGACAAACTCAACACTTCAGATTACTTCTGCAGTTGTAGTACAAGAGCAATACTTGGCAACTTAAACTCCTACTCTGAAAGTACATAAGGTTGGATTTCCAAGTCTAAAATCAATGCATATAATTAGAAAACCCAAACATCAAATCAACTCAGGATGCATAAATCGCTGCATTGTAATATTAAAAACACAAAGAATCAAGATAATACAAACTCACCAAAAATTATAAATCATTGGAAATGGCCCCTAATGAGACTATTATGGATGAAAGACTTGACAAAGATTTCAAACAATGATTTTATCTATACTCAAAGAAATCAAAGGAATCAAAGAAAACAAAAGAATTAAAGAAAACAAACTCCTGAAGTAATTCCAAGAGAAGACAGGAAACTTGCTTAATTAAATAAGGAGGCCATTACAAGACATGAATAAGGAAATAGAAATAATGAAGAAAAACCAGGCAGAAACTCTAGCACTGAAAAACTCAGTCAAAAAAAAAAAGCTCTGTAAAAGTCTAACCAGTAGAATGGATCGATGAAGCAGAGAACATAATATCTAAGCTAGAAGATCAGGTGGCAGATCTAAGGCAGTCCATCAAAGAGAAAGACAAGCTAATAGGAAGGTACAAATGGGAATTTCAAGATACTTGGGACAGTATAAAAAATCAAACATAAGAATTCAGGACATAGGAGAAGGAGAAAATTTTCAATCCAAAGGCATAGTAGGCATTTTCAACAAAATCATAGAAGAAAATTTTTCCTAATTTGGGAAAGTAATGACAATGCAGATACAGGAAGCTTTTATAACAGCAAGCAGACAAAACCTGGAGAGAACCTCTCCTCACTATTTTATAAATTAAACTACTAAACACTCAAACCAAAGAAAATATATTGAAAACAGTTAAAGAGAAAAGGCAGGTCACCTATAAAGGCAAGCCCATCAGGATCACAGAAGATTACTCAACACAAACATTAAAAGCCAGAAGAACTTGGAATGATGTATTACAAGTTCTGAACAAAACAACTATCAACCAAGATTACTTTATCCTGCAAAGATATCTGTCCAATTGAAGAAGAAATAAGGGCATTCCACAACAAAAACAGGCTAAAGGAATTTATGACAACTAACCCAGCTCTACAGAAAATGCTTGAAGGAATGCTTCATACTGAAAAGAAAGCAAAGTACACACATGAGGAAAAAGGAAAAAATAAACCATACTCAGATAGCAGTTAAAACAAGAAAGTAAAGGGAAATCAGACAGCACTATAAAACAAGAAGAATGGTGAAAATAAACATGTAACTTTCAATAATACCTCTTAATATCAGTGGCCTCAATGCTCCAACCAAAAGACACAGGCTTGAAGACTGGATTAAAAGGCAGTATCCTGCTGTTTGTTGCCTCTGTGAAACTCATCTCTCAATAAAAGATAGACCCTGTCTTAGGGTAAAAGGATGGAAAATGGTATTTCAAGATAATGGGCCTAGGAAACAAGCAGGGGGTGCTATACTAATATCTCACAGGCTAGACTTCAAACCAACATTGGTGAGGAAAGATAAAGAAGGTCACTTAATACTGATTAAAGGAACACTACAACAGGAGGACATTATAATCCTAAACATATATGCACCTAACATGGGGCTCCCAGTTTCATCAAACAAATGCTATTAGACTTAAAGTCACAGATAACACCAGACACTGTTGTAGTAGGTGACTTTAATACCCCAGTCTCATCAGTTGGCAGGTCATCCCAGCAAAATATAAACAGAGAGACATATGGATTAAATGATGTAATGGAACAAATGAACCTAACTGAACATTCCATCCAGATGCAACAGAATATACATTTTTCTCAGCAGGACATGGGACATTCTCCAAAGTAGAACATATATTAGTACTCAAAGCATATTTTAACAAATACAGAAAAATTGATATAATCCCTTGTATTCTGTCTGACTACAATGGGATTAAACTACAAATCAGCAACAAGAAAAACTACAGAATATACAGAAATGCACGGAGACTAAACAGTATACTGTTGAATGATAAATGGGTCATTGAAGAAACAAAAAAGGAAATCAATTAATTCATAGATTCAAATGATGATGAGAATACAGCATACCAGATCCTTTGGGACACAATGAAGGTAGTCCTAAAAGGGATATTTATAGCTCTAAGTGTCCATATTAAGAAATTAGAAAGCTGGGCATGGTGGCAGACTATTTAATCCCAGCACTTGGGAGGTAGTGGTAGGAGGATTGCTGAGAGTTCAATGCCACCCTAAGACTAATTCCCAAGTCACCCTGAGCTAAAGTGAAACCCTACTTTGGAGAAAAAAAAGAAAAAAAGAAAGAAAGAAAAGAAATTAGAGAATTCACAAGTAAACAACTTAATGTTTCACCTTAAGGCCTTGGAAAAAGAACAAAGAAAACCAAAAATCAGTAGATGGGCAGGAATTAATAAAATAGGAACCCCCAAAAAATCCATAGTATCAATGAAACAAAAAGTTGGTTCTGTGAAATGATAAACAAGATTGATAAACCCTTAGCAAATATGACCAGTAGGCTTTATCCCAGAGATGCAGGGATGGCTTAACATACACAACTCTGAAAAACAAAAATCACATGATCATCTCAATAAATGCAGAAAAGGCATTTGACAAAATTGAACATACTTCATGGTAAAAGTGTACAGAAACTGGAAATAGAAGGAACATATCTCAACACAATAAAAGCTATTTATGACAAACCTACAGCAAACATAAACCTAAATGGGGAAAAACTTGAAGCTTTTCAACTAAATTTAGTAACAAGACAAGGGTGTCCACTGTCCCCACTTTTATTTTATATAGTACTAGAAGTCTTAGCTATAGCAATAAGGCAAGAGACACTAAATATTCTACCAGAAAACTGTTAGAGCTGGTAAACACTTTTAGCAACATAGCAGCATACAAAATAAACACAGACAAATCAGTAGCTCTCCTATATACTAAAAACAAATATGTAGAGGATGAAATCAGTAATTCTCCCCCCACCATTTACAATTACAAGAAAGAAGAAAGAAAGAAAGAAAGAAAGAAAGAAAGAAAGAAAGAAAGAAAGAAAGAAAGAAAGAAAGAAGGAAGGAAGGAAGGAAGGAAGGAAGGAAGGAAGGAAGGAAGGAAGGAAGGGAGAGAGAGAGGGGAAGAAAGGAAGGATGGATGGACAGAAGGAACCTTGAAATAAACCTAACCAAGGAAGTGAAGGATCTCTATAATGAGAACTTTAAAACATTCAAGTGAGAAATTGCAGAAGACACTGGGAAATGGAAAGAAATCTCATGCTCTTGGATTAGAAGAATCAATATTGTGAAAATGTCAATCTTACCAAAAGCAATCTACACATTTAATGCAATCCCCATTAAAATTACAATGACATTTTTCACAGAAATAGAGAAAACAATCCTAACATTCATTTTGAAGCACAAAAAAAAAAATTTAAATAGCAAAAAAAATTTTGAGCAACAAAAATAAGGATGGTGGTTATCACAATACCCTATTTTAAGCTATGTTACAAAGCCATAGTTACCAAAGCAGCATGGTACTGGTGCAGAGACAGACATGTAGATCAATGGAACAGAACAGAGGACTCAGATGTTAATCCAGGCAGCTATAGCCATCTGTTTTTTTTACAAATGCCAAAATTATTCATTGTAGAAAAGACAGCATCTTCAAAAATCAATGCTGGGAAAACTAGATATGTATATTTAGAAAGATGAAAATAGATCCTTGCCTTTCTTCATGCACAAGTATCAAGACCAAATTGATCAGGGACCTTAGTATCAGACCTGAAACTCTGAAACTGATAAATGAAAAAGAACGAGAAATGCTTCAACATATTGGTATAGGTAATGACTTTCTGAATATAATCAAAATTGCTCAGGAAACAAAACCACTGGGATCTCATGAAATCACAAAGCATTTGTACAGCAAAGGACACTGTGAATAAAGCAAAGAGACAAACTTCAGAATGGGAAAAAGTCTTGGAAAGCTATATATCTGACAGAGGATTAATATACAGAATATACAAAGAACTCAAAAAACAAAGCAATAAGAAATCAAATAATCCAGTTGAAAAATGGGCTATGGAACTAAATAGAGAGTTCTCAAAAAAAGAAATACACATGGCTTATAAACACCTAAAAATGTGTTCTACATCTTTAGCCATCAATGAAATGCAAATTAAAACTACTTTGAGACTCCATCTCACTCCTAGCAGAATGGCTATCATCAAGAAAAAAAAATGACATTAACTGTTGGTGAGGATGCTGAAAAATTGGAACCCTTCTACACTAATGGTGGGAATGTAGTCTCTTACACCCATTGTGGAAATCAGTGTGGAGGTTGCTAAGACCACTAAAAATAGATTTACCATATGATCAAGATAGAGCACTCCTAGGCATATATCTTAATGACTCTTCTTACTACCTTTCAGATACTTTCAAAACCATGTTCATTGCTGCTCTATTCACAATAGCTAGGAAATGGAACCAGCCTAGATATCCCTTCACAGATGAATGAATAATAAAGATGTGGAACATTTACACAATAGAGTTCTACTCAGTGGTAAAGAAAAACAAACTATGAAATTTGTAGAGAAATGGATGGACCTGGAATTATACTGAGTGAGGTAACCCAGGCCCAGAAAGCCAAATATCACATGTTCTCTCTCATATGTGGTTCCTATCTAAAAATGTGTAGATTTGTGTGTGATCGGGTCCCAAAAATCAGTAGCAGTACAATAATCTAGAAAAAGGTTATACAGGAGGGAGGAGAGAGAAGGACTTAAGGGGATGGTATTGTATATATATAAGCAGAAGAACAGATTACAGGGAGTGGAAGGGCCTAAGTGAGGCCAGGAGAAGAGATTGAGTAAAAGAAGGGTTGGGAGAGAGTCAATCAAAATTCAAGATACTCTGAATAAGACATATGAAAATCTACTTGTTTGGATAATGCACATCCAGAAGCCATAGATTGTTAGTAGAAAATTTTCAGAGCCAGGGAAGGGACACCTTCCAGTACGTTGTTGGCCAGGGAGTACTCTGTTGTCTCCAAAGCATTACAGACTATTGCCAATTCCCTTGAAAAACAGATGGTAAGACCCTATTGCTGACGACTTCACATGCCTAGGCAGCAAGGTCACTGAGAAATCAAGCTGGGACTGAGCCGAAAACCTCCTCCCTGTAGACCAGCCGACTGAAAGCTGAAAAAACTGCACTGCATGTAGCCCTATGGGATACAGAAGTCATCAGTGGTGAAAACAATGGACACTGGAAACCTCAAGTTTGGCCAGCCAAGCCAAATGACAATGGGTGCAATAGTAGCAGGTCTACTTTAGGAAAAACCAGCTGCTCTCAAATTGGACTGGGGGCTTGCTTTATGGGAGGGAATACATGCCTGGTATTGAAAACCTAATCAAAAGCCTGTGGCAGGGGAGGTCACTAGTCTTGGGATGATCTTGTCAGGTTAAATGCATATAATATGTCCACCAAACTGCCAAGTAAGCACTACAGTTATTGATCATATTCATATATTGATGCTACCCTCACTTTTGGCTAGAGAACCTTCTTTTAAGATCTTTTCAGATGGTGGTAACCACTGGGATGACCCAAAAGACAGCATAGTGCTGAGAAGTGACAGAGGAATACCCAGCACTGAAACATCTCTATCACACCATCCAAGGCTCACGGTCCATTGCAGAAGAGGTGGTGGACAGATTGTAAGAACAAAAGGAAGGGTAAAACTCCTTAAAATGCTACTGTCCAGACAGAAATTAGCCTCAGTACCCACAACCTCACAGTGCCTAGCAATACCTTCACAAGACACTCATAATAGGAGTAAAAGATTATGTCATCAAAATAAAAAAGAGGTTTATGGAGAGAGGGAGGGGATATGATGGAAAGTGGAGTTATGAAGGAGAACGTGGAGCAGGTAAGGGAATTATCAAGATTTATTGTCTGTAAGAATAGGAGCTGTCAATAATAAAATTATACATTAAAAATAAATAAAAGCGGGCTGGAGAGATGGCTTAGTGGTTAAGCTCTTGCCTGTGAAGCCTAAGGACCCCGGTTCGAGGCTCGGTTCCCCAGGTCCCACGTTAGCCAGATGCACAAGGGGGCGCATGAGTCTGGAGTTCGTTTGCAGAGGCTGGAGGCCCTGGCGCGCCCATTCTCTCTCTCTCCCTCTATCTGTCTTTCTCTCTGTGTCTGTCGTTCTCAAATAAATAAATAACAAATTTAAAATAAATAAATAAATAAAAGCATATTTAAAATCAGAAAAAATAAAGAAAAGAAACACACAGGGACTTCCGGTCAAGGTGGCGACCGCCTAGCTGCACTACAAACAACAAGGGGAAAAAAAGGTAAGTATTCAAGGGAAATTAGGAACTTTTTGAACAGGGAGGGCACAGATCCGGGAAAAGAGGGAAGCACACACCCCCGCGACCCACGCCCCGCCCCCGCCCACCGCGAATCACCGCATTGGGCGCGGCCCAGCGCCTCAGCGGCCCAGCGCCTCAGCGGCCCGGCGCCCCGTGCGCACCAAGCCCCACGCGCCCCGGCAGCGTGCGTGTGCCCCACAACCCCTAGGCCCCATGCCCGTGCACCCCCGCCCCCCCCCAAGTGCGCCCCTCCCCCCCAGCGCGCCCCACGCTCCCTATCCACACGCAGAGGCGCAGCCCGAGTTAACCGAAGCTTCCCACGCCCCGTGCGACCAGGCCTGCCCCGCGCCACCGCGCCCCACCCCCGCGCGCCTCGAGACAAACCCCCCCCCCCCCGCCCGCCCCAACCCCCGCGCGCCCCACACCCCCGCGTGCCCCACGTTCCCTATCCACACTCAGCAGGCACGCCCCAAGCGCCCCACGCCCCGGGCGCCCAGGCGTGCCCCGCCCCCCTGGGCCCCCCTGGGCCCCCCTGCGCCCCGAGACCCCCGCGCCCCACCCCACGTAACCCCCCCGCCCCCGCCTCCCCCCCCACGTGCCCAACGCTCCCTATCCACACGCAACAGGCGCGCCCCAAGCGCCCCACGCCCCGGGCGCCCAGGCGTGCCCCGCATCCCTGCGCACCCATGCGCCCCAAGACCCCTGCGCCCCACCCCCGCGCTCCTCAAGCCCCCCCCGTCCCCCCATGCGCCCCACCCCCGCTGAGCTTCCATAGTGCCCTGAGGTGTCCTGCAGCGTCCCCCAGCGTCCCAAGCTCCATCTTACCTCAGCGTGCTCCACACTCCCTGCAAGACCCGCGACCCCCTTGACCCCCTCCCCCGTGAGTCCAGAGCACCCCGCGGCTACCCACAGCGTCCTACGCCCCCCCCCCCCCGCGCCCACCCAAGCCCCGCGCTCCTAGCCGTCCACCCTCCCCACGCGCTCTGCGCCCCCACTCCCACGTGCCCCGGAGCATCCGCGCCCTGAAGCGTTCCCTGCACCACCCCCCCCCCCGTGCCCTGGCCCAGCGCCTCCCCCCCCACCCCGCACACCCCTTGTCCCCCCGCCGCACGCGGCCCGGGCGCCCCCATAGTCCCGAGCGTGCCCCTGCGTGCCCAGGCATGCCCCGTGCCCCCTGTGCCCCACCCCCACGCGTCCTGCACCCCGGAGTACCTCAGCGTACCCCGCCCCCCCTCCACATCCCGCACCCCACACGCGACCCCCTCAACCCCCCCTGCAAGCCCCGCCCCCCCCCGCACGTCCAGAGCACCCTGCGGCATCCCTTGGCATCCCACACCCCGGTGTGCCCCGCGTCCCCTCCCCACAAGCGCACCCTGCGCCCCCCGTGCACCCCGCGCACCCCCCACGTGCCCTGTGCCCCTAGCCCCCCGCGCCTCCCACAAGCTCCTCCGCGCCCCCCTGCACACCCCGTGACCCCCTGCATGCACTGCACTCCCCCCCACACCCCCTAGGGGCCCCGCACCCTGCCGCGCCCTGCACACCCCCCCAGCATGCGCACCCCCCCGCACCAACAGCACACCCCTCGCCCCCTAACTAATCAGAGCGCCCCACGCCCCCCGCCCCTCCAGGGCACCCCACCCCGCACCCCCTGAGCCCTGCCACCTCCCTCACAACCCACCCTGATTGCCCGGTGCCCCGGCGCACCCCGACCCCCCCCCCACCGCGTGCCCCACTAGCCCCATACACACCATCGTACCCCGCGCCCCCTTCTGCCCACCCGCCCACGCACCCTGTGCACATCCCGCATGGCTGTGCTCTGATGGGGCACCCACCAGTCACGCCTGCCAGTCTGCTGCACTTAAGCTGAGACCTCCTACCTCGCCCTTGTTCTCTGATCCTGCGAGTAGACCAGCCACGTGGTGCTCGGTTCGCAGGCCTGTGGGGGCCACCCCTGTCGTGAATAGGTGGCTGCCAGATCCCGTGCTGCTGTGCTCACATCACTTGTCGCCAGTCAGCTTCTGCTGTGTCCTGATTCCGTACCCACATCATCTGCCTCTGCACTACAATTGCACGTGCAGCAGGCCCACCCCACAGCAAGAGCCACATAAGTCCACACTGAGTCACTAGCGCCAGCACAGCTGCCATCCCCTACCTGTACATCGCCACCCAGCCCCCACTCCCCTGAGGCGGAAGAGCACAGACTGTTTACAGACCCCAGTGTTCCCAGCCAGAATCTAGGCACCTTCAGGGCTTGCTACCTCAGTCCCCTTTCAAGCTCAAAGGCAGGCAGCTTAGGTGCATTACTGGGTGAGAATTCAGGCAACTTTGGTGCCCCTGCCAGGCTATAGGTAGGCGGCTTTATCAAGACTGAGCAAAAACCCAGTCTGCTTACAACTGCCCCAGGCTGCCTTGGATTCAGATTAAGCTAGATCCCAGGCTGCTCCACCCACCTACCTGCCCATACACTGACATGGGTAGACCACAGCGCAAAAGAAATAACACGAAAAATAAAATGGAAGAAAATCCAGACAGATCACCCAGTCCAACAAGGATCACAACTATCCAAAACATAGAAGAGTGTTTAGGATCAGAACATCAAGTGGAAGCAATGAACAATGCAACCCTGACCAAACTACTGCTAGAACTGACAGGAAAGCTACAAAGGATAGATAATCGTATGGATGCTACCATCACTAAGCTAGAGCAATATGATAAGACACTGGAAGGAATTCAAAGAGAGCTAAGAGAGTTGAGGGAGAGTGAAAAAAAGAGGACCTTAAAAATCAGCTGGCCACACTAAATGAAAACATAAAGAAATGCAAGGATGATTTCCAAGAATCAGCAAGAAAATGAGACAAAAAGGGAGCTGGACAAAGCGATGGAAGTGATACATAGGAAAGTAGTAGAAAATGCAAACTTAATTGAACACGTCCAAAACTCACTAGAGGCTCTCAAGAATAGAGTCAGCGAAGTGAAAGATAGAAATTCTGATCTGGAAGACAGGATGGAAGAAACAGTTCGAGAGTCCAAAAATTTCAGTAAGTTCAAAAGTTCCTGTGAACAGAACATGAGAGAATTGTGGGATACACTTAAACGTCCTAATATCAGAATCATTGGAATACCAGAAGGAGAAGAATTTCAGACCAAAGGCATGGAGAACTTATTTAACACAATAATTGAAGAAAACTTCCCCCGTCTCTTAAAAGAAAGGCCCATCAAGATTCAAGAAGCAAACAGAACTCCTAACTGACTAGACCAAAGGAGAAACTCCCCAAGGCATATTATCATTAAGACTCTAAACATTGACACCAAGGAAAAAATCCTAAAAGCAGCTAGGGAAAAACAGCACACCACTTTCAAAGGAAACCCCATCAGAATTACTTCAGACTTCTCAATGGAAACCCTGAAAGCTAGAAGGGCCTGGAATGATACTCTCCAAACTCTAAGAAACTATGGCTTTCAACCCAAACTTCTCTACCCGGCAAAAGTCTCCCTTATAATAGATGGTGAAAGGAAAACTTTCCATGACAAAACTCAGCTTTACAATTATATGAACACAAAACCAAACCTACAGAAAGTACTCCAGGAAATTCTCCACAGAGAAGAAACAAATAACCAAACACAAATGCCTACAAGAAGCAGATCACAGCAACCAAACCCAGAGTAGATAGAAAAAAAAAATAATAAATTCCATGAAAATGCCAACACACCTCTACCACCACAACATGACAGGGATCAAGTCAAATCTCACAGTCATCACCCTAAACATTAATGGCCTTAATTCACCCATCAAGAGACACAGGCTAACAGGGTGGTTCAAAAAATTAGACCCCTCAATCTGCTGCCTTCAAGAAACCCACCTTACCACTAAAGACAGAAACCTCCTCAGGGTGAAAGGGTGGAAAACAATATTCCAAGCAAATGGGAATAAGAAACAAGCAGGTGTGGCTATATTAATATCAGATAAAGTTGACTTCAAACCAAAAACAATCAAAAAAGACAAAGAAGGCTACTTCCTACTTGTAAAGGGAACAATCCATCAAGAGGATATTACAATCATAAATCTGTATGCACCAAACACAGGGGCACCGCAGTTCATAAAACAAAACCTACTTGACAATAAAACAGAAATAACCACCAACACCATCATAGCTGGGGACTTTAACACACCATTATCAGTAATAGACAGATCATCCAAACAGAAGCTCAACAGGGAAGTAAGAGAGCTCAACAAAACCATAGAGCACTTAGACCTAACAGACATCTACAGAACTTTCCATCCCAAATCCACAGACTACACATTCTTCTCAGCAGCCCATGGAACATTCTCTAAAATAGACCATATACTGAGTCACAAAGATAGCCTCCACATATTTAGGAAAATCGACATAATTCCCTGCATGATATCAGATCATAATGCTATAGTCCTAGAAATCAACAACAAAAAAACCAACAAGAGCCCCAACGGCAACTGGAAACTGAATAGCACACTCTTAAACAATAAATGGATAGTGGATGAAATAAAAAATGAAATTGCAAAATTCCTGGAATTGAATGACAATGAGAACACATCATACCAAAACTTGTGGGACACAATGAAGGCAGTCCTCAGGGGAAAATTCATAGCACTCAATGCCTTCATAAAAAAGACAGAAAGATCCCAAATCAATAGCCTAACCATCCACCTAAAGGCATTGGAAAAACAAGAAAAATCCAACCCAAAGAGCTCCAGAAGGAAAGAAATAATTAAAATCAGAGCAGAAATTAATGAATTGGAAACCAAGGAAACAATTAAGGCAATTGACAAAACAAAGAGCTGGTTCTTTGAAAAAATAAACAAGATTGACAAACCTCTGGCCAATTTGATCAAGCAAAAAAAAGAGAGACTCCAAATTAACAAAATTCAAAATGAAAAAGGAGAGATCACAACAGACATCAGTGAAATCGGCAGAATCATCAGGACTTATTTCAAAAACCTCTACTCCACAAAACTGGAAAATGTGGAGGAGATGGATAAATTCCTGGATGCATATCATCTACCAAAGCTAAACTCAGAGCAGATCAACCACCTCAATGAACCCATCACGCTCATGGAGATTGAAAAAGTAATAAAAAACCTCCCAAAAAAGAAGAGTCCAGGACCAGATGGATTCCCAGCCGAATTTTATCAAACCTTCATGGAAGAACTCAAACCAATCTTCCTAAAACTGTGCCACACAATTGAAGAACAGGGAAAACTACCCAACTCCTTCTATGAAGCTAGTATCACCCTAATCCCAAAACCAGGCAGAGATGCCACAAGAAAAGAAAACTATCGGCCTATTTCCCTAACGAACATAGACGCAAAGATCCTCAACAAAATTCTCGCAAACCGAATCCAACAACACATCAAAAGCATTATCCACCTTGACCAAGTGGGATTTATCCCAGGAACACAAGGGTGGTTCAACATACGAAAATCTGTCAATGTAATACACCACATAAACAAGCTTAAACATAAAAATCACATGATCATTTCGATAGATGCAGAAAAGGCCTTTGACAAGATACAACATCACTTCATGATCAAAACATTGGAGAGAATCGGCATGACAGGTTCACATCTTAATATAATAAAGGCAATATACAAAGCTCCAAAGGCCCAAATAATACTTAATGGAGAGAGACTGGAGGAATTCCCATTGAGATCAGGAACAAGACAGGGATGTCCTCTCTCACCTCTGCTTTTCAATATAGTTCTGGAAGTCCTAGCCCAAGCAATAAGGCAGGAGAAGGAAATAAAAGGGATACAATTTGGAAAGGAAGAAGTTAAGTTAGCGCTATTCGCTGATGACATGATTGTATATGTAAGAGACCCGAGACACTCCATCCCAAAACTCCTGAAGGTGATTAGCTCCTATAGCAAAGTAGCAGGATACAAAATCAATGCACAAAAATCAGAAGCATTTCTGTATGCAAATGACAAAGACACAGAAAAAGAAATAAAGGACATAGTCCCATTTTCAACAGCAACAAAAAAAAATAAAATACCTTGGAATAACGTTAACCAAGGAAGTAAAAGATCTATACAACGAAAATATAAAAACTCTCAAAAAAGAAATTGAGGAGAACATGAAACGATAGAAAGACCTCCCATGCTCCTGGATAGGCAGAATTAACATTGAGAAGATGACAATCCTACCAAAGGCAATATATAGATTTAACGCAATTCCAATTAAAATCCCTACAGTGTTCTTCACAGACATAGAAAAAATGATCTCAAATTTCATATGGAAAGGCAGAAGGCCTCGCATATCCAAACATATCCTCAGCAAAAGAAATACCTCTGGTGGCATCACCATACCCGATATAAAGTTATACTACAAAGCCATAGTAATAAAAACAGCATGGTACTGGCATAAAAACAGGAGTATAGACCAATGGAATAGACTTGAGGACCCGTATTTTGGGCCAAGCAACTATAGCTACTTGATATTCGACAAAGGCCCAAACAATATAGACTGGAAAAAAGATAGCATCTTCAACAAATGGTGCTGGACAAACTGGATAACCACATGCAGGAAACTAAAACTTGATCCACACATTTCACCATGCACAACACCTAAATCCAAATGGATCAAAGACCTCAACATAAGACCAGAAACTCGAAAACTACTGGAAGAAAATTTAGGAAGTACCTTCCATCATATAGGAATGGAAAAAGACTTCCTGAATAAAACCCCAGTGGCTCAAGTTCTTAAACAGTCACTCAACCATTGGGATCATATGAAGCTGAAGAGTTTCTTTACAGACAAGCATATAATAAGCAAAGCCAATAGAATACCCACAGAATGGGAGAAAATATTTGCAGGTTATCCAACTGATAGAGGCCTTATCTCTAGAATTTACAAAGAACTCAAAAGTCTAAACAATAAGAAGACAAATACCCCACTCACAAAATGGGGCACAGAGTTAAACAGGCAATTCACAGAGGAAGAGATACAAATGGCAAACACACACCTAAGAAAATGTTCATCATCCCTAATCATCAGAGAAATGCAAATTAAAACAACTATGAGATTCCATCTTACCCCAATAAGGATGGCCAACATCAAAAGGTCAAATGAAAGTAAATGCTGGCGAGGATGTGGAGAAGCAGGGACACTCATTCACTGTTGATGGGAATGCAGGATGGTACAACCACTTTGGAAAGCAATATGGAGACTCCTGAAAAAGCTGACTATAGAAATACCAACAGACCCATTTATACCATTATACCATTACTGGGCATGTACCCTAAAACCTTCAAACCAAAAGCCAGAGAGATTTGCTCAACCATGTTTGTAGCAGCTCAATTCGTAATAGCTAAAAGCTGGAATCAACCCAGATGTCCATCATTAGAAGAATGGATAACAAAGATGTGGTATATCTACACAATGGAATTCTATACAGCAGTAAGAAAAAATGACATAAAGAAATTTGAGGAAAAATGGTTGAACCTGGAACAGATCATTCTCAGCGAACTTACCCAATCACAGAAAAAAAATCGACACATAGTCTCATTCATCTGCAACCCCTAAACTGAATCTGCTCAAGATGCCTTACATACCCAGAAAGCACCTCATGGACTAGACAATAAGATGGATGGGAGGGCGGGGAGGGAATCAAAGGGTGGAAAACAGTAATCCGGACCCAAAAGGCAATGGTACCATAAAATTCTACTTCCTAAAAGACAGACCAAAAGGCTGAACCTTCACTAGACCCTTACAGGAAACACCTGAACCACAAGACACTGGAGAGGGTGGATCAAGAATGACCTAAATCTCCTACATCTTCCCTCCCTCCCTCTCCCCCTCTCCCCTCTATCTGTCTCCTCTCTAACTCTTTTATATTAGTTATCTTTTTCCTCAGTTTCTTAGTGGACACTGACCTGTAACCCCCACTTCCAGCTTGGGCCTACCATCCACAATGAGCTTTTGATCAGAGAAACCTACAAGGTTTCCCAAAACAATGACAGACTTCTGTCAGAATACTTGTTGACCCACCAAAGGCCAGTGATAAAACCCTATTGCTGAAGACTCCATACACAGCTGACGCATAAAATGGAATGACATGGCTGGAAGCCAGGAGAGAGTCAGTCCCCAGACAGTCAGCGTGTCTAGTGCCAGAAGGCGCTACATAGGCAACTGGGGGAAATGACCAAGATCTGTCCAAGCAACACATTGTTTAACCTAAGTAGCAACAATTAACCGGATGTGATGCCCACACAAGTGCAATAGTGGTACACAGCCATGGTGAGGAATCAATTGCTCTTGATTTGGCTAACTGATCCACTCAGTGGTACTAGACCCTTAGCTGGAGCTGGGAAACAAGTCAGAACCATACCCAAACACAAGCCCACTCTACAATATCAAGCTACCATCAATCACGGGGTATAAGAGGGCCTACACCTATCAAACTGTCTATCAAAAAAGTAAGTGTTATCTCAATTTTCCGGGTGCTAACTTACTCTCCGTTGGAGAATCTGCTTCTCTTTTCCAGATAGATGCAGATCCTAAGAAGAGAGCTGCCCCAACATACCTCAAAAGGGGCCCAACTGAAACTAAGGACAACTGGCGAAATTAGCAAGGGTGATGTTTTCCTGTGAACCGGATACCATC
The DNA here is from genome assembly GCF_020740685.1 of Jaculus jaculus. Classification (NCBI taxonomy): domain Eukaryota; kingdom Metazoa; phylum Chordata; class Mammalia; order Rodentia; family Dipodidae; genus Jaculus; species Jaculus jaculus. Next base: position 82,052,279 of record NC_059102.1, read on the forward strand.
ACAAAGGGGAAGGAGATCAACGCAGAGAAAAATCAACTCCTACCAAATCAGAGAGCCAAAGCCTCAGAGGCCCCCAACACCTCAGCACTGAAGCAGACCAAAAATGAACCCAACATGGCTCAGGGAAATCTTGCGGAAGAGGGGGTGGAAAGAATGTCAGAGTTACATGTTGGGTCATGATTTGCAGAGACATTTATCATACTAATAACTGGGGGCTAACTCCACAATGCACGACCCATTTTCATTAACAAGGAGGGTCTAATGGGAGGGAGTAGATCACAGATGAGCCTAAATAATGGTACCAAACTGCCTGTATTCACTGAAATGAAAACTAATAAATTAAATTAAAAAAAAAAAGAAACACACAGGGGGACTTATAGAGAAATTTCTTAAGACAGAGGAAAGATTAACAAATAACAGAATAAAGTGGACATAGTCTTGCTAAGAAATAGAAAATTATTAAGGTGAACAAGGGATATCTGGACACCATCAAGTGGACTAACACACATTGTGAGAGCTTCAGGAGGAAAAGAGGGAAAGGTGTAGCTGAGTATTTGAAAAAAAATCATGGCTTAAAATGTTCCAAGTTAATTAAAGATGGAATATAAGTAAACATTTACAAAGTTTAGCAAGCTCCAAGTAAGATAACACTCAATGAGGTCCATACCTGGACATATTGTCATTAAACTTGTATACATGTGGAGAGAACCTATGAAAATACCTCCATGAATACCTAAAGTGTGAGGACCAAAGTTAACAGCCAAAATACCCATGTAAATGATGAGTGAGCCTGCATATAATCCTAGTGGAAACGGGATGACTGGGCAAGCTAGCTGGCTAGAGTAGCTGAGTCAGCAAATGTTGTGAGAGACCCTGCCTCAGTTAATACAGAGAAGAGCAATTGAAGAAGACATCCGATGTAAACCTCTGACCTCCACATGCTCATGAACACACATGCACATGCAAACACATATGAACATGCACCACACATATATGGGTATACACACATACATGTACATATCCATGTACACATTCATGAACACACCACACACATATACAAAAGAAAAAATACTGAGAGAATCATCAAACACATAGAAGACTAAGTTGTAAGATGCAAACGATCCTCAATAACTTTATTAATTGATTTCTATACAAAACATTTGGGATCAGAGGCAGTGAAATAATATAGCCAAAATTCTAGAGATAAAAAAGAAATTGTTATACTATATTCAAGAAAATTGTTCCTCAAAAGTGACCCAAAAATTTTTTAAAAGACACTCCCAAATAAGCAATGGCATATACTAGACCTTCCCTGAATGAATTGGTCCAAGTACACTAGACAGTAACTCAATGTACATGAGGCAGTAAGACCTCAATAAAAATAAATACATTTATTGCTATAAAACCTAGTATTATTGTAAGTGGTTTATATGTGACTCCATTTTTCATTTTCTAGATTACATTAGATGACAGTGCTTTAAAATAATTAGTCTATCAACTTATTTTATTATAACTTTGGTTTGTAAATCCATGTTTGTATTTTATGTAATTGTAAAGACTAAAGCATTTCAAAGCAATTACTTAGGAAGTACAATATATGAAAATGTAATTTTGAGACATACACTACTGAAATAGAATATAGTTGTTAAAGTATCATGAGTCTTATAGATTTGAGTTTGAGCTGATATGAATGTAAATTAAAGTGTTGCAAGTTTATGATGTTAAATATAATCTCCAGGGCAGCCACACAAAAACCCACCTATATAAGATATGCAAAAAGAATGAGAAAGGAATATAAAAAATTTGCTATAATTGCATAAAAAAAAACAATTAATGTCTGGGGAAACAGCTCTGTGGTTAAAAGCACTTGCTTGTAGAGCTTGATGGTTCAGTATTGATTCCCCAGTACACATAAAAAGCCAAATAGACAAAGTGCCTCATGTGTCTAGAATTCATTTGCAGTGGCAAGAAGCCTTCGCATATCCATTCTCTCTCTCTCTCTCTTTCTCAATAATAAATCAAAACACTAAAAAAAAAAGTACAAAAAGATACTAATACAGGAAATTGAGGGGACTTACAAGCTATAGAGCAAAAAGCATAGAGCAGCCCTTCTTTGCCAGAATCATTTCAAAAGTAAACATATTAAATACTATAATCAAAACCTTATTTATATAATAAATGATTCAACTGTCTACTAGATGCTTTAAATTCAATGACATACATAGAATGAAAGTGAAAAACATGAAAATATACTTAGTAGTAACCAAAATAGTACAAGGGCTATGGCTATGTTCTTATCAGACAAAAATATAAACTTTAAACCCAAAATATGTACAAGGAAGAAAATTCAATATTAATAAAAGTTGCAATACATTCAGAAGGATATAGTAAGTATAAACATTAGTGTACCTAATAATAGACCATCACAATAATGAGGAAAAACTGACTGATATAATGGAAGAAATAGACAATTCTACCATAAAAGCTGGGAATTACCAATGCCACTCTCAATAATGAGCAGAGTAATAAGAGAGTAAGTAAGAAATATAAGACTTAAGTAACAGGATAAGTGTCCTAACTATAACAGACATATTCAAAATATTCTAATCAATACCAGCAGCACATACATGCTTTTGAAGTATGTATGGTATGTTTTCTAGGATGATCCATATGCTAAGCCACAAATAAATTTTCAAGCAAATTTAACAGATGAATAGTGATCTTCTCCCGTCACACTGAGATGAAATGTAAATCAGCAACATAAGGAAACCTGTAGAACACAAACCTGTGGATGTTAAGCAACATACTCAAAACTTGGTCAAAATAAAAATCACAAAGCAAGGTAAAAAATGTTTAGAGGCAGACAGAATGTAGTAAAACCAAGGCACATTAAAACTTCTTACATTCAGTGGAAGTAGTGATATGGAGTAATACTATATCTATGAATGATTACATTCAGTCAACAAGGAATGTCTCATGTAAAAATAAAAAGCTAATATTTCAAGTTTAGTAACTAGAAAAGAATAAATTGAACACAAAGCCACCAGAAGGAAGGAAATAATGATGAAGTATAAGCAAATAAAGTAGAAACTAGAAGACATCGAGAAAACCAATGAACCCAAAAATTAATTACTGGGCGGGGGGGGTCAAGAAGGAGGCTAACAATAGTATCAACTTGACTGTATTCACTGAGCACAAAACTAATAAAAAATTATTTAAAAAAGAAAAGAACAATAAACTGATAAATATTTGGCTAGGTGGACTGAGAAGATAAGAGATAAAACTCAAATTACCTAAATAAAACAGGCATATTCTTGTGAGCTGAAAGAGTTGTACAATAAACACTATATAGCATGGTTGAACTAAATGAAAGAAGATACGAACAAATGAAAGGGATCCTCTGTTCCTGGGCTGGGAGAGTTAATACTGTTAACATATCAGTGTCACCAAAAATGCCTTTTACATTCTAGGCAGTCACTATGAGCTTTTATTAGAAATATGGAACCTATATTAAGATGAACATACAATCTAAAAGGACCCCAAGTAGACAGTCAATATTGGAAGGGAAGGACAAGGCAGGACTTCATTCCTGATTTAAAAATTCACAACAAAGCTACTTGTAGTAATCTAATGAATGTGCTATTATGAAAGAGACAGACATATAGATCAATGGAGCAAGAGATGTGGACAACATGTCAGATAAAGATATCAAGACTCCTTAGTACAATCTTTTCATAAGAAATGATACTGAGGCAACTACCACATTCAAAAGGAAGAAATCAGACCACACCTAAGTCCAAGTACAAAAACTAACTCAAAAAGACTCACAAGTAAAAGTATAAGTCAAATCCTTTATCACACTACATTTACAATAATGTTTTAGATGTAACATCAAAAGTAACCAAAAAAAGAGAGAAATTGGAGTTAGTAAAACAATCTAAATATCCATGGAAAGATTCTATTCACAGAATAAAAAAAGCAACCTACAGAAGATGAGGAAATTTTTGTAAATCATATACATCTGGGTAAATTAATATTCAAAATATATAGGAAATTCCTAAAATGTAACAAAAAATGATTTAAAACATCCAAGGAATCTGAGTAGAAATTTCTCCAAAGAAGTCATACAAAAGTCTAATATCACATAAAAGGATGTTTCATATCACTAATCAGTCATGGAGCTGCAAATCAACACCACAGTGGCATAACTCCTCTCCCCATTAAGCTGTTAAGTTGTAGAATCTTATCAGTTTAGAAAGAATATTTCTGTCCTTTGAAACTTACTCGTATGAAGTTCATTGCTGCCTAGCAACATATGAATGAATTTTTATATTAATGATGATAGCTGCCTAACAACATATGAATGGATTTTTATATTAATGATGATAATCATTGTCATTTAGTACTTGCCACTACTTAAGTTCAACCTCCAAACTGCACACCACTGAGTCTCCATGGAAATTTCCTTCTGTTGTATCAACCAGCTACTGGGAAGGGTGTTCATTTTTGTCATTATTCAATCAAAATACATTATAGAAGTGTATTTGCTTAGGAACATGGTTTCAGTGGCCTAATCAATCATTTCAGGGAAGCATGGTGGAAGCACCATACATCATGGTGTAGAAAGCAGAGGGAAGAGTAGCTACAGGAAGAAGCCAGGGTAGGATAAGACCTTCAGAACATGTACAAATGGCCTGCATCTTTTACGCAAGCCTCATCTCAGTCTTTTACCACCTCTCAATAATGTCATCATGTTATGAATCTATTAGGGGATTAATCTATTCATCAGAACCCCATAATCTAATCATTTATAGAAGGACCATCACAGAAGTATACTTTAATAATTTCCTAAGAATTTCTGAATCCAGTCAGGTTGAAAATCAAAATTAACCATAAAAAAGAAATATGAAAGCCAAAGTCTTTCTTATTCCAAAGACTATAAAGATTATGCACATTCCACTGAATCTCAAATCCCATATTTTTTCCGCTGGAGGAGAAATATATTTCTCAGATCTTTACATAGCTCATTTTCAAACATATAGTCAAATATTATGTAAAACAAACTTTCCATAGACTTAACTATATTTGAAAAAAATATTTTAGTGAAATATAGACTCTGTTTTTCATCAAGTTCAAAGTAACTATTGGAAGTGCAATTAAGAAATCTGAAAAATAAATAAATCCTCTCACCATTTGCTGAGGGGCTATTGGCATAGGCCTTTCATTCCCTTCTTTAACAACATTAGTATTCTGAAGTTTCTTAAGAGTACAAACTGAGATTCCCAGAAAAAATACAAACGTATGCTCAAGATTTTGTAAGGCTGATTGATTGATTAGAATTTTGGGGTTGTTGAGCAGGGATGTCACAGATCTAGAGCAAATATTCTTGGCTCATCATCAATTCCCTTATTAACCATTATTGCTCACCTCTATGTTTGACATGACATCTTTGTGACAATCAGGTAAAACTTTTGAAATGTATTAACCTAGCAGACTATGAGCTTTCACCAATCAAAAAGCTAGGAATATCATTAAGTAGTTTCTGAGACCTATAGCATATATTTTCTGCATTTTTCTGTACCCACCTACCTGATGTTTCTACCAACTTTTTTGAAAGTTATGACTTTATTTTTCTCTGTAACTATAAAATTACATAAAACCATTTCCACATTACAGTATGTTATTTGGAATAATTTGAATTTGTTTTACTGATAACTTATATTTGGCTCAAGTATAAACTATTTGTTATTTCCTTTGAGGTGAGAGCTGCATTTTGCATCAACAAAACATACTATATTCTAAAGGCAGAGTTTGGGGCTATGTCTCCAGAAGAAACTGCAATGGAACTAGTAAATGTCTTCCTTAAGTTGTTGCTGGCTATTTGCCTCATCCATAATAAACTTTTCTAGTCCCACCAGTTTCTCTTAACCTAAATTTGCTTTATCTGAGACTTTAGCTGAAATTCTATGCCACCTTAAATCTAATTTATACTAAATATTCTTGGTACATTCTGAATTTGACCATGAACTATTGGCTTTATTTCAAAACATCCATTTATTGATAAAATAATTCAGTAGCTTCCCAAATCTGAAATTTATATGTCATTTGTTTAACTAGACTCTCACTGACAAGTGTTTCTTGGATGGCAATGGAATCAGAGACTTGTATCTTTATATGTTCTCAAATGAATGATATGTAAACTCAAAAGTGAATATTTCTTGCCGGGCGTGGTGGTGCACACCTTTAATCCCAGTAGTCGGGAGGCAAAGGGAGGAAGATTGCTGTGAGTTTGAGGCCACCCTCAAACTACATAGTGAATTCCAGGTCAGCTTGGGCCCGAGTGAGACCCTAACTCAGGGGGAAAAAAAAGTGAACATTTCTCGTGTTGGCTTTTAAAGAAGCTGATGAAAATAATGATGATTCCTTGCCCCAGAAATAATACACACACACACTCCCAAATCTTCAGTGAGACTTTCATGGTACTCTGAACCACTGACATCTCTAATCTCAAGTTAAAATCTCCTACATCAATAAACTAAAACAAAACAATTTGTTCTCAGTCTTCTTGTGCTGATGTGAAACCAGGATTTACAGGGTTTTTTTTTTTTTTTTCTGAAGGCATGTCCTACAAATAACAATTGCTTGAGACTTCCTCTGTCACCTATCACCATGGTCATAGTGATGATGTTGGGATCCTACAGTCCAGATCTGAACACTGTCCTCAAGAGCTCATCTGGCTACTGAAGGAATATTTAACCAACAGTTTAATGTACATACCAAATGACAACTATTACACATTGGATGTGCCAGGTCTCAATCAATGCATTTAGAATCAAAGATGAATGAACTAGCTCCTCAATAAGCCATGTGGTCTGCATCTTCTTCCTCTTCCATTCTATCTAGTCTTACTTCCAACTTCTGCAACTTTCAAAACAAAATATTTGTAAGATTTATGTGAAATAAAACAAAGGAAATAACTCAATTCTAAAAAGAGATTCTCTCATATGAATAAAGAAATATTTCTTACTTATTTCCTGATAGTCTGTCCCCCAGCAAGATGCCATGAAAGAAGTAGAAAAAAAAAAAAAAACTGATTAAGTGGGCTTGTGGAGTCCAAAGTATGTGGACCTTGAAAAAGAGGAGAGCTCCTGTGAGGCCAGAGGCTTTGAAGAGCAAGACACAATTCATCTAATTTGTCACACTTAGATGTGCATGTAATGGCACAGAGCCACACGTGCCTTGATCACAGCAGCCATGGTTGTCATACAGTTTATGGGACCCTTACTGTAAGGACAGTGGGTGCTAGGTAAGTGCTGTACATGAGTCATGTAAGGTACTGTTTGCAGTAACATGGATATATAAATGATTTTTAAATTATTCTGTATTTACAGAAAAAGAAACTGGTTTGGAGACTATAAATTGGTTTACCAAGGTAGTAGAGAGAGAGGCATAAAAATAGGGACTTAAACCCAGCATAGTTTGGCCCAAACTCAGTGCTCTCAGCCACACTACAACAGTATTTTCTGCCTTTGGCATAGTACAGGGAATCCAAAAACAAACAAACAAAAAAAGATACCCAAATAACTTTGGGTTTTGTGTGTTATGCATGTGTGGTATGTATATGCATGTGGGCATACATGTGCATACTAGTTTGCATACACATGCATGGACATGTGTGGGGGTTGTGTAGGTCAGAGGTCAACATCAGGTATATAAGTTGATCACTCTCTGCCTTATTTTTAGAACAAGTTTTTGATGAGTCTCTAGCCAATTTGGCTAGCCTATCTGACCAGCAAGCTTTAGGGCTGGGATTCCAGGAGTGTGTGACTGTGCCTTTTGGTGTGTATATGTGGAATAGGAATATACAGACCACAACACATATGTGGAGGCCAGAGGACAACCTCTAGCATCAATCACCTTCCGCTTCATTTGAAGCAGAGTACCTTGTTGTTTGTTATTGCATAAGCCAAGAAAGCTGGTGGGCAAGCTTTTAGGTATTCTATCTCTGCCTCCCATCAGAGGCACACTGGGATTCTAGATATGCGGTACTCATGTGGCCTTACATAGATTCTAGAGATTAAAACTCTGGTTGTAACACTTGCATGGCAAATGCTTTATTCACTGATATTTAAACACAGAACTTCATTTTTGCATAGCAAATACTTTACTGACTGAGCCATCTCACCAAAGTAATTTTTTTAAATTAGGAATTGATCATGGAGAAAGAAAGTCTAAACCTATGAGTTACCCATACATGTACATGAATATACATATATGTGTACATTCAATGTGTGTAAGTAGGCGAGATAGAGGGGAAAATTATGGTGATCTGAACACTACTGTCACTAAGGCTGGTATCACAGGAAGTTAGGTAGAAACTGAGATGTGCAAAAAAGAAAAAAAAAGGGCACAGGCAGGGGCAGGCTACCTTCCTGCAAGTAGTGGCCAGAGGGCTTCTCAGGCCTCCCAGAATAATGGAGGTACTTGCCATAGTTGTTGGTTGAGCAGAAGTAGATAAGACTCTGTTGCTAAGACATCATATACTTTGGTCCCAAGGACATAGAGAAAATAAGCCGGCAGCAGAATGCAAGCATCCTCCATGCTATGTATCTCTCATAATGCCACAACATGCTATGCAGGCTGCAGGGAAGACTGCCATCAAAAGCCTTACTCAGCTGGTAAATCTGTTCCTTCCTTAATGCACTTTTGCCAGGGCATTTGGTCACATCAACATGAAGAATAACCAGCACTCCACAAAAAGAGAACAGGGACTAGTTGGTAAGAGGAATAGGATTAGTGGGAGGGCAACAAAAAAGGGTAATGGGGATGAATATGATACAACTACATTATATATGTATGAAAATGCCATAAAACCCCATTATATGTAATAGCATTGATAATAAAAATTAATTAACATGTTCACAAGGATACTACATATACATTAATGCATGTACATATACACATCTCATTTTTATATCAAATGTAACTTAACTCCCTTACCCTCCCCCACACACAAAAAAGGCAAATGCTGGTATAGCCTAATATCTATACAAAAGTTTGAGACTTCCTAAGATTTTGTTAACCATAAAACCAAGCCCATTATTTCCATGCCAACAAACCTAGCAGAGGTACTGTGACTATTTACATTTTAAAGAATCCTACCTCAAGAACAAAAGTACAGTGCAGCTTCCCTTCCCTCAGGAATGAGATCCCAGCCTTCCTACATTATTTCCATAAAGAAGATCAGTAAATATCATTTAAGAGCAGATAATAGTGTCTTATACTGGGCAGTGCTCCAGAAACCCTGGGATTTTGCAAAACAGTGATCACAACTAGATTTGAAAGAACAAAGGAAACATTTTGCTTAAGAATACAAATTGTTGTCTGGGTTAGAAAAAAAAAAAAAAAAAACTTCTTGATTCTGATGTACCGAGTCTGGCTGAAAACTGTCTGCAGCTTAGTCTACCCCTTCCTGCTCCAACTCCCATCTCAGGGCCCCTCTGAGCCCTTGGGAAGGGGCTTGATTCCACACACGCTATTGCAACTCTATAACATATTCCTTATTTCCATAGTCTAAAACTTAGGTCATAAATTACCGATTATGCCTCTTAAGTTCTCTCCCTGTCTTGGTACCACTGAGCATATCACGTTGCTGTGGAAAGCATGGAACTGCAGAGAAGTTGGAGGAAAAATGCATTCTAATGCCAGAGTCAAAGCAAGCTACTAATCCCTCATACACCCTCTGTCAGTGACAATGGTAATGAAAAGTATTTCTTAGGAAAAAGCAAGTCACAAAAATTCAGATCAAACAATAGTGTTAAATCCTCTCTGTGGAAACCAAGGACCCCATCATGCTTTGAGCTCCTTATTTCTGAGAGTTAACAGAAGGTTTCAATCAAAAGCATTGGTTTTCTTTCCATTTCCTAGAATAGAATACAATCAGCAACAATTAATATTCTTTGTCAGTGCCTTTCTCATCCCAGGGGTAAAGCTATAAGCTTCCCAACTCCCAGAAGCACTATCAAAGCTATGTTGACCAAGCTGGAAATGAACACTTTCTTTGGATGTAATATGTAAGTTATTACAGGTGAAATTATGACTGAAATGCTTATTAGTGCCTACACAAAGAATAACAACTCATACCAATTGCATAGTTTTTAACCTTTAGTAATTATGTCACTTATAATCAATTGCCTTTGTCATTACTCATATTATATTCTCAACCTAGTTTCTATTACATAATTATTTATCTTCAATAAATGTGTTTTAATAAGCAGTTGTATTTATACTCTGTAAAATAACAGTCTCAATTAACCTATGCTGAATACTCATTTGGGAACTTAAATTCAAAATCCTGCCAAACATTCTGCAAGCATGATTCATATTGAGTTGAATAACAAAAGGTGTGCAATGTGTTTTTAAAAATACATATTGCTGAGATTCTATTTTACTAGAAGACTATAAAGTAGCTATTTTTTCTTAATTTTTAAAGCTTATGATATTTTTATCAGTGAAGGAAAGTTCCTTTCGTAATTCTTTATGACAATATCCCTAAGGTTCTCCATATGCTGCCTAGCAGGATTTATCCCTAAAACAAGACCTTTTTTACTTATTATATTATTTTTTAATACCAAACTGGATAAAACTACTGTATAATAACTTAAAAAGAGAATAGGATTTAGAAAGAAAGTTTTAGATGGCATCATTTTACTGGAGCTAGAGATAAAATATTACATTTCATTGAACTGGGAAACATTAACCAAAGGCAAGAGTACAGGGTTCATTTTTCATTTCTCAAAACTATTAGACTAAGTTGTCTGATTGGCAAGATAGATTATTCAAAGTGTAGTTTGTCTGGTAACTAGATTGTCTTAGACAATCCTCGGAAATTAAAAACTAACTCAGAGAGTAAAATATAATTCTGATTGAAAAAAGTAAAGAAACAACAGAGTATCTAATTTTCATTTTTCATCAGATAATCAAACTCCCCTTTTCATTGCACTCTGCAAAGCCTCAGAACATTATGAGATGAGGACTGTTCTAGAATTACTGACTCCCCCCAAAATAGAAATAATCAGAGATAGTCTCAAGGGGAGTATATTTATTTGATATGTATCATACATGCATGGGTTTAGATCAATTGCATGCAACTGATTGCAAAATTGGCCTGTGGAAGACCTTGACAGAGTAAGTTCAGAGGGCTAGGAAGCATGACCCAACCAGGTTGAGCTGTATGCAGGTATGAAACATGCTGAGTCCACTGAGGCCTGTGTAGAGCAGTTCTTAAGCAGATCCTCATGTTTTAACGCAGCATTTCTGAAACCCCTAGTGCTTGGGACTATTGATTTTCAATACACATTTTTAACATCTCTGGTACCATCAAATAATTTACAGTGATTTTTTTGTGAGGTCACACCAAGGTCAGCATAGAAACAGGACCACCTACACAGCCAAACTGGCATGACTTTTTCAGTCTTCTTTGTCAAAAGGACAAAGGAACTGTTCTAATGAAGTGTTTTTCAGTTGTCTTTTGTTTTACATTTACACAGGAAAAAGGAAAATGTTTCTTCAGCTCAGGGCATCTGAATCATATTTCCAAGGGGACAGGCATTTTCAGGACAGTAAGTACTAAATTATAAATAACTTTCAATAAATTAAACTGTAGTGGGGCTTCTTTCTTTTTTCTTTTTTTTCCTTCTTCCTTGGAAACATTAAGCCTTCCGAAAACTTAATTGTTCTTCAAGATAAAACGACAGTTGCTTCTGAAGTATATAAGGCAATTGGGCATCTGTCAGTTACAGAGCAGTGACGAGATAATGTGGCCCAATACTTCAGCAAGAACTCCACCAAGACAATGAATGCAAATTTACTCTAACTTTCTGCCACATGTCAACCAATTCAACTTAGAAAACTGGACAAGCTTTTACGAGTATTTGAAGGCATACCAGTCTTTATAATCCCATGTCATCTTATCACAGGTACAGATAGAAGGACAAAGGAGGCAGTGATACTGAATATCAAAGACTAGAAAATAAACTTCTACCTCTAGAATTTAGATATTACTGGGAAAATGTTTGGGCTTTGAATTCTTTTTCCTAGTCATCCTCCTCTGTGGATATAGCTCAGCATTTCCAATAGAATCAACAGTCAGCATTGGCTAGTTTAGAGCAAATAAATGGAGTTTGATTCACTTACAAGAAGCAGACCTCTGGGCTGGAGAGATGGCTTAGTGGTTAAGCACTTGCTTGTGAAGCCTAAGGACCCCACTTCAAGGCTCGATTCCCTAGGACCCATGTTAGCTAGATGCACAAGGGGACGCACGCATCTGGAGTTTGTTTGCAGTGGCTGGAAGCCCTGGTGCGCCCATTCTCTCTCTCTCCCTCCCTCTCTCTCTGTGTCACTCTCAAATAAATAAAATTTTAAAAAAATTTTAAAAAGGAGTAGACCTCTGATATGCCCATCCTTTGAAATTCTGGTAACAAGTAATCTTAATGTCCATTTTCTCAAAGTTGGGGATTTATAGTATAATCTTTCCCAGGGGAGGAATATTTGAATAAAAATTAAAGAGAACAAAAGAAGGCAAGAATTAACACAGAATTAAATCATTTATCTAGAGAATTTAGGAGCCAAAAGGGAACATACTATTGGACTGGGAACTTTCTCTCATTCTTTAGATCCTTTCATAGCATACCATACAAATACTGGCCATTAATGTAAATTTCAAGAAATAGAGAATAGAAGAAAATTCATTCTTCTCTTTTAAAATCCAACAAAATATTACTTCTGTGTTATTAATTCAGGATATTTTTCCAATGAGTTTTTTCTCAAGTTTGCCCTCATTTTCCTTCCATTCTTATAACTCAATCTAATAAGAGGAAAAAAAAAGAATACTTTGTTCTTAAGTTTAAAAATGCTTTCAGACACAAGTTCACTTGCCTACATGGAAAGAAGAGCTCTAATTATGATGTCACAAAATATAAAACCAAAAGGGGTGGACAAATGTAGGTCCTAGCTATTTAAAAACATATGTACTTAGAAGCAGAAAGAATACAGAAAAGCTAGGCTTACTGTCATTTTAGTGTAAATTCAATGATTATATCTTGGGTGATGGCTGGGCATTCCTGGGCAGAGCAACTGAAATAAGAGAGTTGGCTTTATTCATCCTCTAATCCCACAGCAGTATCAAAGTTACAAGAGCTTTAATTGCTAATGAATGAATGGGAAGTCACCTAGAAGACGAGGGAGGGAAGGAGAAATAGACTGGGTCAGGCAAAGGAGTAAGATGAAGTTACTATTGCTCCCATCAAGAAGAGGAAACTATGGTTCAGCAAATCTCTCTGGCCTGTGGTTTGAAGGTTTTTGGGTAGATGCCCAGTAAGGGAATAACTGGGTCTATTGGTAACTCTATAGTCAGCTTTGTCAGGAATCTCCAACGATTTTGCTTTCCAAAGTGGTACCATCCTACATTCCACCAACAGTGGATGAGTGTTCCTACTTCTCCACATCCTCACCAGCATTTATTTTCATTTGATTTTTTAATGTTTGCTATCCTTATTGGGGTAAGGTGGAATCCCATAGTTGTTTTAATTTGCATTTCTCTGATAATTAGGGATAATGAACATTTTCTTAAGTGTGTGTTTGCCATTTGTATTTCTTCCTCTGTGAAATGCCTGTTCAGTTTTTTGCCAATTTTGTGAGTGGGTGTTTGACTTCTTACTGTTTAGATTTTTGAGTTCTTTGTAGATTCTAGAGATTAGGCCTCTATCAGTTGGATAACCCACAAATATTTTCTCCCATTCTGTGGGTAATCTATTGGCTTTGCTTATTGTATGCTTGTCTGTAAAGAAACTCTTCAGCTTCTTGTGATCCCATTGGTTGAGTGACTGTTTAAGATCGTGAACTACTGGGGTTTTGTTCAGGAAGTCTTTCTCCATTCCTATATCATGGAAAGTACTTCCTAAATTTTCTTCCAGTAGTAGAGTTTCTGGTATTATATTGAGGTCTTTTGATCCATTTGGATTTGAGTGTAGTGCATGGTGAAATGTGTGGATCAAGTTTCAATTTCCTGCATAAGTTTATCCAGTTTGTCCAGCACCATTTGTTGTAGATGCTGTCTTTTTTCCAGCCTATATTGTTCAGGCCGTTGTCGAATATCAAGTAGCTAGAGTTGCTTGACCCAAAGTCCAGGTCCTCAAGTCTTTTCCATTGGTCTATACTCCTGTTTTTATACCATGCTGTTTTTATTACTATGGCTTTGCCAAACCACAGGCCAGAGAGATTTGCTCAACCATGTTTATAGTGGCTCAATTCATAATAGCTAAGAGCTAGAATCAACTAAGATGTCCATCACTAGAAGAATGGATAACTAAGATGTGGTATATTTACACAATGAAATTCTACACAGCAGTAAGAAAAAATGACACAATGAAATTTGAGGAAAAATGGTTGAACCTGGAACAGATCATTCTCAGTGAACTTACCCAATCACAGAAGAAAAAAAAAAAAAATCACCACATAGTCTCACTCATATAGCACCTAACCTGAATCTACCCAAGATACCTTACATACCCAGCAAGCATCTTGTGGACTAGACACTAGGATGGATGGGGTGGGGGGAGAGCATCAAAGGGGTGGGAAACACAAATCTAGACCCAAACGGCAATAGTTCCATAAAATTCTACTTCCTAAAAGGCAGACCAAATGGCTGAACCTTCACCAGGCCCTTACAGGGAACACCTGAAACACAAGACACTGGAGAAGGTAGGATCAATGCTAACCTTAATCTTCTACATCTTCCCTACCTCCCCCCCCCTCACTCTCTCTCTTTCTCTCACTTCTCTCTAACTATTGTATATTAGTTATCTTTTATTCTCATTTTCTTAGTGGGCACTGACCTCTAACTCCCAGTACCAGCATGGGGCTATCAACCAAAATGAGATTTTGATCAGAGAGAACTACAAGGTTTCCTAAAAGACAGACATATTTCTGTCAGGGTACTTGATGACCCACCAAAGGTTAGTGGTAAGACCCTACTGCTGAAGACACCATATGCAGCTGACACATAAAATAGAATGGCATGGCTGGAAGCCAGGAGATAGTCAGTCCCCAGACAGTGTGTCTAGTGCCAGAAGGTGCTACTTGGTCAACTGGGGGAAACGACCAATATCTGTCCAAGCAACTCATGGTCCAACCTATGTAGCAGCAAATAACCTGTTGTGATGCCCACACAAGTGCAATAGTGGCACACAGCCATGGTGGGGATCCAACTGTTCTTGATTTGGCTAACTGGTCCCCTCAGTGGTACCGGACCCATAGGTGGATCTGGGAAACAAGTCAGAACCATATCCAAACATAAGCCCACTCTCCTATATCAAGCTACCATCAATCATGGGCTACAAGAGGGCCTACACCTATTAAGTTCTCTATAAAAAAAAGTAAGGGTTATCTCATTTGTCCAGGTGCTAACTTACTCTCCACTGGAGAATCTGCTTCTCTTTTTCAGATAGATGTAGATCCTAAGGAGAGAGCTACCCCATCATACCTCAAAAGGGCCCTGGCTGAAACTAAGAAAAATTGGCAAAACTAGCAAGGGTGCTGTTTTCCTGATCAACCGGATACCAGCACAAGGGGAAGGAGACCAACACAGAGAAAAATCAACTCCTACCGAATCAGAGAGCCAGAGCCTCAGAAGCTCCCAACACCTCATCACTGAAGCAGACCAAAAATGAACCCAACATAGCTCAGGGAAATTTTGCTGAAGAGGGGGCAGAAAGAATGTCAGAGCCACATGTTGTGTCATGATATACAGAGACATTTATCCTACCCATAACTGTGGGCTAACTCCACAATGCACGACCCATATACCTCAACAAGGAAGGGCCAATGGGGATGGGGTAGGTCACAGATGAGCCTAATAATGGTACCAAATTGACTGTATTTGTTGAATACAAAACTAATTAATTAAAAAACGAAGAGGACAACCTGCCCTGGGAATACAAACAAGTTGGTGTTTTTTTGTTTGTTTTGTTTTTTGTTTTTCGAGGTAGGGTCTCACTCTGGTCCAGCCTGACCTGGAATTAACTCTGTCATCTCAGGATGGCCTTGAACTCATGGAAATCCTCCTACCTCTGCCTCCCGAGTGCTGGAGTGCTGGGATTAAAGTTGTGCGCCACCATGCCCAGCTCAAACAAACAAGTTTTCTTAACACCTGGCCAGAAGCAGCTTTTACAGACAGATCAGCACTGCTTTCCTTGTCTTCCCTCTCCTATTCTCCCCTTCTTTCCCAGCTAGGGAAGTCTGTGTAAGTATATTACTGCACAGACCACTGGGCAAATGGCCAACTGTCCTCTAGGGAAAGTCAAACCTGATTCTCATTTTAAATGGATACTGGTTTTATGGCCTTGGGTTACTTGTAATTAGAGAATATATACTGAACTTGAACTCTTCCAGACATGTCCAAATTTTATACAGTATAGAATGTGGATCTATCCAATCTGAAGCGTTCCAGTCAACATAATTATATGGGTCCTATCTTCAAAATTATAAGATTACACAGTCTGCAGTGTACCTGGGGACCTCACCAGCAAAGTCTTCCTTGATTTCCCAAAACTCGATTATGACCTCTCTCTTCTCAAGGTCAATAGCTCACCTTTGACTTTCCTACATACAGCCTTGCTGCCTTCAAAGAGTGAAACACCTTGAGGGCAAAAGTCCCCAAGCTGCTTTCCATGGCTTATTCTTGGCCTACAAAAGACCTCCACTTTGTTAATATATGAAGAAGTGAATTTTTCTGATAAGTTTGATTATACTATTGATCAAAACAGTGCTCCCTCCACCACCACCACACACACATAGCTTATTTCTTAAGATAATTACCATTCTTTGGCTGCTCATTTTATGACCTGAAAAATTTTAAGTGCTTTATTTGCATTTCTTCATTTCCAAGCTCCCTGGATCTGTCAGGCAGTATTATGCTGCTAGAGCTAAAGAAACTAAAGATTACCCAACAAAGTCACTTTCCCATCTCACTGTGCTAAAGCACTGGCAAAACCAGGTTTGAAGACAGGCCATTTGATTCCACACCCAGTAGTCAGAGCCATTGTATAATCCTACCTCCTGGTCAGCAGGGCCTTATTCCAAGAATCACTTCTTAGAAAGAAGCTGGGCCCAGCTTCTGTACTAGCTAGCCAGCTGCTCTGGGCTAAGGCAGAGTCTTCCAGTCTGTAAGTGCTCCTGGTAGCAGAAGCTCCAGACCCACTGAAGAGAATCAGGCATAACCCCTATGCAGCCTGCAGGTCCTAAAACATGAAAGGCTCCCACAACTCTAAAGACTATTGTACTGAAAACTCCTTATCTAGGAAGCTGAGTGCAATTTTTGAATAAAAAAATGACTGCCCAGGCTAGATAAATGGCTCAGCAGTTAGGCACTTGCCTGCAAAGTCTAATGAGCTGGGTTCAATTCCCCAGTACCCAGGTAAACACAGATGTATAAAGTGGTAGCACATGCATCTGGAGTTTGTTTGCAGTGTCTGGAGACCCTGAGGTGCCTATTTTCTCCCTCCCTGCCTCTCCTTTCAAATAAAAAAAAAAAAAAAAGATTTCTAACCTTCTCCAATAAGGATAGGTTTTTTTGTAACTCAATTTAACCAAATTTATTATTCTGGAGGTATCTATTTTTTTCATACATATTCTTTCTAAATATTTCCCTATAAATAATATTCAAGAAAAGAGATATGATTAAATAATCAAGGCCTTGCACTATTGCATAAAAAGAAGTTCTGCTTAAGTGAGGCAGCCTACATTAGGCTCATGTTAGCAATGAAACACAGCAGGTATGAGTTATTACCCAATCCTTCATGCCGTAACGTGTCTTCTTACTTAATTGGAGCAGTAAGTCCTAAGATTCACTGTTTTTTCCCCTCCTGATTGACGTCACCCATCATTCTTGAAGCAACACATTTGGGAATAAATCCTCACAACAATGGAGTATTCATTCATTTGCACCAACTTATCACCACATGTCACTTAGAAGGGGTGCAGCTCTGGGAATCACTCTTCTCCTGAACATACCTCAAAAGGCACCGTGACATTCTTTCCCTTTATTCAAAGTATTAGATGAATAAAATATCTGTCCTGCAGGGATGCTGTTCAAATTTTGAGACAGCTCAGACTTTTTTGGCACAGAAAGATATGAGGTTTCCTATATCCTTCTTCTCTCCTTTCTGCCTTTGCTCTCTTTCCCAGGAAACACCTAGACTCTCTGTTTTATTGTACCTCCCAAGCCTAAAAAGAGAGGCTCCAGTTCCAGGAAAAAAATGAGATTCTTACTTTTATAGATTGCCAAAAGGAGGAGAAGGTTCTGCATCACAAGAAGACAGGTTTAGTTACTACTGTGTTAGGAGTCAGGCCACCATTATAAGAGAGTAAACCTACATTTCAGGTGACCGTGGAGGGCCCTGGCAACAGGATTAAATAAAATGGTCCTTTCCATTTATTGGTATTTGTAATAGTGTGCCAAATGACAACACAAGAAATATGACAGAGGAGAGAATGACAAAACAAGACTTGCAATTTGAATATTAGCTGTTTTGTATTTTTTGTCTTGTTTCAAAAAGTTCGTATTATTTTTAATTTATATTCTCTACATAGAAAAGTTTTTTCTAAGGTTCAGCTTAAAGTCATATGTTTATTTGTCAAGAGGAGTAAGAAACTTCATGTTGACCATTTAGTGTTATGAAACTTGGACTTTATCAAGACGTTCATGCAGTCATGGTTGGTTTCTGCAGTCCAGGCCTTTCTTGGTGATGAGGAGGGTTGGAAAATGATAGCCATCCTCCTACCTCTGCCTCCCAAGTGCTGGAATTAAAGGCATGAAACACCACACCTGGAAGTCCGTGCCTTTCAGTAGCAATGTTTTCCAATCGGGATCAAAAACTTCATATTTATGCACAACTTATATTAAAATATATGAAGAAACACATCATATATTGAAGAAAAATATGAACACTTTGGGCTCTGTAACATGGGATACACAAGTTATTGCCATAGACAAGTTATTACCAAGTGTCAATACCCACATTATAAGCTGAGAAATATAATTATCATTTAACGTTTGTGAGGATCCAAAGGCATAGTCTATGGAAACAATTTATGGACTGGAAAGCCCTCATGACTATTGGTACTCACTACTGTTCTAATTCAGCTTTTCATAAATCATATGGAAGAAACTACTAAAACCTACAAAAACAGTATATATGATAAATCTAACTTTGTAAAATAGAGGTAAATTTGGTTTCAGATTGGAACATGATCAAAAAAATTGTTGGGTCATTAGTCTGGCCACTCAGAGTCTAACAAACATTAATATACACACACATAAATATTATTGAACATAGCACAGGCTCTATATTACATCTTAAATATTTATAATTTCTTTTATATGGATATAAAAGAGTGTGGTGGAGTCTTTAAAATCTTATATATGGAATCATATCATTTGCAAATAAAGAGAGTTTGACTTCTTCCTTTCTAATTTATATTCCTTTTATTTCTTTCTCTTGTCTTATTGCTCTAGCTAAAACTTCAAGCACTTTATTGAATAGCCGTGTCAAGAGATGACATACTTGTCAAAAATTTTAGTAGGAAAGCTTTCAATTTTTCTCCAATTAGTATGCTTAGTTAAAGGTTTGATATATATAGCTTTATGATATGAAAATGGGTTTTTTAAATTCCCATTCTCTCCATTGTTTTCATCATAAAGAAATGTTGGATTTCATCAAAGGCCTTTCGCATCAACTGAGATAAGCATGTGATTTCTCTCCTTAAGTCTGTGTATGTGATATATTACATTTATGGATTTCTGTATGTTGAACTATCCTTGCCTCTCTTGAAAAAGCCTACTTTATCAAGGTGGATATTCTTTAATTGGGTTAACAAGTATTCTACTGAGAATTTCTGTGGCTATGTTCATCAGGATATAGGTCTATAGTTTTCTTTTTTGCTGTGTCTCTATCTGACTTTTTTTTTTATTAGTGAAAGGCTAACTTCATTGAAGGAGTTAGAAAGCATTTCCTCCTTTTCTACTTCATAGACGAATTTGAGGAGCTGTTGTTTTAGGTCTTCCATAAATGTCTGGAAGAATTGTGTGATGAACCAATCTGGACCTGAACTTTTTTTAAATATGTAGATTTTATTAGTGCCTACTTCAATTTCATTGTCCATTATAGTTCTATCTAGCTTACTTATCTCATCTTGGTTTAACTTTGGAAGATCACATGAATGAAGGAATTTATTCATCCATTTTAGATTCTCCCAATTTGGCAGAATATAGGTTTTGAAGGATGACCTTATGATCCTCCAAATTTTATTGGTATCTGTTGTAATGTCTCCTTTTTCATCTCTAATCATACTGATTGGTTAATTTTCTTCTTTCTTTTGACTAATTTGGCTAAGAGTTTATCAATTGTGTTTATCTTTTCAAAGAACCAACTTATGATTTCAATTTTTTTTAATAGTTTTTAGTTTATATTTCATTGATTTCTGTCCTGATCTTATTTCTTTCCTCCTAATTCTTTGAGTTTTATTTATTCTTGGTTTTCATTAAGCTTTTTATTTGATTTTTCTCTTTTTTGTACTATAGATAGTTATAGCTATAGATTTCCCTCTTAGGACTGCCTTCATTGTATCCCATTATGTTTTGGTATGTTGTATTTTCACTTCCATTCAGGTCTGTGTATTTTTTATTTCCTTCTTGATTCTTCAATGTCCTATTCATTAATAGTGTGTTCTTCAATTTTACGAAGTTGATGTATTTTCTGTATTTCTTCTTGTTGCCAGTTTCTAGCTTTGTTTCATTGTATTCAGAGAAATGCAAGAATTTTTTAAAAATGTTTTATGTTGTTGAGACTTGCTTTGTATCTTAATATGTGATCATTTTAAAGAATGTTCCATGAGCTGCTAAGACAAATGTGGAAGGTAAAAGTAAAGGGGAAAAGGCTTCAAACTAGAACCATAACTAGTTATTAAAGAAGGGATTATGGGGAAGAGGGAACAAAAGAAGATAAGGGGAGGGATTATGAATGATAATACACTGTATACATGTATGAAAATTGTCAATAGCCCTATTTTACAAGGTAGGAAACCAAAGCCTATTAAAGACTAGAGTTTTATTGTTTGTTTGTCTGCTTGTTCATTTGTTTTCATGGTGGCACCTCTAAAAAGAAGCTGAGCAATTCATTGGTCCTCTGATAAATGAGTGTCTGAATTAAGCTCACCATTTTTCTTGAGAATGTTAACATTTAACTTCCTAGATATTCCTCAATTCAGCAAACTGAATTACTGATATTCTCAATCAATATGAAAGCACAAAGTCAAACAAATACCAGTACTAATTTCTAGGCACCTATACTATATCCTCTTTTAAATAATATATTTAATCAGTGATACTATTTATGATGATTTATATGATAAGATTTATTTTCGTATCTGTCATAGTTGTTTTTGGCACTGTCCCTAGGACTGGATTTCTGTGGAACCAAAGAAGTTACCACATTTATTTAATGATAGGTAACAATCAAATGCAGCTTGCATGAGTCCGGCAGTTCAAACTAGAGAGTGAGCAGTGGTTTTCAGATTCCTGAAGGATTGTTTATTGAAATTACATCCTGGTGACACACTTTATGTAGCTAGTGTTGCCAGAGAATCAACAAGTAAATCAAACCCATAGGCTTAATGTTTAATTTTTGGTAAGGGGTCCAACTTAGGCAAACTAGTAAATTTATTTTTAAAATAGTGGCAAATAAGCAACATAAACCAAAATGACTTTCAGATCTCAAAAAAAGTTACCTCTAAAAGTTGTTTAAATGATATATTTTGAGTGTTGAGATTTTTATTTTATTTTGAATATGAATTCTATTTGCTTAAAAACAGAAGAGTAAATTTGAGTCACTACCCCAGAAAAGAGGAGTGCTTCTTGCACTAAATCATTGTAACAGGATAATTGTCCAGCCCATATCTATCCAGTCTCTGTATTGTATTGATATTTATAGTTCAAACTCATGTGTATTCCATTTAGTGAGAGGTGGTAACATCAATTTCAGGATTAACCCTTTGAGCAAGTGGTTTTCCATGTGTTAATTGTCAAATTAAATACAAGAATCTCAGTTTATATACTTGGTGGGTGCAAAACACAGAGAAATCAAGCTGGAGCTGAGATAGAAGCATCTTTCTTTCTGGCTAGTTCTCATGGTATCTGAAAGTACAATGCAGGCTGCTGGTAGAGAAAAGTCATCACTATGATAAGCCTGTGATGAATTCTGCAGTCTATAATACTTACCTTCCAGGCAAGATGTGCCCTCTGGTGCAATAGTAGCACAAAGGTTACAGAGGTAACCAAAAGCTTTAAGACTGGGTTTGCAGCCCCATTCACAGTAGGGAATGCATGTGTGGTACTAAAAAAAAAAATAAAATAAAATAACAGGTCAAAAGCCCATTGCTATGGAGAATGTAGCCCTCAGGGATGAAGCCACTATTGCTGAATTATTGAACAGGTGTGTTGTCAAACTTTCTCTAAATATTTATCTTTATATCCATAGGGTCGTTTTGCTCTCAGTCTCAGCTCCAATCAGAAAAGCATTTATTTGGGGGGAATGGAGGTATAGTAGGAAACAGTCAACACAGAGACACATAACTCGTCAAGTGCTGAAAAGTGACTGTCATGTGCTCATCTCTAAACAAGATATACACATCATCACTTCCATAGCTCAGACAATGCTGAAGGAGGAAAACAGAAAAAATTTGAGAGCTGGAGGATGGAGGGGAGCATTGTGCAACTCTGTTATTCAGACCCAACAAGGCCATTGCACCCATGAACTCATACCAGATGTGGTTACCTGCATCAAACTGCACATGATGAGGCCAGTCAACCTTCTGTAATTGATAGGGAGTCCTGGAAAGCTACTCCCCTCCATAACGAGTGAATGACAGTTAAATTGGCAGGGAAAGAGAGTTGTTCTCCATGGCAGAGCTGCTAGTAAGCAACACAGAAAAATAAAGGGGATAAAGGAAGACAATGTGAGCTACAAATGACTTAATGTTTTATGTATATACATATATATGTGTACATACATATATAATATATATGTATACATGTAATATATATATGTACAAATGATTTAATGTAATATATATGTACATGCATATATAATATAACATATATGTAAACATATGTTTGAAAATATCAAAAGCAAATTTAAATAGTCAAAACAGAGAATTTCTGGTCATATTTAGTAGTGTTGACAGGAGTCAAAAGTAGAACACTTACACAAGTATATATTTAGGAACCAAAATGATCAGTCACACTGGAAATAATCTGAGACTGCCTCTGCCTCCTGATTTTCTCCAAGTTCTGCTGGTCTAATCTCACAAACACTATTTGAATCTACCTTTACTAGTCCTCCTGACAATACTTAGGTCATCCGTAAGTCACTGAAACAATTTCCAAGTGGTTTACATAACACTAGTTTCTCCAAACTGTAATCAGGTAATTTCCCAACATTTTAACTATTGAAACCATTGGTTAATAAAAAGTTTTATGCAAATGCTCAACATAGAACAAAGGGAAGTAGATGCTTCATTTGAAGTAAATTCACGAGAAACTAGAACAGAGAATAATTAGAAACCCAAAGCTCTGCTTCATTTGTTTGAAAATCTTAACATATGTTAAGAATCACCTGAGGGACATATAATATGTACGCTTCCTTGCTGCCAAAGAAAAGGGCTGGGATTAGATTCAGGAATCTGCATTTTTAATAAACTTCTGCAGGTGATTTTGATACATCTGGTTTTAAATCCATTTTTGAGTAATACAGCCGGTTCTATTCAATTCCCACATCATGACTGCGTCACGTCTCTACTTGCAGAATCCCACTGGCTTTCCAAACACTAACTAGTATGCATGCATAGCGGTAGTTCTCAAAATCTGACACCACCTCCGCTTAAATGTTTTTTGTTTGTTTGTGTTTGTTTGTTTTTTTCTGAACATACCTCCAGCAGCTCAGATTGTAGTCCTTCCTTGAGTGCAATGTGCATTTTCATACTTTGGTTCTGCATTTTTTTTTTTTTTTTACCATATAGAGTTACTTTCTCTCTGAGGAATTCTTATATTTCCTGTAAGGCCCAGAGTAAATACTGCCCTCTCTATAAACCTTTCTCTGATCTCTGCACTTGAAGAAGTAATTAATCACTTCCTCTTCTGTGATATTCAATATGGTAGCTCTTATCTCTTTGTATCTTTAAAGAGCAATTCTGTACATTTTTCTCCTGTACTAGACTATGGGACCCTTGAAGCCCAAGATATCATCTTAATCATTTCCATTTCCATGGCACAGCAAAGTCTTTTCTGCACAGTAGGAGAACAACAAATATTTGTCAAGTTCATCCATCTTGATTTCTATCATATGTTGGCATAGCAGATAAGGCTTCCAGTGAGGTCAAAATTCTTAGTTTTCCTTCTTTGTTTGCCATCTTCTGGCATTATGTGCATAAGAAAACAACTTTATGTCAATGAAATTGGCAATCTAGGTTAAATTTAAAATTATTTGTTGAGAATCACAATAGCATTCCCAAACTAACACAAGATGACATAAGGACATAGCACATTTGTGTATTTGTATATATGCATGTATAGGAAAAGACACATGTAATAAATCAGAATTTTAATACCCCACAAAGAAAATTTCAAGTCATGATATTTTGCCAGTTGGTTACATCAAATATTTTAGAAAGAAATAACATCAATATTATATAAACTCAGAAAATAGAGCTATTTGGAATACTTCCTGACTCATTTTATTACCCATAATATTAAAGCCATACCAAAGCCTAACTAAAATGTTTTAAGAAGACAATGCAAAGGATATCTGAGAGCTGCACAAAATTCAAATTCCCTAAGTAAATATCAAGACATCAAACCCTGTGATACTTAAGTAAGATGATACAATATGTCCAAATACGGTCTATTTTATATAAGGGTAGTTATTATACATGTAATACTCAAAAGCCAAAGGATACAATATGCAATATTAATAGGTTATATGGGTAAAAGTAAAATCTAGCATTTAATATAATTCGACTCCTATTCATGATAAAAATTCTCAGGAAATAGCAAGGCTTAGAACTTTTTTTTTGTTTCTGAATCTTCCAAGTTTAATTCATTTCTTTTCCTTGTCACATTCTGGATATTTCATTGCATTCACTTTTGAAGCATTTTTATGGTTACATATTACTACAAAACAGTTCTAATAATTATAGGTATTACAGAGAACACAACATCCCCTGATGGGCCTGGCATAGACACAGATCTTATAAATTGGTTGCAACTACAAGGAGTGGATGCAAATACAATCAAAAAGGTAAATTTGTGATTCCAAAGCATTACTATGCTACTGTTGAAAAGCTTCTCTCATATATTTAATCTTTTTCAGATTGTTGAAGAGGATTATACACTTTCAGATATTCTTAATAACATCACTAAGGAAGACCTAAGAGGCCATAAACTACGGTAAGAGCTTCCAGTTTTGTGTGAATATGCTCTTAAATGAAGTAGAAAACAAAAGGTTTTCTACCTCTCCTTGAATTCCATTTCCTATGTCTTAGAAAGTACACTACTCATCTCTGTCCAAACTCAGGTTTTCTAGCTTTAAGGTGGGAAGAAGGCATGAGGCACACAAGGTCCTTTAAATAGCAGCCATGCACATAGCATTCTAAATACCCACAAGTAGACCTTAAAGAGAACATACTTTTGCTTTAAGTTAGAGATTACATTTTGACAAGCAGATGGCAAATGAATGATAAATACTAAAGCTTTTGCCACAATAGTGATTCTCTTGTTTTGCAGTGGTGGTGTCCTCTAGAGTAGGCTCTGGCATGCAGTCTCCCAGCACAGAAGACAGGCTCAAGAGTCCTCACAGTGACAGACAATTAGGTGTCATCAGTTACCTAGGCTGAGGAGAGTGAGCCAATATGCTGTTTGTGGTTAAAGCTTCTGTTCATGACCCCCAAAATTCCGAGTTTGCACAGAAACACCCTTGCTCATTTAACTCAAGCATTTAAAGACTCTCCTTACTGACACAGATTAAAAACATCTTGCTGTTTATCAACATGATTAAAGATGTACAGAATTGTGTGTTAGTGACTGTTTTGATATCCCAGCACATTAGAAACGAATGTTTCATTCAAAGTCATTCTACTGTATATCAATCACTGGGTATAAGAGGCTGGGAGTTGTTTTAGTGTACATAGTAATAAATAAATATGATAAAAATGTGCCTTATAATAGAAATATAACTTGTTTGTTGAAATGTATAAATGGAAAAAACTAAATTATGTTGTCTCTGACATGATTGTGAAGTAGTCTTACTTTAAAATGGAACAATTATTTCATCGCATCCTTGTTTGTTTCTCCACAGGCAGGGATGTCCTTTTAAAATAGCTAGAGAAACAACTGTTAGAATATGAGGGAAGGCTTAACTCTCTTAACTAGACATACACAAATCCAATATTCTTTGACATGAAATACATCAATTTTAAAATATACAAACTGCAGGCAATTACTCTCTTTTATTTAATTCACATATTAGTCTTAATGAAACTTTACAAGACTTTCTTGTCTGGATATTACCTATCTTTAAAATTGAAAGCACAAAGAGTTCTTTACAGTTGGCAACAAACATCCATTGAATACAGTCTCCCATTAACTGACTGACTTGAACTTGATCCATTGGTTGGCACCACGCACTTCAAAGGGTGGATCACTGCTATAGATGTGGTATCCTAGTTCCTCCAAAGGCGGCTCCGGATCAGCTGTGGCAAACTGAGCAGCATCCCCAATTTCTTTGCTCACTTCATCATCAATTTCCTTCAATTCTTCGACACTGGCAAGGTTGCTGTTCGCCATTCTATCCTTGAGAAGCATAATCCGGTCACTCTTACTTCTTACCTCCTGGATTTCTTGTCGGGTGCGGTAACTGACTCCAGGGTCACTCATACTGTGTCCATGGTAACAGTAAGTCTGCAGCTCCATCAGGATGGGCCCCTTCCCAGATCTACAATGGGTAGCCGCAAACTTTGTAGCCTCTCAGACACACAAGATATCCATTCCATCTACCCTTATCCCAGGAATAAAATCTCTCTTGTAGTAATCTGTGTTGGCTGCTGCTCTCTCAACTGACGTTCCCATTCCATAGCAGTTATTCTCACAGATGAAAATACAAGGCAATTTCCATAATGCTGCCATATTGTACACTTCAAATATCTGACCTTGTTATCAGCACCATCACCATATAATGTCAAACAGACTTCGTCTTTTCCATTATACTTGCAAGCCAGAGCAATCCCTGCTCCCAGGGGCACCTGAGCTCCAAGGATGCCATTGCCCCGTAGAAGTTCTTGGTGTACATGTGCATTGAGCCTCCTTTCCCTTTAGCACAGCCTCCTCTTCATCCTGTTAGTTCAGCAAGAATTTCTCTGACAGCAAGGCCCCGAGTAAAGGTGAAGCTGTGAGCACGATAGCATGTGATGAGATGGTCTGTGGGGTTTATACCGGCCTCCAAGCCTACACAGCAGGCTTCCTGACCATCATACAGGTGACAGAAACCACGAATAATTTTCTACTTATACAGCTGGTCTGCCTTCAGCTCCATTCGACGCAGTCTGCATCATTCTGTAGTATTTGAGCCCATCCTCCCGGGTGAGCACTGTGGTCACTGGAGGGCCCTCTTCCAGCCGGTGAAGGTCACATTTCTTAATTTCAAATGTAGCATCATTTGCAAAGTTACGGGATGCCACTAGCACTCTGCTTGCCGGCTTCTGAGCAGCACCGGACAACACGCGAGACACCACGGCTAGCATCTTCCTTATGGGACGCGGGAAGCGGCTCGCAAAGACTCAAAAGGACCGGTTCCGGGGCCCCTAAGTCTCCCTCAGGCGCCCTGAGCCGAAGCCACGCCTCAGAACTTCTTATTCAGAAAAGGGTATCTAGCCTGGCGTGGTGGCGCACGCCTTTAATCCCAGCACTTGGGAGGCAGAAGTAGGAGGATTGCCATGAGTTCAAGGCCACCCTGAGACTACAGAGTTAATTCCAGGTCAGCCTGGACCAGAGTAAGACCCTACCTCGAAAAACCAAAAAAAAAAAAAAAAAAAGAAAGAAAGAAAGAAAAAAAAAGGGGGCTGGAGAGATGGCTTAGCAGTTAAGCGCTTGCCTGTGAAGCCTAAGGACCCCGGTTCAAGGCTCGGTTCCCCAGGTCCCACGTTAGCCAGATGCACAAGGGGGCGCACTCGTCTGGAGTTCGTCTGCAGAGGCTGGAAGCCCTGGCGCGCCCATTCTCTCTCTCTCCCTCTATCTGTCTTTCTCTCTGTGCCTGTCGCTCTCAAATAAATAAATAAATAATAAATTTTTTTTTAAAAAAAAGGGGGTATCTAGAAAACCCATAACTAGGATTACTAATCAATATATTTAATAGAGTAGCTTGAGGAAAGGGCTAGAAACTCTACTCTTATGGCTTGCATTCAACATTATAGTGGTTGTACTACCTAGTACAACAAGCTAGGAAAAGAACTGGAAGACATTTGGCATGAAAGAAGTAAACTGTTTCTAGTTCATTATAGGTATTAGGATATACAGTTATAAGTTAAAAGCTAAAACTCCAGTATATTTATACTTAAATATGTTATAATCATTCTTTTCTTAAAATCAAAGAGATCATCAAACATAGTACTATTAAAGACATTATTAAAGACTTTTCAACAAATTCTCTGACCAATGTCTCCATTGAGAAATTATTACTTGTGCACTATGCCTTATACAAGACAGGGGAGAGAGTGAAGATAAGGACCTCTGCTTGAGCCTAGGACTTATGTACAGTGGCAGAACTAACAGAGAGCTGACTATATGGCTTACATTTCCGTGCACTTAAACATTGAAATATATAATAAAATAGATATAATTTATTTTCGTTATTTTTTAATTATTTGAAAGAGGGGAAGCACTAGAGAGAGAGGGACAGAGAATTGGTGTGCCAGGGCCTCTAGCCACTACAAACAACTCCAGATGCATGCCACCTTGTCCTGGGGAATAGAACCTGGGTCCTTGGGCTTTGCAGGTAAGCACCATAACTACAGAGCCATCTCTCTGGCCCAGTAGAATATATTTCTAACTCATAAGAATTTAAATAAGCAGAGCCATGAATGTTGGAAACATTGGGTTGAAAAGGAAAGAACTAAGAAACATATATGAGCAAATAGTAAGAAGAGGAAAAGAATGAATACTTGTTTCTATCATATGCTAGAAACACTTCTATATATCATCTAATTTATGGGTCATAGGCACCCTATAAGGACTGAATACATGTTTTTGGATCATCCCAACCACTATTTTGTAGAAGTAAGGATTCAAAAAGATAAATAAAACTTCACTAAAGCCATATAGCTAATAAATTGTAGATACCATTAGATTTCTACTATAAAACTCTTATCTCAAGAATATATAGGTGGAACCATACCATCTGTTCAATTGAGTTTTTTATACCAAAATGGCAAAATAACAAGAAGGTTGCTGGTAAGGGCAGGTAGATACATTCAAATCTGCAAAGTGTTTAGCAATGCTAAAGCTGGGTGCCAGCTGTTTATGGCCAGCCATTGCTATTCATCCTATGACTTTGTATGTACGAGATTAGAAACAAAATTCCACTCTATACAAGGGACAAGTTTTCTACTGAAACCACTCTTTTGTATTGAATGAGTTTTGAATATTAAAGAAAGCTTAAATGAACAAAAATAAAAGGAAGAAAGGAATAATTAGGAACTGAAAAGAAATATAAACAAACCTAAATAGTGAAAAAATTTGACTTTTTAAAGAGAATATGAGCTGTAGAAGAGAGAAAATGCAAGTTTGAAATGCTGGGCTGATGCCCATTTTTAAGAATCTTGAATGTCAAGTGTATCAATTACTTTTTTGTTGTGAACAAAATACAGGCCAGAAACAACTAAATGAAAGAAAGACTTGATTTTGCTGAAACTTTCAAGGTTACATTTCCTGGTGGGGAAGGCCTGGCAGCAGGAACAGGATCTAGAACTGACCACAATGTGGTCAGGAAGCAGAGGGCAGACAGTGATTAGGACTGGACTACCAAACCTCAAGTCCCACCTGAAGTGATAAAATTCCTCCAGAAAGCTCCACTGCTAAACATTTCACATTTTTAAATAGCTCCACCAGCCAGGGATTAAGTCTCCCAAAACATTTGTCTATGTGGAACATTTTACCACCATACCAAAGAATAACACAATTTCTGTATTGTTAT
Organism: Jaculus jaculus; assembly: GCF_020740685.1. NCBI lineage: Eukaryota > Metazoa > Chordata > Mammalia > Rodentia > Dipodidae > Jaculus > Jaculus jaculus. The sequence continues at coordinate 82,082,632 of NC_059102.1, forward strand.
TATGAGCTCCATCTTAATCTATCATTGAAATATGTATCACGAACTAGTAAAGACTTTGAACAGTAATTTAGGTAAAATACCATACTACGAAATGTGATTAGAACAGAAATAGACACATATCTCTTCCCATATAGAGAACTTACAGTGGCCAAAACCTGGCTATTTCCACTTGTAATAGATAATTCTTAATTCAGTGGTATTTCAGTAAACTAAATATATAGTCTTTCTTTGGAATTGACCATTTTGTGATTTGTGGAGATGTAATCACATCAAATCCGTGTATTGCTAAATAATCAGGATTCTATAAGAAAAAAAAATAGGACTGGGAAGTATTGTCGTGAGGCAGTCTAGAAGCTGAATCACATGACTTCTTACAAACTTGGACAGTTATTTAATTTCTCTGTATAAGATTAAATAATGGCTTCATAGTTTGGCATACTTAAGTAAAGGAAACTTCCACATGGAAAGCTAATGTCAAGGGCCTCAGAATAGGGCCTGACACATAAAAATGTTTTGCTTCACTTTGACCTGTTGTTGAATTTTTTTGTTTTGTTTTGTTTTGTTTTGTTTTGTTTTGTTTTGTTTTGTTTTGTTTTGTTTTGTTTTTCAAAGTAGGGACTCACTCTAGCCCAGGCTGACCTGGAATTCGCTATGTAGTCTCAGGGTAGCCTCGAACTCACAGCGCTCTGCCTCCTGAGTGCTGGGACAAAAGGCATGTGCCTCCATGCCCGGCTGTTATTATATACTTTGATCCACTGTCACATCTGAGAAGCTGCTGGCAAGCAGCTGCCATTTGTAGAGAACAGTTTCATGCTGGTTAAGCGACAGTGTAAGCTACTGACCCTCCCTTATTCTTCCTTTTGGGAAATGTCTCCACACTGTTCATTTACCCCCTTGTAGTCAATCAAGGAGGACTAAATACACTTGAAGACCAATTGGGCAACATCCTTCCTTTTCCAAACTGCACCTTGAAAGGATGCTTTTCATCAGTGCCCAGAAATTCTTTTTTGTTCTGTAAAATGCATTCTTCCTCAATCAGCTTTGAATACCTACAGAAATGTAAGCTTCTCCAGAGGGAAGTTTATGCATGAGTATGCTGTGATGATTTGGCTCAGATTTAAGTCCTGTCTTTGACTCGTGAAGTAGAAAACTCACTTTGTGCTAGTTCTGAAAACAGAGCATTCCAGAGCATGATCTTTCCCACCAAAAGAAGTAGTTAAGTCAAAAAACCCAGAGTTTGTTTGACTCATATTATTATATATAACATTCCTTATGGAACCTTGGGATGTTTTGCCTTTGGTGAAAAAACTTTGTATTTAAGTTGATATATCCCTTCCATGGAACTCCATCCTTTCTCTGTCTCCTTCCCCTTCCAAAGTAATGGTAAAATAAACCAATGTACCAAGAGGCTAGTAAACAGCAACTTAGGTTTCCAGGAGTCCACCAAAAAACAAATACAAGTTTATAAGGAAAAATAAAGAATAGATGAGATAAAACGTAGTGAAATGGCTATGAGAAAACATACTGGGAGAAATTATATAAACCTCAGATGAAAATCCTAGTAAGTCTGGAGATTTTGCATAGAGACCATTAAAACATCAGGTATTTTAGCCCAGCAAAAAACTAGCTCTCTCTCCTAATCACCCTTCTAAACAAAGCTGTGGTCATCCTTTAGGTCCATCTGAAGACAACCTTCAAGCTAGAGCTTCAATGTTGTCTGGCTTTGAAGAGCACTTAAGCTTATAAAAGAAACAAATTGGTACATTGCAATGTCAAGCCAAATAGATGATTTATTGACACTTTTTCTGAACTACTCTCAGCTATTTTTGGTGGCATGAGTCCAAATGGAATAGCACTAAGGTATTTATATAGGCTCCAATTTCTACACGACTCTAATATCTGTCATGAAGTACTTTATGGCACATAACCTTTACCTCTGAATGAATGTCTGGTCATCATTTAGACTGAAAATTGACCAGCATCTAAGTATTGGAAAATGTACACTGGTACCAAGCAATTTACATGCTATAGGCATGTATCTTGAGAAGAATTTTTCACTGTGTGATTTTGAGAAAATGTAGGAGGCTAGATAGCTGCTGTGTATAGGTGAAAAGAAACAAAAATTTCATTGTGTTGGTCAGAGAAAGCAGAGTATGCATACACATACATTCTATCTTTATATGTGTGCATGTACACACACACACACACACACAGAGTCCTATAGAGAGAGAATCATTACAAGACATTTATCATGCAATTATGATGGCTAAGGATATCCAGGCTTAAGTAGATAAAAAGAATTGTATTTTTCTCTGTCTTTTTGTTCTGTTTAGGCCTCCAGTAGATTGGTTTCTGTCTATCCACTTTGGAGAAAAATGATCACCTTTACTGAGTGTCCAGACTTAGTGGTCATCTCTTCCTAAAAAACCTTTAATATACTCAAAAATCACGTTATCAGCTCTCTGTATCCTTAGCCAGTTATGTATATTCTCATTAGCTGACACTTGTAAGTTGTGCACTCAGGGTCTCACCATTCAATCTTCCCATTTGTTTCCATTTACTGTGGTTGCTTACTTCTGGGCAGCTTGTCTGCTCCAAGGTAACACACAAGAAGCAAGCAGCGGGGAGTCTGGATCACCCACTTGTCAGAGCATGTATCCATGTGTGCCCAAGTCAGTCCCTTTTTCTGTTTCATAGAGGTATTATAAAAGCCCAAAGTCCTTTCATTCAATTGCTTAATCAATTAATCAATTTAGGTTGACTAAGTAACTGAGGGTAAGCTCTGGCATTATAGCAGATAGGATGAAAACACAGCCCACGAGAAATACTAGAAGGAGCTCCAGATACTAGACTCTCTTTATTTACTTATTTCTCTTCCTTCTCTGGCTTGGCCTTCCCTCCCATAATTAGTGATACTGGAGGCCAGAAGGAGTCTTTCCTCACCTTCACTTCTCACCTCTTTTCCAACATTCAAACATGCTCACAGCTTGTGTTTCATACCTTTGTTGCTCCAAAGAGGTTGTCTCTATCTTATGATCTCCACTTTTCCTGCAAAGGGCCAGAATGTAACTATTTAAGTGTTCAGTTACAGGTAGAAGCAAGCATATATGCTGTGCAAACAAAGGGGCATAGCTGTGTTTAAAAGCAAAGCTAAGCAAACAACAAAAAAACCCTGAATATAAAAATTCAAGTTTCATGTCATGTTTGACATGTCATGAAGAAAATAATTCTTTTGTCTTTCTTCTATTATTTAACAATACTAAGCTATTATTACATTACAGGTCTTCTAAACTAGTCATCAAACTAGATTAGGCTCATGATGCTCACCCAAGCCTCAAGAATATGTAGGATAGAGAATTGTCCTGAGCCACAAGTTTATAGACAAAGTGAGGCAAGGGAGAGAGAAAGAAAGGGGAGCAGACCGAAAGTTTTAACATCTTGGTTTTTTGTTTAATTTTTTTACTATTTTTATTTATTTGCAAGCACAGAGAGAGAAGAGAGAGAGAAGAATGGGTGTGCTTGGGCCACTAGACACTGCAAATGAACTCCAGATGCATGCACCACTACCTCTGGCTTTACATGGGTACTGGAGAATGGAACTCAGGTCATTAGACTTTGCAGGCAAGAGTCTTAACACTAGGCCATCCCAAAAAAGTTTTAAATCAGGAAAGCTAATTCTTCCCATGGGTACTTTAAGAATTTTCATGCATGTAGAACTGGCATAGTAGAATAGGTAAACTTCCTAGCACTCTGGTGACTTTGTTCTAAATTTATACATGACAGGAGGTTAGCTATTAGCCAAAATTATTTTCATTCATTATTTCTCAAAGAGAATACTTCCCACACTACTTCATGATCAGCTGTGATCATGTGACCACAAATCTTATGTGAGATGAGTCACTTCTATGAAGAGAGTAAGTCTCCTCCATGCTCTTTTCTTCATCCCACCAGCTGAATGTCACTGATGATGGAGTTCTAGTAGATAGTGGAGCCATAAGATTGAAGCAGTCTTGCCTCCTGCAGGACCAAGAGTTGTACACTGACCAGAGATATCCACCACACTTCATAGAAGAGGAAAAAATATACATGCCTGCCATTTGGGTAGCTATAGACACAGATGGTTTTCCATAGTCGTAGAATCATCCTATAGCAAATCAAGAATCATGAAAAGCAGTGTGTCAGCTCTGAATAACTAAAGCTTCTTCTTTATATCATTGTTCCTAAATAACACCAAATAAAAACTATTTGTATATTACTTATATTGTAGCATATTAAGTTATCTAGAATGATTTGCAGTACATGGAGGATTGCATATATTATATGCCAATAGCATGTCATGTTTTATAAGGAACACCCTTCAGCTTTGGATTATAGGAATCACAAGAGTCCTGGACAAAATGCCCTGGGGAGACTAAGGGATGATTATTATGTATTGTATGTAATTATTAAGTATGTACATATGTGTATATATTTATACTCAGCAAAGTATCTTTGTTACAGCAGATGACACTACCCTAGTTAACACAGTTTTCAAGGGTAAGGTCATGTCTTATTAACACTTGTGCTTTTACCATTGTCTTAGTACTTGGTCCCTCATTCTAACAGACTAACAAAATAAAACAAAGCATCATTGCTTTTCTCTCATCTACTAATGAGTGTCTTGTCATTTTCTTTTTTCCTATAATTTAAAAAAATGTTTATTTTTATTTATTTATTTGAGAGCGAGAGACAGAGAGAAACAGGCAGAGAGAGAGAGAGAATGGGCACACCAGGGCCTCCAGCCACTGCAAACGAATTCCAGATGCATGTGCCCCCTTGTGCATCTGGCTACTGTGGGTACTGGAGAATTGAACCAGGGTCCTTAGGCTTTACAAGCAAGCACTTAACCACTAAACCATCTCTCCAGCCCTATCTTCTCTTTTTCTAAGTGGCTACTTTTGCCCTGTGATGCCAGTTAACTGGCCAATTTTGCTGTATTGCATAAACCATTCTAATCTGATGTCACTAATGCTCATAGAACAATATTTTTTCTCCTTTTCCTCTGAAGTTTCACTAAAATCTAGGCTTACTTAACAGGATAAGCCAGTTACATTGTATTAACTAAAATGTTTTATTGTGTGACTACTATTTATTGAATATTAAATATGAATTTCACAGTTCCTATTTAAAAAAAATTTTTTTCATTTATTTTTATTTATTTATTTGAGAGCAACAGACAGAGAGAGAAAGAGGCAGATAGAGAGAGAGAGAATGGGTGTGCCAGGGCCTCCAGCCACTGCAAATGAACTCCAGATGCATGCGCCCCCTTGTGCATCTGGCTAACATGGGTTCTGGGGAATCGAGCCTCGAACTGGGATCCTTAGGCTTCACAGGCAAGCACCTAACCACTAAGCCATCTCTCCAGCCCATCACAGTTCATATTTTTAATAAGGAAATATGTATCTTACTATGAGAAATTATCAGAGGTTTTTGGTATTTTTCTTCTTCTTCTTTTTTTTTTTTTTACTATCAGTGTAAAGTTCCAAGAGCTCTGTTTTGGGACATGCAACATAGATGACAACCTCCCATCTAAGCGGGCAGGATGCAGTCCCCTGAAGGAAAGTTCTGTAATGCTGACGGCTCCAAAGGGCAAAATATCTAATGTCAGATTTCATGGTATTCAAGTCCTTATGCATCTGAAAATTTTAGTCTAAACCAAACTCTTCCATTCTTGATCTTTTTTGTAGATATGTGAAATATTAGATTTTGAAAGGTCTTGGATATTGACATGTCCAATTTTTCACCTTTAGAGAAATGTACATTGCCACATCAGTAATATAATCTCTGACACAGTCAAGAAACTACATTCCTGGTCTTTTCTTCAGCAAGCTAAGTGGTCCCAATTCCTACAGAAATTTTTTGCAAATATATTTTAATCCATTAATCTTTTGCATTTTTCTTCAGTTGTTCACTCTTTCTCAAGTTACAAGGTTCAAAAAGGGACATGAGATTCTAAATAAAGACATAACGACCAAGGCCAACAGGCCTATGTATAGACAGAGTTGAAAGCTGCCAGACTCATTTGATTTGAGATGCAGAATCACTCCCCGTTCTCCTCTTCTGCAGCCCCACTCGCTCAGCCAAAAATAGCTGCCCTATCTTGCCTGCCAGCCTGATTTTCCCATCCTATCACTGCAGGGCCTCTGGGAAAGAACTAAGATAAAATACAACTAGTGCTTCTTAAGAAAGTAGTTTGCTGCATGCTAAGCACATTACTTAAATTTTGCAAGTATCTTAGGAAGCTACTGGTACATATAACATAAAGAGAGCAATTGGTGGTCAGTTAAGAACATGAACTCTATAGTCATACAAGTTTAAATGTCAGCTCCAAGCCAGGCATAGTGGCACATGCCTATAATCCTACTACTTAGGAGGTAGAGGGAGGATCAGGAGTTCAAGGTCATCCTCAGTTACATAAACACATACATAGTTACATACATACTAGACTACATGAGACTGTGTTTCAATTAAAAAAATAAAAAGCATAAAGAGGGGGTTGGTTGGGGAGATGATTTAGTGGCTAAAGCATTTGCTGTGCCAAGTGTGGTCACCTGAGCTTAGATTGTTATACACAAAAATATCAAGCAGGCATGGCAGCCTGAGTACTCAGCAGGCAGAGACGGGGGATCCTCATAGCAAGCTACAGAGCCGGATTAGCCAAATCAGTGAACTTGAGGTTCAAATGAGTAATCCTGATTCAGTAAATAAAATGGCAAGGGATCAAGGAAAATAACACACACATACAGAAAGATACACATATGTGGAAAAATAAGTAGTTATAAATAATTTAATTCTAGCTCCAATATTCACTAGTTCATCTGTTTATCTTTTCAAAGGCTCAGGGTCCCTAAGCTAGGAATCTAGCCCAAGTACCTGCTTCCTACCATAAAAGTATTCAATATGTGTGGACCACTGTTGGTATCATCTCTATTTTCTAGTTAAGGAAGCTGTGATTCAAAGAACTTGAGTAGTTTGGCTAAGGGCACAGAGCTGGGCAACAGTAGAGACCATCTGACCCTAACTCTGCCTGGGAGCTTGTGTGCCTGCAAAAGAGATTGCATCTAAGTTCATGTCAGCTGCCTGGAAGAAGTTCCAAAGAGTTCTACCTGCACAATGTCAGAATCCAGTACAGGAGATAAGCACTTGGGCTACAGTGATGCAAATACTAATGTGTGAAAGTCTTGAGAACTGAGAAAAATGACCTAAAACAAGTTTCCAAGAAAACAAGGCTTGGAAGAAAGGCAGAAACAGGAAGGCCTCCAGTGAGCTAGACTGTCCAGGGTCACTGGCCACAGACACCAGGAACATTTGAAAATTATGCAGCAGGAAGGCAAGGCTATAAGGCTGAAAGAAACATCATCCAAGTTGCAGCAGCTCAGGCAAGCAGTCTTATTCTGTCCCAGCTCGAATAAACATCTTTTAATCATACTGATGCAGAAGCAAAGGATCAAGAAGTTGGTTGGGGAATCAAGGAACAAGAAGATAAAGTAGGCAAGGGAGTTTTAAGTGAGCCATTGGTCACTTTCTTAGAATTAGTCCAGAGCCTGCACTGCAGTTAAACTTTGATTTATGTTTTCAGTAGTCAACCAAAATCTAGTGGCAAAGTTCAAAACTCCAAAGTTGGGCAAGTTGAATTTAAATCCTGTGTTCTTTTCTTATAGCTGTGTGATTTTATATGAGTAACTTCATGTTCTGTGCTCAGCTTCTCCATCCACATGACAGTGAAAACAGGAGAACCCCTTCCACGAAGTTGAATAAAATTTTTTTGTGTTATGAGGTGTAGATAAGAGGGCTGGAGAGATGGCTTAGCGGTTAAGCACTTGCCTGTGAAGCCTAAGGACCCTGGTTCGAGGCTCGGTTCCCCAGGTCCCACATTAGCCAGATGCACAAGGGGGTGCATGCGTCTGGAGATTGTTTGCAGAGGCTGGAAGCCCTGGTGTGCCCATTCTCTCTCTCTCCCTCTATCTGTCTTTCTCTCTGTGTCTGTCGCTCTCAAATAAATAAATAAAAAATTTTTTTTAAAGTGGTGTAGATAAGAGGCAAGGAATACATTTTAGCTACTGCTATTCTCTTATTTCATTTCCCAAACCAGTCCAGAAAATTAATACTAAAGATAGCTCAGTGCCTTGCTCAAGCTTTCTCCCACTAGTGAGTAGAGGATCATAACCCAAAAGAAGATGGCACCAAGTCTAGTCCTCTCTGTCACCATGCTGGTTTTGTTACATTATGATATGTGGCAAATAAAGAGAAGCAAACTTATTCAATGGTACTTCCCAAATAATCTGAAATTCCCTTATATTGCTTCATAAGTAATATATGGACCTGTTTTTGTCAAGTAGGTGAATGGTCACCTGTACATAGCCAAATGTTGTCTTTTGTGCTCAAATGGACAAACAGGCAAAATGTCAATCTACTTGCTTGTAGCACAGAAAAAGGCAGATAAAATAAGTGGAGAAAGTAAATGCACAGCACCCTAATTTTTCCCCTAAAATTCAGTGGACAAGCTACTGGTGAATTTTAACTACTAGAAACAATTATCCAGACTAAATTCATGAAAGGATTTGGTCTTTTTTAAATTTTTTTATCTTTATTTATTTATTTGAGAATGACAGACACAGAGAAAGAGGGGGAGAGAGAGAGAGAGAGAGAGAGAGAGAGAGAGAGAGAGAGAGAGGGAGAAAATGGGTGTGCCAGGGCCTCCAGCCACTGCAAATGAACTCCAGATGCGTGCGCCCCCTTGTGCATCTGGTGGGTCCTGGGGAATTGAGCCTTGAACTGGGGCCCTTAGGCTTCAAGTGAAGAGTTTAACCACTAAGCCATGTCTCCAGCCCAAGGATTTGGTCTTTTTGTTGTTATTAATGAATGGGAATCAGAATGGCAGACATGCCCTATCTGAAAAAGTACAGGGTCCTCTTCAGATGCATCAATTTACAATCGTTGGTTGGCTTACTGTGTAGCTAAGGAAATGGCTATGAAAGAAAAGAGCTGAATATGAGGAACTAGTAGAGATTCACACAAAGACATTACCTACTAGCCTAATTGTGAAATAATTTACCTTTAAAATTATAAGGCAGGTAGAAATAAATGTTTCTCTTGGCCCTTGGTCCTTATTTCTAACAAAATTACACTTGTGTGTGTGGTGGGGAAGTATGCATGTATACAGGCATCTATATCTATTTGGTAGACTTACACAATCAAGTAAACAAGTCTATAAGTCACACTTGTAAGTGAACCTTAAAATATGTATGCTTGGTGAAGCCACAATCACATCAGTCCTTTGGAGGACCTATGCACAACATCTGGTGCATAACTCTGACAAATTATATCAGAACTCTGGAGACATCAGTTTTAAACAAAAGACATTGCCAGTTTCATAGGTCAAAATTTACTGACAGGCTGGGGCAATAGCTCAGCAGTTAAAGGAACTTGCTTGCAAAGCCTTCTGGCTCATGTTTGATTCCCCAGTACCCATATAAAACCAGATGCACAAAGTGGTATGTGTATCTGGAGTTTACTTGTAATAGCAAGAGGCCCTGGAATGCCCATGCTCTTTATTTCTCTTTCTCAAATAAATAAATAAAAACACGTTTTTTTAAAAACCTTACTGTTATCAGATCTCACCTTTCTGGTGTAATGGAGATAAATAGTTGAATCCTAGGACAAGATCAATCCCAATGAAAGGGAAAGAAGGCTTCCCAAGGGATAAAACCCAGTAATTGGGGGGGGGGGGCTACTTGTAATACAGAGAAACATGGACCTGTAAGACATTCATGAAATTTGGAGGGCTTCCTATGGTTGTTCACTGAAGAACGTCTGTAAGAAACCCTCTATGGAAGGTTTTCTTACCTGAAGGATTACCATGGACCACAGAAAAGCATACTCAGCATAATTTTGCATGTTTCCCTTTTAATTAATTTTTTCCCAAAAACAATCACCATAACCTCTATCTACCCCAAAATGCCCATCTTCAGGGTCAATGGAAAGACAGGAATAGAAATAGTTCATTTTGAATATGATGTTTCATATTCAAAGTGAACTATTTTGAATGAAGACTTTCACAAACATTCTAGACATACATTTTCTCAGGAGAAGAAATGAAGTCAAATGAGTCAAAGAGAAATGTAGTCAAATGAGAAAATAGGAGTGCCATTTCTTCTGAAAAATAAGTAGTCAAGTATTTTATTTGTTCAGTTTTCTGTAGAACTTAAATGTCTCTGTAGGATCAGGCTGCTCCTTAAAGACACTGGCCCATATTCTATTTGATACTGAGCTTTATTATAAAGGAAGTAAAGATGACCAGCAGAGATAGAGGCAAGGATTAAGTTTTAGGAGTTCCTCCCTACCCCCATATGACTTAAAAGCCAGACCAAACTTGACCATTCCTAATGTCTAGAAAGGGAAGCAAAATACATCCAGTCCAAATTTGCCCTCTGAGAGAAAGGAGTGGGGGTGATGGTCCTACCTAAACTGACAAGTCTATTTCCTTTGAAAAGTCTTACCTAGTTTTTCATTGGTGCTGCTACCTTCTGAAACACAAAAAGTCAACTTAACTTAGACTGACACATCTATAAAATCTCAGACAAGATCTAGAGGATTCTCTATGAGAAGTTCTCACTCAGAAAACTGCCACAAGCCAATATAGAAACAACCAGGCTGCCAAGTGCTGGGCATCTTCAGTGAGCTATGGTGGAGAGTGAGCATTGTGGACTACATCACAAGGAACCAGGTCCTATGGCATCCTCTACAATGATAGAGCCTCACCACTATGATCTTTGCTAACTGAACATCAAGCCAACCATGTTTGAATTTGCCTAGGGACCACAGACCTAGAGCTTCAGCCAGTATCAACAGGAGGTTGGTGGCTGTGATGGCCACAGGCATGAGCAGGAATAAGGCGTCTTCTAATGAGTCCCTGACACCACAGGCCCAGTGCAATGCTCAAACTCCCAAATCTGTCTGGTTTTCTCTGAGCCTTGAATTAATGAGTTTAAAAGACCATAAATCACCTTCCTCAAATTAGAGGTCACATGGGACAATTCTTAGATGAACCTGTAAATGGAAACTTTCTGCAAATTATGTGGACAGAAATATATGACCTCAAGGAAACTTGCCTCCCTGTTTTGGGATCCATTGCATTACATTTCTACATGCATGCCTACCTTTCCCATTTTTTTCCAAAGAGATTTTTAAAAGAAGAGCAATGTCATAAATATCTTTGCATTGTCATGCCGGGGATAGAGCCTGACACATATTAGAAACACAATATGCATATACTGAACGATAGACAAATGCATATTCAACTTCATAACAGTGACAAAAAGATGTCTTGTCTTGATATTCATAAGCTACATATTGCTTTCCTTTAATGCAAACATGTAGAGAAGTCTAACTCCAAAAAAGAAATCTGATATAAATTTATTATCATTCAAGATCCAAATAGATTGAGGGTGGGGAAAAATTCAAAAGACCTTTTTTTTTTTCTTTAAGTAACCTCAGAGGCATTTTTGTTTTGTTTTATTTTGTTTTTTTGTGTTTCAAGGTAGGGTCTCGCTCTAGCCCAGGCTGACCTGGAATTCACTTGATAGTCTCAGGGTGGCTTCAAACTCACAGGGATCCTCCTACCTCTGCCTCCCGAGTGCTGGTATTAACGGCGTGCACAACCACACCCAGCTCTTTTTTTGTTTGTTTTTTCTTTTTTAATTAGTTTTGGACTCAATGAGCACAGTCACATTTCTGCTATTGTTAGCCTCTTCCATGTCCCCCCTCCCCCTAGCCCCTCCTTGTTGGGGCATATGGGTCATGCATTGTGGGGTTAGCTCTCAGTTATGAGTAGGAGGAAATGTCTCTGTGTATCACGACTCAACGTGTGGCTTTGACATTCTTTCCTCCCCCTCTTCCACAAACTTCCCTGTGCCATGTTGGGTTCATTTTAGGTCTGCTTCAGTGATGAAGTCTTGGGAGCCTCTATGTCTGGATATCTGATTTGGTAGGAGTTAATTGTTCTCTGTATCGATCTCCTTCACCCTTGTGCTGGTACCAGGTTCACCAAGAAAACAGCACCCTTGCTCGTTTTGCCAATTATTCTTAGTTTCAGCTGGGGCCTTTTTGAGGTATAATGGGGTGATTCTCTCCTTAGGATCTGAGTCTACCCAAAAAAAGAGAAGCAGATTATAGAGTGGAGCATAAAGTTAGCACCAGATAAATGGGATAGCCATTTTTTTTTTAAAGAGAGAATTTAATAGGTGCAGGCCCTCTTGTAGCCCATAATTGGTGGTAGCTTGATAATGGAGAGCGGGCTCATTTTGGATATGGTTCTGACTTGTTTCCCAGCTCCAACTATGGGTTCTGTTCCACTGAGTGAATCAGTTAGCCAAATCAAGAGCAGTTGATTTCCCACCATGGCTGTGTGCCACTATTGCACTTGTGTGAGCACCACTACAGGTTATTTGCTGATGAGTAGGTTAGAACATGAGTTGCTTGAACAGATATTGGTCATTTTCCCCCAGTTGCCCACGTAGCACTTTCTAGCACTAGATGCACTGACTGTCTGAGGACTGACTCTCTTCTAGATTCCAGCCATGTCACTCCATGTTACATGCCAACAGCATCTGGTGTCTTTGGCAACGGGGTCTTACCACTAACCTTTGGTGGGTCACCAAGTACTCTGACAGAAATCTGTCTGTCTTTTAGGAAACCTTGTAGTTCTCTCTGATCCAAAGCTCATTGTAGATGACAGCCACCTGCTGGTACTGGGAGTCACAGGTCAGTGCCCACAAAGGGAAGGAAGAAAAAGTGAGTAATATAAAAGAGTCAGAGTAAAGAAGGGAGAGAGAGAGAGAGAGAAAGAGAAGCAGTAGAAGATTAAGGTCAGTCTTCATTGTATCCTCTCCAGTGCCTTGTGACTTAGGTGTTCCCTCTAAGAGAGGTCAACCATTTGGTCTGCCTTTTAGGATGTAGAATTTTTTGGTACCATTGCTGTTTGTGTCCAGATTTGTATCCTCTAATCCTTCCCTTGTCCTCCCCATCCACCCTATTGTCCAGTCCTAGAGATGCTTGCTGCGTATGTCAGCATCTTGGGTAGATTTAGGTTAGGTGCTCTAGATGAGTGAGACTGTGCAGTGATTATCTTTTTGTGGTTGGGTAAGTTCACTGAGAATGATCTGCTCAAGGCTCGACCATTTTTCTTCAAATTTCATTGCATCGTTTTTCCTTACTGCTGTGTAGAATTTCATTGCATAGATATGCCACATCTTAGTTATCCATTTGTCTAGTGATGGACATCTGGGTTGATTCCAGCTCTTAGCTATTATGAATTGAGCTGCTATAAATATGGATGAGCTAACCTCTCTGGACTGAGGCTTGGAGGTTTTAGGGTACATGCCCAGTAAGGGAATAACTGGGTTGGTTGGTAACTCTGTAGTCAGCTTTTTTAGAAGTCTCCATATTACTTTCCAAAGTGTTTCTACCATCTTACATTCCCACCAACAGTGTATGAAGGTTCCTCTTTCTCCACATCCTCACCAGCATTTACTTTCATTTGATTATTTCAAGTTTGCTATCCTTACGGGGGTAAGGTGCAATCTCATAGTTGTTTAAATTTGCATTTCTCTGATGATTAGGGATGATGAACATTTTCTTAAGTGTGTTTTCCATTTCTTCTTCTGTGAAATGCCTGTCCAGTTATTTTCCTCATTTTGTGAGTGGGTTGTTTGACTTTTTATTGTTTATGTTTTTGAGTTCTTTGTAGGTTCTATAGATTAGGCCTCTGTCAGTTGGATATTCAGCAAATATTTTCCCACGTTCTGTGGGTAATCTATTGGCTTTGCTTATTGTATGCTTGTCTGTAAAGAAACTCTTCAGCTTCATGTTATCCCAATGGTTGAGTGATTGTTTAAGAACCTGTGCTACTATGTTTTGTTCAGGAAGTCTTTTTCCATTCCTATATCATGGACAGTTCTTCCTATATTTTTTCCAGTAGTAGCTGAGTTTCTGGTCTTATATTGAGCTCTTTGATCCATTTGGACTTGAGTGTTATGCATGGCTAGAAGTGTGGACCAAGTTTCAATTTCCTGCACATGGTTAATCAGTTTGTCCAGCACCATTGGTTGAAGATGCTATCTTTTTCCAGCCTATATTGTTAGGGCCTTGCCAAATATCAAGTAGCTGTAGTTGCTTGACCCAAAGTCCGGATCCTCAATTCTATTTCATTGGTCTATACTCCTGTTTGTATGACAGTACCATGCTATTTTTATTACTATGGCTTTGTAATATAGCTTTAGATCAGGTATGGCAATGCCTCTAGATGTATTTCTTTTGCTGAGGATATGCTTGTGTATCTGAGGCTTTCTGCCTTTCTGTATGAATTTTGAGATCATTTTTCTATCTCTGTGAAGAACAATGTTGGAATTTTAATTGCATGAAATCTGTATATTGCCTTTGGTAAGATTGTCATTTTCATAATATTAATTCTCCCAATCCAGGAACATGGGAGTTCTTTCCATTTTCTCAAGTCCTCCTCAATTTCTTCTTTGAGTGTTTTTATGTTTTTATTGTATAGATCTTTCACTTCCTTGGCTAACATTACTCCAAGATATTTTTTAAAATATTTTATTTTTATTTATTTGGAAGAATGAGAGAATGGGCACACCAGGGCTTCCCTACCACTGCAAATGAACTCCAGATGCAAGTGCCAGCTTCTGATATGAGCTTATGTGGGTTCAGGGGAATTGAACAAAGGTCCTTTGGCTTTGCAGGCAAGCACCTTAACTGCTAAGCCCAGAAGACTTAAAAAAAAAAAAAAAAAAACCTACTTGCCAAGATATACTTACTATCTATGAATAAAACCTAGCACCCATCTTCCTGCAGATCAGCTGTTCTTAAGTGTACTCTTCTATGACTTTCTGCTTGAAGATATGTGTAAGCAATGATCTGAAGTTAAGGTCCTAAAGTAGCTCTGAGGTGCACAAGCCTCCCTGGGTCTTGAGATCTTGAGAGAGAAATGGTAGCTTTTTATCTGCTCTGCATGCTGCTCACTATAGATCCATAGAACTCTCCCAGTACAGTGAACACTGTTACCAAAAGGAACATGAAAATTTGCCAAGAGCACTATAGAAAGAAACAGAAGGGTATCAAAGAGAGTCACACAATAGGAAAAAGGTACTGTTTTCAGGTCAGAGGAGGTAAAATAAGTTCAGAGTAAAATTTAAAAAAAAATAAGAACAAGAATCCTGTAGAATGAATAAGCAGTTTGGAGATTGAGGTTTTGAGGTTAAGAAAGTTCAGGCATGCTAGCCAAGTTAAGATAAGGTATTGCCAAGTAAAGTAATATCCAATAAGAGCAAGCAAGAAAGAAATAGGCACATTATTTTACTTTGCCTCCTCAGCTGAGACTTTTGTGGAATTTTAAAATGCCCACTAGAGTAAATTTATTTTTGTATTAATTATATCATATTGGAAGCCAAATTACTATTCGTATATCCACAGGTCTTAACATTCACAAACTACATGACAAGAATTTTGAAGGAAAGTTAAAATGTCTCTTGATTTTGGTTCTGTGAACACAAAGGCAAGTTCTTTTCAGCTATGAAGTTGAAATGTTTTCCAAACTTTAATGATACAGCTAATATATATCATGAATATGAAGCAATTATATTGACTGAAACATTAACAGTTCTACACATGTTGACCTTTCTGGGTATTTCAAAAAATATTGAGAGGATAATTCTCCATTGCTCTGAATCCCCCTTCCATATGAGTAGAGTCAAACTAGATAGTCCTCAGTTCTGCCTTCTGAATCATATAGTTATCTATATCTATGTGGATCTGAATTAAGATTAAAAGATTAACTGCTCTACAGGTTGTATGAGCAACGTTAAATGAGTATTTTCCAGTGGCATCGCTAAATCAAACACAATTCTCAAGTTAAAGTTTAGGGGAACCAAGGGAAATATCAACATATCTATCCTTCAATAAAAGATAGCAATGTAAAAGCAAGTGAGACCCACTATGTTTATGTATAATGCCCTCAATATAAGCAAAAATTAACTTGAGCTAGATGTCTTGAATTATTGGTATCAAGAATTAGAGGGAAGCACAAAAAAGCCATAAACCATGGAATGAATACCTGATGAGATGATGTTGGAAGGCTCACATTTAGGCAATATTAAAATGTATTATAAGTGGAACTAGTTGTTTGATTGTATTCGTAGCATATTTTAGTAGAACATCAAAAATAATGACTCAACTTTTTTAGTTCATGAGTAACCTATTTGTTGAACAGTGACCCTCTTCTTTCATAGTAGAAGAAATTTACATATGAAGTACCCTGTCAGGATATAACCAATACAATGTTAGGAATAATAATAATTGGTTTCAATGTTCACACAATTATAAATATACTGGATGTCCCTTCTTCTTGGTAAAATCATGAAAGTGATATTTACTTATTTTTCCTTCAAAATAGCCATTGTTCTAAGGACAAATCTAGGTAGTATATGAAACAAATATTACTACAGATACTAGATGATCATTCTTGATTTCTGTGATTCCTTTCCTGAATAAACATTAGTGATACCTGCATTTTTGGAAGGCTGATTTGGAGTGGAAGATTACTACTGTATTATTATCACAGGATTTTAAATGAAGCTGTCTATATTTTCAATACTGTATTTTACTATGATT
Organism: Jaculus jaculus; assembly: GCF_020740685.1. Lineage (NCBI taxonomy): Eukaryota > Metazoa > Chordata > Mammalia > Rodentia > Dipodidae > Jaculus > Jaculus jaculus. The sequence continues at coordinate 82,099,351 of NC_059102.1, forward strand.
ATGTTTAGCTAGGCATTTTAGTCTAGACTTACTCCAGCTATTTCTCACCTAACAGAGTCATTGATTAAGGTATTCTGCTTTCCCCAAATAAGCAAGAATTAAAGACACAAAGCAAAAACTTATTATTACTAGCTTTATGACATTTAAAATAGCAACTAAATTGATAATTCTCATCCATTTAACTGCCTGAATCATTCGCTCAAAAAGAAATCTTATTCTTTTACAAGTTTTCCCCAAACTTGCCCTGATGACAGGGGTTCTGCCTTTCCTCTAGCATCATTGCTATTTCCATGACAATAAAAACCTACTGAGTCGTTATCATTACAGCTGAGAGAGTTCCAGGAGAAAAGTTGACCTCAATATACCCATCACCATAATGTATGCAGTACAGATTCATGTTGATGTAATTTTAAGGAATGTGTGTGTGTGTGTGTGTGTGTGTGTGTGTGTGTGTGTGTGTTAGTACAAACTAAATTTCTCCAACTTCATTTCTCCATTATTACCTTTACAAAATTAAAGATGCTGACTAGAGTTTCCCTTGAAAAGGATATTCCAGGTTATGCATTAAACACCACTAAGAGAAGAAAACATGATGGCAGCATTCATAAGAATTAAAGTGGGATGTGGGGATGGCTCAGTGATTAAAAGTACTTGCTTACGAAGTCTGAACTGCCTGGCTTCAATTCCCCAGTACCCCTGTAAAGCCAAATGCACAAAGTGGCATATGTACTTGGAGTTTGTTTGCAATGGCAACAGGGTATGGAATGCCCATTTCCTCTCTGTTTCTATCTCACTGCTCAAAAAAAAAAAAAATTAACAAAAAGATTTTAAAAAAAGAAAAGAAAAGAAAAAGGAGAGATAAGACAAAGAGGGAAGGAGGAAGAGAGGAAAGAAGAAAACTTAAGCAATATATTTTGACAAAAAGCAAAAGAGATTGAGTTTTATTCCTAAGTCTGAAGTTGGAGTTAAATTTCACTAATAAACCCATTCTGAGCCTTAATGTTTACAAGTTTTAAGGGAATGGATGGAATTAAACTTCTCAATATTATCTCCTATGCCAGTATCCTGAGATCATTGAATACTTTTTTGAGGAGATAGAAAATTTTTTCTACAAAGTAGTGATCATGCACATCTCCTTTTAGCTTCTACTTTCAGAGAATCTCTTCCCTTACCTAGTCAATTTGCCTCATTTGTAGAAGGAATTTTTTTGTCTCAAATGTCAATCAAAGACTCACAGGTTAAAAGCTTGTTCCCAAACTAGAGCTATTGGGAGGTGAGGCAAGAGAATCTTGACGAGGTAGGACCTAGTGAGGGTCTTCAGTCACTAAGAGGTATGCCTTTGAAAGAAATACAGAACCTCCATCATGTCCTTCACTGTGGGCCATGGGGCAAATAGTTTTACTTTGGCATACCCTTCTGCATTGTCACAAGCCCAGAACAAAAGGGTCAACCAGCTGTGAGACAAAATAAAACATCATAAGTTGATTATCTTAGGCATTTTATAGTAACAAAAGTTAGATTAATACGGTGATATAGTACATATAGCAAAATTAGTATTCCAAAATATATTAATACCTGATTTTTAAAGGCAATACACAGTCTTCATAATTTTCATTAAAGACTGCCCTCCCTCTTTCTGGTTCTGTACTATTAATGGTAATTGATTAACCAAATGCTCAAACACTTGTGAATCTATGGTGGAATGGACTGAGGCCACTGTCTTCTCAAAAGGGCATATCTGACCCTTTATGATTATCCTCCCAAATGCTTTCTAAAACTCAATGAAAGGTTAATTTAATTTCTTTTTTTTTTAATTTTTTTTTGTTCATTTTAATTTATTTATTTGAGAATGACAGACAGAAGGAGGCAGAGAGAGAGAGAATGGGCGCGCCAGGGCCTCCAGCCACTGCAAACGAACTCCAGATGCGTGCGCCCCCTTGTGCATCTGGCTAACGTGGGTCCTGGAGAATCGAGCCTTGAACCGGGGTCCTTAGGCTTCACAGGCAAGCGCTTAACCGCTAAGCCATCTCTCCAGCCCTAATTTAATTTCTTAAAATCAGTGGTAGTAGGTAAATTCTAAGAGGTAGAGAGAGGATGGAGGACAAAGTGGGGAGATAGTTTAAATAAGCACTCATGTACATTGCTGGTAAGAATATAAAATGGTGCAGATTGAGGACAGCAATATACTGGGTCTTCAAAATTTAAATATTTAATTACAACATGATTCAGCAATTCTTAGGAGTATATATGCAAGAGACCTGAAAGCAAGAATGCAAAAAATGGTTGTAGGTAAATATTTCTGACAACATTATTTATCATAGCCCACAGTGGAAACCAATCAAATGTTCATAGAAAAGTCTATATATAAACAAAAGATAATATGTACATAATTGGATTTTTTAGCCTTAAAAAGAAATAAAGTTCTGACATGGGCTACTTCATGTATAAACCTTGAAGAGATGCTGAAAGAAGCCAGTCACAAGAAGATAAATATTATATGATCTTATTCATATGAACATCTAGATTGATCAGATTCAAAGAGACATAAAGTAGAAAGGTGGCTGCCAGGGGTTAGAGGGAGTTGAAAGTTACAGTTTAGCTGGCATAGAATTTCAGTTTAGAAGGTGAAAAAAGTTTGGAAATAGATGGTGGTGACAGCTGCACATGACATGGACAAACTAAATTCAACAGAACTCTACCTCTAAAAGGTTAAATTTCTGAACTTAGTGTTATATATATTCTATCACAGTAAAAATTATTCACAAGAGTATCAACATTTTATTACTTATTTTAATTTCTTTCATCTGGCAAGTTGAGTACATTTTCTTGTTTTCGATGTTATCCCTGCCAGGAATTGTTGGGAAATGAATTTGGTGTTCCAAGCAATTCTCTCACTGTCTTCAGTGAGAGGTTGGGCTGAAAGGAGAGCATGCCCAGCAGCAGACCTTGAGCTCCTCTTGAGGTTCCATGAGCTGACACCATTTGCCATGCAGGTGAGATGTGATAGGCACAGATACCAGTGTCACACCACTATGCAAGGGGCACCTTCAATTTTATAGTTGCTGCTAATTCTGCATGGGCTCATCAGTTCACAGTACTGGTTAGGGACATAAAGAAAGGCATTCAAACCAACATCAGCAGCAATGGGGTGGAATGGCAAGGAGAAAATACGGAGTCTGAAATTTGGAAATCTGCTGCAAAATGGTTCTAGATCAAATTTAAGCAGCTCAGCTAAACAAAAGAGAAGTGCTACTATTGTGTTAAGGATAAAGGCAATGTTTCAGTAAATTATCCAGATGCCTGTAGCATTGATTCATTTGCCTTACTGAATATGGAACTCAGCTCACTTGTCTACTGCCAAAGACTAATAAAATTACGTTATGTCAGAAAAAGAAGAAACCAGAGCATCTTATTTCATCCTATCTTGGAAATAGGACAGCTGAGAGTGAAAGATTTTCAATGATTTGTGTAAAGATATGGAATACAGTCCAATTAGAACCCAAGTCTTTGAATTTCTGGCTAGTTCATTCCATATTACACAACATTAGCTAAATAATTTTTCAGCAGGAAGATTAATATCAAGGAATATTGTGTTGAAAAACAAAAGGAGAATGTACTTGCTTCATTTGTTTAGTTAATTATTTGAAATCATTATGCTAAACTATTTAATGAAAAATATTTTATAGTTTTAGAACATAATGCTACAAAGAAGAAATGCCATAAAACTAAATGTGTGCAATAAATGTTACTCTCTAAACAGACCATTTTAAGATTTGTTTTTCTGTACTTATTGATCATTTAAATTTTCAATTTAAAAATCAATTGGAAAAAATTATAAATAAAATATTAATGTCTTAGATTCTGTTTTTATATTTTGGTATATATTTATTGCAAAAATGTAATCCTAGTACATCATCTGCTTTTAAACCGATATCTTTAGGATGGTGATAAATTCACAAAGTACCCACTTACCAATCATTCTAGTTAAATTTCCAGATTTCCTGAAGACATTTAAACAAAGTATAGAGAAAAGAGAGGAATATGCTATTAGAAGTGACTATACAAGTTTTTCTAGATTTTTAAAAAGTCCTATTATTTGCTGATATAAATTCACTGAAAAATGAAAATAGGAGCATCTAAGCAGTAACTTACATATCATTTATTTATTTATTTATTTGAGAGGGACAGACAAAGAGAGAATGAGGCTGAGAGAGAGAGAGAGAGAGAGAGAGAGAGAGAGAGAGAGAGAGAGAGAGAATGGGCATGCCAGAGCCTCCAGCCACTACAAACGAACTCCAGACGCATGTGCCCCCTTGTGCATCTGGCTAACGTGGGTCCTGGGGAATTGAGCCTCGAATGGGGGTCCTTAGGCTTCACAGGCAAGTGCTTAACCACTAAGCCATCTCTCCAGCCCTGTAACTTACATATCAAAATATTGCTTAACCAATAACAAAAAACCCATGTTGTTTAAGAGATATTTAAGGAAACAAGGTACCAGCTGGCAGGCTACCAGCTAGGAATTATTATCACATCTGTGAATGGTTTCTCCCCTTCGTAAGGCACAACTTCAGGCCCAGTCCTGAATGAGTCTTCAACATCAGAGTCAGCACCCTGAATTTACCAAGGAGAGAACTTCACAGTTGCACAGTTAATCACAAACAGTCCAGTGACTAAAACTGAGACCATCATATGGGCCAAGATAAACTCAGCCTTTCCCCAGTATATCTTACTATCCTTTTTAAAAAATGCATAAAGTTTTAGAAGCTGGCAATATTTTTATACTATAGATAATTTTTTACTTTCATTATTTCATAGGAAATCTAACAAAATCAAATATAATTCATTATAAGATACTTCCATGTCATAGAAAAGGCTAATATAAAACTTGAATTTGCTACATGATATCTGGCTTCCTTTGTCATGCTAAAACTCAAGTATTAAACCTTTAAACATGTCTCTTAACCCTAATATGTGCTTTTAAGTAGATTTCAACCACAGACTTACTGGAGCAGTTAATGGGAGAAATTTATTTTCAGTACTGAAGCTTCTCCTCAGAGTTTTGTATCTTTCTCCTCTCTGATTCTTTACTGCATTCCACACCTTCCTCCCACAGTTCTAAAACTTCCCTCTCTTACACAACTCCCCACCTTTCTCTTCCTTTTCTTCCCACTCTATTTATGCAAATAAGCTTGGAAAGAATCTTTTTAATCTACCAAAGATATTTCCAACAACCAAATCTCCTTTTCTATGGACCGAATCATTGCCACATCTCACACACTGTTCATCCATGTTCCAGATATTCTTATCCCTTCACAGTTCTGTGGACATGACTCAGTGTTTCCCATGCAAGTTGCATTCAGACTAAGCAAGAAACAACTGGACCAACAAATACTGCGTCTATGTGTAGGCTGAATACCTCATCCATGTTTGGAAATGCAATGAGTCAGAAAACAGTCTATGTTATTGACCTGTACAGGTCAAATTACAGAGCCTTAACAGCAACAGTAGCAATTGATTCCATCTCCATGTTACAAATGAGAAAACTGAGGCTCAAAGATACTCTTCAGAGTAACCAATATGAACCAGTTTCTTTAAATGGAGGGAGCTCTCTACTACAAAGTATGAGAGTTACATAGTGTGTAGTTTTAATCTGAAAATGTCCCCAATGACAAGCTTACGTTTTGTGACCTTGATTTCCATCCTGTGGTAATAGTTTCTTTAGAAGGTGGCCTGTGTCTGGAGAGTGTAGGGCATGAAGGTCAGCCTTTGAAAGTTATGGCCCAGCTATGGTTTTGTTACACTCCCTTAGCTTCCCAGTGTACCTTAGGAGGACCTTCTGCCACATTCTTCTATCACTATGCCTTCCATATGGCCATGGACTGAAATCTCTCTGAAATGGGGCCAACATAAACCTTTTCTTCCGTTGTTCAGGTATTTTGATCATGGTACTACTAATACATTGTAAACGTAATTAATAGACATTACACTGCATGGGTAAGCTCTCTGCAAGTAGTCATCACTTTGCATCCACCGAAAATCCCTCCTCCATCTCCCCTTGCCTCTGGTGATTGCCTTGCTCCCATTTTGTCTTTGTTCATTCACTGGAGATGCTCACCACAGGCTTTCTTGCTGTTAAATGCTTCTGGCTAGAACATTTTAAACTATCATAAGCAAAATTCATGACCCACCTTTCAATGATGTGTTAACTAAGAAATCATGAAACTGACTTCCCATCTAGGTAATAAAAATAGAAACTGGAAATAAAAGTGACCATAACTAGTAGAGCACACAATCTACCATACAACTGATGTTCTTTCCCCTAGGCAATGCAAGTTTCTTCCTCATAATTTTATAAATCATTTTGAATTTTTTACAAATAAATTAAACCCTATAAGAATCATAACATTAAAAAGGAAAATGACAGCATCAAAAGTTCTGCAATATATGACATACAAATCTCTCTCTCTCTCTGTTTTTTGTTTTGTTTTGTTTTGTTTTGTTTGTAGTAGGGCCTCACTGTAGCTCAGGCTGACCTGGAATTCACTATGCAGTTTTAGGGTAGCCTTGAACTCATGGTGATCCTACCTCTGCCTCCCAAATGCTGAGATTAAAGGTGTGCACTACCAAGCCTGGCTACAAATATCACTTAATCTTCATAATAGTCAAGCAGGCAGTACTATTACCTATAAATTTTTGAAGGGGAATTTTTTTAAAGTTTCATCTCATAATCTTGAAAGATTGCTTTTTAGCTTTTACAATGAACATTAGCACTTTATCAGGAGTTTATTGGATTTTATTAGCTTCCTTTCAAAAAAATTTTGTTCTTATTTTTATTTATTGATTTGAGAAAGAGGCAGATAGAGAAAATGGGCCTCTAGCCCCTGCAAATGAACTCCAGACACATGTCACTTTGTACATCTGGGTTATGTGAGTCCTTGGGGAGTCAAACCTGGGTCTTTTGATTCTGCAGGCAAGCATCTTAACTGCTAAGCCACAAAAATGTTTATTTATTTATTTTCAGGCAGATAAAGTGAGAGAGAATGGGCACACCAGTTCCTCCAGTTGCTGCAAACAAACTCCAGCTGCATGCACCACTTTGTGTACCTGGCTTTATGTGAGTACTGGGGAGTTGACCTCTAGTGGCTAGACTTTGCATACTCCTTATCTGCTGAGCCATCTTTCCAGCACCAAACAGGGGATGGATTTAACCAGGACTTTTATTTTCTTAATTAAAATATGTAGCTTCATGTGGTGGTTTGATTCAGGTGTCCCCATAAACTTAGGTGTTCTGAATGTTAGGTTCCCAGCAGATGGAGATTTGGGAATTACAGCCTCTTGGAGGCAGTGCATTGTTGGGGGCAGGCTTATGAGTGTTATAGCTAGTTTCCCCATGTGAGTGTTTGACACACTCATCTGTTTCTGTTGTCCACTTTATGTTGTCCAAGTTTTGATGTCTACCCTTTGCTTATGCCATCATTTTCTCCTTCCATCAGGGAGCTTCCCCTCGAGTGTGTAAGCCAAAATAAACTTTTTTTTTTCCAAAAGCTGCTCTTGATAAATCAGGTTATTTGTGCCAGCAAGGTGAACCTTACTGCAATAGTAAAGTTTGTACCAGGAGTGGGGTCATTTACTGCTAGATACCTGGCTGTGTGGCTTTGGCATTTTGGAGCTGATTTTCAAGAGGTAGGTAGATGAATTTGAAATCTTGGTCTAAGAGATGCTTTACAGTGCTATCAGTTCAGCTAAATGGGCTATTCTAGTCAGAGTTGAAAGACCTGAATGCAGTAAACTAAGGACTGTGAGGTTTGACTTAAGAGGATGAGAAAGAGCTTTGCTTGGACTGAGCTAGAGGCAGTTTGTTTGAGAGACTTGCTATTATCCCCCTTTCCTGAGAATTTGTGCAGGGTTACATTGCATAGAAATGGACTGGTGTGAGAGAGGAATATTGCACACAAAAAATAAAATCTTTGGACTGAAATTTCTGCCCATTCAGCTACAATAATATGAGAGATTACAACATTTGAGATTGGGCCAGCTGACCTGCATTGGGGCAACAGGAAGAATGCACTCTTTTGAAGGGGTCTAAGTGTTAAAGGAGTGTCCTGTTCTTCAAAGTCTGCTTTATCCCTCATCCCCACCCCCCACCTGGATTAACAAAGTGGAACCCTACCTGGTATTATGGAGTTTAAAAAATGCAGGAACCAGAGGGTCATTGAATTTGCAACACAGTTTTTTGTTTTAGAAATGGATTTGGGCAGTGTGGAGGAGGTTTGCTGGATGCCTGCATGAAGACCCAATGGAGACGTGAGGATGGACCATGGTTACAGTGGAGACCCAAGGCAGATGCTGGGACCATGAGATGGCTTCTAAGGAAAGCTGCTGGCCTTGGGTGAAATTTTGCAGGACTGTGAGTAGCCTAGCTGGAGGGGCAGATTTGAAGCTCCAGAGACTTATTGCTCTTTAGAATTATCGGACTTGGAGATTTGTTACTGGTTAGAGTTGATGGACTTGGAGCTACGGAGTTTGATGTTTGTGTTGGTTGTTTTAAATCATGTATTGGTTGAATATTTCTTTGCTATGCCCTATACCCAATGCAACTTTTTTTGCAGTGTGTCTATTCTGTGTCATTATGGATTTGTACGGAGGTTTTTTTTTTTTGGTATTATGGCTCAGTTAAAAAAATCTTGGCAAGAGTTCAGTGGCTCGCCCACTCACTCGCTCGGAGGTGCTCCAGGCTGCATTCTATCCACACCTCGGCTCTCCCTGGAAAGGGAGGGAGGCTTTGTGGATCAGGAGTGAGTCTCCACTGCGGCAGTCAGCTCAAAGTCGCTAGGACTTCTCAAACTTGTGTGCTGAGGAGACTCAGATGTTGGCCTCAGCTCCTAGGCTGAACTCAGAAGATTGGCTCATGAAAACTAATATACTGAGACAAAGGAAAGGATCTGGCAGAAAGCAACATCTACTATCCTGGGCTTGGCACCAAGGAAGAAGACAAGTGGAATTCCTGCAGTCTGAAAACCACACTGAAAGGTGACAGAGAAGCTGAACGATGATGGGTGGCAGAGAGAAGTATAACAATCCAGTCCCTCAATGTAGAAACGTTAGTAAGAACCAACAGCAGCTTACTAGACAGAAGACTAAGGATCAGAATTCCCAGATGAAGATTGTTCACAAGAAAAAAGAACGAGTTCACAGTTACAACTCATCAGCAGCTGCATGGCAGGCCATGCAAAATGGCGGGAAGAACAATTTTTCTATTTTTCTAGTAATCCAAATTGGAACTCTAGCCTGTCGAGTCCCAGTTTGCTTTTTAAATCTCAAGCTAACCAGAATTATGCTAAAGCCAAATTTAGTGAGCCACCAAGTGTTCTTCCCAAGCCACCAAGCCACTGGGTTCCAGTTTCATTTAATCCTTCAGATAAGGAAATAATGACATTTCAACTTAAAACCTTACTTAAAGTACAAGTTTAAGATGAAGTACTAATATTTAAATTTAGCACTGTCTACATAGTCATGAATTGGTCTGAACCAAATTGACTTAAGGAGGTAAAACTTACAATTTACAAGTATAATCAAGACTATCTCATTTATTTTATGTGCTGTGTGCATGGTGACATATCAGTGCAATTTAAATAATTGTACTTGATAGGATTGCCACAAACGTAAATTCAAGTGAATGATTCAGGTTGATTTGGGGAATAGCTGACTTTTAAAATTGTCTATTGTGGAGACAGTAGTTTACAGTCAATCAGGTTATAGGTTTCTAGCTGAAATATACAGGGACTGAAAAATAATGTAGACATTAGGAAATTAAATGTTCTAGAGGCACCTAAATTGCCAAGAGAAAATGAATTTTTCCTGAAGATCTCAGTTTACTAAATTATACTTACTAATTGGTGGATGTATGAAGGTCAGTCAGGGCTTGCTAGAACAAAGCAGTCTATGTCCAAGTGTCCCTGTTTTTTGGATCTCACACTAGCCCAGGCTAGTCCTGAACTCAGTGATCCTACCTCAGCCTCCCAGGTGCACTGTGGCTTTGTCTGTTTCTTAAGTATAGTGGACATGCATCTGCCTACAGATGGACTAACTTTTTTAAAACTGTTTTAAGTACCTAGAGAAGAAAGAGCCTTGTAAATACATGTAATAAGCTTGTAACATATGTAAAGTTTTCTTTCATCCTAAAAAGACTATTTTAGTATGAATTTGCTGGGTGTATGACTATGGACTTTTTTTTTCTACTAAGGCCTAATTTTAAAGGTCCCCAATTATTTTAAAGAAGCTTACCCTCATGCTGAAGTGCCAGTGTATGTACAATTGATTTGGTTTTAAGCTACATACCAAAGTAAAACCTAATGTTAAGCTTATATTAAAAGATTTAAGCCGGGCGTGGTGGCGCACGCCTTTAATCCCAGCACTCGGGAGGCAGAGGTAGGAGGATCGCCATGAGTTCAAGGCCACCCTGAGACTACAGAGTTAATTCCAGGTCAGCCTGGACCAGAGTGAGACCCTACCTCGAAAAACCAAAAAAAAAAAAAAAAAAAAAAAAAAAAAATTTAAGCTGCTAAGACATTTCCTATTTTTGAGATTTAAAATGCAGTACAGGATCTCGACCCTATTCCCCAGTCTTTAAACCCAAAGATTCATTTTTGTTTTCACCAATCCTGATGAGACAGTGCTTGGTTCCAGCGGCTCTGATGCTTTTGGTGATTAAGTGCAATTTAGGGAGAAAAAAGCAAAAGGTGTAATCTCAACCCAAAGGGTAAAAATACTAGTAGCTGTTAATGCTACTAATTTGATACCCGTATTTTCCTGTTGACAAGGAAAATTGTCTAAGTTGTAATTTTCCAAATTCTGATGCAATATGGAAATCTTATTAAGCATGGAAAAAGTAGATTAAAAAAATCAAGGAAGACTTCCAAGAGTGGGGGGGGGTCCTCAAAAGAAAGGACAGGGTTACTTAATGCATATGATGTGAGTTTGAGCCATGAAATTAAAAAATTAAATTCCGCTCAGTAGCTTGCTTTTATTAAATAACTTATGTTGATAAGACTAAAAAAAAAAAAAAGATCTTGGACTATCAAGAGTTTTAAAAGTTGTACTGAATGCTTTGCATTTTACGTTATGTATGGATATCAGTTTATGGGGGTTAGGGGCAGAATATGATGGTTTGATTCAGGTATCCACCATAAACTTAAATGGTCTGAATGCTAGGTTCCCAGCTGATGGACATTTGGGAATTAATGCCTACCAAAGGCAGTATATTGTTGGGGTGGGGCTTACAGGGTTATAGAAATGTTCTCCATGTCAGTGTTTGGCACTCTCCTGTTGCTGTTGCCCACCTTATGTTGGCCAGGAGGCAATGCCCACCCTCTGCTCATTCCATCATTTTCTCCTGTCATCATGAAGCTTCCCCTCTTGTCTGTAAACCAAAATTAACATTTTATTTCCCTAAAACTGCTCTTGGTCAGGTGATTTCTGCCAGCAATGTGAACCTGACTATAACACCTCATTATCAATGATATGTAATGCTAACAAGACCTTTTTTAAAGACCTATTGGTAGATCATAAGAGGCCACATATAGGAAAAGGTGATCCATGTACTCCTAAATGCAGATAGATGAGATTGAAATAAAAAAAAAAAAAGCCAGACATGGTGACCTTTAATCCCAGCACATGGAAGACAGAGTTAGGAGGAACACCATAAGTTGAAGGCCACCCTGAGACTACATAGTAAATTTTAGGTCAAACTGAGCTAGAGTAAGACCCTACCTCAAAAAAATTTAAAAAAAAAAAGTACTGGGCCTGGAGAGATGGCTCAGCAGTTAAGTCACTTGCCTACAAAGCCTAAGGATCCATATTCAACATCCCATGTTAGCAAGATGCACAAGGTGATACATATACAAGATCACACAGGTACACACGGTGGCACATGAATCTGGAGTTCCATTATAATGGCTGAAGGCTTCTGATACATCAATTCTCTCTTCTCTCTCTCTCTCTCTTGCATTAAAAAAACCCAAGGGCTGGAGAGGTACCCTGTGGAGCCTAAGAATACAGGTTACACTCCCCAGAATTTATGTAAGCCAGATGTGCATGGTGTCTCCTGAATCTAGAGTCCATTTGTGTTTCCTAGAGGCCTAGGCATGCCTATTCTCTCTCTCTAATAAGTAAATAGAAATAAAATACTTTTTGAAAAACATTATCTTATCCTGCACACATTAGAGCAAAAAATATTCTGGTATTTTTAAAAAATTATTACATTTTGGGACAATCCTCAATATTTTTGTGCTATGCATTATTTAAAGTTTTTTTTTTTTTATTGACAAACTCCACAGTGATAGACAATAAACCATGGTAATCCTCCCTCCACTTTCCCCTTTGCAACTCTGCTCCCCATCATACCTCTCCTCCTTCTCAATCAGTCTCTCTTTTATTTTTATGTTATCATGTTTACTTCCTACTATGATGGTCATGTGTATGTAGTGTCAGGCACTGAAAGGTCATGGGTATCCAGGCCATTTTGTGTTTTGAGGAGCACAATGTAAGAAGTCCTACTCTTCCTTTGGCTCTTACATTCTTTCCACAACCATTTCCACTAAGGACTGTGAGTCTTCAGAGGTGTAATAGAGGTGTTACAGTGCTGAGTACTCTTCTGTGACCTCTTCTCAGCACTATGTTGCCTTATGAGTCATCCCAAGTTCACCACCATCTGAAAAGAGAAGCTTATTAATATATGAGTATGAACATTAAGAGTAGTACTTACTGGGAAGTTTGATGAGTGTAGTATAAACATTCAGCAGACATTATATCCCTAGGGTTCATGAGTTCCCCAGGCATGGACTTGGTACTTACAACTGAAGAGGCTTTCTGAGTGGTAAACCATGTTTTATGGACTATTCTGATGAGAATTTGAGACTGCTAAGTAAAGAGAGGATTGAACTTGGAGTCTTGGCTTGTGAGCTTTCTAAGGGGAAGGAAAGACTACCGAGAGCTTTGCTGGAATTGGGCTACTGGCCTAAGGGCTGACTGCATTCTGCTGCCCAGGCCCAGAGAGTTTGATAAAGGTTAAATTTATAATAGACTGATATGCTTGGCTAAAGATATTAGACAGAAAGATTTAAGATTTTAATTTGGAAAATTTCAAGTAAGTTAAATTTACAGACACTGAGACTGGCTTTAGTTTACTGAAGCTGCTATTGTTATTATTGTTATTAGAAATCTTAAGGAAGATGGCCCAACTGCTTTGCATTAAAACAGTAGACAGGATGCCTGAGGAAAGATTATGATAGAAATACAAACTCTTTTGGGAAACAGTTAAATGGAAAAGGAACCTGCTTTTCAAGGTTATGATTTATTTTGTCCTTGAATTAAGAATATAATTGAGTCCTGCACACCTGGTATTAGTTTTGAAAGCATAAAAAATACATGGAGTGGCTCTAGAAGCTCACATGTGGTTCCAGGAGCAGCTGCTGAGATGTGGAATGAGTCAGAGCATGATGACCCTGATAGGCTGGAAGAGCCTTTGGAAGATGGACCATGGTTTGCTGAAGACCTGAAGACATTTTGAATATACCAGGACTCTTCAAAATCTGTCATGGAGGCTGCTAGGTAGGGATGAAAGTTCCCCCTGGCTGTTCAGAGCACCTGGTGGAGCAGAACTGAAAAATCTGGAGACTGCCAGTCACTGGACTTGAACACCAGAAGTTTGATGTTTGCTTGATGGTGGTTGAGTCTGCATTGTTCTAATCTCTCCTTGCTATGCCTTATGCCAGTTAAAAATGTTTACTCTGTGCCTTTATATGTTGAGGTATATAACTTGTTTGATTTTACAGTACTAACAGCTAATAGACAATCTTACATCTCAGATGAAACTTTGGAACTACCTTAAGTTGATAAAGACTATGGGGACCTTTGAAATTGGACTGGATACAATTTACAATGTGTGATGGTTTTGAATCTGTTGGGGGCCAGGGCAGAATGTGGTAGTTTAAATAGATGACCCCCAATATATTCAGTTCAATGTTTTATTAGTTTCTACTTTGGATCTGCAGCCACCTGGTTAGAGGAGGTGTCACTGGGAGGATCTTAAGATGTGGTGGTAGGTTTGAAATTCTAATCTAAAGATATACAAAGTGTCTAGTTCTACCTGGAGTTCCTGAAGTGTATTGTGTGGCTTTTTACTTGTGGGTTTCTCTTTCTCTCCATCTCTCTCTGTCTCACTGCCTGGTCCTTTAAAAGGGGCCTACTTTTTCTACAATTATGGAACTTTCCCTGGGTCTGTAAGCTTCAATAAATATCCCTTCCTCCATAAATGTGCCTGGTTTGAAGTACATCTCAGTGAACCTGAAGCTATCTACTACAGTTGGATTATTAAATATATTATTGTTGATAAGGATATGGACACAGATTTTCATATTGATGAACACTGACATAGCTATCAGCTGAGGAACTATAATTTTAAATTTTTCAATGATTTTTAAATTATTTTGTATAGAATTAGATTAGTAATAAAGATATCACACACATATATTCTACAATCTAAAATCTGTAAGTAGCAGAACAATCACATAAAATTCCCATGTTAAAGATCAAAATTGATTAAATATGATACATATTTAATAAATGAATAAAATTAGGAGAGAAGGAAATCTTCCATAAAGCATAATGCCACTTGTAATAGTACACCCAATGACAAAGCTAGAAAGTCAGCAATGGATCAGGAAGATGTGATGAGGACGTGGGTATTTATCTCTCCATAAATTCCTCAGAGTAGAGAAGCTTGATAAATGCTACATGGGTCACTGATGCCAGTTAACACATCAACACAGGAATAAACTCAACTATTATTACTCCTCACAACAGGATCTGAGAAGGATAAAACATCATTCATCAACTCTATGGTGTTTTAGCACCACTCAAATCTATACAAACATCAGACAAGCTCAGATTGAGAGGTATTCTACAAAACAACTGGCCTGAACTCTTTGATAATGACCACAAAAGGAAGGAAAGTCATTTGAATTTTAAAATGACTGAAGAGACATGACTCTGTGGTTAGATTTGGGCCAGGAGGAAAAGATACTATGAAGGTGATTGAAGCTATATATATATTCATGCTCCAAATATATAGTGTATATGTAGGCATATATATATATATATATCATATATATATATGATACATATATATTTTTAATATATATATGGACCACGAATTAAATAATAGCCTTCTATCTATGTTACATATTCCATTTTTATAATGGTACAGCGATTGGGTAAGAAAATGTTCTTGTACATAGGAAATACAAACTATGTATGTAAAATGTCCCCAACTTAATCTCAAGTAGCTCATAATATTAATGCAATTAAAATAATAAAGCAAATGGGGGAATATAAATAATACATGATACCATATAAAAATAAGTTACAAAGAAATTTTCTTTTTTTAAGTTAACTACCCACAATGTAATATGGTTCAGGTTAGTATCTACACATTGATTAACATATTTAATCAACTATGAACTGTATGTCAGGCACTAGATACATCTTGTATAGTCAAACACCGAAAAGATCAGGATCAAATATGTAAATGACTATGAACTTCAAATGAATGCACAGGCTTGATGAACTGTCAGTGATGGACATTGTCATAGTAGATATTACATCTTTGAAATTATATCTTTGTAATAGCTTTCTGGCCTAAGACACAGCACAGGAAATTATCAAAGTTAGTCAAGTGGATATCCTCATGTGAGTAGTCACATCATTGCTGATATATTTTTTATTTGTTCTTATAGTATGGAAAAGTAATTCATCTCCTGAAATATTTTTCATAAGAAAAACAGAAATCTTCTAATTCTTTTCCAAGTTATCCTTACAATAGTAAATTCTTCCAAAATTTGAAAGGAACAGTTTTACAACTTAAAATCCCATTGTCAAACTTTGATCTATGAATTCTTTAGGGAATATTATGATAAAACAAATAATGTCCATCCCACACTATTCTGGATTTACTCCTATGCTCACCAATAATATTAAATAATGCCTACCTCCTCCCACTATTCTTCTATTCTGGTTTTACCCCTACACTCACCAACAGTATTAAATGACTTGGCATTTTTAAGTAGATTCACATAGTGTATTATGTGGTATTAAAGATCCAGGATATACATACTGTGATATCATAAAATACTTTCTACAATGATCAGATTGAGGATAAAATTAATGCTAAATACATCCAGGTTTAAATAATGGAATTTTTCACCTACTTGTAGTTCTAATGCATTCCTTCTCTATAAATGTCAAATAGAGCCAGTCAACTCTAAAGACACTAAGGGATGTTTTACAAGGTTGTTGACCTATGACATGGACACCCACATCAAGGCTGCATAAAAATGATGGGGCTCTTCTTCCTTCTCCTCCTCCCCGTAGGACCACATGGAGGATCAACCCCTGTTATTGAAGAAGGCACCACAATTCTGTGTTGGGATGTTCACACTCACTTCCAGTCAATTGTGTGGTGAGACTTGAGTTACACTTTCTGTGTACATTATTCTATACTACACAAAGTGAACAGGCCAACACAAGCATTTCTCATATCCTTTTCTTGTGGTTCCATAAACACTTGCCACTAAACAACTGGCCTATACCACAATCAGGCCACAGCATATTTTGCCTGCCTTTTATGAGTCTCACCCTCCATCTACTCCATTTCACACCCATTGCCTGAACATGATGTGTTCTTCCCATCTCTAAGCTATTTCTTGTTCTCAGAACAGCCTTAATCTCTGCTCTGTATGTCTGCATGTTCCTGGTCTGCTTCTTTGCCTTCCATTATACTCTGGCCACAATTAAGTTATCTTCCACCTCAAACAGCTTACTGTATCTCCATGCATACTTTTCTTATAAATTAGCAGTAAAGAGGTATAGTGTTTTGTTTTGTT
Source organism: Jaculus jaculus (assembly GCF_020740685.1). Lineage (NCBI taxonomy): Eukaryota > Metazoa > Chordata > Mammalia > Rodentia > Dipodidae > Jaculus > Jaculus jaculus. The sequence continues at coordinate 82,116,291 of NC_059102.1, forward strand.
TTTTTAACTTTTATGTATATGATTCCCCACAGAGAAACCTTCTTGGGACCACAGCTATGTTTTAGACTTTGCTATAGCTATGCAATTTAAAATGGCATGCTGATAATCTTAAATGTTTCTATGCTAAATGAACTGATGAGCTAACATGGAAGACCAAAAGGCTTTGGGCAATGTAAACAAAGCAATATGTGAGAATTCAGGTATACTGTGGGTGAGTTGATTATTCAGCATAATCATAAGTGACTGGGATAACTAGGCAACTTTGAATTTTAAGGGGAAGACAAATTATGAAGCACATACATTTTACTATTAACTTTATTTCCAAAAATAATACTAGCCCAAGAAACATAAAATTCCTCAAAGATTGGTATCACATTCACCCACTATTTATGTTCTTTACTCTTCACTGTTCCATATAAGAAGACCTCCAAAAGATGTCAAATAAAAATCAGGGTTTTATGTGTAAAATCACCAAGGACTTCAGGATGTGGCAGTAGACCTCAAACCAAATGCAAGGTCCTTCTCTTCACATGTCTTATGAAGTCCATGTCATCTATTTAGAATGTCTAGTTTCTTGTTCTCTCCACTGAGCTAATACCCTAAGATTTTTCACCCAAAATATACAATGATTTTCTAATAAACTCTCATAACAAATGCATAAAGAGAAGGGCTCAGTTTAAAAAAAAAAACATATTCTCAGACCAATTAATAATTAGTTTTATTTCTTGCCCCATACACAGAATTCCCTGGATTAGATTTCTATTCAAGACTACTTTTAAATTATGTTTTCCAGATTCCAAGTCTTACAAAAAACTGCTTGCAATCATTTTCCAAAAGAAAATGGGGGAGGTGCTTTATTATATTCCCGTATGTTGATTAATGTTAGACTTTTTGGATATGGACTCTGTTCATCTGAGTGTTTGCTAAATTTAAAAGGGGTCGGGGAGGGGGGAGGATTCTCAGAATAGCTCTGTTGCCAGCACAAGAAAATTTCTTTTGCAAAAAAGCCAAATGCACAGAATTGACTCTGACTTTGACTATGACATTATTTTTAAGAATATTTCATCTGTAAGTGCAGTCTGCAACTTGAACCTTCAGCAGGATGGGACTGAGGAGGAAAGTGGTAGGAAGGGATGGAGGAGACAATAAGAGAGGCTGCCAGAGTTATGCTGGATTCTAATTAATGGCATGGGGTTACAACTTACAGCTGACATTAGTTACAGTTTAAGGTCAGCCTGTTGCTGGCATTTGCATTTACTGATTTAGGAGGGAGTCTCTGCTGTCTTCTCTTTCCCTGCTCTCTTTGGGTTGTCTAACTGATTGCTATTGCTTCTTTGTATTTATTCAAGAAAAGATTTATTTTCATCCTACACTCAGATGCACACTTACCTCACCCATAAACCCTCACATCTACCCCCACAGATTTTCTAGGGCTCAAAGGCAGGGGCCTCTCCCATGGCTTGTCCATCAGGGGATCCTTGGCTCTTGAAGGTTGTTGCCCAAACCATCTTTGTTCTTCTACCAAATTCCCTTCTTCTTTTGGTGACATTTAAAAGGACAACAGGGCATATTAGGAAATGTTTTAATTTCTAGGGGATGGGACATTCACAGCTGAGCATAGGACAATCATGCTGTCAAATCATTTTATCTGAAGTAACCAAGACTTTCAACAACTCTACCTCTAATGGAAATGAAAAGTTATAGCAGAAAAAGAACAAACAGGTAGCTACTCAGCTCCCAGTGTCTTTACTGTCAAGACTGACTAGTGCAGACATCTTCTAGGGACCTAAATACTTAGGAGAATGAAGCCCTCTTTCATCCAACCAGACTGCTCTGTCCTCTTTGAACCAAGGGGGACAAGTCTGCAGGCAAGTGTCTTCTCAATGCTCATAGACACAATCACAGTGGCAGGTGCAGACACCTATTCTCCATTCTTCCTTCCCTCCCCAGAGCTGGCACTGGTGCCATTCTTCCCAAGACTCTTTGCACCCTTATCCAGATCTCTCTCTTCTATCCCATGACTGCCCAAGTAGATCATTTATAGTACAACATGTATGGTTCGACAGTTCCAGTTACCAATGGTCTCATTATTTACTTTATGTTTCTTTTAATAACTCATTTACTTATTATAAGTGCAAGTTGAATATTTTTATGATAAAAATCTGAAATATGTTGTACTAGATAGCTCCACATTGCTGGAATGAACATCCAAACAGACACTGTCTATGGGAGGAAGGAATTTATTTCAAGCCCACAGATCCAAGGGAAGTTCCACTATGGTGGAAGAAGCTGCTTCCACACATCCAAGAGCAGAGAAACAACCAACAAGCCACAGATAACCAAAAGCTGCAAGCCGAAACCCCACTAGAGCTCAAGCATTTCTGCATGCCTTTGGGCTAAAATTCAGATCCACCTCCCATGACATTGTCCCCATCCCCCATCAGAAATCTGCCTGCTAGGGGCTAAAGCTGCAAACTCAATTTTAATAAAACATCTGATTCTATGGGGCCATACATTCAAACTAGCATACATGTTTAAACCAATATGCTGCCATAAATGGAAATTTCTATACCATAAACTTTTTTGTATACAAGAGTATTAAAGACATAATATAAAAATCACCCTCATGGGCCTGAGGAGGTTGCTCAGTGGAAAGTGCTCACTGCTCCAGCTGGAGTCTGCAAGTTCAACTCTAGATCCCATGTAAAAAAGCCAGAAGCTATGGTGGGATTCTGGAATTCTAGCACACTGACCATGAGATGAAAAGCAGAGACAGGAGAGTTTATGAGAAGCTTTAGCAAGTGTAGCAAACAGCAGCAGCAGAGGGCGTATTCAGAAGAGAAACCCTGCCTCAAATAAGGTGGAAAGGGAAGAACCAGCCAGAAAGTTGTTCTCTGATTTCCACAATGCTTTATGGCATGCACATAACTGTATTCTCACACCCAAACATCCACACACGTGCACAACCCCCCTGCCACTGTTTTAAAAAATAAAAGTCTTCAAAATGGTCTTGAAAAAAATATTCTTTCATGATGTTTATATAGGGTACATATGAAATATAAATGAACATCACATTTAGACTTGGGCCTCATATCTAAGGTATCTAATATGTCTAATGTAAAGGTTAATAATTTATCTAGCCAAACCCTAGATACTTCAGAGAGCTTCAGAAGTTCTTACAAACTGTCAATGGGAAAGAAAGAGTCTTTGTCTTATAAACAAAAATGAATTTCCTCCTGGAACAAATATCCCAAAATGAAAGAAGAAAGGAAGGAAGGAGAAGAAAGAGAAAGAAAGAAAGAAAGAAAGAAAGAAAGAAAGAAAGAAAGAAAGAAAGAAAGAAGGAAGGAAGGAAGGAAGGAAGGAAGGAAGGAAGGAAGGAAGGAAGGAAGGAAGGAAGGAAGGAAGGAAGGAAGAAAGGCAGGGATGGAGGGAGAGAAAAATGAACCTGAAGCATTGATGTGCTCCAGCACTCTGGATAAGGAATACTCACATTTGACATGCCTCTTCAATATAAATTCTTCATTCTTACTGAAAGAGAACTGAGTAGACTTGTAAACAACAGAAAGGAACCTGCAAGTGATAAATTAGGATAATAAAATGGATCTATTCAAGCACCCATCTTGTGTAATTAACATCCTTGGTACCTGGACTCCTGTTGTTATCTGATTCTACTTGAGACACTTAGCATCCTGATCAAGTTACTTGAGAAGGCATACCCATCAGTTCTGTTTTTAATCTAGCATTTCTTCCAGATCATCAAGGCATATAACGACTATCATCATGACTCATCCAAGAAAGAAAAAAAAAGTCAAAATTCACACTAAGTCAGTGAGCCACTTTCATTAAAAACTCCCCCCTTCTCTGGACTTTACTTTGAAAGGTTGGGGAAGAGAAGTGAAGGAAGGAGTGAGGAAGGGTCTATTAGATGCTAAGCAGGGACAATGAAAAATATATTTGGGATCTTTTCAGATTCTGTCTGGTCTATGCACCAGGATCCTTATCCTGAAACTCATCTACCATTTATTTTCCAAGTGTTTGCTGAGTTCCTATAAGAGCTCAAATCTATTACTCAAGATGTCACTAGAAATTTAAACTGAGAACTCATAACTTTGCAAAAGGAGAATTGGATATAAGAATCTCCCTACTGTCCCACCCCACCCCCTAGCCTTCTGATGGTCTCAGTGGGTGACAAAAATGAAAAAAAAAATCAAAGTTGATTCATATGCAACCTCCAGATTTGTTGTTCAAATTTCCGCCCAGCTTTCTGGTGCAAAAGTACTCAAAACAGGGCTACCAAGAGTAACCCGCCCTGTTCTAAGTATCCAGACCCTGCCTGTCAGGGGCAGGGCTGGCTGGCTGATGGATAGCTTCATTGAAAAGGTGGTTGCACACATGGATGGGATGCACAAAGTGGCTCGTAAAACTTATGAGCCATATGCTGTGGTGTGGCCTGGGTGAGAGATGGTTCAGCTTCAGTGGAGGGATAATTAAAAGCAATTAAGTGGGGCTGGAGAAATGCAGAATTCTATTCAGACTTCACAAGTGTGTAAACTTAGTCTGGGAGAGGGCAAAGAGCACAAACCCTTATTTAAAGGAAAAATAAAATAAAAATAAAAACATTATTGAACCTTGGGAAACTGCATACTGACCAATGTGCCTCACCAAGAAGGCATCATCTTTGTGATGGAGAGATTGCTTAGCATTTAGTACACTTGCCTGCAAAGCACAGGTTTGATTCCCCAGGACCCACATAGCCAGATGCACAAGGGGGTACATGCATCTGGAGTTTGTTTGCAGTGGCTGGAGGCCCTGCTGCACTTGTTCTCTCCCTCCCCCCCCCTCTTTCTCTCTCTCTCTTTCTCTCTCTCTGCCTTTTATTTTTCTCTCTCTCTCTCTCTCTCAAATAAATAAACAAAATAAAATCTGAAAAAATAGAAGGCATTATCTAACGTGGTCTGTAAAAAGTTTTTGCCTTCCTGTCCTATACTTCCCAAGGTGCTGGGTTATCTGTCCATGAAAGGCGAGCCTCTCTTCACTAGCCCAGAAGGTCCCTATGGAACATAAAAGAAGCATCCACACACACCTATGAGTGCATTCTTTTCTCTAATTACGTGGCTATCAATTCCAGGAGGAGGGTTCCAGTGAATGAAGTACAAGGCAGAAAAAAGTAGCCTAGAATCTAAAGGAAAGAAGGGGAAGTTACTTAGGAAGAGATAGTTCTAGCTAGAAATACTAAGATTACAGAACACAGGGAAGTTCAGCACTGTGGAGTTCTGCAAAGGCAAGAACTGAGGGCTGCTGTTAGATGGGGCCAACATTAACTTAACATCTTGACTTAGTTTCCTAGTAAATGAAGTAATGACTCTCCCACGTTATAGGTACTTCCTATGTGGCAACCTCACTAGTGGCCATATATATATCTGTCCTCTTATTTTTATACTATATAATTTGTTAACTATAGCAATATTAGGAAAAGTAACAAGTACTCAGAAGGAAATAAAAAGATAAGGAAGATCCAGGTTAGGATTAAATATGTTCAAATTTTAGTAGAAAGCAAAAGACAGAGTTCTGAGCTCCTGGGTTCTTCCTTACTTTCTTCCCTTAGGAAAGCAAGAGCTGGGAGTTAGTTATACTCCCTCATCACCTGCTCAGTATTGAATGGACAGAAATACAGCAGGATAACTGTAGTTCACAGCCAACAGAGTATACTGTTCTCTGTGTTCCTTCTGTCCAAGGAGTACAAACGTGAAGACATTACCGAGCCCAAGGCCCAGACACCTCAGAGAACTTGAAAAGCTCTTAAGGACAAGCTGTCAACAAGGAAGAATGGAGCCTTTGTCTTATAAACAGAAATGAACTTCCTTGTGGACTAAATAGGAACAGTATTAAAAGGAAAAGATATATACAATAGGAGTTATATATAGATCAGTGGGAGTACCTACAGAAACATAGATGAGGCTAAGAGAAATCTGTGAAAGAAAGTAAGCCTGTGTCTATACACAAAAGGAAAAAAAAACTAGAGACATTAAGTCACTTTTTAAATTGTTTTGTCATCTTGAAGAAAAAAATATAATACAATTCCATCCAGACAACCTCAACCATCAATCTTCTTAAATTCATTTACCAAATATTTCTGATTCATCTTCTTCCCCTTAGCTGTAACTCCCCACATCCTGTAATAAGCTATAATCATTTCTTTCTTATTGTACTATAACCATATTGTACTACAATGCGGTGGCTCTATGGTTTTGTTCTTACTTTCAACCTATATTACATGTCTTTGGAGGAGTACATTAAAAATTCTGCTGTTCATTACTTTTCCACCCAGTTCTTAAACTAAAGGACTTCTCAAAGCATTGCACACCAGAGTCCATCTGCCCCATCATATCACCTTGCTCCCTCTGCTATACAACTTCCTGAACCCAGGCATCATATCAGGATCTCACTCCAATTCCCTCCCCTTTTCACCCTAACTCATTTTCCCACGGAAGCCCTGGTGGCCTCCAAACACTGACAAGGCTTTCCCAAATTCTCCTACACATCTCTATAAAGTTATTACTCATACCCCTGATAAAATTTTTTAAGAAGTATTTGCTCTAGGGTGTGTTTTATTTTCTGATTTCTCCTGAAAAATAGTCAGATACTTAGGAATAGTTTTATTATAAAGTGACATCTATGGGGCACTATTCTAGGAACTTATATGCATTAACCAGCATAACTCTGAACATAGAGCTTTGGTAAAAGACATTGTTATGCCTAGTTTGTATCTGAAAGCCATCTAAGAACATGAGGAAAAGACATGCAGCAAATTTCATATGTTATTGAGTGGCAGAACAACAGTGTGACTTAAGATTATTAACTCCTAATTTCAACTCCACATTTCCACATAGTTGGCAGCTAGTAAGCATTTGTTAACTCAATAGTATAGGCAAGCTTATTAAGCAGTTGTGACTAGGTACTATGCTTGACATATGACACATAGAGGGGCTGGAGAGATGGCTTGGTGGTTAGGTGCTTGCCTGTGAAGCCTAAGGACCCTGGTTCGAGGCTCGTTTCCCTAGGACCCATGTAAACCAGATGCACAAAGTGATGCATGCATCTGGAGTTCATTTGCAGTGGCTGGAAGCCCTTGCACACCCATACTCACTCACTCTCACTCTCACTCTCTCTCTCTCTCTCTCTCTCTCTCTCTCTCTCTCTCTCTCTCTGCCTCTATTTCTCTCTGTCTGTGGCTCTCAAATAAATAAATAAAAATAAATTTTAAAAAAAGAAGGGCATGGAAAGCCCAGCATCCATGTGTTCAGTTTAGTCCTCTGCAATCAAACAGCCTCAATGATCATTGATCATTTCAATCTTTTCATCATAGTTTGATTGCTGAATTCTCTGTGAAGTATTTGTTACTCTCACAGATCTTCCCTGAAAATGCTGCCTTTGGAGAGTGTTCTAATTGAGTGCCATAGAGAGTATTGAGCTTTCTCAAAACCATTAAAGAAAAATTCTTTAAAGTGAGTCATGGAAGGGAGTGAGGAAGTGAACGTACTCCTGCTATGACAGAAGTATTACATGGCACTTTGTTCCTGAAATTCTAATAAGTGATGTTTGATGACACTATGGGAAAACCTGAATAGCTATTAGTAGAGGGTACAAAAATAACTTAATTCTACTTACATCCATCAGAAGATGAGAAAACACAAGTCAGTCATGATTTTATGGCAGCACTTGCTATATTGTCTACACTGCTAACCCAGGGGTATGCTACACAGAGTGGAACTTGGCCACTGTATAAAAGTAGTTCCTAGCCAGTCATGGTGGCACATCTTTAATCCTAGCACTCAGGAGGCAGAGGTAAGAGGATGGCCATGAGTTTGAGGCCACCCTGAGACTACATAGTTAATTCAAGGGCAGCCTGGACCAGAGTGAGACCCTACCTTGGGGAAACAAAACAGTAAAAGGAGTTCCTACTTGTATAGTTTGTAAGATTAAATATTTTATTTCTATTTATTTATTTGAAAGAGGGGGGCAGAGAGGGACAGAGAGAAAGAATAGGCACACTGTGGCCACCAGCCACTGCAAACGAACTCCAGATGTATGTGCCACTTGTGCATCTGGCTTACATGGGTTCTGGGGAATCCAACCTGGGTCCTTTGGCTTTGCAGACAAGTGCCTTAAACATTAAGCTATCTCTCCAGCCCAGTTTGTAAGAGTTTTGAAAAGCTAAAAGCTTGTGAAACCTCTTCACCAAAACAAGAGGGGATCTATGTGAGTAAACCCCAAATACAAGAAGCACACCCTCACTCTGTTCAATTTTGTATTCAGTTGCAAGGAACTGATAAAATGAGGCAAACTTCTGCTCCCTACCCATCACGGATTTCAAGTGAAGGATTAACTGATGACAATGTTTCATCCAAGTGAATATGTCTGTGGAGCAGTGGACTGACTCCACAACATAGGAACTTTTTTAAAACCATGGGTTTTGACTGAGTAGTTCTGAGCTGGAGCCTGCTGCCAGGTCACTTCATGGTTGCTGGTCCACACACACACACTGAGTTGCAAGGTGGTAGACAAGGTCTCCAGCATCCCTTGTGTCAGTTGGCTTTTGATCAATTTAGGGAGTGATTGATTCAGAATTGAGTTCTCTGCCAGGTACCTGGACATCTTCTCTGTAGCATGAATTGAAAAGCAATTCATCTGTTTTAGACACTAGGCTTAGAAGCTTAGGGACATAGAGTAGAGCACTCACCTAGTCACTTGGCTTAACTAAAAACTAAAATCACTACTTGATATCTTGCTGTGCTGTGCATATAGGTATCTGATAAGAGATCTACACATCCAGCCAACATTGTCTATAAGAGCATTGACTTGGATTTGTTTGGTACTTGGGTGCTAGATAGAAGTCCGGGAATTTTCTCTCCAAAGAGACATTTCTGGAAATGTTATTTGGTAGTGACAAACACTCTTCATGTAAATTTTTGATAGACCCCCAAATCAATGAAATAACTAAAATATAAAATTGCCTCAGTAGGTGGGAAGATGTGGAAAGGAAAACCCATAGCTTCACATTTCTGTAAAGGTTTCTAAGAAATATTGGCACCTCTGGGGTGCCTCAGAGAAAGACTTTTTCAACTTCATTGAGAATGTCTTCCAAACACAGCCTGAAAAGTACTGGAAAGGGAGATGGAATAGACAATCTGGATCTGTGATTAACAGGTCAACACAAGTGCTCACATCTATGATCAGAAAGTATGGCTTGGGGCACCAATGCCTCCACCTCAGGAATTTGTATTAAAGAACTCTGGATTTGAAAGGCATTTCTCTCTTAGTTTACACCTGCCCCTCTAAAAGTCTGAGGTTCCATTATTTTCTGACAGTTAGAACCTAGAGTTTCATACATTATCAAACACGTTCATATTTGTCCATGTCTCCAGCTCTCAGGGTAAAGCAGCTATTTTGTGGGGGCCAGAAGTCACTGGTAATGAGCGTGACAATTACCCTCCTGCTGCTGAGAACCCAGACCTGCTCACTCCCCGCCCGCACTTTCAATTCCAGAGTGCAACTGGCTTTTTTTTTCTTTTTTTTAGACAATGTTAAGTTTTTATTTAACTGCTAGAATTGCAGGGGGCAGATAACTACAGTTCAAAGTCATGAAACAAAACAAAACCAAAAAAAACAAGGAGAAAGGGAGAGGGAAAAGCCTCAGTGCTGAGATTTTCATTTCAAGGGAAAGAGAAAAAGATTTTGTATTTCATATTAGAGAGCATTAAAACAATATAGCCCCACACAATGAAAACCTTGTGTTTTATTAAAATGGAAAAAAAAAAAAGATTGCTGAAGGCCTCCATTACTCATTTCCGGATGTAATGGCAAAACCTCAACTTTGGAAAAACTTAAGTAGCTACAATCAAACTTTCCTTGGTAGCAGCTGATAACAGTCATTTCCAGAAATCTATTTTGTAGATTATGTAGATCAGCTACTTCCAAGGCTGTGGGAAAGCAAAACATGTTCTAATGTGGCACACAGAAACCTCAAGATACTTAGTTTTGGAAGAATTTTTCATTATTTCAGGAAAAGAAAAAAAAATGGGACTTCTTTGCATAGGTAAAGCTGTCACCACCATAAAGTGAAAGCTGATGTTTCAATCCCAACATCCCCTGACTCCAAAGGACCCCAGTTGGCCTCTCACAGGCTTACTCACCCACTCAGCTTAAAAGTCCTTCAAGCACAGGACCCTGTTCTGTTTGGGGACGCCTGGATAGACATCAGGTAGCAAACAGCAAACCTCATGCCAGTTCCTCATTTAAGTTGGAGAACAGGCACCTGGTCTTCATTAACATCGTTGCTGTAGTTAATGCGTTGCAGGTGTGAAAGTGTGTGGCTGAAATCTGACAAAACACCTGTCTTTTGTGGCACCATTAGATCTGCCTAGTGTGGGACACGACCCCCTCGGGTGTGCTTTCTCCTGCCTTGAAAGCCACAGTAAGCATTGTCCTGTAATTACAAAATCAGAGTCATCATTGCTGGGAAGAATTCCTTAACAAATTATACCTAATTAGTCTGAAATTACCTTTAATTCATGGTGAAACCATAGGCTTAACTGTGTTCTATAACACCTTCCTTTTTATCTTTATGCAAATATGATTATACACTATCAAACTGGCACCACCAGGCATAAAAACAGCTGCAGCTAGTTCTTTGGTTACTAAATGGGAACTGGACTGGTGCCATTGATTATGTTTTCTGGAATGCTACATCAAAAAAAAATAATAATATCAGCCAGTTCTTTCCCTGTAAATTCTACTTTTCCTCCCACCCACAGAAGCCTAATTGAAAGCTGTGAGATGCAGCTCCCTTGCCCCACCCCCACCTCCTCACCACATTTTCTGTAGACACATGTGTATATCCTGCTACCGCCCAATCTTTCAAAATGCCATTAAAGTGTCAAAACATGTCTCCTTTTATTTCTGAGCCCAGCATCTTATAGTATGGCTTCTCCAGTTCGCGTTCTCATTTCAAATCTCCAGGCCCTTTGGATTCAATGTACTTTGTTCCATGTACTTTAGGCTCTAAAATCATGTGTGTGACAGATAACAATCAAAGAGCTTTCCATCCCCCTTACTTAATCCTGGCTATAAACTGGGCAATATATACCACGACCATCCACATTTTGCAGAAAGCAAAACTGAGACATGAAGATGCGATATCTTCATAAGCCCAGGATTTTACCCAAGCCATCTGCCTCTGACATGGCCATTCTTCACTGGAATGTACTTTCCCAATGATGCTCATGTGAGGTCTCTGTGATTGACACTGCTCATTTCCAGTTCTAATCTCATACTACCCTGAACATGGCATTGTAGGACATTCTTTCCAGTGAGGAGGCATGTAAAGGTGAAAAGGATTGTCTTATCACAGGAAGAAATCATGTCTAGCTCCTCCCTGAGTTCCACACAATTTGTACAATGATTAGATTTCCTCCTCCACCCCACACGAATGCACTTTCAGAACTGAAGTCATGACTTTTTCCCCTTCTAAAGAAAAACAATACTGGGTAAAATATTGGTATACTAAAAAAATTATATTTTTAACTGGATCATACTTGGGTAACTTTTTCTGTGAATCAAAAAAAAAATGTTGAGATACTTTTTCAAATGAAACTAGAATTAATTATTTCAGAAAAAGTAATCAAAATATTATATATCCCTTCCTTTTGAGTTTAAGGTCTCCTAAATTGAAAATCAGTACTAGCTTGTCACAATCATTCTTATCCTACAATAATGACAGCCTGTATCATTCCTCAACACAGCACAACTCCAGGTTCTCTTAAGACTGTTAACTCTTAAGAAGAACCCCAGAACTTGGAACAAGCTGTACTTTTCAAGTTTTTGTTTTTTAAAAGAACAGAGAGAGAGAGAGGAAAATTTCTTGAATAGTCCTAGGCTCAGTATGTAAAGCCAAATCCCACATAGCAGGCATTGATGCTATACCAGGTACCCCATGAGATATCTCAACATTGCCTGGAATGTAGCAATGAATGGGTTAAGACAATATCTACAACAGCACCAGCCACATAAATTTGGCCAAAGAGCACTTTTGTAAAGTATTAATCAAGTAAAATAAAGTATTTTCTTGATGCTTGTTCACAACAGATATCCAGGTCCATCTGTGGCTAGATTATTTATGGCATTGCCATTTATTTGCCAATAACAGTTGGCTAAAAGTCAGATTTGAGAATCTTCATCAGAATCATAGCGCCACCTTCTTATTTAACGCCTCCATTCAGGTTCTTGTCACTGCTGTGCAGAACATGGAGCCTGATCCGTGGGGGCCAGTAATCCATGCAGCCCGCCCACAGTCCAGTGAAGAGCCGTGTTCTCTGCAGTATTTTTATGAGGTTGATTCCCACAAGTTTAAGAACAGTGTAACTGGAGACACTGCAGGCTCACATTCGGCTGAGCCCAATAAAATAAGAGAAGAAAACTGAACTCTCATTCAACCTCTGCATAAAGTTCAGAATTTTCAACTCATTTCAAAGCAGGATGGCCCTTTCCACATCTTTCAGGTTTTGTAAACACTGCAAGTTCTATTGACTTCCTCCTGATCAGTAAGTGTCATCAACTCATGCATGTGGTTCCTCATTATTAGACCCTTCTCAAGAGAACAGTACTGCTGGTGATTTCTATTCATAGCTCAACCTGATTGGCCAGCAACATAATGCCCTCCTTGTTTTCATCATTAATGTTTATGATCATCTATAGCCTTCACATTTTGGTATTTGATGTTTTCCCTTCAAAATAATTGTCCTTAACACTAGTTAACAACTCGCAATTACCATAACCATGGCTGAGGTCTACTTGTGACCCAAATACCCAGTTGAAAAATTTGATCAACTATCTGGATTTTAAGCTGCATGAAGCCAAACATCTGGATGTTCTTAAATATTTTCTCAAAATTTTGGAAACATCTACATTTTTCTTCATGCAGACAAAATATCTAGATGATTAACTGAAAGCTTCTCTTTTCATCTGCTCTTTGGTCACTGAGGGTTTTGTTTGTTGAGACTTTATGTAGGAACATTCACTCCTTTGTGCTGTATAGCTATTGCTACTCTGTAACAGGAGAGGGAAGAACCAGCACACCCTGTTGTTTGCAAGTGATTTTACCTAGTTCTCAAATAATTTTGTTAAGCCCTACACTGAAAAACAACAAATAGGACTGGAGAGATGGCTTAGCACTTAAAACGCTTGCCTCCAAAGTTAAAAGACTGTGGGTTAGATTTCCTCAGAACCCATGTAAGCCAGATGCACAAGGTGGCACACACATCTGGAGTTTGTTTGCAGTGGCTGGAGGCCCTAGCATGTCCATTCTTTCTCTTTCTCTCTTTTTCTCTCTCCCCCTCTTTCTTTCTCTTGCAAATAAGTAAATAAAAATACAAAAAACACAAATAAAACAAAAAACAAATAAACAAAAGCCCCTCTTTGCTCTGCCTTTGGTTCAGGAATGGAAAAAGCTGCATTAGAAGATTAGAGGAGTTATTCAGACCCAACACACTGCTCAGATGAAGTCAATCAAAACTGCACACATAACCATCTGAGGAAAATTGCAAAATTTTAAAGTAATTGACCAAAATTCAGAAGCTGATAGCCACAATAAACTATGTGCACCCTCCCTGAGATTGTACTTGAGCATGTGCAGAAACATGTATTTTGTGAGGAGGAGGAAAAGAGCCTAGGTATGTCCTACACCCCTCAAGGCCTCGTTTTTAGTAAGCACCTTTTCCTCAATGGGCATGATTTTAATGCTTACGAAAATTATTTAAGTAGGGAGAATAGATGCCTCTTGTACAACATTATTTATGACAAATTCCAGCAATATTTTATTCTCCTGTTTTACTATATTCAAAGACAACATGAACTAATTCAAAAATGACAAAGACATTTCACAAGTAGTTACCCACAGCTTACACTCCCTCTTAGTCATGGGCTGTCAGACCTCAAGAAATTTATCTACTCAAGTTCATGAAAGACAAAGGGGGTGTTTAAGGATGGGGGGGATTCCTTGGACGTATTTGGCAGGAAATAAAATACAAATGGGCCCCACAAGCTGCCAACACTAGGACCTGTATAACCCTACGGCCTAACCCAGCTAGTCTTTTCTCTGTCTTTCTCAGACCAGTTTCCCTTATTACTCCACCCTCCGTACTGTTCCAGCTAATTACTCCATGCCTTGGCATTCTCCCATGTAAAATAGAAGAATGACAGGAGCTACCTTAAAGGTCAGTGTCTTCCAATAAGGTCATTCATCATGGGTGCTGAGAAGCATGCCTGGCGTGTCATGAGTACCCAGTGCACAGCGCCATCAGCTGCCATTGTTATGGTCATCTCTTGAAGACAATCTCCCCTGTCAAAGAACAACATGTGGTTTTAGTTGTTGGTTTGACAGACCCAGCTTCTCAGGTTTGTGTGACTGAGTCTTTGTCAGAGTGAACTGACTATCAATCCTGAATGGCTGTTGGAAATTCTCCAGAGAGAGGGAAGCCAGTGATCCCAGACAGGGTATGCATATGATTAGGACCCTTCAACGGTGTCCTTCCCAGGGTTGCTAGGAGGCTGGCACCCTCACTGTTCAGTTGCCAGGGCAAACTCAGGGAAAACTGAAGTGGGACAAGGGACAGGCAGAAGATATCCCCAGCAAAGGTATCAAAAATTTGTAATTTGCCTTTAAGTTAGAGCTGGGTGTGGCTGTGCACGCCTATGATCCCGGCACTCGGGAGGCAGAGATAGATGGATCGCCCGGAGGTTAAGGCCACCCTGAGAATACATAGTGAAGTCCAGGTCAGCCTAAACTAGCATGAAACTCTACTTCAAAAAAAAATTAGAACATATATCTGAACATAAAGAAAAAGTAACACTCTAATCTCTAATTATTAATAATTCCTACTCAGAGAAGAGTGCATTTTTTAATGTTTGGTATATATTTTATACATTATACAGATATATTTACTTCTTTTTAAGTGTATTTCATTTTCAATTTTTTCTAATTTATACAAATTGTAAATGTTTTCCATTAGATCCCAAATAATACCCTATAGTATATTACTTATTGGTAGCAGGTTGATGGATTAAATATATGTGAAATATACTAATTTACCATGGTCCACTTTCACATTTAGAATCTTTTGATTTTATAATTTATAACTAGTACTCAAGAATAGCTTCTTTTGTGTAAGTATTATGCATAGTATTTCCTATCTTTATTATTTATTTACTTGTTTATTTATTTCAAACAGAGAGAGAGATAAAGAGAAGAGAGACAGAAGAAGAAAATGTGTACATTAGGGCCTACAATTGGGGGAAAAAAAAATAACTTCAGATACATTTGCCACTCTATGCATCTGGTTTTGTGTAAGGTACTGGGGAATTGAACCTGAATTGTTAGGCTTGTCGGGCAAGCACCTGAACAGTTGAGCCACCTCTCCAGGCCCCATTTTCTTTACTTTTAATCAAATAAAAAATCAAATAATGTGGGTTACTTTATTTTCATTTTTGTTTTATTTTATTATTTAGGTATTTGTCTATTTTCTATTCATTTTTCTCTTTGATTTATTAATCAATCTATAGTCATTTAGGCAGGCTTCAGTGGTGAGATGAGTGAGTAAAAGATAAAAGTTAGGGGCTGGAGAGATGGCTTAGTGGTTAAGCACTTGCCTGTGAAGCCTGAGGACCCCGGTTCGAGGCTCAATTCTCCAGGACCCACGTTAGCCAGATGCACAAGGGGGCGCACGTGTCAAGTTCCTTTGCAGTGGCTCTCTCTGTCTCTCTTTCTCTCTCTCTCTCTCTCTCTCTCTCTCTCTCTCTCTCTCTCCTTCTTTCTGTCTCTGTCACTCTCAAATAAATAAATAAAAATAAACAAATTTTTTTTTTTAAAAGTGAAGATATAGGCCTGAGAAGAGAGCTCAAGGGCTAAAGACACTGCTTGAAAGCCTATCAATCTGAGTTCAATTCCCCAGCCACCCACAGAAAACAGAATGGGTAATTCATTTGCAATGAACAGAGATCTAGGTATACACACACACACACACACACACACACACACACACACACACAACACATACACAGAGATAGAAAAAGAGATAGGGAGAGAGAAAGAGAGAGATGCAGATTATGTTTTAAGCTAGGATACAAAGTACAAAGAAGGGTATCTTTGAGTTTTAAGGTTATATTTTCTTTAAGTGATCAATATTCTTTCCTGCCATTAAACTTTCTGAGACTGAAAACCCACTCTGCAATTAGGAAATCTCCAGCTATGTCATCTATGGCATTATATGCTTATAAAGTTAAATACATAGCCAATAAATCAATCTATCAGTTACATTGCTCAGGTATTGTTTTAGTCTGTTCCATGTGTCAAGGACAGAGGAGAATAATAATAAGGTTCCAAATAATATTAGGTCTTACCAGTTCCTTTTTTTCTGAATTTCATGATAAATTCAGAATATAAAATAATTTTTATGTATTGAAATTTGAAATACACTGCATTTCTTTGCCCTTCTTATTTTAATTGGCATAAATTCTGATCATATACCTGAACTTGCCCATGTTAATTTAACCCTCACATTTATTACTTTACATTTTTTATGTCCTTTAATAGAGAAAAAAAACACATTATTTTCTTCTTTGTTCTGTGCTACTGACAATCAAACCTGGAGAGTTCTGGTGGTAGACAAACTCCCACCAAGACAAAAGCCCAACCTTTTGCTGTTTGAGTTCTGTCTAACATGTTGAGTTTTCTTCTGCTTATTGTTTAACCTCTCTGTCCTAGTCTTTAACCATCTATTTTTCTAAAATATACTTTTTTCTCCTGGAGTTCCCATTTCCCTGCATTCTCTTCTCTTATTTTTTATGCCTTTCTTTTAGTCTTTCCTTGATGTTTTATGTATTTCCTATCTATTTTATTCACATTTTACTTCTCCCTTTTTCTCTTCTAGTAAGTGATAAGAAATTAATCTTTTAATTGCCATTATATACTTCAAGTATTTCTACAATTGTTTTCCTTTAGGAAACTTCAGATAATGAAAAAATGCCTTTAGTTGAGAAAGTTACTCCTCTCTATAAGTATTTTGTGATATAGTGCAGGATTTGAGTCGTGTTTCTTGTTTTCACATAACTTTTCTTACTTAACAATATACAGCAGTGCATACCTTTAGTCCCAGCACCCAGGCTTAGATAGGAGGATCATTGTGAGCTCAAAGCCTGCCTGAGGTTGAGTGTGTTCTGGGTCAGCAAGAACTAGAATAGGACCCTGCCTCAAAGAAAAGTCCAAAAAATAAGACATAAAATATACACGTTTTTAGAGAAGTATTAACATTTTAGTTTCCATAGCTTGGAAAAATTAAATTCTGTACTATGATGATAGCATTCTTCTTTCTATATTTCATCACTTCCTTATTCCTTTGAAAAATTTTGTATTTATGTCTTATATATTAGGAAAATTTAGAATATAGTTGTAAAACAAAGGTCTATATATTTTTGTTTTGGGAGTCCTTGTAGTTGTAGATTTTCCTGTAATCTTTGTATCAGAATAAAATCTATCCCTAGTATGGAAATCTTTGGTTAAAATCTTTTAAGCCATTTTGAACCATTCAGAACTACGAAGCAATGTCTTGATAGCCTTTTGGTGTTTCTTTTAAGGGGAAAATCCAGAGTTGAATCTTTCCTTTTGTTTCTTTGTGAATAATCTTTTCTGCCCAGAAGAATATCAGATTATTTCTTCCCCTTATATATTCATTGCATACATCTGTTATTACATTAATATTTTCTGAAACTGTAGAACCTGTACATGTTGCTAGGCCAAGTGCCACTTAATTTCTTTTTCTAATTTTTAAATATTTTTATTGATTTATTTGCAATGAGGAAGAGTGAGAGGGAGAAAGCGAGAGAAATAATTTGGGTGCTCCAGGGTATCTAGCCATGGCAAACGTACTCTAGATGCATGTACCATGTTGTGTATCTGGATTTACATGGGTACTAGGGAATCAAACCTAGGTCTTTAGGCTCTACAGGCAAGTGCCCTAACCTCTTAGCTATCTCTTCAGGCCATTTCATTTCTTTTGCATGCTGTTTCTCTTCTCTTTCCTCCAATTTCTCTCCAGTAACACCACAGAAACAGGGGTGCCACACGCCTGGATTTAGCTACTTTGTCCTTATTCCTTTGTCATCTACCTCTATGGTGGAAGATTTTTATCAAGCCTTTTTCGTTTTGTTTGTGGAATTGTCAGTTTGGTTTACTGTGATTATTCCTATTCCTGTTGCATCTAAACCCAATACTTTAATGTTTTCTTTGAAAAGTTCTTTTTTACTTTAGCTTACTTCAAATTTCTTCCTGCCCTCTTCAACTAGTTCCAATTTTGAATCTGTTTATGATATTATCATCTCATGTTACAGGCTTTATTTTATAGAATCCATGTTTTTCCAATATTCAAAAGACCACAAAATAGTCTGACTATATTTTCTGTTTTCTTTAGTAATTTAAAAAAAAAAATGCTCTTGTCTTTGAACAGTCTGATCCCAGGCATGGGTGTAGATTCAAAGGCCAGAGAAAAAGAACAAAATGTACAAGCAGGACAACTGTGTCACTCAAGCTTAGAAAGTTACTCAGTAACTCTAAAGGGAGAGGGGCCAGATAAAGTGTGCCAACAGGACAACTGTGCCACTGAAGCCCAGAAAGTTGCTGGGGCACCTCTAATGAGAGCGTGGCCAGGTAAGATGTGTCAGCAGGAAAACCGCAGCTCAAGCCTAGGATGGTACTCAGGTAACCCCAAAGGGAGAGTAGTGAGGTCAAACTAGAGAAAAGAAATGGTTTAAGATCTTTTGGAGGATTTTCACAAATACTCCCTTTATCTAGACATGAATTCCATCCTAACCTAGATGACCCTTTTCAGGAACATTGACTCTCTGCAGAAACAAAGCTTATGAGAATCCAGAGTCATGGATGTTGGACACAGCTTCAAGTAGAGTGTTGAGTAGCATAAAAGAAAGGCTAGAGTCGGGAGCATAGATATGCACTGAGTTATGAGACTGTTCCCCATGCTAGAGATGTAGGTCTCCGCTGCAAAATGCTGCCCCAAAAGCCACATCATACTTTGACACCCAGAGGCCACAATCTGAAAGGCCCTTGAACCCCCACACAGGCATTCCTATCTTTAAGTATGAACATGCAGCCAAGGCTTACCACACACTTGAGGAAAGCCTCTAACAGGAAGACTGGCCAAGATTAACAAGTAAGATACCCTTAGAGGAAATAAAGACAATGCAGCAAGCAGAATGAGGTTTAAAAAATTTTATATATAGTATTAATAGTCACAAAGTAATCAGAGAAGTTTTCACATCATAAAATAATAGCATGCTGCTATTTTTAAAAAGGAACTTTCAAAAACAAATTGAAGTATTAGAATACAAGATAACTAAATAAATCTCCAGAAAGTAAGTTAAGCATACAATAAAGTACAGAAAATGGGAAGTGAAAAGTCAATGAGAGAAAGTTCTCTATGAGACTCACCTTCAAATTACATGAAGTCCAGAAGGAGAAAAATCATAAAATATTGGTGAACAAGAAAATACTACTGAAATGAAACAATGAAATTTGACACATCGAAAAGAAGAGAGTGACTGTATTCTAAAGGCCTAACTATGCAGCATAAAAACTGGGTGGCCTTGGTGAAGTTTCAGAATGTCAGGGGGAGAAAGAGAAGAGCTTAAAGATCTCCCAAAAGCAATAGCAGGTGACTGTGGAAACATGGACAATGAGGACAACACTTCCAAGCAATAGAGAGAGCTAACCCATAAAGGAGAAAGTGCTCAATCATCTGCAGCTCAGAAGCCCGGTTCAAACTTCTGAATCAAGCATTTAAGTTGAAAACAGAACGTTGTAACATTCAAGGTATCAAAAACATTTCTCTACCACACTGCCATGTGTGTTCCATTAAAACAAAGGCATGATCTCTGAAAGAAGAAGACCTGGAAATCAAGAACTGGAGGTCTTCAATAGAAAGAAACTCAGGGGATTCCAATCAGAGAGCCCAAGGGACAGCTGTGCAGAAGGCTCAGAAGAAAGTCAGTGGACATGGGAGCAAGGAAGATAGGGGATTCCAAGAACCCAATGCAAATGCAGAGCTATTACAAAATGAGCGGTACATTTCACTTGGAGAGTTGAGCAAACAATTAGTAATAGGTACATAGAAGCTAGGCAAATAAACAGAAAGAAGGCATCATTAGCAAAAACAGAAACACAATGTTGCACAACAGGACATGATATCATTGTGGCTCAATTATTAGCATTATCTATTAATGGATATAATGACCCAGTTGATATGATTATGCTGAGAGACAGGGGTTTTTGGTTTCTATAATAAATCCCCAAGTACTTTGTGGCTTAACATAAATTTACTTCTCACAGTTCTGTAGGCTGGGATGTCCAAGATAATTGTGTCAGCAGGTTAAGTTTGTTTCTGGTTTGCAAACAACTGTCTTCATTTTGTGTTCTCAAGTGTCAAAGAGCAGAAGGAAGGCCCATGACTCTTCTTAGAAGGACACTAATCCATTCCTCAAGGACCCCACTTCCATGGCTCAATCACTCCCAAATGACCAGCATCTTAATGCTACCAAATCAGGTTAGGATTGCAGCATACAACTTTGGAGAGGTTGAGGGCATCCAGACAAACTCACAGGGAGAGCACATATTTGTAGCACAATAATGTATTGTTTAGATACAAAAGTAACTATAAGTACTTCCAACCTTAAAGGAAAGAGAATCTGAAATAATGGAAAGGAAACTGGCCTTATATCTTTGAGTTGATTTTTAAAGCTAGAAGTACATTCATTTGAATTTAGAATACTAAAATTAAAGTGTGCTTCTTTTTTAATTATTTAACTGTAGATCATTTCTTTACAACTCTGTGATGGTTGGATTCAGGTGACTCCATAAACTTAGGTGTTCTGACTGCTAGGTTCCCAGCTGATAGAGATTTGGGAATTAATGCCTCCTAGAGGTGGTATAGTGTTGGGGCAGCTTGAGCTTATATAGGTGTTATAGCTGATTTCCTTTTGTGAGTGTTTGGCACACACTCCTGTTGCTATTATCCATATGATGTTCCTCAGGTGGTAATGTCCACCCTCTTCTCATGCCATTATTTTGCCCTGCCATCATGGATCTTCCCCTGACTCTGTAAGCCAAAATAAACCTTTTTCCCACAAACTGCTCTTGGTCAGGTGATATCTGCCAGCAATGCGAACCTGAGTTCAACCATAAAATTGGAACCAGAGGAGTAGAATTGCTGCTAGACACATGACTATGTCACTTTGGCCTTTTGGAGCTGATTTTCAAGAGGAATGTGGAAGGATTTGAAACCTTGGCCTAAGAGACACCTTGTAGTTCTGTTAAGAACAGATTGATGGACTATTCTGGCCAGATTTGAAACCTGAATGCAGTAAGAAATATGAACTGTATGTAAGGTTTGGCTTGTGAGTGTGAGAAAGAACTTTGCCTGGACTAGGCTAGAAACAGTTTGTGTGAGAGGCTTGTTGTTATGGTCATGTCCTGAGAATTTGTGCAGGATTGCATAGAAATGGACTAGTGTGAGCTGAAGGATATGGCACAGAAAAAAATCTCTAGGCCAAACTGCTTCCTGTTCAAGCTGCAATTATATGAGAGTTTACAACCTTTGAGATTGGGACAGCAGACCTGTACTGGGACAACAGAAAGAATGCATAGGCTTTTGATGGGGCCTGAATGCTGAAAGAGTGTCCTGTTCTTCAAAGTCTGCTTTATTCCACACTGGATTAACAAACTGGAACCTTACCTGGTATTGTGGAGTATAAGAAATGCAGGAAAGAGAGGGTCATTGAATTTGTACACTGTGTGAAGCAGGTTTTCTGGGTTGCCTGCATGGAGACCTGATGGAGCCAAGAGGATGGACTGTGGGTGTTAGTGGAGACCCAGTGGAGATGCTAGGGCCATAAGATGGCTTCTAAGGAGAACTACCAGCCCCAGATGATGTTTTCCATGACTGTGAGTAGCCTAGCTAGAGGGGTGAAATTGGAACTCCAGAGACTTGTTGCTGGTTAGAATTATTGGACTTGGAGATTTGTCACTGACGAGAGTTGTTGGACTTGGATCAACAAAGTCTGATGTTTGCCCTGGTTATTTTAAATTTCATATTGGTTGAATATGCCTTTGCTATGCTGAATGCCATCTTTTGCAGTGTGAATGTTTATTCTGTGCTATTCTAGGTTTTTGGAGGTCTTTTTGGTATTATGGTTCAGTTAAAAGACCTTGGATTATGGGGATATTTACATTGTTGGGATTGATAAAAATTATGGGGACTTTTAAAGTTAGATGAATGCATTGTATTTTATGTCATGCATCATTACCAGTTTACAGGTTCCAGGGGTGGAATGTAGTGGTTTGATTCAGGTATCTCCAGTGTTATGAATGCAAAGTTCTCAGCTGATGGAGATTTGGGAATTAATGCCTCTTGGAGGCAGTCTATTGTTGGTTGCTGGCTTATGGGTATTATAAGCAGTTTCTCCTTGCCAGTGTTTGGCACACTCTTCTGTTGCTGTTGTCCACCTGATGTTGGCCAGGATTTGATGTCCATCATTTTCCCCTGCCATCATGGAGCTTTCCCATAAGTCTGCAAGCCAAAATAAACCTTTCTCCCACAAGCTGCTCTTAGTTGGGTGATTTCTGTCAACAAAGCAAACCTGACTGCAACACAGTCAGAATTATTTACAAGATACTACTCAGAACCAGGATACACCTAGCAATAGGATGACTTCTCTTGGTGTATAATTGGAGATATCTGTTGGATGGCCAAATGGCAGGCTTAAGCCATGTCATTTGCCAGTACCCAGAAGACACAAGTGGAGGCATAGTGTCTGGAAGCCCTGGAGTGTGAGTAGGTGCCACAGGAGGGAATTCATCCACATTTCCAGCAAGGCTGCTGTTCCAGGGCTCCACCAGTTGTAAGGCAACTTTTATTCAGGGCTACCAATGAACTCCCTGAGTGGCCCTCTGCTTCCAAAACTCTGTAGTTTCCAGGTCTGCTGCTCATGAGATGTAAAGGAATATTCCCTAGAAAGCTGGTTCTCTGCAGCTACCACCTCTGCAAAAGCTATGTCTTGGTATTGCTGCCCACGTGCAAGGGTCTGCAAGGCAAATCTCTCCACACAGCTCTCTGCTGTATCAATTAAGAGCATTTGGAACTCAGGAAATGACTTTCCAAGAGCCACTTTCCACCCAACATCTCACCCCAACCATGCTGACTATGCTGGGAAAGTGGCTCCAAACATTGCCCTCCCTGCCATCCTAATCCTCTCTTGTCTTCAATGTGCTTCTCTCCAAGTTGTCAAATTATTCATGAAGCCATATTTTGTTTACAAGATTCTCATAGTCACAAACTCCTTACCAATCGGTTCTACCATAGTAGTCTTTAGTCTGGAATCCAACATGAACACCTAAGGATTGCTAGTTTTTGGGTCATTATATTTTCCAGCTTCTAGATCTCATGAACAATTTCATGAATTTGTTAATTTCTTAGGTCTTTCCCACAGAAAGATCTAAATATTAATGCCAGTATAAAGCAGTACATAGTAAATAGCAGTTAGAATTACTTTGAGTACCATACAATAAAAACACAAGACCAAGTTATGTAGATAAGAGTTACTCCTCCTCACATGAGGTCAAAAGTGTGACACTTAGAACTGATATGGTAGCATCTTCCATGTAACCTCTACCATCCCTAGAAAGTGAATTTGTATTCATAGTTCAAGGGGATGCCCAAACTCCACTCATCAAATCTTTGCTCTATGCAGAAGAATGGAAGGGGAAGGTTTGAGTACATGTTCCCTAGAAGGACATTTTCTAAGGACATGCACAAATTTGTTTAGACCATATTAGCCAGGGCTTAATAATGTGGATTCACTGAGCTGCAAAAGAAGCTAGGAATATTGGAGTCATCAAAATTCCTTAGAAATGAATGAAAATTGGATCTTAGGAAGCTAAAGGCATTCAATTAAAAAGGTTGTTGGTATTTTTATAAGAAAAAAGCTGTGTATATGACACCTCTGGAATTCAGGGTCTTTACTTCTTCAGTCATGAAACTGAACAGAATAAAATCAATTAATGTATACAAGCAGAAAGAGCCACCTATTGTCTATTTCTCTCTCTGCTACCTATCTTCTATCTATACATATTTACAATGAATATCACATAATTTGTACCAAATTCAACTCTTAATATTGGAACCATTTCTTACAATGTAATGCTTCCCAAACTTGAGTAACCTGCTAAGAGTAAATGAGGTAGGTATTTTTTTTGTCATCATGACTCTAATAAAATGCCTTACCATGTGCTAAATATCAGGTATTCATGAAGTTTTTGTTGTATGCAGAACATGCTAATAGGTAGTAACAAAATATGATACAGCATAAATTATGCTATCAAAGACCCAAAACATACTTTATGGAGTATGTGAATACCAATGTCAAGAGAATACTGTCACTAGACATACCGTCTTCCTTCAGACCTCTGTGATGTGTACCAAACGCAGCCATGGGGGCATTTTACATATGAATTCTAATGACCAAATAATTTATTTCAGTGGAAATGGAGAAGTGTCTTGAAGGTACAAAATCTTTTAACTTCTGATCTATTTAAACCAAAATAATAGACTCTGAACATAACATTTCTTTTTGAAAATATTCATATTTTCAAAATATATAACATATATTTATTTATTTATGCACATTCACATGTATGCACATGCATGCAAGGGAGGGGGGAGCACAAGCATGCTAGGGCCACTTGGCACTACAAACGAACTCCAAGTTCATGTGCCATTTTGTACATCTAGCTTTATGTGGGTACTGGGGAATTGGTCCCAGGGTATCAGGCTTTGCAAGCATGTGCCCTCAACCACTGAGCCATGTCACCAGCCCCATAGCATATTTTTTCCCCATAGCGTATTTCTACAATGCTATGAATTTTGGTTCCTAAAACCTTAGATTGTGTAATTAGCATCATAAAATGTTCATAATCATTTCTAGAGATGAAGTTTGATGACATAGTTAATTTTAACATGCCCCTGAATTATTCCCCTTCCACTGATTTACACTGCCTTGCAACCTCATTGTATCTTCTAGATGTCAGCTTTGTATATGAACAATGGTCACTACCACACCACACCTACATAATAGCCCTTGCTGGTTTATAGCCAACTTTCAGCCTGCTTACAGCAGCCACAATTCACAGTGATGAACTTAGAGAAAGCTGTTATCAGAGACTGCACTCTCAGCTTCCCCCCATGTAGCCCCATGAGCAGGACAGCCCTGCACTGCATGGGTCAGCCTGTCTCTGAGCTCCAATTGCACTGTGATAGCATAAAACTCCCTAACATGGTTTGAAGCCAGGCAGGATTGCCCAGTAAGCCCCAACAACTGGATAATTAGGCAAAGCAGTTGCCCAAACTCCAGGTTTCTAGCCAGGTGCTTTGAATAATGAGGGTGTAGCTGAGCGTGGTGGTGTACACCTTTAATCCCAGCACTTAGGAGGCAGATGTAGAAGGATTGCCATAAATTTGAGACCACCCTGAGACTACATAGTTGGTAAGCCTGGGCCAGAGTGAGACCCTACCTCGAAAAATAAATAATAATAGTGAGGGTGACCATGTCTCCATGTGACCTGAGCCCAGAGAGCTAACAAATGGCTTTGGGCCATAAGACTTTACAGAGTTCATGAATACTCCTTGGTGTAGCAGGCCATTTCAAGTATAGTAATACCAAATGTTCATATTGAAATGCTTTGTTGCCAACATGAAAACAATCCCTTTGTCTGCATTGACTCTCCTGTCCTTTGACTGCTGTATACATGCTTTATATGTGTGTGTCATTTTGTGAAACTTGAGCAGTAGGCTAAGGTTTGTATCTATTTATTGTGATACAGAATTAAGATCCTAAGCAAAGAGGTGAGCATGTTCTCTTGGTCTGTGCTTTCAGTTTGTGTAGTGTGAAAGATGGATTGAAGACCATCTTAGATAGAGCTCAAGAAGCTGGCAAGAGAGGACTTCCGGTTAAGATGGCGGCATAGGTACCACGCCAAAGCAGCCTAGGGGGGAAAAAGACCAAAAAAACTTAGCAAAATACACACTTTTACTAAAAAGTGAGGTGTATAGGAAATTGAAGCGGCAGCAGAGAAGTAGAAGAGTTCCAGAGCATCCAGAGCCTACACAGGCGGGAAAAGCGGCTCCGGCAGCTCGGCCAACCGCCATGGCCGCGGCGCACCAGAAAGCCGCCAGGCTCGGCTCGAGCCGCAGGAAAAGCCAGGTGCCGGAGCTTTCCCTCACACCGCACTCTCCTCAACTCGGGAAACGTGAGGGGAGAGCGGCAGTGAGCAACAGAGGAGCAGACCACGAGGTAGAATAACGCTTGGAGCAGCGAGAGAACCAGAGCAGCTGCGGCTCCCTCCCCTCCCCCACCACCTGAGCCCAGCTCCGGTGAACAGAGCAGTGGCCTGGGACCCGGCCACGCCAACTTGGGCTGACAGTGGGACCCAAGCAGGAGCAGAGTTCAGCAGCAACATCAGCAGCTCCAGCACCGGTAACAGCGGCCCCAGCAGCAGCAGACCCAGGAGTGGCAGCAGCGGCAGACTCGGCAGCAGCAGCTTCAGGGGGAGCAGCGGCAGTGGACACAGCAGCATCAGCTTCAGCAGCAGTGGTGGCTCCAGCAGTGGCAGCTACAGCAGCAGCAGAGGCAGCAGCAGTGGTGGGTCCAGCAGCAACACCTTCAGCAGCAGTGGCTACAGTCCCAGCAGGGGCAGCTTGAGCAGCAGCAGTTCCAGCAGCAGGGGTGCTGATCTGCAGGGCCACACTTGCCAGGCTCAGTTTGCCCCACAGGAAAAGCAAGTGCCCAGCTCCAGAAATCAGAACAGCAGCCCGACGACCCAGGCAGCAACTTGACTGAGACCAAAATCACCCAAGGTAACTGGGATTGCACAAGGGAAGGGTCTCACTTGGTTGCAAGCTGACTTGGATCCCTCAACAGACCAGAAATCTTAACCTCTTTGTTGATAGAGGATCTGGTCGTTATAAGAACTACTCTTGCATACATACTCAGGGCTATTTTTGATTGAATGTGTACAGTGTTTAGTTAAATTTTAGAATCTACCTGTATTTTATTCCACTCAGACTGCTTGAATACTCCTATATCAGGGAAACTCAACCCCTAAGAACATCTTTGTAGATACTCTGAGAGTCTTAAGAGCCACACCTAACACCTTAAGGTCCTACCCTGAAAATTTATTACATCAAATCAATTGATGCAGCTAAGAATACACAGCTAGCTAGAAAATCCAAGCATTAACTTAATCCAAGATGCAAAAATATATACATTATAACACAAGAAACACTAAAAAGCAAGACGATATAAATCCACCTAAAAGTATTAGTGCATCAGAAATGTCCTCCAGTGAGAAAGAGTTAGAGGAAATGCCTGAGAAAGAGTTCAAAAGAATGATTATAAATATGTTCAAAGAGGTCAAAGAATACATCAAAACAATCAAAGAAGAAATCAAAGAGGAAATCAAAGGAATCAAAGAAGATGCAGGACACCAATTTAATGAAATAAAGAAGGCAATACAAGACATAAATAAGGAAATAGAAATAATAAAGAAAAACCAGTCAGAATTACTAGCAATGAAGAACACAGTTAATGAAACAAAAGACTCTGTAGAAAATCTCACCAGTAGGATGGATGAGGGAGAGGACAGACAGAATATCTAAGCTAGAAGACCAGGTGGCAGACCTAATGCAGTCCAACAAAGAGAAAGACAAACTTATAGAAAAGTATGAGTGGGAATTTCAAGATATTCGGGACACTATGAAAAGATCCAATATAAGAATTCAGGGCATAGTAGAAGGAGAAGAACTCCACTCCAGAGGCATAGTAGGCGTCTTCAACAAAATCATAGAAGAAAATTTCCCCCAAATTGGGAAAGAGGTGCCAATGCAGATACAGGAAGCCTTTAGAACCCCAGCCAGACAAAACCCAGAAAGAACCTCTCCTTGCCATATTATAAAAACTTCCAAACACACACACCAAAGAAAAAATATTGAAAGCAGTTAGAGAGAAAAATCAAGTTACCTACAAAAGCAAGCCCATCAGGATTACAGCAGATTATTCAATACAAACTTTTAAAGCCAGAAGGGCTTGGAGTGATATATTCCAAGTTCTGAAAGATAACAACTGTCAACCAAGGTCACTTTATCCTGCAAAGTTATCCATTCAAATAGATGGAGAAATGAAGACATTCCATGACAAAAGCAGGTTAAAGGAGTATTTGAAGACAAAACCAGCTCTACAGAAAATACTTGATAGAATCCTCCATGCTGAAGAAAAGGAAAAGCACACATATTAGGAACCTAGAAAAAACAAGCAATACTCAAATACTAGTTAACAGAAGAGAGCACAGGTAGAACCAGAACACACACACACACACAAACATGGCAAACATAAATACACACCTTTCAATAATATCTCTTAATACCAACGGCCTCAATGCCCCAACGAAAAGACATAGATTTGCAGACTGGGTTAAAAAGCAGGATCCTACAATTTGTTGTCTCCAAGAAACTCACCTTTCTACAAAGGATAGACATTATCTTATGTGAAAGGTTGGAAGATGGTGTTTCAAGCAAATGGGCCTAGAAAATAAGCAGGGGTTGCTATCCTAATATCAGACAGGGTAGACTTTAGTCAGATGTTAGTCAAGAAAGATAAGGAAGGTCACTTTATATTGATTAAGGGCACACTCCAACAGGAGGACATTACAATCCTAAACATATATGCACCTAACATGGGGGCTCCCAAATTCGTCAAACAAACACTATTAGAACTAAGGTCACACCAAACACAGTGGTGGTGGGAGGCTTTAACACCCCACTCTCATCAATTGACAGGTCATCCCAGGAAAGAATAAACAAAGAGGCATCTGGACTAAATGAGGTCATAGAAGGAATGGACCTAACAGATATATACAGGACATTTCATCCAAAGGCTGCAGAATATACATTCTTTTCACCAGCACATGGAACATTCTCTACAATAGACCATATATTAGGACACAAAGCAAATCTTAACAAATTCAGGAAAATTGAAATAATTCCTTGCATTCTATCTGACCACAACGGAATTAAACTACAAATCAGTAGCAAGAAAGGCTATAGAGCATACACAAAATCATGGAAACTAAACAATACACTACTAAATGATGAATGGGTCAATGAAGAAATCAAAAAGGAAATCAAAAAATTTATAGAGTCAAATGATAATGAGAACACAACATACCAAAATCTCTGGGACACAATGAAGGCAGTTCTAAGAGGTAAATTTATAGTCTTGAGTGCCTATATTAAGAAATTAGAAAGGTCGCAAGTAAACGACCTAATGCTTTGCCTTAAAGCCTTTGAAAAAGAAGAACAAGGCAAACCAAAAATCAGTAGACGGGAAGAAATAATAAAGATTAGGGCACAAATTAATGAAATAGAAACAAAAAGAACAATCCAAAGAATTAACGAAACAAAGAGTTGGTTCTTTGAAAGGATAAACAAGATTGATAAACCCTTAGCAAATCTGACCAAAAGAAAGAGAGAAGAGACACAAATTAATAAAATCAGAGATGAACAAGGTAACATCATAACATATTCCAGAGAAATTCAAAAAATCACAGGGACATACTATAAAAGCATATACTCCACAATGTATGAAAATCTGAAAGAAATGGATGATTTCCTTGATCTATATGACCTACCTAAATTAAATCAAAATGAGATTAATCACTTAAATAGACCTATAACAAACATGGCGATCCGAACAGTTATCAATAATCTCCCAACTAAAAAAAGCCCAGGCCCGGATGGATTCACTGCTGAATTTTACCAGACTTTTAAGGAAGAGCTAACACCATTGCTTCTTAAGCTTTTCCAGGAAATAGAAAAAGAAGGAATAATACCAAACTCCTTCTATGAGGCCAGCATCACCCTGATACCAAAACCAGGCAAAGATAGAACAAAAAAAGAAAATTACAGACCAATCTCCCTCATGAACATAGATGCAAAAATTCTCAACAAAATATTGGCAAACAGAATACAAGAGTATATCAAAAAGATCATTCACCCTGACCAAGTAGGCTTTATCCCAGAGATGCAGGGATGGTTCAACATACACAAATCTATAAATGTAATACATTACATAAACGGGTTGAAGGACAAAAATCACATGATCATCTCATTAGACGCAGAGAAAGCATTTGACAAAATCCAACATCCCTTCATGATAAAAGTTCTACAGAGACTGGGAATAGAAGGAACATATCGCAATATAATAAAGGCTATTTATGACAAGCCTACAGCCAACATATTACTAAATGGGGAAAAACTGGAAGCTTTTCCACTAAAATCAGGAACAAGACAAGGGTGTCCGCTGTCCCCACTTTTATTTAATATAGTTTTGGAAGTCTTAGCCATAGCAGTAAGGCAAGAGACACACATAAAAGGGATACAAATTGGAAAGGAAGAAATCAAGTTATCATTATTTGCAGATGACATGATTCTATACATAAAGGACCCTAAAGACTCTACTAGCAAGCTGTTAGAGCTGATCAAAACGTACAGCAATGTAGCAGGATACAAAATAAATACACAGAAATCAGTAGCCTTCATATATGCTACCAACAAACACACAGAGGATGAAATCAGAGAATCACTCCCATTCACAATTGCATCAAAAAAAAATAAAGTACCTTGTAAACCTAACCAAGGAAGTAAAGAATCTATACAATGAGAACTTTAAAACATTCAAGCGAGAAATTGCAGAAGACACTTGAAAGTGGAGAAACATCCGTTGTTCCTGGATGGGAAGAATCAATATTGTGAAAATGGCAATCTTACCTAAAACAATCTACACATTTAATGCAATGCCTATCAAAATTCCAAAGGCTTTCTTCGTGGAAGTAAAAAAACAATCCAAAAATTCATTTGGAATCACAAAAAACCTCGAATATCTAAAATAATACTGAGCAACAAAAAAGAGTCTGGTGGTATCACCATACCTGATTTTAACCTATACTACAGAGCCATAGTAACAAAAACAGCATGGTACTGGCACAAAAACGGACATGTAGATCAGTGGAACAGAATAGAGGACCCAGATGTAAGCCCAAGTAGCTATAGCCACCTGATATTCGATTAAAATGCCAAAAATACTCATTGGAGAAGAGACAGCCTCTTCAGCAAATGGTGTTTTGAAAACTGGATATATATCTGCAGAAGGATGAACATTGATTCTTCTCTCTCGCCATGCACAAGAATTAAGTCCAAATGGATTAAAGACCTTAACATCAGACCAGAAACTCTGAAACTGCTAGAGGAAAAAGTCGGGGAAACCCTTCAACATATTGGTCTTGGCAAAGACTTTTGAATACAACCCCAATTGCTCAGGCAATAAAACCACAGATTAACCACTGGGACCTAATGAAATTACAAAGATTTTGCACCGCAAAGGACACAGTGAAAAAAGCAAAGAGGCAACCTACAGAATGGGAAAAAATCTTTGCCAGCTATATATCTGATAGAGGATTAATATCTAGGATATACAAAGAACTCAGAAAGTTAAATAATAAGGAATCAAACAAGCCAATCAAAAAATGGGCTATGGAGCCAAAAAGAGAGTTCTCAAAGGAAGAAATACGAATGGCATATAAGCATCTAAAAAAATGTTCTACGTCACTAGTCATCAGGGAAATGCAGATTAAAACTACATTGATATTCCATCTCACTCCTGTCAGATTGGCCACCATCATGAAAACAAATGATCATAAATGTTGGCGGGGATGTGGAAAAAAAGGAACCCTTCTGCACTGCTGGTGGGAATGCAATCTGGTCCAGCCATTGTGGAAAACAGTGTGGAGGTTCCTAAAACAGCTAGAGATTGATCTACCATATGACCCAGCTATAGCACTACTAGGCATATATCCAAAGGACTCATCTCATTTCCTTAGAAGCATGTGCTCAACCATGTTTATTGCTGCTCAATTTATAATAGCTGGGAAATGGAACCAGCCTAGATGTCCCTCAACAGATGAGTGGATAATTAAGATGTGGCACATTTATACAATGGAGTTCTACTCAGCGGTAAAGCAAAATGAAGTTATGAAATTTGCAGAAAAATGGATGGACCTGGAAAGTATTATACTAAGTCAGGTAACCCAGACCCAGAAAGCCAAGCACCACATGTTCTCTCTCATATGTGGATCCTAGCTACAGATGACTGGGCTTCTGCGTGAGAATGAAAATACTTAGTAGCAGAGGCCAGTAAGTTAAAAAGGAGACATAAAGGGTGGAGAAAGGAAGGGAGGAGGATACTTAATAGGTTGATATTGTATATATGTAATTACAATGATTGTAATGGGGAGGTAATATGATGGAGCATGGAATTTCAAATGGGAAAGTGTGGGAGTGGGGAGGGAGGGAATTAACATGGGATATATTTTATAATCATGGAAAATGTTAATAAAAATTAAAAAAAAAAAAGGTTTTAAGAAGCAAAGAGAGAAAAAAAAAAAAAAAGATGCTGGCAAGGTTCAGGTCACCTTCTCCCAAACTCTATTTTCTTGTGTTTAACAGATGCAGGAGGATTTCTCTGACTTTTCTGCACTCTCCTCACTTAAAGAAGGACCTGACACTTATAAAGACTATTTAGCCTTTCCCCTGACATATGTCATAATGTTCTTATATGAGAGATGCCACGGTTTTTTTGTTTGTTTGTTTGTTTGTTTTTACTGGAGTAAAGAAAGCCTTGTCTTTGACAACAGAGTCTAAACAAAGAGGCCTTAGGAAAAGCTGTGAACATCAGATTCTACCTTTTATTTCTCATCCTGTTTCTACATAGCTATAAACTTCCTCATATTTAGGATAAAAATACATAGGACACCTTGATTCTTTATGTCTTTGTTTCCTGATGGAGGCTATGAGTCAGAAAATACTTGTTAAATGTATGTATCCTTTACAATAGACAATAGGTTGTCATAGGATCTCAGTCATGAACCTTCTTCCCATATATACATGCTATTTCACTCTGCATAGATAAGAATATTAACTCAAGTAGTACACCCTGTATAGATGGATTTGCAAACATACACATTCTGTATTTGAGTGAAGTTAATGAAGATATTTGTCTCTGTTAAATCTGTAATCATCACAAATACAGTGTGTTGCATACTGTATACTCAGCTAGTACCAGAGTTAAGACATTTACTCAATGGCTTAATGAACTTAGAGTAAAAATCTTTTAGAATTGAGTTTTCATTTTCAAAATACATTTTTATTCATCTTTCTAAAGATTCATACTAGCATTCCTTTAAATACCAAACTCATCTAATGCATTCAAAATATGATTTGTTTTGCAAAATTGATTTACAAGTAACTTTTCAGGAATCCATTGTACACTAAAAAGAGGTATGTGTGTTATGCAAAGCACTGTACTTAAGTACCTTAAGGAATAATTCTAGTCCATTATTTCTTAGCCCATCTAGTGGGCATCTGTGTTTGTTTTATAGCCCCATACTTGATTTACATTTATGATACAATCAAAGAAAGCCAATGTGAAAGGTTTTGTTTTTATGGTTTTCTTCAGTGAATGGAACTACAACAACCACAAGTAGTACAGCATATCCACCAGTGACCAATTCTGGTCTCCCCAGCACGTTACAATGAAAAGGAACTCGGTCACACTTTCACTTTTGTATGATGAAGTCATGTCCAAAGGATGCCTACTGAACAACTCAGCTGTGAACATGAAGCTGTGGTGGCACCTACAGTGGTCTACGTCATCAACATAATTCCAAAAAAATAAAGTACATTAAATTTCAGTTAAGTTTTCTGTACTTCATGTGTGGTAACATATGAGCTACTGATCTGAACATAATCAGAAAAATAATGAATGGATTTATTAATCTCTTACATGACTTCAAGAAAAGTTGTAGTACAGATGTGCCCCTTCTTCCTAAAGTAATATTGGGGCACGAGGCCATGACAGTTGCTTCCTGTTATTGAAGGCTACTTACAAATATATTAAACCAACATAGTAAATATAATTCTATCAACATTACTGCTTTCTTGCCTACACACACACACACACACACACACACACACACACACCCCACCTCAGTTTCTAATAGGGCAAATCAAATCAACAAAGCATGAACTAATTCAACTCATAGATGATAGATGAGATATATATATATATGTGTATATCTATATGTGTGTAGATGTGTGTGAGTGTGTGTGTATGTGTGTGTACTCATGTATGTATATATGGCTACTCACATTTCTAGTTCCACTTACAAGAAGAACTGACAACCCAAGTCTAGAAATACCCAGGACATATACCAACTGGAGCTAAGATTCAAGGTTCCTAGGTTGAGAAGGAGCACTTCCTAGCTTTGCCACAGTGCCCACCATACCCTGTTAAATTTTATTTAGTCCACACCCTATACTTAGCTTCCTAGAAGAAAATTGGGGTTGCAGTTTGTGTTCTCTGATATAAGTTTGACTATGAGGTGACTAGAGGAATACAGAAGAGAAACATTGGCATTGTTTTGCATAACATCAGTTTTCACCTATCTAATTAATTTAAAGGCAATTAATTTAAAGTGTAACCATCTTGTTTCAAGTGAGTTTCTTTGAGGACCTAAGATTAAGATAGAAGAAAAAACACACAGCTCAGTATCTGTTTTGATGAGTGCTCTGCTTCTTTAAGTAGCACAATGTTGATACCTTGCTTAACACTATACAAGACAAAGTCTACATTTAATGATAGCATTAGTTAGTTATGGAAAATGAGAGCTACTATTTTTAGAAAATACATAGTAGAATGTCATAAATATTAGATATAATTAGTAATGCTAAGATTATATCATTATATGATTGTTATAAAACACTTTTATTTTTGAATTATTGAAATTCCTGGGCCAGAAATGACAATATAATAGTTTTGTCATTGTACACCTGAAATATATAAACCCAACTCACTTCTTTTCCCTTTAAAAGAATTCCTAAAGATGTATGTTTCCAGATAGTTTTCCTATTACTCCCTGGCAAAATACACTGTATTGGAGGACATGGTTTGCATAAAAATGTGATGTTTTATTTCAATTAAGGATTTAATATTTTATATTAGGATTCCCTTAGCATATTCAAATGCATTATTGAAGAAGTACTGTCTGGGTTGCATCATTATGCTTAGTACAACACAACTGAATGGCATGGTTTTTTCAGGAGATCTGAATTCCCTGGAAAGCACCTCCTTCCTCTTCATGTTCATGAAGACTTGTTCCATTAGTCTCCTCCTTTGCTGAGAACATTACAATCCTAAATTGGTGGCAGGGTTCATATGGCAAATGAATGAAGCCTCAGATCCTCTGGGTTGAAGACCCACAGTGTGATCTAAAATTCTTTAGAAAACAATTTAAAACAAATCAGTCTATATAGGAGACTTACAGTCTTTGGTCCTATACACTAAAAGGGAGGACAACATCTGAAGACAGCTTGGCTTGGAAATGTGTCATAGCCATGTGGGTTCAATGTCTGTATCTCAGAATTCACAGTTGTCAAATACATATGATGCTCCGAGCTCATCACTTGTGACAAGACAGATAATAGCCTTTTTAAATATCCTTGCTATAACACAATGACCTTACCCTAGGACATTAATTCAATACCATGACTCAGTAGTTCTTGAACTTGAGTATGCTGCAGAATCACCTAGAAAGTTTATGAAAATGGAAATTTTTGTGCCTCTTTTCCACAATATCTGTGTTACAGTTCTGGGATAAAACCTGAGAATTTGAAGTGACCAGGGGATATTGAAACATCCAGGGGAGACACATTTGGATGTTTTCTAAAGACACATTTGGATGTTTCCTAAACTAGTATTGTTGATAAATACCAACTGTCATGTCCATGTGAGTGAATGATTATTTTCTCATGTATTGCCATCCTATGGAAAATGAGAAAATTATTTACAGTTTGTCAGAAAAGGTTATAATGAAAGCAAAGATTTTAAAAATAACAGTATTAGATGTACTTGAACCCTAATTTTATTTGGTAAACCATAGGCATGACATAATCTTTTAAATTTGTCCAGTGCAGTATTTTGATTTCACTTTTAATTTCTGCTTCTATACATAATTCTGAGATTTCTCAATCCTAGTTTTTCAACAGAACCTATCAAAAACATGGGGGCAAAGTAGAATGAAGGACAATAGCATAGATTTATGAAAATGCCATCATGAAGCCCATTAATTCATATGCCAAATTTAAGAAAACACATAGGTGTACCAATTTAGTAATATGGTCATTTGATGTGTGTAATGCTTGATTGATATTGTATTATATGAGTATATTATGGCTCTGATGCTTTTTTTGATCAAAGCAGAAAGTTATTCTCATTCAAACAGATTTTCTGTATCCTGTTTTAAAAAAAAATACTTCTCTGTGACTATGCCAAGGTTAGCAGCAGATTAGGTAATCTATAATTCAATTGCCGTGTGTGTGTGTGTGTGTGTGTGTGTGTTCCCACCTATACACATGTACTTCCCCCTAGAGACTTGTAGACTCTCCCAAGCATGCATTTATAAAAGGATTTGCTGACAGAGGGCTAAGTTCAGTACGCTGGGTAATTGTGGCTCCTATTCATTCTTTCCCTATCTTCTTTTGGCATTCTTAGTTGAGCTAGCTACTCTTTCTCTTTAGTCCTCTAGGTTTTCAGTAAGTTTCATGCTGTGCACTGGGACAGGAGCATTCATGGAAAATTACTTTGCCTAGGTGATCTGAGTCCATCCCCTTTCCCTTTTTAAAAAAAATAATAATCATTTGTAGACCAGTAACAAAGTGCTTACGGTGCAGGAATTCTCTCCAGAAGACTCTAAAGCATTCACTGAGAGTTTATGGTCTGTTGCCGGCTTCAGTTTCATAACTGGTGCTCAGAACAGAGGAGACACACCAAGGTGTGCTCTTGAAAAGACATTCATGGCCTTTCATTAGATTTCAAAAACATTAACCGACAAATTCAAATTCCATAAAAATTCATATGGAGAACTAATACACTCCTCTATAAAAAGAGACTTGGGAATTAGAGCTGAGATAGGTGCAACAAATAATTTTTAAGGTAATGAAGAAAAGCTTCACAACACAACTGGACCCTGTCCAGCCTCTTAACAGGACTCTATCCAAAAAGTGTCAATCATTAAAAAAAAAAAAAAAAAAAATCCCTACATGGGCCGCTGTGTTAGATGGAATTCCTGAGGGTGCTTGGACAGGATAACAGTCACAGCAGACGTGCACTGCACTATCTGTTTCACAGGCATTCGGTCAATGAGGCCTTGGGACTAACCCACAATCTAAAGAGGACTGTCATCCCCCCTCTGTACGTGAGGGATCTGAGATTCCCCAAGGTTAAATGACTTGTACACAGTGTGTGAGTAGCAGAGCTCACATATGGACATAAGCTTTGTAGGTCAAGCAATTCATCTGGATGGCTCTTGGGGCACTGGAAGGGGAGAGCCCCTTAAAATCGTCCCCAAATTTGAAAAAAAAAAAAAATGACCAATTTAAGTGAGTTGTTTTTTGTTTCATTCGGCTTGTGATGAAATTTCCTTCCAATGTCTGGGGTAGAGTTACTAAAAGATCATGATACAAATATCAGAGGCTACCCACGATCCTGTCTGCTACTCCATGAACAAGTTAGCTTTTGACCTAGTCTCCCTAAAGCCGACTAGAGCAAAGACTAGAGGCCCCCTGGAGCCTAGCTACTCCACTCCCTGCTGCCCTCTGAGAAAAGCACAGGGAAGGAAATAAGTTAGAATTTCATGATCCTTTGGCCAGAATTCCACCACGTAGATTAGTAGCTCAATTTTACGATTTGAACACTCACTTTTGAACCGCTCTCCAAACAAGCAAAAGCCTTTGTGAGTTCAAAATAATGAGGAAGGGGTTTGGGTTGTCTCCATAACATAGCTGAGCAAAAGTGGAGCAGATTTCCATGATTCATGTTTTCATGTCACCTGAGATTCTTTGCCATGGCTCAAGACATCCAAAGAAACCCTGGTTGAGCTGAGCAACTGAGCCTTTGACAGTATGGGGTAGTATACGCCATCCACACATTTGTAGCTGGCCTAGAGGTGGGCTGGGTACTGGGATGGGTATGTCCTGATATGCATTCTTGAGCTCTGAGTTGAGACCACTCGCGTTTGCTGGCTTCCAGCAGGAAACAATAACTACCCCCGCCCCACACTCCTTCCACGCAGGCACGCAGAACTGGAGATACGAAAACTGTGGGAAGGAACGTTTCCACTCCCGCTCCTCAGCCCGGCAGTGCACAGCACACGCTCCAGCGACACTCGCTGCCAAGTGGCCAGCCAGCACCGAGACTCAGCAGGAGCGCTGGTGGCTCCAACTAATGGCCTGCTTTAATGCCTCTCTCCCCTGAACACTTTTAAAACTGCTTCGCTGGAATCGACCCAAGGCGAGGCAGAATTTCCAGACCCGTGGCAGTGCAGCACACAAGCAGCCCATTTCCTGACAATGCTGCAAAGCTTCAGGGAACACATTTGCTCATTTCCACGTTTATGAGCATAGCTGAGCCCTGCGCGGGACTACTGACCCAGCGTCCCTACCTGGGAAGCTGCAAAGCTGAGCCTGGCAGGAGAAAAGCGCTGAGCAAAGGAAGGAGCATGCGCAGTCAAGTTGATAATCTCCCTCTCCCTCCCTCCCTCCCTCCCTCCCCCCCCTCTCTCCCCCCTCCCTCCCTCCTTCCCTCCCTCTTGGGCAGAGCTTATTAATTTCAGCCACTTTTGTAGTGAGGATAATCTCATTCTAATACTTGAAGTTCTGTTCTTTCTCTATTCTATTTAAAATTTGCTTTTAAACTTTTTCTCTTTTGTCTCTCCAGGGCTGCATGAGGCCCTTAGGGTTGGGCACAGAAAGTTGCAGAGAGGTCAGTAGAGGTGAACGGAGCCAGAGTTAAAGGGACCATGCTCTTTAGTTTTCTTGAAGACCGTTCTGGTTGATGGCTGCTATCGTGGAGCTATGTCTAGCAGTTTCCTCTGTTCTCAAGATAGTTCTTGCTTATACCACAGAAGATCATTTTTAATCCTCCTCTTCTGTGTCCCTCCCATGTGTTTTGCAAGTGGAAGGTGGAAAAGGGAGGTGGGTATCCATGGTGTGATTGACTGGTGACATTGATGACCTCTGTGTAACAGATACCCAGAAGTCCCCTGCCCAGTGGGTTGAGTCCCTGTCCTGTGGATCTCTGCCCTGTGTGCTGGGTCTCTGTCCTCGGATTGAGTCTTTGTCCTGTGGGCTGGGTCTCTGTCCTGCGGGCTGGGTCCCTGTCCTGTGCATTGGATCTCTGCTTCTTCAGAAGGCTCTGCAGAACCTTCCCACCTAACAGTTTCTGACTTGGTAACTCGGATTCCAGATGGTTCCACCTCACACCACCTCATTTCAACAGAGTTGAATGTGAAGAGTAGCTTTGTGAAATCTATCAAGCATATTTATGGATGTTTTTATAGAACTTCACAACTTTCTAAAGTAATTATATGTTTTCATTAAAGATGGAGAAGTAAGTTCAAAGGAGTTAGATTGCTCATTCAAGATTCCCTCTGTGAGAAGTCTGGAATTTGAACCTATATACTGTGTATTATGCATGTTTATATTTTGTTCATATTATTGGTAACATAGGCCAGTAAATTAACACCTAAGAAATATAAAATGAACACATAAATTAATATAACAACATCATTGTATAATAACAAACATTAGTATATAAAATGATTATCAATGTCCTCTACTGTTTCATATTACTCTAGAGACAAAGTGCTCAGCAAACTTAGCTTAGGAAATAGCAAGTCCCTTCATATGACCCAGACTAGGGAGCTCCAATGCAGTTGTACTTCTGACAGTGCTATGTCTTTTCATGTCCAGTTATTATGTCTCAATATGATCTAAGTCACTTGATCCAAATTCTTCCTGTGTGCCCACACTCACACGACTGACCCTAGCCCACAGACAAGCACACATGAAAGGATTCATCAGCTCTGTGGTATCCAAGCAAAAGAAAACTTGTATACTTGCTCTTTCAATAAAATCCCAGGCATAGTCAAAATGTGTTTAAAATGTGAACCATCTTGGCTATATAAAGAGAAAATAAATACACAAGGCAAACATTTAACAAGAGAACTATATAGAGACAAAGTAAGCCCCTTTCTTGGTGTTAGCAGTGGGCGTGGGCATAATGACAAGTGAATGAACATGAACTCTTTACTCTCACCTGGTTAGGCTTAATGTAGACATTCCTCAGTGCAAAATATTTGACATTGAAGAATGGCCTTTAATCTCATCATCCAATATGTTGGACTGAGAAACTACTATTTGCCACAAAATACCAAGTATTTTACACACCGGCCCATTCCAATACATAAGTGGTGGTGTATGTATAAGAGAGGAAATGGCTGATTCTATCAAGGTAGGTCTCAAATCCCACACAAATCCTCCAATAAACACTGTTGATTAGTTATAATATTTAAATGTACAAAATGCAGATTTTATGGT
Organism: Jaculus jaculus; assembly: GCF_020740685.1. Classification (NCBI taxonomy): domain Eukaryota; kingdom Metazoa; phylum Chordata; class Mammalia; order Rodentia; family Dipodidae; genus Jaculus; species Jaculus jaculus. Next base: position 82,157,006 of record NC_059102.1, read on the forward strand.
ATATATTTTATCATAAAAATGACACTGCCCAATTCATGTGCTCATTCTTATTTTTGAGTGTTATGGATATTACAGTAAGCTCCATGGTAATGAGCATTTGCTAACCAAAGCTAGGCAGTGTGATTTGCATCTGCATCTGTCTACTTATCTATGGTGAGATTAGAGAGTACTAATCAGTCATCCTAAAATGCTTTAGGAAACCCCATATGGACATTCACTTAATTCTCATTCAGATGTTGATATCATCTCATAGGGAAGGTTGATACAAGCTTGGGGTGTTTTGGCCATCAGGTCTAAACCATGGGGTTATGACTGGAATGTAGCAGGGAAGAGGAGGAAAGCTCATATGCTGTGCAAACCTGCCCCTCACATCAAAGAGGAGCAATCAAGGGAGAAAGAATAATTCATTAAACATCAGTAATGCCAACAGCATTCCATGTGCTGTGAAAGGGACTTCAAGTGTATAATCTATTTTTTTAAACTTTTTCATATTTTATATTTATTTATTTGACAGAGAAAGAAGGAGAGAAAGAGGGAGAGAGAGAGATAGAATGGGTGCGCCAGGGCTTCCAGCCACTGTAAACGAACTCCAGACGTTTGTGCCTTCTTGTGCATCTGGCGAACGTGGGTCCTGGGGAACCAAACGTGGGTCCTTTAGCTTTGCAGGCAAATGCCTTAACCACTAAGCCATCCCTCCAGCCCTCTAATTTAATTTTAAAGCAACCTAAGAACTCATTCATCACAAATATCAAGAACTGCTCCACTGAGACATGTCTCAATCCATATCACCTGTTGACTCTTTTGATGGACTATACATGTATTTCAAAGTGGTGAATTCAAAGACAACTGAAATTGTTTTAAAGTATTTAAGGGGAATCTTCTACCCTCACAAATAGTTCTTAAAACAAGAAATGTCAAGCCACCACCAAACAAGCTGGAATAATTGAATCTCGGGACATATCATCATCATATAGTATGAAGTTAGCATTAGTGAAAGCTACCCTCTCCCCCCGCCCCCAACCCCATGATTCCAGCTTTCCTCACAGCAACAGAACGGACATCCTCATCAGGGCAAGATGTCTGGTCTACAGATCAACATTTGCTGATCACTGACCCAAACATCCTGGGCAATTTGATCCTGACAAAGTTAATTCTTAAAGAATAAGGCAGAAAAAAGTCAAAGATTGATTTATGTTTCACAGAAACATAGGAAGATGAAAACCAATGATCATAAGGCACCAACAAAAGGAGCTGAGAGGAACAATGAAAGGCAAAATAGAAGTAACCATCCCAGCAAAAGGAGTAGCAGACGTTTCCTGGAGTGTGCTTCTGCTTTTTGATAGGATTATGAGAATAAGAAACCTACCCTCTGGAAAATTCACACTTTAGGATTACTGTTTTCTTGTTTCTACAATTGTCCAAAGCTTAAAAGCTTTGCTTTGACTCCATCTGTGATTTCTGTTGTCTGTTTTCTCTTAGACTAATTTTCTTCATCCCTCTGTCCCCCAACAAAATAGTAATGCTTCCCAGCCATTTGTAGTAATCTTTTGGCTTACCTTGCAAGCAACTCTGATACTTGGTCAGAACATTCAGCCAAAGCTACTGGCTATAGAGGTGGAACATGCTAGCGACACAGTGTACGATCTGCAGGCACTGGAGAATGTGGAGGAGGAAGGTTTTGCATCACTGCTAAGAGTGCTTCATGCTAGCATGATTTCACCTCCACTTTCTCACTGATACAATGTGCCTAGCATGACTGGGACTCCTGGGATAAAGATTGATGCAAACTAGGTAGTCACCGTACACTGTGTTCAAAAAATGCAAAATTTTCTTCATCTCTCTTTTCCCTCGATCATAGACTTTCCCCAATTGATCTCCAATTGCCTGCTAGGTAAGATCTAGCCTTTCAATTTAGCCATCTTTTATAATTATATGTACATGATGACAAAAAATTAAACTATAATCCAAAGATTCAACCAGGATCCACCAGCTTGCACAAATACTTTTAGAGCACAGCTAACAACTCAGGTTGCTCCAGGTATTTTTCCAGATGAATGGCCTTCTGCTCTGGCAGTGACCCAGTCATGCTTATCTCAGGAGCAGGGACACTCAGCTGAAGAAGACACAGTAACATCAAGACTGGACTGGCACAATTAGGAGCGCTTTTTCATTTGGAGGGTATTTTTGTTTATTATTTTTGCTCTTGTTATATATATATGATGAAAATTTATTTAAGAGGTACCTATCAGTGCAACAGGAGGAAAATTATTCTTTTCTTTCAGCCTGAGTCTCTTCTAACAAGAGAGAGTAAATTAGGAAACAGTTCTAGAGAGAGGCAGGAAGTCACAGCAGCTAGTCATATTTAAACATCAGCTCTCTCTGTGTGGCTGTACAAGTTACTCAGTTTCTACATATACCTCAGTTTTTTCAGCCTTACAGCAGGTATTCAGTATAATAGCATGCTAGATACTCATTGAGTCTGTGTGGAATCAAAAGATAACATAAGTGAAGTATTATATTAGTCTGCACATAGGTACTCAAAGATGATAAAAGCAGTAAGTGTAAATTCCCAACAATTAATGAGTACTTATTGAGTGTTTTTCATGGCTGTAGGAAAAATTAGAAATTCATCTCCACCAATATTTGTTTTGGTGACCTTGTAATTGGGTAATTAGAGAACTGAGGACTATTTATTAGCTTACAAAGTACTTGCCACAGGAAGGTACTTCCATCACTGCCCCCACTTCGATCCTATGATAGCAGAAGGTTCACCAGTCAGGGTTTGTCTCTGTGTGGCTTAACTAGAGTATATCAAGCCATACTGTTTCCAGGATTCTGACTCCAGAAACCCATGCTCTTTCACCTCCAGTACATCGAAGGTCACAGATTCCATCTTTCATTGGTAATAATAAAAGACAAAAAACAACCATAAACCCAAACAAGATTCATAAGTTGTTCTTTTTGATATTTATTTTTTATTAATTTTTATTATATTTTATTTATTTGCTAGGGAAAGAAAGAGGCAGATAGAGAATGGGCATTCCAGGGCCTCCAGCCATTGCAAATGAACTCCAGATGCATGTGCCACCTTGTGCATGTGGCTTACATGGGTTCTGGGGAATCAAACCAGGGTCCTTTGGCTTTGTAGGCAAGCACCTAATCTACTAAGCCATCACTCTAACCCCTTTATGGTATTTCTAGCAAGTGCTTTTACAAATACAATAACCCTAGTATGTAGCACAGTGCCTGGCACATAGCAGGGGTTCATTCAGTAGCTGTGAATAAATGAATATCTATATTCTATACAAATATCGGAAAAGCCTTTTAATTCACTTTTTATTAAAAAGAGAAACATGGTGCACGATTAAGAATCTTTGTGAAAGTTCAATGGCCAATCTTAATTTTTTTTCCCCTTTAACTACAAAGAAGATACCATGGCATAAGTGAAAACACTGGGCTCTAGGCTGAACACCTACCAGCAAGTACCTTGTGTGACTGGGCCATCTTGCTATGTGAAATGCATGACATCCTCTCCAGGTCTTTAGCTTCTACTTGATGATAAGCAAGTACTAGACTGACTTTTATAAAAACTTAAAAGTTAGAACAGGACTGGAGAGATGGCTCAGCAGTTAAGGCACTTTCCTAATACCTAACGATGTCAATTTGATTCACCAGTACCCACATAAAACCAGGTTCACAAGGTGCTGCATGTATCTGGAATTTGTTCATTGGAAATGGCTAGAGGCCCTGGTACACCCATTCTCTCCATCTGTTTCTCTCTCTCTCTCTCAAAATAAAATATTTATTTTTAAGTTAGGACAAAAATTTTGAGGAAAGTGTTGCCCTAAGCAGCGTTAATAAGCAATGTGGCCCCATGTGTTCTTCCATCCCTCTTTGGACCCCTTCCCGACCCACCCTCACTGAGTTTGCCTGAAATCCTGGCCCAAAATGTCTACTCTCAAAACAGATTTGCATTTTTTATTTATCATTCACTACATAACAAATCATCCCAAGCAAAATGGTGTAAAGCAAACTAGCACTTACAGGCTACAAGTAGTTTCTCATAAGACTGTCGACTGAGCTGCCGGCCAGGACTTCAGGCATGTCAAGGCCCAACTATGAGTGAAGAATCTACTTCCAATTTCACTCATGTGACTATTGCCAAGCCTTCATTGCTGTCTGTGTGGACCACTCCACAGACTGCCTGAATGCCCTCATGGCAAGCCAATTGATTTCTGGCATATTGTATTTGTTGGACTTGAGCTAACAAATCAGCATGTGCTCAAGAGGAGGGGCTTATATATAGGGACAATAGGAGGCAGGGCCATTGGAGGATAGGGAAGCTTAGATTGCATGCCAAAGCCATAACTCATACACTTGTATGAACTTTATACACTGTGGTTTGTTACAGAGATGTTCACTCTAATTGTGGAATATCAGTCTGTCCACTCTATGTGGAATTTCAAGCACAACTAATATGGGGCAAAAAATTAAGGGGTAAGGTTCAGAGAATAAGATCAAGCAGGAAAAGAAAGGTATGGCTCACAGTAAAAGTAAACCATAGTCTGATTTACTGAGTCACTATGGTAGGCTCCAAGAGATAAGTGCAGGGTGATTCCTGAGTGCTCTTGATTAGCCCAGCTCTTCCCCATGTAGATAGGTATCACATGTAGTTCTCAGAATAACTAGAATATGCTGTGATGGAGGGAAACTACTAGTCCAGGCTCAATTTCCACCCCTCCTTCAACACTTAATAATCCAAGTGTCCCCAGAGTAGAATACCATTTGAGTGTCAATATCTGAGGCACATGCAGATAAGACACCACTTTCCATGAGCAACTTCCCCTTCCATTAGGCTGGGAGGCCAGAGTGCCATGAGTCCTGGTCTGTGTTACCCATTGCTGCCTACCTTTGGGTAATGAAGTGACTTTGCTAAACTTGCTATACAAGTGGTTCCTCTCATTGGACTCATAAAAGTACAGCAGCTAGCGCACGGTGATCCCCTTCATAATAGAGTTATATAAAATATATGAGTTCCTCAAAACTCCATCATTCCACAAAGAGAATTAGTGATTCTTTTCTCCTGAACTTGTTTGAAGACCAGAGGCAAAATATAAGAAATAGAGCATAGTTTCTTGCCACCTTCCCAGTCATAGATGTGCCATTTAATCTCAAAATTTTAGTTTTCCCATCTGAAAAGAAAGAAGATATTACATCTCAGCCTATTTATCTCACAGATGTAAGAAGGGGATGAAGAGTTACTTCTTTGAAAATGCATGAAAAATTATGCACCATGCAGATGGAGAAAAATGTTATGATTATCCAATTTTCTCCAGCACAGTCAACTCTTGACCTCTCCCCATTTTTCAATACATGTGTGCAATTTCCATTGACTAGATATGTAGAAAAACTATGATATGATTTAGAAAAAACATGAGCCTATGCAGAGTGCTTTCCCAGGCAGGATAAGTTGTGCTACAGAAGAAAACAACATCAAAATCTGAGTGGCTTAAAACAATGAGTCTTTCTCCCTCTATATGTCTGTTTCAAGGTGACTAATGCTCTTCTGTTTCACTGCAATGTGATACTGGGGTCTGGGCTGGTGAAGCAGCCCCTGGTTCATGTAACAGAAAAGAGCAAACACTGAAACTTACATTCTGGTAAACATCATTCCCTCTTTCATATCATTGTCCAAAGTAAATCACGTGGTCAGGACTAACTTCAGGAAAGGAATAAGCATAGCTCTTCCAGTGCTAAGGAAGGAAAGGGAGTAATATAAGGCTGTCCTCTATGCTGTCTTTTGAGAAAACACACAAGTTGTGGAGATAACTTGAGACAGGGTTGTAATGTGTAGTCATAGCTCTTCCTTATGAACAGGTAAGATTGCTAATGCTAGACTTGGAAATGGCTCAGTGATTGTAGGCAATTGATTACAAAGCCTGCTGACTCTGGTTCGATTCTTCAGTGATCACATAAATCCAGATGCACAAAGTGATGCATATATCTGGAGTTTATTTGCACTGGTTAAGAGGTCCTAATGTGCCCATTCTCTCTCTCTCTCTCATCTCTCATAAATTAAATCTCTTCAAAAATGATTTTTAATGTAATGAGTGATTATGTCATTATTTTGTTAAGGAACTCTTATCATCAATTCTTCCTGCAGTGGGCTTCTCACCTACATGCTCACAGGGAGAAGTCTGAGAGGGTGCTGTATGTCCATGTGTGCATGTGTCTGTTAGTGTGTTCTTGGGATGCTAAGAAATGGAAAGATGTGATTGGTTTTAGCTTGAATCAATGCTTATAAATTTCCCTTCTCAAGGTTAATGATTTAGTCCTGTCTAATATCACTGCACTAGAGTGGCTATAAATTTATTAGCTCAGTTGCATCTGGTTTAGATTGACCCTCAATCACAGGCTGCTCTCATTCCTTCCCCACGCTTCTTCTTTCTTGGATTCCTACCACCATGTTAATCCAAATGAACACCGAGCTGACGCTTCATTAATTCTGGCTTCCACCCTCAGCTCTTCCATTAGCTAACGCTATTGCTTTGGAAAAGTTGCCTTACCTCTCCAGGCCTCATCTCCAAAATCAGGGAGTTGGCTGGAAGAATTCCTTCTAGTTGTAACTGCTTATGCCTCTGACTCATGCTGTGAAGCCAGATAGCGAATACTGTGGGTTTCTTCCTGTTTCCTGAGTTTACTAGCAATTAAAGGAGCTATCTCGGCAAAAACTAGGCCTCCTAGCATAGAAGAGAATCCCATTAAAAATCACTAACATTTCAGTATCTCAATCCTGTCATTGCCAGGTTTTGAGTACAGAACCTTGGGCATAAAGTGTTACACTTTTAATACCTTTTATTTTCTTACTTAAAACAAAAAGAATACATACAAGTTGAAACTTTCTCTGGTTATACAAATGAGTGTTTCCTTGTTTTGTTTTTGTTTGTTGGTTTCTTGGGGGTATGGATATTGTGTTATGATTTTTTTTAATTTGTTTTATGAGACCAGGTCTCATTATATAGCCCGGGCTGGTCTGGAACTTCCTATGCAGACCAGGCTGACCTTCAACTTGTGGGTACTGAAACTGTTCTAGGCACAGCACTTATACTTCCACAGTGTAATTCTGCCCAAACTCTCTTTTTTAACATTAGAAAGAATTAATATTAAAAATTTAACATTAAAAAGTTAACTTTTTAAAAACATTTTTAATTAGCTAACAAAGAAGTAGGTTTCCATATGGCTAATTCATAATCTCTTCAGTTTTTGGTTTTTGTTTTTAGTTTTTATTATGGCTATCAATTGTTCATTCTTCTTGACACTTTTACAGCCTCATTGCCATAGTTGATGTATTCAGAGCACTGAGAGTTCCATTCTAGGACAACAAAATCATAGTCAGTTATATGATTTTGTTGATACTAAGCCAATGAAGAAGTTATTTTAGTAAAAGACATTTCTTAGATGTCTAAATACAAATAGCTGCCCAAAAAATGTCATTAAAGACAAATTAATGACTTGCTTGGAAATATTGTCAAACCCTAACCTCAGATTCATAGATTCATAGCCTTTCCTGAATTTCCCCTGATCTGATGAGTAAGTTGAGAAGTCTAAGGATTTTGTTTCCTGTTTTGATATAAATGTTGTTACCTGAATAACCTTGAACAAGTCATGTAAACTAAGAGTTTCCTCATCCACAAAATGGAAATGCTAACTAATAGTAATATGTGAATCATAAGCAAAGTGGCATAAGTCAAAGGATAGAGAGACTGTACAGAACAGATGACCCACAACTTTATTCTCACAAGACCATCAAGATGATATTTGCATCTTTATGCAAATTAGTCTGTCAAAGTTACCTTAGAGTATGAGGTCAGACATTCAAACAAGAGACAGAAAGGAAATATATTGGTTTAGGGAAGCCTGCCCAACGAGTAAAGAAAACAAAAACAATGAAATTGGATTTTTTCCAAAGTTTACCAGCATTTTTTTAACCTCCTATAGATCATTAAGCTAAGGATGTTCACCCTGTTATCTGACTTATTGGGTTATGGAGAAGTGTGTGCCTAGAAGTGGAATGCGCACCTTGGCATTAAGCTATGCTGTTGCGGAAATACTGAACATATAACTCTTCTATACATTTTAAAAACAATATTAGCAAAAACCACCTTTTTATCATCATTCAGATATGCCCTTTTAGCCATGTATTTCTTCTAAACTACACTATATATCTTCTTACACGTTCAGTATTTTTAAATAAAAATTTGGTTAAAATGTCAAACAAAAGAAAAATTTGTATCCTAGCAGATTTCTATCTATGTTTCCACTTAGTATCTATAAAATATAGTCCTATATTTTATATATTCTTAACATTGATTGGTCAAGTTTATAATTCAATTAAATTTCTTCCATGCCTCAGTCCTTTTCTTAAATATAATTTTCTTCACCATTTCTGGAAAAAGAAACAAGCCTACTGTTCCTAAATTTTAGGTCTTTATACAGAGCTCAAGTCAGGTAATATTTCAGAGTCTGTCTGCCTCCTGTCCATGAGGGTTCTTTCCTTCAACACAACAATTTTGATGGTTTTCCTTCTTTTCCTAAATTAGGTGACGATTTTTAGGCTCTAACCAAAGAACAACAGAATATTAGAGCTAGAAGATGCCACACATGTCAAAATCTTCCATATATATATACACAAGACCGAGAAAGAGAGAAGGGGGAGCAGAAACCTGAGAAGTTACATGAACTGAATTTTCTAGATCATGGTCCTTTCTGGCATGAACCAAGCTTGATCCACTCCATTCTCCTTAGGAAAATATGAAAATGAGAAAAGTAAAATATTTCCCCTAACTTGAGTAAGCAATTCCAATTCTTCAAATTATTCTGTCATGTGTAAATTTCGGTTGATGAGCAGTACAGAAGAGAATCAAGAGAAATTAGATGCATGGCTTATAAATTCCTTTCTATGTTAAAAATCTATGATTAACATTTAATGTACTCATTTGATCCATGCCACAGGAAGGGGTGGGATCTGACAGGCTTATTTCCTTTCTTCTGAATGCCACCATAGAGTTGTGGTCTTGTGGTAAAATGGCTGGTACAATTAGAAACCAAAATTAGAAACCAGCAACCACAAGAGGAAAACGTTCAGAAACCATACAGCCCTGACCCAGAATTCTTTCCGAAGCCCTAGCCCAAGCCCGGCCTTTGTGGCACACATGGTCGCTAGCCTGCAATTCCACACAAAGGGAACCTCCACCTACCTTACATTCATACTTGGAAGCCTTTATGCTTATTTAACTGAGATTTTTTTTTCCAGCAAATCCTGTAGAGAAAGAAAGCTAGATAGGCAGTTACTTCACTGGGGTCATAACTCAACTCCTCACAGGGTGTCATCAGCTGCGCTGCCCCCATGCTTTGAGGGAGAATCCACAAGTGTTCTCCATCACAACCCTGATAGGAGCCTCCCTGACTTTGAGCTATGGATTTTATTGTTATTTTAAAGAAAAAATATTGCCAAACACATGAATTTTATAACATCTGTTTTCATTCTGAATTCCTTTTCCCAAAGACATTTCATCAGGAAGAATTACCATTGAAGACCCAGGAATTTGAAAACTTTACAGACTCATATACAAAAATCAAACAAGTTGTCAAAGTCATGGGTTGAGGGGTAAAGCAAGCTGCAAACCAGTCACCCTGAGGATGAAGCCTTAGTGACACCAAAGGAGATAAGGACATATTGGTTGGTTGTTTTTTTTTTTTTTCTTTACATTGAGTTGTGAAATTACATAAAGATAAACTGCAAGACTCACCACCAGTTTAAATAAAATTATTCTATTATGACTCCCAGGTTGACTGAGGTGCACACCATTATGCTGATCCCAAAAGAGAGTCACAGCAGATTAGAGAAACATATCAGAAATCCAGCCCCTTACTGACCATTGATACTCAGCTGGGTCAATAATACTTGCTTTCTAAAAAAATACAGGGATGGGATACTACCCTTTATTAAAACAGCCTTTTGAGCTGGTATGTTTGTGTGAAGTTTTAAAGAAAACATCATGTTGGTGAGTTATGTTACAATTAGTGAAATTTCAGGAAGGAAAGCAATCAGGGCTCATATTTTATAGCCATGTCACCAAAAATGTTATGGTTAGTGTATGATTTATCAACAATGTACAAGAGGGATGATATTCCTCTGTATTTCTAAGAGCTCAGTAGGAAAACTGGAGCAGTTATGACTGACATATTCTGCTTCCCACTGCAATCAAGTAACCTGCAACAACAAGGGTGAGGAGGGTAATTGTAGCAGTGCAACCTTGCTGTAAGACATAGAACAATCCTGTTACACAGATTCTCAATGTGAAGTTTTGTGTGATATGAATATTGTGACTGGCCTTTTAAGTCAACTAGAATCACAATTTTCACATAATTACAAAATGTATAGCATGTGGCACTGAAACCACAAAATGATGGCATGGAACAGAGGGTGACAGAAACCTAGAGACAGGAACGTGATTTTTCATCCTAGCTAACAGGAAAAGCAATGCCACTCCTAGCACCTGTGGTTTTGACCCAAACTCTGGTAATGTGGTAAGTTCAAGGGTTACCACTGCAATCTCTTGTGCCTGGTGCTGCTCAAGTGTCTCTAGTTGTGTGCTCTGAGCATACAGCTCAGTGACTGGGGACAAGCTTAAGTCAAACTAAGCTGAGGTTTGGAAAAGCATGCCTGCCAGCCTCCAAATACACATAATGCACTCCAGGGCTGGGTCAAGGGAATGTCATTTGGTATCACTACAAGGATTGAAGGCAAAGGCTATTTTAAGAACAATATGGTTTTGGGAGATCTCTGTGAAGTTTATGAGTAGTCAACGAAGAGAACATAAAACTTGCTCTACACATATAATTAAAATGCAGGGTAACGAAACTCATGTGTAAGTAATAGGGGAGCAGAGTGGAGCCAGGGGATCATAATAAGTATTCTGGTTGAAGTGAAAAGCAATTTGTGGTGAAGCTTTCAAATTCCTGCTTTAGTGGACAGATTTGGAAAGCTCACGTATAGTCTTCCTGGCTGGCTAGGTTTACTTTCATAGACCTTTCATTTAAAAAAAATTCCCTAAAAATAGCAGCTGTTTTTTTTTTTTTTTTTTTTTTTTCTGGAAGAGAAATCACACAGTTTTATAAATGAATCACAACAGCTAAGCTTAAATGTAATCTGTGTTTCTGTCCTCTGCCTGTCATGGGGTAGGGGAGGTGAGTAGACCTGAAACACAAGCATTTCTGAGATGGACTCCCACACGTCCGCAGGGCTTACCATATTCCAAAGCATCTTTTCACACAGGTTTATGAAGTAGAGACAATGGGATGGGGAATGGGACACTTCACAAAGTAACAGATGTTGCCAACTATTGTTCCAGTTGCTCCTTATGTGGACCAAGCTGGCTGGCTGACTAGCTTTGTCCTATGGCAGTGTGGTGTCAGAAGCTGCTCATCACCGCTGTCCACACAGGCAATTGGGATGGCTTTGATTGTCAACCATGCATAATGCTTCTGCAAATTAGCAGGTCCCCAAAGCAACCAAGACTTGGCGCCGTGTAGAGGTACTTGATTGCTATTTATAATTATCCCTATAAAACAGACCCCAAACAGCCATCAATCATATTTAAAAGTGGTTGAATTTGGGGAAATAGTAGAATTTAACAGATCATGAAAGAAAAAAAAAAAAAAGATTCTCCATGTGGTTTTGGATTATCAGTCAACTGTAAAAAAAAAAAAGCAGCATGTAAAATATCTTAGTCATGGACTCCAGAATCTCAACACCCAAGCTGTACTTGCATATTTTAGGGAGAACAATCTTCCTTCCTTTAAAGTGAATCATTAGTTTGAAACAGGAGCTCCACAGAAGTGCACAGTGTTCCCGTGGAAAGAGCCTTGGACGCCATCTTGACTAACATCTCATTACCTGTTCTGAAGAACACTGTCCAACGATGCAGAGCAGACACTGCAGAGCTACCCTGTTTCAGGAAGCAGAGGCCAAGGCTGAACTCGACAGCGGACAGGCCCGAACTCACGTCCCAGCGCCGCCTCCCAGCTGTCGCTCAGCATCTCAGATCCCGCGAGGTTGCATCGGCGCGTGCTCATGGTGTGGGGAGGGCCGAAGCTGACCATCCTCACACAGACAGGAACCCTGTCTTAGGCAGAATTAATCGACAGAGTGTTTGAATTAGGGAAGCTATGATTTGCAAAAGAAAAGAACTAAATATGGATTTGAGGCAATAGGAAAAAATCTTTTTTCCCAGTACTTTCTCCAGCTCCTGGAGTTTCTGAAGCCTTTCTTGTAGGACCTGTGAAGGCAGGATTTCAAGACCTGTCCACCCAACCTGCACATCCACTTTGATCAGAACAACTTTGCCTTTTAACAAACTGGCTGCTGAGTCACATCTCGCTGAATATTATGGGTGTCTGTGTGCTTATCAAAATGTCCATTTACATAGGGAAAATGCTAAAGATTGACTAGAACATAGCTGGCCAGGCTCAGGTAAGTAAGTGACTTACTGCTCTGGACTTTGTCTTGTCTCTAAAATGAAAGAGATGGAGCAACACGTCCTCAAGTGTCTCTCACTAAACCTCTTTTCTTCCCCAACTGTGTGGCTCTCAGAATGAGAACAAGCGTTCTCCTCTCCCTCTGGAGAAGCCAGTGGGCCTGGACCTAGACCACCCCTGCTCTTCCTCTCTTTGAGTGAAAACACCAGCTTCTCTGAGGCAGACCACAAGCCTCCTAAGTCTAATTATTTCAGATGTCTTTTCCTGTCACTCACTTTTCAAGGCTGGAGTATGGGAACTTTCTTTACTGTTCACCTCTTTCCCTCTCCTGAGAACTGTGAGGACACGATCCAGAGGACAGTTAGTTTAGAAGGAGACAGATGTTTCTGGTTCCTCTTTTATTTTTGTTTTTAATGTTTTATTATTTATTTATTATTAACAACATGTTTCCTATGGATGCATCATGTGTTGGTACCTTCTTTTCCCTCTTCCCTGCCCCCATTCCGCTGGGGATGCTCCTCAGTGGGATTGCAGGTATTCCCTATGGGATTGTGGTTTATGCATTGTGGGAACATTGTCAGTTATTTTGGGGAGGAGGGAATGCCTCTGAGAATGATGTCTCAACCGGTGGTTCTTACAATCTTTCCGCCCCCTCTTCTGCAAAGTTCCCTGAGCCTTGGTGGGTGAGTGTTAAGTCTACTTCAGTGATGAGCTCTTAGGAGCCTCTGGATCTCTGCTTTGGTCTGGCTCCTCTTTTCTGATCTTTGCTTGTCTAACTAATACTAGCCTGGCAATAAGAATCCGAAGTGGGCCTAACTCAGCTTGGGGGTGGGGTAGCCAAGTGGTTTAAAGCAATCCTAAGTACACTTGCTATTAAATATCCATGTTTGTTGAACTCTGAGACTTGAAGAACACTGTGCACTTTATCTTCATAGCCTCTTTTATGGTAACCGACTGAGGGGTAGCAAAAAAGGGCAGTATGCTATAGTCCACTAAAAGCTTTGCCATTTGATTGCTTCATAATTTCACCATTCATCTAATTTGGAGTGCACATTCATGCAACAAACCTGTCTGTCACCCATAAGAAGGTCTTTGGTTCAGACTGGAACAATGTCCCCTAATGTAAACACTCCTCTCCTTCCACAGAGAAAGTGGACACATATAATTTTGACACTCAAAGATGCCATTGCTTTGTACTTTCTGTCCCATGGCATTGGATGTGTCAGGCCCAGACTCCTCATCAGTGGGTATCTTTAACTTATGTCCCCCTATTCTTTTATCAAAGCTATTTCACATGCATTTCTTAACCCCTTATATGCATAAGCTGCCACCCTAGGAAAGGAAACAGATGGTGTTAAGTTGGGGTTTTGCTTCCTAAAGAGCAAATTTTGATAGGGAAGATAACAGCTGCCTAGGACAAAGACAAGCTTGGGTTTTCCCTGGTAGCTGGGGGACATTCACAACTTACTCATTCTCTTTCTATTGTAATTACTCATTTGCAAAATGAGGACCAGATATCATCTGCTATAAATTGAGAGGGACCAAAAAAATCCCACAATAAATGTGCATGAGCATAATTGAAAATATAGAAAAAAATGGATTAAGTGCATGTTGTTTTCACGAATTCTCTGGTCAGCTGCCTCCACTACTCTCTACCCCACCACTAGGTTAAGTCATTCCACTTCATGACAGCCACTGAAGAGACAGTGAGGAACAGGAAAGCAAGAGAGAGAAGAGGATATGGATTTCACTTCAATTCTCTAGCGGCTTCCCTATGATTTAAGAACCTTTCCTCCACTATGAAATGACCCATATTGTGCTATGTGTTAACTGACAACTAAATTAGAGGAAGGATAGACAGTTGACTACTGCACATTTCCATCAACACACAATGTGTCAGATGTCTCTAAGAATAGAAAGGATTTAAAGAAAATGCCTGGGGTAGGAACATCTATGAGCCTGTTTTAGCATATATGATATTCTGGGTTTAATCCCTAGAACCAAAGAAAAAAGAAAGAAAAGAAAATTCTAACAGGAAGTCTACCAAGGCATATGGGGAAAGTTGGGGGAATGCTAAATCAAAGAAGGTAATTCAAATTCTATCTTAAAGTTAACAAACAGCCACATTGATTTTTTTTCATGAGTTTGGCAAAATTGACCACTCATTTTAATCATTTTTAACCAATCCCAGATGAATAGCTTCATGAGAATCATGGAACCTATTTATAATTATTGTCACCTAAGGTAAGTGAATAAGGAAAGCACCTCCTTATGAATGAACTAGTGAAAAAACTGATAACAGCATTAAAAACAGCTCCTTCTCCTTGAACTTTAAGGAAACATTCAATGATAATGAATTGTTACCAATGAGACATAAATAGCATAAATTATTAGAGGGCAAAGAATGACAAAAGAGTAGTTTTAAAAGCACTGTATATTTTAATTAGCTGAGCCTAGAGTAGGTGTTTTATGGATGATTAAAAAGTCAAAAGGGTGTTTGGTTTTTGTTGTGATCCACTGGAGACTGAAGTTATAAAATTACATGACCCTCACTCTTAACAAACCAAGAGGTCCTCAAGCAAGTTTTACGATGTTCGAAGCATGGCCTGCAGAAGGCATTTAATAATGAGGAAGATGATGACAAAGACAATAATGACAGCAGGAACACTAGCCAGTGCAGTGGGAGTAGTCACTGTCAACATTTATTAGTTCAGCTAAAAGGATGCAGCATAAAAACTGCACGTGCTATGCACACGTACATGTGCTTTCACATGACACTATCATCCTCAGTAAATTATCAATATGAATAGCATTAGTTACCAATGTTCACAGGTTCTGGATCTTTTCATTCTTCATCATGTCCAAATTCTTGTTAGTCTACTCTTCCAAGAGTCATAGACATCTCAGATCATAAAGACTCTACTATGGGGTAGAAGGAAACTCTGGTTAAAGAAGGTAGGCTTCCCAGAGAGGAAAAGAAATCCAGCCTGGTTAGCCTTAGAGACTGTGTAGCTGCAATATTTCAGGACTTTCCATTATTAGGTAATGTGTGGTTTCAGCTTTTTCTATGTGCTTACTTAAATTTTCCAAATATCAAGTAAGTATACATTGTTTCTGAAGTAAGTAGGACAGAGACTTTAAAGAGCCATTATTTAGAAAATGGATTATGCTTAGTCTATCATATAAATTTGCATTAGCAAAAAATATATATGATTTAAGATGCATTATAATCCTTACCACAAAGGAAACACAGGAAACATTATGACATCTGGTCAGTGTTCATTTTATATTTCTGGCCAGTTTGAGACCTGAATTATTTGGCTCCTGAAAATCCTAATAAAAATTAATTTTGCAAAGAAAAATGGTGCATCTCCTAGAAAGTTACAAATGCTTGAGGGGACTGGGGATGTAGCTCCATTTGAAGAGAATTTGGGCATCATGAATGAAGCCCTGGGTTCTACTTCCAGCACTGGAGAAACTGGCTACGTAGCAAGGTCAAAGCCAGCCTGGAATACATGAGAACCTATCTTTAAACAAACACATGGGCAGCTGAAGATCTATATGTACATTTTTTCAAGAAGCCTCAACAAGTTACATTTTTGAAAGTCTAACCTCAGTCTGAACCAATCAACTTAATAAGATTAAGGCTAAGAAGACCTCCATACAGTGCTGTTCGCAAAATAGTTTTCTTCTTGATGTGTTCAAGAGTTAATACAATTATAGCCACACTAACATCTAGTTTTTAAACAATTGACCAAAATGTAGGCTCTTTGTAGTATTTCTTCTAAAAGAAACTTAATAACAAAACAATCTCAGAATATTTCTTGTTTCCTGTCTTACTAAACTATGCTAAAACTGGAATTATAACTGGACATAGTATAGTCATTCAATTTGAATCCAACAAATTGATCTTGCCAAACCAAGATATTCTAATTTCCTTTTTTGGCATAATTTATAGAGCATCCATGTTCATATACAATAACTTGGTAGAGCAAGCTTCTTATATTTCATGTTTATTTTGCATTTATTCAGTGATTATTCATTAACATATCACAATGTTCCAAGTATTTAAAGGAAACTCTATAATATTTAAAGAACCTTGTCTAAGCTCTTATCTGAACCTTTCAACAACATCACTAAGCAGGCTCATAATGTTTTCTTTCATTTAATGATTATGAAAATAAGGTACAGAAAAGTGGCAGCTCATATTTACACAGCCAGTAACTATTAAAGATTAAAGTAGGGTCTATTTCCCCATGACACCTAGTTATGGTTTGGATGTAGAATATTCTTCAAAGGCTCATATGTTTGACCAGTTGGTCACCAGCTAGTGGGATTGTTTTAGAAGGTTGTGGAACCTGAAGGAGGTAGGTCCCCATTGGGGGAAGTGGGTCCCTGCAGTGAGTAGGTTTCATGGATTATAGCCCAGCCTAAGAGGAGTTAAGAGTGCTCAGCTTCCTGGTCCACTAAAACGGGAGCAAGCTACATTGCAAGCTCCCACCATGGACGATGCTGCTCTTTTTCATGCCAGCCACACCATAATGGACTACTATCTCCTGAACCATGAGCCAAGATAAACCTCTCCTCTCTTGAATTGCTTCTTGTCAGATATTTGGTCACACTGATGATGAAAGTAACTAATACACTTATGACCACCAGAGTGGAAGGGGTTATAGCATGGTTGGTCATATGTAGTTGAATAGATAAAATCAAATTGCTCCATAATTCATGTAAATCTATACATAACCAGCCAAATCATGGCAAAAATCATTAGGGCTGCTAGCATTTGAACAAGCAAGAAATTGTGATGATGAAATACTAAAGTATTGAGAATTGATGTCAAATGCACTACCATAAAATACGTTCACATATTTTTAGACTGTAAAATGAGGAGGAAATATTTCAGATGAAGAAAATATAAGGAGAACTTAGTGAGATGCTCCGAGGGCCATTCAGAGGCCATGAAAAGACAGGCAAAACTGTCATGTCTATGTATAATTAGTGACGTGTGAAATCAGATCTGGGGGACCCTCAGAGAGGCAAATAGTTAATAGACTTTTTTTTTTTTTTTTGCTGCAGGTACTTTAGAAGCCTGATAATATATAATTCCTCAAAATGCTGTAGAACTTTCTGCTACTTCCCTATTTTCCTACTGAAGAAAACCATGTGCCTGAAAAATAAATAAATAAATAAATAAATAAATAAATAAATAAATAAATAAAAATGAAAGTCACAAATTTTTCCTGTCCTGGGAACCTCTTAGTTCATTTTCTTTTGCTATAACTGAACACTAAAGACTGGAAAGCTTGTGAAGAGAAAGTTTTAGTCAGCTCATAGATCTGAAGGCCGGGGTGCATGGGTCTTCTTGATGGTAGTGCAGGGCAGTGTTGGGAATAACATGATAAAATGGTTATGGTATGATCATGAAATGTCTCCACTAGCTCATGTGATGGAGGCTTGGTCTCAAGCTGGTGGCATTGCCATATTTTCAGAAGTAAAGCCTAACTGCACAAAGTAGGTCACTGAAAATGTGTCTTTCAAGGGCACTGTGGGAACCTGTCTTTCCTGTGTCTCTGCTTCCTGGTGGCCATGAGATGAGCAACCTCAGCTGTGTGCTTCTGCCATCATAATGTTGCTCTCACCTTGGGCCCAAAGCAAGGGATCCAGCCAATCTTCAATTGGATCCTATGGAGCCATGAACCAAAAATTCTTCTGTGTAACTTGTACTTCCCAGTGCTTGTCACAGCCACAAATATTATGACTGACACAAGAACCAAAATGGCTTTGACATTAGCATCAATGTGGTGATCACCCATTTTCAAAGCAGGATTGCATGAACCAATCACCTGTTAGAGGTCCTACATGGTCTCAACTACTAACACCTCTCAGAGTTATTGGACTCCTCCTTCCTCTTCTACACTTCTCCCTCCTCTCCTCTCCTCTTTCTCTCCTCTTTTTCCTCCTCCTAATCTTTCTTTTCTTATTCTTCCCCTTTGGAGATGAAGTTTCCCTATGTTTCCCATGCTGTCCTCAAATTCACAATTTCCTGCCTCAGATTCCTGAGTATCTAGAATCATAAGTACACACCACTCATGAGTTCTTAACATAAGTTTATTTTTTGTATTTTTTATGAGAAAGAGAGAAAGAAAGAAAGATACAGAGAGAGAATTGTCAGGCTAGGTCCTCCAGCCACTGAAATCAGACTCCCAATGCGTGTTCCATCTTGTGCATATTTGTAACCTTGCATGCTTGAGCACATGCATCACCTTATACATCTGGCTTATGTGGGATCTGGAGAGTTGAACATAGGTCCTCAGACTTTGCTTGTAAGCACCTTACCCACTAAGCCATCTCTCTAGCCCCTTAACTTGAGTTTTGATGGGGATACTGCAAATGCATTCACTTTTCAATGTCTTTTTTTTTCTCCTCACAGAAAGGAAGTATAGACTATTTCTACAAACCTTGATTCAAGGACTAGATTTTCAACCAAAATGTTATAGAGGGGCACCACTTTACTTTCAAGGCTATGATCTGTAAGACCTCACAACTTTACTTTTTGTCAATTTGAAATACTCTCCTGGGACCACAGGAAGGGAATCAGGCTACTACAGCAAACAGCTACAGAAAATGCAAGACCTAGGTCTTTGAAGTCCAGACACCTGTGCTTTTGACTACAGCTGCATGTGTAAGACCAGGTAAAATGGACATGGTAACCAGCTGACACACAACCCATGACAATTGAACTTCTTTTGCTCCTAAGCCTGATTCTCTCTAACACACAGTGCAACATTCTGTCACACCAGTCTTAATGGGGTTGGAATTTTTCCAGGTACTTATTGGGAGTTACCTAAAGCACTTGAGCTGCGGAATAAAATGAAGACTAAACAAGTTAGTATTCCACACTCCTAGAGAAGAAAATTGCAACAGTTCAAGATTACAATGTTCTAGGATTTAATGAGTGATTATCATAAAGACAGTTTCAACTGAGAATGTTACTCACCTACCAAGTATCCATTCTTTAACTCTTAATAACAAAATTCAAGTATTTCCGATTACATGGCCACCAGAAATAAAAGCTACATTTACAGACCTACTTTATAATTAGATTAAGATATTGTTACCACAGAAAGGTTTCCTAGGAGCTCCTTGAGCCCCTTTCTTCTTAATTTGTTCATGTTTCTTGTGGCCTGGAGCACAGACTTGAAGTCTCACACCCAACTTGCATCTTAAGTCATGAGGAGAAAGGCTAACCAGGAGCTACAGCACAGCTGAGACATTCCTGCATCCTGATGACATCACAGCACCATCATACCAATTATCCTACCTTTGCATGATTTTTATATCAAAAATAAATTATCTTGGCCTGGAGAGATGGCTTAGTGGTTAAGGTGTTCGCCTGAAAAGCCAAAGGATCCTGGGTTAATTCTCCAGGACACATGTAAGCCAGATGCACAAGGGGGCGTGTACATCTAGAGTTTGTTTGCAGTGGCTGGAGGCCCTGGCATCCTCTCTTTCTCTCCCTCTCTCCCTAACAATACACAAATAAATAATATTTTTAAAAATATATTAGCATTATGAAGCTGCAATTAGGGAATTTTGTTCTATTTAACTGAACTGACCCTTGATAATTGATATAGGAAGGGCATAAGAAATTAAGCATTCAAGGATTCGGTTTCTGCACATATGTAGGAATGGAGGTCAATTATGAAAACAAAAAAAAATGTTGGAGGTAGTTGAGTTGGAGGTATTTTAGTGATAAAGCACTTGCATAGCAATGCAAGGCCTTTGGTTTTATACCCAGCTCTGAAATAAAAATATGACAAAGTAGTGAGCCTAAATGATTAGTCATTATACCAGTTTTCTTCTTTTTATATATTTAGCTCCTCCCTAAGCAACACATCTGGGGATTTTGAGTCATAAAAATTTGCTCAGTCTTTTTCCATAATCCCAACAGGTTAAGAAATTAGAAGAGTTGCCCATTCCTAAATACCACAATTTAAAGTTTCTCAGTCAGGGCTAGAAGATGGCTCAGCAGTTAAAGGCTATTGCTTACAAAGCCTGATGGTCCAGGTTCAATTCTCCAGTACCCATGTAAAGCCAGATGCACAAAGTGGCACATGTATAAAGTGACACATACATCTAGAGTATGTTTCAATGGCAAGAGGCCCTGCCTATTCTCTCCTCTCCTCTTCTCTCCTCTCTTCTCTTCTCCTCTCTCTCTCTCTCTCTCTCTCTCTCTCTCTCTCTCTCTCTCTCTCTCTCTCGGACAAAAAGGTTTTCAGTAGTCATAAAAATAATTGACTAATGTCAAGCTTTCAGTCCTCTTAGTGAAAATAAAGTTTTTCTTGCCCAAGAAACACTGTAAGTCTTAATAATTTTGTCAGAATAAAATGTCATTTGCAATAGAAAGTAATTACACCCCCAAAGCCTGGGATACATTAGCCAACAAAAGACACAAGGACTCCTGGCTTGGAAGTATCCATTCCACTCTGTGGGGAGAAGTCAGAAAAGTGCAATGAGCATAATCAGTAAATGAGTGTTAGTGACATATCCTCTGTCAGAGGAAAAGGGACCTGTTTAGGAAGACCAGCAGTGATGGATAGAGAGCAAAGTCCTTTTAGTGAGATCCTTATTTTGTTCTGTTTCCAATTCGTTGTATACAGAACTTTGAGGGTAAAAGTTTATGCAACTATAAAATACTTGGAGTTACTCCGGATTAATTTTCAAGGACAAAAATGCATGAATGCAATCACTTTGGGGCAACGTAATAGCTTGAATGGTTGAGCCTAATTCAGGTAAGATCCATGTACTTCTTAGTTTAGAAAAATAACTCATATTACCAAGGGTATTGTTAGACAGAAAAAGTAATAATTATGACAATCCTTGAAATATAGCTCATGTTTATTGAGCTCTTCTATAAATGCCGAGCCCTGTGCAAACAGAGATAATTTCTTAGATGCATGCCTTGGGAAGCAGTCTTCTAAGGACAGAGTCAGAAATATGTTCCTACTTGCCACAAGCTTGTGCATGACTGATGGCTGTGTGTGAGTGTGTATGCGCATGTTTGCCCATGCACACGCCAGCCTGATGAATCCTGGGATACTATACATGCCTCGGGCACCTAAAGACTTTGGCAAATATTTAAATATAAACTGGTTTAAATGGCATTAACTGAAACCATTCTGGATATGCTGTTGGGATGGAGGATAGTTTGTGGTATAAATTTATTGGCTGCTGCTTAAATGAAAAGAATTACAATGCGCTATAATGTTCATTCTAATCAAGTGATGCCTGAAGATTAAATTTCAGTCTGTCAATGTGGTGCACACATTTGTCTCTGAATGAGACTTTGCATCCCAGCTGTTGAAACATTTGGGAAGGTGAAAATTTTGTGGACTAACACATTCCTGTGGCAGGGCATAAGATTAATTTAGCAAAAGATGTTTTCACAGAACAGACAAATCATCTCATCCTTCATTCACAGCCGTTCTGGATACGTTCTGCCAAGCTCCTCTCCTCAGAACAGTCTGGGATAGTTAAAAAGCTGTATCAGCCATGGGAAATAAGTTTCGCCTTCTGAAATACAGTAGGTAATTTAGGAAAGTAGAAGCTTGCACAACTCTCAAGATTCTGGCTAAGAGTACAACAAATGTTTAAAGCAATTATTTAAGTGTCATGAAATATTTTTATTTGCAGCAAGAATAGGTAGGTTAGTGAGGTCAATAATTAAATATTTATTATTTCCTTAGAAATTATGCTGTTAACCAACTTCAAATCTTTATACTATATATCTGAATCAAGTCAAATTTTTAAGTAACATTTAAAAAAAGTCAAATACAGCCGGGCATGGTGGCGCATGCCTTTAATCCCAGCACTCGGGAGGTAGAGGTAGGAGTATCTCTGAGAGTTCGAGGCCACCCTGAGACTACATAGTGAATTCCAGGTCAGCCTGAGCCAGAGTGAGACCCTACCTCGAAAAACCAAAAAAAAAAAAAAAAAAAGTCAAATACCTAGTAACTTTAAGGATTAAGATTTGGACAAGGGACATCTGTTCTGAAAGCTGTGTGTTTTACTAGTGTCCTTACCAATACACATGTGCACACTACATGGTGTTGTTTTACCAAATTATCATTATTTTTCTTTTCAATTTCTAAAACCCTGATACTGGGTAAACATTGAGCTGCTGTTTTCATAGCTAGCCTCTACTCCCTTTTCCTTTGATAGAAAGACTCATCTTAGTTCTCTCAGAAGCCAGTTTCTCCTAAACATTAGCCTACAGACTCTAAGGTGCCTTCTATATCAGCTGTAGGAAGAGGGTGGTTTTAGTTGTGGCTTGAGATTCCTCCTCCTTGGCCTCAGGGGTTTGACCATGTATGGTGGGTGGTAACTGTGAATTAATTTGAGTCATTCCTCATGAGGCATTCTGGAGAATGTTGTAAGATAGGTTCTTTGTGAATGCAGACATACAATTGGAAGGGATTAATCCAGCCACCATACCATATGGAGTCTTAGAATGAAGCTAGACTTAGAAAAGCAAATATGGGCCAAAGATGAGTGATTTTCCTTGAATTTGGTTGTGTCCAGAACCAGCCCTATCCTAACTCCCATGTTTACGGGATCCTATTAACCAACTTTTACCTAAGGCAATTTGGACTTTTAACTGTTGCCTATGAGAGCAAGAGTGTTCCTTTGTAGGGAAAGCATGATAGGAGATAGATAGTCATCAGAGTAAAGCTCAAATTTTAACCAGAAGCATGAGCAGAAATGGGATTAGAGGCACTAACAGGAAAGGTGCACTAAATTATTCCTGAACCTTGAGCTCCTCAGTATATAGTGAGAGCCAAGCTAATCCCTCTCCCTATAGTCTCCACATTCAGGCTCTGGAATTCAAATAAGGAGAAGATGAAGACAGAACCAGAATCAACTGTCTCACTTTCTCTCCCGCTCTTCCTACCCCACAAATCTCCAATCTGACAGTCTACTGTAGTGCACTCTGTGAGGCAAGCCACACCTTTCCTATTTCTCTTTTCTATCTCCAAACTGGACATAGAAAAATTCTCTGGCATCACATTGTCTATAACATGGATATGGCAATGCTGAGGCTGAAATACACACCACATCCTTAACTTAATTTTGTTGAGTCTCCTTAATACAAAATACAAAAGGGAAGGACAGAGACAAATCACCCTGGGGAAGAGTGGTGGCCTATGTAAGCTTCAAGTTGGACTGGTCTGTCTTTCATCAATGTGCATCCAGACTGCAGGCACTGTCAGGATACTTTTGTTGAGAGTTATCATTAGATACATAAACAAGGCCTATGTCTTTCCAGCAGCAAATAAACACACACACACACACACACACACACACACACACACACACACACACACACACTGTGGGTAGAGAGAGAGAGAGGAAGACAACATTAATGTTTTCTGGCTTTTCTATTACTTCAGTTGGGACAGAGACAAAAAGGGC
This sequence comes from Jaculus jaculus, assembly GCF_020740685.1. Classification (NCBI taxonomy): domain Eukaryota; kingdom Metazoa; phylum Chordata; class Mammalia; order Rodentia; family Dipodidae; genus Jaculus; species Jaculus jaculus. The sequence continues at coordinate 82,181,021 of NC_059102.1, forward strand.
CTAAATACTGCGTGACTTAAAGGGGAAATGCTGTATTTCCTAGCATGAGATCATCTTTTCTTCTAACTTTAAAATCCAAAACTTCAAACAAAGGCCAGAAGAGCCAGGGCAGCTGCCTTGCAAGGGTTAAAACAAGATCAAAATCAAATGGCACGCTTCACCATGTCTTCTGCATGACTGATACTGCAATCGATCTGCAGCGGTTCATTTTCTCTGTGGAATCTCTGCCTACTGAGAACAAATACAAACACATGTGGAACCAATAGGAAGCAGACTAAGGGCTTTAAGAGTTCTGCACCAACCTGTGTCAGAGAGCTCTCCCTTCACAGATGGGGCAATTAATAAAAGGGTCCAATGGCATGACTGCATCAAGGTGCCTTTAATGCTAACAATCCTCTTTTGTCTTTCTCTTGGAGAGTACAGATGGATTCCAATGCAGAATAAGCATGGCATTGTGTCCCAGCGCACTCTTGAATGGTGTTCCAGTAAGAATAGAGGGCCAGGTGTCCTATGTCTCTTGTGTTACAGACAGACACGGTACTAATTCTTTCTCCTGCTAGCATCTTAAAGGCTAACATGACAACTAATCAGGAGGAAATTAAAATTTATAAGTAAATCAGCCTTTGAAAACCACCTGAAAAGGAAGGATTTACCATCAAAATATTGCCAGCTTACACACACTCCTTTCTGGTGGTTTTAATTCTTGCCCTTCAATTGACAGTGAGCATTCATTAAGGACACTCAAGGCTGAGCTTGTAGCAGGTGCTACTATATTTTCTAAAGATGTGGAAAACAAATGGTCGCAAGTGATTACAGGTCACATGGTTCTTCTTGCCAATAGGAGCCCTGTAGTTCCACTGAGTTCCCAGCAGGCTCATTGCATTCTGCCTCTACCTCTCACTCTGTCTTCAAAAATTCTTTTAGCTAGGGCAGGTGAACTGGAATGTCTTTTCCTCCTCTCTGAACTAGGCCAGAAGGGTAGAAATTTGTCTATCATCTCCCTGGAAGCTGCCTGAAACCAAGAATGACCTCTGCGGTCCAAACCTAATACCTCACAGAGATTTTGCTTGCTCCAGGTTAAATGGCAAGATCCTGGTGATTCTTTCCCACAGACATCCAGATCCCAGATTCCTAGGACAAAAGCACTCTACAGCTTGCATTGCACACTGCCCTTCTCCCTTTATGACGAGGAGTTAGACTCTGGAGGCCAGCTTCCCCGTCATTCATTCAGAGAAGCAGGCATCAAAAACAGGCTGGACACAAGAAAACTCCCCCTCTCAGTCTCTGCGAGACCACTGCCAGCTACCCATGCTGCTGACTCCTGCTGTTCTTGTGACATTGGAGTACTTTGTCTATGTCCTTGTCCTCAGTCCCAGGCCAATGGGCATTAGAATATGGTGGTAAAACATCTTCAACCCAGAAGAGGCAGTGACAGTAAAGAGACCAAAGGACCAATGAGAAGAAACAAGCATGTGGTCCTTGAATAACCATTTGGAACAGAGTGCCTGACAGCCTAGATCGTCTGGATTCCCACAACCTAGGCCTTTAGTTCAAAGCCAGTGGGTGTGCGCATCGTCCTTTACCGCAACCAACACAGCCCCCATTAACCATAGGGCTGGGCTCCCTGGCAGTCAGCCTTTGAGACACACACATGCCTGCACGAAGCCAATTGGTGAGCACCGTCAACCTTATGGGTTAGAGCAGTAGAATTTAGCAGAAGGGGAGACTTGAGCCACATGTTGTGGTAATAGATGTCACAAACAATTTGAGAAGGAGCTCTTGATAAGAAATGGTCTTTTGGAGTTGTTGAAGCTACAAGGCTTAACATTCACCATTTGTTTGGTGAATCCTGGCCTGGGAGTGAAGAGGGAAATATCAGTGAGGGTGCTGTTTTTATGGATAATCACCTCACACTGTAAAGAGGAGCTGGGTGATATAACATCATCCACTTCAGTCCTTATACTTCTTAAACCACTTGCTTCATATAAGAACTTCTTGACACCTCAAAAGGAAGGTTCTTTTTTTGTGGATGCTTACAAAAGAAAGGGGACAAATTTTAGACCCTAGCACTGCAGCAAGTTTCAAGATTGAATCTGATTCACATCATGCCCTCCTCTATCATCTTTTATGAATTCCTTTCACTCTCTGTCAGCCCCTCTGCTGATAAGTAAGATAGTTTGCTTAGGAGACTGCCATGGCACTTCAATTCTTAAGAATTTGGAACCCTGGGCATAGAGGCTCCACCTTGGCTATTGCTGCAGGACTGCTCCAGGGGTGCCAGGAAATGCCCCAGCCATCACCTGGCCGAGCATACTATTCTCTGCATTCCTACTGACAGAAGCTCTACATCTACCTGATTGAGTCAATGAGCCCAGGTAGCATGCTATTTCCCTTCACCTGTGCATCATTTGGCACAAAAGACTAGATATTTGTTCTCTGAACTCCTCCTGCCTGAAATACAGAAATTTTAAAAACACCAAACCCAAAGCTGTGCATGAAGGATGTGCAAATTTCCCAATTAAGTTACTAGGAATAACAGAGAGCATGCTCTTACTCCTCCTCTTCTGTTTCTAGACTAATGTATTTTTCCTCTTATGAACAAAGACATTTGATCATCATTGATGTGGAGTTGGCATTAGATCCTAAAGGATAGTGTTTCATTCTCCTTGGGTGTATTCTCTGCATGTGTGTTCAGTTACTCTTGGCCAGTCCGTGGGTCTATCAGTTTGGTAACTCTAAGTACGGGTTCTGTGGTAAGATGCCCACTGCTACAAATCTGTTGTGCAAAACATTCCTGGATATTTTATGGAGCTTTCTAGTGGTATGCTGTATACTCTAATGGTGATAAAGATCTGAGTTCCTGAAAGTCAGTATGTGATGACTCCAACCAACGTGGATGGCTGCTCCTTCTAATATGGCAGGTAACAAACTTGCCACTGCAGTGAAATTGAACAGTGCTGCTTCTACAGTGTCATCAGATATTTTCCAGAAGAAGCAGCTGCCTTAGTAAGTGGACATCCACACTACTGGATTCATTAAGAACCTCTTCCTTGTCAATATACTGACATCATTGATGTATCTATGATGCCAGTACTAGAGTAGCTAGCATTAACTGGCAAAATTTTTCCATATGTTTAGGCTTTTATTGTTTTTTTCTTCCTTTTGATGGATCCTGTCTGGAGATATTAACATGTGGTAAAAGGATACCCAGTCTTTAACCTTGCTCTCATAGGTCTGTATATATTCCTCTTCACCAGATCATTTGGTCCCTTCTCATATTTCTTGTTCTAGTCCCCTTGACCAACCAATAAAGCCATTCACCACCACATACATACATACATATATTATGTATCTTGGAACACTTTTATTCATACATAAAATGATTGACCAAGCACATTGTTAGGAGCTCTACCCATTGGAAAGATCCCCCTTGCTACTGACTCATTAAAAATCATCCCTGATGCAGGCTGTACTCATTTTTTTTTTGGCTTGTGCCCATGCATTGAGTTGATGGACCAAGATTCATCTTTTTCTTTTTGTCCATTTTTTTGTTGTTGTAGATTTGTCACTTATCTTGGGATTTCAATTCTAAAACCTAGCTCAAGTGTGGAGACTCAACTGTATGTTGTCTGCATTTTTCCTGATTATCTATCTTTGATTTTGCAGCTTGAAAAATATCCTTTCTTCATCTACTTTCCCTGCGTGTATACTATCCCATTAACATTCTCCATAGCTCTCCAACCAAACCTATACTGCAAGCTTGCTATTCAGTATTTTTTAAAACAAATATTTTTTTTTTTCTGGACTGGAAGATTGCTCGATGGTTAAAGGTGCTTGTTTGCAAAGCCTTTCTGCCTCCGTTCAATTCCTCAGTACCCATGTAAAGCCACATTCACAAAGTAGTGCAAGTGTCTCGAGTACATGTTTAGTGACAAGAGGCCCTGGTACACCCATTCACTCTCTTAAATTAATTAATTCAGATATATATTATTGCTGTAATATCACTGTCTGATCTTTATTTCTTAGAAGATTATCATCTTCATTATTGCCAACTGTTTTCTAGCTGCATATACTACCATCAGCCACCACTGTGTTTCTCAGGCATTCTTGAGCCTAACTCACCAACACATCCCTCATCGCTTCAGGAAACAGGTGTTTGCTATCCCTCCTAATGAACAGACATATGCCACTGACAGCTCCATGGCTTTGTCAAGTACCTGCATTTGAACATGTCCACTTCTTGGAGCTTTCTGATAATAGTGTCTGCCAGTGAACATCAGCTATGAGAAATGTATAAAGTAAGAGCAGAGGGAAAGGTAGAACTGTTGATGCTGAGACCAGAGCCTTGGGAGCTCTTACTGGAAGCTCTTGCAATGGCATATTCATAATTATCTATCTTTAGCTACAGGCAATTCCTCAAAGAGGTTTCAGCTGAGATCATACAGCTCTCAGTAATGCCAGCCACTGGAGAATCTGTTTCTATCCTAACGTGAGGCATACACTACAACGTCCACTTCACCACTGTCCATGAAGCTACTCACAAAGCTGGTGTTTGCATCATTCCCCAATTATTTCAACTTTGTACAGACTTCTTTCCTATCTCAGCTCTTCTGCATGTAGCTAACTTCTGCCTTTCAAAATAGTTTCTCCTCTTTCTTTCCTAACCTCCCTTAGTCTCTTCTGCTTTCCTGACTCTGCCTTTTACTCCTCTAGTAACCTTTACCATCAAGAATGGAATTATTATGTAAAACCACATTGAATGGTAAGCTCCTTGAGGGTAAAGACAATTTTTCATTCTCCTTTATGCCCCTATATAGACATGTTGCCTGGCATATAATAGGCACAAATCCAATGTGACTTACTAAAAGTGTGAGTAAACGAATAAGTGAAAAAATTAATGAATGTTCACATACGATTTCATTTTACTCCAAAAAGAATTTGAGGCAGCCAAGTGGGGAGGGGGAAAAAAAAAACAGCATACTGCAACGTATGGAGTAGCAGCTCAAAATATGCCAAACCTGGCAGAAGTTTATGCCTCCCTGTATGGAATGGCACGTTATTAGGGTATAAATATGGGTCTTGAAAAAACCCTTATCTCAAGCTACAGATACCCAGATTGGTGACAGCATGGTGTCTTCTCACAAGGACCAGAGAAGGCAGCCAATAGCACTTCAAGAATGTGCAAGCAAAGAGTTAACAGTCTCACAGCTGTCCTTCAATGGAGGTGTTAATGAGGTGATGGGGGGAGGGTAGGGGGGCCAGATTTTAAAATGAAATTGCCTTCAGTCATCCCACTTAAATTCCAGCACAATAGAAAGGCTATAGCTTCCCTCTATCCTCCCTTTTCTTCAACCACCCCCCCTCCACCCTCCACGCCATTCGAATGTGATCTGGCCTTAACGCTGTGGTTACATGTCTCAGAAAGGTCCAGAAAGGAATTGGAACTGTCCACTTGGTTTCCAGATCTCAGGTTGCCTTGGGGAAGTTACTAAAATGTGGTTAGCAGAGACCTTGGGGATAGGGATAATGATTAAACAAATAATGTGTGGTGAGACAGATTTATTTCATCTGTGAAAGCAATCAGAAACCTGGGCATAATCTCCTTCCAGTGGGCTTTCTGCTTCTTAATTTGGAAATTCTCTGTTTTCTGTCCTCAATCAAAAAAGGAGCTCAATATTTTAGGGGGGAAAAAATCCCTAAGATACTCTCTTGATTGTCTGGGTGAACACTCTCCTAACATGGCCTTGCTAGCTTAAATTTGCCAAAAATCCACAGCATGCCCTCAGAAGTTAAAGATTAAAAGGTGCAGGAGTGGGTAGGTATTGCTTTGTAGTACCAAGAATTCAGTTTCTGAAGAGGCTACTCTCTCAAGAAAAAGGTGGGCTGACATCTACATGGTATCAAATGAAGGTCACAGGCTAGAGAATCAGAAACATATTTACATAAATTTGACAAGCAATTCATGTCATTGTCTCAGCTTTCCTACCTTTGAAATGGGGCTAATCATCCCTCATCAAAGACTGTGATAAACTTCAACATGAAAACATGTAGGAAATGTTTAGCCCAAGGCCTGACAATATAATTATTGTTGTTATGAGCCATGAGGAAGAGGACCTGCCCAAGGGTTTGTGAAATAACCTATGCCCTATAGCAATGTGATACTAGAATGTCTCCTTAACAACAACAACAAAAATACTCATTTTTCAATCAAGATGAGTTACTGTGGTAAAAGTCACTTAATGTCTCTGATCCTTGGTATTCTGAGTTATTAAGACCTGCCTGCCTCATAGGGTTTCAGTGACACTTACTTACATGTCTGAAAGCTGGGGAGGACCTCAGTGGTACACATCTTGCTTAGTATGTACAAGACACTGGGTTCAATCCCTACTATAGACAAGCATAGACACAAAAAATAATATAAATAAATAAATAAGAATAAGAAAAGATGAACTACTCGTTCATTCCAACAATAGTCTTTAATCGAACTGCTTCTTTCTAGCAAACAAATTTAGTTATTAAGCAGTATTTTCCTAGCTCCTGACGAACATGTGATAAATAAGTACTTTTCATGGTAATCAAAAATGTTGTGGAGGTTAGGAATGGGCCAGAGCTAAAGTCATGCAAATGGCATTTAAGCAACTTAACCTCCTAGATCTAGATTGCTCAGGAGGGAGAGGAGGAGGCTGCTGCTCATTTTCACTTATTCCAAACAAAGAGGAACTTTGAGGCCTCAAAGGCAATGGAAGCTTAAGTTAGCAAAGGAACAAAACCTTTCTTTTTTTTTTAAATTATTTATTTATTTATTTAAGAGCAACAGACACAGAGAGAAAGACAGATAGAGGGAGAGAGAGAGAATGGGCGCGCCAGGGCTTCCAGCCTCTGCAAACGAAGTCCAGACGTGTGCGCCCCCTTGTGTATCTGGCTAACGTGGGTCCTGGGGAACCGAGCCTCAAACCAGGGTCCTTAGGCTTCACAGGCAAGCGCTTAACCGCTAAGCCATCTCTCCAGCCCCAAAACCTTTCTTTATGAGTAGATGAATCAGAAATATTTTTTACCGTAATTTTTGTTTAATGTTAAAATTGGAAAAAGTATGTACCTACTACTAAATATGTTCTGAATTTAAAGCTGTCATAAAATAATAAAGTCAATGTAGCCTAAAGCTGGGATGCTCACCAGTCATTCTAGGATGGAGGGAATGGAGGCAGGAGGATCAGTAGTTGAATGCCAGCCGCTGCTTCATAGCAAGTGTGAGGACAACAAGGGCTACATGAGACCTTCTCAAAAACAAGAACAAACAAACAAAAATATTTTTAAACTTATTTTTTAAAAGTAGAAAAGAATTCGTTTGATTTTGGTGGACCACTTCAGAAGGAAAATTTAAAAGCCAAATGCACTTTACTTTCTGTTGGAAGATAAAATTGTCTATGAACTTATTTACCAATAAGTAAACAATCTCAAAAATAAGGACATGTGAGAAGTACTTGCATATGTGGTATTTTATTTGTTCTCATAACAATCCTGTGAAACAATTAAACTGAGCTTATTATTTCCTCTGCCTTATACAAGTGGGGTTCAAGGAAATTAATAATAGGAACAAGATAATAGCATGTTATTAGAAGAGTCAAAATTCCTTTCTCAAGTTGCCTTAGGTCTCCATTCAGCACATCATTATTGTTTTTCAAACAGGCGTGATGAAATACAAGAACTGGCTACAGCAGATAGGAAGGGCTGGAGAAGCGAATTCTGACAGCAGCGCAAGTGGTGCAGAGTATTCTTGTGGTTAAAGTTGCTGGAAGGAGACATGAGGCTGCAGGAGAGGACGAGCCGTTCTTAGAGTATGATGAGAGAACTTGCTGTCATTTCACCATCCAAATATATGGTTCCTCAGGGAAAATAATACCCACATTATATAACATCGCAACTGATTTTATTGCACAGAGTAAAAATATGGAAAAAGAAATATTACTTTAAAAAAAACAGCATATGGCAATGAGTACTGGGGAGACTCAAAACTCTTCACAATGCTGAGAGTCAAGTGACTGTGGAATTCTCACTACTAAATGAGATATCTAAATCAGCCCTCCGAGGCTGAAGGAACCCTGCTGGGGGGGGGGTGTAGAAAGAACGGAGGAGTCAGTGGATAAGGAGGAGTACTCTGGGATACTGTCTTCTGGACAGGACGCAGCTATTACAGCAGCCGTGAGTACGTGAATAAGACCTGCACCATGTTGAGCCCATCAATATCATGAGTGGTGGAGGAGGTCAGGAGGCCCCTGTCCATTCTTGAGAAGTTATTGCCAGTTAAGGGTTGCTAGGGTAGAAGAGAAATTTTCTCCAGTAGTAAAGCCACTGCTAAGATGCATTTGCTATGGTAAATAACTTCCTAGCCATGTTCATACAAGTAACTCTAGTTAAACTCTGTGAGTGTGAGTCTCTCTCTCCCTTTCTCTCTCTCCCTTCCTCCCTCCCTCCCTCCCTTATTTCCTCCCTCTCAACTTCACACACATACGTACACAAGTTATTAAAATAGAAAAACTAGCTGGGAAGAAGATGTTCAGGGGGAGGGAGAGAAGGAAAAGAGGATATAAAAGGAGGTGATTACCAACAAAATACATTATACACATGTGTAGAAATTGTCAATAAAAACCCAAGTCAAACAAGCAACACAGTAACACAGAGTACACATGTATACAAGATGTATAAGGCATTCCTGAGAATGTGGTCATCTGTGGCCTCTGGTCCTTCCCACCTGCCTGGGCCTGACATCCCATTGACTCCTCTGAAGGCCCAAGTTGAAAAGGAGAACAAGGGTCCACCAAGGCCTCTGGGGGGACAAGGACTCTTGAATAACTAGGTGCTAGATCAGAAATGACCTAGGAACAAAGCAATGTTAGAGGTTTGAACTGTTTATAATGAACTATAAGCAAAAATTACAGACCTTCACACACTCATGAATGTTCAACTTGAAATAAAAAGTGTAGCCATAATATTAAGTAGCTAGGTTTCTAACAAGTACAATATTGATTGAACCTTAGTTAGAATTTATTTTATTTGATATTGTCAAATAATTTAAGTGCTTTTATATATTTTGTTTTTCAATCCTCACCAATCCCATATATGATAACTATTTACTTTTATCTGTCATTTTTATATTAAAATCTGGAAAGTGAAACACAAAAGTTGGTTGGCTGTGATAGTTAATCTCTGATTATGAATTTGACAAGATTCAGAATCACCACAGAAACAAATCTCTGGGATGACTGTGTAGTGCTTTCTAGATTAAGTTAATTAAGGTAGGAGTATCCACCATAACAAACAGTAGTGGCTCTATTTCATGGGCTGGGGTCCTGGACTGTATATAAAGGAGAAAACAGGGTTGGCAAGATGGCTCAATGATAAAGCAAATTGTTTGCTGCACAGCCCTGAGTGCCTGAGTTATCTTCTCCAGGCCCCCACATACATGCTGGAAGCTGTAGTGGGTTTCTGAAATCCTAGTATGCAAGCAGCAACAAGAACAGCAGAAATGCAAGAGATTGAGTAAAGGAAAGGTGGAGGGAGGGCTAATCAAAATCTAAGAGGATATAAGTAAATCATATGGAATCCTCCATTTTTGGACAATGAAACACTCAGGAGCCATAGATTGTTGCTAGAAAATTTTCAGTGCCAGGAATGGGATACCTTCCAGTGAGTTGTTGGCCAGGGAGGTCCCTGATGCCCTCAAAACATTATAGGCCATTGCCGAGGCCCATCGTTTTCCACCAGGAATAGATGGTAAGACTCTATTGCTGAAGACTCCACATACTTGGGCTGCAAGGAATCCTGCTGGAACTAAGCTGATAACCTCCTCCATGTAGACCAGCTGACAGAAAGCTGGAATAAGCCATTCTACATGTAGTTCAATGGGAGAAAGAGATATCACCAGTGAAGATACTCAACAGTGGACACTGCAAGCCTTATATTTGGCCAGCCAGGCCAAATGAGCCAATGGGTGCAGTAGTGGCATGTCTATCATGGTGGAAACCAACTGCCCTCTAATTGGACTGGAGACCAACTCCATGGGAGGGAATACATCCCTGATACTGAAAACTTAAAGCAGGGGTAGTCATGAGTCCCAGGGTTGTAACATCTGCTGATGTCTGGATAAATGTATATACTGTGCTTATCAAACTGCCCAGTAAGCACTTCTCTTAATATTCATACCCTTATATTAAAGCTACTCTCACTTTTCGTAGAGAATCTTATCTTTTCATATGGCAGTGACCTTGGGACAACTCAGAAGATATCATGGTGCTGGAAAGAAGTGACTGGAGTACTGAGTAATATCTTGATCACACCTACCAAGGTTCAGGGTCTAATGTGGAAGATGTGGCGGGAAGAATGTAAGAGCCAAAGGAAGTGTAGGGCTCCTTACAACATGCTCCCTCCAGACATAAAATGGCCTGGATATCCATAACCTCATAGTGCCTGACACTACCTACACAAGATCATCATAAGAGGAAGAAAAGATGATGACATTAAAACAAAAGGGAGACTGATTGAGATGGGGAGGGGATATGATGGAGAATGGAATTTCAAAGGGGAAAGTGGGGGGAGGGAGGGTATTACCATAGGATATATTTTATAATCATGGAAGATGTTAATAAAAATTGAGGAAAAAAAGGAATGGCAGAAATGGGGACTGGAGGGATGGCTTAGCGGTTAAAGTGTTTGCTACAAAGTCAAAGACTCAGGTTTGATTCCCCAGGATCCACATTAGCCAATGCACAAGGGAGCACACACGTTTGGAGTTCGTTTGCAGTAACTGGAGGCCCTGATGTGACCATTCTCTCTCTGTCTCTCTGTCTCTCTCCATCTTTATCTGTCAAATAAATAAATAATGTATGTATGTATGTGTGTGTGTATATATATATACACATACATACATACATACATATATATATATGTGTGTGTGTGTGTGTGTGTGTGTGTGTGTGTGTGTGTGTGTGTGTAGAAACAGGAAAATTTCCTAAAAGCTCAAGAATGAAGTGGTAAACAATAAGAGGCACTTCTTCAAATGAGGTGGAAAGCAATGACCAGCCAGAAAGTTATCCTCTGACCTCCTCATACATGGCCACAATGGCATGGCACATCAAATTAATAAACAAGCAAACCAACAAGCAAAAATGTATTTTTTCAGTGAAAGTTAGCTGAATGGCAGCATTCATCATTCTGTCCTCCTTTTATGTGAACCAAATGTGACCAGCTACCTCCAACTCCTTCCCTCATGTCTTTCCCACCATGATGATCTGACACATGAAACTATAAAGCTGAAATCAGCTCTTCCTTAATTTGCATTTGGTCACAGCAAAGAGAAAGCAACTGACTAGTGTCTATACCCAAAATCACACAGCTAGTATATAGGACAGTGTGAAATGAACACAGGCAGCTGAACAGTGAGTAGGAAATATCCATAACCCGTACTCTTTTCCTCTGTGACACATGCCCCAGCATGCCCCAAGTCCTATTCTTAGCTCTTCAGCCTTCTGGACAGGAAATACCTGTTGTTTAGTGGAAAGTCATAAGATAGATAAGACTACTTTAATTCTGGATTATTTTATAGTCATAGACATCCCATCAGTTACAATTCTTTATATAAGCAGGGGCCTCTTTCTGCTCTGCACACTGCACTACTTTTTTTTTTTCCAAAAGATAACAGCATATAGCTGCTGCAATTGTACAGTGACTATCTTTTTATATGGTTTATGCTGTTCAGTTTTATCATTTTCCTCCTGGAGGAAGCCAATCCTAAAATATCATTATTCCCTGACCCAGTAGTTTGAATTAGGAAATTAAGATATCAATTTACAAATATATCTGGTACCAGTGCAACATTTAATAAGTACACTAATATAAAACTAGTTAAAAGATATGATACCCAACTGAAACTCTTGTGTTTAATCAATTTCAGTAAGCTTAGTGAAGTTGTTTTCCCGTGTATATGTGATCTATAGTCTAAACTTTCCAAAACAGTAAATACAGCAGCCATTGCTATCATTTTATCCAATTAAATAGTTTGCTACAAGTCATTACACTCTCTTAGCAGAAATGATAGACATAAATTTGGAGAAATCATATCAGGAAATAAAAGAGTAATGTGAACATGCTATCTTCGATTGAATACAGGACATTTGCCAAAACAAGATGAGAAAGTTAACCAGAATTTCAACACCTTCTAAGTGTGAAAGATTTTCACCTTTATTACTCATAAGTAAGTCCTCCGAAACTCTGGCCAAGGTTGAGTTCCTCACGACAGAGACTAGGAAGCCACCACCCTGCCCTCCAAAGACAATCCCACTTTGCATAAAGCAGCATTTGGCACAGGTGTGGATTTAGGAACACAGAAGGGATCTGAAAAAAGTATTTTAATCATTGCTTTCTTAAACAGATGCTTAAATTGCATTTTCCAGCTAAGGAGTGGTTTAAACTATCATCTGTATCTTACTCACAAAGGAAGGTTCTCAGGCCAATTTGGCAGCTTTGAGCAATGCAGTTGATCTGGAAACCTCTCAGCTCCCCAGTTCACATTCTTTATGTGTAAAGCTAGGTGCCAAAACTCACTGAGAGATTGAACTGCTGCTGACCTGCCTCTGTCACCTACTGATGTCGCTATTCTGTGACACAACCACCACAAGTATTAGTCCTTCAGGAAAAGGACTCTCAACATAGGTCACAGTGTGAATTTATGCATTCCCTAGTTATCAAAGGTGAGGCATGCATTAAACCCAAACACCTATACTGTTCAACTTTACAGTTCACTTTACCTGCTCCTGGTGCTTACCAGACATTCCTCTGCTAGACTAATTGTGTCTGTAGCTTTTATCATAGCATCTGATGCAAAGAGCAATAATTTAAATTGTTTTGAGATGAAAAATGTCAAGTCACAAGGCATATTCTTATTCATACAATCTACAAATATTATTGCCTCCCTATAGTCAGCAGGCACCACACTAGGAATGCCAGGGTCTATATGTATAATCATTGGCCTCCAGGAGGTAATAATTCAAAGGAAAGACTGAATTAAGATTCAATTTTCCTAAAATCATTAGCATAAATGCATGCTTTATGGGAATGCACCAAAGAGTGAACTAGATTGGCCTTGAGAAATCTGAAGAGACTCATGAGAAAAATGGGAGTATCCTGAGAACCTTCAGCACAGCAAAGGCAGATGGAGGGAGGAGGGATGAAACTGGCTGTGGGCAGTTGAGGGAAAGAGAAGCCATATATGCCCCATTGAGAACATGGACTCTTGGGGTTGGAGAGAGTTCAGCGATTAAGGCCTGGATTCAATTCCCAGTACCCACGTGAAGCCAGATGCATAGTGTGGCACATGTACCTGGGGTTCGTTTGCAGTGGCTAGAGGCCCTGGAGCGCTCTCTCTCTCTCTCTCTCTCTCTCTCTCTCTCTCTCTCTCTCTCTCTCCTTGCAAATAAATAAATTAAAACTATTTTTTAAAAAGAATATGAGCCGGGCATGGTGGTGCACGCCTTTAATCCCAGCACTTGGGAGGCAGAGGTAGGTGGATTACCGTGAGTTTGAGGCCACCCTGAGACTACATAGTGAATTCCAGGTCAGCTTTGACTAGAGTGAGACTCTACCTCTCAAAACAAAACAAAACAACAACAAAAAAAAAAAAAAAAGAAAGAAAGAAAAGAATATGGACTTTTCCCCAGGATGATGGAGAATAAGAGTCTGGATTTCCAGAGAGTAGTCTGGCTGCTGTATGAGGACAGCAAGAGGTACTTTTTGTTTGTAGGTGATGAAGAGGACATCCCTTCTGTGTTTTATATGAATACATTAACTCCTCCCCAGAAACCCCCTACCCAATAGTCAACCATAACTCAACGGTGAGACACTCTGGGTTTGGCTTGGAGTTCCAGGACTTATTTTTCCTTGGTGAAACCACACCAAGCTAACTTGAACCTCAATTTCCTTGTCAATAAAATATGGACCACTCTGCTCTAACCACCTTTGCATAGGGTCATGCAAGGAGTCACTAATAAGAAGTAACCACCTTTGACAAGTATTACAGAAGTGCCTCAAAAGTTCTAACGCCAGCCAAGGAAGACTGTGTGTGTGTGTGTGTGTGTGTGTGTGTGTGTGTGTGTGTGTATAGAATGTTCAAGTGTGTGGGGGAAGGTTTCCATTGTGAAATTTAATAATCTGAAGGCTCATTTTTACTAGGGCTCTCAGTACCAGCAAAAGTTAAGCTGAGGTGCAGCCCTACTCCCCAATTAAGAGTAGGTGATGGTCTGAAATTAAATTTGTTCAACAACATTTTCCTGAACCTAAATGAGCTCACTGTCACTAGAAGCCTCCTCCAAAATGTGCTATGTCCAGCCTACCACTCATGAAATTCTAAAACCAGGCTCTGAAGAAAAATGAGCTATTAAAAAATCAATATGAAAGGAGATAAGAGAGATCATTGAATATCCCCTTCCTTCTTCAGATATTGCAAAAAGCAAGCTTCTTTTTACTTTCAGAAGATTTATCAGTTGTAATAAATACCATTCATTAAGATCCAGATATGCACAATGTACTTTTTAAAGCATTTGCAAGCATTATTACTAATTCTTCAAAACAGAGACTTCTAATTCTTCCCTATTATATTTTCTGTTTCAAAATTTGAATTTGGAGAGAGTAAGTCCTGCCCATATAGAAAGCAATGGAGTTTGAATTACCACTCAGGCTTATAGAAATCTAGGTTTAGTTTTCTAGATTTTGTTCTGCTAAGCTAAAAATGATTTAAAAACCTATTCCACCTCTGAGTTCTTTCTGGAATGTGAAGTGGCTGTTTCAAAAGTGTGAGTCCATCAAGACAGGAAGATTTACTTAATTTAGTGGCTATGTGTCAGTGACACTAATTTCAAACAGCACATCCTGACAACTTGCACTTCACACAAAGTCCCTTCTTTGTGTCAGACCAAGATAACCCTGGAGGGCAATGAACAAACTTCCCCATTGTACACATTCCTCTAAGCTAACCTGTCTACTAGAGTTGAAGATTTGCATCAGCTTATTCATCAAGGTGAGGAAAGAAATCTAGAAACTTCTCTGAGAAATATATCCAACTGCAAAACAGAAATAACAGACATGAACCTTTTAGCATACATAAGCATGAATTGCTCCATCCTATCATTTCTTTTCTCATCTTATCACATCATAGGTCTTGGGTCAGGAGAAAGCTACTGCTATTATTTGGCAATAGACATATGTGTTCATCAAACTGTCCTGTAAATATATGCTTATGCCTATAGAATAGTGTTGCTTTCACCTTTTGTCAGAGAAACTTCTTTTAGCAGTTGGCAGTACCTACTAGAGAAATACAAAACTCATCAAAGTGCTGAAAATAAGCAACTGTTCAAATTTAAATGAGACATCATTCAGAACCTTGAGGGCTCACAGAACAATGCAGAGAAAGAGATGAAAAGCAGAGATCCAGAGGCTCTTAAGAGCTCATCACTAAAGTAGACTTAAAATTCACCCACCACAGCTCAGGGAATTTTTTGGAAGAGGGGGTAGAAAGATTGTAAGAGCCATAGGTTGAGACATCATGCCCAGAAGCATTCCCTCCCCGCATCGCAAATAACTGACTTCTGCTCCCACAGTGCATAAACCACAACCCCATAGGGAATACCTGCAACCCCACTGAGGAGGGTCTCCAACAGAATGGGGACACAGATGAAGGCAAAGATAGTACCAACACATGGTGTACCTGTATGAAAAACATTGTTAATAATAATAAACATTTTAAAAGAATGGAGGAGCTGGAGGATGGGGAGGAGTGCTCTGGGGCACTGTCTTCCGGACATTAGTTGACAATTAAGTATTTATGATCTCACAGCAACTGTAATTGCATGTACAAGACATGCTTAAATAAATATTTTATCATGGAGGAGAGAAGGAAGAAAGAAAGAAAAAGAAGAAAAGAAAGTAAGGAAGGAAGAAAAGCATTAAAGTAAAAGAGGGACTAGTTGGAAAGATGAAGAGGTCCCCAAGAGGAGGGAGGTAGGAAGGGATTATGATCAAGGCACAATATGTATGTGTATGGAGGTTGTCAATAAAAGTTTAGAAAGTAAAAATATGTGGGCACAAAGAGTAACAAACAAAGAGATAACTCTTCCTTCATTGTGCCATACTTGAAATGCAGTAAATTCTTCTTCTGATGTGATCATGTAGATGAATATATGTTTGGAGAACATATCCTCTGAGGTGTAATCTGAGTGGCTTGTGATCCCAGGAAGAATCCCACGCAAGGAAAAAAGGAGAAACAGCAGAGTTGAAGCTAAATTTCAGATTGGTATGGATGGTAAGGGTCTATGTATTAAGCCCCACAATAAATCTCAGACACAACATGTAGCTAGGATCACCCAGATAGATTAATGGTCATGTTGTAGTTACCTTCATGTTGCTGGAATAAAGTAACAAATAAAAGGTAGCTGACAGAAAGAAAGGGTTTATTTTAGCTAATGGTCTTGAGGGGAAGTTCAAGGTAGCAGGAAAATATGGTAGAGCATAGGTTGGACATTATACAGCAACAGTAGATATAAGAAAGAAGCAAGCTAGCACAAGCAAACTGAGGGCTAAGAAAACTCAAGATCTGTGCCCTAGTAACACCTCATTCAGCAAGACTCCACCTTCAAAATTGCTACCTATGGACCAAACATATAAAACAAATGAGTTTATGGAGAACATCTGATTCAAAATATCACAGGTCAAGAGCAGAGAGTTTCTGCCATCCTTTTCCTGACTGGGGCCCAGAAGGCTAAAGATCCCTATTGTCCATATCACCTGACAACACTGAATCAGGAAGAAAGAACACCCCTCCCCAATTATTATATTGAAATAGTGAATTTACCCACATCTTTCCAATGTGAACATAAAATCATAGTGATGTGAAGAGGAGGCTGGGAAGGGATATGAGGGGTAAATGAGAGGTGATATTTGAGCTTAAGAGAGACTCACAATCAGCACTAGACTTGAGTGATTTGAGTGAACAAGTAAGCACTGGCTAGATAAGTACACTGGATCTCAGGGAGGAACCGTGTGGATGTTTGGCAATGGTAGACCAGATGTCCCTCTCTCTGCCTTGTCTGGATACTAAGCATGCAGGGATATTTAATATCCTTCCATGCAGAGGAAGAAAGTCTTTCAATTGTCTGAAACTTACATCAAGCAAGGTTATATCCTTAAGCTTCTGATTAAACTATATATATGCTCCATAAGGATAGCTACAATATCTTTACTTAATATTTTATTTATTCATCTACAAGGAAAGAGAGAGAGAGAGTATATGGGCAAACTAGGGCCTCTTGCTACTGCAAATGAACTCCAGATATATGCACTACTTTGTGTATCTGGCTTTACATGGGTTCTGGGGAATCAACCCAGGGCCAACAAGCTTTACAAGCAAGCACAATTAAATTCTAAGTCATCTCCATGAGCTTCTCTGTTCATGTTATAGTTTTCAACTTTAAAACACACTTACTTGCTACTCTTTCAGACTTCCAGCTCAGTTCATTTGAAGCATAGTATAAGACATGAAAGGCAAGTTCTAAAAAGAATGACATAATCTACAAGTACTTGTGTGTATAAAACAGGATTCCCTTGATGTTTTGAACCTAAAATAAAATATTAAATAACCTAGGTGCTGTAATACAAGTTCAGTACCATCATACAGCTCCTAAATGAAGTACATATGCTCATCCAAACACATCCATGATTTTTGTCAATGCAACTTTTGCCCATTATATGCATTCTAATGTTAAAATGCATTATTTTTAAAAAACATCTTGTGGAGTATAGACTTAGCTCAGTGGTAGAGTCTTGCCTAGTATGTACAAGGCCCTGGGTTCAACTGGCACCAAATAATAGTAATAATAACAATAGTAGTAATAATAAAAAGTTTCTTTATATTATTTATATGTGTTATAAATTGAAATGGTTATAAACTTCATACATAAAATGCAAGCTAGGTGAGGTAGTACACACCTCTAATCCCAGCATTTTGGAGGCTGAAGCAGAGTGAAATGCTGTTGCTAAGATATATGCAAGGTACTCCTCCATATGCTATATTGTTGTTTATTTAAAATATGATATTTGGGGCTGGACAGATGGCTTAGCAGTTAAGGCATATGCCTACGAAGCCTAAGGACCCAGGTTCGAGTCTCCAGGTCTCACATAAGCCAGATGTACAAGGTGGCGCATGCATGTGGAGTTCGTTTGCAGTGGCTAGAGGACCTGGTGCACTCATTCTCTCTCTCTCTTTCACAAATAAATAAATAAAATAAAGTTTCAAAAATAAATTATGATATTTTGGTAAACACCACCCTTATGTAAAGTGCTTATGTTATTTTTAATACATAATGACTTAAGACTACTTATATTTCTTTAATGCTACTATATGTAAAAATAATAGCAGTAATTTGTTAACTCTTAATATTCCTTTGAACTCCGTAAGGTAAATGCTACTGTTTACTTCATTATAAATTGGAGAAAAGTAAGACCTATATAACTTGTTCAAATCATAAATGTAAGAATGGAGAAACTACTTGACTTCAAAACCTAAATCTTTAATCACCACAGAGCTTTTGCAATGATCTTTCACACCTAATTCAAGAGAGACAAATAGAAAAATAAATTTAAAAATAATCCCATGTACTGACTCAATAATATAAGATGTGCAGTGCTACATCACTTTAGAAAATTCTGAAAATGTATTGATTCCTTCGAAGTACATTTTTAAAGGAACACAGTTCTTCCCTCGCAGTCCTCTGTGGCAGTCCAACAGAGGTAGCCACAAATCAGAACTTATACCTGGATGATGGAGACTGTAGCCACTAAAATTACTACGGATTTGAGATGTGGTCACAAACTGGGAATTCCCCTTTATTATTAAATAAGTGAGGTCAGCATAACACACTGGGAGGAAAAACACTAAATCCAACAAAGTAGAGCAGTCCAAGAGTCCTCTGCAAGGCAGTGTATTAATCAGGGTACTACAGAGACACAGAACTGAGAGAATGAATATATATTACAATGGTGATTCATTAGGTCGGCTTAATTAATGACTGAGAAGTCCGTGATGGCAGTCCACACACTGGAGGTTCTGACAACCCAGTAGCTGCTCAGTCCATAAGGTGCACCCTTCAGCAGTCCCAATCTGGTGCTGAAGTCTTGGAGAATTCATGGAGAGATACTTGTCTTCAATTCATGCTAGATCAACTAACCTGGGTTCTGATGTTAGTGAATGGCAGCAGCAGGGTAGGTGTGCATACTGGCAAGGGGTGCGAGCAGGTGGGCACAAGCACTGATTCTTCCCATGACCTTTCTTCATTCAGGCTGCTGCTGGAAGGGCTGTCCACTCTGTGGGAAGGTCTTACTCCCTCACCCAATCTGTCCTAGAAATACCCTGACAGACCCACCCAAGAGGCATGTCTCTTACAGTCCTCATCTAATCAAGTTGACAATAGAGATTAATCACCACAAAGCCACCACTTAGGAACTAGACACTCAAATACATCTCCTTTTCATACTTAATTTCTAAATGAAGACAATAAATAATAAGGTCATAATTCCACCCAAGGTCAAGGGAGTGCACACTATTCTTTCCTTCAAAATAGTAGAGGACAGAGTCTCTTGAGGAATATATTTTAGTATCTCCTAACTCAAATATAGTAATATAGATTTAGTAATATTAAAATGCAAATATCTCAATACATAATAAAGAAATATGCTTAATATATGCATGTAGATGCACAAACAGTCATAAACTTGTGGCAATTACAGCCCTCATTTCTACAACTGGTTACATGACCTTAGCTGGTATTCATGGCATCTTTTTATACCACCCATTCTGTATTTCCTCTGTCTTCTATAAGCACGTTGGTAGGTCTTGGCTCTTTACCTGGAGGGATGTGTCTCACTTTCATTCCTGAAGGGTCTGGACCATTTATCATCCTGATTCGACTGGGTTGTTATAGCTTCCCACTGACTTTAATCAGTGTTACCAGTGGTCTCTGGGTATTTCTAGGTTCTTAGACATCTTATTCAGAAAAAGGAAGAAGTACAAACAAATAGTAAAGCTATAAAATTCTATATTAGAGAGTAAAGCAAAAGTACAAGGGACAGAGGTTATGCTTAAGGGAACAATGGGCTCCTTGAGCTAATTTGACCAAGAGCAATAGGTTACTATTTGGGGCTTCTTTTATGCCACCTAGGAAAAGGAGATGGTAATTAGGGTTTTGTTTGAGTGGTTTTCTGTTTTGATTGACGGACTTGAGTTATGCAAAGTTTTTCCTGCCGTACATGTCCCTTCCCATGATGTATCTGATTATAACAATCTGTATACCCAATCATACAGGTACAAAATGGTAAATAGAAGATTATCCGTAAAAGTTCCTTCAGAGGACTTAGGTTATCTAAGTAATCAGTTCCCAAATCTAGTCTAGGACACATCAGTCCCTTGTGTACAGATCCTGGATATACCCTGGAGCACATTTGAATATAAACAAGGTATAAGCAAGGGGTTTCTAAGAAGAGTAGTTTTTTCATGGTTAAAAGCAAGAATATATGCAGCTTGAGGCAAGTGGAGGTCCAAGTCTGGGTGCATTGTGAGGAAAGCGGTGTATTTACTGCCCAAACCAACCAGTGCCCTGGGTTGCTAAAGTTGTCTCTAAGCTTGCCTGCCTCAGTAGGATCAGTCATGTCAAGATTTGTCCTAAAGGATCTCGTGCACTCCAGCAATACTCTTCTCTGCCACCATTGTGCAGGAGCAGTTGAATTTCTGTCTGGTACTCTGAACCAATCACCTGTGTAAACACAGTACCTACTCTCTTAGCCTGTTGTCTCAAGAGTGTCAGAAGCCCAAAATTGCCATGGGGAAATCTTAACTTCCAAGTGAATGGAACATTTGTTGCACCTCCTGGCAGGAGCACTCCTCCCTCTGGAACCAAGGTTTTCTAGGCCAATAGAATATAATTATGGTCATAGGAGCAGGAAGCAGAAATTTTGCTAGGGGGTCTCTTGGGTGGTATTAACTATTACCATTCTTTCCCTTAATTCCTGGACCTTGAGTCCTGGCTATGAGAGATACAAGACCATATATTGGATGCTGATTTGGATCCTGAAGAGTCTTCTGCTGCTTCATCCTTCCACACTATTATCACCTACTTGGCACTGGACCTATGTCTTTAAAAGACCATTCTACCCTAATAGCTAGAGTGCAGACTGCTCCTACACAAAGACCTTCCATACAGAGAACTGTTCCCACCAATTCCTATTGTGTCCCTAGATGTAGCCACCAGGTCCAAACTCTTTACGACAAGGAGATTTGAATAAACCCTGCAACATAAGATCTGTGAGGAAACAGAATTGGTTCCAGATAATAATGTGGGCCTCTAGAAACTGATATGCCTTAGAAAGTCCTCTGAGCTGATTTTTTCACTTGTCATTGGAGCAGAGCACTGCGAATTGATCTGTTGCTGCATTAAACGAGGTAGAATACATACACTCTTCTCTCTCTCCTCCCCTTCTGCTTTATCTAACTACTCAATATTTTACTTATATATCTAACAGTCTAAAATCGCATGATCAAAAGTATGCTTCTAGTCTTCTCTTCAAATGTACAACAATGAGCAACTAATATAAAAAAACTTGAAGTTACTCTTTTTTAAACACTTTTTTGTTTTGATATTCATTTACTTATTTGTAAACAGATAGAGATGGAAGAGAGACACAGAGAATAGGCATGTCAGGACCTCCAGCCACTGCAAACAAACTCTAGATGCATGCACCACTGTGCATCTAGCTTTATGTGGGCACTGGGGAATCGAACTCTGGTTGTCAGGTTTTGTAGGCAATCACCTTAACCACTGAGCAATCTCTCCAGCAGCTCTGATGTTCTATTTTCTTTTTTGTGTTATTTTGGGAGGGTGTTAAGAGGCAGTGTTTCACTCTAGTCCAGACCAACCTGAAATTCACTCTATAGCCCCAGGCTGGTCTTGAACCTATAGAAATCAGGCAACCTCATCCTCCTAAGTGCTTGGACTAAATATGTGCACCACCACACCCACCTTTCAAGGTTACTATTAACACTTCTTTATTTCTGACACTTATATCCCAATCCTTGAGGAAATCCTGTTCTCTTTATTATTTGTACAGCATTTGAAGTCACACATTCAGAAAGTGGGATCAGGTCCTTGTTCTGCTCAAACCCATGATGCTATCTGTAAGGCTCTATAATCAATTCTCCCTCCTTCCTTTCTCTCCCCTGGTGACATGAACTCTCTTCTGGTGACAATCCAAGAGATTTTTGCTCCCCAAGACGTGGTACCCCTAACAGTCTGATTCCACCAAAACTCACCCTGGTAAACCAATGAGTTTATTGGGCTTCCTTAGAGAACATGAGTAAGAGGTTATGTACAGAACTGTGGAGACCCCAAAGAGGTCTTAGTATGAAAAGCTCTCAACCCAGTATAGACATCAACCTACCCATAGCTACACAGATGGAACTGTCAGGCCCTTGGTTTTCCACCCTCTATAGCTCCACATGAGACCAGTAGATCAGTGAATCCAGCTGGCACAGAGAGTGACTGAGTACTCACAGTCGGGTCTAGTGATCCTCCTCCAGACTCTGCTTTCCATAAGGAAATGTCAGCAATCTCAAGAGTTTCTCATGAGTGGTCGCAGCTGCTTCTGATAAAGATGGCAAAGGCTATTTTTCTTGGCCGACCATGTTATACAACACCACTCCAGCCATATTAGAACTCTCAAGCACATTCTCACTGTAGGGAGTCAGCTCTGCCCATGGCCTCTGCACTGAAGGCATTTCTGCTAGATATCATGGGGCTAACTTCTCCACATCAAGTTTTCAATTAAATGCCTCATTGCAATGAGCTACCCCCAACAGCCTTCACCTCCTACAATTTCCTGACCCTTGTATTTTTCATCAACATTGCCTTCTACTAATTTCCTTCCTGCCATATTCATCACCCCTAATTAACTAACCTTATGATATTTTACTATCTTGTTTCCCTGCAAGAATGTAAGCTCCTAGAGGTCAGCACTTGCATTGTTCCCTGATGAATCCCAAGCACAAAAAACAGAGTAGGTGATACAGTATTAGCTGACTGAATGAGAAGCATTTGACAATGTTGTAATATACAGTAAACATTGGCTCTCTTCTGACTTCCATGTTCCATGCCAAAGAAAGCTCTGAGATTTTATATATATATATAGTCTTTCTGATGCTGTAAGTGCAGCATCTGAAGTCTCTTAACTCTGGAGTAAGCAAGATAGTGGAACAAATTCCTCAGCCTTAATAGCTCTAAAAGCATCACACTTTAGTGAAATAACAAAATAATGATTTGGCAAATGGTTGGGGAAAACAAGACACCTATACATTTTTCATGAGAGTAACAATTGGTTCAGCATCTTTAAAAAGCTACTTTTAATTTCAGCCAAAATTGTAAGTACATACATTCCTTTGACCCAAAAATCACACTTCCAGAAATTTCTCCTTCTCATATATTCACATATGTATCAAGCAAATTTATCAGGATATTCTAAATGCTGTTTTAATAGCCAAAGATTAGAAACAACCTCATATCCATGGGCAGATTGGTTCAGTGATTTTAGCAGACATTGGCAAGTAGATATTCTGAAACCATTAAAGACAACAGAGAGGATCTATATGCACAGATTTGGAATCACATTCCAGTGAGAAGACAAGGCTAGAAGCACTCTATAGAACAAGATGTTTGTATATGAAGGTAGGGACTCATGCCTTTCTCTACATAAAAAGATGAAGACACCAGTGTCTATTTTCTTGGCAGAGGGAAAATGAAGTTGGGGATGGTGTACTGTTGTGGGGTCCTTTTTGTCACTGTGTGCCCTCCTGCACTGGCTGAAGCACTACTTACTCAAATTATTAACTTTTAAAAACCACACCTTTCAATGTGAATTATTTAGGAGTTGCTAATTCCTGAAAGTTTCATTAGGTTAATATTTGCTTTTGAAAATGGTCTTCTCAAGGCTTACAAATTTAGTCCTGTTGCGGTTTCTTCCTATTACTGTGTGTGACAAGCTATTGGAATGAAAGCAATTAGTTCTCATCCCCTTCACTATTTTTAGTTTGCAAATGTGATGGTCAATCCTGCCATTTCTGGCATTGATCACACTCTGATCAAGATGATGATGTCTCAAAGCAGACAAAGGAGGAAGGAGTTCCCCAGGGACAAAAAGAGCACTACAGCTCCTCTGCTAGTCACTTTCTCAGTCTCATGGGGACACTTAAACCAAAACACAAGCAGGTCAATGCAGAATGTTTTGGAGAACAGGGAAAGTTGGCCAGGAGTGCAGAATGCTGAATCTGGCCTCCATTTCCCAGCCTTTGGTGATCTCACTCAAAGCTATCCAGGCCCTGCCTGGGCCTCTGTTTTTCTGCTTTCAAAATGAAAAGTTACTCGTCCTAAGTTCACACAAACACTATAAGGTAATGAGCATAATTGCCAAATATAATAGCCACCAGTATTTCTCAACCTCAACAACAAATGTGCCAAAACAGTGGCAGGAAACCACATGGCTTACAAAACAACACTTTGAAAAACCTTAAAGGTCAATCACTACACCCTTAACTCCCACTCACTCCAGCTTTGCTTCCTCAGAGAATGATGTCAAGGAAATATCCGACAAATCAAAGCTATGGAGAGGCCCTTTAAGACAGGGATTGTGTGCTGTCTACACTGCAGGCTCAGTCCTCCAGCAATCCCTGACTCAACCCCACTCTCCAGGGATCAGTTCTCTAGACATGTTGTGCACGCCATAGCACTCATCACCGCCCCAACATTGACTCTTGCCAGTTTCTATGTCCATAATGATCTCTCACTGAAACTGCACACACAAACATCCAAAATAGCTTCTCATTTATATGTCTAAAGGTATTTTTTTTCAATGTACCCAGATTCAACATTATAAACTACCTTCTCTCTTATTATCTTTCAAAGTTCTCTATACAAATAATGGTGCAACTACCCACAACTTTAGCAGACAAAACCTGACATCATTTTTGTTACTTTCTTCTTCGACTCCATCATAGAAAATCCAGAATCCTATCCTACCCTTGAACTTTCAACCCGCTGCCTAAACAGCTTTCTAACTAACACTCATCTCTCCAGAACACTCCCACCACCCGCCCTGCACTAGTCCCACTATGTCTGTGGGTCACTAGGACAACCACAACAGGCTCCTGCCTGGCTAACCCTCCTGCCGCATCCCCATCTGCTCTCCACATCACATCCAGAGACTCATGAGGTTAGCATACTGACAATTCTGGGACAGATTCACTGTAAAATAAAGGCAAAACCACGTAGTGCCTACCTCCTCATTCACTGTCCCCGACCCTCCCCCCCCCCACACACACACGTACACACATACTCTAATTCTCCAGCCACAGTGGCATCTTTCAGTCTTTCTTACCATGTTCCTTCCCTGGGGCCTTTGCACCTGCTGATCTCTTTTGGGTTTATATAACCCTACTTCCCTGTTCAGTGGATCAACTACCACTCATCCCACACATCGAGATCAAGTATCAGTTCAAATGAGGAGCTCTTTCCTTCCTTCCCTGAGAAGGTAAAATACCCTGCTAGGTTCTTCCCTAATGACTGGTTCTAACCTAGTGCCTGCCACCACAGCAGCTATGCAGTTATCTGGATCGTGTATTTTCCCACTCACTATGACAACAGGGGCTGGGCAGATTTTGCTCACCACTGGCTTTCTGTGTTCTGAGGCATATATGATGGTACTAATGAACATTTGATTCAATTAGTATATTTCTTCGAGGGAAAAAAACAATAAGCAAAATTTTATGTATGCTATCTGTAATCCTAGGCAAGCTTCTAAGTGATATATATATTTATCTGTAAAATGTATATAAAAATAATTTATCTAGTCTGGGAAAGAATGAAATATAAGAATTTTATAAAAGTTTAACCCTACTTGATAAATGGTATCTCATTAATAAATATGAATTATTTCTTCCTGTCCCCTCATCTGGTAGTTTAAGTAATAAAAACAATCTCTTCAATGAGTAAACAAGTGATGTATTAAAAGACCCAAGTGACCAAATTATAAAAGGTAAGTTTCCCAGGATCCCATGGCAGTCATAAAGCACTGAAGATCATGAATATGAGTAGAAGTAAATGGTGGCAGAAGAGGATGAGCTTGTCCACAAGCCCAAAACATAATTTATTACCAAACATGCTAAAAATGCTATGCATTTACAGAAAAAGAAAACCATTCCAAGTGGAGGCAGCAGGAATGAATAAGTCCTTTTTAAGTGGATAAGGAAAGGTAAGTAAGGAATTGGAGTGCGGGAAGTAGGCAGGTTTTAGGTCTGGTAGATACAATAGGCAAAAACGGCACAGGCTTTGCCAAGAACCTGTAGGAGGCCATGGTACCTCAGGTGTGGGAAGCATAGCACATAAGGCTAGGAGTTCAGAACCATGTATCTGAAGCTTTGAACACCCATGCATGGACTTTTCAATTTTGCTCTTTGAAATACTGAGAATGTAAACTATTACAAGTGGAGATGCATCACAACCATCTTATATATCAATACCTATTACTTGTATATCTACACATGGAGAGATCCTATAACCTTCTTCAACTGAGTTCCTATAATTGATAAAATCAACACTTTAAGAAAGAAAAGAAGAGAGAGGAGTAGCCCTGGCAGTCAGCCTGTTGCTTCATAAAGGATTCTTGTTGCATAATTATCTCCCTCAGTGACACCTCCACACTGCCCAGATAAAAAGCACTTTGCCTTCACTGCTTTGGGGGATGTCATGTTTACCCCCATGTCTGGCTCTGATTGTCTAGTACTGGGCCTCTCCACATGCCAAGTCCTGTGAAAGGCCCACATTCCAGGGAAGGAGCTCTAAATGGCCCATTCCTGTGTAGGACTACAACATATTAAATGTTTCTTGCATTATTTCCACACATTTTTTATTCATAGGCTAATTCTGAGTAGCCTATACTGAATGCTCCTCTGACTTCACCACCCAATCCTCCATCTTGTTCACTCCTTTCTTAGCAATCTTCAGAATACATGAAACAAAAAACAATGAGTCTTGTTACATAAAAAAAAAAAAAACTAGCATTTTCCACACATTATATAGGAAGGGAAGGGAGCGAAAGTGAGAAAAGTGGTTAAAGGAGAAAGGAAGGCAAAGGAAAGCAAGAAGAGGAGACAAAAGACCAGGACCCAAATGGGTCTGCAAGTAACTATGCTTCTTGTATTTTAAAGATATTTTTATTTTATTTATTGATTAGACACAGCCACAGTGGGGGGAAGAGAAAGGACACAAATGGGCATGCCAGGACCTCTAGCCACTGCAAACAAACTCCAGATGCATGTGCTACTATGTGCATCTGGCTTACATGGAACCTGGAGAATGGAATCTGGGTCCTTAGCCTTCACAGGCAAGCATCTTAACCACTAAGCCATCTCTCCAGCCCAGCTTCTTATATTTATTCCTGAAATCTGACAAGGAATATACTGGGGATTTTCAGTGGTAGAGAAAGAAACAGATCTAGAAAGAAGTGAAACCTAATAGTTCCCAATCTACGGATATCAGCCATGTTTGAGATTTGAGAAAACTGCAGTGGGAGATAGAGACTGGAAATTGCATGTAGTTGAGCTAGGGAGGGAGCTCCCTTCCTGCTTCCCATCAGGACTAAGCAGAGGAGGAAGAGGGCAGCACTTGGACAAATTGAAGGAGAAAATGTGATAGAAGGCAATTATGCATATTTTGGATTCAAAATATTGCCACAGGCTAACTTTGTCACACTGAACAAACTTATTTAGCCTCTTTGAGCTTCTTTCATCTTCTGAAATAAGTAATATAATGCCTGGTTCAAAAACCAATAGGACCAAATACAAAAGTATGTTTGAAAGTAAGCCAAGCATAGCACATGCCTTTAATCCCAGCACTTATGAGGCAGAAGAATGGAAGACTGCCATGAGTTTGAGGCCATCCTGAGCCTACAGTGAGTTCCAGGTCATCCTGGGCTACAGCAAGGACCTACTTTGAAAACCAAAAAAAAAAAGTATGTGTAAAATTCTGGCAGATAGCTGAACTGCTCTCATTTTTTAGTGCTTTTTCAAGTTTCTCCTATCACTTCCTTCAAGTCCTAGTGTCTCAAATGACCAGTGTTGGCTACTGATTTGAACTGTTACCTCAAATATCTTCCTATTTACTTGTTTCTATCCCTCAAGTACATACACCATCAAAAGATCCTATTTTTCTGCATGTTCTTCCTACTCTAAGTACCAGAACTTATTTTGCCTTTTAAAATCACAGCCTATACACTCTTAACTCTCACCACCAATAAGCATGTAAGCTTCCCTTCTGGCAGATGGGAAAAGGAAAGTGTGAGGCTCCCTGGAAGCCCAGCTATTGTTTGACCGACCTGGGAGCCTCCAAGCTCAAGAGTCCATCCTACCTCCTCTCAGCTCACACTGCTTCCTGTCAATCACCCTGGAACAGCGAGTGCCTGGCGGGACAATTTTGTCCACAGGATGTTTGTTTGAAGGGACTACCTTGCCAAGTCTTAAAGCTTAAGACTTCCTCTGACAATCCAAACACCAGAACAAGAAAGGAGAGAAATCATTGGGCAGTTCTTTTAATGCCTAATAAGGTCTACTTATATTCAAAAATAGCAACAGGTTATCTGAGGGCCTGGAGAGGTTAGAAAACCTGTTTTAAAATCTTGAGCCCTTGGGCTGGAGAGATGGCTTGGCAGTTAAGTGCTTGCCTATGAAGCCTAAGGACCCAGGTTCAAGGCTCTATTCCCCAGGACCCACATTAGCCAGATACACAAGAGGGCACATGCGTCTGGAGTTTGTTTGCAGTGGCTGGAGGCCCTGGCAAGCCCATTTTCTCTCTCTCTCTCTCTCTCTCTCTCTCTCTCTCTCTCTCTGTCTGTTGCTCTCAAATAAATAAATAAAACAAAAAAAAAAAATCTTGAGCCCCAAAGAAGTTGAGATACAAGTTTCCAATAGTGGACGCTACAGGCAAGTCTTTCAAAAATCATTAGCATATCTCCTAGCTGGTTAGTCCCTATCTTTGTAACCCTAAGGGGCCTGCTCAGAGAATAAATACGGAAATCATGAAGCAAATAAAGTTTAGGGTAGAAATTTATGGTGTTCAGATTTACCAAAGTTAAATGATAAATTTAGTAGTGTTAGGTCATTGTGTAAAGTTTCTGTAATCATTTCAGAATTTGTATGTTATCTGAGAAATGTTTGAGACTCACCAATGATTAAATCTAAAGCAAGGAAGTTTGAAAAAAATGACTTTAATAGTATGATAACCCTTTATTGTATATAAACAATCAAAAGAGTCCTTTACTTCTGAGTCAGTCAGTAGTTTACTAATAGTTTACTTGAGAGCCCTTGACACATCTATAGCCTCTAAACAGGAATTCTAAGCCTCTATGTATTTATCAACTACTAGTTGTAATTTTTAAGTCTTTGGATAGTTGATGAAGACATTCATTTTCCCTGTGAAAATGGATCATTAGGAAACACTGTTACATTGTTCTTTGATATATGTATCTCAAAAAGAATATATGTACATACATACATATATATGTATGTATGTATGTATTTTATTGACAACTTCCATAATTGTAGACAGTATCCCATGATAATTCCTTCCATCCCCCCACTTTCCCCTTTGAAACTCCACATATCCCCTCCCCCTCTCAGTCTCTCTTTTGTTTTGATGTCATTCTCTTTTCCTCCTATTATGATGGTCTTATGTTGGTAGTGTCAGGCACTGTGAGGGCAGGGATATCCAGGCCATTTTGTGT
Source organism: Jaculus jaculus (assembly GCF_020740685.1). Taxonomy (NCBI): domain Eukaryota; kingdom Metazoa; phylum Chordata; class Mammalia; order Rodentia; family Dipodidae; genus Jaculus; species Jaculus jaculus. The sequence goes on from NC_059102.1 coordinate 82,210,931, forward strand.
CTGGAGGAGCATGTTGTAAGGAGTCCTACCCTTCCTTTGGTTCTTGCAATCTTTTGCCATCTCTTCAGTAATGGACCTTGAACCTTGGAAGGTGTGGTAGAGAAATTTCAGTGCTGAACACTCTTCTGTCACTTCTTCTCAGCACCATGGTGCCTTCTGAGTCATCCCAAGGTCACTGCCATCTGGAAAGAGAAGCTTCTCTAACCAAAAGTGAGAATAGCATTAATATATGGGTATGAACCTTAAGAGAAGTTTTTACTGGGAAGTTTGGTGAACATAGCATATACATTTATCCAGACAGCAGCAGATATTACACCCTAGGTTTTCAGTATCAGGGATGTATTCTCTCCCATGAAGCAGGCCTCCTGTCAAATTAAGGGTGGTTGTTTCTCCCCATAACAGTTGTACCACTATTGTACCCATTGGTTCATTTGTTTTGGCTGGCCAAGTAGAAAGCTTGCAAGTGTCCACTGTTGAGTATCTTCATGGGTAATTTCTCTCTCCCATTGAAGTACATGCAGCATAGCATTTTTCAGCTTTCAGTCAGCTGGTCTGCATGGAGGAGGTATTCAGCTCAGCTCCAGCAGGAATTCAGTGACCTTGCAGCCCAAATATGTGGAGTCTTCAGCAATAGGTTCTTACTATCTATTCCTGGTGGGAAACCAAGGGCCTTGGCAATGGCTTGAAGTGTTTTGGGGGCATCAGGGACCTCCTTGGCAAACAACTCACTGGGAAGTATCCCAACTCTGGCACTGAAAGTTTTCTAGGAACAATCTATGGCTTCTGAATGTTCTATTGTTCAAAAAGTAGGTTTCCATATGACTTACTTATATCCTCTTAGATTCTAATTAGCCCTCCCTGCACCTTTCCTTTTATCAATATCTTCCCCTGACCTCACTTAGGCCTTTTTACCCTTGTTCTTTATAAGAGACCAAATAGGGAACATATCTGACACATCATAGGTGCTCACTGACAACTTAGAAGCATAAAAACAAGGGGACTTGAAGAGGTCCTAGGACTGGTTTTAAAATTTCTCTCACAGCCACTTCCAACCTCTTAAGCATGTATTAGAAACAACCCAGCAATAGTAGTGGCATATGAAGGTAAGTCACATAATTCAACATTGGAAACCATTTTTGAGCTAAGATAAAGTTGATCCAAAATGCATAATGGAGTCAGGTGTGGAGTACACACTAGTAATCCCAGCATTTGCAAAGAGGAGAGTAAGTTAGAGGCCACCCTGGACTACAAAGTGAGACTTTATCTCATAAAGATAGAAGATAGATAGATAGAAAGACAGACAGATAGATGACATATAGAGCATTGTGGAAAGCATTCTGATTTCAAGATAATTTGTCAAATATGTTATAAGTTCATAAACAAAAATTCCAGAGCAAAAAGCAACATATCAGGTCTATATCTAGAACACTAACACACACCTTCTCAAGGCCTTTGTGGTCTTTGTAGAAGAGCAGCTAATGCTGGGAACACAAAATGGGGGTTGAGTTTTTGCACCAGTTACATAAGTTCTGGAGATTTTCATGTATCACTCACCTTCTCCAAAAGGAAGCTAATTCTTGATTATTTTAAGAAGATATGCCACTTCAGAATTTTCAGACTGAATATCTCTTATACAGAATATGGGGTTTGTGAAGGCCTATTAAGCCAAGTTATTGAAATGTCAGAATTAATGAACTATTTATAATGAGGAAATATATTGTTTTAATAACAAAAAATGCCAAGTTTTAAAATATTTTATTTATTTATTTATTTGGAGGGAAAGAGAGAGGCAGATAGAGAATGGGCACACCAGAGTCTCTAGCCACTGCAAATGTACTCCAGATGCAGGTGCCACCATATACATCTGGCTTTACGTGCATACTTGGGAATCAGACCTGGGTCCTTTGGCTTTGCTGGCAAGTGCCTTAATCACTAAGCCATCTCTCCAGCCCCAAAACCAATTTTATATGTATTGAATTAGAGAAGATTAATAAGCAACAATGCTGAAGAAAATCAGGGTAAAATCACACATAGGTAGCATAGAATCATGCTAGTGATGTTTATTCTAGACAACCAATATGAAAAGTCTCTCACAAGCATATTCAACACTAAATGAGATGTCTCTATCACATCCTCCAAAATTTAGGGACCACTTTGGGAGAAGAAGGTGGTGAACAGAATGTAAGAGCCAAAGGATGGAGTGGAATGCTTTGAGACTATCTTCTGGACACAGCTTGACCATGATTACAGTATGATCAGTGCATTCATGCACTCACAGTAGGTGTCATTACCTGCACAAGACCTGCAATAGTATTGAGCCCATTGACCTGTTGTCATGGATGATGTTGGAGGGATTAGCTAGAAAGAAGACAGGTTTCAGTGGAAAGTGGGTGGGGGAGGGGAGTCAAAGGAAAGTAGTAGGAGGCAATTATGATTAAAATACATGATGTATATATACAAAAAAAAATCAATAGAAAGGTTTTTTTAAAGTCTGTCACAAGATTCTTAAAATAAGTTTATAATTTGGACCCAATACTTCCAGTCATGGAATATTCATCTTAATGAAGCAAACAGAAGTGGAATAAGAGGTCCATTTGTAAAGCTACTTATCACATTGTCATTTATGATAATAAACCCATTAAATGAAAATATGTATATGCTAAATGTCTTATAGTACAGAAGTATACTGTAATATTATCATACATGATAGCACTATTAGGGATCAGGTTTTCAAAGAATATGTTATGACTTGGAAAAGTTATAATGATGCAAGGTGACTCAGAAAACCAGACAATAGCTGGAGAGATGGCTCAAGAGTTTAGGCATTTGCTGGCAAAGCCTGATGGCTTGGGGTTGATTCCCCAGTTCCTATGTAAAGCCAAATGCATAAGGTGGTATATGAGTTTGGAGTTGATTTGCAGTGGCAAGAGGCCCTGGCATGCCCATTCTCTCTCTCTCTCCCTCTCTCTCTGTCTCTCTCTCTCTCTCTCTCTCTCTCTCTCTCTCTCTCTCTCCCTCCCTCCCTCTCTCCTTGCAAATGTAAATGCTTTTAAAAAAAGAAAATCAAATGAGCTATTACACATTGTCTTTAATATACTCTTCTATACATCTGATTTTCACATTTAGGGGAAAAAAGCAATAAACATTTGCACCAGTTTTAAAAAATAAACCGTCAGCATTCATAGATAAAGTTGTTAAGACAACTTATAGCAAACTGTATTTTTGAAAAAAAAGAACAAGCCCACTGCCCTTTGTCTGGCCACTACCATGACAGCCAAGTTACAAGCCAAAGAGCTTTAGATATGAAGGAAAAATAGTTGCTTCCCCTCCCCCTGCAGGTCCACATTACTTTATCTAAGCAGACGGCAGTGTCCCAAAGCCATACAAGATGTCCTTCTTCCCTGCTTTAAGGGAAACATTTGTAGAACAGAAAACACCAGAAAGCACCATCCAGCCTTAGTCATCATAGAAAGGAAAAGCACATGAAATATTTAAAACCTGGAGTGGAGGTTTCACTTGAAAGTATTTTAATTGCCAGAGCAGAGCTGCTCCATCTCTTTCCGAGCCCAGAAGATCAGCGGCAGCAGGGAGGGAAATAGGGGAAAAAGAACAGCCGTTCAACATGAAACCCATCGTTACCTAACAACAGAGATACTGAGGATTTTTAGTTGAATTGGGTTTTGTTTCTTATATAAGTTTTGGTGTTGTAAAATGTGGCACGTTTTGTACTGTATGTTCTTTTGGAAAAGCCAAACAGAAACCAGCCATCGTGGTTTCGAGAGAGCAAGGCCTCCCCTTTCTCATGTTTCAACTACGCAGTCTCCACTTGGGCTGGGGACCGTATCATATATCATAAATCACTCTCTGATAGATATTTGGCAGGCAGTCAGCACCCCAGGCTATGCAACAGCATACAGTATGGAAAATTTTTAAGGTGGAATCTTGATTTTGTAACTTAAGGACTTAATAGCATCTCAAAACATTTTACTACTTCCTGGTACACACACACAAACGCCAAGAAAGCAGAATTCTCCATATGGTTTTCGGTTTTATAGGATATATACACAATAAGCCATACAACTACAACCTGGAGGCGTTCTCTTGTTGCTGCTGATGCAACTCCAGTGAAAATTAAGCCAGCAAATGAGCGAGTGTGGTCCCAGGCTAGCCCCGGGGAGTCAAGTTACGTTGAACCTCCATAAGCTGCTTCTTTATATCCATCCACCCAGTTAACTGCTCCACACCTCAAAAACAGGGGAGGCAGCAGGACTGGGAGCTGGGGGACAGATTTTATTGTAAGATAATAACATACTGTCAAAGGGCCTGTCAGAGGTTTCAACAGGAATGCTTGGAAGAGAGTCACTGAAACCCCAATAGGGTCTTTCTCCTGATCCGGGGCCCCAGTCCCAGTTTCCCAGGGTCTCTGCACGTGCTTGGCCACCTTCTCAGATGCTGCAAACCATTTCAGACTCACAAGTTCTTCAGGAGCCTCTTAGAACAAATTATGCTTTTTTTTTTTCCCTGAAATTGCACACTGCATTTAACCCCTGAGTGGCGGCATCTCAGCGGACACTATGGGCTGTTAGGCATGGCAGCTTCCAGCAAAGGCCTCTACAAAGCCAGAGGAGCCCTTCTGCACATGGAGGGGTTAACTCCCCGGTATTTGGACGTGCCCGAATGTTCTCAGTATTCCCGGGCAGTCTTTCTTAGAAGGGCTAAATAGAAAGGAGGGGAAATGCAGAGTGTGCAGAACGGCATTGTGCTCTCTGAAAAACAATGCATGGAAAACAAGAGAAAAAACGGAATACATCCTTTTTGAAGTTGAAAATAAATGCTGCTTTTTGGTTATTGTTGTTTTGGTTGTTAACAAATTAGCCCTAGCTTGGGTAGGCTAAATATAAAACTTACAATACAGTTACTGAATGTGCTTCAGTCCAATCTCAATCAAGCTGAGGAAGAAAATTAAAGCCAAATTTAGACAAAATGGTTAGTGGCATGCTGTTAAGTGGTTCTATGGGATGCTAACTCAAAAACAACATACATACTTCACTGCATAGTGCCTTGTTCCTTCATGCTATGCTCAGGGGTCATTTTGTTCTTGAGATTTGGAACCTTAAGTAAGTCTCCCTCTGGTGCAGCACTGCTGAACCATGTGGGATTCTGGCCCCTCAGTCACTTGAGACTTCACCTTCATATCAGTTAAAAGAAAAGGCTCTTTTTTGTTCCCCCCAAGAATACTGGAGCATAATCCTGCTTCAGCTGGACCTGCCTAATAGTCCTTCACTAACCCATTTCCAAACCTTTTAAATAAATTAGTAGTTCTTAGACATTCCCACAAAGGAGAATTCTCTGGAAGGCTTTAAAAAAACTCCAACACCCAGGCTTCATCCCAAACCAACTCTATCCATTTTTCTGTTGGTAGAATGGAAGCCTGTATGCTTCTTCAGGCTATGGCAATTCCTCTTGCAGCCAGGTCCAAGGCCACCACTGGTCTGCAGCTCCTGAGTCCAGTATTGCTCTCCTCTAGTCAGAGATTCTTTTGAAGCCAGGAAAGAGGTTCCTAAAGTGACATGTATGGTCTTGTTTCTCCCCTACATGCCTCCAGGAACATATCCCAGTGCCTTCCCATAATTCCAAAGGCTTCTGGCTTCCAGTACCCTCTCTGGCTGCACTACTGCCGATTTCTGACTCCACACTCACCAGTCTTGTCACAGGGACCATCCTGACCCTCACCGAACAAGGAGACATCAGCCTGGCCCTTATCTGTGTTAAAGAGCTTTCATGGGCTAGAACCCAGGAGCACCTAGGTTCCTGGGACAAGTTATATTCTTATTCCATGGGACTTACAGACAGTCCAAGGGAAAGTATTCTGTACCAGCTGCCCCTGACAACCCTTTTGTGGAGTTCTATGGAGAATGTAAAGACCTAATGGTAAATGAGACCAAAGAAACTGTATTTCTACCTCTGTCCTGGACCTCTACGTAGACCAGGGTGGTCAGGCCTGTGTCTGCTGACCAATGTAGCTCAGAGAAGTACCTGCAAACACATATTGCTGGCTTACCTGCTGCATCCTGCCTATTGCAAAATGCAGACCCCTGAAAACGGGCCTTCTCATCATGGTGGCTTTGGGGAGTTTTAGCAATGTTTGTCTGTTTTTAGTGTTACTGAGCATTTGAACAGCCTCTTTATTCTCTTCATTCATGAATGCAGAATGCCTGTTGACATACAAGGTTCACAACTTTGAGAGAATGTGGCCAGTTAGTGGGAGTGAAAAGTCCAGGCTGGAGGTGAGCAGCCCACAAATTTCTCACATTCCTGCTTTTGGTTATCAGCCATTTTTCAACAGGTTCACATAACATGCCAACCTGAGTGCACAGAGCTCTCACACAGCACTCTATGCTATGGGAATGTTACTAAAACAACAAAAGCAAGTTGTGACCATGTACCAGGTTCTATCTGGCATTGTGAAGCTAATAATAATATCAGCTGTAACAATAATATTAAATTATCTACACCACTTAACATTTCACAGATGGCCCTCCTGCATATTGGTTAATTTCGTCATCGTTAACAATCCTAAGTGGCAGGCAGAGCAAATATATTTCACTGCAGCCTGAATAAACTGTTATGCTACAGATAGCTAGGAAATTTGCACAAGTTCAAACAGTTAAAAGGAAGACAAAATTCTAACTCTAATCCTGACTTTGGTCCTCTACTCCCTGTATCATGATTCTGTGCTCTCTTGCCCTCTCTCTCTCTCTCTCTCTCTCTCTCTCTCTCTCTCTCCCTCTCCCTCTCCCCTCACCTCTCTGCCTCTCTGTCTTTAAAGACAAGATCCATCTAAAACTCTCACTTAGTGATATTATTTCTGAGCTTTAGGATTAAAGAGAAAAAATTGATCCTTATTTGTTTGTGTTTTGTTTCTGGAATAGAACTTGACTAGGCTACTGTCATGCTTAAAGGCATCTCTTCTTTAAGGCAAATAATGCCCTTTTCCTCAAGCAGGAAGGTATGAAAAGAAGAAAAACAGAAATGTGAAGAACACACTTCTGAGACACTCTCTGCCCTTGGGCCTCACAGGGCCCTTGCTGGCTTCTTGGGTAGCAATCCTTCTCAGGGGGGAATCTTCATGAAAGTTCTTGCTTAAAGATATATGCATATGTACATTCCCTGTGGCAAAGTTGCTGAAATTATATAGCATTGTGTCCTAAAGCTGTTTTCCAATTTATCAAAATGAAGTTGTCCTGTTTCACAATGTTTATTTATGTATATAATGTATTTTGATCACATTTATTCCCTCATTGCCTTCTTTTATTCCCTTCCTCTCCCATTGAACCCCTCCTTCTTCCCAAATAGCCTGAATTTTACTTTGATGTCTTCTTTTGTGCAGGGGAGGACCCACTGAGTTTAATTCATATTGCTTGCATATTTACTGAAATATGAACAACTTACCAGTGGCTACACCATTTAAGAAAATGCTTCTCCCTCCTCTATCAACCATTAACTACTAATAAGTGCACAGAAAGGGGTGAGAGCCTTGAACTCCTCACCACCCACAACAGAATATTTCTTGTTCTTATGGAGGTTACAACAGCTTCTGTGTCTTCATGTCTGGACGACAGCATTCCACAGCACTCCTACCCAGCCTGTGGATCTTACGTTCTTTCCTTCTCTTCTATAATGTTCCCTGAGCCTTGGAGGGGGTGATATAGATGTCCCATATAGGGCTTATCACTCAATAGTCACTTATTCTTAACATTTTGATGAGTTTGGGGTCTCCCCAGTAATCACTGCCCACTGCAAAAAGAAGCTTTTCAAAAAAAAAAGAAAGAAAGAAAGAAAAAAGAAAGAAGAAGCTTCTCTAACTGAAGAGAAGAACAGCATTAATCCCTGGGAATGAACATAAATATTTAGAAAGTAGTCTGATGGATACAATTAGCCATTCAGCTACACAACAGTTGTATCTCCCCTCCTAGGGCCTATGACCTTCCCAGCCATAGGACTGTGATTAGGTTTTCAATACTAGATATGAATCTGTTGTGATGTCGCAGGCCTCAAATTCAAACAGAAGTTGGTTATACCCAATAATAGACATGATACTATTACACCAGTGAGCACATCTTGTTTTGCCTGGCTGCTCAGTTGTAAAGCATGTAGATCCACTGCTGGGTAAGATTGTTGTAAAGCTAACTAGCAGGGTGGAAGCTTCCAGATCCTGAGCTGACCATTTTAAGGAACCCTAATGCTGTTGATTATTCTCTAATCTCCCCTTATCCCAACTCATTTCCAGCCATGGAAGAAGATGCATTGTTATTTCTTGTCATTTCCTCATCATTAAATAATTGGATACAGAATGGGTTAAGAGTCCATCTCCCAATGATACATCATTTGCTCCAGCATAAAGCCTTTGTTCCACACAAAACTTCATCCATTGCAATCACTTCATTTTCAGTGTTGCTCATGTAGAAAATTTCTTTAGTGTATGGAAAACTAGAGAAACGTGCCATGGTTTGAATATAAAATGCTCCTCACCCTACAGGCTCATATGTTTGAACATTTGGTCTCCAGTTTGTGACACCACTTCAGGGACCTGAGGTGGCAAAATTAGGTCACTAGATACAAGCCTCAAAGGTTTTACCCAAATCTGCTTCCAACTTGAACTGTCTTCTGCCTGTCTTGGTCTGTCATGTGGACAAGCCACTTCCTCATGCTCCTTCTGCTAAAGGTGGACCCACACCAGTCACCAGTCCTTCCCAGCCATAAACAATTTTATCACTCAGTTTTAATGAGAAAAATATAGTAAATACTAAACCAGACATACTACACATAATAAGAGAATGTGGGTTGTAAAGTTGAAGCAGGAATGTGTTGGGATATAGCTTTGCTTTCAAACACACCTTAAAATGCTAGTTACAGGAAATGGGTTATAATAATCTTGAGATTTTGTTATTGTTTCCTGTTTCTTACAAAATGGAAGCTTTAAAACATGAAGCAAAATGAATGACATCAGCTGACCTCATGATTTAGAGCTCTTAATAGCTGAATGTAGTCATCCTTCACACAGATCCATTATATACAATTACCTTCAAATATTTTTAATAAAATGCCTCAAATTGTTTTTGTCACAGCATGGTTAAAATACTTAGAAAGTAGAAACAACATGAGTCCAGTAATGGTAGAATAACTATATATATTGTCATGAGTCACACATTGTCATAGTGACGCCATTCTTATACTGATCTGAGAAAAGTTTGCAACAGTAAATGAAAAGTTTACATAGCAAACACACATATGTATAAAATGAACACTTTTATATGTTTATATATAAAGTTATGGCTTCTGACTGGCAATACAGCAAATATTTTTCTCTGGGTGGTAGATTTAGGGTGAATTAACTTATTTTCTCTTTTTTTTTTTTTAATTTTTTTTCTTTATTTGAGAGTGACAGACAGAGAAGGAGGTAGAGGGAGAGAGAGAGAGAGACAGAGAATGGGCGCGCCAGGGCTTCCAGCCTCTGCAAACGAACTCCAGACGCGTGCGCCCCCTTGTGCATCTGGCTAACGTGGGACCTGGGGAACCGAGCCTTGAACCGGGGTCCTTAGGCTTCACAGGCAAGCGCTTAACCGCTAAGCCATCTCTCCAGCCCTATTTTCTCTTTTGTAGTCTTTTCTAATTTTCAATAATTGTCCTCATTCCTATGATTGATTAAAAAGAGGAGAGATTAAGCACACAATTATTTTTAAAGTGATTATGTCTATATATTGGAGGTCGTGAGGCCACTGCTTTGACATCAGGGAATCTGACCTGCTGACCTGAATCCAAGACCACTGCTTTGACTTCAGAGAATCTATTTCATGACCTGCAGAACTCTATTTTGGCAAGCAGCATTTCATTACTTCTTCTAAATGTATATATTTAGAATAGTATTAATTAAAGTACATATTCTTGATTATTTATATTTTTATTTGAGAGGAGAATAGGCAATTCAGGGCCTCCAGTCACTGCAAACAAACCCCAGATGCACACACCCGCCTTGTGTATCTGGTTTACATGGGTCCAGAAGAGTTGAACGGGGATCCCTTGGCTTTGCAGGCAAACACCTTAACTGCTAAACCATCTCTCCAGCCCAAAATACATATTTTTAGGTATAATGAGAAAATAATTCATTCTTACCACATATGCGACAAAATAAAAATTTGAGTATTATAGTTATTTGCAGGAGGGTGGTTTAAAAAAATTTTGAGAAATTAGAGGGCTGGGAGGATGGCTCAGTGGATGAAGCATGTAGTGAGTGAGCAAGCATGGACCTGAGTTTGAACCACAAACACAGAAAGGCCAGCCAAGCATGGTAGCAGCCTGCCTTCATTCCAAACCCTTGGAAAGGGGAGATAGGAGTCCTTAGAAGAAGATGGCTAGCCAGACTACCCAATCAGCAAGCTTTAGGTTCAAGTAAGAGACTCTGGTTTGGTGAAATAAAATGGAAAGTAATTGAGGACTCCACATGTACACACATGATCATGCAGTCACACACATGCACCTGTACACTTGTGAACATAGAGACATGAATATACATATACACACAAGAAGAATATATCTGCACCATGGTCATTGTATTTAATAATCTACATAAGTGGGAAAGATAAGAATTATAGGAAGATATGACTAGTTAGCCGCTGATGTATGTTAAATAAAAAAAATAAATGTTTGATGATTTCCATCATTCTAGCAATGTAGAAACTGTGATTGAGACTCGAATGCTACTGTTAATGTCTTCTGATCTTTGTTGGGACATGTAACATCTGCTTTAGATGGGTAGGGGGACTAGAACCTTATTTGGGCAAGAAGTAGAAAAAGATGATCACTGGCTTCACACACTGGGAGAGATGAGTATGAAAGGATGTAACTTGTGTTTTGATTTTATAGGGCTCAAAGTTATAAAATTATCTGGGTCTCAAGTGAGACTTTGGACTTCTGTCTTTTGAATAGTTTTCAGACTGGTAAAGACTATGGGGTCTTTTAAAGCTGAGCAGAAAGAACTCTGTACCATGGCTGCAAGAGTCTATGGAGGGCAGGTGCAAAATGTGGTGATTTGAATGTGGAGTGTCCACCATTGCCTACATGCTTGAGATTGAGCCTTTGGCTCAGTCATCAGCTGGTAGAGCTTTCAGGAGGGGAAGTTTTGCTAGAGGACGTGTGTCACTGGGACTGGGCCTTAGGATTTTATAGTCCAGCCCAGGTTGCAGTGCCAGCTAACCCACTCTTGCAACTTCTTTCCTGCTGACATGAAGATATTACCCAGGCTTCCTGCTCAGGCCTCTTGGACTTCCCTTGACATGATGAAACTTCTTCTCAAAGCTCTAAGCCAAAATAAATCCTTTCCTTCCCTGAGTTGCTTCTGGTTGGGTGTTTAATCCCAGCAATGGGAAGGTAAATGCTGCAGATGGGAATCTAGAGAGTGTGTCAGACAATGAATTAACTTTATAGAAAGTCATCCTTAAGGGGACTCATCTGGACCTATGAAACTGCATTAATCCTTCCTGAGAGAAATGACCTTATAAATTAATCACCTGCCACCGGACACTAACTTTAAAGGCTCCACCACCTCACCACTGCCATAATGTGGTCCATGCTTCCACCTTGTGAACCTAAGGAGACATCCTCAGATCATGAATAAAAAAGAGCAATTAAGGGGCTGGGAAAATGGCTTAGCAGTCACAGCATTTGCCTGTGAAGCCTAAGGAACCAGGATTGATTCCCCAGAACCCACATAAGCTAGATGCGCAAGGGGGCACATGTGTCTGGAGTTCATATGCAGTAGCTAGAGGCCCTGGAATGCCCATTCTATTTCTCTCTATCTGTCTCTTTCTCTCTCACAAAAATAAATATTTTTTCCAAAAGCAAGTAATTATATCATTTGTCCTAAAAAGGTTTTATTTTAATTCAATTGTTCTTCCTGAGCGAATTCTATAAAATATGTTCCAAAATGCTTTCCTAAAACTTTACAAAGCCAAGAAACTAAGTGAATTGCTAAATATCACAAAGTTAAAAAAGAGCTGAGTTAAGGGATGGGGTTATGATATAACGGCAGAGGGCTTGTCTAGCATGTGCAAGGCCATAGTTCATTCTAAGTAACAGAGAGAGGAGAGAGGCGGGGGGGGGGGGGGGATAGAATAAAGATAAGGGGAAAGAAAGATGAGTAAAGCCATGTCTAGAGCCTAGCTCTGTTGAATCCTAATCTAACATCACTAGATTCTTATGTTTCTACCACATTAGAGAGTGGGCTTATTTTGGATATGTTTCTGACTTGTTGCCCAGCACCAGCTATGAGTTCTGTTCCACTGAGCAGATAGTCAAATCAATAGCAGTTGGTTTCCTACCATGGCTGTGTGCTGCTATTGCACTTGTGTGAGCATCACATAAGGTTGTTTGCTGTTGAGTAGCTTAGACCAAGAGTTGTTTGGACAGCATATCCCAGCCAGGTCACTCCATGTTCCATATCATTAGCATATGGTGTCTTCAGCAGTAGTGTTTTACCACTAACCTTTGGTGGGTCATCAAGTACTCTGACAGAAACCTGTCTCCTTTTGGGAAACCTTCTAGGTCTCTCTGGTCAATGGCTCATTATGAATGGTAGCCACATGCTGGTACTGGGAGGTACAGGTCAGCAACAAAGAAAAGAAGGAAGAAAAAGATAGGTAATATGAAAGAGATAGAAGAGAGAGAAGAAGAAGAAAAGAGAAACAGAAGATTAAGGTCAGTCTTCACTATATTCTCCCCAGGGCCTTGTGATTCAGGTGATCCCTACAAGGACCTGATAAAGGTTCAACCATTTAGTCTGTCTTTTATGATGTAGAATTTTATGGTAGCATTGCCATTTGGGTCCAGATTTGTGTCCCCCATCCTCACCCTTATTCTCCTCTCCCGCCCCACCCACCTATTCTATTGTCCAGTCCTCAAGATGTTTATTAGGTATGTCAGCATCTCAGGTGGATTCAGGGTAGGAGCTGTGGATTTTTCTGCAGTTTCATTTCATGTATTTGTGAATATACCATATGTTATCAGAAAGGGATAACATAGGAAGCTTAAATTTCTTAGCACTTCCTTTCAACTGCATTGCATTGAAAATATAATAGATTAGGACACCTCAGTCCCCTCACAGACATTCATGGTTAAAGTTAGCCCGCACCTAGAAAAGGCTTGGAGAAAGCCAATAGTAATGAGTTTATTTTTTGATGAGGATGAAGCCTAGTGGAGGGATTGTCACAGATGGCTAAGATGCTGCTGCTCTCCCTCCTCCCAGTTCTGACTCACAGAAAAGCCATAAGCAGGACACTCCACAAGGAACTAAGAGGTGAGAGGACATTCTCCTGAAAGTATGGAAAAGAAGAAAACTTCAGTAGAGACATGAAAATGAGAGCTAATGGGATGAAATTACTGCTTCAAAATGCAGAAGTATAATCTTTATAAAGTTTAGTCCATTTATTTAGATTTGATTGGTTGTCTCTCTTTTCTCTCTTCCTTATATTTGTTTTCTTCTTCTTTCTTGCCTTTGTTTAGATTAAATATTGAATTGTTTTATTTCTTCTTGTTTTATGCATTATATACTATTTTAAGTGTTTCTTTTACAGATCAAACTATCTCCTAAATGGCATAGATGTACATATATATTCATTTAAGTTTTTATTCAGTTGGTGTGTGTGTGTGTGTGTGTGTGTGTGTGTGTGTGTGTGTGTATGCACGAGAATAAGGATACATGTGTACCTGGAATTAATGTGGAGGCCAGAGGACAACTTGAAGGTTGGTCCTTGCCTCCCACCTCATTTGAGGCAGAGTCTTTGTTTTTTACTGTTCCCTTCACAAACTTCTGAGAAAGTCTCCTGTCCTCTGCCACCTTTCTCTCTTTAGTTGTACTAGGATTACAGAAGCCCAGTACAGCTTCCAGATTTGGGACCTATGGATCCAAACTCATATTCCCAGAATAAATGCCTTATCTACTGAGCCATCTCCCTAACCAATGGAAAACATTTAATGTTGTTTTTCTTTTATTCACTTATGCCTAATCTTTTGTTGAATCCAGCCAAAAGACTATGAAACCCATGCATCTCTCTAGACATGCTCAGAAAATTCCAGTAAGTACATATTTAATTGAAAGTTAAAACCATTTAGATGTTCTTGAAAACTATCAAAGAAGTGCCATCTTAGAGAATTTCCACACACAGTTAGTTAAAACATACCCATTCTAACATCATATGATGGCATTTTGAGGAATTCATGTAGATAACATTGAAGGTACTCTGTATTTGGACTTAAGGGAGAAGCAAATGTAAGTTATCTTTGCCTTCTAAACAAATGGAATTATGTCAAAGGCCTAAGTAGGTTATGGGTACTTTAAAAATATTTGTAAGAAAATAGATTGTTCAAAGTCCACTGGTTTCACAGATTGGTTTTTTGCTAGCATGCAAACTCAATTAGAGAAATTTCCTTAGTTAATTAGAGCAAAGTTGTAGAGAAACCCAGTGAAATCTTCTGAACTTATGGTATCATCTGAGAAAGGATATTCTGTGACTATGAAAAGTTATAGTAGTTTGAGGCTAAAGGAGGGGGAGTGGCCTGATTATGCTTTTCTTTGTGAATCAATTCCAGATGTTGTCCTTAGATTCTTTGAGTGTCGAAGAACTAAAATTTCAGTGCTAGATATACTGTAGAAATAGTTCAGTCAAAATTTCTCCTTTCGTAGAGGAAGGACTAAGGCCTAGAACAACTGAGTATATGCATAAGTCCTATAGTCAGGTAGGAACAAAGTTGGGTCTAGAACCCAAATCTCTTCTTACTCAATTATACTCCAGTTAGTGGCTTCTCATAAGCATAAGTAATGAGGAAGTGCAATGATAGCTTAGAGAGTGGAAGTGACTCTTTATTTGGCTATTTCCACATAACATTAACACTCCTTTATGATAGTTCAAATGAACCTAAATATGTGTGTGTGTAACTCAAATAACAGAATACAAAACTGAATAATAGAAAATGATTAAATAGGAGTTTGAAAGGTGAATTAATGGAAAAACTGAAAAGGTTCTAGAGGTTTGGATAAGAATATAATAACACATATACTGATTAATTGTGTTGCATTTGGTTTACTTTTAGATGAGATCTCCTATGTGATCTTACTAATAATTAGTTTCTCAATAGAAGAATGAATATGAAGTAGTCTAACATAGACTTAATACACAGGAATTTTTTTAAAAAACACAAAATGTCATTTGAGCCTATAAAACATATTCTGTATTTCAAATTAAGCTATTTTTCATCAAGTATTTGTGAATGTGACACAGTGATTTACTGCTTGTCTGTCTACAAGCATTGGGCATGTGTCTTCCATTTAACTCATTTAGACTAACGACTTTACAAATGGCCATCCTCTTTCATTTCCCCCACAGGGACTATAGTCCTGCCAAACTTTCCTCTGTAGTGATGGTCATTTGTAAGACATGCATATGTATATTCAAATCTTTGAATATTGACTATGTCCAAAGAGAAAGAGTATGTAGAAATTAGCCTTTATTAAAGGGAAGTGGTTTGGTAGTTTATAGGTTAATATTCATATAGAAACATACAATTATACTTAAAAGAAAACAACTTTGCTAGCTTATATGACATCAAGCATAAATGGGCTTAGTAATTTTTCAATCCAATATATACCAGAGAATGTTGGGTAGCCTTCATTACCCAGGAAATGCCATGGTGAGTAAGAGGAAACCTGCTTCAAAAGGAAGATCTCTAAAGACTTTCCATAGAGTAGTTGCCACTTTCTGATGCAGGTTTTTTGTAGCTTCATTCCCAGGCACCTAAAGTAAGAGCAAAAATGAGTAAAATCAAGCATGAAAGATCTGGTACTGGAGCTAAAAAGATTGTCTTAGCTAACAAGTAAAAGGGCAACTGTTTTGCAGAGCATATTTGAGAAAAACCATATCATCCAAGAGAAGATAGGTTATTTTTTGCTAACAAACAGCCTACAAAAACTCAGTACTTTAGAACAAGGATGTATTTCTCATCTATGCAGAGCATGCAGTAGGCCTGGGAATGTACTCAGGACTGGCATCACCATGTTTTGGCTCAACATTCCATGCAGCTTCAATCGTTTGTCCCATATAGACGCATGCTCCCATGGCCCTTCACAAAGGAAGAGCAAGCTGAAGGGATCACTAACAACGATTCAGTGCTTGGGCATTTGCTTAGTACATGGATGTTCTACTCCTACCTAATTGGCTTAAATTAGTCACACTGTCTCTTGAGTCTGCAGGGGTGTGAAGGGAAATATAATCATCTCCTGTACGATCGAGTGTCATTTGCTTTTTATAAAATATCTCATCTCCTGTACACGAAGTATAAGCTTTTAGAAATTGCAGAAATAGTTAAAACTGGCTGATAAGTGCCATGAGATGAGTGTACATTCCAGTACAGACAATATGAAAGGCAAACATCAAGGGACCCAGGCAAGCTGAAGGTGGTCATCTAGCTGTAAGGAAGCACTGAACTTACTAGCAGGATGTGTTGAGCATCTTTCATATTTTGCGACTTTCATATTTGTTCTATAAGTTTTAGCTAAGGAGCAATGCAGAATATAGTGTCTGTTGGTTTCTAAATATCTTCTCTATTGACTTCATAAATTCCACATTTATAAGACTATCTGGTGTTGATATAAATTCATAGCCAGACTGAGATTACATCTGAGATTCTCACATGAGAAACTGCAAAACATATACACAGCAGCCCTTACACAACGGCGCCTATTTTGTACCATCAAATCTAGTCCTTAAATTTGAAAATGAATTCTGCTTTAGTTAGAAATGTGACAGTAGATATTATTAAGCACTACCCAAGGCACTTTGTTGAGTACGTTTTCTTTCCTCTCAGACACTGAATTATGTGCTATTGTCATTTGTATTCTGAACACCTTGAAACTGTCCCTCTTAAATTTCCCTCCCTAGGCAACCATCTGACCATGGCTTATGGCAGGTTCACACTTTGATCTTCCTGTGCTCTGTAAAGGAACAAAGGCCTAGTGAATCTTACTGTGAGGAAGCAATGAACATAGAAGGTCCCCAGCTGTTGGCTAGACATTTCCACACATAAACATTTTAGGAATGAACAATACCACTGCAATCTTCTCTTACTGTTCTTCAGGATTGTCAAAGAAACCTCTCAAACTGACTTAATTTGGATCAGAAGCCTAGTTTTTGAAGCACTGATTGTCAGGTTCTTCAATGTAGGAGAACCAAGCTCCTAAAGCCTCTTTACATGAAATGCTTCTCCTAAGTGTAAATTTATTGGGAAAGCATGGTTGGGTTGAATGTTAAATGATTGTGTGTGTGTGTGTGTGTGTGTGTGTGTGCACGCTCGCACGCAAGTGCAAGTGTAATTTTATGAGGACACTCCAAAGTCAGATTCTGTTAAATCAAAGGGTGTATTTGAGAGTCATGAAAACATGCTTTGAGGAAAAGATTATAAAAGGGAAAATTAGACACAGCATATTTTTAATAGGTGTTAGCTTTAATGTCCCAAATTTTGTATACTAGGGTTAAAATCCAGACTTCATGTGTTGGGAGTTAAGAAATTATAGGGAAAAGCAGCATTCAGGCTACATTTTGGTTTTCCATAACTAAACATTTGTTTGAGGAACTACAATCAAACATCCAATCCCTAATACAAAGAGATTTTAATAGAAAATATATTTTGCTAAGATAAACCTAAGAGATTAACTGTTCTAAAGCTGCTCAAATATTATGTTTGGACTGGTTCTCCAATAAAATTTCAAACCATTTGCATTTTTTAAAAATTAATTTTGCAATCAATATATATTGCATTTGTCCAACCAATCAAGATGTTTATGTGAAGAATGCTAATGCTGGTGGGAAGGAGGGAATGTTTGCACATGTGGACCAATGTGACTGTTTTTGACTTTCTTTTTTCTTATAATTCCAATGATCAGATTAATAAATTCCTAGCTAATGGACATTTTGGTATATCCACATACATACAGCCACTGTAGTATTGTTATCAGCATAATATGACAAGGGAAAGCACCACTTTGCTAGAATAGAGCTGAGCCTAGAGTAGGTAGGTCTCTGTATCATTGGCTGTGTCCTTTCTTATTTTTTTTCCCTTTTTTTATTAACATATTTTACATATGTATGTAGTGTATTTTGATCATAATCCTCTGCCATCATTTTCTTTTGTCTTTCCTTCCAACACCACTTCCACTGAACACCTTCCTTCCTCTTCTAGCTTGATATTTTTGTTTTTCTTTTCCTTTCCTTCACCATCCATGACAACATGTTGATGGACCCAATATTGTGCAAGTATTGAGAGGCGCTGTGAGTTCATGAATGCAATGGCCATCACATGATCAATGCAAAACATGAATTCCCTATTGTGGCCTCAAATCCAATCAGAGAGCAGTTGGATACCTCCATAATAGTCGCAAGTGGACTCATCTTGCCTAGCTGGCCAGTCTATAGTTCACAGGGTACACTGCTGGTTAAGACTCTGATGAGTTGTCTCCCTCAGCAGCCTCCATAGCACATCCTGGCACTATGGCAGCGAGCCATCAGGGACAGGTTTCCAGCTCAGTTCCAGCTTGAGATCTCAGTGTCCTAAGACTTGATCATGTGGTGTCTTCAGCAATAAGCTACAATCTAGCTCTGTTGGGAAACTAAGAGAATTTTCAAGTTTTTATTGTTCTGGGGGCCTCATGGGCCTCCCTGACCAATAATTTACTGGGACATTTCCCACTCCCAACATTGGGGTTTTCCTGTAACAATGTGTGGCTTCTGTATATAGCATTCTCTACCCATCCAGGGTACTACTGCCCAAAGTCTTTTTTTCCATTTTCATAAATTATATTTTTTTTCAATTGGCTAATGAAGCAGTAGGTTTCATATGGCGTGTGGCTTTGGTTAACCCTTTCCCTACCCTTATCCTCTTCTAGCCCTCTTTCCTTACTCTCCCTTAGATCTTTTCACTCCCAGTATTCTGTCCCTCTACATGTGGATGGTAGATACATAGATAGAGGATAGATGATAAATGATGATAGATAGATAGATAGATAGATAGATAGATAGACAGACAGACAGACATATGATAGATAAATAGATCATCCCTTTGACCTTCTCCTCTACTCCCCATAATGGCTCCTTTCTAGCTTCTTGGCCTCTACTACTAACTCTAACTTACATACAAATAAAAACCTTCAATGCTATGTTACCATATGAGAAAGAACATGTGATGTTTGTTTTTCTATACCTGTGTTACTTTGCTTAGTGTATTTTCCAGGTCCACCTATTTTCCTGCAAATTTCATAATTTTATTTTTCCTTGTGGCTGAATAAAGCACATTGTAAAATGTACCACATCTTCATTACCTATTCATCAGTTGAGCATCTAGGCTGATTCTATTTCCTAGCTATAGTGAAAAAAAAAAAACAACCATAAACATGGATGATCAGGTCTCTCAATAGTATAGAGTCCTTTCAGTATATTTTCAGGAATAGCATATCTGGGTCATATGGTAAATCTATTTTTAACTTTTTGAGAAACTTCAATACTGATTTCCATAGTGGTTTCAACAATTTATACTCTCACCAACATTGAATAAACATTTCTCTTTGCCCACACTCTTTCCAGTTTGTTATAGTTTGATTTTTTTTTAATTTTTACTTATTTATTTATTTGAGAGCGACAGACAGAGAGAGAAAGACAGGGAGAGGGAGAGAGAGAGAATGGGCGCGCCAGGGCTTCCAGCCTCTGCAAACGAACTCCAGACACATGTGCCCCCCTGTGCATCTGGCTAACGTGGGATCTGGGGAACCGAGCCTCGAACCAGGGTCCTTAGGCTTCACAGGCAAGCGCTTAACCACTAAGCCATCTCTCTAGCCCTAGTTTGAATTTTTTATGATAGCCATTCTGACTAGAGTGAGATGGAATCTCAAATTATCTTTAATTTGCATTTACCTGATGACTATAGATATTGAAAAAAGTTTTAATTTTTATTGATGATTTGTCTTTCTTCTTCCTGATAACTCTGTCCAGTTCCTGGGCTTATTTTTTTTAATTGGATCATTTAGTTTTTATTGCTTAGTTTTTTGAATTTTTTATATATTCTATATATTATTCAGATATATAGCTGGCAAACACTTTTTATTTTATTCTCTATGTTGTTTTGACTCAACTGATAGTCTCCTTATCTATACAATAGCTTTTTAGTGTCATGAGGTTTGTGTGTTTAATGTTTGTCTTACTTCCTGGGATGCTAGTAGAGTTGAACTCAGAAGGTCCTTCACTCTGCCTATACCTTGAAGTGTTCCCACCAATTTTCATCTAGTCATTTCAGGGTTTCAGATCTTACATTAAGGTCCTTCATCCATTTGGAGTTGCCTTTTGTGCATGGTGGGAGATAAAGTTCCCAATTCATTTTCCAGCATATAGATACCTAATTTCCCTAGCATGATTTATAGAAAATACTATCTTTTCTCCAGTGTAAGGTTTTTGGCCTCTTTGTTAAAACTATCTGGCTGTCATAACATGGGCTTATACATGGAACTTCTATTATATTCCATTATTCTACACTGTTTTTGTGTCAAGACCATGCTGTTTTTGTTATTCTCGTTCTATAGTATAACTTGAAACCAGATATGGTATCTAAATGACCTAACTTTTGGTGGTAGTAGATATTGAAGTCAACCACTATTATTGTGTTGAATTTATCTCTTACTTTTTACCTTGTAGATTTTGTTTTATAAAATTATGTGCATCTGTGTTGGTGTATAGATGTTTGCAATTGTAATGATCTTTAGGTGAATTACTCCCTTGTTCAATATGAAGTGACCTTTATCTCTTATGATTAATTTTGATCTACTTTTAAGATATTAATGTAGCCTCACCTGCTTGTTCTTTTTCCTAGTTCCATTTTCTTGGGAATTTTCTCTATCTTTTCACCCTAAAGTAGTGTCTTTCTTTGGCAGTGAAGTGGTTTTCTTTTATTTATTCAATTTTAATTTTACTTTTTGTTTATTTATTTGAGAGAGAGAGAGAGGAAAAAAAAAGGGAAGAAGGAAGGGAGAGAGAGAGAGACAGAAAGAGAGAATGGGCACGCCAGGGCCTGTAGCTGCTAGAAACAAACTCCAAACACATGTGCAACCTTGTACTTCTGGCTTATGTGGGTCCTGGGGAATCAAGTCTGGGTCCTTTGGCTTTGCAGATAAGTGCCTTAATAACTAAGCCATCTCTCCAACCCAAGCTGGTTTTCTTCAATGCAGCAAAAAGATGCATCCTGTTTTCTGATACTGTCTATTAGTCTGTGTCTTCTGATTAGGGAGTTGAGAACCTGACTATTCAGCGTTTTTGAAAAGTGAGGGATAATCCCTGTCCTATGGATGACTTTGTAGAGTTTCTTGTTTGCTTGGACTTTATTTTCTTAGCAGCTGTTTTACTATTGGTTGTTGTTGTTTCCTCAAGCAGCCAATTGGGTATGTTTATTCTTTTTAAAGTGAAGTACTCCATTCAGCATCCTTTGTAGGACTGGCATAATTCTCACAAATTCCTTCAGCTGTTTTTTTGTATTTATTTTTTTATCATGAAGCACTTTTCTTTTTTCTGCTATTATAGGATATATTTTTATGTGGTGTGGTAGTTTCAATTTGTTGTCCTCAATAGACTCGTGTATCTTGAATGCCTGGTCCTCAGTATGTGCTAATTTGGAACATATAACCTTACTAAAGGAGTCATGTTTATGGAGACTGACTTTGATGTATTATAACCAGCTCCCTCTTGTCATAGCTCAATTTACTCTTGCTGCTTTCTGCCAGCTACTGTGGCAAATGATATCTAGCTTCTGCTCTACCATCCTTTCCCTTCCATGACAAAACTTCCTCTCAAGACTGCAAGCCAGGGCTGGAGAGATGGCTTAGAGGTTAAGACACACACCTATAAAGCCTACAGACTCAGGTTTTGTTCCCCAGTACTCACGTAAGCATCTTTTTACCCTATATTTGGGAAATTTTATACTATAACTTTCCTACATTCAAATTTTCTATATTTTAATACATAAAATATTTAAATAAATATTTAAAGTATATAATTTTTCATATTTAACTATTTTCTGTGTTATTGGCATGAAGTTCTTCTCTTTCTTTTATGCCAGTAATTTGAGCATTTGATCTTTTCAAAGTGTTGCACATTTCTCTCATGTTCTTTTTTCTTGTTCTTACTCATTGGCTTTGACTAATTGATCCAGTCCCTCTTTCTTGTCTCCATTGCCTGATATTCTAAATTTCACTTCATTCATTGTATTTGGTAAAGCTTTCCATGGAGCTTTCTATTGGACTCAATGTATTTTTCACTTTCTGCTTTCAGTTTGGTTTTCTTCAGGATTTCTACATCCTTATTGAGTTTGATTTTCTTATCCTCATTAGACTACCTCATTTTATCTGGCTATTTGTGTCCTCTTTGAATTTATTCAATATTTTGCCCATTCTTATTTCTGTGTTTTCTATAATTTCTTTCCACATATTTATAACCATCCTTCTGAGCTATTGTCTGAAGTTTCATGTAGGAAGCTTGGTTGGAGTCCTCTGATATGAGATTGTATTTCTTGGGAGACATATATTGACTTATTTTTTTTTTCTATTGCATTGAGACCTACCCATCTGGTCATAGTACATTGGTCAGGTTTTCCTCACACACCTGTGTTGATAGAGGACTTGGAATGATGTTTGGGGTATGTGCATGCATTATTTTTGGCTCTGCTTTGTGGTTCTTGGAGTTCAGTCTTGGAAGCACTTGGCACTACTTCATTGATATGGCAGGTGAGTTGCTCCCAATTCAGGTGTAGCAATGCTAGACTTATACCCACATCCATGTCCAAATATAAAATTCTTGGTGTCCCCAAAGTGTCAGTCTGGGGAGGACTGTGAAAGAAAATACAGATGCTGGAACTCAGCACAAGACCTAACCTGAGTAGCTGGTGGACTGAGTCTGTGTGGTGGAAGCAACAGAATTCCTGAGGAGATTCCACTTGACCCAATCACAGTTTCACATTATGTTCACACACACACACACACACACACACACACACACACACACACACACTCACGCAGTGAAGGAAAGATTATTCCTAAAGGAAATCCTGGTGCTGCAACTTACTCACACAGGTCCCAAAAACATCCAAATCACATGGTGGTGTGAGTGCATCTGGGCAAATGGAAGAAGATTCTTAAAGGTAATATGAGCGCTGAAAGGTATGTGTGTACTATTCCCAATCTAGTCTGGATCAACGTGGTAGATGGTGTGGGTACTTGCTGGTGAAGGAGAGAGGATTCCTAAAGCAAATATGGATGCTAGAATTTATGCACTGGTCCCAAACTAATCCAGATCAAAAAGCTGGGTGGCGTGGGTGCAAGAGGATAAAGGGATAGAGGAGAGAGTTCTGTGTTCTTCCTAAACATGTCATGGGTGGGTGATACAGATGGAGGGGGATGGTTCAAGCTAGTCCTAAACTGGTCAGGATCACAGTGGCGAGTAGTCTCCTTTTTTCATCTTTCTAGGTGCTATTACCCTCTTAACCACCTTGACTTTTTCAGAGCCTCATATTGCAGTCATCCTTTCTTGAAGTCAGGGACACTAACTGTTGATACCAAGAGTGCTATCCTTGCTGCTTGAGATCTGACTGTGTGGCTTTGGCCTTTTAGAGCTAACTTTCTTTTTTTTTTTTAATTTTTTTTGTTTATTTATTTGAGAGCAACAGAGAGAAGGAGACAGAGAGAAGGAGAGAGAGAGAGAGAGAGAGAGAGAGAGAGAGAGAGAGAGAGAATGGGCACGCCAGAGCTTCCAGCCTCTGTAAACGAACTCCAGATGCGTGCACCCCCTTGTGCATCTGGCTAACGTGGGTCCTGGGGAATTGAGCCTCCAACCAGGGTCCTTAGGCTTCTCAGGCAAGCACTTAACCACTAAGCCATCTCTCCAGCCCTAGAGCTAACTTTCAAGAGGAATGTGGAAAAATTTGAAACCTTGGCCTAAGAGACACCTTGCAGTGCTATAAGTACAGCTTGATAGACAATTCTGGACAGAGTTGAAGGACCTGAATGCAGTAAGAACTATGGACTATGGAGGTTTGGCTTTATGATGATAAGAAAGATTTGCCTGTACTGGGTTAGAAGCAGTTAGTGTGAGAGACTTGATGTTGTAGCTGTATCCTGAGAAGTTGTTCAGGGCTGAATTATGTAGAAATGGAGGACTGCTGTGAGCAGAGGGATATGGTACAGAAAAGATGATAACTATTGGCCTAAACTTCTGCCTGTTACCTGCAATTGTTTGAGAGATTACATCCATTGAGATTGGGCCAGCTGACCTGTACTGGGGCAACAGGAAAAATGTAAAATCTTCTGAAGGGGTCTGAGTGCTCAAGGAGTGTCCTGTTCATCAAAGTCTGCTTGATTCCCCCCTGGATTAACAAATTAGCACTCTACCTGGTCTTATGGATTATGAGAAATTCAGGAAAGAGAGGGTCATTATATTTGAAACATGGTCTTGTGTTTTGGAAGTGGCTATGGTCAGTGTGAAACAGGATTGCTTGCATGGAGAGTGAATGGAGCTGTGAGGATGAACCATGGATTGCAGTGGAGACCCATTAAAGATGCTATGCCCAGAAGACAACTGCTAAGGAGAGCTGCTGGCCCCAGATGAAGTTTTCCAGGATTGTGAGTCACTTAGCTGGATGGGCAGAATTGGAACTCCAGAGGCAATGCTGGTTAGAATTATCAGAGTTAGGGATTTGTCACTGACTAGAGTTGTTACACTTGAAACTACAGAGTATGATGTTTGTCCTGGTTGTGTTAAAATTTATATTGGTAGAATATTTATTTCTTACCAATGCCATATTTTGCAGTGTGAATGTTTATTCTGTGCCATTATGTTTTTTTGTAGGGGGGATTTTTGCTATTATAGCTCAATTAAAAGACCTTGGACTATGGGAATGTTTGAACATCATTGGGGTTGATAAAAACTATGAGGTCTCTTAAAGTTGGAAGAATACATTGTATTTTAAATCATGTATGGTTAACAACTTATGGGGCCAGAGGCAGAACTTGATGGTTTGATTCAGGTGTGCCCTTAAACTTAGGTGTTCTTAATGCTAGGTTCCCAGATGATGGAGATTTGGAAATTAATGCCTGTTGGAGGCAGTGTATTGTTGGGGGCAAGTATTATAGCCACTTTCCCCTTGCCAGTGTTTGGCACACTTTCCTGTTGCCATTATCCACCTGATGTTGATGAGGAGGTGATGCCGACTCTCTGCTCATGCCATCATTTTCCCCTGCCATCATGGAGCTTCCCCTTGAGTTTGTAAGCCAAAATAAACCCCTTTCCCCATAAGCTGTTCTTGGTTGGATGGTTTCTGGTAGCAATGCAAACCTGACTGCAATACTAACCAATTGCAAAGTTCTAAGTTTTTCTAATTGCAACTCCTGTGACTTCTCTCATGAGTTCTGTTTGCTGGTTTATGCATCTACATGGTGCAAGATCTGCCAGAGAACTTGCTCCTGGGGTAAAAGTGATTCTGTTCTCTCAGCAAAGTTCCCTCCACTTGCTGCTGTAAAGAGTACTGTTCTATGAACTTCTCTAAAGCTTGGTGGGAAAAGCCTATACTCTGAATTCCTTTCCTGGGGCTACTTCCTGCCTGACTCCCATTATCAGATATCCCCCTGAAGCAGCTGGGAAGCTGGAATTAACCTTTTCTACTCACTGTCCAACAAATTTATTTTAACTCTTTCCTGTCTAAGGATAGGAGGTTAGCTCTACACTAACTGCAATGGGCTAAAAACAGGAAATAGTATATCATCGCCTGTAATGACTCCACTGTTGGCAAAGGGAGCATAACAGCTCTATTATGAATGACTTCGTTATGCAGAATATGCATAAAAATCTAGGGAATGGTTGTGTATGCATGGAATCGCAGCACTTGGAATGTGAAGGCAGGAGGATCATGAGTTTGAGGCCAGCCTGAGGAATATATGAGATTCTCTCTCGTACACACACACACACACACACACACACACACACACACACACCTCTTTTTCTCTCAATATCTACACACACATATACAAATATTCTACATATATGCAAATATATATATGTACATACATACATACGTATGTATGTATGTATGTATGTATGTATGTGACTGGCAGCTATTTTAAGTACCAACTTGTGGTGATTTGATTCAGGTGTCCCCCATAAACTTAGGTGTTCTGAATGCTAGGTTCCCAGCTGATGGATATTTGGGAATTAATGCCTCCTGGAGGGAGTGTATTGTTGGGGCGGGCTTATGGGCTTTATAGCCAGTTTCCCCATGCCAGGGTTTGGCACACCCTCCTGTTGCTGTGTTCCACCTTATGTTGGCCAGGGGGTGATGTCCACCCTCTGCTCATGCCATCGTTTTTCCCTGCCATCATGAAGCTTCCCCTCGAGCCTGTGAGCCAAAATAAACCTCTTTTTCCCAGAAGCTGCTCTTGGTTGGGTGATTTCTAACATCAATGCGAACTGGACTGCAACACAACTTAACAACTGATATGTGATGTGTCACTCAGCTTATGTTCTGGGCACAGTTCTGTTGAAGACAGGCTGTAGAGCAGTCAGTAGTACCCCACCCAATCTTTATCCAATGGGGGCACAGTACAACCTTGGACTTCCTGAGGCTCCAGTTTTCCCACTCAGTCCTTATTTAGACCCATGAGCAAATACTTAAAAATGATTTGGATCTTTTTAACGCTGTTGGTGCCTGTTGTCCTCCAGCAGCTCCCACAGGGCTTTACAGCACTATGGAGGCTCGTCCGGAGGGAGTTAGTTCCCCTTTGGGTTCAGCATGGTAATTCAATGTCCTGTAACTGTGGCGTTTGGTGTCTTAAGCAATAGGTCTTACCTTTTAGCTCTGGCAGGTAATCAAGACTTTTGGCATTTGCCTACATTGTTTGTGGAACTTCATGGGTCTCCCTGGACAATAGTTCACAGTGAGGGGGAAGCAACCCAACTCTGGGCCTAGGAATTACCAGGCAGAGTCCATGGTTTTAAGAAGCTTAAGCTTTTTCTACCTTTTGTCAAGACTGTCCTCCCTTCCCCTTTATTGGTGGTTATATCTTGTAGAATGGTAGTAAGAATTAAGATTACTGTGGGACTGATTCGTGTTGTCTTAACATTAGTGTAACTCCATCCCCACACTTCCTACACCCTATCCCTCCAAGCCCCCCACTTGTCAAGTAACTCCTCTTCTCTCTCCCTACAGTTATTCTCCCTATTGGTCTAATTCTAGTTTTATGCTCATGAAGTTTTAGCTCAAACAATAAGACATGAGAAACAAATAAAAGGGATACAAATTGGTAAGGAAGAACTCACACTAGCCCTATTTGCAGATGGCATGATGTCATATATAAGTGCCCAAAAGACTCCACCAAAAACTTCTAAAAGGGATAAAATATTTCAGTAAAGTAGTGGATACAAAATCAATAAACAAAAATCAGTCACCTTCCTGTATGCCAAATGTAAACATATGAAGAGGTAAACAACACTATCTTGTTTTTTATTTTTTTTTAATTTTATTCATTTTTATTTATTTATTTGACAGCAACAGAGAGAGAGAAAAAGGCAGAGAGAGAGACAGAGAGAATGGGCACGCCAGGGTTTCCAGACACTGCAAATGAACTCCAGACACATGTGCTTCCTTGTGCACCTGGCTAATGTGGGTCCTGGGGAATGGAGCCTCAAACTTGGGTCTTTAGAGTTCACAGCCAAATGCTTAACCGCTAAGCCATCTCTCCAGCCCCTATCTTGTTTTTAATAGCCACAAAAAATTAAATACCTTGGAATATTATTCACCAAGGAAGTGAAAGATAATGAAAATATAAATGTACAATGAACATATTAAAACACTGAGGAAAGAAATTGAGGAGGATATGAGAAGATGGAAAGACCACCCATGTTCATGGATTTGAAGAATTATTATTGTCAAAATGGTCATCCTACTAAAACTATTATATAAATTCAATGCAATTCCAATAAATATTCCAGCAACATTATTTAGTGATGGAAAAAAATATTCTCAAAATTCATATGGAAAAACAGAAGGCATAAATAAGCAGAGGGGCTTGCAGACTACAAAATCATTCAGCCAGTCAAGAAGTACATATTTGTGCAATACACATAACCTCCGTGGGTAACCAACTGTTCTCTGATTGGACATGAGGCCCACTCAGTGGGACAGAACTCATCCCTGGTATTGGAAACTAAGTCAGATTCTCATAGTTAGGAAACTCATTCTTCAGAGAGAAACCCCCACTGCTCCCTGGAAAAGAAGAATAGGCTTGTGTACTAAAAATCTCTCAAATAACCTTGCACACCTCACCCCCTTTAACCAAGGCTGCTCTCCTTCTTGGTTGGAGAATCTATTTTACAGATGGCAGAGAAAACAGAAGAGAGTAAAGATTCATTGATAAGAAGATAACCAACTGCCCACCACAAGACTTGTTACCTCTTCCACATCTGACAGAACCCAAGAGATCTTGCATGCATCATGAATACTGCTTTTACTGCTAGCCTGACAACCAGTTCGAGGGTGAAGGTGACAGACACAGTGATCAAGGAAAACCTATCACAGCAGAAATACAGATGGTACAAATAACTCAACGTTAAATCAGATTGCCAGAAGCCCTGCCATGGCTCAGGAAACAATGCAGAAGGGAGGGTAGAAAGATTGTAAGAGCCACAGAGTGGGTGGGAATACCTAGAGGCACCATCTCCCCATTATTCCCACTGTGACTGACTGACTGATGCCTTCATGACCACACAGTAAATCCTATAACCCCACAAAGGAGGGTCCTAGGGAAACAGGAGAAGAGGAAAGGGAATAAAAGCATAATCTGTTAATAAGTAAGTAAATAAATAAATAGGCTTTTACCTTAAGAGGCCTATGACCACTAGTTAACAGGTATCCCCCCCCCAAAAAAAACCCTCAATTAGCTCCCAGCACCCCTTCCACTTGGGAGTGTGGGGGAAAAAAAGAAAAAGAAAGATTTTCTTTTCCCCTACAAAAATTCCTGGCTGATATATAGTAGTGACCTGCACCTAACAGTTCAGATTATAAAAATAAGAATCTTTTATGGTTACCGGGAAAATTCATAGTTTATCATATGCTGTCGGCTGCAGAGGAAGAAAAGACTTGGCCGGATTCCTGAAGGAAAGAGAACCTGTCATATTTGCTGAGATTTATTTATGAAAAAGCACTCAGGATGATAGTTGGTGCAACATTTCCCCCTCCCCCTGCTCTATCAGTGAACACAAGCTGGAAGGGCTTCCAGAACCATCCAGAATGGAAAGTAAAGGAGGGACCAGAAAGGGAAACTGGGGAGGAGGGAAGACACTTGGCTGCCATCATTTAAGCCTCTTGATTATTTAAACTTCTGCAGAATAATGATGCATATTTGAAGGAAATACATCTGTCCTTTCCCTCCCCGCCCCCATGTGGTTTTCTAATCCCGAGGTAATTACATTTTGACAAAAATTTATTGGGACATCTGTTTTTCCCCTTAGATCTGCAGGTCACTGCACTTCTAATAGCAGCCCAGAGAGAGCTGCTCTGGAGAAAGCAAGCACAATGGCTGGCCAGCCAGGTCTAGGCAATAAGGCCTGGGTAACCACTGGGGTAGAGTGGCAGGCAGAGAGGGCAGCCCCCATCTTCTAAGCAGGGGCTCAACAGAGAGTCTGGTCCAAGATGGTGAGAGGATGGATGATAAAACAGAGGGGAAAGCAGAGAGCTGGCTGATAGCAGGCTGGCAGTGTACATCAGGATTCATGCGTTTCCCAGGTTGGCATCCAAAATAAAAATAAATCATAGAGGGAAGGGAATGAGAGTGCAATACCCAGGCCATATGTTTGAAACCTCTGCCCACAGTGGCTGGCTGTGGTTACCAGAGCCTGGTGCCACTAACTAGATTAAATTATGGTACCCTACAGAGGCAGACGGCCAGAAATGAGAAAGATTTCTTTAACTTCCTGGATGTGTAAAAGCACGGGCAGTACACGAACTTTAGCCATGTACGAGACTTCTGTTTTGTTTGGTAAAGCACAACTTCACTTGGATCTATGCTTTTCAGTGATTAAACTGCCAAAACTTACTAAATTCTGTGCTGTTGTTTTTGTTCATTAAACCAGTCACAGCTCTGAAAACACCATAGAGAACCCCTCCATGATTTTCCACTTCTCAGTCCTCATAAGGAAGTTTATTTTTAAGTTGCCTAACCCAAATAGCTAGTGTTTGAAAAAGGTCTGAAACTTATTTTTACACCAAATCAAACTGGAACATTCTAAGATCGTTCTGCCACTTAGGGTTTAATTAGGAATTTTAATAGCTAAATAAAATCTCACATCTTTCTTATGGCTTATTGACATAAAAGTTTTAAAACAGCACCAAAAAAGGGAGTGACAACAAATACATCTTACTGACAAGGAGACCCGAAGAAGCCCTCAACTAGGTTCTTTTTTCTAAAAAAGTACCAAAGGGACATATATCTTTATATACATATCCACTGCCTCAGCCACAAGTAGGAAAATGAGATGTTAGGGGAATCACAGAACACTTCTATGAATGAATAAAGGTATGCTACTTCCTAATTGCTTATGAAATAAGTCTGAGCAAACTCCCAGTTTTCAAATGGGAATGCTGAAAAGGAAAGGCATGGGACTGAAAGTCATAAAAAAAGTCTTACTCCAAAGCAGGGCCTGGAACTCCAGGTTCTGAGCCTTGGTTCTATACTTCATGCTTTTTATTATCAAAGATTTATATGATAAATGTCCACCTAGTGGATTCTGCAGTAGTTTGAGGTCCTGTGAGATTATCAATAATTTAGGGGCTGAGGAGACAGCTCAGTGGGTAAAATGCTTGCCTCACAAGCATGAGGTCTTGAGTTTGATCCCCGATGCCTACATAAAAACACTGAATGTGATAGTGTGCACCTGTAATACCAGTGCCAGGAGATGGAGGCCAAAGAAAGCCTGGGGCTCGCTGGCTGCCAATCTAGCCCTGTTAGTGAGTTCCAGGCCAATAACAGACTGTCTCAAAAAGAGGTGGATAGTGCTCCTAAGAATAACATCCAAGATTGTTCCCTGACCTCCACACTCAAAGGCACACACATTAATTTGTACCTGTACACAAAAATACATGTGAACCTACATCATATGAACATGCATTCACATATGTACAGCACACACATACAAACACACAAAATAAATACATAGTCTTCAGAGTGGAGACACTGATTAACTGACATTGATAACCAGGGACTTTTAAATGGTCAAACAGCCCCCACTGGAAGCAGCAAGTATTTCTGCTAATCTCATCTTGGGGACTCGATGGGGATCTCAGGACTCTGGACTAGGTAGTTAGGCTTGTAGTCCTCCCCTTGCACTCCTGCTTGACTGGAAAATTCTCTTCATTCTTTTGCTCCTTCCTTGCTCAGGGTGAGATGACAGGGTTAGGCTATGCTGCCAAAGGATTCTCTTATCACCCAAAAGCATGAGCATCTCTGTCCCAGAAGGTGATGGAGCAGTCAGTCCAGTCCACCAGCTGCTGCTTCTCCCCAGAAACCTGTCACAGTAGCCCTGGGGAACACAGTGCACAGATTTCACTTTGGTATTTGGATAAATTACAGAGGAACATCTCTTACTACCAGGTAAAAATAATTTAGTCCTTTTTGTGGCTATTGTCCTGTCACCAATAAACTTGCAAGCACTATTTCAGTTTTCCCCTCTTGAACATCTTTTAACAAATACAAGCTGCAGCATCAAACCATCCAGCCTGCTTGGAAGTGCTGGCTCAGATGCGCTCATTAGAGACTCGATCTGCATGTGTCTGCATTCTCTGTCACAGGAGCTTGGGCACACAAAGAAAGGCAGCTGGATGGATGGTCTGCAGAGGGCTGAGTAGAGGGCCTTCTGCCAAGCCCTGTTCCTTTAATTCACCTAAATGCTGACCTTGAAAAATTGCCCTTTATGGGTGTGATGAGGTGTGAATTCAATCACCATCCTCACTTGGGTCTTGTCATCTTCTGCTGTGATTGCCAGTTTTGCCAGACAACATCCACTGGACCAGCAGAGGGTCTGTGAGATTGACAAGGTCCTCTGGGGAAAGCTCACATCAAAAGGCCTTGCAAGCTCATTTCAGTAGTGGCCTTTCTCTGGATGTTGTTTTACTGGTTGCAATTAAACCAGAAAGTACTGACATTGGTTCCCTGATATCACCCATGTAGCTTACGTATGCAATCTTTGACTGCTGAGTAAAACAGGGTGCTGGTCTGAGATGAGGCTAGGGAAGATTTCTCCATTTGCTTCCTTTCCTCCTAAGTGCTGGGACTCATGACACAAACCACTCACTACAAACTTATTCTGCATGGCCAGAGAGAGAGAGAGAGAGAGAGAGGGAGAGAGGGAGATTGATTGGGGGGTGAAGTTAGCATTTTGTACTTTTTTGGTGCTCAAAGAATCCAATGCAACTGGTTTAACTTCATCATATCACTGACATGCAGTGCTGATACACAGGATGGAAAATATGCAAGGCCAGAGAAGAGCCAAAAATCCCATAGTTTCTATCAGCATTAAAGCCAGATGTTCTACTGACTGTACACATTTGATAAAAACCCACAATGATAAAGGCTTCCTTCTCTGTGGGATCTGTGGACCCTCAGGTTCCATTCATCAACATGTGGTCCATGCATGTATATTCCAAGCCAACTGGATAGCATTTAGTTCAGCACCAGGGCTTCTGTGGAGGCAAGACTGCCTCTCCTTTATCTGTGAGCTTCTAATCTATATTTCTCGTGGTTTGAGCAGATCTGTTTATGCTACACTCACTATGGTGATGTTTATCTGATATGAACAAAAGGCATTTTGATTCTTGAATTAATAACACTTGACTCAAGCCTATGATTGAATAAGAAGTATTCAGAGTTCAAGTAAAAAGCAATGTTTTCTTTGAAGGCAATTAATACAGGAACAAGTCTTTTCTAAAGTGAGTCAAATGTGTAGCAAGGAAGCATTACCATGTTCTGTAAGCAACCGAGCTATCCCTATGGGAGTTAATGGTGAGGACAAAAAGATAAAAATGCATATTCCTTGGGCATGTACCTCAGATTATACTCCAGGTAATTTCTTATTTTAATGGAGAACTGCAGAGGTGGTGTTTCTTCATGTTAACATGTTTTACCCTAGGTATAAGTGTGAGAGGCCTGGACTATAAAAATATCTGCTAACTTACTCCTCCAGGCCTCTTCTTCAACCCCTTGAGGACTGAGAGCTGTCTAGGGCCAGTCCTTCTACCTGTCCCTGTGCTGGAGCTCCCGCCCCACACCATCAGGGATTTGAATTGATTCTGGGATCTTTTCTGGGAAGCAGATGTGGCCCCAGAAGCTTAGGTAAATGGCCTTCCCTTCTTCCCCTATACAGCTCCCAAATAGAGGCGTCCTTTTCTTTGCTCCATTGAAAAATTGCCAAAATACACTCTATAATGTACAGCTAACTCCAGAGCAGGCCATGGAGAATGATGTTAATTTAAACTTCTGCCTTATTAAGTAACAAAACCCAGAAATAATGTGATCAAAGCCAAAAGACACAAACTTCTGCCATCTTTCTTGAGATAAAAGAAGTGAAACACCCATTTAATGAAGGAGGCTTGGACACTTAATAAAAATAGCTAATTAGGTGTTGGAGTGACTTAGCATTTTGCCTCTCGAGCTGTGCAGCACTCAGGAGTAGCCTGTATCCCCTCCACTCTTGCTCCTTCCTGTTCTGACTTAGGCCATCATTTCACTCTTTGTTCATTCCCTCCATTATGTGCCAGGGACTGTTGTGGACTTGGTATTCCGAAGAGAACAGATTCCAGCCATGGGTCACCTATATTAGTGGAGATGGCTTGGTGAGGAGAACAAGACAGGCAGGTATAAAGTTCTTAGACAAAAAAGAATAGCAATGCAAGAAGATGGGCTGCTTCTTGGCCACCAATCTCATCATAGACCTGAAATACCAGTTAGAATGTCGCCCTAGGAAGGAGCTGCTTCTCTTCATGTGTCCTATTATAGAGCTTATTTTTTTGTGATTTGAGTGAATTCCAGGCTTCGTTTTTGCACAAGGAATATTTTTCCTTCCTTTTTCTTTCTTTTGTTGATTTTTAATTTTTAATTTTTTAATTTTTAATTTTGAATATTTTTAAGACATCTTTCATATGCCAAGTATATCAAAAACAAAAAAGGCACAGTGCCCACCCAACCAGGGCCCACCATCTGGTTAGGAGGGCAGACATGCACATCAATGACTCTGATAGGTATAAAGCTGTGTTTTCCTAACCATGCTGGGTGACAGCAAGGAGTTTAAAATGCAGATGCCAGGAATCCACCCCAGGTCTGCCAAATGAAGGTCTCTGGGGTCTAGAGTGGGAGGAGACTAGATAAGGTGAATTTTAATCAACCTAGCCCATATTTGCTCTGTTGAATAACAAAGACTGAGAGCCATAGGATCAAGAAAAGACTGTTAGACTCAAAGACAGCAGTCAGCAACGCCTAGAGCAGCCCAGGTTTTATTGGGTTTGCAATTTTGAGCTTGTCATGTGGTCTCCAGCCCCAGGTAAGAGTCAATGGGAACATTAAAATACAAAGATAAAAGTTTAGTCCAGAATAAACCTGTTTCAGGGTCCGGTAGATGGGAAGAAATAACTCTTCTGGTGAATGTTGGGTCTTTAAATGAAATCAGATATGCAAGAATATGGTTACAGTACTTTGCAAATAGTAGATGCTCTTGAAATTATCACTTTTCACCGGTCTCTGTGAACTTATTATTTTTTTTCTGTCATTCAACCTTGTATTTTATTTATTTATTTTTATTGACATCTTCCATAATTATAGACTATAAACCATGGTAATTTCCTACCCCCACACTTTCCTCTTTGCAACTCCACTCTCCATCATACCCTTTCCCCTCTCAATCAGTCTCTCTTTTATTTTGGTGTCATTATCATTTCCTCCTATTATGATGGTCTTGTGTAGGTAGTGTCAGACATCACGAGGTCATGGATATCCAGACTACTTTGTGTCTGGAGGAGCTGATTCTAAGGAGTCTTACCTTTCCTTTGGTTCTTACATTCTTTTGGCCAGGTCTTCCACAATGGGACCTGAGCCTTGGAAGGTGTGATTGAGATGTTTCAGTGCTGAGCACTCCTCTGTCACTTCTCAGCAGTATGTGCCTTCTGAGTCATCCCGAGGTGACCATCTTCTGAAATGAGAAGCTTCTCAAACCAAAAGTGAGAGTAGCATTAAAATATGGTTATTTACATTAACAGAAGTGTTTACTTGATAGGTGAGCATAGCCGGCGCACGACTTTAGTCCCAGCACTCTAGAGGAAGAGGTAGGAGGATCATCATGATGTCAAGGCCATCCTGAGACTACATAGTGGATTCCAGGTCAGCCTGGACTAGAGTAAGACCCTACCTCAATCCCCCCCAAAAAAAATTGTACAGAGAAGTAGGCATAACAAGCCTCTGCAAACTTCTATAAAGACCATTGTGATAAAAGCTGAAATTTCATTTAAAATCCACATTTTTAAGCTTTTCCCCCTCTTTGAGTGGGAAAATAAAAATCTTATTTTCAGTTTTCTGTTTACATTTAATGATTGAATTTTATTTCATTTTGTTGCTTTGTTTATGTTGGCTTCTGGCCATTCTGTTAGGGAAAGAATTGAAAATCCTCAGTGTTAGAGGCTTTCCATGTGCACACTGGTAACCAGGGCATCCTAGAAACATGAGCTAGACAGACTTTTCAGGATTGAGCCCAACGCTTTAACATCACAATTCCAGAGCTCAGAGAAGGCAAATAACTTGTCCAAAGTCATGTAAGCAGCTCTTGGCAGAGTTATAGAAAAAAACTCTAGTGCAAATACTGGTTTTCAACTTTTCTCTTCATAGTTCCCTACAAAAGCCCCAAGAATCATGAAAGAGAGAAAGAGTAGATGGAAAGGGCAAGAGTAAGCATTCAGTCTCACTTATGTTTTTATGCATCCTTGTTATATTCCACTTGAAGACTAATGACAACTGTACTTCCAACCCACAGTTTCCATTCAGGCTCTCTCCATTTCCTTCCTACCACCTAACTTACTATGACCACTGTCTGAAAGTAGAATGGCAATTGTTAGAGGCTATTCTTTGCCATGGCAGTTTCTCATTCAAATGATATTCCTTAAAGTAATATTAAAAACTGCATAAAACCTTCACAAAACTGCAAGCAAATAGGTGAATACTGTGGCATTGAATAATGATAAAATTATTATTATTTAGGGAATAGTGAAATCAAATAAAGGTCAATGCAAGTCATTTGAAATTCTCTACTGTAGATTTAAATATACTCATGAGCTATTCATTATTAGAAAAATATTTTAAATGTGCTTCCAGTTAGCAGACTTTTAAATTTTCCTCATAAAACTTTAAGGATCACTATAAAGTCTAGTTAGGATGAAAGGTAGATGTGTTGAGAAATGACACTTGCCTATCCAAAAGCCATTTTCTCCTTGCAAACAGCAATTTTGCCAAAATTTGTCCCAGTTTTGCCAAAGTGGTCCCATTCAAACATGCATTCCTCTTTCTTGAGGTTTAGAGATGCCATGTGACAATGTTATGATTAATGGGCTATAAGGAGAACCACCGAGAGGGATGCAGAGAACCTTTTTCACAAGTGCTGGAATATATATTTTGCTCTTTGCTCATCTTGATTATCTTCCTGATTATGGACATGATTATTGGCATTCCAGAACTCAATTTAAGACCGTAAGAATAAGTTACCCTGTACAGACAGTGAAGCACAAAACTAGAACACTTGAAGTCAGATCTGCCACTCCAGTCCAAAAGCCCATCTCCAAATGCATTTTACATGATGCAAAGGCAAACCCTCCTAATTAAGTCACTGCTTGTTGTTGAGATGGTTGTTTGGCTTTTATTTCAATGTCTGTTACCAGCAACCAAGCAAAATCCATAGCTAAGACACTAGGCAATCCAAAGTACTATAAATGAAGCTAAGCTTAAAAGCATTTCCTATGTAACAGAAAACATTATCTGCC
Organism: Jaculus jaculus; assembly: GCF_020740685.1. Classification (NCBI taxonomy): domain Eukaryota; kingdom Metazoa; phylum Chordata; class Mammalia; order Rodentia; family Dipodidae; genus Jaculus; species Jaculus jaculus. Next base: position 82,248,119 of record NC_059102.1, read on the forward strand.
AGAAAATCTGCGCAAGAAAGCTTGCTCAGGATAGATTTCCTGACTTTTTTATGTTTCTTCAGCCCTGAACACTTGAAAAGTACATAAGAATGGTAAAGCACATGGGCAGTTATCCAGAGAGGATCATTTTTCTGTTTGTCCCGTACTGTATAAGAAATAGTGAATTCAATGACATAGTTCGAAGTCCACTCAGTTACAGAAAGTTCACATTCAAACCATTTTCAAGAGGGACTTAATGTATACAGAAAGGCCATTTAGGACATACAGCTAACCACTGGGGAGATGCTTTTCAGGCCTGCTCTCTGATTGTAACATTAACTGACATCCATCCCTACCACCTCTTTGCTTAGGTTTTGTATTGGTTCTTTTAGGCAGTCTAGACTAAAAGATATAAAACCACTGTTTCTCCATAATGGCTTCCCAAAGACATATGGAAGCATAGGAGGTGTGCATTAAACACATTGGTATATGTGTCGGGTATAGAAACCAGCAAACTTAAACAGAGCATGTCTTTTGAAGTCCTGAAGTTGACTAATGAGCTGGGCGGAAAATAGCACTGACAGAGTTTCCCTCCGGGCTACGCAAGTTGGAGGAGGCAGCCAGCTCCAGGAAGCCTATCAGCAATGCCCTAGCAAAACGTTGCTGACTAGATTTCTGAAGCTCCCAAACAGCCATCAGCAGACAGAGTGACGAGTGCAAGAGAACAGAACTTGCTGGAAGTATTCAGATAGCCTTACTATATTGGTCCTCAAATAGGAAAGACCAAGAGTCCCCCAATGCCAATGAAAAGGTAAAAGATGATAAATTACACTTGGAAATATTTCTAATTTTTCCAGGCTGGGGACATGCTATGCTTTATAATAAGATATAATATACTATATATTCTATTAGCTAAGTAAGGAAAATAGGCTTAAGTAAATTATATTGCCAAGCATCACATAGCCCATAAATAAGTGATAGCCAGTGCTATAACCTGAGGCTATCTTCCCCCAAAGCCATACCATTACTGCTTTGCCACATAAGCTCTCTGTGTGGAGGACCTTTCCAATATTTGTGGCCAGGGCCTCTCACAAAAGAGTATACCTGAACAAAGGACATTAGCTTCATCTTCAGTGAGTAATTTATTTTATCTTATGACAGTGGTTCATGGCTCCTTGTATTTCCATCTTTTTGAGTCTTCAAAGAATTTGAAACCTAATTCTGGAAATTTCTTTCATAGTAGCAGTCAAGTTTTGAAGATGTTAACAGATCAGGAACTCCTTGACTCTCCTAAATGATGGCCTTTTCTGCTCTCTGAAACTAATACTCATTATTTCCCAAGTTACAAAGCTGATATTCTAATATATTTCTTCAACTGCGTATATAAATATAACTGAACACCTTTCTATACCTTGTTTGGAGTCTCAGTGGTTGCCCCAACCACTCTTGTCATGTGTCCACTGGAGAGGTCCACCAAAAACTCAGTCTTTCCAGAACATGAGGACACTTTCATCTTCCACAGCTCTGTACCACTTTCTACCACTATGAAAATATCCTTGTTTTCTTTCCCATGTGATAAAAATATCACCTGTTTTGAAAGGTCAGCTCAAATGCCAACTCCTTTTAGAGGTTTTTCTCAGGCTACTGTGTTAACTTATGTCTGCATTGTCCAAGTGGAATTGTCCTAATTAAGTTTCTGCCTTCTTCATTTTCCTTAGGTCCCTGTTTGACAGGGCAGTGTTGTTTATCAGTTTTGCTTAATTATGTCTGGAAGTTCAGTTCTCTAGCTTACTCAGATATGAATCTCCAGAATCTTGCAAGTTTCCAATACAAAGTAGAAAGTTAGTTAAAATGGGTTGCACAGCGAAATTGTTAGAACGGTTTCAATAGGAACAAAGTTAATACAATCAGCTTTTAGTTCATATTGATTTGGATGTTCTCCTATGTTTGAGAACATAAAACCAAATTATACCAAGACCCAATGATAGAATTCTTGAATTTCCAAGGAAATTCTACATGAAAATAAAATCCCTTTCATTCCATTTCTTACTGGCTCTTCCCCCAATAGTCTCCATTAAGTTTCTATATTTCCTATGTTTGGAATCTCTGGGTTGATAGGAAATCTTCAATATCTACCATTGAATACTCATAACTTTATTATATTTAATATGAAATTATCATGAGTAGGAATTTTGGACAAAATGTCATATTCTTCTCATATTCTTACATATCTTACATAATATTCATTGTATATTCTTGCTGTGTTGATAGTTTACTAAGAACTTAGAGCACAATGTGGCACATCAAAGAGTTGTGGCTCTAAGGCCTCCAAAGAATGACCTGCAATTGTAAGACTATCCAAATCCTTTACATATTAGGCTCATCACATAAATAGTATTGACAGATAAGGATATGATGTCTGAAATATCTAGTTTAAAAATCCAGCCTCCAGTGAATGCAGAAATAGAAGAGGATATCAACAAATATGAGTAGTCAATCATTTCTGGTTACTCCTGAGTGATGATACATATTTAAACCACCCTTTTGCATATTTCAAAACATTTCCTTATAAAAGCTCTTAATTTTTTAAACTTTTTGTTGACAACCTCCAAACATTTAGACACTAGACCTTGATCATAATACCCTCCCATTATCCTCCTTCCCCCACTTCTGAATCCTCCTTTCACAGAATTTTTGCTTCTTGCAATTAGTCTCATTTATATTCTGATGGCTAGCTTTCATAGTGCTGGGAGGTGCTATGGAAGCTGTTAGGGGAGAAAAGTCATCAACAGTCTCAAAAAATTGTGTATCTTGTGTGCTCTACTAGGAAAGATGTGCCCACTGGTGCATTAGTGGCATGACTATTGTGGATTAACCAACTGCTTTCTAATTGGATTTAAGGTCCATTTCACAGGACATAATTCATGTCTGGTGGTACTGTAGATCGTGTCAAAACTCATAGATGGGAAGGAATAGGCCGTAAGGGAGAAACTGATTATGTTCTTATGCTAAATTGACAATGTTGTCAAACTGCCTTCTAAATATTTGTGTTTATGCCCACATACTGGTGTTGCTCCTTAGCATCAATGACCTTAATGCAGAGATATAAAGCTGGCAAAAGTGCTGAGAATAAGTGACTATTTTGTGTTCATCCCTAAATATGATGTCTAAACCTTACCAGCTCTAAGACTCAGGAAATGTTATGTAAGTAGAGTTATAAAGATGGCAAGAGCCAGAGGATGGGAAGGAGTGCTGCCTTCTGGACACAGTGTGGCTATTACACTCCTGAACTCACAGCAGCTATGTTTTTTGTCACAACATTGACTCCATCAACATTATTGCTGGGGGAGGGAAGCTATGTTCTTCTTGGGTGTAACCCCCAACCCATTCTCACACAAACAACCCTAATTTCATTCCAAAGGATGAAAATACACCACACACACACACACACACACACACACCCCATGAAAGTAGGAAGAGCTTAGTTGGGAAGAAGGGAATTTATTGGGAGTGAGAGGGGAATATGAGAGGTTGAAGGGGTGAAAATGATTAAAATATATTGGTCATGTATACATTGTCGAAACTTTATTTTATTTATTTATTAAAGACAAAGAGAGGGAGAGAGATACAGAGAGAGAGAAAGAGAGAGAGAGAGAATTGGCACACAAGTGCCTCTAGCTACTGCAAATGAACTCCAAATGCATGTGCCACCATGTGCATCTGGCTTATGTAGGACCTAGAAAATTGAATCTGGGTCCTTAGGCTTCACAGGCAAGTGCCTTAATTATTAAGCCATCTCTCCAGGCCAAAAATTAATTTTAGAAAAGAAAGGTAAGGAGCTGAAGAGAGGGCTTAGTGGTTTAAGGTATTTGTCAACAAAGCCAAAGGATCTAGGTTCTATTCCCCAGGATCCATGTAAGCCAGATGCACAAGGTGGAACATGCATCTAGAGTTCATTTGCAGTGGCTAGACGCCCTCGCATGCCCATTCTCTCTGTCTCTCTCTGTCTGACTCTTTCTCTCTCCCTCTCTCTAATCAATCAATCAATTTTTTTTAAAGAAAGCACAATAGGAAGGAGAGGGAAGAGAGAGCACAGTACAAGCAATAGATTCATATAATCTCTTTCCATACCAGCTACACAATGAAGACGTTGCTACTATATTAGAAAGTCACACATATGCCTAGCTCTAGGGATTTTGCTGAGAAGTAACAGCCAGGATTTGAAAATAACCTGGATCCCTGTGATGTGACTGAGTATGTGGCAAGTACTGGCCACAAGCACTCCTGCCACACCTTTTTGGAACAAATAATATTTGTGCCTATAAAAGGTGAGAATTTGAATCAGAACTCAGCAAGTGCTGTTGTGAAAGTGGGTATGGTCTATTCAAATTAGACAGGTAAGTCTGTTACTGAGTTATCTTTAATGACATCCCTTGGAAAAATATTTTATGAGTGGTCTTCTCCGAAAAATCTTGTCTACTAGCACTTCAAAAAAATCAGTCTGACACTCAGAACACATATTACAAAAAACTTTTCCCAAATAGATATTTAATGTGAACCTTGCTTCATTCTGATGAGCTTAATTGACAAAAATTGTGTGTTTTATTGTGTATAATATTATACTTTGAAATATAAACACATTGGGAATGGTTGGCTAATTAACATATATATCATTTCACATACCATTTCTGATGAGATTTTGATGCTATAATGCAAATAATATATATGAAAATAAATACAAAAAAAAGTTAACTGAACAAAGCAGAAGTCCAAAGACTGGGATAGAATAGAATACCAATCATCTGTTTGTGCTTTGGCAGACCTTGGTTGACACGCTGCTCCTCAAACCCCCAGCTCTGTCTTTGAGTGACAGTAGGGATTCAGTTACCCATGTATGTGGAACCTGCAGGGCACTTGTCCTTTCAAAAACAGCAGCTTAGGTGGTGAAGACCTCCTGCAGAGAAGGTAACTATCATTGTGTGTTATTTGTGGTCTACACTAAGTGATCAGTCAGAGGAAGGGAAGCATAATCCAGGAAGGTCTCCTTATACTTATAAATGTAAAAGTACCTGTATGAATACCCCTAATTTATTTTCTAGTAGTGTTCCATAAAGGAACTCAACTAATGATTATTCCTTGTCTTTGTAACTAGAAGGTTGGGAATATATACTACTTGGGCAATATGAACATATCATATTTGGTCATGCTTGTGGCACTAAAGAGTATTTACAATTAAGATAAAAGTTGAGCTGAGCAACATGGATGGTTCCAGTAAGCTCTAATGATGATTTAGAATCCACTTTGGAAGAATGGTACAGCCTAAATCCAAGATTAACAGCAGCAGAAGGAAGCCCCATAACTGGACAGAGACTCTCAACTCTGATTACACGTTGACTTCACCTGTATACTTTTTAAACACCAATCCTGCTCACTCTCTAGAAGTCTTGCCCCTGGGTCTTCTTATGTTGGTAAAATCCTGCAGGCCTTGGTGACCAAGAGAATAACCACTTGGTACTGAGTGACAGCTGGGGAACTGAGCTCAGTACCTTTCCACTTTTCTCCCTTGCCCTTTCCTCAGAGGCAGCCTTACGACTGATACTTCGAGGGGATGTCAAGTAAGCTGCAGTTAGTGACAGTTCCTGACCTTCTGGGCCTCCCTGGCCAATAAGTCCCTCCTGAAACAAGTCTTGGGTATGGATAGCTCAAGTCCAATAATACCTATCACAGCAATGTGTGGCATAGGCTGGGTGTTTTACAGATATTCCTAAAACAGATGCCACTGCTTCTCTGTAAAATACATTAAAGTTCAAAGCAATTGGGTAAATTACACAAAATAGGTAAGGGGAAATCAAAATTATCTGATTCTATAACTCAAGTCTTTCTAAGGCACAGTGCTCATAGTTCATTTTGTAAATCCTAAGGAATGTTTTATTCTCATTTTAAAATTAAATGAAGTCCTACCTTTGAGAAAACACCTCTAGGAATGTGGAAAGAATGAAACAGATAGAATGCCAATATGTAGTATATGCAGGTTTGCTGACTCCCCAGAAACCATCAAAAAGGCCACTTTGGGCCAAAGACATGGCTTAACTTGCCAGCAAAGCCAAAGGACTCAGGTTTAATTCCCCAGTACCCATGTAGAGCCAAATGCACAGGGTGGTGCCTGCATCTGGAGTTTGTTTGCAGTAGCTAGAGGCTCTGGTGCACCCATTCCTCTCTCCCTCTCTCTCTGTCTCCCTCTTTCTTCCTCTTTCTCTCTCTCTCAAATAAATAAGTAAATTTAAAAAAATTTAGGGCCACTCTGAGTAGCTAGAACAGAAACACAAGTGACCCAGTAATTAACGTCCATTGGCTGACTCCACAGAACTTTGATCCAGGCCATCCTGCTGGTCCCTCCACCACCGTTGAGAGAGATATTGACCCTACATCCTGGCTGATCATCTCACCATCATGGCTGCTTAGATGAGGAACTGGACTTTGGTGAAGTTGTGCTGGGGAGCTCTCCCAATCTTACTCCAAACCACAGGCTATCCATGCAGTTACGGGGCTGGGTGACAGCATGGAGTGGTGCCTTGCGCTGAGTCCTAGCTAAGAAGCATAACCTGCATGGGAGAGACTGGAATCTGTTGAGTTAGGATGCAATTAGCATAGCTGTCAGGTGTAAAATGTTAAATAAATGCATTTAAAGTCATGTAAATTGTGTGATCTGCAAAGTGAATTGTCTCCTGCCTGATAACTTGCCTCTGTCCTGAGTTCTGGCTCACTTCACTAAGACAGGTGTCCCAAAAGAGGAAAGGCCAGAACATAGTGACACTCAGACAGGAGTCTGAGATTTTTGTTTTTCTTATAAATCAACATCAATTTTTATACACTTTCAAATTTCACATGGTAGGGTCTTTGAGGACCATAAGTAAGATTTTGTTTGACCAGCCTACCCATAAATTCATGGAGAGGTAAGGTGTATATCCCAAACCACTCACAGCAATGATTTACATTTTTTACTCTTAACTATTTAGTACTAGGAACTTTGGTTCTAAATAGTGTAACATTTGATCTCACTTAATCTGGTACACCACGCCTTTGAAGGAGGTTTGATTGTCCCACTTTCCATATGTTGGTGCTGAGGTTTCAAGAGACTCAGTAACTCACCCATGAAGCCTGGTTTTCAGCTGACCACTTGCCATACCTTGCTGCCTTCATTTCTATTGAATAGAGCTGTCAGAATCTAACCAAACAGGAAATGCTGCAAGGGTGTCAGACGACTCACCCTGTGACCAGGAAGGAGAAAGCATGGCTAGTGCAGCTTACTCTTGGATCTGCTGTTCACATCATGGTGCTGGCATGAGTTATTGCCAATAAACTTTTTTTAAAAAACTTTTTATTGTTATTTATTTATTTGAGAGCAACAGACAGAGAGAGACAGAGGCAGAGAGAGAGAGAATGGGTGCATCAGGGCCTCCAGCTGTTGCAAACAAACTCCAGACACATGCGCTCCCATGTGCATCTGGCTAACTTGGGTCCTGGGGAATCGAGCCTCGAACTGGGGTTCTTAGGCTTCACAGGCAAGCGCTTAACCACTACAGGCAAGCGCTTAACCACTAACCAATCTCTCCAGCCTGAGTTATTGCCAATAAACATTTTTGAGAAAATTAAATTGTTCATTTTAGTCCCTTCTTAAAGGCAAATTATTATATTCCACAAGTTGAATTCAAAACAATCTTGAGAAAACTAATGTACAAGAATTGAAAGCTTGTGTGGTAGGGCTTGGGGAGTTGACTCAGCACTTAAAGACACTTGCAAAGCCTCGTAGACCTGGTTCAAGTCCACAGCCCGACCCCATGTCCCTGGTATGGCCCCTCACACACATATGCAGATAAAAATAGAAAGCTTATGTGGTGTCAGGTTCATAAAACTCATCAATCAATGTTTTATAAATGGATAAATGAATAATGTTTCTCCCAAAAATGCTTCAAAGTAGAACTGGGCTAAGTCCATATGCCTCTTCTGACTTGATGATTCTCTCCATGTATTTGTGTATCTGTGGCCACTACTTACAAGATTTGGTTTGAAAAAAATCATGCCTAATAAGGATGCTTAGTCCTGTGAAATCAGATATTAGTGATCCCTGACTAATGAATTACATTAAGAATATTTTTAATCCCACAATATATTTTACCCTAGCAATTGTATTTCCTCTAGAAAACAAAAACATTAAGATGAACCAGCACATTTCTAAGACTTCTATTTCTGTTTTTCAGTTCTGCAGATATATCTTCTTTCAAATAAAGTACATATAATTTTCCACATTTAAGACCAGGAGTTCTCCATTTGTAGAGGAGCTGAAAAGTAGACGCCTCTGCCATGGGATCCAAGCTTTTAGAAGTAAAGTGTCTTGCTGAACTCACGGCCTGGTTTGGGAAATACCCTGCACAGTTTGCTTTCAGGCATGGCCACGATAGATTCTTTCAGCACTGAGGAGGAGGAGGCCATTTGTGAACTGAACTCCCACCTGGTTAGGCCTCACCGCTGACTTCCGTAGGTGCCCTCAGCAATATGTGTTGGCTTTGGCATGTGTATGGCCAGGCACCACCATCAATGAGGCCCATTGTTTTGTAGCAGGGCACCTGTGCACAGGCTCAAACAATGAGGCCATACCAGGAACCCCTCCTTTCTCCTCAGGGCACTCACTGTGAATGAAAACTTGTTGAGGCCTGGAAGCCCACTTTCATCATAATTAGGTTGCTTGGCCAACACTTAACCACCAACGTCTCGGGGTTGAACACGTGAAGCTACTTACAAATCTTGGGTACCTACAAAACTGGGCAGGGCAGAGTTAGTGTTGGCTCTGTGTTCCCCATGCTGCTGAATGGTTAGGTTACAAGAATGTGGAGCCCTGCACAGTGCCAGAACCCTGCTCTGTGACTCCTAGATTCTTAACTTTTCACAAAGGCATAAAATACCCCATAGGCTAAACCAGAACTGAAATCATTGCAATGATACCTGATCACCTACCTGGACCAGATCTTAGCCAGTGCCACAGGACAGAGCTCCATTGCAGAAGGCTTTCTTTGAAGAGGTACTAGTGCTATTATGACAATAAATGTGATTCCCCTTCTCTTTTCAGTAACTTTAATTGTTTTATTTACTTAAATTTAAAAGACAAAATCCAGGGGTTTCATACTTTGGCATAACTGGCTTTTCACTATGAGTAGACAGTAGCAATGTGGCATAAGTTTGTAAGAAGTTGCTTAATTTCTGAACTTTTTCTCTTCACCTGTGAAATGAAAATAAGTATACCCATTATAAAGAACTATATGATAACTTTAAAATATTTAGCAAAGTTCTAACTCACAATAGTAAACTCTGAACAAATAATAACTATCATTTTATTATTTCCATAGAAAACCAATTGTGAATCAACTTAAAAAGTATGGTGTAGAATAATTGATGAGATTTTGAGTTTTGATTTATTGAAATTTACAACTGTGACAAATTCTACCTTTCACAGATCCTAGGACAGAGATCGATAATGGCTTTAATTTGTAATTTAGTTTTGATGTTGAGATAACTTAAAACCTTTAAGTTATATAATATGAAAAAAAAGATTACCAGTTATTTTTAGGCCAAGGTTATTTCATTAGGCCAAATTTTAAGACGTGTACACAATTTTGGTCTGCCATTCAGAAGCTACTAAGACTTATATCCCCCAACGTGTTTGCTCATGTACCTCTCATATCTCTGCCTCTTTACTTACCTTTCATGAATCTCACATGGATTATGTAAGATCCAGTATATAGCTTATACCCTCCTGCAGTAATCATTTAGAACACTGGGTATATCATCCTCCACAGCTGCTGACACAACCATCTCACTGGTATTTGAAACACTTCCTTCGCTGTGCCATCTTCTCTTTGATAATTTTGCTACTCTTAATAGGAAAGTCTTGGTAGTTTGGTGATGAGGTCTAACATGTGCTAGTTTTACTTTGATCCTCCAACCAAAGTTGGCACCTCCTTGAAGCTAGGCTGCGAATGTGCCTGGAGACTTCTTACCACAGGGGCAGCCTGAGGGGGCAGTGCTGCAGAAACTAAAAGCATGTGGGGAAAATGTGTGGAGGCCACAGTGACCAACTGAGTTCATGCGCACCAGGTGAAACACCTGCAGCTTAATAGGTGCTCTCAGGAAGGGCATAAGCTGGAGCAGAACCTAAGTTGTTTTCAGGCTACTCAGGTAAGAGGTCAATGCAAAACAAAACTCAATTCCCACCAGACCCAGTGGGTTTCTGTTCTCACAGAGGAAGGAGCCTTCCAGTGCTTTCTGGGTTTGGTGGTACATTTTGATTCCAAACCTAAAAACAAATTGTATTTTTTTCTACTCAGAGAATTAGCTTCTTTGAGAAATTTTATGTACTAATATGTCTAATTAGTTGAATTTAAAAGAGTAGATAAAAGTATAAATTCTTTGGAAACCTCAAGGTGCACTATGTATATCGTACTCGTGAGGAACACAAGTAAGAACACAAATATATCAAAAGAGCCAAGGCCATTTAAGAATTACTACTTTCCCATCTATGGCCCTTTGTCTACCTAGTGAGTCATTTTATTAGTTAAGTGTTTGTCCTGATTCTGGTGGAAAAGCTAGATCTACAATGTAAAATTGGCAATTTTATAATATAATTTTAATTGATATTAATCCTTCCTACTACCTTTTAATGTATAATATATAAAATTTGTTTATATTTTTACTTTTTTCCTTAATTTAATGTGATTCTTGCTTTTCCCAGGCTATACTACACACAGTGTTTGAGTTCATTAAAGATGGCTGATCACATTCTAGTTGGTTTATAGCTTCCTCCAAATAAAGACAATTAGGAAGACTATTCTGAATTATTTCATACTTTACTTGGATACTTACCATGATAAAGTTTCCACATTATCATTTCTCTTATTTGCTTTCTTGTAACAAATGTAAATGCACATTATTTTTGCACTAGCAGGTATTTCTGACCCTAGAATATTTGGTAAAAATGTGAAAAAGAGTTATTGAGAGAAATATCCATGATGACTACAAAGTAGCTATGGCACAGGATTCTACTCTTTGAGAAGATTCTCTTTCCCTCTGTACTTTGTGGGGCAAGGGACCAGTGGGAGAGAGGGCATGGGGTGCAATGGTGCCATGGTCTAGACACATGTTCCACTAATTTTTTTTTCAATGACCACAATAATGGGGTCATCATGAACTGTATCAAGCTCTCAGCTGCTGTTATTTGTGTGAATGTCCCTTTCCAGGTCATCATATTTCCCGTGCTCCCTATTTGTGAACTCTGTCTGCTTAACCCACCTATGCTACCTGCCCTGCCCATACCAGTTTTCATTTACATTTCTTTTTATTTGAGGGGGGAGAGAGAGAGAGAGAGAGAGAGTGAGAGAGAGAGAGAGAGAGAGAGAGAGAGAGAGAGAGGGAGAGAGAGAGAAAGGGTATGCCAAGGGCCTCTAGCCCCTTCAAATGAATTCCAGGCACATGCACTACCTTGTGCATCTGACTTACATGGTTCTTGGGAAATTGAACCTGGCTCCTTAGACTTGGCAGGCAAGTCACTTAACTTAATCATCTATCCAGGCCCTTCATTTGCATTTCTGATCCTGTTTAAATATTTGGGTGTTAAAAGAAATTTCTTCATACTGTTTACCTATAAGGACTCATATGTCTTTAAAATGTTAGTGGTAATTATTTTCTTGGAAAATCTAACTTCTCCATTTCCACTGTGTCCTGAAGTCTATTACTGAGATTTTAATGTGAGCTACTTTGATTACATTAAAGTCCAGCATACCAGACTTCCCCAAAGGAGCATTTTGAATGTGGAGGAAAAGTCCAGTTTTGGAGAAAGAAATCTTGTAAGACTTACTTGTGCTATCCAGTGGAAAGGGCCATTTTGCACAACCTAAGGATGGAGTGGTGACATGTGGAACTTGAAGTGGGACAGCAGGTACAACACAGAAAAGGGATGCCATAGATGTATATGCCTAGAAGCCACAAAGTTTTTTCTCCAATACCCTGTAAGGATGTGTAGCACTCCTATCTTAAGTTGAAAAAGCTGTACATCTTTCTTTACGCAGTGCATTCCAGATGCCATGTCTGGGCCCAGTCCCCACTTAGGGAGGAAAGAATAGAGTGTCCCATGGAAGAAGCACAGATGGTACCCATCAGCTTGTCAAGGGAAGGAAGGAGGTGAGTCACTACTCTCTTGTCTTATGTTTCCTCTTCCCTCAACCACTTCTGTTCAAGCCTCAATTTGCATAAACTTCTATTCCCTGTGACTTCTGTCTCCTATAATGAAGAAAACTACGTAGAGAATTAATACCTTAAGAAATCAATGTTTTCCTTTCCTTCCAGAGAAATAAAAATGTTAGAGAACTTCTAGAAGGCAAGATAAGCACATGTAGAAGTGTACAGTTTTCATTTAATGCCTGGCCTCCTGAAGGAGTGGGATGGCAAGTCTCTTCTGCTGACTGCCACAGGACTTAAGCTAAACAGAAAAGAAAGAATAATCTCCAACCAGCAGCATTTCGATTAGTTTAAAATCACAATAAGACAAAATTGCCAATCATAATAATTTATGGCTTTTTTCTGCATTCTAAAAACCCTAACTAAGCCACTTATTCTCAACTAGCATGTCTATTATATTGCATAATAATAACAATAATAATACCTACCAGGAACTATGAGAAGACTGTTACATGCAAGATCTCATTTATCCTTTTAGTAGCCTAATGAAGCAGGTCTTTTATTAATATCTAAACTTACAGGCAAGGGACCTGAAGCAGAGAAAGCTTGTAGAACTTGTTGCACAGCTGGTCTCTCTTTCCATTACTGGAAGCCAGACACAGGAAGTCCATACATGGCCTCAACTGTCGCTGTGCACACCTCCTATGTAACTGCCATCTATCTAGCCCCAAATCCTGATCAATGCCAACAAGCATTTTTACAGAGGCAAAAATTCTATGGGAAATAAAAATGATTTCAGTGATAATATTCTCAAACATTTCCTAAGAAATGTTCTAGGGACTCCAATTACTCGCTCATGCCTGCGGAGCCCATTCAAGACTCCATTTTCTCAGTAGATTTCCACTCAACTGATTTCTTCCCAACTTCTCAAACAGCCATGTAAGTCACCATACAAGAATAGTTTGGGTGCACAAAAGGAAGCAATCAGACCCTCAGATGTGCCTCAGCAAGTTCTTGATTAGGATGGTCAAATTCCAGACATATTTTATCACTCTATTTTCAGTGAAGCTGCCATTATTTCTTGCTTCATTTATGCACATCATTCAAACAGATCCATTTCAACTCATTCCTTTTCAATTAGCTATTATTGAACTCCAGCTAGTGTCATTCAGAACTGCATTCCGAGAGTACTGATTTAGGACCTGTTCCTCAGTTCTGGCCCATGTCTGCTGTCTCCTTGCAAAACAAAATATCAACCTCGCTTGCATTGATTGTAAAGTGGTACTTCTCCCTATCTGAAACCCAAAATACTGCTGTACCTTTCCAGGCATTTGCAGAGCAAGATTCTGCAGTACTCATGAAACCCCTAAACTCACAGTCACAAGGAGACTCAAGGTCCTCCCCTTTCTTTTGTGTGTGTGTCCCTATGGTTTTCTGTTTAGCAGACCTAATCTGGTCTTGGAAGCACATATTTTCATCATCTCACAGCTCAATGCTATGAGGTTGAAGTTCTGTAACTGCACTTACATTTTCATTGCCATTGTTAAGAATCCTTGGGGTGACTATATTATTATTATTAAGCATGGCTAGGAAGTATAACACAGATTATAAGTAAGTCAGTATTGACTGAAATATTGACTCTTCCCAATATTAAGAAATTAACTAGTGCTACCCAATGCCCAAATTTCAGGGATGAGATCAATTCCCAAGATCCTAATTACCCAACACTAATGTCAAAAAAGCAGCAGGAAGACATTGAGGAGGAAAAGAAAACATGAGGCCAGAGTCTGTAGCATAGCTCATTTTATTGTTTAAACAGTTTTTGCATAGGAAATATATCCGCTTCCAGTAAATTGACTGCAGTATGAGCAGCTGCTAGCAGTATAGGCTGGATATAACAGTAACAATCACATTAAGTCAAGCTTGATTTACACCAGTTTAAAACTTGTGGCAATTGAGTTCATTTGTAACCCACAAAAAAGTACCCAAAGAACGTTATCCTCCAACCGGGCACAATAAAACCTTCATGAACATTCTGGCCCCGTCTGGGGCTGATCCCAGAGGCCTGAACTCCAGAAATTAAGTAACTGTCATATAATACATCCTACTGCTAAAGGTTTGTTACATGGACATTGTGCATGAGCCTCCTTTTTGCAAAAATTTTAATTAAAACACAAAGTTCTGTATTTATGGCCCATGAGGACAAAATGCCAACAGTTTTAAAGTGGATCAACCCTGGTGTGTAGCTAGCAAGCAATAACTGACTACTCGTCACCTACAGTTGTACTAAATGTATCTAAAGAAACACACAGTCCTACAAAAGTTGTTCTCAGAGAAATACCATTGAGGTGGGGGCACTTCTTCCCAGGATGCTAAAAGTTCTCTATGATATAAGCACAAATTAACAGCTTGATGAAGACATAATCTAATGCAGCTTTGAGAAGCCTATGCCTGGGATAGAGTTGCCCCTCACATTCCACAATGCTGTAGATTTTTTTTTTCCCAAGAAAATGTCATTTGAAACATATTTACAACTGAACTCAACAGAGACTGTGAAATTGAACAGGCACTGCTCATTTGTTTGAGTTTTTTGGTAAACATTTTGCTGGTTTTTTTGTTTTTTGTTTTTTTTTTTGTTTTGTTTTCTTTCTCATTTTGCATCAACTTTTATCAGTCCATGCAACTTCAATGCCCTCGATGAAGAACGCATAATAAGCCATACTTCTTTAAAAAAAGAGACTTCCTTCTGCATAAAGAGATATATTTGCCACATCAGTCCCTGTAGCACAGTTTTCAAAACCATTCTGTCAAAAATACAGTAATACAAGACTGGCTTTAGTGCCACTAGCTTACATTGTGTTTCCTGTATTTAGGCCACCTTTTGTCACTGGTACTGTATCATGCAATTAAAGTTCTCAAAGGCTTATCTAGAGTCCTGGTAGGCCAGTGGCACTGAAGCACTTTTTCACAATCTCAACATACATTTGAATTGCAACACACAGATATTTCTAAGGAGTATTAACTAGTGAACCCTTTTATTATTAAAAAAAAAAAAAAACTACTTACAACCATTGAAAAGAATTGCAACAAAAAATGTAAAAATTGACCGTCTCCAACTTGTCCCCTTTACTATTAACAATGTGACCAACAGATCTGTGGCACGGACACAGCACAAAGAGTTGTCATGGCAATGAGTTTGGCTGATGCAAAGGTCATTATGCAGGGGCAAAGGGCAAAATCAGTGGTCCATGTTATTCCCCCCCCCCCAACTGCAGGGCACCACTCCACCCACACAATTTTAAGGAATTAGAAAAGCAGGGAACTACCAGAAAGTGCAAAAGATGAAGAAGGCGGCTTGCAGCTCCTTCAGCATGGAGTAGAACATTCAATTTTGAATTTTTACTATTGAACTTGAATAGCCTGCACATTAAAAAAAAATGTTTTCTATAGGAACCCAATTTCTTAAAGTCCAGGAAGCATGCAGCTGGTTAATGTTAACAAAAGACCTTGACAGGAACATGTAAACTATATTGAATGTCATGCTTGGGGCCTATCTGCCAGCAATATTGTAGCGTTGTTTCACTTTGAATGAATACTGTACACTGAATATGGAATAACTTTCTGCAGCCTTCATTGTTCCACACAGTACATAGAATCTGACTCTAGGTAGAGAACATGTCCTGCTGTCACACCACTGTGATGGTCCTGTGCAGTCTCCTTCGTAGAGTTCGTATGAAGCCACAAGTCACCAATCCATGATTCTGCTCCCTGAGGACACATTATGTGAGACATAGCACTATTTCTGTTTTCTGCCTATCCTGAATGCTCTGTGAAACTTAACCTTAAATACCATCATGTAATAATCACAAAAACTTTTGCTAAAGGCCTTATATACTAATAAAAAGACAGTGGTGCTTCCGACATTCTGAAATGCTCTGAAAAACCAACTTTTCCAATACTAAATACAACAAAATAACCTTCATAAAATATAACTTTTCTCCATTTACACTTTTTTAAAGGATTAGTATCCCATGCTTTTTAAGCACAGGAATCTGTGAAATACCTCCTAACATGGACAGATTTTTCTTTTTTAATACATAACTTAAGAGCCTGGAGAGTTTTAACCCAAGTCCAGTCTCTAAACAAGGAATATTCTTGTTTACTTTAAAAATGGAAACAACACATAGTTCCATTATAATTGTTAAAAAGTTAGCTTTACAAACATGGGAATTTTAATTTAAAAAAAATTCTTAACAAAACTATACAGTGTACAAATTACTGTCTACAAGGTAGGCAAGGCGGTTCGTGAAGAAGACCTTTCATTCTTCTTGCTAATCGCAGCTTCACAGACTCATTCACAACCTTTGTCATGGAGCTGCCCACCCGGACATTACCCGATAACTATATTGCTATAATTAAAAATTTTGCCATGTCTTTATGTACAGTCTCCTTCACTGCCTTTCAGGTTTTTCCTCAGACAAGCCTCAACTGCTCATGTCACTCCAGGGAAAACTGGCTTCAGAGGCACTGTGAGTGGCGGGCTGCAAAGCAATGCAACAAAGGCTGGACAGTGCCAGGAGCTGGTGGCTGGAAACACCACCCCCTCCATATGCCCTTGGGTGACCTTCACCATCCTGAAGCTCTGCAGCTCTGAGTAAGGAAGGGGCGTGCAAGACCTGCAAAAGTGGGGCCCTTCGTCAGAGTATACTTCCTGGTTAAAAAAAAAAAAAAGAAAAAAAGAGGAGAAAGCCAAAAAAATGGATTTGAGATTACATATAGTAGTACTTTTCATAGGCTTATCTCAAAAGGAAAGATGAAAAACTGACCCTTAAAAGAAAATAAAGAAACACTTGCACTAGGCCTTTGTATCCAAGAGGAAAGCAGGAATACCCACAGTGTGTCAGTTAGTTTAGCTAGAACTGCTCATTCACTGGCAAAAAAAAAGAGAGCAAATCTGCCCAGAAAGAATACTGTGTCCTGTGAGGTTGCGCTCTTCACCTAATAGGTCAAAGGTCCATGAACAGCTTGGCTGAGAGAATCTGTTGTCTGCAGGGCTATGTAGACATCATGGGACTTCCTTTGGAACTTGTGCCCTAGGATCCTGCTGTGCTATCCAGCATTTGGGCCACCAAACTGAATGCGTTAATCAAATACAATTCTTGGGTCTATCTGCATTGTTCTAAAGTATTCATTATTAAATGATATGCTGTGAAGACAATTGACAGTTTATTTTATTAGGCCATGGCCTGGGGGGGGGGGGGTCAGGGGTTCCTCAAGACAGCCTATAGCATGTCACTAATTCTGAAAGATTCTCCCTCTAGTAATGAATTCACTTAATGGCACAGAGGGTGGGGGGACAAAATAAAACCATCATCCATTCACCTCTGCTCTCAGTGGAAATTAAATCAAATATATATTTGAAGTACCATTTCTTAAAAGAAATCCCATCATTACCTAATAGGCTTAATTTGTCCACAGGAAAATTAATTTCTTAAAATTCCATATGTCTCTTGGTGCTAGTTCTCAGTTTAAGTGGGCAGGTAAAATAAAAACAAAGCTTACTTATTTTTGTTCCTTAAAAGCTGAACTCTGATGTTAATCTATCAGTCCAAATACATTCAGTAACAGCAACCCTCTCTATTCAATCTTCTGGATATTATAAGAAAAGTCCAAGTGCACTGCCATCATTGAAGCAGAAGTCACAGGTAAATCAAACCCTGTCAGTACTAGGATGAAACGGGCAAAGAAAGACTATGAGAGCACTCCCTCCAGATGCTTAAATGGGTTTTGTAAGAGAAAGCATATTCCTGTGTTAAACTCCCAAAGCGTGCAACAGCCAACATCCGTTATGTGGGCATTTCAAGACATGTCTGCCAAATATGAGGCAGGCTCACTTTCCACTCTGGATCTGGAACTCTCAAGAAAAGCTATGGGCAACAAGTCAAAGAAGATGAGACAGTTCTAAGCCAAGTCTGCCTCTAGGAAAATCTACTTGTTCTTCCTCTTTTGTTGTCTTGGAAACCAGAAATGAGTTCAGCTTGCACCCCAGGTGGGAAATTAGAGAGGGGCACCTGTGTAAGTTGAAGTTTGTCACAGTAGGCAGAACAGTCGCTTTGCAGCCCAGGCCCATCTCAGGGTGTGCTGCTTCACAGCTACACTGTAAAGTGTTAAAAATCCTCCCACCCACCCCAGAATATATATATATGTATATTAAAAAAAATCCCCTGTCCATCTCTCAGTACACAAAAGGACCTCATCACACTGCAAAAATAGCAGTACCCACTTTGGTCAATTAAAACAAACAAACAAACAAAAAAGCATACATTATTAAAAAAAACAAACCTGTGTACTTACCTATAATAACCAATACAGCTAAAAGCACTACCTACATAGGCAAAACTTGGTATTGCATAATTCGTATAAATTTGAAACCCCTCCCCCCAAATATTAATTGGAAGATGAAAAACATGAAAGGTTAATAGAAAAAACACCAAAATACTGAAAATATTGCTGGTCGATTACAATTTTTAAGCGGCAACTATACACAGCCATGATATGCTTTATAAATGTGAGATAAAGGTATAACTGTCTAAAAAATCCATGATGTCACACATTTTTCTTCGTCTGGAGTACAAAATATTTTGTCATAAAAATGGTAAAGATTTAAAATGATAATAAATGCAGCAAAACAAGTGTAGTGATGTCACTTTTTGTGGTTTTTTTTTGTCTTTTTTTAAATTTCAAGGCAAGGCACGTAATGTGGACATTATATCTTCGTGCAAATTAGGATTACTGGAAAGAGTATTTTTAATTAAAATTTTAAGAGACACAGAGGCAACATGTGTCTGCCCATGCACACTACAGATCTGTCAATACAAGACATCTGTTGAACAAGGCTAATGTCTGAAAGCACCATGCAAGTTTTCAGCACCCTGATCACATTGGTTTTCTCAAGAGTGCGTTTTATATCCTACACCCTGGTGTGCCCAGTTTGTAAACTGTAAGCTTTACCCTGGTGACATGGATTTGCCTGCCTCTTTGTCTCTAGAATGCATTTTATAGAACCTTTTGTACACCCTATGGGTTCTTGATGCAACCAGTAATTTTAAATAAATAAGTTCTACCTCCAAGGAGGCTGCAGCTAAATCAACATAAGTGCTGTGTTTTCATTAATTTTTTTTTCAAGCACATGATTTGTCTTGATTTAATGCCTTTTTAAATGCCCTCAAAAACTGAGGGGAAAATAAATTCGTTCAAAATTATTTTAAATTCTTTTTAATCCCCTCAATTTAGAGTCCAAGGGCTGAAGGACTTATAATCATGATTCCCCTTTAGATATAAATTTATAAATTGCACTTGCCTCTGTTAAGTGTTTCTTTTGTGGGGAAAATATTATATTAATTTTTTACTGTTGCATGCAGAGATAACACTTTACCTACATAGAGGCATTTCTTCCATAGAGCCTTTGTGTTCAAACTGTTTTTTTTTTCCTTTTTTTCTTTTTTTCTTTTTTTTTTCTTTTTTCTTTTTTTAAGATTTCAAACTGGGTTACACACTGGAAAAGGCTGGGTTAAGGGCCAAAATTTAATAAATCTGTACTGATAACTAAAGGCTACAGAGATTTATATATATATTTTTTTAACTTTTAGAAATCAGAGTGCTTATAAAATGGCTGGCTCATGGCTCTGTCACCCAGCATCTCTGACGCTGCCTCGCCTCCTAGCCTTCGTTGGTGAGATAACCAGGAATAGTGATTCCATGCGTAAACAACAAGAATACTAAACCAAGAAAACTAGCTTATCATGCAAATATTAAGGCATCTAGAAAGTCAGTTAAAATATATTGTCATAGAGACAGAACATCTATTTCCCAGCGGACTTCATGTAACAAAGGCTACGTTGCAGGGGCTGCGCTCTACCATCAGTGAAATATCATCGACCCTTTATAATGTCATCAGAGTTTCCACCTTAAGGGGGTTAGTGATTGTAAGTGCTGCAATTGCTGGTCTCTCCTCTTCTTTCTTCAACTGTTCTCCTTTCTCCCTTTGCTTTATTTTGTTCAGTCTTCCTCTTTTCCTTTTTTGTTTGTATTCTCTAAATTTCTTAGACTATTGTTGTATTTCTTTTTCCCTCAGTTGCTTGTTTCTGCTTGAAGGAAAGGTTCTCCGATTATGTTCAAACCATAATTTTGGACATTTGCCGGTAAGATCGGTGTCCTATTTGATACTTGGAAAGGAACCAAGCTAGCCCAGGTACCAGGACTGTTGAGAGGAGAGAGGCAGCAAGGAGGGAAGAAGAGAAAAAAAGAAAAAGGGACAATGTTAAAATCTACAACAGTATTATAAGTATCAATTCCAGATGCATCAATTATGACTATTATATCTTTCAAAATTAATGGTTGCAACATGAGATAATTACAATGGCAAATTATATATATTACATATGCACATACTATATGATCTGTTTCTTTCATGAAAAGTAAGAATTAAATGGGAGGCAGACAAATCTAGAATAGGACACAATTATTGAACTCTAACTGATTAAGGATATTCTTCCTAAAATATTTTATCCACTTTAATGTAAATGCAATAGGATTGTTTTGTGCAAGATAAGAAAAGAAAATAAAAGCAATCTATAGTAAAATCAGTATATTGTGGTCTGTCAGATACACTGAGTTTGTTTAGCTTTTAATTCCCACGAAATTCAGTGGTAAGGTAGCTTTTACTTGCCTATTGGATTACATAAATTTAAATCACATACATTTAAAGATGAAATGAAATATATTTCCTTTCTCCTAACAAAAGGAAATAATACATTTTCAGTCATAGCATGCAATTTGAAATGTCTGTTATTAATATATCTCAATTGTAAAATTTCAGTGATGACCAAAGAAATGGAAATCTTGGAACACCACCATGGGGTCTGGTTTTTCTGCCCATGGTGAGAGGATGTTTTGCAAGTTCTCTTCTTGGTTTTCTCATTTCTCTAAGGTCTATCTTCTAGATCTTCCCTTCCAGACAGAACCAAAGTTGCCTTTCAATTCATTTTTCCTCACACTGGCTGGCAACAGAAGTCTGAGAATTCCAACTTTGCCACCAGGAATGATGGCACATAGGGGTTGTTCTGAGTGAAGCAGAAAGAGGAATGGGAGGTAAGGACAGGACAGAGATGAGAGTCCTGCCTCTCCCTAAGAAGCTGTGCCTCAACTGATGTTGGATTTGGGCTTTTTTAACACACAAGCTTATAAACCAGTTATCTAGTTGCTACTGGCATAATTTCTCATAAAAGCATCAATATGGAGAAAACTAAGAGCAGATCTACATGAACAAAATTCCCCACACCATACATTTTGGGGTCTACCCAACCTGCTGTCTGTATCAGAGTTCACCGTGGAACTCATGCCAACTAAGCAACAGCAGCAGAAATGATCACAAAACAAGAAAACATCAAACAGGCAAATCCATTTCCAGTTTAGTCATAGCTTAGCATGCAGACATCTTTTCAATGTTTTGAATTTCACTTGGTATCCTTTGCTTAAATCTGTAAGGTGATGTGGATACTATTACTGTAGCTACAAAACAACATACACTTATCTATTCATGTTTGAATTCCAAAGGTACTAAGGAAATTATTGCAAATTAATATGAAGCAACAATTTTAGATTAAGAAAAACAACCCTGGCAAATGTAATATGTTCACTCTAGGCAATGCCTCTGTACCAAACATGGCTAGTTGCTACTTGTCTACATACATATTTCTCAGGCAATATTTCAACAGAAAAAAATCCATAATGACCATTTTGCTCTAATTATTAGTTGGCAAATTCTATGACAGCAAAGATCATCTCTCTCTTTTATTGTTTTTGAAAATCACTAAGAATAAGACTTTGGGGCTGGGGAGATGGCTCAGCAGTTAAAGGTGCTTTCTTGCAAAGCCTACTGGCCCAGGTTCAATTCCCCAGTATCTATATAAAGCCAGATGCATGTGTCTGGATTTAGTAAGCAGCAGCAAGAGGCCTTTGTGTGCACTCCAAAAAATAAATGAATGAAGTACAGTTGAAGACATCATACAGTAGGTGTCCCACATAGTTTTGAATAGGCTAATCAATTAATTATTTAAAATCATAGGCAATGATACATTTTCTAAAGGTGCTAACTTTGATTATATGTATTAATGAATGCATTATCATTTGGTTTCTCTCAGAGAAAGTGGATATCTCTTAAGTTAAGGTAGAGATACTCAGCAATAGCAAAAGTTTATGAAGGAAAAATAAGACTCAGCCTTTTATGTCCTCATTATCTGCTAAAAAAAAAATCACAGCTCTAAAGACTATTTTTATTGACATCCTTTCTAAGAGACCTTACTATTTTCTCACACTTCTCTTCCCACACATATATTCAGCAATTATTTCTATAGTTTGCACCACTGTTTGGGAACAAAGTTACATAATGCATCAGGAAATTTATTTTCACCTTAACTATGCTTTCACTGCACTTTGTACATAGTCCTATTACAGTATTTATTACTTCATGTCACAATTATATGTTATCTGCAATTATCTCAGTGACTGAAAGGTGAATTCTATAGAAAAAAAAAATACCAGGCATTATCTATCATTACTAAATCTGGTCATAGCTGATGCTATTTCTCAACATTTAAATGAAGTACAAATAGACATCTATTATTTTTAACCTAAAGTAAGAAGCATGTAGCAGAGCAAAATGCACAAAACATTAAGCCTTGGCAATAAAGTACAAAATCAACAACAAACAAGCCACTTTTGAAAATCAAAAAACAAAAATTAAAAAAAAAATGAAGAAAGTAGTCCAAGGAGGTCAGTGAGTCACTGCATGCTTTAGGAATATAAAGCATAATTTAATGATTGAAAATAGGTATGGCTCCTTAAAAAAAGTCTACCAGCCAGTGGAAGACAAGAATTCAAGGCTTATTTTGCAACTGCTTTTTTCCTCAGTTCTTTGGGAGCCCCATACTGTCTTTCTTTAGAAAATGCTCCATAAAAATAAATTGATGCTCAACACAAAGAGGATTTGCTATAGAATGTATAACAGATTTAATTTAAATGTTTATCTAAACCTCCAAGCCTCCCCTCCTATATTATAGTCATACTGAAATTATACTGAGCAATATATTTGTCAATACTGTTTATGAACCTTCAGGGGAAATAAATCTCAAACATTAACACTAGGCAGACCCCATATCCGAGTTTTACAAGCCTCTTATTGCCAATCTGTAAGTTAAGTTCAGAACCATAAGGCACCTTCTTTGGAACACTTTTTGCAATTCCATGAGGTGGGGCTAGTTTGATAAAAGTAATACAAAGCCTATAGCAATAACGTAAAGAAAAATATTCAAACTAAAGAATCTAGATCATGTATTTAAAAAAAATGCAACAGCTAAACTGCATCATTAGTCAAGCAAATTTGTAACAGTACTTTTACATGTGTAACTCTCTACATACCAATGAATGCCAATAGTCACATGTATGGATAAAATGAACACATATGAAAATATATGTAAAATATTTCATAGTTTTATTTCATTGTGGAATGAAAATCATATGTTCAATACAACTATCTATTCTCTGACTAGTGAGAAACTGAGAATATAACTGAAAGGATTTCAACATAGTTAAGGTCAAAGGCAGCCAGCTCAGCAGTAAATCTTAGAGCTTCCATTTACATTGTTGTCATGACATTTTCCAATGTCCAGTCACCTTTATTTAAACACACTAAAGATGAACCTGGCTGGAATTTGATAATGTATATTTAGAAACATATACTATCATAATCACTAAAAGTTAAAGAAGAAAAACAAGGTACAAAAAAATCAAAAGACTTTAATATTATTGTAAAATAAGTGCAGCTGACCCTAGTGGCATATAGAATGAGGTAGCATTCTATGGAGATACATAAGATCTAAATCAAAAGCCCAGAAATAAAATGCCTGATTTTGTGGAGAGTATTTTCACCTCATTATCACCATATGTGTGATACGGTGTTCCCTAAAAGAGAAGGATAAGAACATTATTTTGGCTTTAAAATGTAATCATGTCAGGTGATAGTCTGACTTCATTTTACCCTGGTAAGACTACTATTTCTTTCAGGGATCACTCATGAAGAGAAACATACTTAATAGCATTTCTTTATTAGGAAATTCATCAAATCATTTAAGGAACACCTTAAGGTAACAAGAAAGAATTGAACAGGAAAGAAACCAAAGGATATGCTCAAGGATACAATTAGCACAAAGGGAGAGATTTCCAGAAAACCATGTTGAAGACTTCCAAGAACAGGGGGCCATCATTGGCATTTTAAATATGAAGTGAAATGGTCAATATTATCCCCATCTCACAGGTAAAGAACCTGAGGCCAGTCTCCCTCCTGGCCCTCTCACTAAGTTACCCAGCCTTCCAAGAAAGTCAGATAGATGTTCCTTAGAGCCTTAGAAAGAACTTCAAAACAGTTTTCTGACAGCAAAATGTATTTGCTTCAAGAGACAATGAATTTGTCACAGGCGACACAAGTTGGGTCATATAATCTGGCAAATGTGTTAAAAGAGACTTGTGTTCCTAACATGTGGTTAGCCAGAGACCAATAATCTTGTATTCTCTAATTCTTTCTCCTTGGTAAGCCGACCTAGTTCTATTAGGGTAACACTAGAGTGAAGACTAACAAGGAAAGAAGTGCCCACTTCTTAAGACTCACATACTATATATATTTTATTCTGGACAAACTGGATAGTCTTAGCATTCAAGGAGTAAACAGAATCTATATTGTTCAATGAGAGTGAAAAAACTGTACTGGACTGCTAAAGCAACTTATAATGTCCATGTTTTCTAAAATTATACATTCTCTGACCGTGTCTTCAAGGCCAAAAAAGTACTGGTTTTCATGTTTTACCTCAACAGCTAACAGAACTACAGGGTGCTCAATACATGCAGTTTACGTCATTAACTTGAGACAGGAACCAAAGTTGAAAATTTCACCTATAACCCTTAGATCACTTAACTAAGAACTATTTGAAGAATAGCAAAACCATTTATTACAAGTTGATGTTTATTTGATAACAAGTTGGTCATTTTATTTATTTATAAAATATCATTGTATACTAATACTTTTCATGGAAATCATAATATTGGCCATTTAGATTTTACATACTGCATTTACTTCAAAGTACTCTTTCAAGAATCATGAACAGTACTAAGATATGAAACACAAAGAATTGATAGATTTATACATATTTCAACCATACCAGTAGACTTTTTTTAATAGATAGTGATGAAAGGACACAGTGGCCCAGAAAGCATGAAAAATACATAAAATAATATTCTAACTTAAAAGAAGCATTTGCCTTTAATTCCTCTAAACCAGCTCCAGGTATTACTAACAAGGAAAGTGTGTTATTCCTTGAACCAATAATAATTTTATTGGCAAATAAATTGATTTTATTATTTCTTCCAAAATGTACAGTAAACAATTTCTCCGACTAGTACCTAAAAACTTGTCTTAAAATTTAGAAAAAAAGGCATTTAAATTGATTCAGAAACCATGCTGTCCTGAACTATACATGGTGCATTTGGCATAGCTGCTTAGTTCAATATAACACAAAGACTACAGATTTGGTTTGTGAAAAACAGGTAACTCTGAGTAGTGGAAGATATAAATGGTTAGCATTCAAATTGAATCTATTAATTTAGCATAAGAGAAAATGGTACTTAACATTCTAGTTGCTAGCACTTATATAGTGTAGATTATGTGCCAAGCATTGGCCCATGTGATTAGCCTACCTTAAAACTTTTCAATCCTGGGCTGGAGAGATGGCTTAACAGTTAAGGCACTTGCCTGCAAGGCCTAAGTTCCCAGGTTTGATTCCCAGTACCCACGCAAGCCAGATGCAAAGGTGGTACATGCATCTGGAGCTCCTTTACAGTGGCTAGAGGCATTGGGATACCTCTCTCTCTTTCCTCTTTACCTTCAAATAAATAAATAAAATATTTAAAAATATTTTCATCCTATAAACAGATCTTTATGCTTGTTTTACAGTAGAGGAAACTGAAGCTGGAAAGCTGAATGTCTTGCCCAAATTGCCAATTAGGTTGTAGAAGCCAGCACTTGAACCCTAGCAATGTGATCCTAAAATCTAGGCTCCTGTTGATGCACTTTACTTCAGCTCTCTTGTGGTGTGTGTGTGTGTGTGTGTGTGTTAAAAACACATTTTGCTTTGTTTATTCTTTCTTTATTATTATTTTCTTTTTGCAGTGGAAGTCTATAGTGATTTAATGAGTCATGGTCCATTGTCATCTAAGCACAATGGAATTCCCACCCAAGTATGACTAGAATCCAAACCTCTACCTGAAGAACTGTAGTTTATTTATCCAATGCCAGTTGCTTCTTGGGTGAATGCATTCATTCCCTTGTTTCAGGTATGTACAAATGTGACTATCTGTCAATGATTTGCTTTTGAGCTCCTTTGCAGATGAGGCTAGACAGGAAGTGAAAGGAGTCAAATATACAATGTGCCTTTTACAGATCTTGGGTTTTGTTTATTCATCTTCCCAGTTTTTAAGTATAATTATTGCCATCTGAATGATCCCATTTACATTCAAGATGATTTCTAATGATTATCACTATTTGTAGTAATCTGTATCAGAAAGCTCCCTGGCTGGCTCTTACCTGATCTGCAAAGTACTCTTGTGGGCTCTGTGGGAAA
The DNA here is from genome assembly GCF_020740685.1 of Jaculus jaculus. Taxonomy (NCBI): domain Eukaryota; kingdom Metazoa; phylum Chordata; class Mammalia; order Rodentia; family Dipodidae; genus Jaculus; species Jaculus jaculus. Next base: position 82,275,052 of record NC_059102.1, read on the forward strand.
CACCAGATATCATAAACTGCAGGTGGCTTGTGGAATGATTCTAACTGCAAGCAATAGCACTTCATAGTCATGACAGAAAAATGTATTTGTTTCTTAACTAAGTAGGTAAATAGCCTACTTTATTGCTACTCCTTATGGAGCAACAGTTTTGAAAATAACATCAAATGTTAGGCTGTCAAAATGCGTTGGTTTATATTCAATTGTTAGAGATAGATTTTCTTACTAGGATATGCTGAATTGAGGGTTAATTTTACCATGAAAGAGTGCCAGCACTTTGGAAGGAAAAGAAGAAAAATGATAAAGCCAGTGGAGTACTTAATCCAATGAAGAAAGGACAGTCCTCATATACAAGACCACTGCAACTAAAGATATAATGTGCTCATTAAAACTGCTATATATACTCTTTCAGTAAAAAAGTTTTTCTGTAACCTTGGAAGACCTTCCAACAAGGCAGTCTATATACTTAAAATACCCAAAACTCATGCCTTTAGAATATTAAACATAAATGATAAAAACACACTTCTTTTCCTCAATTAGCCAAATTAAGCAGATTTTTAAGGCAAGTATATTTGATCTTGTTTATATATGAGAACTAAAACTGAAAGATGGAGGATTACAAAGATGACTAATTATAAATTAATTACAGTACATACATGCACACGTATATATAACAACTTATAAAAGCTGTGGGAGGTTTTCACCAATTAAAAATATATAGAATTATCAGGCTCCCAGTAGTTAGTTGATCTCCTCCCACAGACTATGCCACAGAGAAGCCCACATGTTGATTTTCAGCCTTTCTCTAGTCTGTATGCTTCTCCACTCCTGGGACCCTTTTCAACCCTATTGTTACAGTGCTACTGCCCTCACATTTGCATAAGAAGTTCTTCAACAGGAGACAAAATTCTCTATAAAAATGGTGCTCTGAAATAGTGCCATACTAAAGTAAACAGAACTATAAGTTTTGTGCAAAAATCAAGAGATTCTTTCACAAATGATTTTTATTTACAAGCAAAAATCACTATTCTTTGTACAATTTCACCTCTAAAGAAGAGACCTTGTTTGTATGAAAATTCCAAAGCATAAAATTACCAAAGATTAAGAACAGAAATTTGTTGATATCACTTGCTTTACTACTCTGTTCCTAAGTGCAAAGATCTTCTAAAGTAAAGCAAGCAAGGGAGAAAATAGTTTTAAGATTTTACAGTTTCTGATAATGCTACATTTCTGTTTTTCACTTTCTTGGACTTCAGTGGGCCTGAGCCTTTTCTTCTATCATTTATTACATTCACTCTAATGTTTATTCACCTATAGAGTGCTATTTAAACGTTATCAAAATTCACAGCATACTTAGTCCCAGTGCTAGCAAACAGGAGGTTGAAAAAGGTAAGCTAACAAGTGATGTATTGGCTGCAATTTAGCCAGTTTCTTCTGGGGAGAATGCATAATAAATATTGTGCTTCATATAAGCCATCTTCAAATAAGGTAGGTGTTTAACATGCTTCCTTTTGTTGCAAAGGGTTAACCAGTAAGGTTTACACTTGAGAATGTTCTCAATCTTGCTCCTCCCTCTCCAGGAGCACTGCCAAAAACCATCTGACAGGAAACTAAGATTAAGTTTGTCCTACCTAAACGAACAAAGAGTGCTCTGAACAGGCCACCGGTTTACTGCAGAGCGGGAACTTTTCTAATCCTCCTGGAATCTGCAGTGCTGCTCAGAAAAATCTCACGGAGAAACTTGTTTTCTTTCCTCTAACATCTTGTCTCTGGATCATCTCATTTGGGTCACACTGCCCATCCTGTTGCTTCTCCCAGAAAGGTTAACTTAAAGCTCCCAACATAATCATGTGGAAAATGGACATTATTGATTCCTATGGCCCATTGTTCCCCCATCCTAAGTCCCTGAAGTTCAAGTTCAATCTGGAATTACATCATGTCTGGTTTCTCCTGGTTACCAGACGGCTTGAGACGTGACCACAGCTACAGAAAAAACAAACAGCCTTCTTCACGCTTCGGCTCCCCTATCGATTCAAACGTAAACTTTTTTTCTTTCTCTCAAGTATGCTTCAAGTATGGAGCATGGTTAATTTAGAGATTAAGTTCCAAATTAGATTATCTAATGGCATCTTAATGGATTGCTGACCCATTTCCTGTGGGATGGCAGCATGCAAGTCTGGCTGGAATACAATTAATTTCTTAGGAAGTGTTCTGAAGAGTTTGTCTACATAAAAAGAAATGTTGTGTTGTGCAAATCTTTCTTTATAAATGGAGAAACTTAAGGGAAAACTACAACAAATCCCAACATATTTTTCAACAGCCAGATTAGATGCATTGTGTGCCTGTGAAAACTGTATCAGACCATTTAAAGAATGGTGATTTTTTTTAGTTTTGATTTCATAACAGGTGCAAACAAAACAGACGAGCATGGAGAGTAACTGCTTTCAAGACAATGTTCAAACAAAGAACACCACCGGTTAGCATCCTTGTTTCCAAACACTGGTCATGTGCAGTTTGGGCTTTTGTAATTCTCTGCCTTGAACCAAAGGCTTTTCTATGGTCTATCTTATCAGCATTTCTATCATAGTCCCAGAGTGATGCTAAGGGCCCAGAATGGTATATAAAAATCTTAGCATTCTGAACACACTTTAGAGCTAACAGCTGAAAAGGAAATTCAGCACTCTGAGAATCAGGCTCCCCCCAGGAACTCCAGGAACAACCCAGCTGTTGCACTGCAGTTATGTGTCAAGATAACAAGCAGAGAGCAGGAAGTGCTAACCTAGTGAATTTGTGAGGATGGTGGAAGGGTAACTTGAAAGAAAAGTTAACTCTTAATTCCACCTGAGGATAGGACTACCTGCCCTTATCACATACACACATAGAAAACACATTTAGACACAGACATGTATAAAAGTATATGTGCATACACACACATGTGAACTAAAACACACAGTTTGCAACCCAATATTGAAAATTACTTTTAGGTTTTTGTTATTAAATCTTCCTGAGAACATATATTTAATTAAGAAAATGGAGTGTTGGGAACAGTGTTGTAAATATGAAATGATTGTACTGCCCTCTCCTTACTGCCTTCCTTCTCCTGACCAGCCGATCCAAATAACCTTTATTGGCTGCTGAATTTCTCCTGGGAAATCAAGCAACCCCCTAGAATTGCAGTAATAAACGACAATTTCTTACAAAAACATGTGTAAAGTAACTACAGAATGAAGTATTCAACTCATAGAAAAGAACTGCTAACACATGTAAAATGGATAATAGCTGATAAAGGTTTCTCTGGTGCCATTCAACTATGGCATAAGCAGAAACACAAAAATCCTTCCAATTATTTCAGGAAAATCTTCATTTATTCATTATTTCAGAGGCTGAGCAAATGGTTTGTGTAAACATATCCTTCAGTAACGCGCACATGTTTATTTTAGCCATCTGAAAGCTTCTTCTATGTTTATATAAGCCATCAAACACATACAACCACTCACTTGTGGCTTTGCATTTTCTTGAAAGGGGTGAAGGGGGAGAAGGGAGAAAGGAACAATAAATCCAGTTTCTCTTTTGCTTAAACACCCCCTCCCATGTTACAAAATAACACATATTTATATTATTCTTGGATTGTTCTTTAGCTTTCCTTTTCACTCAGTTATGTTGCACTTTCATATTTGATAGTACAAGTGAGAGTCTGGCTATAGTCTCAAGAAAGAAATCCAATTAAAAGTAACTGCTGTATGTGTTTCTGCCCACAAAACTCACTTGCACAGAAACAACATCATGTGTCCGCATAGAAGAACAAAGAAAAAACCCAACAGTGCCCTGCTTGAGCAAGTCATCACCTATCACCATCCTACGAGCTGAGCCCACCCTGACTGAAGTGAAAGTGAGCTCTACAACATTTTGTTCTGTGTTAACTCCAGCAAGTGACCTTACACTTAGGCAGAAAACATCAATTTTCTCAAAGTGCAAGCTTGTGCACATATCCATACAAACACAGAGAACAAGCTCACAACATCAAGGTCAAAACAACATCTTTGGGATGGCAATCTAGTATGTGAAAACTTTGCAGCACTGACAGCTTTGGATCCTGAGGGAAAGTCTCTGTGTTGGAGAAGGGGTGGGAGGAAGCAGGACTGCTTCCGGCTTTGGCAGCAGCAATGAAGCTTTCGGCCCAGCATTTTCAGTATTGAGAAACACACTGCATTTGACCTGGGTGCACCTGAAAAGGGCAGCTAGCCCAAAGCAGAGGAGAAATCCAACATGGACCAATGAGAGGGTAATGAAGAAAGCAATCAAACAAAATAAAGTAAAACCAAACAACTTTAAGCAACTCCAGTCTCCAAGGACAACTTTGATTAAAAACACAAAGCAATCACCACAACGAAACAACCTGTGACACTTCCTTTCCCTCCATCACATCAGAGGCTAAGTATTCCCTTGTCTGGTTGAACCTTTCTCAGACTTTGCCATATGGCAGAGATGACTCTACAGCTTTGATTGTGCCCTGCCGCACATAGATGCCTGTGATCTGCCTTAAAAGTCAGAGTGTTACAGAAAGTTATATGGTATACTTTTTCAAGATTATACCTGGAAACAAAAACCTTTAAGTTTTAAAAACAACTTCAGATCCCAGATTATTAATTATGCACAGACCACCGTGCCACAGTTGTGTTAAAACACACAAACAACTTGGGTCCTTTTTGCCAACAGTAACACAGAAAAGCAAGTAGCTGTCTTACTAGAGTGTATTCTGAGCTGTGGGATGCAAGAGCTGTGAGTGTCTATGACTGTCACGGTGCTTAGGTCAGTCCAACATGGAGACTCAACCAACACCTGTGAGATGCATGAAGGAGAGGGACACTAGCCTCACCAGTTTGAGTCATGACAAGAGGGCAGATGCCACCCCAAAGCTACCCTTTAAAGGGCTCTATCAACAGTCATCTGCTGATGCAAAGAACAATTAGGATTTTGAGAGTATTTGTGGTGGGGGGGGTCTTAACATTCTTTTGTTTGTTTGCTTGTTTGTTTTTGTTCTGATTTGGTATGACCTGAAAGTGATGGCCTCATTGATTTTCTTGCCAAGAAGGAGATTTGTAGCATGCACAATACTTCCTTAAGAACTGACTTTGGTCATGATATTCATTCATTCCCACATACATGTTCTGTGGCTCACTGCCCACTTACTCATCTTTCCTTCTTTTGAGGATAATAATTTTCAATACCAAAAATTACTTGAAATGAGTTGTTGCTATATCTTAAACCAGCAGTAATTCATATCTTTATTAGCTTTGATGTACTTCAGAGGTGCTAGCCACCCTTGGATTCTATAAATGTCAATCAGTAATCCATAGGTTTGGAAGCTCAGAAAGAGTAACATTTATAAACAGGAGTGCTTTTCATCTGATTTGCAATTCTTATAAATATCACAAGATTGTATGAAGGCATTACTTAGGAAAATAAAATGCAGACATTGTATTATCAAATCCAATTACATTAAATTTATATGGCTAATTCAGGTCCTTAATATAAGATTCTTTCATTCAATTTAATTAAAACCATTGTGCTTTTAAACTATTTAAATAAGACATTTCCACCCAGTTTTCTTCTTTTTGTAAGTATATGCATATTTTTTTCCCAACAGGAGGAATAACAGAAGTTTCTTGGGGGAAAAAAATCACAATGGATAAAACTGTATCTATTTTAAAATCTAATATTACCATCGATCTTAAAAAGAGGAATAATCATAGCATAATTATTTAGGTATAAAATTAGTAAAATACCATAGAATTTTAAGAAACAGAATGCAAGGAACTCTCTCAATTTTTACCTGAGTGAAGCAGTTTACGGCACTTTCACCTTAGTCTTCAGTAGGCTACACCAGTCAGTGCTTGTGCAACTAACAGCTTGTTCTGGGACCTCACATGCACATTTTCAACAGAGGAAAATGACGTTGCTTCTATTTGATGGTGGACTGAAGGGATTACCCTACTCTCTCACATACATTCTAATCTCTTTACATATAATCACATATGTTATTTATATACCGCAAATTGTAATGATTTATTGATTTGACACAAATTGCTCTTAAAACTACTTACTCTCTAATACCAATACATGAAAAAAATATTGAAACTATTTTCAATTAATTTTCTTTGTCAACCAAATACAGTTATCACATAAGTATGCAAACAGAAATTCAAACTACTTAAACCAAATTTCTTGCTTAGCTACTAGTTATAATAGTATTCCTCTCTAAAATTTATGGTTGCTGTCAGTAACAGTTAAAGAAACTAACCTGAAATACATCTAGTTTTTCCTCCCTGAGAGAGGAATAAATGAATAGTAACTAAAAGGCTTAGATGAACAGGAAAGAACTGAAATGAGAAGAATGTATACTGTGGAAACCAAAGCTTATCCTAAGGTAGCTGAAAATCTTGCCTAAAACTATAATTTCATTTTTTCAGGTCCTTAATCTAAATGTCAAATCACACCCCTTCCACTCCCACCCAAAATATTTTAAATAGTATCAAACATTTGACAGTATTTAGAAATTTCAATGATGAGTTAGCATATGATATAGCCCCAAATTTATTTGCTGTGGCATTTAAATAGGAAAAGGAAGAAGGGTAGGGGAAAGGGAATGTTATAGCCAAAGCAACTAAAATTTGAACATACTTTCTGTAAAACTAGTTAAAAACAAACACTCTAGGGCATGTAATTTTTAGGTGTAAGTGTAGGGTTGGAAATAATTAAAATGTTACCTTTGCCAAGTAATTCCCAATGTATCCTCACTGGTACTGGGGTATAAATGCCTGCCGTTTTGATTCATGGTCCAGTCACAAATCCTCAGCTGTCAATTGAAACCTAGCAGTCAGATATGGATCGAGCAGTACTACAGTTTTTAGTATTTAAATGAACACATGCAAACTAGTACGGTACATGGTATTAACCTTACTTTCCCAAGAGGCAAATTAAGGGGGGGGAAAAAAAAGGAAAGAAAGAAAAGAAAAGCAAAAGAAAATCTTAATCTATAAAGCAAAATTCCTAGACTTTTTCTTAGAAATAGCTATGTACTAAGCTTCTCTATTAATTAAAGCATACAGAGAAACAAGTGCTTAGAATGTAACAATTAGCCATTATTAGAGTACAAATTGAGCTGAAATAAAAGAAAACGTTAATAATGTTCAATAGAGAGATATATTTTAGAAAGTAAATAAAAATGCTTTTATGCAACATACCAAATAATCTGTACTGTGTAAAATAATCAATAACTTTAAAGCATGCAGTTTGCAAAACAGAAGACATGCAGTTTAGAGGAGAAAGGCCCCACTCTACAGACATCCACCCTAACTTATATCTGGAAGCTTCAAGGTTTTCAGTTTCTCATATTGATTCATTGCATTTTACCAAAAGTGGCATTGTTTAGAAAGAGATGAGAATTGGTTTTACTTTTATGTGAAATTCAGAGTAATGGAATTTAAAATGCTTTGCTACATTTGAAGAAAGTGAGGAATGCATTGAGTACAAGCTGAAACCAATTCTTCCCAGATCTCAGCTTCGTCAGCTCTGCTCTTCAGGTCCTTCCAGTAACCCTATCCAGGTCTGTTTGGTTAACAGCTGCCCTACAGTGCTAGCAGATTTATTGAAAAGAGATATTGCTTATTTTTATGCTTAGGAAAGTAAACTTATCTGGCTTTGGGAGAAAAACACACTAGAAAATCATGGTTTTTAACCTTTGGAGAGCCAGGCTGTAAAGTAAGTGCATTGTACATTGAGAAGATACTGATCTTACTGATCCACTAACCTGGGTTGTTGCTGTTCAGTGAGAATTTTTAGATGGTGACTGGAGCCAAAATGCCTTTAAACTTAGGACAAACTGTTGTAATCTAACCTGATAACACAGTGGCTAAAAAAACCCAACAACTTGGCTATTATGAATTTTCCTTTCAGTCTCAAGTTTCCACATAGGCTAATGGTGATTTTGGAGTTTCACTATGATAGATTTTGTTCCAAAAGTGAAATCTAAAATTCCTAAAACATGTGTTTTAATTATATTGATTTCAAGTAAAAGTGATTTTATAAAGAACTTAAAAATTCAATTTATGTAGACAGACATAAGGCAGGTGTATAGATTAATAGGTAGAGCCTGTAAGGTAATGTTGTATAAGAAGTCATAACTCATAAATAAGTTAGAAAGAAAACATTCTTAAAATAGACCATATTACCTGTATAAAGGAGGAAAGAGAATACTCCTTTTTAAGCAAAGGATGGATTTCTGCTGTTTCAAAGGAGTAACTTGGTTTAAACTAAAGTGTGTGAGAAAGAAATAAGGTAAGATTTTTATTTTTTAAAATGTCGAGATAGACTCACTCTGTAGCTCACACTGGCCTTGAAGTTGAGACACTCTTGTCTCAGCCTCCTGAGTGCTAAGATTACATACCTATCTAGTTCAAATTTTTTATTTTTCTAAAAATTTTTCTAAGTGGACATTATAATCAACAATTCATTGATAGTATTGATTGCCAATTATTTTCAACAAAACTGAGTAAACTTTTATTTCAAAATCTAAAGCACCAGTTCAAAAGACTTGACCTTGTAGGATAATCACCTTCAGGACCACTGAGAGATTCCAAATTCATCAGTGAAGGTGCTGGTTTTATACAGGTCATCATCCTCAAGAATAGAGAAGTGTACTTTAGAAATAGCACCTGAATTTAGTGAATGACCAGAACCGGGTTAGTTTCCATGGGCCTCTAAGCTTTAGCTGGTGGAATTCTCGGAAAGTGGATACATTTTTACAAAACAGGAGTGACACTCACTGATGGGCGAACTGTCCCATAAACAGCTGCTGAGACACCATGTCTCTTTGGAAGGATGATTATTCAAACTGTTTAGCTATTTTGTTGGTCAATTTTGTTTGATTGTTTTCTCACCCCTAAAAATATCAAGTGGGTTACCTTTGGCCACATGTTGAACATTGAGCTCTATAAGGTTTTAGACTTTAATTTCCTATGTATACTTTCAAGAAAGTTGAATCTGACTACAGCTATTCATTTATAATTAGCTTTGAAATTATATATGTATAATATCTTCTTCTTCTGGGCTGGAGAGATAGCTTAGCAGTTAAGCGCTTGCCTGTGAAGCCTAAGGACCCTGGTTTGAGGCATTAGCCAAATGCACAAGGGGGTGCACATGTCTGGAGTTCATTGCAGTGGTTGAAGGCCCTGGCATGCTCATTTTCTCTCTCTCTCTGCTTCTTTCTCTCTCTGTCTGTTGCTCTCAAATAAATAAATAAAAAATAAACAAAAATATTTAAAAAATATATTTCTTCTGAAAAGAAAAAACTGTTTAAATATACACAAAATAGTCAATAAATATGTTTAATTATTTAATGTCTAAGAAGTTGGCAGGTATTAATGAGTATTGAATTACATTATTTTCTTTTATTAGCAATGTATAGTATAATATAAATTGGTCTATTTAGATTATGGAACAACAATATCAACACTTTCAAAAGTGCCTAAGACAAATGTTTATGCATGCTTGTAAATTACCACTTACTTAAGCAAAGGCATTTGACTGAGAGATGTTCTTTCATGTTTATTAAATTTAATTTACTTATTTTTAACAATTTCATACATATAAATAATAATCTTGGATCGCTTAAATTAATAAACCTTTTCCTGAAGCATTTTTCAATTAACAAAGTATCCAGTGGAATTTTAAAGGCAGTGTGAAAGTAAGGAAAGCAATTAAATGACTACAGTGAAAATCACCTATTCACCAAATATTTGACAAATAATAATTTCTAAGAAAATAAATTCTTCATCATATTTGAACAAGACACTCTTACTCAAGCAATTTTGAATAGACTTTTATCACTGAAAGATTAAAACTAAGTGGGGGAACATTTATAATATTGTGTTAATTTTTATAATTCAATATTTCTAAAATAACTTTACTTGAGGTTTTAGATAGATTTAAAGTAATAAACAATAACCACTTTTTCACTTTAGAATAGGACTACCTCAGCTTCTGTCCTGTGAAAGAATCAATGCTAGATAATTTAAAATAACAACTGACAGCTGAGTTAAGTTTTAAATTTTAATTTTAAGAGATGCATAAATATAAGCCTTTCATCTACTTAACATTTTCATAAATACAATGCTTCAATAATGCTTTAGTGAATTTTTTGTTTTCTTTCTCAAGATAGGAAATGATTCCCTTTTCCCAAGTAATCAAACTTCAATTTGTTGGAGTCATGTGTCTGCAAGTAGATGAGGAAGCAATTCTTATTTTTGAAATGTATGCATATCCTTAAAAAATACATATTTACATGTCATTTTAATTACTTAATTTACACATTTACTAATATGAAACAAGATTGTCTAGAAAATTAAAGCCAAGATGTATATTAAACAAATTTTACCCAGTAGTCCAAGAACAAGTAAGTTAAAATAGTCAAAACAACTAAAAACAAAGTGCAGGTGAGGTGCTCACAACATTTGCTCTCAGACTGGAAGCCCTCCTTTGGAAGGAGTGCCATGTTCCTGGCACCATGTTAGAAAAGCAAAGACAGGGACCTTCTAGTTTCCCTCAAAAATTTGCATAAGGAAATCTAAGATACTGCACTCAAATAATTACATACCTAGCTGATAGCCACAGAGAATCCATATGGCCTGTGACTTCAGAATCCACGTTTGTTCATTCAGATGAAGGCCCTTTCTTGTTATGTACAGGTTTTTTTTTACTTGTTTGTTTGTTGGTTTTGTTGTTGTTTGTTTTAGTTTTTCAAGGTAGGGTCACACCCTGGCCCAGGCTGACCTGGAATTCACTATGTAGTTTCAGGGTGGCCTTGAACTCATGCCAGTCCTCCTACCTGTGCCTCGGCTCAGATTAAAGGTGTATACCACCATGCCTAGCTTCATAAGGGTTTTTGTTACCTGCAGAGCAATCTACTCTGGAACAAAAGGACGGTAAGCAAAATGCCCTGTTTGTTAGACTAACAGTATCTCATGGTGAAAACAGCTCTCAGCTGAGCCAATAAACCATTATACTGTAAACAGAATTATCAACACAGACAAATTTACCTTTCACTTTTTTTTTCTTTTTAAGTTTATAAGAGCCTCAGGGGAACACGTTGAAAAGTATGTTTTATGTTCTCTTGAGTGTCTTATTTTTCCAGATGTCTTAAGGAAAGATTTTGTGGTGGGAGGGGGGATAAAGATTCTTGGAGGGAGGGTTAGGAAGATTAACACTTCAGTATTCATACTTTCCTGTAAATGCTTAAATTAATACAATTTTATTTCATTATTACTAATTACTTGCTATGAGGCTCATAGGATAGAGAGTCTCTGAATGAATACTAAATAAAATTCCTGAGCAAAGAAAATAATCAAAATGAAATTGTCAAAAAAATTCAAAATCATCCTAGTACCTTAAAATCAGTTCTATATTAATTTCTGAAATACATGCTTCTTGATACTTACTAGCAGAGCAAAGTTAAATGAGTATGCACAGTCCATGAGCTTAACAGACGTCACAGGCCATAAATCATATGTACTACAAAATAAAAGGTGTTTTTTTTTTCTTTCAATAGAAACCACTCTTGTAAAATGTAAGGCTTTGGAGATATTGGAGATATACCATGTGTTCTAACCTCTTCCCTTTCCTTTCTAAACAGAGATCTAAGAAACAGGGTTTAATGGCCTTGCCCAAGTTTGGACATACTTGTTCTAGTCAGTAGGAACAAGCTACCAGGGTCTAATTCCTGGTCCTCACTATACCTGTTTGTCCCTATCCTGTCCTTTGTGTGCAGCTAAGCATATTTAAAGCTGGAATGGTTGTAGATATCACCTTCAGAATTTCCTTTGCTTCCCTCATTCAGCTGAGATCTTTTTACCTGAAATATTTTCAAGTAAGACAATGTCCTTTTGTGTTTGTTGATTGAAATTCAAGGCTGCATTAAGCATAATTTAAATTTACATTAATTAGAATAGATTATCTGGAGCTCAGACTTTGATAACCAGAAAAAAAAGTAAGGAATTGTATGAATGAATGAATGATAACAGACAGAAGATGGATGGATTTCTTTTTAAATTTAAAAACTAGCCAAAAAAGCCAAACATTTGCACAACTATTATTTTAACTGAAACTTTCTTTCCAGCTACCAGAAGTGAAATATGATCTCTTACCATTTACATACCTACAAAGAAGACATGTGATAGGGTTTGGTGTCAAGCTGTCAGTTATGATAACAACCACAATAAGAATGGCCCAAGTGGTGATAGCCTGCTTCCTGGCTTACTGAAAAGCCAGCTGATAGTCCACTCCTGTCTTTTCACTTGCTTGTTTCCAGTAATATTCTTCCTTTTCAATGGTTTTAATGTACCAAGTTTTGGCTCTTTCCTTTACTGTGACTTACATTATAAAGGGATTTCATTTACTATCCCAATTAAAAAAAAAAATCCTACAGAGACGATTTCTTTAAAAGCTATTTTGTGCAACCAAAAATTTTAGTGCAATGCAAAGTACTTTCAAGTTCTAGTTCCAAAATATTTTGAGAAAAGTGTTGAAATTATTTCAATATAAACGAGCCCAATAACTGAACTTGAAATGATGTACTGCACAGTCATGCAGGAGATATAGCATGCTGAAGCTCAAGCACCAGTACAATGCATGCGGTTAGCAGGAGTAAGCCAGGAGCTGCGGAGACCAGGCCTCCCATTCAATGGTCAAGAGATCAGGATAAGATGCTGAAAATAAAACTTAGTTCTTACAAACAGAGCTTACTTGAAGTAATTGTCTCACTTGAGAGTTCAAAGTAACCTCCCAGTTATTCTGCCTGAAATCTCTAATTTATAGCAAAAAAAAATGTGCACCTCAATGGCTGGTTTGCATGGTGACTTTCTATGTTTATGCAGGAAGTTTCTTAGCTGAAAACTTTTACCTCTAGTTTGAAGTAAGGTTTGTAAAAAAAAAAAAAGTGTTGTACTAATGTGTAATGGTAAATATTTATGCTTTTAATGTAACCATTGATTCAACTACAATGGTTGTAATCAACTAGAGTCTTTTAAATTACCAACCTTTCTATGATAGCAAATATAGAAGGCCTCAAATTAGTAAACTTCCTAGGAGATAAACCAGACGTGGAACTGGTGCTAAGTGTACTTGCCTCTTATTAACCATTCATACTAAAACTGTTAGGTTGGTGACAAAATGCTTCTATATTTTCTCAGCAATGTATAACATTCCTCAGGATAGTTCCCATTTCCAAGGAGATACAATTTGGGAGACATGATTCCTTAACTGTCTAAGGCATGTGTAAGCAAGGAAAGGCAACACTGCAATGTACTAAACTTCTATGAAGGCAAACCAGAAAAGATATCTTTCCCACTTCTGCAAGTGTTCCCAATCATAAAAAGGTATTTCTTAATAAAGAATAAAGAGTTCAGTTTGCCAAAACAGGACCAAAGAATTCTTCAAGCCACCAAACCATCTACCAATAGAAAAGTGGAAAAAGAATGAAGCTCCAGTTGAAGTTCTGACTTAAGGGTTTTCCCATGCCAATAGTGAATGCAGTAAGCCAATAATCCCAAAGACAGATGAGTTCCAGACCTTGAATAATACTCAAGATTGTATTAAGTGATAAAGGCAAGTCTTGATCAGCTGGCATGGACTAGTTATTATGACTACCTAGGGAGGATTATTTTTATTGGCAAATTGTCAACTGGCTTTCATGAATCTTTTTCAAGTATGTGACTATTTTTTAATTCAAGTTACATATCATATTTGCAGTGGTAGTTGAAATTTTGTCAGAAAAAAATCTATCAATTCAACACAGTTAAGAACCAGCATCAAAAATAATTTTTATGTAAAGGAGCACAAAAATGTATAATTGCTGATAACAACTATGTGTATCAGGTATGTACAAAAGCCTATACTTTATTATTCAAATTTGCTAACATGAATGTATTTTGATATTCTACATTTCAATAATAATAATACTAGTGTATTTTTGTGTTAGAAATGACTGCACTGGGGCTGGGGAGATGGCTTAGTGGTTAAGGTGCTTGTCGGCAAAGCCAAAGGACCCAGGTTCAATTCCTCAGGACCCACATAAGCCAGATGCACAAGGTGGTGCATGCATCTGCAGTTCATTTGCAGTGGCTAGAGATCCTGGTGCACCCATGCTCTCCCTCTCTTGCTCTCTCAAGTAAATAAATAAAAATAAAATATTTTAACAAAAAGAAAAAAATGACTGCACTGAAAGCTCTATGGTAGTATCATTTTTTGGAAAGATTATTTTTAGATATTCAAAATTATTCAATAATTTCAAATTGATTGTTATCTTAATTTATGTAAGTTATATTAAAGTTCTTTTCTAATGAAAAACAGCATGCAACAATGCACATCAATATTTTCCATAATCTGAAAGGATAAATCTTCATAAAGCAGCTGCTATAAACTGAAGAATGTACCTGGTGACAATATTTATTCTTAAGGGGTCATGTATATTAAACGTTATGGGGAATGTTTAAAAGAACTCTCTCAGACTGAAACCATTGCCTTTCTAATTTTGAATTTTTCCTGGCTAATATAAAATGATTGATTACCTTTATTTCATGTACCCCTTGATTTTCCTTTTCATTCATCATTGAGTGCTTTAAACCAAATGCATTTAGAACCTGCCGTTAGCAGAGTGGTCTCTTTTAAATCTTAGTAAAGTAATGAAAGGACACAGTAAATCAATCTCATTTCTGCTGTAGGAAAGAATAACCTTTACTCTGTTGAAGTCATTTAAACAATTTCTGTTCCTCCATTCCAAGATAGTAAATATAAAACTTCATCTGTATTTTACTTAAAATTGAAAAGGTAAAAATAATAGGTTTTCAACTGAAGTCTTAGTTAAGTAATTTGCATATATCATGTGAAACTTATTTATATTTTGTGCTCTACATAACTTAAAATTATGGATCATTATGAATTTGGCATATTTAGTTTCTTCAAATAAAAAAAGTGGACCTGATTTTCACTAAATAAAGGACAAAGTATCAGTCTTGAATTTTTTTGATTGTGAAGTATGTTTGTCTCTCCAAATGATCAATATAGTAACTGCATTTGATTAAAGAAAACACATTCCTATTATAAGTAGTCTTCACTCAACACTGCCCACTTACATAACAAATGTCCATCTTTGCCAAAAACAGTTTATCCTTCTACAAGTCATATGGAATTCTCAAAATACTGCTAGATCTCTGTTCATATTGAGACCCATATTTCCATTGTGCTTCCTGGGTTTTCTTGGGTTATCTTTAGGAAATATTGATGGAACTTTAGTGATCATGATTACAGGAGGCTCCAACATTACTTATAAGTGATAAGAAAACTGGAGGTGCCATGGACTAGGGCAGGGAGAAAGGAAGATCATTTCTGAATGCATGAAATTGGCTATAATATTTTAAATGTGTTTGGGGCTAAAGGTTAAATAATGGAGTCATATTCTGTAAATATAAATTTTAACTGGAAACTAGAGATGTGTCATAAATAATAATTCAAATTCCATGATGAATATATTTCTGAATAAACTATATAATGATTTTTAAAAGAACAGGTTTCTAAATCATTAAATCCTGCATATGTTTTAAAACACAATGCACACATATGTTTGTCGAACAGAACCATAGTAATTATAACACATTTCATATTACAGCAATTTTAGAGGTGAAAAAAAGCAACATTCCAGAGAATTATGTTGAAAAGCCATTGGCTGGCAAAACCACTAATTATTATTTGGGATTTTTATAACTATAAACAAATGTGTTCAGTAAGTTCTCTTTCTTTTGTGTTTTTTTTTTAACCTGGAAAAATGTCAAGTACCCTAAATGCACTATCATCTTTATGGTTTTCTATGAACTCTGCATGTACTGCTCTTTATTATATGCAGTCTACTACATTGACCTGTAAATAGGAAGAACGTGAGAGTGCCTTAGAGACAGGCCACAGTAAACATAAGCACTGTGGGCAGCTCTAGAACAATATAAATGAGCATACGTACCTCTACAAGCTTGCAACAGATACGAAAACTCACATAAATACACAAATAACTAATTAGAGCAAACTGCCTAATACCAGCTCTTTCTTATTTGTTATGGCCTGACTTTTCCCTATATAATGTTTCAGACTGCTCTGCTAGCAAACCTGAGAGAGGAAAATATATGCATCATAGAATATACTTAAATTCAGAAGTGCTTACAATTATTTCTGTGATCTCATAACTAGAATCATGGGAATTCCATGTTGGTATGGTGAATGCTTTTGACTATGGCTAATTTGTTTATAAGCCACCATTAATCCTGACTGTATATTTTCACAGTTTGGGTAAGCACTTCATTTGCATTAAATTTACAGCATTAATGAGATGTGAAATTTAAAATGCTACTTGAAACATAAATGATGTAAAAAAGCAGAACCCAAAAAAGTGTTTTATCACATCTGAAATCACTAAACCAATTTAAACCTATTAAAATAGGAATGATGTGTCACCCGAGAGTTTAGCTTCATAACTCATATTCAGAGCTGAAATACAAAGTGAAGAGTAAAACATCTGGAAAAAATGAAATTGCTTCAAAAACACAAATTATGTACTGTTTCTACTTTAGCTGGCTCTTAAATTGGTTTTCAATGCCTGCCCTACAGAGTGATAGGCTAGTGAGTTCTCCATACCCAGGAAGACTGAGAGAAAAGCACTCTTTGGCCAAAACAAAGTAGTGTTCAAGGATGCTACTGATACATGCTATGGAGATGGAAGTGGTCATGACCCAGTTTGAGAAACAGTTGAGAGAAGTGAGAAACAAAGGATAAATGAGGAAGCTTATTTGGAAAATGAAATGATCAATTTCTATGTCAGAAGCCCCATGAGCCCCATCCTGAGTCCAGATCTGAAAGGCAACGGAGAAAGCGCCGAAGCAAAGCGTGGCTACCCCATTACACCTGGGTGAAACGTGCCCACCTGTTGCTGATGTAGGAAGGATGGGTCTCTTGGGCTTAGTCCCACATATCGATTGGCTTGAGATGTGCCTGGGGCTGTGTAGGCTGATTAAGGAAGAACAAAAACAAAGATAAAAATTGTGAACTATAAGAATGAACACCCTGTCCATGTACAAGAAACCTAGAGATGTGGGATTTGTATCCAAAAAAGGGTCTCCATTTCTTTTCTCCTGGCTGAGTCATAGAAAAGAAGTGGCAATTGATTTCGATTAACTATCCCCCCAGGGAAAAAAAAAAAATCTATCCAGTAAGCCATAGCCTATCCTTTCATGTGAATGTCTCTCTGTGTGCTCCAGTTACAGTGAGACCCAAAGGACTAGATAAATAGAAGAGTCTTTTTCCTAGATGAACCTCTAACTAGGTGTCAGTGGTCTAATAATGAAATAATCAATGGTAGGCTGTGATTCTAATTGAAAATCAGAGTTAGGGACTGTCAGGAAGAGTGACAGCTTTAATGATAGAATTTACACAGATGTGCTTAATGAGTATGAAATGAAAATGTTTTGTGTAACTGTCTTATTAAAAATCTACTCATACTATTCATTTTTATTATATGACATAAAATGACTTAACTCAATATTTTACTTAATGTGATAAGTTCTCATTTGAAGAACTTCTTTATTTTCCTAAGTATACAAAAAAAAAAAAAAAGAAAGAAAGAAAGAAAGAAAGAAAAAAAACCTATCAATCTGCCTGTGACTGGTTAGGAAGGAAGTTGATGGCACCTTTTGTCATATGTGGTCACCAGGTAGGTGAATGTACATAGGATGACTGTTACTTACACTATTGTAGACTAGTTTACAGTTAGTTTTTACGAAAGTACTTCTCTTTTTGGTACAGAGTCCTAGTTCTAAAATACTTGATTCTTTTTATTTTTTTAATGTATTTTATTATCTCCAGCACAGTAAGCCAGCCATATAGAATAAACTGAAAAACTAAGTTGCTACCATATGTTACACTTATAGGCTGGAAGAAAGCCATGTGCTTGGTTTAAAACCATGCTATTAATTAGGAATTTAGACATGAATCTTAAATATCTTTTTAAAATCAATATATTAATTCTAAAGGTTCACTTAACTGCAGAACTTAATCATGGAGATTTTTTTAGGTCAAATTTAAGATATAAAAAATATTGAACATCCTCACAACTGTATTAATTACTTTTGAATCATGTCCAGGCAAGGGCAGCCATCAGCAAGCAGGTTCACAACTCTCTACACAGACTGACCAGCTGCAGAAGAGTTATACCTACACAGAGCCAGCCCCGTGTCTGCGCTCTTTGTCTTGTAAATAAGTAAAAACAAGTTTCTTTGCCTCTATGTGTGTGTGTGTGTGTGTGTGTGTGTATTCTTTTTTTTTGGTAATTTTACTGACATATTAGTTTAACATCCAGTTTCTCAATGTAAGTAGTGTCTAGGGAGTAAAGACTACAAGATTGTTTATAGGAAAGAAAAATACTCAATCTACTTCTTTCAGATAGGAGTACAAAATAAAATGATGAAGCTATCTTTGTACAACCAAGAAATTATTTTGGAATATTTTATACATTTTACTGGTCAAAATTCCTGTTTGAAGAACTTGTATATGATTTTAGATACAACTCGTTAACAAGCAGACTGAAGATAGTCCTATAGCATGGCTGTGATCATTTGGGTCAGCTCCTCTCCTGAATCTTATATATGAGTGTCAGCACAAAAGTAGGCATAGGCACCAGAAGGTTCTAGGACTTTGGTTTTGATCATTTACCCCATGATAGATAGTTTTCAACTATTTTTTGAACATTCTATATGTTTTTATTTAAATTATTGAATTGGCTCAAAGGTACTTTGATACTAACTTTTAAAACTTGTACATAGTGCTTTAATGACTGTCATGTACATAAAAATCCTTTAAAAGAAAAGAATTTTTGGCTTTACCTTACCAAATCTAATCCATCCTTTGCATTCAGGGAACTGTTTGCTGGGGTAGGATCTTTTGTTAATAGATCAATTATTAAACATTAATTAATGACTATTGGTGGGCATTACAAACCTATGTTAATGTATTAGTTTATATGAGTTCATAGATTTTGAGAAATAAATGCTTAATATACACTGTATACTCAAAATATTGCATATTTTCTTGAAAGGTTTCTGCATAGGTTTTCAGAAGCTGCCAAAAAAGTTATCTTTCCAATGGCTAAGAAAAAATGAGCCAAGGTACCTCTGATGGTATACACTTCAATGGTAAATTATGGAACATAAGGATTTGTTTGCTCTAGGAAAGAAAAATAGACTGAATTTAAGACATATGCATCATTGTGAAGGAACATGCTAGCTCCTCCCAACTGTAACCTTACCATTTGCCAATCTGTGGCATATCAACTCTGGTTCTAGGGAATAGGAATTTGCATGAAGCCAACTGCAAATGTTTTCCTAATTGCTTCTGAGTTCTCTATACAAACAAACAAAAAATTCACTTGTCTTATTGATGTGCTATGTAAGGGAATTAGGTAAATTTCTGATATTTGCAGTGCCATGGTCACTCTAATAAGCATAGTATCTGATGTGCCATGATAGGAAAAATGACCAAAAGGCTTAAATAAAAAGTTTCCGATAATGAAAGTTCAGGTAGTTTACATGTGCCTAACACCAAGCTTCACAATGTTCTCACCTGCACACTATATTGTATGACTATTTCCAACAGTGGTATGTATAACCTACAGTAAAGTAAACATGTATCTTATGGAGGTACTGATTCCGACTACCTGGTGGAAGGGTTTGACTTCCACAGGAATGTTCTAATAAGTAACAGTTACCTCATCTCTCCTTGGTGACATAAAACCCTTGCACACTGTGTTGTGTTATTCAGTGTATACCTTGAACAAGCAGGCATGATGTATTACGTTTATTATGGCTGTTTACTCAAACAAATATGCTTCTCTCTTTATGAATGTGAGGCACTGATGTAAATTTGATGAGAGAACAGGATGTAACAGCCAGGCCACATACATGCCTGCTTGCTTCATTTAAATGAGAAATCTCCATCTGGCCAAATAGCTGGAAAAGCTGCAGGGTTTTCCACCTTGGATCATATATCCAATGGTGCCTTTGATGGACATTTCTCATTTCCTACAGAAATACTTACTGGTTGCTGTAGGTGAAGCTGCCTCACCTTCAGTGGATGTAGTGATGGGTTTAGTATCTGTCATGGTCAGGGTCACAGGTCGCACTGCACTGGGATGGGGAGAGGGTGCCAAGACAGGAGTGAAATGGCCAGGCACTTTCCCTACTACTTGACCACTGCTGTTAGGCTACAAAACAAAAACAGAATGCCGGGTGAAACAATCCAAAAGACAGTCATCTCATCCAACAACTCCACTCAGTACACGCTGGTACGTGGATTCTGTGCAATGTGAGTTATCTCCATACAGGCCCTCAAAGTCTGAGTCAGGGACCAATCAATGGTTAGTAGTAATAAGCAGAAGCAGTATTTCAAGGAAGGTTTTCATTTTCAAAGCACTTGGTGTAGGTGATTTCCTTTTCCTAACTTTCCCAAGAGTAAGTTTGGTTAATCCTTTCATTTAGTATGCCAGAAAACACTCATGGAGACCTGAATGGAATTCCCTACTGAACTACCTACAATAGTAACCCGGAAGTTCTTTACATTCCACCCTTCACTTTCGATTCTGAGTCAGTTTGGCTTTCAGTACATCTTCATCCTAAAGAACAATATCACTGACACAACAGACGTGAAGAGAGGAGACATACACCAGTCTAGTTTCTATCAGAGGCCATTTTTCTGCAAATAAAAACTCTTTCTCTCACATGCAGGCATTACAGACACACACATCAGGCCATTTTAGAATGTAGGGTCTCCATTGCAAACTAGACGACTTACTAATACAAGCAGATTTAAGATTTAAAATCTCTAAAATTTCAGATACATATGATATGAAATGCTGAGTAAGATCTGAACTTGATGCTTAGAAATAAGATATTCCCAAGGAAAACCACTACAATGTGCTGAAGTGAATGAGAGAACAATCAATTGTGCATCACTATTGGAGCTACTCCTCCACTGCTTGGCATGGGGAACTATACAGTATATTTATTACTGACATTTGTGAGAATTAACCAAGAATCCCCCTGCCTAATTTCAGGAAAAAATATTATTTGAGTTTTCATTCTGTGTTGGAAAAAATAATTTCTATGGTAGGAGACACAATCCTAAGGGTGTACCATTGAATAAATTCTGGAATATACTATTAAAGACAAATCATGTTATTTTTGATTAAACATATTGTGATTCTCATTTCATGGTGTTCCTAAAAATTTGCTAGGAGATTCTTCTCTACAAATATATAGTCTTCATAATTTCAACTTTTAAAAGCAAAGAAAGTAATAAAAATGTATATATTGATGCCTGAACAAAAATTAGAACTAGCTTTTTAGAGAAAAATAAATAGCTAAAAGTACTTACATATTATGACTTACAGAGATGGACTATGTCTTTAGTTGGGTTACTCAGGGACCACTGTCTTTATTTTATAAAGAAAAAAGACTTCCTGAATATACTGACTACTCTTCATGGGCAATTTTAATATTTAACTTTGTCAGGAAAACTGACCAAAATTTTCCTCTATGGAAACTTATCGAAGAGTTATATCTTTAAACTAATTTTATTCAAAATAGTCCATTGAATAGCATGACTGTCTCAGTATAATTGGTGCAGCAGTAATGCAATTAATCTCCAAATTGCTATGGGGAGGAACAGGCATCTCAGTTGCTTAACAATCCGAAGCAGCACAGTGCCAGGGGAGGCTGGGAAGGAGCAGCTGACTGTAGAATATGGCCACTCCGTTATTGACATTTCTAGCACTGGAAAGGTGCATATCACATGATCTACTTTGAAATGCAAATTGATTGGTTTTTAAGTTGGAGCTCAACATCAAAGGAAATGTAGTGTTCTTGAAAAAGCATTTTTGCAGTTTACTATAAAGACCCATTTTCCTCTCCAGGGAAGCTCTAAAGCATACCATCATCAACTTCTAGTGGTGGGGCCAGTGTACGGGATTGCTTTGTACATGGCCCCAGGAAGAAAGAAGGCTCTCATTTTATCACTAGCAGCACATTCAATGTGAGAGTGCTTCTGTGTTGTGTTCCTAAAACATTTTATATCTACCTGGAGCAGGAGCCAAGTGACAAGAATTTCAAGGCAATGCTGCCACACAATCTGGTACCTTTCGCAGTCTGACACTTGGACTACTAGAATAAATGAACTTGAACTGAGGGGTGTCCTCCCATTTAAAAAGAGCAAAGGGGACAAAGAAGGATTCCCAAGTCCATGCAGAATTCTGAAAACTCAAGGTCAGAATAGGAAGGTTTTTCTCTGCAAGCTCCACTAGTTTAAACAAGTGAAGCTAAGCTATAAAGCTTCTACCATCTGAGGCTGCTTTAACTATTATCTTATCTGAAGACAGCCTTGGTAAAGGATTATCCTACTTACTACATTACTCCTGTTATTTGAAAGATCCTGAGGGGAGCTGTGGACTTTTGTCTTTTAACTGAGATGAGGGTAAGATGCTTCTCTTCAAAGCTGGGTCTTTACCTTCAAAAACTAAATAAAAACTGAGAACAATATAGACAGATTATCACCTAATATGCTCTCCTAACTTATAAAGAAATCGAAATATATGTAAAACAAGTACTGAATAATTAAAAAAATGCGTAATACTAGGGCCTGATTTTAATTTGCATAATTTTTCCCCTAACAGTGCCTAATTAAGACATCAGTTAAAAAAAAATCCAATGGAACTCTAAGATTTTCCACACTGAATTAACGTTAAGGACTTTTAATGGATGTCTTAATTAGACTTTGTTATTCATGGAAATTCTACACAAATTAAAATCAGACCTTGTGTGCACAGTTCCCAGCTGAGTCTAGCAAAATACTCTATGGAATGGAGACTTTTGAATCCATGCTTTGACAGTAAATGCTATTTCTAAACTTTAACACCAAGATTCCACTCTTTCTCAGTTGTCCTTTGTAGCACAGTCCTAAGACTATTAAGAAGTCTTCTTCTAAACTACAAACAGTAACTTTAATTTCAAAATGTAGTGCCTTAGTTTAGTATATTATTCAGTGTCAAGAAAAGATAACTTTCTAACTAGCCTAAAGAATGCTGTCTGTATATGTTGTTACTCTAAACACAATATATTCAGAAAGGACTACTTTACTTCATCTAAACAAACTAAGACAAAAATAAATTTCTTTATCATTGTTATGTATATATTATTTAGTCGAATTTTAGCAAGTTAACAATAGTAATCATAGAATTTTATGATATCCCCCAAAGCATTAAAAGTTGTAAGAAGTAGATGGCAGTGTAAGAGGCAAAAGACAGAAGCCAAATACTAGACCAAAGATCAAAATTACAGTTTACATTTGCTAGTGTAACTGCTGATAAACACATTTTGTCAGTCTACTCAG
Source organism: Jaculus jaculus (assembly GCF_020740685.1). Classification (NCBI taxonomy): domain Eukaryota; kingdom Metazoa; phylum Chordata; class Mammalia; order Rodentia; family Dipodidae; genus Jaculus; species Jaculus jaculus. The sequence continues at coordinate 82,298,575 of NC_059102.1, forward strand.
ATGTAGACAATCCTTATGAAGTGACCTCTCCCTAGAAGAAAACACATATGTAGGGAATAAGATATGAGCATGAGTTACTATGCATATACACTGAATCCCTAAAACCACTACATGATACTTACAAAAAAAAAAAAAGACACTCCTAGAAATGCCACTCATTATTAAATGCAAGTCATGTCTCTGCAAAGAGTAGTAACGAGTCATCAGATGCTGAAAATGTTTACATTATCAAAGCTTACTTTAATACTGAATAACTGGCCTGTAAATACAGCTGTAAGTTCTTTTGTGTGTGTTTATTTTAGCACATACCTTATTCCTGCCTGAAATAAGCATGTTGTCAAACCGTGTATTTCAAAGGTGTGAACTCCAGCTCAGAGCCTTTTTGGCAATGAACATTATGCATAAACTTTCCTTTCAATCAATTGAAACCCAAAAACATTAAAACAAAAACATCTTCACAAACGTACCCCTTTGGGGCAATACACTTCCTACCTGTCATTCAGCCACCTTAATAAAAACTTACTGAGTCACCAAGAAACTTCCTGAAGATGGTTGCAAGGCTTGATGTTCTGCCAGACGTACTGTCTGACTAACCTTAATGCCTTAGTTAGACCTGTCCCATGTCTCTGAGGCTCTATATTTTATTCTCTCTCTTATTTTTACCTGGCTGGTTTGTGGACTGGATGGATCATAAGAAGGAACATAGTTCTTCAGAGTGTCCTGAGGATTCAGGTGGGGAGGATATCGTATTGTTGGATGAGAAAAGTAGCTCGATGGGGCTGGAGGAAGGATAGCTTGTGTTGGAAATGGCAACGGTGATGGCGGAGGTGGAGTTCGAGTTGAGATGACTGCAGAATACAAGACAGGAAAGATTGACTAGTCACCGGGATACCTCATTACTTCATTCCACTTCCTTCCTGAGGAATGCTGTCAGCTATCAAGTACCAGTTCATTCTTTACCATCATTCCCCATAATAAAATAAACGATTCTTTTCACTGCTTTTCTTAATGTCAGAACTATTAAAACGTCAGAGCTATTAATGTCACACAGACAGAACTCCATCCTAGATAACTAATCATCCTGCTTTCAAGATCCATGAATGATTCAAGAGAAGTTTCTCTTGTATACGTTATAGTAGAACTGGATAAAATGATTCTTTGAGTAAATTATTTCCCATCAAAGAAATTTTTGATTATAAAGTCTTTGTCTCCCTAAATCCAGATCAAGTGACAGTATTAATTAGAGGGCAGGAGGCTCATAAACTTTCTACTAAAATTCAAAATACAAATATATCTCAATTTCAAATAAATCATCTCCTCATATCTTAATTGGAAGTTGTTTAAAGGGAAACCAACAATTAACACACAAAAAGGTCATGTCATGAATAATGACCTGCTTGTAGTGTAAGTACTTTTGACCATTAAAACATGGGACTCTTTCTCCTAATGAAGATGCCTCTTTTCAAACCTGAAAGTACTTTATCCTATGACTATTTTTCTTACTCTTGCTGTTACTATATAGAAGTCCAAAGATATTACTGAGGTAACACCCAGAATGAAACATAAGAAAATAAAATTTAAATTTTCATATAGGTAGGCATATGACTTACACATATGTTATAGTAATATATTTTAAAGAAGGAAATACTATAATATATATATATATATATATATATATATATATATATATATATATATATAATGTTCAACTACAATGTAACCTTTCAGCAGTAGAATAAGCATAATATTAGTCTTGGAAATATAAATTTTAAAGATGGAGAAAATATAAATGGTTGCTATCTGTTTAGGGAATAATTGTATAATTATCAAAAAAGAAAACTACTACATATATGAAGATTAAATGTCTAGTTTTAAAAATGTTTTGATCCAAGTCATATTACAAATGATAAGTGTTTAATGTTTTATACACAAACTTGGCAAACAATATGAGAGGTAAATTCTTTTTGTGACTATAAATGAGAATAATCCAGGATGCCTACTTGCAACTTTGTAATGATGTAAACAAGAGAAAGTCTGATGAAAACTATGAAGTAAGACTTTTAAGGACAAAATTTTGCTTGATTCCTCCAAAGAAAACTTTATGGATACACAAAAATTTAAGCATGTGTATCAGTGGGGAACGATAAATAATTTTATGAGTACAACTTTGCTGCATTAATGTTCTGGGTACTGTTTCTTAGAATGTTCCTGATTGTAACTGAAATGCAAACTCCTGAGCGTAACAATAGTCCTACTAGAGAAGGGCCAGTAGGGATAAGGCAACATAATATGTGGTTTAAACTAGTGCCCTGTGAAATCTTTCCAGACACAAGTTTTAGCATTCTCTGTCAAAAGTATACACTATGGACAACAGTATACTTCTTAAAACAAGTTGATATTGTCATATTTCTTCATATAAGATATATACACCTTTGAAATAAAAATGTAAGGAGATATAAACAACTATACACAATTGAGCATCTTTATACTTTTCATCAATGTGTTCTTAATATTAGCTAAATTTAGCCATGGCCTGTGCTCACATTTGTATGTAAATCTTTACAAGATACATACATTGTTATATTGTGGGCCCTTGGCTTGGGCCTTAACAGTTCTGGAAGAAAATCTCTTTTCAACTGACCTAACATAAGTCTAGTCTCAACTCAAATCTCTGGATAGTCTGAAACTGTAGATAGCTTGATACAACAGGGTAGACTTTTGTATTTCAGATGGAAAGTAAAAATGGCTAAGTTGGGCTGGAGAGATGGCTTAGTGGTTACAGCATTTGCCAGCAAAGCCTGAGGATCCATATTCAAGTCCTCAGTACCCATGTAAGCCAAATGCACAAAGGTGACCCATGCATCTGAAGTTCATTTGCAGTGGCTAGAGGCCCTGGTGCACCCATTCTCTCTCTCTCTGTCTCTGCCTTTTTTCTCCCTCTCTCTCTCAAATAAATAAATAAAATATTTTTTTAAAATGGCTGACTTAATAAAAAAATCATCCCATTTCTTTAAAAAATGGGGGAAAAATAACACCAAAATATGAGATTAAAAAATATTTCCTTCATTCTGAAAGAAAATATCAATGTTCTTATACATGCATTTCGCCTTCACTATGACACTTTACATTCCTCATTATCTTCCTCCAGTCTCATTCCTTCTAATACTTCCTTGATAGTTTTATTTGAATAACATTAAGATATCATTCCATTTGTATAACGTCTCTCCTAAAAGCTTCCAAGATTTCTTATTGCTTCCTGAATAAAGTTTCAACTATTTCAGAGACATGTAAAAGTCCTCCTGTGTTTTCTGACTCCATCTTAGATTCCATCTTCCACCTCATCTCTGGCCACATTAAAATCTGTGTATCCTTGGCTATATTCTTTGCAATGTACTACTACAAATAGCCTCTGCCTCTAATACTCTTCCTCCTGGCTTGTTCCTTCTTGTGCTCACCTCACATTTCATACTTAGATTTAAGCCTCCTCTTAGACTTTGTCCTGTTCTGATTAGATGCTTGGCCAGTGATGACATTCCCTGACCCTACAAGATAATAATTTTTTTTAAGGACACAAACTTTCCCCCTTGACCAAGACACTAACACAGGGGCATATTTATGTACATGCTAATTTTATCTATATCTGAGATTAAATATTTGTTAAATGTTTGGGAAAAGGCAAAAGTAGAAGGCTTTATGCTAGATTTCTCCTGTTTCACTTATAGAAAATACTCATCTTTCTCAAATATGAGAAATATGAATTCTGATCAAGCATCATAATGCAGAAATGATATATCTTTTAAATTAATTATAACCAATTATTCTACATTCAAATATGAAAGTTACTGATATGAAAGTTAGTTCACATATTTAAATAGTAAAAATAATTCATATAATAATTCTTATACCATATGTAATTTATTTCCTTAAAGAGAACAATGAAGGTCATGAATTTTAAAGTATAGCAACAATAAATATCAACATACACTTAACAATCTAAATCTGTTACATCCTATGAGATTTAAAACCCAGATTCAATTAGGATAAGATCTGTCTATAAGTTAAAAGCAATACGAGCATCATTATAAATCTATTCATATGTAAAAAACATTCCAGTTATAAATAAAGCTCTCAGTCTCCTACTCTCCAGGACTTATAAGTAATGGGTAGAAAGTCAATAGATTTGATTGTTAAATATTATTTAAAATTTTTAAAATATGTACCTGGTTAATTTTAAATATATATTTAGGGCTGGAGAGATGGCTTAGCGGTTAAGCGCTTGCCTGTGAAGCCTAAGGACCCCGGTTTGAGGCTCGGTTCCCCAGGTCCTACGTTAGCCAGATGCACAAGGGGGCGCACGCATCTGGAGTTCGTTTGCAGAGGATGGAAGCCCTGGCATGCCCATTCTCTCTCTCTCCCTCTATCTGTCTTTCTCTCTGTGTCTGTCTCTCTCAAATAAATAAAAAAAAAAAATCTGTCTTTCTCTCTGTGTCTGTCTCTCTCAAATAAATAAATAAATAAATATTTAAATATATATTTAGTTAAAAGACAAATGTGAACTGGGCGTGGTAGCATACATCTTTAATCTCAGCACATGGGAGGCAGAGTTAGGAGGATCATTGTGAGCTTGAGGCCAGCCTGAGCTAGAGTGAGATCCTACCTCAAAAAACCAGACACACACAAAAAACACAAATGTGAAATATGTTAAATCTGGATACTATTTCTTAAATTAGTAGACATAATATCATGTATCCTAGCCAAAAAAATTTGTGCAAATGAAAAGCTGACATATTTTATCATTAATTTAACTCCAAAATAAGTATATAGTGATATGTTTACAGAAAAAGTCATCTACAGAAATAGTGCCTACATATCTTAATACATTTGAAAAATATTTAAACCCAGTAATACGCTTCAGAAATCCATCTTCCTCTTAGTATAATGTACAGAATTAGGACTAATCCTGGCTATATACTTAAAATATATATTCTTTTTTCTAAGTTTTTGTGCTTCAATTCTTACAATAAAACAACACAAATATAAACATTATTAAGTTATATAACCTTAAGTTTTATTTTTCCTCATAAGTTGGTAAGAAAAGATATTTTATCAGTTAATATCCCTCCCCTTTAAGGTTGAGGAAACATAATCACTGAAGCAATAATTATAGATTGCTGCTCTGTGCTTAATGGATGGGCCATGGGGAAAAGGGGAGGGCCTGTCCTCTATGTGTGAAAGTCCTCACCACTGTGTGCAACTCCAGGGATTCCGGGATGGTGGTGCTGGGGAAAAGTGCTCAGTCTTGGGGAAGAATCCTGTGGTGATGTTGAGCTGAACAGTGGTTTTTCAGGCTTCTTCATCGTAGTTGGAGAAGACATATCTGCAAAGGAGAAGGGAAAACCAAATCAAACTTCATGACCTTCAGGCTATGAGATTTACGTTAATATACCACATCTCAGTTTCCTGCATTTTAGTATTTTTTTGCTTTGACTTGTTTATAAAATCTATACAGAAAGTCAAACTCAGCTATGTTAGAAATGTAAAATCGTTGTCAACATCCTCCACTGAAGCTAAGAGGCAGCATCATTAACTTTATGAAATACAGGCCCATTATTAACAAAATCTTTAAAATTGAAAATCCTAGTGCCCTGAGCTTGCCTCACTTGTTTTTCTCTTTGATTTTTGCGATTCAGGGATTGTCTTTTGACTTTCTGAAAATAAGTAGGGGATAACTGGGAATAAATGGGAAAACCAACCTTTGGGTATGCTGGTAAATATTATCATTGATTTAACATCGTTTATGGAAAACTCATTTACTTGCTTAACCCAAAAAAAGCATTCCTTAAGTTGCTCACTCCACAAATATTTGTTGGGTTCCTCTATTTGCCAGACAAAGTAAGGATATGAAGAAAGAGAAAAAGAAATTCTTGCTGTAGGGATGTTCACTGTCAGTGACAAGGAAAATGATAAGAAAACAGTGGTCACCAGTTCACAGGAAGTGGGTTGAGAGCATGGACTTGCAGCATTTTCTATCACACTTCCAGCCTCTATGGACAGCCTCTGCTCACTTCCACCTGGTTATGGAAGGCATCCTGCTCAGGTGCCATTGGCAAAATGTAAAGGAGGATAAAATCTCCATAGAGGAAGTATTCAAAAGGGGGGGGGCACAAAATGTACAAGGGATCAGGCAATCTGTGAAGCACAGAAATAAAAAGGGAGAGCAAGCAGCAAGCAGGACCCACAAGATAAAGGGCAATATACTTGAAAAAATATATATATACACATACATATATTCCTATATATACATTTATATATTTATATACATACATACATACATATATATATATATATATATATATATATATATATATATATATATATATGCCTACCCTGATGGGGAAGACGTTATGCATTATAGAGAAGCGAAATATGATCACAACAGCAGTTGAGAGCATATATTTCAGAAAGTACATGGAAGGTGGATTGTCTACAATAGAACCATAAATTATGGGGAGCCACTGAAAGAGATGCAGGATTCGATATGTTATTCTATATGCAGGATTCATGCACCAAATATTTATTGGAGGCCTAATTTATTCCAGATATGACACTGGTTTCCGGGGGTACAAAGTAATCTGGATTCACTTTCTGCTTCTATAAAGATTAAAACCTAGTGAGGAGCTATGAAGAAATACAAAGGGATTAGGAATTAGTATAAAACATACTATGATAGAAGCAGTCAGGGCTTCATTCACCCATTTTATAAATATTTGACACTGACAACATATAGGCAATGAGAGATGGAAATACAGTGGTGACTGAACTAATGCAACAGATAATTTGACAGGATTAATGCAATTGAGTTGCTAACTGGCATGGAAGCTCATCATCTCAGGTGACTAAGGAAACCCATTGAGTTTGTGAGGGAATTCTGCAGGAAAATGCTTGGTAGGAGAGATACTCTAGATTTAAAATTCTGAGTAATGTTAATTTTTATGTATGCTTATAAATTTATATTACAATGTTCTAGTAATAGCACAAACTATAAAACTTATATTTTATTATCAAAAATTAAAATATATACACAGTAGCAAAATAATAATGAATTTTATCATCAGCCATCTTTAGTAGCCATTAAGTCAGATCCTTGCCTACACTTCTGCTCATTCTATTCTTTGAGGTAAATGCACCATATAAATGAAGATCTAAACTGTTTGTATCTTTAAAAGAAAAAGACTACTAAAACAAAAAAAAAATACTAAAACTTTGTATCATAGGATAGAAAATATGAGCAGTTTGGATTTTAAATTAGACATGTTCTTCTACATTATAAAAAAGACCTGATAGCACTATTAATGTAAGAACTCATTATGTTTTTACTATTTAAAAAATTAGGGCTGGAGAGATGGCTTAGGGATTAAGGCATTTGCCTGCAAAGCCAAAGAACCCTGGTTTTATTCCCCAGAACCCACATAAACCAGATGCACAAGGGGGCACATGCATCTGGAGTTTACTTGCAGTGGCTAGAGGCCCTAGCATGCCCATTCTCTCTCTCTATCTTTCTCTGCCTCTTTCTCTCACTCTCAAATACATAAATGAAAACTAATTTTTAAAACATTACCTAAGTTCTGGTAAAAAAAAAAAGTCCATAAAATTACCATAAATTTTTATCATGCTGTCCTAGGTATGCTACTAAAGACAGTAGACATCACAGCCTGCACAAAGCAGTGGTATACTTATAGCCATTAGCTATACTTTGTGAGTAAATAGTTATAATAGTAAATAGTACTGGAATCTTAATGCATCAGAGTACTATTATCTGAAATATTTCTCAAAAAGACAAAACTAAAGCAAGAGAGCTCACAAGTTAAAGGTAATTGCTTTCAAAGCATGACAGCCCATGTTCCATTCTCCAGCACCCTCCTAAAGTCAGATGCATTAAGTGCGAATGTGTCTGGAGTTCACTTGCAGTATCAAAAGGCCCTAGAACAGTTTGTCTAAACTAAGGTTCAAAAAGTAGGAAAAGAGGGCTGAAACGATACCTCAGCAGTTAAAGGCACCTGCCTGTAAAGTCTGCAACTTCAGGTTGAATTCCCCAGTATCCAAATAAAGCCAGACAAATAACATAGTGCATGGGTCTGGAGTTCCTTTGCAGTGGGAAGAAGCCCTGACATGTGCTTGGCATGCTTCCTCTCTCTCCCTCTCTCTCTCTCTCTCTCTCTCTCTCTTACAAATAAATAAAAAAATAGGAAATTGAAGCTCATTTCAGCTAAAGTTACTTAAAAAAAAAAAAAAAAACACCTAGCAGGTATGAGACTCATTAGAAGGCAATTATGCAAATACTGGTTTTGCTTATTGAAAGGTAAGCCTTAGACATGGATTTTTAGATATGAAAAGAACCTCCATCTCACTCTTTATGCTATAGTATACTCTTTATGATACTGTAAGTTTCCATTTCAAAATTTTAATTTAAAATTAAATATTACAAATAAGAAACCAGCCAGCTGTGGAGGAGCACAACTTTAATACAAGTACTTGGAAGGCTGAGATAGGAAGATCTCGGTGAATTCAAGGTCAGCCTGAGACTACAGAATGAGTTCTGGGTTAGGCTGTGCAAGAGTCAGTCCCATTGTTATGCTTACTCGTGCTTACATGTAAATTTCAAATAAAATAAAACTATGTGATCAGTTTCTTAAGCCTTCTTAGTATAAGTAATAAAGCATAATCTATGTGATATAAAAACAAATGAAGGCAGTAAGAGCTTGGGAAACAATAGCGTTATTCTCATTACAACAATTCTGAAAAAATTAATAAGAGCACCTGAAACCACTACAACTACATCAGAATGCCATTAAATGTAACCAAATTAACAGGGTTTGCTTTTTATTAAAAGGAAATGTAAATTTATTGTGTTCATATAAAAGCTTAAATATATAGATGATATTGTAACTTTTAAGGAATTTGAAATTTTTCTTAGTCCAAGAAATGATACATTTAACTTTAGTGGGTAATTACTATATGTTCACTTATTATTCTGGTTGATATTAGAAATGGACCTAATAATAACAGTACAAAAGGATTGGCTTTTGATAAATCATGGACTTGGGTGCCTTTGTTTCCTATTAATCAATAAAGAAATACTACTGTGAGACAAGTAAAGGGCACTGTACTAAGTACTTAGGCACAAAAGTGAATCCCTCTCAAAGGAAAATGCAGCCCTAGGGACTGAAGGGGAAATAAAATGTCAATTATGTGAAGTCAGAGTTGAGTTTCTAGCCATTACATTTTAACCATGAACCAAACTAGTATTGTTTTAATTTGAATTTTGTTTCTAAGTCTGTAGCCTAATAGACTTCCAAACTAAAAATGTTATCATTTCTATTTTTAATGCATTCATATGTTACAGAAGAAAGGTCTGAGGAATGAAATTATGGGAGAAATGGTTTTCAGAGGTCTTTCTGTGAAGAAAAATAAGCTTTACACAATCTACGGTGCCTCAAATAGGAAGGATAATACATTAAAAGATTAAATTGAAAATAAGCTGAATAACAAAGCTGGATAATGTATAAATATATAATAAGTTGAATGATAATACATACATAATAAAGGGTAAGTTGAATAATACATAAGATAAAGACCCTGAAGAGAGAGGTAAGATGGTAGCAAAGCAGCTGATATTTATTCTGGAGAAAGAAAGCAAAAATTATAATCAATGAAAGAAGTGAAGGTTAGGAAGGGCTTAAAATTAGCAAAGATATTTGAGTTTTATTTAGAAAGAAACAATTTGGGCTGGGCATGGTTGTACATGTCTTTAATCCCAGCACTTGGTAGACTGAGGTAGATGGTGAATTTGAGAACAGCCTAGACTACATATTAAAAGCCAATCTTAAAAAAACAAAAAAAAAAAAAAGCCATGCTTGGTGGCGCATGCCTTTAATCCCAGCACTCAGGAGGCAGAGGGACCAGGATCAATCTAAGTTCCAGGCCACCATGAGACTATATAGTGAGTTACAGGTCAGCCTGGGCTAGAATGAAACCCTGCCTAGAGATAGAACCTCACAAGAAGCCCAGACTGACCTAGAACTCCCTATGTAGCCAGATTGGTCTCCAGTTCGCAATCTTCTTGCCTGAGCCTGCGTGTACCACCATGTCTGTCATTAGGCCTTTTCACTTGTCCTTGGTTGAATCAAGAATATCCTTCTTCAGGTTTTCCTCATTCTAAGTCATTGTCAAAACAGTAGTAGAAATCATCCTTCCAACAATACTTTCCTCTTGTTAACATCTACCATGCCCCTTATTTTACACAACATTTTCCCTTTCATCCAACCTTATTTAAAGTCTAGCTAAGCTCATTTCCTAAAACTCAGCTTGTGGGTGGGCAGAGGAAATGTGCTTCTATATCAATGTCATTCCTAATGCATGCCATTTCTTCAGTGTATTCAACTAGGTCGCTCCATCCCCTTATTCCACCTGCAGAGCAGTATCTCTTATCCTTTGAACAAATTTAGGCAATTCCTCCTATGAAATGTTGAGGTTTAGATTGGATTAATCATCTCGCAGTTGTATTATATTACTTGCTTTTTTTTTCATCATTTTTTTTTTAACTTGGTCCTCTATTATATAGAAGTTTTTAAATCTGGTTAATGGTTTGCCTTCCGCAGAAGAGATTTTATCAAAGACACAAAAAGTCACAGAAACTAGAAGACAAGGCTGCTTAGGGAAGAAATGGATACTATTCCTGGACTCAAAGGAAAATAGAAGCAAGAAAGTAAACACCACATCCAAGCATCTTCTTTCATAAACTCTTGCATGTGTGTGAAGCTGCATGAGGAAATGCTAACTAGTAGCTAGAGTGAGCAAAATCACCAAGACGGTGTAGCTTGAATAGAAATCTCCAGAGGAGAAGGAGCTGAATGGAAAGCAAAGAGAAATTCAAAATCCAACACTCCATGGCCAATGAATGCTATGAAGTATGATTTCACACATGCAAGGTCTGCTAAGCAAGACCACCTGGCCCTGTTCTGGTGAGGCTTATGTTTCATCTAATGGGGCAGATGTGACAGACAAAAATTCATTAAGTAATTGCAACTGTGATGATCATCGATGGTAGAAAGGGTTCTTCTTGATGGCAAATGACTAAGGAGGCTAAAGAAAGATTCATATTGATGGTGTTAGTCTTTATTATCCACATCTGTGTTTTGATTTATACTTCAACAATTAGCTATGTCTTTAGAAACTAATTACATAGTAAGTTATAAAAGATCACCACCACCACCCCAAAAAAATCAAGTAAGCCACTTATAAAAGTTGGTTCATCTAGGCTTAAGCCTATCTTTAAAGAAGTATTTTTCAAAACAAGTTATAATTTTAATAGCTATATTGTAATTTTTTGGCACTGTAACATATATACATGCTAAGCCCTGATGTACCATTCATCTTGCAGCAGCACTTCAAAGAGATAAGGCTTAAGTGAATAAGGAGTTAGACCAACTCGTCTTCCAGCAAGGTAATTTCATCTATAGAAAGAAGAGAGCTGCAGTGAAACACGGTGTATGCGCTCGACTCATTGGCAGCTTGCACAAATGGTACTCCAGATGTAGATCTGTTCCAGTCAGCCCAAGGCAACAATTTTGATCAATTCTAATGTGATAAAATGCTGCAGGGAAAGTGTGCAGAAACGTGTTTACGTCAGCCCTTAATTAAACTGTTGTTCACTTCCAAAGAACCTTAGGAAACACTAATGAGACATGAGTTTTGGCAATTTCTTCATCAAAGCAAAGACCCCTTCCTCAGTCTGTAGCAGCCTGTCATCCAAGTTGCTCCCGGGATAAATGTCACATGGCACTCCAATCAGCCACCTGTTATGGGAACTTCACTGAAGTCAACTAGTGAGCCTGGGCAAGCTCAAACAGTCATTGTAACACCTGCCTGTTGGGGACACCTGCTCGTTTTTCACATACATTGGAGCAATATGTTGGCTTTTCCAATATGCTCAAGTAGATTAAGGATACCAGTCATATTTTTATAGCCCACCTAGAAAATATATCATCTTATTTTTTAAAAAAGTTATATTCTTCCCTGGAGTACTTCTGATTCATTACTATTTCAAAATCATTATGTTAGAATACATACAAATTTCTATATTTCTTTTTTCTTCATATGAGTGCATCCCATGCACATGCATGTATAAAGGCAGGTGGAGAGTATCAGGTGTCCTTTTATGATTCATCCACTTACTTCCTTGAGACAAGGTCGTTCTCTGTCTCAACCTGGCTGGGCCTACTGTCCATCAGCAAGCCCCAGTTATTCACTGATCTCCACTCACCCTCTCCCTACTGTGGGTTCAGGGGAATTGAATTTTAGCATGCCATAACACTAAAGTAAACTCTAGTAACAACTGTGTCAGTCCTGTGACATAGAAATGTTTATTTCTATCTAATCAAAGAAAAAAATTGTAACAAAATCATTTTAAAGTCCAAGTTTTGAACCTTTTCTAGTCATCCTCATTTACATGTCTTACTTATAAACAGATTTAAAGGAACTTCAGAGATACACATCAGCATCAAGTAACTTCTCTTATATACTAGTATTTAATGTTAAAGTATGTTTCATTGCTATGTGATTTTAAAAGCTATAATCATGGTGAAAACAACTTTCTGGCTCTTTTTTATATTATAAAGCTGTTGAACATTTTAGGATACCCTCCCCTTTTTTATTCCCAGAAGAAAAAATTCAAGGTGCAATGAAACAAATGGGAAACTTCTGTGAACTTTGACCCTCTGGTATGATGCAGACCAGAAAGGGAAAGAACATACGTGGTAACACTTAGTGTAGAGACAATACAATCACTGGACTGTGATAAAACCATATTATAGTGACAAGTCTTACTAAGTTGTTAGGCTTTCATAATGGTTCATTTTTCTTTACATTTTGGACTTTTATAAGTTTTAAAGCTTTATATATTTTTTTAAAGATTTATAAACTCTAGTGGACATTGAAAACCACTTCAGGGGTCAAACTCAATATAAGATGAAGACAAAAGGAATCAATACATCTATTATTACATTGAAACCATTGAGCAACACCCAACATTAAAAGTGAAAAATGAGCTTTCCTGCTTTCCACCAAAATGTCGAATGGAAGCTGACCGACTATATAAAAAAAAATGAACTACCTGCATAAAACAATAATATAATTTAAAATAGATGAGAAAATAAATGAGAGGCTACCAAACCAAGCATTTTGGATAAGTTCTGGAGCAGAAATGTGATATTTTCACTTCAGGCCACAAAGCTAGAGCCAACCTGGAGACAAGGAAACAGCTTAAGTTCTGTGCCCAGAAGACAAGCTAAAGGCATAGAAGACGATCTGCCAAGTAAATGCTAAGCAAGACCTGCTTTCTCCTCTATTTTGTGTTGTGGAAGAGAAGGTTGAGGAGAGAAAAGTTTACCTATTATTCATAATGGGTAGATGTTATGGAAAACTTCAAACTTTGCAAAGTGAAGTTGAAACAGCCTGATTATTATTTCAGATTCTAGGCTAAGCCAGGAAGTATTTATTTCTGTTTCCTTGTGGAGACTGACAATGATTCTTACTTTAACAAGGGTGACCTATTGGTCAAGGCTGATGGTAGAGGTAAGCCTTTATACACTGCTAGCATGAATGTAAAATGATAAAATCTTTCTAGATCTGCCAATATTTGTCAAAAGGGACAGAAAAGGACATAACTATTTAATTCAATACTTCTCTGTAAAATGTATTTACTTCTTTAAAAATTTTTTATTGTGCATCTACATTGTGACTTGATATAGGGCAATATGCTAGAAGATTCAGGACAGTAAAGACAAGAATAAGAGGTACAAATGTTTACATGCAATGTTGTTCATTCCATGTCACTGAAACTGTAGTAAAAACCCATGAGCAAGATAGACTTTCAAGTGTTTATAATAAGGCTAGGCTTGGTGATAGATGCCTATAATCTCAATACTTGTAAGACAAGAGGATCAGGAGTTCAAGATCATCTTCAGGATATATAGTGAGTCCAAGGCCAGGACAGGGGAGGTATGAGGCCTTGTTTTGACAAACAAACAACAAAAGTATAATATAGCCAAAAGATGGCATATAAACCCATCTTAAAATTGAATGACAGTAAAATACCAATATATTGTAAGTGAGAAATACAAAAAAAGAAAAGAATTCTCAAACTAGCATATCATGTAGAACCGATTTTGTAAAAGTATATGAACAGAAATAGAAAATACAATGAAAAGTATACAGTGAGACAGAGCAGCATATACCCAGTCAAATATTAATAGGAGTTAAAAAAGAACTTATTAGTATTTATTTCTTTGTCATGTGATTAGAGGTGATTTCTTTCTTATTTCTTTTACTAGTTTGTTTTTTATAAATTCCCCACAAAATATTACGACTATTACTAAAAAAAATTTACTAAAATAATTTTTAGGGGGGAAAGTAGCCCCATAGAATGTTATAAATTACTCCCAATGCTAAGTACCATGGTTCTTGTTATGTGCCCAACATTGCATGATAGGAAGGTCATATGAAAGACATACAATGGAATAATTTAATGTAATACTTGTATCACATTACAATACCATACTTAGCTGACTAAAGACAAAACCCTGTCTTTGAAAACACAGTGAAGAAAAGAGCATATATGAATATTTGTTCTAGGAATTCTTATACATGTAATATTTTATGATTGTGTGGAAAATGTGAATATGTCATTCCCACAAAGCCCAAATTGCATGAAACTCTGAATGGGATGGCAAGACATGGAGCCACAATCCCATTACAGTAGTTGGTAATGAAGCCAAAACATTCAAAGAATTGATTAGCTGCCAGGATAAGAATGGTAAGACAGTATCTATTTATCTCTCTCTCCATGTGTATGTATGCATATAAGTATATATGTATGTTATACATATATATATATACATATATATATAATACACTTATAATATGTACACCTTAACATGCATATATGATTATATATACAATACAGATGCATATATATTCATTATACTCTAAAATAACTCTAGGAAAAATAGTAAGCTAACATTAAGAGAAAATAAGATATCATCTTCAATTGGACTCCTCAACCTTTTTCCTTTTTAAATGAAGGCAGTTCTTTTTAAGGAAAACAGCACAGTAAGTAGCCTTTGTGTTGAATAAATGAATTGTTGCTTTAATGACTGAGTTATTTAATCTTAATTACACTTGAGCATAGTATTGTATCCCTTAACAACTTGAAACAATTTTTGGTGGTTGAAGTGTCTCTTGCTGTATGTTTTCACCTAGGCACAGTTGAGTAGCATGTTACTACAAGTCTTTATTTGATCACATCTTTATGAAAAAGGTCTTTAGGCTATATCTACTCCTAATACAGAGTTAAAGCTCCAGTTACTTTGAAGCTCAAAAACACCTTCCTGAGACAGCTCAAAAACTCTTGAATAATAAACAGTGCTAAAAGAATGAATGAATGAAATTGCTTTTTAAAGTCCATTTGCAATTTCATTTTAACAGATAGATAATGATAAAGTATCTTGAGTAATATCCATAAACATAATTTGAAGGAGAAAAAAAAACATACCAAACAATTATGCAGGGTTTGGAGTATAGTTGAGTCACTTATTAAGCATCAGCAGAGGTAAATAGCTTCTACTCAGCATGCCTCTAGGGAAGCCTCTGACCATGGAGGCTTGTTAGTGTTAAGCATCTGAGAGCCATGGACTATAAAATAAAATCAATATCGTAACCTTAACTGTAAAAGTCAG
This sequence comes from Jaculus jaculus, assembly GCF_020740685.1. Lineage (NCBI taxonomy): Eukaryota > Metazoa > Chordata > Mammalia > Rodentia > Dipodidae > Jaculus > Jaculus jaculus. The sequence goes on from NC_059102.1 coordinate 82,314,369, forward strand.
AAAGATACTGGAAATGTTCTAATTTAACAAGATTACAGATGAGTTCTTAGAGGCAGACATTTGGGGGAAAGCCACACATTTAGAAACATTTATGCTCTGAGACATCTCAAGGTCTCTGTGTCTTATATTATACCATTGCTTCCACCTTAGTAACAGAGTTGACTTAAGTGATGTGATAATTCAGTGATTTACCAGAAAGTCCTAGAAATGACATGAAATTTATTTCAAATAAAATCATTAAACTGAGATAGTAAACTAATTGCTTGAGAACAATTATGATTTGCTATGGTTTAGCAAGTGGAAAAAAAGAGCACAAAATTTCACAAAGTCAGCTCAGCAGCTCACTGCAAAGATAATTACTTGTACAGTCCTCTGTTTCTTTTCAAGGAAAAGTACTGAAAGCTGGCATAAAATATAGTGTTAAAGTTCAACCTAAATCTATATTTTCCTTCCAATAAATATAGATGAACAAAAAGAATATTCTGTCAATGAAATTACTACAATGGCATATTTATTATCCTAATGGTTTTAGAAATCACGTGAAATTGATCAGTAACAAAACCTCTATTTAGTAATGGACCAATTACATTTGCGAGATAATGTCAATGAAACAGAATATTGTCACAGGATAATGGTCTCCTATTGCTAGGCCCCTAGTCATTTAGAGAAAATAAATGTTGCCATCTGGCTGAGTCATTTGTTTTCAAAGTAGGAGACACTGATCCCATAACAAGGTTCTGTTATAATAATTCAATCTCTATCAATCATTTGTTGTGCCAGAGTCGTGCAGGACAAGACACGTATTTCTGAGATTTGTACATTCCTGAAGTATAAGACAAAACATACTGTGCCTCCAAGCATATAAACAATGCAGTCATTATGTTATTCAACAAAAGCATTTAAAATAAACATTAAAAGGTAACATAAGAAATGGAAAACTTTAGAAACTTTCAGAAAGATCCATATTAGTGAAAACTTAAAGATTCAATGACAAATTGGAAGTCCCTTATAAGAAATACCTGGGACTGGAAGTGTTTTGGATTTGGATTACGAAATATTTACATACATATAATGAGGTATCTTGAGGATGGAATACAACTCTAAACCAGAAGTCCTTGATATAACTAGTCTGAACATAGTTTGATGCAGTATTTTTAGTGTACATGTGTTTGTATCACAACTCAAAGCATGTGGTTAGGAGTAAAAATTTCCACCTGTGACATCAGTTTGGTTCTAAAAATGTTACAGATTTTCAAATTAGGGATTATTGAAAATTGTTGAATTCTATGACTCCAAGTGGTTTAAGACCGAAAATATTAGAAATAACGAAATCATAGTTTTAATATAATTATTTTATAGATGGGAAAACCCTAGATATTACCAGAGTAGCTGATGATGAATGGTTAAGCTATATATGGAATTATTAAAAGGTGTTAATATATATATATATATTAGATATATATATATCTTCTAATGTATGTGGTTTCTTTAGCAAATAAATGATAGAGAAAAACCAGAAGGGGATCTGATATAGGATGAATAGGCTAAAAGTAAAAAGAAGACATATGGACCATGTTTAAATCTTCACTCAAACAAAAGAACTTTAGATATTCTTAGAATTTAAACACTTATTGTAAATTGGGTTATATTAACAAATTTTATTTGTTAATGCAACAATGATTATGCATGCAAAAATTCTTTGACTATTAGAAAAAAATTACTAACTCCTTTAATCCCAGCAGTCGGGAGGCAGAGGTAGGAGGATCGCTGTGAGTTCGAGGCCACCCTGAGACTACATAGTTGTCAGTCTGAGCCAGAGTGAGACCCTACTTTGAAAAACCAAGAAAAAAGTACCAATAGTTATTTTTAAATGATGTGATTAAGCCATGTGTGGTGGGGCATGCCTTTAATCCCAGCACTTGGGAAGCAGAGGTAGGTGGATTAGGTGGATCGCCATGAGTTTGGGGCCACCCTGAGACTACATAGTGAACTAGACTACAGTGAGAAAACCTACCTTGAAAAACAAAACAAAAAAACAAACAAAAGATGGTCTGATTAACTTTAAAGTACCTCTTAAAAAACTGATGGAAGATAGTGAATGCAAAAAAGATTGGCAAAATACCGTGAACAGTTACTGCAGACTAATGATCCATGAAGGTGCATATCTCTTTATATTTTCCACAAAGGGAAAAAAATAACTTGCAAAATCTGTGTGCCTATATAAATTTAGAGCAAGTTCTTCTCCACATTTATTCTTCAAATCAAAATTTTTGTAAAGAATACTTAATCCTGGCATTAATAGTGAAATTGATTTTATATGCAAACATACAAGTACATTTGACCATCTCAAAATTTTATTTTGACAATTCTTTCAGAATTCTGAAAAGTAATAAATTTACTTCTTTCATCTTAGTTCTACAAGAACTAACAGACTCTACCATGAAGATCTCTAGGAAACTGTCCATCTGCCAAGACTTGTAAAGTGGCATTAGTCCATTTCTCCCTAACAAATAAGTTTACATGATGAATCTCTGAGGAGGCTGTAGGATAATAGAGAGGGAAAATAATACTCTCTTCTTAAAAAATGAAAGCAAAGCCTAGGCACTGTCATAAATTAGCCAGATACTTCACACAAGTCAGTCTCTTGAATTTCTACCACTTTGGATATAATATACAGAGCTTGAACAATGGCTAAGGGTTCTAGCATTCTGTGATCATGGTCTGAAAAAAAAAATTCTTATTTTACAGGGTATTGAGAAGCTAACGATTCAAAATATACTGGCTTTCAAAACTACTTCAAAATAAATTTTAAACATGAATTCAATGTTGTAAAATGTTTTAAAGCAATTGTTTTCTTATGCCAAAGAGCGCTGTGTGGCATGCCATAACATAGTGCTCCATAGTTTTCTCGCTTTTCTATTCTAATCTATGTTTCATCCAGTTATCAAATGGAAACTGGTTATGACTTGAAGTAACTAAGGATGGGAGGAGGCAAACTTTTTTAGTGGTGTAGTTGCTGCTAAGTTGCTTATGATCTAGAAAACAAGCCTTCACCAATGTTCAGCCCTAATTTAATTCACTGGGATAGACAGACAGACAGACAGACACACACACACACACACACACACACACACACACACACACACCATGAAAGTAGAAGTATGAGGAGGACTCGTTGTAGGGTAGTTGGAAAGAACAGGTCTAGCAAAAATGGGAAGGGGACAAGAGAAAATAATGGAGGGTAAAAATGATTAAATACTTTTTATAAATGTAAGAGATTGTAAAAAATAACAGAAAAAGGAAGTTGTTATGTATATACATATGCTATGTGCTGTGTATACATGCTCATATGTGTGAATGTGCATACATGCTATGGCATGTGATGTGGAGATCAGAGGACAACTTTCAAGGGTAATTTGTGGCAGAATTTGTCACTGCTGATTGCTCCATTTGCCAGGCTCACTAGCACTTGAGCTTCTGACAGATTCTCCTGCCTCCACCTCCATTCACACTGTAGGCATCCTTGAATTACAGCACCCACCACCACAGCAGCTGGCTTTTGTGTGGGAACTGGGGATATGAACTTAGGTACTCATGCTTGTGTACCGAACACTTTATCCACTGAACCAACTAACCAGCCCTGGAAGTGGTTATTACTTGATACTAATTATGTAAACTGGTTTGTATTCAAAAGGGGTATTTTTTCCAGTTACCTGAAAACAAAAATCTATACACTATTCCCATGAGAACCAGTATATGCGCTTGGAATATGAACATAAGTTTGTTGCATGCAAAATACTATTCTTGAGTCAAGCTCATGAAAGAAGAATGGGTATTTGTTAATTAGCTCCAGGAGGAACTCCAAAGACAGCCTTCACCAACAATTTGCTGTTTTACTTTGTTTGTAATGTGGACACAAGTTTCCTTTCAACCTCAACAGTGTCACTAAAGAGAATAATGCACACATGGGTGAGGCATCATTGAGATTTGCTATCCAATACCACAACGGTACACAGGGAGTTCCATGACAGACCTTGACATCTGATGTGTTTTATAAGAAGCTGAACAAAGAAAATTTAAAACTGCTTATACATTAAATGCAAACCAGTTCCTCTACATATATATCTTCCCAAAGGGCTTTTGTTTCTCTCTTTATTTTTCTGGTTCAAGAATTTGGTATTTCAAAATTTGCTATTTGATCTGTCTTGTGCTAACTCTAAGTATGTATGGAATTGGTGGTCAATGGCTCCCCAAAGGCAGCTAAGAAGTTCTTCCAGTCAGGTCACTCAGCTGCTGGCCCTGCCTTCTCCAGCACTCTAATGTTAATGACTCCCAGATAGCAGGCACTCAGTCATGCATGAAAGCTGCTGGTTCACTCAGCTCTCAGGGCACCAGAAAAAGCTTTAGATCCTATCCTTCTTACAACCGAAGTTTGGGGCTCTAGCCTTGCTTTTAAAGGTTTGAACCTAATGCTTCTTCTAGCACCTTCTGGGGAAATGTAAGAGGTTGAATTTACACATATAATAAGCACATTTTCTTAGTCAACACTCACTCAATAGTATACTCTAAATATTCATTCACAAATGAAAAAAGGTTAAATTTTGGTTAAAATAGAATTTTCCAAACCTGGCTGACCAGTCATATCCAGCATACCTATGAATATTTCTTAAACTTGCATGATGAGATGCTGCTCTCTCACTTTGGTTCTCGCAATGCACCTGACAGAGCTCAAGATAGCTGTGGTGGTTTGATTCAGGTATTCCCCATAAACTTGTGTGATCCAAATGTTAGGTTGCCAGCTGATGGGGATTTGGAAATTAAACCACTTGGTGAATGATTATTCTGTGCCATTTTTTTGGGGGGGGTGGTATTATGGCTCAGTTAAAAGACCTTGAATTATGGGAATGTTTGAATGTCATTAGGATTGATAAAAAACATTGGGACCTTTAAAATTGGACTGAATGCATTACATTTTACAACATGAATGGTTCAGTTTATGGGGGCCAAGGGTAGTTTGATTCGTGTCCCCCATTAATTTAGGTGTTCTGATGGCAGGGAATTTGGGAATTAAAGCCTCCTGGAGGCAGTGTATTGTTAGGGGCAGTCTTCTGGGTGTTCCTCTTGGTAGTGTTTGGCACACTCTCCTGTTGCTATTGTCCACCTTATGTTGGTCAGGAGGTAATGTCCACCCTCTGCTCATGCCATCATTTTCCCCTGCCATCATGGAGCTTCCCCTTGATGCTATAAGCCAAAACAAACCTTTTTTTTCCCCATAAGCTGCTCTTGTTCAGGTGTTTTCTGCCAGCAGTACAAACCTGACTGCAACAACAGTAACTTTTTATTCTTACTTTCTAGCTCTCATTATTTTTTGTGGACCTTTGGGCTTAACTCATTTAATGTTTTGCACTTCATATTATACTCTTATACAATTCTATAAGCTCCAAACTAAACTGAATACATTTAAGAATACTGAGGAAAATATTTGAAAAATTATCATAAAGACTTGCAAATATATTCAAAATTCAGAGACTTACTAAAAAGGCTTATTTATACAACAGAATTATATTGTTTAAAAAGTGAGAGAGAGGGCTGGAGGAATGGCTTAGCAGTTAAGGCATTTTTCTGAACAGCCAAAGAAGCAGGTTAGATTCCCCAGGACCCATGTAAGCCAGATGCACAAGGGAGCACATGCTTCTGGAGTTAATTTGCAGTGGCTGGAGCCCTAGTGTGCTCATTCTCTCCCCCCCCCCCGCCCCTTTTACCCTCTTTTCTCTGTCAAATAAGTAAATAAAAATAAAGTATTTTTAGAGAGAATGAGAGAGAAAGAGAGTGCATATGTATCTGTGCCTGTGTGTTGAGACCATGTAATGAAACTCGTTGCCTTATTCCTGCTAGGCAAGCACTCTACTACTAAGTTACATCCCCATACGTTATGTCTTTTAAAATTTCTTTTAGAACTTACTGTAAGTAGAATACGATGTCTAAATAGTTTATATTCGTGTACAGTTTAAATTTTAAACTACTCTTAAAAAGTCTAATCACATATAAATATAGTCTTTCTAACATGCCAATTTATGGATTTTGTGTAAAGATTTATACCTCATGGTACTTAAAAATAAGTCAGCTACAAAACATAGCCCTTTTTATATGTTTTTACATTATTTAAGTCTGTGACATCTCTCTTTTTTACTTTTTTTTTTCTTTTTTTTCAAAGTAGGGTCCAGGCTACCTGGAATTAACTCTGTCATCTCAGGGTGGCCTTGAACTCATGGCAATCCTCCTAAATCTGCCTCCTGAGTGCTGGGATTAAAGGCATGTGCCACCATGCCCGGCTTTTCTCTCTCTCTCTCTTTTTTTTTTTTTTATAAATAATAAGAAATATTTTTCTGCACTGGAGGTCATAGGCTTGAAACTTAATCATATTTCTGTGTTCAATGCCTATACAAAGTCCTGGAATATGACATTAGATAAATGTTAATTGAATCAAATTATCTCAAGTCCTAACTTGTAGAAAATAATAAAATTTTATTACATGAAATCTTTTTGTATCTAGGAATACTAGCTGTTTTAACATTTATAGAACTGAGATGCTATTAGATTTTCATTTAAAAATAATCAACTAAGTCGGCTATGGTGGTGCAAGCTTTTAATCCCAGCAGTCAGCCTGAACTAGACACTTCCTCAAAAAAAAAAACCAAAAACAAAAAAAAATCAACTATATGTCACAAATATATATAATATATCATACTTTTATTTGTTGATTAAGTAATGTTTTAGGAGTTTTTAATGAAGAAAAGCAGTATCCAAAAATAGTTATTAGGGCTATGGATATAGTTTCGGGTAGAGCACTTGCCTAGCATGCATCAGGCCCTGGACACCATCCCCAACAACAAAACAAAACAAACAAAAGTGAGTCACTCAGAACTTTAAGCCCTGGGGATGCACAGAGGAGACTGGGCAAAGAGTCATATTCTAGAGTTTGGAATAGGAATACAGAAGTTCCCCTGTGATTATTTACTTCTTCATTTCCTTCCCTATCTATAAAATGACATTAAGTAAAATGTAAAAACTATGTACTATAGATACTGGCAAATTTAATTGTTATTATTTATCAGAATAATTTATCAAATTACATATAATTCCTTTATAAATATTTAATATAATCAAATACTAGTTACTTAAAAAATTCAAAGTCAGCGTGTCTACTGCCAGAAGGTGCTACATGGGTGACTGGGGGAAAATGACCAATATCTGTCCAAGCAACTCATGGTCTAACCTACTTAGCAGAAAATAACCTGTTATGATGCTCACACAAGTGCAATAGTGGCACACAGCCATGGTGGGAGAACAACTGCTCTTCATTTGCCTAACTGATCCCCTCAGTTACGGGACCCATAGCTGGAGCTGGGAAACAAGTCAGAACCATATCCAAACATAAGCCCGCTCTCCATTATCAAGCTACCACCCATCGTGGGCTACAAGAGGGCCTACACTGATTAAATGTCTATAAAAAAGTAAGGGTTATCTCATTTGTCTGGTGCTAACTTACTCTCCATTGGAGAATCTGCTTCTCTTTTTCAGATAGATGTAGATCCTGAGGAGAGAACCACCCCATCATACCTCAAAAGGGTCCCGGCTGAAACTAAGAACAATTGGAGAAACAAGCAAGGGTGCTGTTTTCCTGGTGAACCAGATACCAGCACAAGAGGGAAGAAGATCAACACAGAGAAAAATCAACTCCTACCAAATCAGAGATCCAGAGACCCAGAGGCCCCCAACACCTCATCACTGAAGCAGACCAAAAATGAACCCAACATGGCTCAGGGAAATTTTGTGTAGGATGGGGTGGAAAGAATGTCAGAGGCACATGTTGGGTCATGATATGGATATGCAGAGACATTTATCCTACCCATAACTGTGGGCTAACTCCACAATGCACGACCCATATACCTCAAAAGGAGGGGCCAAGAGGAGGGGGTAGGTCATGGATGAGCCTAGTAATGGTACCAAATTGACTGTATTCGCTGAGTACAAAACTAATTAATAAAAAATAAATAAAATGAAATAAAATTCATGTCTACTTTAAAAAATCATAATTCTTTTATTATCAGCAATGGTAACTTTTTGTGTTTGGAAAAGAAAAGATAAACATGTACCTAATTATGTTTGCAATGTGCTCAAATAAAAATGCTAAATTATTAAAATTATAAATTATAAATAAAATAATAAATTATTTAAAACAATACAAACATTTCATTATATGAAATCTGTATTTTATGGTCATTATAATACTTGGCACAATTTATTTTTTTGGTTTTTCAAGGTAGGGTCTCACTGTAGGCCAGACTAACCTGGAATTTACTATGCAGTCTCAGGATGGCCTTGAACTCATGGCAATCCTCCTACCTCTGCCTTCTAAATACTGGGATTAAAAACATATACCACCGTGCCCAGCTTGAATAATTTCTTTTTGAAAATAGGTATAGTAACTTGGATTTCATGAAATTACAAAGCTTTTGCACAGCAAAGGACACTGTGAATACAGCAAAGAGACAACCTACAGAATGAGAGAAAATCTTTGCCAGCTACACATCTGAAAGAGGATTAATATCCAGAATATACAAAGAACTCAAAAACCAAAACAATAAGAAATCAACAACCCAAATAATAAATGGTCTATGGAACTAGATAGAGAACTCTCAAAAAAAGAAGTACAGATGGCATATAAACATTTAAAAAAGTGTCCTACAACCTTAGCCATCAGGGAAATGCAAATTAAAACTACACTGTGATTCCATCTCACTCCTGTCATAATGGCTATCACCAAGAAACCAAATGATGGTAAATGTTGGTGAGGATGTGGAAAACTGGGAACCCTTCTACACAGCCATTGTGGAAATCAGTGTGGCGGTTTCTGAAACAGCTAAAAATAGATTTACCACATGATCCAGCTATAGCACTCCTAGGCATATATCCTAATGACTCTTCTCACTAGCTTAGAGATACTTGCACATCCATGTTTATTGCTGCCCTTTTCACAATAGCTAGGAAATGGAACCACCCTAGATGTCCCTCAATAGATGAATGGATAGTAAAGATATGGTACATTTATACAATGGAGTATTCAGTGGTAAAGACAAATGAAATTATAAAATTTTCAGGGAAATGGATGGATTTCAAAAGAATTATACTAAGTGAGGTAACCCAGGCCCAGAAAGCCAAACTTTGCATATTCTGCCTCATATGTGAATCCTAGCTACAAATGTGTAGACTTGTGTGTGAGCTGGAACCAAAAATCAGTAGCAGAGGCCAGTAAGCTAGAAAAAGAGTATAAGAGAGGGAGGAAAGGGAAGGACTTAAGGGGATGTTATTGTATATATCTAAGCAGAAGTTCAGATTACAGGGAGGGAAAAGGCCTAAGCTAGGTCAGGGGAAGAGATTGAGTAAAAGAAGGGTAGAGGAGGATCAATTAAATCCAAGATATTCTGAATAAGACACATGCAAACCAACTTCTTTGGATAATGGCACATCCAGAAGCCATAGATTGTTACTAGAAATTTTTCAGTGCCAGGGATGGGATACCTTCCAGTGAGTTGTTGGCCAGGGAGGTCCTTGTTGCCTCCAAAACATTATAGGCTATTGCCAAGGCCCCTGGTTTCCCATGAGAAACAGATGGTAAGACCCTATTGCTGAAGACTTCACATGCCTGGGCACAAAGATCACTGAGAAATAAATCTGGGGTTGAGCTGAAAACCTCCTCCCTGTAGACCAGCAAACTGAAAGTGGGAAAAAACTGCAATGCATGCAGCCCTATGGGAGACAGAAGTTATCAGTAGTGAAAACAATGGACACTGGAAGCCTCAATTTTTGCCAGCCATGCCAAATGACTGAACTGTTGCAATAGTGGCATGTCTGCTCTGGGGGCGGGGGGAGGGAAAAAACTACTCTCTAATTGGACTGGAGGCCTGCTCTATGGGAGGGAATACCTGCCTGGTATTGAAAACTTAATCAACAGCCTATGTCAGGAGAGATCATGAGCCTTAGGGGTATAAAGACTGTTCTTGTCTGGTTCAATGCATATATTATGCTCACCAAACTTCCCAATTAGCACTATACCTAATGTTCACATTCACATATTAATATTACTCTCACTTTTGGTTAGAGAAGCTTCTCTTCTCTGATGGTGTTTACCACTGGGATGACCCAAAAGGCAACATAGTACTTAGAAGAAGTGACAAAGGAATGTCCAGCATGGAAATGTTTCTCTCAAACCCTCTCAGGGTCCTTTGCAGAAGAGGTAGCAGAAAGAATGTAAGAGCCAAAGGAAGGGTACAACTCCTTACAATGCAACTGTCCAGATAGAAATTGGCCTTAATATCCATGACCTTGCAGTGCCTAGCAATTCCTTCACAAGACCCTCATAATAGGAGAAAAAGATGATGACATCAAAATACAAGACTAACACAGAGAGAAAGGGGATATGACGGAGAGTGGAGTTGTGAAGGAGAAAGTGGCGGGGGAGGAATTATTATGGTTTATTGTCTGTAAGGGTACAAGTTGGCAATAATAAAATTATATATTAGAAAAGGAAAAACAAAACAAAAATATAACCAACCAATCAAAAAAAGAAAAAGAAAGAAATCTCCCTGGCCCCATCAATCCACAATTTCCTAAATTTAAAACAAACCTAAAATCACAACAGCAATCATCCATTTTTTTAAAGCAGGGTAACATGGTGCACAACTGTGATCCCACCATACAAGAAGCAGAGACAACTAGGTGTGGTGGTGTACACCTTTAGTAATATTTTACTTTTTTATTATGTATTGGAGAGAGAAAGAAAATGAGCAAGCCAAGGCCTCCAGCTGCTGCAAATGAACTCCAAATGCATGTGCCACCTTTTGCATCTCACTTATGTGGGTCCTGGGGTATTGAACCTGAGTCCTTTGGCTTTGCAGACAAGCACCTTAATCACTAAGCCATCTCTCCAGCCTGGTGCATGCCTTTTGTGCCAGCACTTAGGAGGCTGAGGTAGAAGGATCAAGGTGAGTTACAGGACTACAAAGTAGGCTACTGAGTGAATTCCAAGTCAGCCTGAGCTATAGTGAGACCATGTTTCAAAACAAAAGAGGCTGAGACAGGAGGATCATGAGTTTGAGCCAGACTGGATTACATTGTATGAGACTGCTTAAAAAAAAAAAAAAAAGTCTTCGGGCTACAGAGACAGCATAGCAGTTACAATGCTTGCCTGCAAGGCCTAAAGAGTGAGGTTCAATTCCCCAGTACCTACATAAGGCAGATGCACATTGTTGCACTCAGGTTCACATTGCTGGCAGAAATCACCTGACCAAGAGCAGCTTGTGGGGGTAAAAAGTGGTTTATTTTGGCTTATCGACTCGAGGGGATGCTCCATGATGCAGGGGAAAACAATGGCATGAGCAGAGGGTGGACATCACCTCCTGGGCAACACCAAATGGACAACAGCAACAGGAGAGTATGCCAAACATTAGCAAGAGGAAACTGGCTATCATAACCATAAGCCCACCTGCAACAACACGCTGCCTCCAGGAGGGCTTAATTCCCAAATTGCCATCAGCTGGGGACATGGCATTTAGAAACACCTATGTTTATGAGGGACCTGAATCAAACCACCACACACATAGTGGCCATGGGTCTGGAGTTCATTTACAGTAGCTAGAGGCTCTGGGCCTCCCCCATGCTTTCATAAATAAATAAAATATTTTTTAAAAAGTTTAAAAAAGGTATAGTAGTTAAGTCATGTCCTTTATTTTGGGCTACTGGGAATAAATCTCACTGACTTAGGTTGGAGGATCAAATTTGCAAGAGAAAAATTAAGTGCTATATATTGCCTATAATTTACTTTTATTTTTCATTCTTATAGCTCAGAAATCATTTTTTTTTTCTTGAGGTTATGTCTAGAAAACATTTTAATGGAAGTTTAAAGTTAACACTCACAGACTAAGGTATATACCCAAAAAGGACAGTAAACTTTTAACATTTATATCAAAACCAGAAACAATTGATGATTAACAAAAAGAATTACTGAGTACCAAGTAGTATAAGATTTTGTGGAAGAGATAGCTATATCATAAACTCAGGCATTGTGAGGCCTCAAGAGGTACTCCACAGGTACTTTAGACAATGCTCACATGATAGACAAGTAGGCACAAAGAACATGTGGAGATGGACAAGAACAACTGTGGGCCATTTTATTTGAAAATGTTTAAAATACTGCAATTTTATAAGAACAAAAGCACAGCATTGGCTTTAGCAAGTTTATAAAGATAGTACTATACTGCCATAATTTTTCTATTGTACTTAAAAGTCTTCTTCCCACAAGGGCATATTGTAGACATTAAGGGGTCCTCAGAATTCAAGTGACAGTTTTTTTTAATCACACATGATAATGAAACATTCTTTACTGTTTATATGCTTCTACAGACATGGCCAATAACTTTAGTCATCTTGACACTGGACAATAACCAAGACAATGCAAAGATTTTACGCAAAGAAAGAATGACAGTTTCCCTTCTAACATTCAAAAGTATTTTATAATATGATTTGAGATTGGCTTTATGAATAGACTAAAAAAAGATTCAATTCTTACAAAATGACACTCGATAATAGAGAATACCTACACTTCTGAACAACCATCCATTCCTACATATTCACAATATTATTAAGTATTACCACTAGGATCATTCCCAGGATCTCTTTCTGACAGAATATAGAGCTTTGCTTAGAATAAAATGGCAATATCAAGCTGGGCATGGTGGTGCATGCCTTTAATCCCAGCACTTGGGAGGCAGATGTAGGAGGATCACCATGAGTTCAAAGCCACCCTGAGACTACATAGTGAATTCCAGATCAGCCTGAGCTAGAGCAAGACCCGACCTTGAAAAACCAAAAAAAAAAAAAAAAAAAAAAAGTGGCAATATCAGTTAAACAAGTAGTATAATAAATGAAGAGTAATTGTTTTTTCAGTCACACCTCTACAATTCTGTGATTTCTTGCCTTCACTGATGAAATGGGTTTCCTATCAGTGGTTCATTTACCCAACAAATATGTATTGTGCCCCCACTATGCATCAATTGTGATGCTTACTGCTGACCACAGAAGTAACCAAAACAGAGAAGGAACTTGCCCTTATGCTATAGTTAAACAGTTTCTCCAATACATACATAAGTAAATTAATGAATATAGAATTATATATGATGAACACAATGAAGGAATAATACTGGATGCCAAGTGACAAAAACAGGAAAAACTAATTTAGAGTGAAATTCTTCCCTGGAACCTGGGACTTGAAGGATGTCACGCTATTTGCCAGATGAAGAGTTAGAAAAGAAACATTCCAAAGGGTATGGTTATAAGAAGTCCCAGGGCATTGTTCCCACAAATCTAAACAGATCAGTGGATCTACAGGGTTGGCCTCCTGGCACACACAGCTATTCTCACACTTGTTTCCCTACCTCAGCATGTGGCTATGTTTCTGTCTGTTCCCTGACTTTAATCTCTGTCTTACTTCTTCATTAGTTAAAATCTTGACATGCTAAAGAGTCCACCTAATTCATTCTGACTCTCCTATGAAAGCTTTCACTACTTCATAAGCCCTATGTTCTTCAAGATAAAATTCTGAGTAGCAAAAAAGAAATTTTGAGGAAAAACTGACTTTGACCTTCAATGCTGAGCTCAGGAGTCATTTGACTGCTGAGATTTCTCAACATACATCTTGTTAACCCCCACAGACACATACCTAGGACCTGAGCTGAAAATCAGTGGTAATGAACACCTTCCTTTCATATTTTTTAAAGTACAGAATTTGATTTAAATGACAATTTCTAAGTATACGTTATGGTGCTGGTATAAAATCTTATTTGTACTCATTCATACAATGAAGTTCACAAAAATAGAAGCTGACTGATTTTTATTTCCATGCCTAATCACCTCTTTCCAACTGTGCGGAAAGGCATGCTATGCATGACAAAATACATTACGTCCAATATACTTGAAGAAGAAAAAATACCAAGTCAGATCCCAAAAAACTAAGTAATATCTACTAAAATTACATTTCTCGTCAAAGCTATCCTCTAATTGGGTCATAGTTTTATCAAGGAAATGTAACTAGATTGACTTAAAAACAAAGTTCTTTATGTAATACTTTTATATGTTACTCTACAACTTCTAAAAGGAATTATGGTTTTCTTTAAATGAGAACTCTCAGCACCTGTCCACTGGCTGAAGCCTGATTCTGCCCAAAATGCACACAGAGAAGAGTGATTCAATCTCAGCAAACCAGAATTGTGGCTCTTGTGCCACTCAGCCAACTAGTACATACAGACCACAGTCAGGCATATGAGCTACTGAGGGTTCTAAAAGATTTAAAAAAAAAATACAACAAAATGAGAAAATGGAATTTTGTAACTTTGATAACATTTGACATATTATCTTAATCATAAATAAAATCATCTTTAAAATAATGTTACAGAAATCATTCCATAAGGAAGTATATTCCATACTGCTGGCTAGATGTACATATAAATGACCTGACACTCCTCTATTGCCTTGGAAGAATCTCCATATACCCACCTTGATCTCTTTCATGCCATGTTCGACTTCCAGCAGCTGGTGAATTCGGAGAGGGATAAAAGTCTCCAGTAGGACTTGGCTCCATGTTTTCATCTATGGATATAGTTTTGGGTCTTTTGCTGTTAAAATCGGAAACCAATTATATTAATTGAGTTTCTGAGATGGAATTTAGCATTTAAAAATAAGTAAAAAGAGTCTTACTGTGCAAATGTCCATAAACACAGGCAAAAGTCATTTTGGAAGAATGATGAATATACATGACATCAACATGAATATCAAACATCTTTAGCTGAAGATGCTATTTTATTATGCTACCTTATATCTATAACTGCCCAATAAATACTTTCATATGTTCACCTTTAATTTTATACATATGTTATATTTTTTGCTTTTATATATTATATACTATTTTTACTCTGTAAAATGGATTTTCAGAGCAACTTCAGTAACTAAAAAGGAGCTCTCACTTTGCCCTGTCTGCTGAGATTAAATTTGTGTTCAGATTACATTTAATTTATATTACCATTCTTATCAATACTCATAGTGCTCATTGGATTGCCTTGGCCAATGACAATGCAATTTTGTCATGTTAATTCAAAGATAACATAATAGGACACAACAGAGAAATAGCTTCAGAAGTCACAAATATGGACCAACTCATTTATTAGTTCCTAGTACTAAGCTCCTTAACCTTTCTAAACTCAGTTAATCATCTATAACATGGAAATAATAAAACCTAGTTCAAAGAGTTTGGTTGGAAAGATTAAATGTGCTATTAACTATAAAGCTCTGGTTCAATGGCTGGCATTTAGAATATACTTATTAAATATTAATTATTAGTGTTAGCCTTATAATTAATAATATTAAAATTTTATATTACTTTACTGGCTATAAACTATTTTGTGTGTTCATCTTTATATTTTCCTTAAATATTAAGCCATTGATCCTTTCCTTTTAAAATCAACCATGAAAAATGACAACTGCCAAATTCAAACCAAATAGTATACATTTAGAATGATATGTCTTAATGAAGAAAATATCTCTTCATTGTTAAGAAAAGTTTGTATCTAGTACAAACATTTAAAAGGTGTTTTGAAATAACATGGACCATACTACATGTATTCCCACCAATACCCTATTAATCACTAATGATGGCTAGAAAAGTGAATTTTTTTTCTGGGTCCACTGCAGAAGAGGTGGCAGAAAGAATGTAAGAGCTGAAGGAAGGGTAGGACTTCTCACAGCGCGCTCCTCCAGACACAAAATAGCCTGGATATCCATGTTCTCATGGTGCCTGACACTAACTACACAAGACCATCATAATAGGAGGAAAAGATCATGACATCAAAATTAAAGAGAGACTGATTGAGAGGGGGGTGGGGATATGATGGAGAGTGGAGTTTCAAAGGGTAAAGTGAGGGGAGGAGGGAATTACCATTGGATATTTTTTATAATCATGGAAGTTGTCAATTAAAAAACTACACACAAAAAAATTCTTATTTGCACCCATGCTGGTGAACAACAAAGGTACCTTCTGGCTTAACTGTATGCAATGTTAATAAATATAATGTCACAGAATTTTGGAAAATAATTTTGGAAAATTACCTCAAAATCACAGGCATAAATTACTGTCCCATTTTTAACAAACGCAAGGAAAATTTGGAGAAATTTATTGAATTGTCCAGAGTAAGTTAATAGAACTGTCAAATAGGAAGCAAGGTCCTCTGACATCCACAAGTATGCACTGTCTTGGAAACGGGGCTCCAAGTCCTCAAAGCCCTATGTTTATTTTTAGATACGCTTGAAATTAATATTTGACTCTTAACTCCTGGAATATTAACATGATTAAGGATAGCAATTTGTACCCATATTAAACCACAGTAAAAAATCTAGTATTTCTTTAGTTTCATTCAAAGTTCTCCAAATTTAAAGCTTATATTTTGTAACTGCCTTTAATTTATCTTTTTCTACCTATGAGCCATCAGGAGAATGAAAAATGGAGGAGAAATTATTTTCTTATTGGAGACAATAAAGAAATATTTAAAACCTTACTATTTGAAGGACATAGTATGAGATACTAAGTGGCCATGATGAAAAATCTGTGCTTGATAGTATACTGATCCAGCAGATAAACTTTAAAAAATTACAATTCACATTTTAATTTAGAAAAATGAAAGTATTTTTAAGAACTCAACATGTTAGAGATAATTTAAGTGATAATAAACCCAATTTTCTTGGTATACAATCTAATATGAAAATACATTTGGACCATAAATGCTATAAAATCAACCTTAATTTATAAACATATGTAGATATTCCCAAGACTAATTCAAATGCAATAGGTTTTCATTATTAAGAATAGTCTAAAAATACTTTTGTAGCCTTTTGTTTTGAATAATTGACATAAAATATATGTTCTGCTCTAGAATTCGTGTATATTCTTATAGTAGAATGTGGGCATCCTTATAGTAGAATGGTCTGGAAATGAGGTAAGTCCTTATATGTGAAGACTCCAACTCAAAAATCAAATAAAAACTACATCTTGACTGAAAGGTGTAATAGGAACATTAAGAGACAAATATAAAAATGCCAACAGAGAACTAAAAAGCAAAACATCTTAATCTTTTTTTCAACCAACAAAGGCTGCTTAACACATCTCAGACAAGTAATACTTTTATTGTTATTCCAGAGTTAACTTACTCAATGAACACCCATTAATTGAAAAGTGAAACCTAGATAGGTCCTTTAATTTTAAGATTAGGTGAATAACACATTTTATTCTTCATGTTTCATTATCCCAAGTGTAGATGCAAACTTGGGGTAGTAGTTATCATGATCCATCATTTATCATCCAGGGATCACTGTCATACTGATGCCATTTTCAAAGTCACCCAAAGAATTAGTTAATTTTCAGAATTTTCATCACTGTCATGCCAATGTGATTTTCAAAGTCACCCAAAGAATTAGTTAATTTTCAGCATTTTCATCAAAGATGAAAATCACATAATATTTTCATAATTGTTTTTCTCTACCCAAAAGCAACTTTTTAAGAGTGCTTTAACAATTGCATTCAAGAAGAATGAGAAAGGGGGGTGTGGGAGGGAGGGTATTACCATGGGATATTTGTTATAATCATGGAAAATGTTAATAAAAATTGTGAAAAGAAAAAAATAAAATAAAAATTGAAAAAAAAAAAGAAGAATGAGAAAGTAAAGTATACTAGGAAAGATTAGAAATTTGTGTGGCACCAGCCAAACTATTTTCTCTCGCTTCTTTCATTGCCTACCTCCCTCCTTGTTGATCTGCCATCCACCTATCTGAACAAAGACTGAATACAGGAGCAGCAACACTTTCATTACCTGCTTGGTGGAGAAGACAGCGACCTCTGAAGGTTAACACTGGAGTTCATGTCATGATAGTATGGTTGGCTTGGGATTTCTCCAATTGGGAAGTTGACTCCAGTTCCCTGGGTTATGGGTGCTGAGGAATAAACCAAAAAGAAACACTAGGATTGGTATTCATTCTTGTACTATTCAGATATAAAATTCAATACTTCCTTCCTGTGGGCTATAACCTGAAAACTTCCTACTCATCTCAAGTGTCACATGGAAGCACTCACATTACAACCTGTCGCTATCTATCCTTTCTGTTGATCCCATTCCCCACTCTTCATTCATTCCCTTATTAGAAGTCATGCATCTGTCACCTCATTGGTCTATAGATGACTTGGGTAAAGTAGTAGATGATTCTTTCTACTTGTCACCAAACAAAAATCTTTGTACTAGACAAAAATCATTATTAAATAAATTAATACAAAACATTTCTACAAATAAATACCTAAGATTATTATCCTATACTACTATTAAGACTAACATTAGAATGACTTAGAATTCATGATACTTATTGAGCTCTGATGGAACATTTGTATAATCTCAGCACTTGCTCGTCAGTGGGACCCTAACTCAAACTAACCTTCATCAAAAAAAAGGGATAAAAGAAGAAACACACAAAAAAGCCATGACACTTATTATTATTGATATAGCTAATTCAATTCTTGTAATAAGGAAGATATGTAAATGGAATGAATAAATAGGAAATAACAGCCATAAGTTTTTCTAATGCACATTCTAGTTTCATATGTGAGGGCACAGTGTGACTTCATTTAAGAGTTTGTTTATTAACAAAATATTTAATACATAAGTTCATAAATCATAAAATACACTCAAGGAGTTTGATATTGTAAGACAGGAGTTCGAAAACCAAGAAATATTTCTGAATTTTCCAATATATTATGAACACATATTTTTTTAAAATATTCTTATTTATTTACTTGTAAGCAGAGTGATATCGTGGGGGAGAAAGATTGAGTATGGGTATACCAGGGCCTCTAGCCACTGCAAACAAACCCCCAATGCATGCATCACTTTGTGCATCTGGCTTATGTGGGTATTGGGGAATTAAACCAGCTGTTAGTCATTGCAGGCAAGCTCCTTAACCACTGAGCAATCTCTCCTGCTCCTGAACTTAAATTTTTATAAGCATTTTTGTATTCAGTGAAAAATCTTTTCAAACTTTTAAATTTTATTTGTAGACATCTTGAATAAATCTGGAATATGGTATGTTGCTTTAGAATGAAGAACATCTTAGGATATAAATTATGCTTTAGTCCAAACCTCTCTGTCACTTATAAGGTATGACCCTCAGTTTCTTCAACTGTAAAATGTAAATAACACAGCACATATTATTTTAAAGATGAAATAAGGTAAGGAGTAACAATAATTTTTAATAAATATTTAAAATATATTCTCTGTTACTTGAATTATACTTTAATATCAAGTGGCTGAAGATTAAATACTTTTAAGAAAGCATTATTAGGAGGTACATGCTTTACTGAAGAGAAATATTTAAGTTAACATAAGGGACATCTCTCTCTGCTAAAAAAATAAATCAATACATAGAAGAGTCTCAGCTCTAAACTTCTAGAGCATTTCCCTTCCATTAGATTTAACTACATTTTATATAATGTACTTTAACCACAGAAAATATTTATATACAATGTGTAACTTTGGTGATTTAGATTATTTAGATTATTATGATATAGTTATGTTTGCTGTGGCTTGGAATACTCTAATGGTTTCAAAAAATGGGAAGTAAGAAATCCCATAGCAACCACACACTTTCAAATTTATTTTTAGAACCATGTTCTATGTGGCAAGGCATGTGTTAGAAGCAGTAAACTGAAGGTCTAGGATAATGTGAGTGATCTATCTAGCCTCCTCCAACAGAAATTAATTTAATTCAGAGATCTGAGTTATGCCTATGCTACCCGCAACTATATGACCCATCACAGTGTCTTTCTCAGTCACACCCTTATCTACTCCAGAATTCTGCCAAAAGACACATTACCTAAGGTCTTGAATGCTCATTTAGATCATTCTCTGATAAACATTCTATATATTCTAGCCACTTCAGAAAACTGAGCTATTTGGAGAATGTACAGTTCAAATTCATGAGAACTTTACAAATTGTATCTTTTGAAAATGTTTTTGTAAATGTATTAATTTTGTATATTATTTAGGAAAATATTTGTGGTTTTCATTACATATATGCCTTATTAGCACAATTTGGCCATAAATATTCTGAGTATAATACAAAATGATAGTGAAAATATTTCCAGAAAAACATTTTCTAGAAAGATTATCCTGGAGTATCATGATAGCAATAAAAATAATTTCATATATAAATACTATAAAAATTAAGTATGCATTCTGACAGCAAATGGGAGATTTCATAAAAATGCAAATTAATAACAAACATGGCTCAAATATGAAAAAACATACAACTTATTTAGCGACAGTAGAGACATTGAAAACAGCAAGTTTTTCGTATCTTCCTCTCACAAGCTCTGGAGACTCTCACAGCAGACACTAAGATTAGCCTTCACACTTCTCCAGGAAAGAGCACGAAGAAAGCCTATGGCTGCAAATCATGTTTAAGAGGTTGCCAATATCCTTTTAGAGGCAAAGCACCAAAGAATTTTAGGTTCTAAAGGTTAGAGGCCAGTGCTTAAATTCTCTCATTGTTCTTTTCACTCCAAAGGCTGATCCTAAATCAACTTTTAAGATGGAGATAATATCATTCACCAGAGAGATCACTATCCTAAAACTGAATAGCTTCATTAGCTAAAGTCAATATACACATTAGTGGGTCATATGATAGTAAAACCCTGGAGGACAGAGCCATTAACACACCATGAATCCTCAAGAAGCCAGAACTAGTAACACACAGTGGAAGAGTTTGTGCTGAAGTTCATGTTGACTTAGAAAACCCTTAATTTCATAAACTATAAAGTTAAATTGCATAAACAAGATTATAATATGAATATATTAAAGCAGGAGAATACAATTTCTCAAGCGTCTCAGAGACATCTATTTACATATGGAGAAGAAAATAAATGTTTGCTGATTAAATTAACTGAAGAATGAATATGGATAATTAATGTACTAATTGCAAATCGGTGATGTTTGTTAAATAACCTAAAAACCTCTAAGAAAGGACAGTATGAATTAAGAATGAATGAATGATGCTGAATTTACCTTGGTTCTGAAATGGCATAAGAAGGTTATTTTTTAATCCATGCTATGTTTGAAATTAAATTTTTTTTTAACAATCACTCCAGGTGACTCTCCTTTGATAGCATTTAGCATAACGTTGCCTAGTATGAGATACTTAAAGATACCATAACAGACAACTCTAGTGCCCTTTTCATAAGCAGGAGGAAAATATATGTTGAAATTTGGAAAGGTAAATGTGAAAGCAAACAATTTCACATGCCCCATACTTTAGGTAGCACAACCTTTTTTGTTAGAGAACTACAGGAACACATACACACAACTTCGATTTCCCCCTCTCATTACATGATACTGGGATACAGTAGTGAATAAGCCATGCACATTCTTTTCCAAACCAAAACTTATATTTTTCAAATGGTGAAGAACTTCATATATCAAATATTGATCTGCAAAACAAATAAGGCTTATAGTTTTGGATGATGAAACAGACCATCAGCCATCAGAAGCTTCTTGCGCAGCAAATATACATAACCTGGAGTATTGGAATACAGATACTTAATTTCCATTTCTGATGCTGAGCACACAAAGTTGAAGCCATGACAGGAATCTTTAGGTAACACCCTTATCTACTGAGAATTCTACCCAAGGAGACAAGGTACCTAAGTTCTTGAGTGTTTGTGTGTGTTATTCTCTGATGAACATGCTTTCTATCTTGGCCATTTCAGAAATGGAAGTTATTTGAGAAACTGGGGCTCAAAGGACAGTCACCTTCTAGCTTGAAGCTGCCTTTCTTGAGCAGATCTCAAGAGCACTGCTTAGTCTTAACCCTCTGTAGTTCACTGTCTTTGTCCTTTAGTAAGTCATAATCCTATACATGACCACAGGAGTTGATGCAAATGAGGAACCGTGTGTGTGTGTGTGTGTGTGTGTGTGTGTGTGTGTGTGTGTGTGCGCGCGCGCGCTATTTTGCCCTGGCTGACCTTGAACTTGTGGCCATTTTCCGGCCTCTGACTTCTAAGTGCTGATATTATATACATATACCACCAAATTTGGCGATAAACACAACTTCAAAAAGGGTTGTAGTGCCATCTGGTCATCTGAGTAATGTCAATTCCAAACTGTGATGCTTTCTATCAAAATGTCAAGTAAAAAAAAAAAAATCCACTCAAAGTAATATGAGCAAGGTAAGTCAGAGAATAGAGCAGGAAAAAAAGTAGTTGCCTCCTCTCATAAGGTATACATTAATATCTTCACCTTGGATGTTTTGCATGCACTGCTAAAAAAATCAAAGGGAACTTCTCCTGCTTAGGTAGCCAGACAGGTGAACTTACCCTAGAAAAATTTGATCCAACCCACCAAGAATGGTACCTCAGGTGAGGTGGACAGTTAAAACAATTGTACATTGTTGAGAAAAACAATGCTTTCTATCTATATCCAACTACAATCTGCAAAGTTAATTTCTGCATCCCTTTACACACTGCATGTGAGTACTATATCCTGTACATCTCTAACCCCCACCAAAATGTTAGTAAATGAAAAAGCACTTATCTACAGGAAACTTATGTGGGTTATCATAACAACACAGAGTACATTTAATTAATCACACTTCCTTTGATATAAATGCCCATCTATGGTCACAGAGAGAGCTGAATTCAATGGACAGAAATTTCATGGCCAAGTGTTCCTTAAGATAATGCTATATCACAGAAAGTTTGAATGATTTGAATGTAAATTTTTTAGAACATCAGACATGATATTCATTTATGATGTCATCAAAATATTTCAGATTTTTAAGAGTAAAATTGTAATACAGAATTACCCCTTACTCTACTTAAGGTTCAAAATATAAACTATTTTATATACTGCTTTGTACTTAAGTAGTAAGAAAAGTAGTTTACTTACTTCTGGATACTCTCACAAGTTCTGACACATTGAAGACTCCAGATTTTACAAAACTATCCTCAAGGTATCCTGTAAACAAACATCAAGTGGGAGTAAAGATTAACATGAGTAAGAAGTAAATAAACTAATCACTAAAATTTGTTTGCTTTCAGACCAAAGGTTAGAACAGAAATCAAGAATGTTTATTTCAAGGACAAGTAAAAGCACAACTATTATGAATGTAAACCAAGTGTGCTTAAATAAAAGAAAAGCATGTGCTAAATAATTTTTTCTTAACTTATTAAATGTGTAATTGGTATGTTTTTATTTACCAAGGGTCACATAGAAAAGGAAGGGGTGGCCATTCCTTGAATACATTTGACTTCTGCAACACCTCACAGGCTAAAGTCTACTCATTAAGATAGTGGGGGAAAGAGGAGGAGGAGAGGAGTGAGGGAGAAACAGAAAGAAAAACTGCAACCACAATTAGCACCTGTTGGAAATACTTCAAAGACCTCTGGAAACCATCTTCTTTCACAAATACCTCCCTGACTGAAGACAAGTGGCTGCTGTTGCTGTTATCAGCACTCCTACCCTTGTTCCAGGGTCATTAAGAACACAAAAGCAAAACTTGTATACACAGCAAATACCTTCTCTCATCAACCTAATTCTGTATACTTTAAGTTTATTTTGTACAATTTCAGTGCTTTCCTTACTCTTCTTTGTATTCTTTGATCTTCCCTTATTTCAAGAACTGGATGCATTATTCATCAATCATGAATTTAGGCCTCAAGGAATACAACATAGCCATCATGTGACATCCAGAAACCTGCAGTGGCTATAGTTCACAGTGGAAGATCCTGGAAAGTTCAGACCTATTTGGTCACTCATCAGGCAATATTCAGAACTAGAGTTGGGAACTTCAACAAAGGCCATACCATCTCCTCAATTCTTATTTATGTTAAATGTAATAGCAAGAAGGGGGAGGATAGCTTAGAAGGCAGAAGGCTTCCCCTCTACTGCCCCAGGGACAGAATGAGTCTGAAACAGCATGATTGAAACATTTATGGGGAAAAATATCTCAGGCTCCAAGAACTGGTAACTTGAGTAGATTTTTTTTGGGTGGGGGTTATTTTGGCTTACAGGCTCAAGGGGGAAGCTCCATGATGGCAGATAAAATGATAGCATGAGCAGAGGGTGAATATCAACCCCTGGCCAATATCAGGTGGACAACAGGAACAGGAGAGTGTGCCAAACATTGGCAAGGGGACACTGGCTATAACACCCATAAGCCCACCCCCAACAATACACTGCCTCCAGGAGGATTTAATTTCCAATTGCCATCAACTGGGGAACCTAGCATTTAGAACACCTAAGTTTATGGGGGACCCCTGACTCAAACTACCACAGATGGGTATTGTGGTGGTTTAAATGTAACATCCCCATGACCTTAGGTATTTTTTTAATTTATTTTTTATTAATGAGTTTTGCACTCAGCGAATACAGTCAATTATTCATTATTAGGCTCATCCATTACCTACCCTCCTTGTTGAGGTATACGGGTCATGGCGTCTAGTGCCAGAAGGTGCTACATGGAAGGCTGGGGGAAAATAACCAATATCTGTCCAAGCAACTCATGGTCTAACCTACTTAGCAGCAAATAACCTGTCGTGATGCTCACACAAGTGCTATAGTGGCACACAGCCATGGTGGGAAACCAACTGCTCTTGATTCAGCTAACTGATCTTCTCAGTGGTATGGGAATCCATATCTGGAGCTGGGAAACAAGTTAGAACCATATACAAGCTACCACCCATCGTGGGCTACAAGAGGGCCTACACTGATTAAATGTCTATAAAAAAGTAAGGGTTATCTCATTTGTCTGGTGCTAACTTACTCTCCATTAGAGAATCTGCTTCTCTTTTTCAGATAGATGTAGATCTTAAGAGAGCCACCCCATCATACCTTAAAAGGGCCCCAGCTGAAACTAAGAACAATTGGCAAAACAAGCAAGGGTGCTGTTTTCTTGGGAAACCAGGTACCAGCACAAGGGTGAAGGAGACCAACACAGAGAAAAATCAACTCCTACCAAATCAGAGACCCAGAGTGCCCCACACTTCATCACTGAAACAGACCAAAAATGAACCTAACATGGCTCAGGGGAATTTTGCGGAAGAGGGGATGGAAAGAATGTCAGAGCCACATGTTGGATCATGATATGCAGACATTTAACTTGAGTAGATTTTATGTAAAGCTTCAGGGCCAACAAAGGAAACAGATTCAGTACAGGAAGGTGACACGTAGGAAGCTGACCAACATGGGACCATCCAAAGAGCTTGAACAAAAATTCTAGCCACCATTTGACAGATTTTGACCATTCTAATGACTCTGATGTTTCAGGCTCATTGTATATAAGATGGAATATAAATCATAGGGTTATTATGAATACTAAAGGTAAAAATAATCTCATTGGAAAATTAGAAATGGTACAGTACACTTGTAATCCCAGCACTTAGGAAACTGAGGCAGGAGAATCACTGCAAATTTAAAGCCATTTTGGGCTATATGCTGAGTTCAAGGCACACCTACGTTACATGGTGAGATCTGATTTCAGACGAGAGCAAGCACTGGTTAAATGTGAGCAGTCAGTGACTGAATTATGCACACTGAACTCCTAACAGCCTCAGTTTAGCCCTCCAAGCTAGCAAAACAAGCCTCTACAGTGCTCTTAAGTCATACACAGCATGGAAGAGAAAGCTATGCTTCTGGTGTCTGTGCATCATTGCCAGCACAGAGCCCAGATTCACACCCAGCCATCATCTTCTTTAGAGAAAGCATGAAGGAAAGAGTAAAAAGCAATCACAAACTCTCTGCTGATGATAAAATCTTAGGTCTCAAATTTAGTCACTACTCTGAAGAACTACATTTTAAAGAGAATGATACAATGTCCCTAGTTCCTGCACTTATGTTTAAAAAGAACTCTTTAAGCAATGACTTCTTCATGGGGCCAGATTCACTTCAATGATTATTCAGAAATAGCTATGTGACCAGCACTGTATGAGGTGCCAATGTCACAAATAACAAAGGATGGTTGCTTCTATTTGCCTGGTTGGGGATAAGGATGTTTCAATTTTCTGGACTATTGTAAGTTACTATAAACAAAACTTATGTTGTTTTGCTGGCTTTGAAGAACAACTTATTTTACTTCATTATCTATATATTTTAAATACGGCAAACTTAGTAAATCTGTTAACAGGAAATCATCAGTTTCCTATCAGTTCTACAGGCCATGTTTCCACACACTGTAAATGTTCATCCTTGTGTTCCACCCTCCATTTCCTCCTGCACACTTTGTGTACTCGGACCTCATCCTGCAGTGTCCTTCTCAAGGACCACACGCTTAGGAAACCCTTCCTCCTTCACGCCTCCTCTGGCTGACAGCTGGTCCAGCCAGAAATAATCCCTTTCCTCTATCCTGACAATATACCTACTTTGTACTAATTTGACAATTTTCACATTCAGGGTTTCCAAGATATCTGTTTTCAAGTACTAAATTGCTTGCTTGATTGTAAGTTCATTTATTTAAGGTTGTGGATGGGTCTTGTTCTTCTCTGTATCTCCTTCAACAGCTAATTCCTGGACTATATACAATGAGCAAACAGTAAAAGAACAAAGAGTTATAGCTTTAAATTCATCTTTCTAAAACAAGTTCATAAATTAACCGTAACAATTTTTCAGAATTATAGTTATAACTCATTTAAGATTGATAGACAACTATACTCATCCTTATTAATTTCCATAATTTATACACTGAGGGGTTTGTTTAGAGTTTTAGTATAATGAGAAAGGATAATGATTAAGAGCTTATTATATTCCTTATTGTATACTAATGTGTAAATTTAGGTATTTAGTATGAGCATCAACCAAATAATTAGAAGTATTCAAATGGCAGGAGCACAAAAATATTTTTAAAATAAATTGATGGGGCTGGAGAGATGGCTTAGCCATTAAGGCACTTGCCTTCCAAGCCAAAAGACCCAGGTTCAATTCCCCAGTACTCCCATAAGCCAGATTCACAAGGGACATGCATCTGGAGAGTTCTTTTACAGTGGCTAAAGGCCCTAGTGCACATATTCTCTCCCCACCTTCTTTCTTTCTCTCTCTCAAATAAAATAAGTTTTAACTAATTTTTAAAGAAAATAAACTGATGAATGATTGAAAGTATAATTGTTGAGTATTTCAATATAGTTACAAATAATTCTATCAAATATAATATATGATAAGATTTGATTGTGTAGGTATCATCATAAGTTCATTTCCTTATTATAGCCATGAGTAGTGGAGGGTTCATACCCTTCTAAGTCATGTGCATTAAGACAGGTGGTATATGGGCCACTAAGAGAAAAATTATGAGGGACAGATGAACCACTTCAAGACCAAGTTTAGGCAGGAAGACAGGTAATCAAACATGAACCAAACACAATGGCTGCCTTAAATGGAAGCAAGTAATTTAGAATATAACTGTTTCTCCACTTCTCCCAACTTCTACAATGATAAGTTATTGAATACTACAAGGAAACATGAAATGTGCATTTTACCAAAAAGTAGAAAAAGGGGATGGAGGAGATGGTATCATATATATGTAAGTAGAAGAACAGATTACAGAGAGGGGAAATGACTAAGTGAGGCCAGGGGAAGAGACTGTGTAAAAAAAGGGTAGGGAAGGGTCAATAAAAATTCAAAATATTCTGAATAAGATATATGAAAACCTATTTTTTTTAAATTATAGTACATCCAGAAGCCATAGATTGTTATTAGAAAATTTTCAGTGCCAGTGATGGGATACCTTCCAGTGAGTTGTTGGCCAGGGAGGTCCCTGTTGCTTCCAAACCATTACAGGCTATTGCCAAGGTCTTTGGTTTCCCTTGAGAAACAGATGGTAAGACCCTATTGCTGAAGAATTCACATGCCTGAGCAGCAAAGTCACTGAGAAATCAAGTTGGTGCTGAGAAGAAAACCTTCTCCCTGTAGACCAACCAACTGAAAGCTGGAAAAATCTGCACTGTGTACAGCCCTATGGGAGACAGAAGTCACCAGCAGTGAAAACAGTGGGCACTGGAAGCTCAAGTTTGGCCAGACAAGCCAAATGGCTGAATGAGTGCAATAGTGGCATGTCTGCTCTTAGGGAAACCAACTGCTCTCTAATTGGACTAAAGGTCCACTCTATGGGAGGGAATAAGTGTCTGGTACTGAAAAGCTAGTCAAAGGCCTATGGCAAGTGAGGTCATGAGCCTTAGGGGTATAAACCCTGCTCTTGTCTAGATAAATGCATATATTACTCTCACCAAATTGCTCTGAAAGCACTACACTTAATGTTAATATTCATATATTAATGTTACTCTCACTTCTAGTTAGAATAGCTCCTCTTTTTAGATGGTGATGACCACTGAGATGACCCAAAAGGCAACATAGTGCTGAGAAGAAGGGATGGAGGACTGTCCAGCACTGAAACATCTCACACTCTCCAAGGCTCAGGGTCCATTGTGAAAAAGGTAGTGGAAAGAATATAAGAGCCAAAGGAAAGGAAATACTCCTTACAATGCAACTGTCCAGATAGAAATTGGCCTTAATATCCATGACCTTGCAGTGCCTAGCAACACCTTCACAAGACCCTCATAATAGGAAAAAAGATAATGACATCAAATTAAAAGACAGATTAATAGGGAGAGGGAGGGGATATGGTGGAGAGTTATGAAGGGTAAAGTGGGGGAGGGGAGGGAAATATGGTTTACTGTAAGTATAGAAGTTGTCAATGAAAATATATATTAAATAAATAAAATAAAAATTTTTTAAACTAGAAAAAGAATTAGAAAAATAATAAAGCACACTTGATTAAGTAAAACCCCACAGGTCCCAGGGGGCTCGGTTCCTACATAAAGTATAGAGACATTTAAGTAGAAGGATAGTTCCTAAGGAGCAGCAATGACGCCTACAATGAGACAAAAGGACTGGCAATAGGTGGGAAGCAGGCAAGGGGTAGTAGCTGGGTTCTGGGGTAACACTTGATACACTTTGGCACTCACTGCAACCTTTGCAATATGTAAGTTTTGCCTAAGACAGAACAGAAAAGAAAACATTATTGGATGGCACAGGCCTTGGGCACATAATAGTGTTTGCTCAAACAGACAGAAGACAGTCCCTGAGGACTCAGGGCAAATAATTGGAAAGAATCTTTCATGCAATAGGTCTGGAGCCTTGTCATAGTACAGAAGTTGTGACTCAGCAAAACACCGGGGTGTTACTGCTAACATAAAGCCTTCTGTAACTTTTGGCTATGGAGACTTCCAGAAACATGGTTTTCACATGCTACACAGACCACTGTAAATCTCAATAGCTAATGTAAAGGCCAAAGATCTTAAAGCAATTTGGGGAGATTCATACAGTAAATTCCCTTTATGTACCAAAGGAAATGTGCATGTCGTTGAAACAGAGCAGCTGCTTAATGGTTGCAGAGCAATATTACACAACAGCTTAAGCCAAGAAAAAGAAAAAAAGACCAATTCTGCATTTGTATGATGTGATATTTACACTACATGTAGACTCTTAAAAATAAAATTGAGAGGGAAATAAAGGGCTTCACAAACTGCAAAGTCTCAAAGGCAATATCAAATTACATTATTTTACTTCTTTCTTATTTTTCTCTAACAAAAGCAACAACAAATCACTACTCAGAAGTTAATATAATGTTTAACCTCCTTTACAAACAATAACAGAGGGACACAATGGCATATCTAACTGTTAATATCTCAAATTATAATCAGTACCATTTGAATGTTAAATAACATTTACATAGAAAATCCAAAGGAAGAATGATAACACTCATATTTATGGTCTACTGTGTTCTTTTCTTGAACTAAAAAAAAAGCTACAGGGAAAGCAGTTATTAAATTCATGAAAGCTGTATCCAAGTATCTGAAGGATCATTAAAGTAGATGGTAGATAAGATGGCTTCTAAATAGTTCCAGGAGCCTTTTTTTGGCACAATAAACAGACTTGCCATCCAATGAGAAAAGGCCTGAAAAGGAATGTCAAACTGCAACATGAATATTAACCAAAATGCCAAAACCTACGTAGACATAAATTTGCCAAAAGATCATAATTATCCTATGAGATAGGACATAGTATCACTACCATTTCACAGATCCATCTACAAGGGAGGAAGTTTCCCAGGGGCTACAAACACTATCTTGGGATATGAAAATTCTCACTTTCAGTAGAAAACTTGCTAAAAGCCTCCCAGAAGCCTACAGAACCATGCCAGCTCCATTTCTTGTGTGGCTCTTTCTCTGTGTTAGTCTTTGTACTTTGTTCATTTCAAGAAAGGTCTCATGATATAGCTCATGTGTATTTATGTTCTAGTCCTTAATCACAACAGTTTACTTCCTTCAATCAGAGTGAAAATTATGGCCTCTCTGTTTATGAGTGCACAGTGGAGATGGTGAGAAGAATACACAAGTCTCCTAACACCAACTACCATAACACTAAGCCACTATTTATTTACAATAGTGTTATGAGACACAACTTTACCCTCAGCCTCACAGCCAATCCAAATTCATGCATAAGGCTGAAAACTGATCATGAAGCCAAAATATGAAGCATTATAAAGATAATGACTCTCTGCTAAGAGACTGAGTTTCAATCCATAGCCACAATGAGCATTCTAATATTTAGAATTGTCTATCCTTGAAAATAAAATATAAATCCTTGACAGCAAGATTTAATTGATCCATGACTTAGAAATATCTCACTTTTAATACACTCTGATAGTGCCGAGTATACATTTATATTTTTCAGTATTGCCTTCTAGTTCTTGAAAATTCTTTCCTAGCTATCAAATAGGTATAAATATGTTTTATAAAATAAGAATGCATCTTATTTAAACAAATTCATGTCTCCATAATTTCCTATTAATGCCATACTTTCCCTTTTAGTTTTTCAGATTCATAGTTTGTAGGACCACTTTTCACATTTTACATGACCATATTTTTGACCATTTTCTTACTGTTTGGCATTTTAGGTTATTTCCCACTTTTAACAAATACAATAAAAAGCAACTGTCTGTAACATCTTCATAGGCATAGATCTCTCAGCTTTCTCGTGATTTCTTTGGCTAGAGTTTCTACAGCAGGATTACTGGGTCAAAGGACATAAGCTCTCTTAAAGTCTTGATAAGTCCTATGAAGCTGCTTTCTGGAAGATCTGCAGAATTTAACTCCCTCCCACCTAACCACTTCCCATGTCATACTACGAGGGATTGACCTCTAATGTGGCAATTTGGTCAGTAAAAGATGTCATTGCATTAATGCTATGAGTTTCATTTACTCAACTAATATAAAACTGGATTTTACCACATACATATACTTTATTGCTTTGTAAAGATTTTCATTAAAAAATAGAGCATTTGAGCCGGGCGTGGAGGCGTATGCCTTTTATCCCAGCACTCGGGAGGCAGAGGTAGGAGGATTGCCATGAGTTCAAGGCCATCCTGAGACTACATAGTGAATTCCAGGTCAGCCTGGACCAAGGTGAGACCCTACCTCAAAAAACAAAACAAAACAAAACAAAACAAAAAAAATAGAGCATTTGAAATAATATTACAGTGACAAAAGCAAAAATTAGAATATGTAAAATAGGATCATAGTAGAAGGAATATTTGCTTCTGAATCTCAATGAGATTATTCCTAGAAAGTCACATTTAAAGATAATTTATTATTTTCCTCATTATTTGAAAAATTACATTTTATTTGATAACTAATGATTTAACTATGATAATATCATTAGAAGACACTATCCATTTTCCCCTTACACCATTCATAGGCACTTTATAGATTAAATTATCTACATTCATCCATGGAAGACAGTTCTCTTAATTTACTGCTGAACTGGTTTTTTCTACATTTTTTTGTATGCACATAGAGAACTTTTGTGGAAATTTTGTACCTGTGAAAGTTTCATACCAGGGTTATATAAATGTATCACAAAATAGACTGCATGACAGTACACTATTTCTCATGCTCTGGGAGAAAAAATTATATAGCTTCATGAAAATCTCTTGAAAGTTTGAGAAAAATTCATGGGCAAAATAATTTTCTTTTGTTAATATTTTTGTTCATTTCTATTTATTTAGTTGACAGCGACAGAAAGAGAAAGAGGCAGATAGAAAAAGAGAGAGAATGGGCACACCAGGGCCTCCAGGCCATTGTAAAAGAACTCCAGATGTGTACACCCCCTTGTGCATCTGGCTAACGTGGGTCCTGGGGAATCAAGCCTTGAACCCGGGTCCTTAGGTTTCACAGGCAAGCACTTAACCGCTAAGCCATCTCTCCAGTCCCTGTAAAATAATTTTCTACAAATCTTTTAGAGGGGAAATTCTTAGCATGGAGTCTTACATGACTGTTTACTATTGCTTTCTACTCTAGGAATAATCTTATATATTCAAAATTAATATAACATAGATCTACCTTTAGCTTTGTAATTGATCTGAGTTGTTCATGGTTAATACTGGAGTGATTATGAAACAGACTTCCTAATCATTACAAAGATTATGATACTTTAAACAAAACTCAATCAGCCTATAGTTAAGATTAACATTCTAACTATCTTGTATGATTTTATTTGTGGTATTAGGGATCAAACCAATGACTGTGCCTAACAGGCAAGCTTTCTACCACCAAGCTATGCCTCCACCCCACTAATATTACTATAGAATAAGTTTATCCTTCAATATGGTTTGTGAACCCTGATAGTGATTGAAAGTAATATGAAATCAGAAATTAAGTACACGTTTAAATATATTATCCCAGAAAAAAAAATCTTCATCTTTTCAGACTCATTAGGACAGATATTTTATAGTTTACTAAGTGGGCTATTTTTATTTTTGTGGTATAATAAAGTTATATGTGTGCTTTTTATCTTATCTATGGATGTGGAAGGTATGACTCCTCTAAATGTATCCAAGCTTAAGAAGGCTCAGGACACTCACTATGGAATGTTATAGCAGCTTCTCTACACCTCACATTTCTCTTTTGCCAAGTTTACATTTATTTTATTTTATTTTATATCAGGTTTATTTTGGCTTTCAGACTCGAGTGGAAACTCCATGCTGGCATGGGAAAATGATGGTATGAGTAGAGGGTGTATATCGCCCCCTGGCCAGCATAAGGTGGGCAATAACAACAGGAGAGTGTGCCAAACACTGGCAAGGGAAAACTGTCTATAATATCCATAAGCCTGGCCCTAACAATACACTGTCTCCAAGAGGCATTACTTTCAAATCTCCACCAGTTGAGAACCGAGCATTCAGAACACCTAAGTTTATGAGGGACACCTGAATCAAACAACCACAAGGGGCTTGCCTGAAAACACTAGGAACTCATGTTCAACGCTCCCAGTCTCACATAAACCAGACACACCAAGTGACCCCAGCATGCAAGGTTGCACATATGCACAAAGTGGCACATGTGTCTGAAGTTTGATTATAGTGGCTAGAGGCCATCCTGTGCCAATTCTCCCCCTCTCTCTTTCTGTCTTATTTTTAAAAAAACATAATATTTGTAATATGTTAATTTACATTTATTGAATGATAGATTTTTTGATTTTTATTTCATTTTATATTGTTATATATTTTACATCTTATTTTCTTATTTTAATTGCCTTAATTACATTCCTAGTGGTTGCATTTTGTTTTTCTGTTTGTTGATTTGGAAGATATGTATTTTCTTTTTGTTCTTAAAATTAAATGTCTATATATTTTATTTGAAAACAATATCCATTGTCATAGACACTATGATTATTGTAAATGTGACAAATCATAAACCTCACATGAACAAAATAATAATTAAGAAATACAATAAGCCAAAGACTTGAAGCATAGAAAGTTGGTAAAACTAAAGCCATCAGTAGGCACCAGAAATCAGTGAGAAGTTTAATAAATCTCTTTTAGATGTTAACACAGCTATCAGATTATATCATGTAAATGTAAATTATACTTTATCAATATGTCCATGGAACTTGAATACAAACTGACCAGGCCCTTGATTAAAGAGACAACTTTAGCAAGTCCTTAAAAGTAGAGTCTTTTAGACCATATTGTTTCACCTTTAGGAAATAAAAGTAATAGTAAACTTAAAAAGTAAACAAATCTTGAAATCAATAAATAATGCGTCCAAGAGAAATTATAAACTATGTAGATTGCAAGGAGAAAAAGATAAAAGAATCTATTTATTATCAAAACAAATACATATAAACAACTTAAGAAAAATTTTTTGAATTGAATTAAAAATAAAGGCTGAAACTTACAGATTTGAAAAGAGAAATATTAAGATTAAAAAAAAAAACAAAAACAAGGAGAAAGCCTCTCTCAAAAGACTATTAACACAGAATGAAAATGTTGGCAAGACTGATTAAGAAAAACAAAAGGAAGAAAAAACATACAGAAACAGAAAGGAGACATAACCATAGAAATTAAATATACTGAAAGAACTGTAAGCAGATCACATATACAACTGACCACAGCTCTGAAAAGCTAAATCGGCAATTACTTGGTGAAATAAAAGTAACCAAAATTGTAAAGAAGTGGAAAACCTGAAATAGACCAATTACCCTAGTATAGTGTTTCCCAAAATTTGCTCAACATTGGAACCACCTGGGTTTCCCAAAACTAGCTAAGTCTCAAATTCCAACCCCAGATATACCGAATTAATTTCTTTAGGGCTAGACCTAGACAAGAAGGATTTTGAAGTTCCCCCAAAGTGATTCAAAATTTGCACCAATTCAGGAACTATGGTGCTAGCAATGAAAAGCACAATCTAAGGCACTGGGAACTTATTAGAACTGGAAAATGCCAGGCTCCACCCAGCCCTAGGCATCAGAATGTGCAGCTGAACAAGATCTATATAGGTGACTCAGGTGATTAAACAGAGAGGTGGTTAAAGAACCCTTTTAGAGTTTAGGAGACAGTTTCATAGATCGGTGTGAGTACTTGCAGTCGGGTCCCCAGACCCACTTAAAGCCTAGATCTAGAATACCATTGCGACTGTGGGAAGATAGGAGATGAAAGGCAGATAGAGAAAAATTTCCTAAAAGTTTGCAAACCAACTACCGTGACAAATACTGAGGTAGACTAGGTAAGACCCTGCCTCAAACAAGGGGAAAGGAGGGCCCACATTTAAGATTGTCCACTAACTGCCACACATGTACTATGTCACGCATACACATGCAAGCACATACAGTACCACCTTAAACAGCATCATATTATATGAATTCACAACTGAATTATATTGCTATTTACACCATATCAGGCCTTAAACCAGAAGCTTTCTTATGACCCTTTCAGAGACCAGATCATGACTTCCACAAGTCTTTGTGGAGTCTGCCACTCCCAGTTTTCCATCCTTTTGCAGGGTTTAAAAAATGTAATCTGAGGGCTGGAGAGATGGCTTAGCGGTTAAGCGCTTGCCTGTGAAGTCTAAGGACCCCGGTTCGAGGCTCGGTTCCCCAGGTCCCACGTTAGCCAGATGCACAAGGGGGCGCACGCGTCTGGAGTTCGTTTGCAGAGGCTGGAAGCCCTGGCGCGCCCATTCTCTCTCTCTCCCTCTATCTGTCTTTCTCTCTGTGTCTGTCGCTCTCAAATAAATAAATAAATAAAGACTGCCTTTTAAAAAAAAATGTAATCTGAGCCGGGTGTGGTGGCGCACGCCTTTAATCCCAGCACTCGGGAGGCAGAGGTAGGAAGATCGCCATGAGTTCAAGGCCACCCTGAGACTACAGAGTTAATTCCAGGTCAGCCTGGACCAGAGTGAAACCCTACCTTGAAAAACAAGAAAAAAAAAATGTAACCTGGAAATTATTGAATCGGAGAAATGCCATGTGACTTTACTTACATAAGATATACAGAGGAGTCAGACTGAAGAAGGAGGGAGAAGGGAAGGGAGGGGGAGGGGAAGAAGAAGCAGCAGCAGCAGAATGGTGGCTGTCAGGAGCTGGGAAGAGGGACAGGGAGCAGTGGGGAGATGTTCCCTGGGTAGTTTAGCTCTGCAAATGAAAAAGTTCTGGAGCTCGGTTACACCACAATGTGAGTATCTTTAACACTATTCAACTATACAATTGAAAATGGTTAAGATATTATATCTTACTTCATGTGCTTTTTGACACAATTTTAAAAATATTTAAGCAGTAATTTGTGAACAATAATTGTGACTATGTTCTTATTCATTTATATTCAAAAACAGTCTTTGCATTGGCATTTATGTTTATAATATTAGATGTAAGAATTACAGAGTGGCACTCCCCCTGGTGCTGTCCCCATGTCTAATCTATTTAGAACTGGTTGATGCTTAGTTTTTCTTGCCTGTTTCTTTGTTTCTTAATTTTGTGTCATCACTTTGTCAGCTGGTATAGGTTTTCAAATGAAATTATTGTAAATAAAAATTAGGCATTCTACTTTCTGAGGCCATGAATAATAAAATAAATTTATATTGTCTTTGGAGGAAAACTTTCTCAAGAGAAAAGTTGTACTCTTAATTTTATGTATTCTGTGACCTTCTTTTAGTATTTAATGTTGAAAAATAAATATGTAGCTTACTTCTTTTTCCTTGAGTATTTTCTTCTTCATGTATGAAAATCTAGTAAAAGTACTCATCAAAGTTGCCAAAGCAGGGCTGGAGAGATGGCTTAGCGGTTAAGCGCTTGCCTGTGAAGCCTAAGGACCCTGGTTCGAGGCTCAGTTCCCCAGGTCCCATGTTAGCCAGATGCACAAGGGGGCGCACGCGTCTGGAGTTCGTTTGTAGAGGCTGGAAGCCCTGGCGCACCCATTCTCTCTCTCTCCCTCTATCTGTCTTTCTCTCTGTGTCTGTCACTCCCAAATAAAAAAAAAAAAAAATAGTTGCCAAAGCACAGCTCCTAACCTGTTCCCACAGCTAACTGTCCCTCATCTAATGAGACCCTACTATGAAGTAGTGAGTTCTCTCCCTCACCCACACCTAACTAGGTGTCTTTCTACATGGTAGTTAGTGCCTGCAAACACTAACCTTTTGTGGTGCAGGGCTACTACAAGGGCAGATGCGACTAAGTTTTAAAATACCTTGTCCATGGAGATAAGAATTAAGATGCTAGCCTGGAATGGGGATCTTTGGAGGATGCACCTTATGGTATGGAACAGATTGCTCTTGGTCTTCCCATACTCCACGCTTCCTCTCCATTCTCCTTTTCCTAACCCTGTTTGTCTCAGGCTTAACAACCTTTATAAATGGTACAGAAATCTCTACCTAGTAGACGATAGTAGGGGAGACTCAAACTTATTTATCTACACTTTCTTGGAGAATTAACACTGTGATCTCTAATGAGATAAAAGATAAAGAAAATTTGGCTGGAGAGATGGCTTGGTGGTTAAGGTGCTTGCCTGTAAAGCCAAAGGGCCCAGGTTCTATCCCTTAGTACCCATGTAAGCCAGATGCACAAGGTGGTGCATGCATGTGGATTTTGTTTACAGTGGCTAGAGGCCCTGATGCACCCATTCTCCCTCTCTCCCTCCCTCCCTCCCTCTCTCCCTCCCTCCCTCCCTCCCTCCCTCCCTCTCTCTCTCTCTCTCTGCTGATTACATGCTTCTGTGACTTAAACAAGAGACTGTCCTTCAGTCTACATTTTAACATGGCTAGAAACATTTTTAGTATTTGACATATCTTTGTAGAAATTTAGTCAGAAGTTATAAGAAACTGAATCAGGAGATAAATTTGGAAGCACATAAATTTAAGCAAATAGGAAGCTTATTGAAGGTCATGTGAAGTGGAGAGTTGACAGACAGAAAGGATTCCAAAGAAGTGAGAGGAAACCTTTTGGTATCAGTATAATGGCATCATTTTGACAGTCACGGTGGTTTTGTACATACAGACATATGCCAAAACTCATCTGATTGTGTCCTATATATGTGCAATTGATTCTAAATCATAACCCAACAAAATAAAAAAATCATCTTATCAAGCAAGTAATGTACTTATAAGCAGTAATTTCCAATTTCTCAGAATGTGATACTTCCACATCATGGAAATAAACACAAATTAATTAAATTTTCCAATGATATTAACTGCTACCAGTCATCTTCTTCTTCTTCTTTTTTTTTTTTTTTGCACTTTCTCAAAGCTATCATCTCAGGAGGTTCATTCCTGAACATGTAAATGCTAGCAATACTATAGTATTCTCTTTATGGGTTAGTAAATAAAAGCACTAAAACAGCAAACAAGGACTTCCCTAATAAAACTCATTAGATTGGGAGAAGAGAAAGTGAGATTGATTCTGAATCACTGACTCACATAGATCTCTGCACTCTTAATGAGCCATCTACTACTTTGTCTAGTCCAAAGTACAATCTTCCTTCATGACAGAGGAGGATCATCACACCTATCCTCTCAGAAAAACCTACTCTTTCTGCCCTAGGTCAGGCTCTGGATATGACAATCACTTATTGTACTTCATGAGCATATTATTTACTTAATGTCTGATTGGATCAAGCCTCTACTTCATATGTCTTAAGCAATGCTTAAGTATTGTCTCCAACCAGGCATCAGGCATCTTAGGACTTTGTTGGAATTATTTCAAAAAAGGTTGCAATCCTTACCCTAAGGTATTTGGAATTCACCACTTGGGATGAGTTACCAAGCATTATTACTATGAACCTGTCCTACAGACAGAGCCTGAAGAAGGTTCGTCAAGGAGTCAACTGGAGGACTCAGGCATGCTAGACAGAATAAACCAAGAGCAAGGACACCAATTTGAGGCTTATTCCCCAAGATAAGGCCAAAAGCAGGGTCCACATGTTTACTGGACGAAGTCATTAAGAACCATGTTTTATGACTGACAAGGAGCTAGGCTGCCCTAGAGTGAGGACCTTGAAAGCTAAGACAGAAGTGGAATAACCCCACCTGGCCCATGACAGAGATGACAAAAGCCCTGCAGCAAGCTACCTGCTGCAGATCAGGAAATTATTCAACTGACTCAGGTGAGCAAATTAAGTTGTCACATGAAAAAAATATTTTTAAATAACTATGCACTACTTATCTTCTTTTCAAAATAATCAGACTTCCTCATTTTAGTTATGAGTAACCCCATTAGTAGCTTGAGCCTCAGTAGTCACTCCTTTGCCCTTCTTTCTACATACTTTCCCTAAAGCACATAGATACTTTCCTACTCCCCTACCAATGTATGAAAGGTAAAGCAATTCATGTGGGTCATTCCCAGATATCAATTAGTACCTACTAAGCATAAGAGAGAATGCTTTACTGTGGCTCATCAGAAGTGATCATCTTCTATTTGGTATTTATTTAGAAAATGCATAGGAAGCAGTTCAATTCAGAATGTGGCAGCAGTCTGAAACACTAAATTCTAAAGCTAAAAAGATACTTCATTAAAAAATTCTACAAAATAACCATTCTACAAACTCATCATGGCACTCTTTTGTTCCATGCCATTAACAATTATATTTGTTTTCCTAATATAGGCCTAGTTCTATGTTTAAAATAAGCATAAGGGGGGTCAAGGTCCATGAATAGCATATGTCAAAACGCTTACCCCCCAAAGCCAACAATTTTGCAAACCAAAATCTGATAAATTCATTAATAGCAAATAATTACTAAGTAAAAGGCAACAAGAGTTAAATTATCATATAATTTTTGAATTTTTTAAATTATCACATAAAATATTTGAATAATATGAATGAATGTACCTTTGAGAAGGTGCAAAAAATGATGACTGATAGCAGTTAATATCATTGGAAAATTTCCTGTTTAAATTACTTGATTTGGTGATACTCTTTCCCAGTTACAGAACAAGAAAGAAAAAAAAATGGGGCTGCCATAGATTGGTCTAGAGTCTACATCATGTGTTTTTAAGCCTGTGAGAATGAAAAAGGAAACTCAGGAACCTAGACATACGTCTACATGTTTCATTCTGCTTGTGATATATGAGTACATTTTCTATTCCTAAGTATGATGCTCTAATGTGTAAGCAGACTTCTTTGATATCTACACACACGCAGCACAGCTAGCCCAACAAATTGAACTGCAGAGCTCAGTGGTTTTAACTGGGGAGAAACACCCCTCCACATCTATGACACAGAACAATTCTAGGTTTCTAGTTGTGAGAAGGTAAATGATTTGGAATTTTTTTTTTTCTTCTTTATGAGACAGGGTCTCATGTTGCCCAAGCTGGCCTCAAACTCCCTGTGTAGCTCAGGATGGCCCCGAATTCCTGATTATCCTGCCTTTTCCTCCTGATTTGCATTCTTAATTTGTAGTTGTGTGCTTCAAATATATACCTTACAATATGCACAGGAAAATAACTTATATTGAGAGGAGATTTTAGAAGGAGGCTGTTATTGTAAAAGGAAAAATAACATATTTGGCAGGAAAGACAATCACTAAATCCTATCCAGAGCAGTAGGTTCAAGTAAAATCTCACCTTGGGGTATTTATATTTTGCATGGGAATTCTGACTCCATGGGGAAATCAACAGATCCAACAAAGGAAGAAAACCTGCTACAGCAGTACCTTTAAAAATTAAACAAATTACATCTTATTTTGTCAAGCCCTCTGGGAACTTTTCTGAAAGTAGGTACAGTATAAATGAAGTACATACATGAATATGTTAAAATTTTATTTGGAATGTATATTGTATTGCAACATAATTTCAGAATAGTTTCAGATAATACAAGACCTCAAAACAAAGTTACAAAGTTGTGAAAAAGAAACAAAAGCTTGAGTAACTATCAGCCCTTGACTAACCAGTCTTTTCTCTTATAGTCTTCTGTGAGTATATTTTTTACTGTGTTTGTTATACTGTGACCAAGTAGCAAGTCTGACCATTGAGAAAATATGACAGAGAGGGAAAGATAGGGACCTCCAAGCTCCAGCAAATACAATAATGAAAGAAAGTTACATTCTTTACCAGTGACCTGACCCACCTCCTCCAGAGTGCTGTTTCCTCAAGCCCCCATCATCTTCCATGAGCTTAATTCTGCCCACTGCCCTCCTCCCAATAGCTATAGCCACTGGGTGCACCACAAGAACTCAAGTACTATACTCATATATCTGCCAACAGACCTAGCTTGGTTCTGCTGCAGGGCCCCAGCACACAGCTAGGTCTCCACAATAGTATGAACTCTGCACAAGTTAGTCAAATGTAAACAAGATACTTTCATTTTATTATTTCTTATTTCATCAAGAGGCAAAGTGTTCTTTATCAAGGTTGAGAGAGGTGAATCAGGGAAAAACTGTTAATCTTGCATTCAAATCACTACTGACTGTAGTTTTTAAACTATGATGAATATAAGTTTATCCTATAATAACCAATAACTAATTGGAATCTCACACAAGTCCCTTCCCTCTTTGTCCTTATTTTATAAGTAAAGTGAAGAACTTGGACAACAATCTATAATTGAGCATTTACATCTGATATTTCTTTGAATAATGTTTCTGAAAATATTTCATGAAAAAATAATAAACTGGATTACAGTATCAAATTAATAATTAATAATTATTTATGGGAGGAGGCTTCTGTAAACAGATGCTGACAATATAAAGCAGCAAGTGTAACGAAAGCAGTGACACACAGCCCTGCCTGGGGGGATCCAGTAAGTTGCAGAAAAGAGTTTGGATAGAAGGCACGAGCACCGTCTCCCAGGCTGTACTACGGCAATCACAGCTGTGGCAGGGACAGAGCACAGCACCCAAGAGAGAGCAGAAGAGGGAGAACGAGGTGCCTGACATTGAACACCATCTAAAGCTGTGGAATACACACAGGTTTTTAGGTAGTGAGCCATCTGGGGTTTTAGGCAATTTGTTTTTCATGAAGTAAAATCATATATAGGCTCAGAAAAAGAAATATAAATGGAAAAGAAGAGATAATAAGGCTTTTATACAATTTCAAGCTCAAACAAATAGGACAGAATGGAGAGGTAGGGCATTTCAAGGAGTACATGGATGGTGAGTGAGAGGGAAGATTCCTCAGAAAGGTCACTGGTGACTCCAACCCACGGTATCTTAGGAGATTCTGGTGTAGTGAACATATTTTACAATGGGAAACAAGCAGAATGTCTAATAGAAAAGAACACAAATGTACTTTTGGAGATGGGAGTGTGAGTTACTCACAATACATCTAGGGAAATATCCAAAAAGTAGTTGGAAACATTGGCCTGAAACATTAGGATAAAGATGTGTTCCCAAAGGCATATACTTGGGAAAACAAAAATAAAAATGTATTTTGAAAATCTCAGGAGGTACTGAAAACATTAAAGACTAAGGACAAAAATATCTTTAATAAGAGGAATAGAGTTACCATTGACTAAAGAAAACACCAATTCCTGTACTTCTAAAATAGATATTATTTTCAAAACCAAGGGACAAGTTTTAAAGAGTATGATTAAATCAACAATACCCCAAGGATATGGGCCAGGAATAGTAAGTGATTCACACCTATAATCCCAGCACTTGGGTGGCTGAGGCAGGAGAATCACTGCCTATTTGAGGCAAG
Source organism: Jaculus jaculus (assembly GCF_020740685.1). Classification (NCBI taxonomy): domain Eukaryota; kingdom Metazoa; phylum Chordata; class Mammalia; order Rodentia; family Dipodidae; genus Jaculus; species Jaculus jaculus. The sequence goes on from NC_059102.1 coordinate 82,357,010, forward strand.
CCTATAATAACTACATAGTGAGACCCTGTGTAAGAAAAAATTAAAAAGTAAAACAAAACAAAACATATATAAGGTAAACTGGAAGAGAATGGAAAGAAAGTACTATGGACACAACCTCTTTAAAAAGTCATAAACTTAAAGGAAATAATTACAATAGGAATAGAAGCCCAGTTGCAGACATTGATAGAAATTCAGTCTTGTCAAGAAAAAGAAGAGTGATGTGGCATGAATGGAAAAATATTTGTCTGATGTAGGATATGACACACATTGTTAGGTAAAAGTCAAAAAAATAGAGATGCAAGAAAAGCCAAAATAAAACATAGTATAGACAAAAGGTTCAATGGAGACAGAAAAGTTGGTGGCATCAGAGAGAAGAAACACCTTTGAGAGGCAACTGGGAAAATATGTATACAATGTAAATGGAAAGGTTTGATGGATAAAGTCTTGCCAAGGAAAAAGTAACCCCCCCAGATTCATTTTTACTCTTCCTTACGGTAATAATAAAAACTGTGGGCTGTGGGCTTGAACTTTGCTCTTCCCAAGGTTTTGTCTACAATAGTATTTTTAAAATATTTTATTTAGTATTGATTGATTGATGAGAGTATGATAGAGTAAGAGGTTAGCGGTTAAGCGCTTGTCTGTGAAGCCTAATGGACCCCGGTTGAAGGCTCTATTCCCAGGACCCATGTTAGCCAGATGCACAAGGGGGTGCACACGTCTGGATTTCGTTTGCAGTGGCTAGAAGCCCTGGCATACCCATTCTCTCTCTCTCCTCCCTTTCTCTTTCCCTCTCTCCCTCTCTCTCTCTTTGCCTCTTTCTCTGTCTGTTGCTTTCAAATAAATAAATAAATACAAACCAAAAAATTTTAAAAAAACTGTAACAAAAAGTCTTTCCAAAGCTGGAGAGATGGCTCAATGGTTAAGAACACTTCCTGTGCAAACATGAGGGCCTGAGTTGGATCCCTGGGATCCATATAAGAAATGAGGCGTGACTGCACATGACTCTAACACCAGTCCCATAGGGGAGGAAAATTAAAAGTCACTTCACTGTGTGTGAAAGGTAGCAAGCTCATGAGTCAGTAAGAGACTCCAGATCAAATAAGAATGGAAGGGATCCAGCCAAAACAAGCCCATAGTGCACTCAAGAGGGATCTGGCTTCACAACTCAATATAGGTGAAATAGAAACTCACTTAACAAATGCTAACTGGGCTCATTTGCACTGGAGCAATGCATTCTCTAAATTTGAGTATAGAAGTATGAACTGAAAGTGCTAATCACACCTCCCATATCAGGGCAAGATGCTTGAAAAAAAAAAAAATCATCCAGGTAGGAAAATAGAAGATTGATGGAACAGGACACCAAACATTCTGCTCCAGCCACCACAGGTTAGCATTCCTTGTGAAGGTGAGCACATGGGGCACTGCAAGGACACATATATGTGCAAACACTCCCCCCATACACACATGCGCATGTGTGCATGCAAAATAACCGTCATTCCACATTTCTGCTGATGACAAAGGGCATATAGTAAATTTACTATCAAAAAATTCCAATTCTGCTTGCTCTTTTTGTTTCAAAAAGCAAATCTCTACCATTCTATTCTATTCTAAATTTTTATGCACCTTATTTTGACTTGAACTTTGCTATGGCATCTTAAGAAGTATGGGACAAAAACAAGAACAAAAAAAAAAATCTCTATTTGGTTTCACATTAAATGACAACTCCTACAAGAAAACTTTCTAATCAGCCCAGCTGGAGAAAAGGCACAATGGGAAAACACCCTCATTTTTATCAAGCACCTGCGATTTGCAGGGGTGCTCTTCGATCTGCTCCTCACAGCTGGTATGGTTATAGTTGAGTTTCTGGGAAGTTGGCTGGCTTGCTCATTCTCCCCATGGCTCTTACGATCACTGTAAAAAGAAAGCTTGATTCAGGAGAAAATGTCATTCTAAAGTCCGTGCTCTTTCCATTCTACCACTCTCTGCAATGGATAGAAACAGCATTTCACTTTGAATTCCCGTAACACTTTAGCTGAGGCACTACATATCTAATCATCGTAGAAAAATACTATTGTGGGGCTGTAGAGATAACTCAGTGGTTAAGGCACTTGCCTGCAAAGCCTAAGTACCCAAGTTGCCATGTAAAGACCCCAGTACCCGTGTAAAGCCAGATAAACAAGGTGGCACATGCATGTGGAGTTCACTTGCCGTGGCTAGAGGCCCTGACATACCCATTCTCTCTCTTTCCCTCTCTCTCCACCTCTTTCTCTATCATACTCTCATCAATCAATAACTAAATAAAATATTTTTAAAATACTATAGTAGACAAAACCTTGGGAAGAGCAAAGTTCAAGTGTTAATTCCTTTATTTCAAGTCTACAACATCTAGCTTAGCTTAGTGCCACAGATGTAACAATTTCTCACTAAGTTTCTACTGTGAAAAGTTTACCTATGGCCAAAATCAAGATTTTTGAGCTGTTTACAATTCTAAGTGTGGAATGGTGTAGATCTACCAACTTCCCATGGGGAAACAGCTGCTCCTACTCCTAATTTTGAGCTGACTCAAATCCATTGCCTCACTGTCTAGAATGTAACATTTAATCCAGGACTGAGTGTCTAGTGGGTAATTAATATTATTTGTTGCCTGATAGGGCAGGTGATTGAAGAAATAGGGAGAAATCTTCTTCCCTCAGGACCTTATGTGATATTTCTAAATTATCTTTCTTTTTTCAAATTAACTACTACAAGCAATCAGGCTAGCTCTATGGTAAAGACTGGGCATGGTGCCAACTGCTACGTAGACCAACCTTTGAAGAAGGGTTATATGTAAGTACCCAGAATGCAACCTGTAAAGATAAGTAGCTGAGGGCTATGCACACTTCTGGTTTTTTAAGAGTAATTTGTGAACAAACATTCCTCTCATGTGCTCCTCCTGTACTGTGAATCCTGTCCTAAATTGGAACATTTAAGGACTTGATTGAATGTGGTGTCTCCAAACAAGCAACACAATAAAGAGGGAAAATGTTTCTGAAGCAAAAATCATTAAAAAAAAAAATAAGAAGAACCTTTGATTTTTGACTGGCAGAGATTTCCATCATTCTTAGGTTACTTAAAAGCTACATGCCAACTTGTCCTCCAGCAGCCTGTCTCTTCTTTAATCCACTACACAATAACTTGCTTGCACCTTTGATTCTCTACTTGCAAAATCTGATCTTTACTGAAAGTCTGCTGATGCCCTGTCCATGGTTTTTCAGTAGATTTTATCTGTCATGATACCTGTTATTTCCTCCTGACAAGATAAATTTACTATCCAACTAATTGCAAGAGCATTTTAAAATCTACATATGTTTAACTGGTGATTCTGGGCAAAATAAAATCATTTCCTAGCATATAATATTTTAACCATGAGAAGAGAAAATATCATGAAATTTACTTTGAGAATAAAATATAAATTAACCTTATGAATAGATTTCTGAAATGTAATATACCATCTCTGAATATTGATTTATGAGGCTGTGGGATTAAATTATTAAATTAGCTGGAGGGGGAGGCTTCAACTACAATGTAAGGTTTTAACCACTGCTAGCCCATCTTTTCAGGGTCTTTCTACTTGTATGTTTATAAATAGATACATTGTTTATAATCTGTTGCAAATTACCTAGTGCCAAAGTTTAAAACTCTATCAGTATCATTAAACAGGTTATGTTCTTCCATTAAAATAACCTTGATTCTGAGAGATATAATAAATGAGGATAAGAGAAGAAATATTAACCTATTAATTAAAAGTGAATGCAATGTGATTCTTAAATATTAAAGTAATTTCTTTCTTTGATACTGGGCACCATAGTCTAAGATAAAAAAAAATTCCATGAGGGCCTATGTAAATTTACCTGCTTATGCCAATAATAAAAGAAAATGTTTTATCATTTTAGCAACAATTAAGGAGTGTTAAGTATGCCCCAAGTTCTAAGATTTAAAAACATTATGTGAACTGTTAGGCAACCATGGACCCATTGATCCCAAAGTAAGCACCACTACTGCTGATGTAAAACTGGTTCTCCGTCAGTATTGGCTGAATGGTGTTTTCATGATACTCCTCTGGTGGCCTCCACTGTAGTATCTAGTCAATACAGCTGAAAGGAGATCAGCTTCAAATGCTTTTATGACTTAAACAATTTCTTAAGTGTATGACAACATACTGTTATAGTTAATAGATCTTTGTGCAACTTTTTAAATGATTTACTTCATTCTGTTCTTATTCAAGACAGGGGATAGAAGGAGGTTGATATGAAGGTACACAACATATAGTCCTTGTGGTAACGCGCTTTCAAGCCACATGGAAATGACAAAGCACACACACAAGCACACATACTCTACAAACCCTGAATAAAAAGAAAAAAGGAAAAGCAGGAAAGAATGCCCTAAGCCTATTCATTCCAGAAAGTTCTGGTTAATGAGACTTGAAATGCTTCAAAAAGTGACATGAAAAACTCTACAAAAACTGCTCAAGGATTAACTTTGTTTTTCCCTTGCTGTAGCACCAGTCAAGGGAGTGTTCCCCACAAAACTATAGCATAAACTCCAAACTGAGACATTGCGTTTGGAATTGACTTAGAAAAACCACTGAACATTTTCCTTGGACAACCACCATTCAGCATTAAGAAAGTCTGGGAATTCTAAGAGATCATGGCTCAAGAAATGTAGACATACAAAATAATACAGCAAATCAAAGCTAAGTTCAAACAATTGCACTCCAATCATGAATTTCCTAAAAGTTGAAGTAGAGTTTTGAATTATTGGAAACAAAATGAAATCTCAGTCCAAGTCCCCAAATTCCTGGTTTGTCTTTGCTTGACCAGAGTTAGTTACTAGAATTCAGAAAAGACTCCTATATTTTTATTGCTTAGGAGAGATTATCATTATATTCAAAGAAAGTGCATATAAATACATATTTTTGACTACTCTGCATTAAGCAAGGGCAGTATCTATCACTGAACATGTAAAACAACCTCATGCTTTTGAAGCAAAGAACCATGAGACAGTGTTAGGCACATTTGAATTTAGCACATATAAGATTATGGTGCCCACCACTGTCACTTAACAAAGAAAAACCCTAAGTCACAGTTTAAGAAACTACTATAATTACTATTTACATGTTTTTATAAATAATAAATATCTAGACATTAAATGTTTTTAAAAATAAAAAATATTGGGTGGAGAATTGGCTTAGCAGTTAAGGTACTTCCCTTAGAAACCTAAAGACCCAGGTTTGGTTCTCCAGCCCCCGGAATGACAAGGTCATGCATGCATTCGTTTGCAGTGGCAAGAGGTCCCAACACACCCATTCTCTCACGATCTCTCTATCTGCCTCTTTTTTTCTCTCTCTCAAATAAATAAATAAATATTAAACATAATAAGTATCAAATATTACTCCTCTCAAAATGTATTATTTTATTTTCTGTGTAAATGAGAAACCCTAGTTAAAAACTAGAGGCTTTTATTTCTGTCAATGTCTATACTACAGGGTGAATTACATTACAGTTAGCAAGAGGGGAGCAGAGGGATGAGACAGAGAGAATAGGACAAACTATAATGATGTTGATATATAGATAGATAGGTAGATATAGATATATGAAATGAGTATATATGTGAAAATGTCATAAGACCAAGAATAAATTTTAAATATTGATGTGTGTGTGTGTGTGTGAAAATGCCATGATAAGACCAAGAACTTTGTATGTTAATTTAAAACCTATAAAAAAAAAATTTATATAATTAAAAAAATAGGTTTTGAATGAGTAAGGAAGTAGGGTTTAAGTTAGACAGCCAGGTCTAATGCTACAGGAAAGCCATGAAGAGAGGGCATCTGGTCTACACTTACAGAAGGACTGGATGGGAAGCCACCTTTGGTCAGGAGCAGATTTGAAAGGACCTCTCCCTAGAGGGCCGGGGATTCTTTTTTAAGATTTTATTTTAGAAAATTAGTTATTTATTTGAGAGACAGAGAGAGAAAGAGGCAGCTAGAGAGAGAATGAGCAGGCCAGGCCCTCTAGCCACTGTAAGCAAACTTTAGATGCATGTGCCACCTTGAACGTTTGGCTTACATGCGTTCTAGGGAATCAAACATTGGTGCTTAGGCTTCACAGACAAGTGCCTTAAACATTAAGCCATCTGTCCAAGCCAGGACTGGGGATTTTTCAATCTCTTTTCAAGCTAATGAGAACAAACCCAGGATTAGATGTCTCCATGGACTGCATATCTCCCAGAGATGAGAAGGTGTGGTGATGGGGGCAGGCTTTTTCAGGAGCTGAGCTTGTCTTTGTGAAAGCAATGGAAGTAGCTGAGAGGTCTGACTGCTATCTCACTTGCAGCCCTACACTGGATTTTCCTGTGAATACACTGAGCCTTGTCAGGATGCAGTCTGGACTCTGGAGACTACATGTTCTGGGAAAAGACAAATTAAACTCTAAAATACCAACATGCTTATACCTATAAAGTACTTCTGATTAGCAACTGTAATTTACCACAACTGAGTGCAAAATAAGAACCTTTATAAAGTTTAGGATTCTTATCCTTAAAACTATAAATTAGCATCTATTCTTAGTGGCTTGAGTTATATCAAGGTTTTATAGAACAAACTTTTACTTTTATCAAAAACTCTTTAATGAAAAAAAAACTTTAATAAATGAGAGACCCTGTCTTATAAAATTTACTTTATAAGCTTTGCAGTTAAGACCAAAATATGATGGCATACAAAGAATGTTAGAATGATGGAAATATTGCTAAGAATGATCCAAAGAAAATTCTAATTTTAACCTACATTAATTTATTCCTACCATTCCAATCTTATGACACAGCTCCCAAAAAAATTTCCCCTTAGGAAACTTCAAAAGGAAAAAAAAAAAAAATGTTTTACCTTGTCTCTGTTTGCCAAAGTTTATGAAAGCAGAAAAAAAAATAATAGAGGCTACATGGTATGTAGCAAAAGAAAAACTTAAACAAGCTTCTACACAAATAGTAAAAAATCTAATTCTGTCATTACATAATCACTCAAAGGTTACTGCCCACCTCAAGCAGAAAGCATTTCTAGGTGGGCATTACTTGCTTCTGCACATGCTCTGAGATGCGGCGACAACTTTATAAACTCCAATCAAGTGACATTCAAATGCAAACAACAGCCTTTGTTTAATCCGACTTATAATACACACCAACCCTTTTTCTACTAGAAGTATTTTCATCCCATTCTTTGTAAATGTGTAAAGAAGCTTTAAAAAATGCCTGAATATAAATTTACTTTGGATACACACAGAAAACACTCGTCAACTAAAAGAAAGAAATATTTGTTTTTAAAATATTTATATTTATTAATATTTATGCATTTTTTATTTGACAGAGAAAGAGGGAGGTAGGGAGCAAGAGAGAGGAGAGAGAGAATGGGCGTGCCAGGGCCTCCAGCCACTGTAAATGAACTCCAGATGCATGTGACTCCTTGTGCATCTGGCTAATGTGGGTCCTGGGGAATCAAACCTCGGTCCTTTGGCTTTGCAGGCAAATGCCTTAACCGCTAAGCCATCCCTCCAGCCCAATATTTGTTTATAAGTTAGTGGAATTTCTCAACTTTAGAACATGACAGACAAAACTTATTATTGAACCTTGTTTGAAAATTAATATATTAAATAGTTCTGTAATGTATCTGTGGGAAAACAATATTTTAACTATAAATTATATTACCTATTGTGTCAATATCAAATTTATGAATAAAACAAATCAATCTAATTATATATTTTATATATGTACTTTTCAGAACATTTTATCTTTAAAGTGCATAATGTTTTTGTCAAACAATATGATTTTAGACAATATAGAAGAACATAATATGTATGAAGAAAAATAATTTTTCAACAATTAAAACATAAACAAAAATGGATATAAGTTTCAGTAAGAAAAGTGTTTAGCTTGGATTTTGTATTTTATTTGTATATCTACTTTCAATATCTTTCTATAATCGTAGGAGCATATTAGTGTAGCATGTTTTCACGCAGTTGGGGAACTCCAACTTCATAGAAGCTAAGCACTATGATATGGAAACTCACTTTAAGGACCTAAAACCAAGATTTCCTGAGGAATCTTATAGTTACGACTTTTATATATGTTGCAGTATATTTCTAGTGAAATAACAGATGAGATGGTTTGATGAAGCATAGAGCATGTGTGGCTGTTTGGGGGTTGACTGTGTTTTACTTTTGTTTTTGTTAGCACATATTTAGGACATTCTTTTAACAAAATCAGAGATACAATTAAAATGTTATGGTAATGAAAACTTGAAATCCTTCCTCATGATAGAGAAAAAAGAAAAACACTGTTCATAAATAAACAGTAACATGCTATGTATTCCGAATATGGAGCACCTAAGCCACAGGGGCAACCATGCTATGAACGCGCATCTTCAGATGTGGAGCCACAGCTGAAAACAGGGGCTGCGGTACACTCTGTACGAAGGAAAAAACTCCAGCCTTGTTGTGTCCTGACTCAGGGGATCCAATTCAAACCAACTTATGGAATAAAAATTCTTTTAAAAAATCCTTTGATAAACAGCATAACCAGCCACCGCCCCTTTTAAAGTAGAGTTAATAAACTATAAGAGAATGGAAAATTTGACCTTTTCTCCCAGGGATGGATATATACATAGATAGAGAGAGTGTGTGTGTGTATTATATTAATTTTCAAACAGGAATACCTTCTAGCACCTAAAACACACATAATCAAACTACATGCACATTCGCTTTTAAAAAATTAGAAATAAAAATTAAAATATCAACAACTAGGTAAACACTGAGGATGCCAGTATAGAATTATTACCACTGCAGAGGGCATAAACACAATCACATCTTGTCCCAACTACCTGCCTGCCAGAACAAAATAGGCAGCTGACCAATTATGGGGTGTTTATCTATACAGGGGTGCCTTTGTTCTCCAACAATGTCAGATTGCACACGTCCTGGAACACATATTTACCTGGAGGATTCTTGGCAGGATCATTGTGGCTTGGACTTCCTGATTGTCCCGAATCTGTAAAGAAATCACAGAAAATGTTTTCTTTCTAATTTGTTTTGCAAGAATTACACAATCCTCAGAAGGACTTAAAAAAATATTTAAGGTACAACAATGAAGTTAAGTGTTTAAATAAAGTATACTTTCCCAAGCCTTTTGATGTCAACATAATTCATCAAAATTGATGAATGCCTATACATATTTCTATGTCAAAAGGAACAAACAACTATTGGTCTGTGTTCTAAGGATGGAGGAAAGCTTTTTGAAACAAAAGGTCTGGTTGCAAAGCCACAACGATGGTTTGAAGGGTAGGCAAAAATCAAGGCCAGTTAGTAGAAATACGCAATAAAGCAGTTACCATTCCTTAAAAATTGCAATATGAATATAATTAAACATACTTTAAAAAACCTGAAAATGTGTTTTTATTCAAAGAGTAAAATATACAGAAACGAGAGCATGCTTTACCAGGATTTCACACACATGGTCATATGCCCACTCCAGTAATCCCCCAACCTACTGGATCCCAGCCCAGTTTTGTCTGCATCCCATAATAGCAATCGATTTGCAAACACCAGGAAAAGCATAAATTACTAGGTAGAAACCAACATGGCTGTGTGGAAAGCAAATTGTTGGATCAATTTAATTTCCATCTGTGAGAGACAGACAGACTGCAGATAAGGAGGAGGAAGCTGACGCCTTCTATCCAGACTTTCTAGTCCTCCCCTCATCATTCCTCACCATTACTCCACAAGGAACCATGGAGGACACACACTGTTAGGCAACATGCCCTTCCCGACTAATCCCACACTGCTGTGTTTTGCTCGCTGCTCTTGCCTTCAAGTCCCCTCTGCGTTTATCTATGTCATTCGTCCCGTGCTATTATGCACTTACTTGTAGGTTGCTGTGTAATCTTCTTTTATTGGTGCTAGCATTTTACTTTTGTCTCCCCAACTAAATTGCATGCTCCTGAGCAGAGGCAGTGATGCTTGTCTCCTCTTTTTGTCTGCCTCTGGGTACATTCCTGGCTGTGGACACAGCAGGCTTGCCATAGGGATGTGCAGCCTTCTTGGCTGGTCTAAAAATGCAACTTTGAACCCTATCATGAATTTCAACAAAATGTGATAGGCTGGGGATGGATAACAACTGGGTCATAGATGGCCCTATGACAAGTCTCTTCCCAAAACCTTGTCATTATACTTGAGCCAAGAAAGGGATTGTCTTGGTTAAGTAGTAAAAAATCAGGTTCTAGGTTTTTTATTGCTGTTTTGTTTATTGGGTTTATCTGGCTACTCCAGGTAAGTCATTAGCATATTGAAACTGTTGATTCTGCTCTTAAATGCAAGAACATCCTGTCAGTTTATTCCTGTACAAACCTTGCTTATTTATTTCTGTCCTTTGGCACATGCTTGTTAGAATAGATTTAATGGTGAGAAGTTTACCCCTCCATTCCATTTCCTTAAATGTCTTTTCTTCTTTGCTCCAGTGCAAATTTCACCAGTGAAAACATATTTAGTGATTCCCACAATATCATGCACCTTGTTCTTCACTTCCAAGATGGAAAAAGTGGACAGAGAAGGCCATTACTGCTGTGTGATGCTGGGGTCTTCTAGCCAGAATATCACCTCCCTTGAGGCAAGACTCAGAGATTTATAACTTAGGATAACAATCTTTCTCTTTCTACATTCTGATCAGACAGTCTAAAATATGGCCTATTTTTCAGGCCCAGAAATTATAGTTACACTCTAACAAATGCCTCTCTATATTTTGCATTATAGTTTAATGTGCAAGGTTTCTGGCCTGTTGAGAGATTCCTACTTAGCCAACTCATTTATACTCGCTGACAAGACCCCTGGCCATGTTTTTCCTTTCCCTCTGCAGCCACCTACAGTCACGAATGCACTTCTAGAAATTATGGAAGACCTGTTAAAACTGCCATAGGAGCTGGGGAGATGGCTTGCCAATTACAAAGCTTGCCTGTGAAACCTAAGGATCCCTGTTAAATTCTCCAGGTCCCACATAAGCCAGACATACAAGGTGATGCAAGTGTACAAGGTCACACATGTGCCCAAGGTGGCACACATGTCTTGAGTTTGATTGCAGTGGCTAGAAGCCCTGATGCACCAATTCTCTCTCTTTCTCTCCTTAAAAATTTGAAAAAAGGGCTGGAGAGATGGCTTAGTAGTAAGCACTTGCCTGTCAAGCCTAAGGACTCTGGTTCAAGGCTCGATTCCCCAGGGCCCACGTTAGCCAGATGCACAAGGGGCACATGCGTGTGGAGTTCCTTTGCAGTGGCTAGAGGCCCTGGAATGACTATTCTATATCTATCTACCTGCCTCTTTCTCTCTCTTTGTCTGTTGCTCTCAAATAAATAAATAATTAATTTTAAAAAATTGGAAAAAAAAAACTAATTGTCATAGGTGGGATGCAGCAACAGCATTTCTGGACCCTATCCCTAAGCCTTATCATGTTAGGTTACAAATACTACAAAAAGCCACCCATCAGCCCTCCGAGCCTCTGTGGTTGGAATTGCAACTCATTCTTAAGGATGTGCTCAGTAGTCAGCACAATGACATCTGATAGTACCACGACATCCACTTGGATAACCTTATTTTTGGAAGGGAGATAAATGTTATTTTCTCTTCTTATTTCAAGTGAAAAAAAGTATATGTTTACTAAAAATACTAAAATATAAGTATTTGGAAGAAAGCTAAAGTGAACTCTTAACACTGTTATATATTCGCTTTTTGAAACAAGTCTACTTTGTGCAATGATCTGCAGTTTCCTGGCTCCAATAACAGGTTTTCCTTGACAATAAAAAGTAACTAACATATAAGGCATAGATGAGGCCCCAAGAGGACAAGGAACAAAACATTTACTTTTCATATTGTGAATTCTAACAGTGCAATCTACTCTTAACTTATATGTCACCTCATATTGGTCACTTAATTCCAACTGCTAGAAAAGGAAGTAACTTGCAATTCGTGGTTGACAGAGAAACCAACAATGAACTGTTATTGTGGTTGACTTCAGAGAAGGAATTATTCAGACCACATCTAAAATACCTGTAATTTACCACCGAGGTCAAATTACTCTAGACATAAAGGTTTCATTAACTACTTCCATCACTTTGTTCAAGTCCCTTCCCCACTTGAGAGAGAAAGAAAAAAAAAAAACAGAGATTAATATGCTATACTGAATCCTAAATCCATCCATCATTACTCCTGGGTCTCATACAAAATTACTTAATGTTTAGAGCCTCACATCTCACTCTTGAAAATGGTAATAACATTACTGACCTTAGAATCACTTGCAAAATGATTCTGGCACACTAAACATGGGTACCTGTTTTGGACACATCCTCTATTATCAATATTATTGAAAGATATTATTGAATAGAGTCTTGTAAAAATGGTCCACATTTTTCATGGATTCACAACAAGAAAGAGAGAAAAGGGATAACTAAATTCTATGTACTTCAGTCCAAACATACAAAGATGACCTGTGATAGGTCTGCTGAACATGAAGGTATGTGCCAGCCTATGAATCCCTATATAAATGCCTTAGAAGGAGGATCCTCATGCAATGTCCCATGGTGCAAATGAAAACTCCTAAAGGCCAAACGTTTTGAGGAACAAGGCTGGTAGGAATATTGTGGGAGCTGCCCAGCATGCTGCTTCTTGTCTCTAGAAAGATTCTGATGCCATGAAGACAAGACAGAATGGGTCTGGAAGGCAGCCAACCAAAATCAGCCTCCCTCATTCTCTAAACATCTCATTCATCTGAATCTATGCTCTCTATATGTTGTTTCCTTTGGATGTAAGTAGACAGAGAGTTAGAGTGAATCCACTCCGTATTGTGACTTTTGGAAAATCTCCTCATTCTTTCCTTCTGCCTCTCCATTTTTGAAGACAGGGCTTTGCTATGTTACATAGGCTGGCCTCAAACTCCTGCACTCAGGGAATCCTCCTGCCTCAGCTGCTACAGCAACTAGGGTTACAAGTGTGGACTATTCCACTTTGTTCTCTTTTTCATTAGTATTAATATAAGCATATTATTCATTCTTTTAGTAAGAAAAATAATGAACAGATGTCTCACTTATCATTAACCCAGGGCTAGAGAGATGGCTTAGCCTTTAAGGCACTTGTGTGCAAAGCCAAAGGACCCACATTCAATTCCCCAGGACCCACATAAGCCAGATACACAAGGTGGAACATGCGTCTGGAGGTGATTTGCAGTGGCTGGAGGCCCTGGCGTACCTATTCTCGCTCACCTTCTCTTCCTTTCTTTCCTTTTTTCCCCCCCTCAAATAAATAAAATTAAAATATTAAATTATCATTAACTCAACCTACCCCTCCTGCAGGTGAAAGCACTCAAGAGTAGGACAAGATTTTGAGTGGCCCTGGGATCCAACTTCTCCAGCTCCTTCACCATTTTATTTTAAGAAGTTCTTGTATCCCTCAACTTTACCTCAAAGGAGGCCACCTTTCATGGTTATGTAGTACACTTCAAGCTGTGCCACCATATGTACAATTTCTTGGTGGGCATGATGCAATCTCGAAGCCACACCAAGCCAGCGATCCTCGAGGAGATTAAATGCTTCCAGGAACCCGCCTTCTTCTAACTTCCCTCCTTTGCCTGCCATTTATAAATACCTCCAAGATCATTTTTTAGACTTATATAAAACACATATCTGTGCTTGGTACCTAAATTAGAAATTAGTGTTACTATCAATTGAATTCTACATACTATTGTAGGTGTGGCAGAGAGGTAGGCTCGAACTCAAATTTACTTTCCATTCTCTCCACTATACAGCAAAAAGTGTTTTTACCAATAACCAGGTAGAAGTCAAGAGAAGCCCACTCATGCTAACCAATAAGTATTGGCTGTTAAGTGCCATCACCAGCACTGACTCTCCAGTGGGAATGAACTGCAGCTCTCTGTGGGGAGTAAACCAAAACTCAGACTTTTTAGACATGATTAGTATAAATGAAAACCAGAAAATATTTAGGAAGCACCTTCTGTACTCAGGTGCCTGGCACTGTCTGGAACATAGTAATGCTTACTGCATTTCCATTAAGTTTACAGTGATGACCTGTACACATTGTTTTTAAAAGGAATTATATAAAATATGAGTTCTAGAAGCTCAGAAGTGGCACAAAGTGCACAAATTAAAAAGCTGGGGAGGGAGAAGTGGGCAAAGGCTGATCAAGGAGTGCTGAGTCATGGTTAGATAACATGAGGATTTGATGTGCTTATTGCACAAGAGGACTACCAGAGAGAACGATAATGGGCTATTCAAAAATAAAAAGCAAGAAGGAAGGGTTCTAAATGTTTTAAACAAAAAGAAATCATAAATGTTTGAAGAAATGGATATACCAAACCCAATTTAAGTGTTACAAAACATGTGCATGTAATAAGACATCACATAGTACCCAGAAATAAGTATGACGTTTATATTTTTCTGTATTACTTTCAAATTTAATTTAAATTTAAAATTAACACATTGTAATATAGATGAGTATATAACCAGAAGAAACAAATGACTTATCATAGAAAGGAGGGCAAGGTAGTATCAAAAAAAATCAGATGGAAGTGACACAAGGAATAGTTTCTTGATAAATAAATAACATGACCTAACAAACTTATCTAGTGCATGCTTTTCACTCTGCTGCCAAGGTGATATTTATTTATTTGTCTTGTGGGATGTGTTTATGGTGTGTATGCATGTATACACAGGTTATAGATAATGTGCATATATATATATGCTCCATGCACACACTGGGTGTCCTCCTCTTCTGCCTGTCTTCTTGACACAGGGTCACTCACTGGACCTGCAGCTGCTGTTTTTCAGCTATACTTGCTAACCAGTCGGCTCCTGCAATCTTCCTATCTCCTCCACCCCTTAGCACTGGGTTTATAGAGGCTTGCACAGCCACTCCTGACTTGAAGTACTCTTACCTACTGAGCCATCTCCCTAGCCACATACTGATCATTATTTAACCCAAAACTTACTAACTTACCTTTTTGCTCAAACCCTTCTGTTCTAAATACCCAAAGAAAGAGCTCCAAGGGTTTTATATAGGAATCTTGACCTGGCCGCTGCCAATACCTGGTTCACACCTAATTTCCTCAGGTCTACCTACACTTGATGCCTATGATGGGCCCTGTTTTCCTACCTTCCATCTTCCATGGTGAGATGTCCCTTCTGGGTGACAGAAGGGATGTCACCTATTTATTATCTCCCCAAGTATGGGTGAACAGTGGTAAATACTGGCATGGTTAGTTAGGTTAAAGTCACAAGAAATTAACTTGTCTATAAGTTAGAGGAGTGGACAAAGAATGAAGACATCATTTGGATTAGCCTTCTGTGGGAAGGGCAAAGGGACACAGGAAGCATCCCCAGAACTGAGCCACTAAGAAAGGTATAGTTCTGCTTTCTTGTATCCAGAGTGGGGGCATTTGGAAATGAGAGCCTGAGATCACAGTAATAATTTTTCATCAGGAGTTAAGTAATGGCTCTTACCAACAAAGAGAAGAGAGGTTTGGTAGGGTTCCAGGAAGCCAGATGGGGGCCAAGGAATGCTGTGGTTTATACCAATAGACTGCCTTTCTACTACTAGATGTAACTTCTTGCTGAAGCCCATTCTCAGACTCAAGTATCAAAAATAAAATCAAATTTAATCGACAGTAGTAGCATATGCTTATAATCCCAGCACTCAAAAAGGGAAGCTCTAGCAGGATGACCAAGTGAGAAGCCAGCCTAGGCTACACAGCAAGTCCAAGGCCAACCTGAGATACACACAAGGAAAGAGGCAGTAAAAGAGGGAAGGAAGGACAGGGTATCAAATTTGAGAAGCATGATTTCAATTTATAGTCATTTGGGTGTAAAGAAGGAACTGAATAAGGTAAACTGTAGGCACCCTTCCGGCTCTAAAATTATATGATTCTATAACAATATACCTTTTATATTGAGAGATATCAGAAGAGTAAATGAAACTCAAACTTTAACCTGTTAACCTAGCAGATAGCCTCTGCTAGAACTAAAATCGGTCACTGCATGATAAAGGGCTCTTTTGTCATATGCTTTTGCCTTAAGCAGGTTTTTAAAAAAGTAGTCTATTGTCAATTGAATAATAATGGAAGGTTTTTAAAAAGGCTTAGAATAGTTTCCTCTCTCTAAAACATTATTAATTGTAAACATACTAAAATAGTATATTTATAGTTTTACAAAGTACCTATACAGCATGTGAAAAAGAAGCATTCAAGAAATAAAAGCAGATGTAAACAAAACTTGAAGAAACGGTTATAAACGCATATTTTAAACTAAGGAAGCAAAGCAGTTAGAAACAGTCTCATGTTTTTTCAGATGAGGGGAAAGGAGAGATTTCTCTGGGCAAAGTGGGTCCCTGTTCAACTTATGGCAGTTATTCCTACTGCTGTTAAGTACTCAATGACCCTGAGATGATTGACAGGGACTGAAGTAAGTGAGTGACTATTACATAATCACAACCCTGTCACAGAACAATGCCCATTTTTTTCTCTCCAGCACAGTTAAAACATTAAAACAGTTTTAATGGAGGGCCGCTTTGTCAACTGGAGTAACAAAACTATAGTTTAACAATACTTCCTTTCCTTCTATTAAATACTTATTAAAGGGACACATTAAAAAAAAAAAAAAAACAGGCTAGAGAGATAGCTCAGCACTTGCCTGCAAAGCCTAAGGACCAAAGTTCAATTTCCTTGTACCCACATAAAGCCAGATTCACAAGGTGGTGCATGTGTCTAGAGCTTGTTTACAGTGGCTAGAGGCCTTGGCATGCCTATTATCTCTATCTGCCTCAATCTCTCTCACACACTCTCTCAAATAGATTAATAAATAAATAATAAAATAGTTTTCTTTAAAAAGGACACAAAGATACATAGAGAAGCAATGTTTTAAGCTCAGAAATATGTAGAAAGTCACCTCTCTCCTTCTCAGCTTCTATTTCTGTCTCTTCTCAACAGCACATTATATTACTTGGACTTTACTTCAGTAAAAAATTTGGTTAACAATCTATATATGGGAAGTACTCACTCTGTTATACTGTGAAATCCTTGACATGTTTTGGTTGCATATGTACCTCTCTCCCTAAACCAAGTTGTGAGCAACAGGGACATCAAACCACTTCATATATTTTTTAAAGTTTTTATTTATTTATTTGAAGGGGGCAGATAGAGAGAAAGAGTATGGGCATACTAGGGCCTCTAGCCATTGCAAATGAACTCCAGATGCATATGCCACCTTGTATATCTGGCTTACATGGATCTTGAGGAATTGAACCTGGGTCCTTTGACTTTGCAGACAAGCACCTTAACTGCCACACCATCTCTCCAGACCACCTCGAATATTTTTTAAAATATTTATATATATATATATATATATATATATATACACAGAGAAAGAGGAAGAGAGAGTGAGAGAATGCACACACCAGGGCCTCGTGCCACTGTGCAAATGAACTCCAGATGCATGTGTCCCCTTATGCATCTGACTTATGTGGATCCTGGGGAATTGAACATGGGTCCTCTGGCTTTCCAGGCAAGCCCTTTAACCACTAAGCCATCCCTCTAGCCCCATACTTTGAATATTTCTGACAGAACCAAAATAACATGAAATGTGTCTTGCTCCTTGTTTTAAACCTGGCCTTTCAACCCATATCTCTACCCCTTGGAAGGCCTATAACTTTAATTCCTCCCTACTATTGATTAGTACTATCTCAAGTATATGATTTAGTAAAATGTAAAGGGCCTAAAGAAGTCATTGTATTGAGGATTAACCAATAAAAATATAGAACAAGAGCACAAATATAAGTTATATCCACTGTTTCTTTCCCCCATACATTGTACTAGTGATATTCCTCAACTTTCTTATGAAGAACTAATTTAAAACAAATAAGCTACGTTCATATCCCAATAATTAATTTTATTTATTTATTTATTTGAGAGCGACAGACACAGAGAGAAAGACAGATAGAGGGGGAGAGAGAGAGAATGGGCGCGCCAGGGCTTCCAGCCTCTGCAAACGAACTCCAGACGCATGCGCCCCCTTGTGCATCTGGCTAACGTGGGACCTGGGGAACCGAGCCTTGAACCGGGGTCCTTAGGCTTCACAGGCAAGCGCTTAACTGCTAAGCCATCTCTCCGGCCCCCCAATAATTAAAATAAGTATTTGTTTGGTCTCCAAACTGAAATCCTTCCTCAAGTAATTAACCAAAAAGAAGAAAGAAAGAAAGAAAGAAAGAAAGAAAGAAAGAAAGAAAGAAAGAAAGAAAGAAAGAAAGAAAGAAGGAAAGAACTGAAATGCAAGGAGGGAAAATACCACAGGGGAAACAGTGCAAAGCAGCCATGTCCACTCTAGGGGCCCAGAGTCTCTGACAGATCAAAGACTTCACTGGCTACCACCAAACTCTCCATCTCCACCTCAGTGAAGGCCAGGCAAAGGCTGTCCTCTCTCTGCCTTATGACTCAGTTCAATAACTGTCTACTGATCAGGGGTTGAATGGGCCAAAGGTCCTAGTCAGGATCACCTGCACTTCTTACTTTTTAGTCTTTGACTTACAGAACGTGAACACACCATACTGGTCACTGTCAAGACTATTAACTTTCCACAGCGTGTTTTCAATTAAGTAAATAAAATGTGGTAATTAAATCAAGATTGCATAATATATTTTTGATTTGTAATCTCATTTAAATTAATTAACTGACTCAATCCTTGTTTAGTTTTTAAACTGGCCTAGTTAGGGAAAGAGTCCCAGGGAGCAAATCTAGTTTTCTATCTTTAAAAATAAGGCAGAGCAATCTAGCATACTTTAAAAAAAAAGTAAAATCACCAACATAATATAAATACAGAGGCAAGGGGGTTAATGTAGAAGAGGGAGGAGATTTATGGCATGATTTTGCCTAAAAACAAAAATAGTTCTCACACAATAGAGAAATAAACTAAAACATTATTTATTCAAAACATTTCTTTTCCAATTTTATGAAGATTGCATGTTTGTTGGAAGCAAAACCTTTCCAGCTGTATTTTAAGTTTCTGAGGAGAGTTGTAAGATTTATAATCTTTCATAACCGCTGCCCGTATCTCACAATAGTCAATGAGTATGCCACTACATTCTTCAAGGAACAATTTGCCAGTGTAGTTTGCCATGTGAAAATAATGAAGTCCTTTTCAAAATCTCGCCAGATCCGATAGGAAAAGCTGAGATGATTGTTCCAGCTTTTCCATCTGGGAGACATTTTGAATTCAACTATACTATATAGTACACACATCCCACCCCTTGGAAACCAAGAAACCTGTATTTTATAGCAAGGTATACACTGCAAGGAGAGGACAGAATAGGAATCCAGGAACTAAAACCAGAATGTCAGGAGACTCCAGAACAAAATTATGGGAGAAACTTAAACATTCAATGCAGGATTTCTGCAGAACCTGACTAGAATGTTTATGATCCTACTGGTCTGCAATTTTCTCTTAAGAACACATGGGGATGCAAGCTGTTTTACCTCCAAAGTCCTGGACAGCATGTGTTGTTCTGCCTCATTCCAGTCTCACGTGTCTCCTTTGTTTGGTCTCAAGGGATCATGGATAGTTCTAACTCCTACACATCATTCACACTCCTACATTCAGACTCCTGTGCACACGTGGCCATATGTCCTGTCATTTCATGTATTTCTCCAAAATGCAACAGAATATTATATGGCTAAGTTAAAGTCAGGCATACAGGTTTCTAATATTTCATGGAAGATCCTTCTTCTGGAGGAGAATGTGTTTGCTCCCACTAAAAGGAGAACCAGGGACTCCAACTTTGGGTAACTGGCCTCTGGCTCTAAGCAAACCACAGTGTGCCAGAATCAGTTTACACCTTGCTCAGACACTTAAAACTTTGGAAGAATCCAGGAGTAGCGTCTAATGCATATAACACCAGCACTTTGAAGGCTGAGTTGGAAGACCCCTTGCAGGTATGAGTACAAGGTAAGCTGGAGCTACACAGTGACAGAGTGAGATCTTGGTCAGCCCAGGATAGAGTGAGACACTGCCTCCAAAAAAAGAAGACAGACAGAAAGAAAGAGAAAAAGGAAAAAAAAAAAAAAAACACTTAATAAGAAAGTGAGAGTTTAAGCTGGATAAATTCGTAAGGGTTTACAAATAAGGACAAAGACTTCATATGACATTGAAAATATACACAAGTATTTTTGGTAAAAGGCTACAATACTTTTAAAAGTGTACATTACATTTAAATTGCTCTCCCTGCCCCTGTTGGTTCCCCACATGGTAAATGTATCTCTGATTTCTCTCTGATAGTCCTAACAACAAAGGTGAAATATGTAGTTAGTATCCAACTGTCCTGACACATCTCAAAACCCCCCAGGCCACCTCCTGGCATACAGATGCCCATCACATTTGCTAAATGAAAAACTACTGCTTTATAGGAAACAAGATAATGGCTGGGAACATGTAAACATTGTTAAATCCTCAGATTACAAATGAACCATAAGGAATAATAACCATAATTTTCAGTTTTTGTTACCTACATATATTTTTTTCATTTTTATTGTCTTTAATCTGTCTATAAATTCAATGTAACAGTTAATCAGCCAATGACCTAAAACTTATACTGTTATTTTTTTTTAGTGTTTATCAAAGGCAAGTGTTCTTAAAAATATTTTACTTGAATAGAGTTTTCTCTTTTATGTTAACCATAAAAATATTTTTGCCAAAACATTAAAAGGTTTATGTTTAAACCATTATGGAGCTTATAGGAAGGAAACTGGATGGGATTTTATATACTATATTAGATATATGTGATTAATTATTAGTCTTGAATTTAATAATATGGGCCTTGAGTCATTTATCATATATTGTACTATATATACACATATGGTCTGGATGCCTAACTAAATTGAATAATCGGGTAGGATTAGAAATGGCAGATTTGCTTCAGGAGAGAAGAAGATTTGGTCAGACATTCACTAACTGCTCTGTTTATACACTCCCTTTACCATAATATTGGAGGAAAAAAAACAACAGAGAAGTCACTTGATGAACAGGAAGCTTGCTGATGTGGCAGATAATGGTGTTAAATGTTCCAACAGTTCCTTGATAAGTGGTTCAAAGAACTTCTGTTACCATGTTTTCAGGGCAAAAGCTCATTTACCAGGAATAAAACTGCTTGAATAATACATTACAGAACTAACATTTGTGCAAAAGGATAAAATGAGGAAATAAGAAGATAGTGACTTCCTTTTACAAATTGAGACTGCATGAAAGAAAAGCCACGGAATTATTTTGATAAAACAAAAACAAAAAATAACCAACTAGCATAATTTTTCTTCATTTTTCTAAGGGAAGTTCAAGATTATTGACAAAGATAAATGTGTTTGAAATATGTGTGAGAAAATTTATGACCTGATGATTAATTATAATTATATGACATGATATACTTGCAAATGATCATTTAAAGAGGAAGGTTTCAAAAATAGATAATTTTAACTAAAAACGATTCTACCTGAAGCCCACTATAAAATCCACTATTCATTACTATGGTTTCTTGGGAAATGAGGAAAACAAGGATCAAAGGCAGATCCACTTGCTATACCCACTATACAGAAGGAGCCAAGCAAAGAACTGCAGAGCTGTGTAACAGGTGTTCAATTACTCCCATGTTGCCACCATCACATCTTCGGTAAAGATTCAACTGTTTATAATTCAAAAATCTCCAAGCATTGGTGTTTTGTTCTTGTTGTTTTGTTTTATTTGTTTTGTTTTGTTTTGGTTTTGTTTTTGTTTTTTCGAGGTAGGGTTTCACTGCAGCTCAGGCTAACCTGGAATTTACTGTGTAGTCTCAGCATGGCTCAAACTCATGGCGATCCTCCTACTCTGCTACCCAAATGCTGGGATTAAAGACATGTGCCACCATGCCTGGCTAGTACTGGGTTTTGTATTTACCAAAACTTTGAAAAAGAACAGGTTTCTGCATGTCCCATTCATATGTCTTAACCCTGAGTGGTATCAAACCTATGTAATCTTATACATCAATGCCTTCTAGATGTGAAAAAAAATTAACCCAAACCTATTCAAGCTTTTTTACTACAGACTCATCTGCCATGTTTATAGGGATTCTTTTCATTGCATGTAACATTGCATATGGCTAGTGTTCAATTTTCCCAAATTGATTATTATGCTGCCCTTTGAAAGCTGACATTGCCTTTCATTCAAGAAATAAACCTGGATGGAGAGATGGCTTAGTGCTTAAGGTGCTTGCCTGCAAAGCCAAAGGACCTTGGTTTGATTCCCCAGAACCCACGTAAGCCAGATGCAAAACGTGGCTCATGAATCTGGAGTTCGTTCGTAGTGGTTGGAAGCCCTGGTGTGCCCATTTCTCTCTCTATCTCTCTCTATCTCTCTCTTTCTCTCTCTCTCTCTCCCTCTCTCTCTTTCCCTCTCTCAAATAAATAAATAAAAACAAAATGTTAAAAAAAAAAAGAAAGAAACTATGGGAATACCCAATCTCCAAGAAAATCACAAAAGAACCTAGAAACTATATCATTATTTGTAAGTTGTAGTCAGTACTTGTTTACAAGGGAGGCTGGCTGTTTCTTATTGTTCCCTGTTAACAATGGCAAAGGGGTAAGAGAGCATCCATAAAGTTTTATTAACTGCAACAAGAACAATTTCAGACTGTCATCTGTTGGCTCTTGTTTAAAGAGATTTAGGTCCTGGTCATAATCACAGAAGATAAAAATTCTATTTGACAATTAAACAATATTAAAACTCGTATATTAATCAACAAGCCCAGTCATGAAGAAGATTCAAAAAGATAGAATAGTCATGCCATGATACAGTAATAACTATATTATCAAGTAGAATAAAACAAGGTAATAACTCTGTGCCAGCAAAAAGAGAAACACTGGTGTGATAAGACTCTCAATGATATCATACAAATTTTATCTCTATCCCAAATTGTTTTTCTACTGCAACCCTCAAAATGGAGATTGCCAGAGAGTAACTTGTCCTCAGGTCCATCTTTTCCTCTGTTTCTAAAAGCTCTTTTCTTAGCACTGTTACCTGACTTCAGACTAGACCCACTAATGGGAGGCAGTGGCAGGGGTACAGAAATTTGGAAGTCAGAAGAAAGGAAGAGAGGAGGTAGTTCTCCTCTCCTCGGTGGTTCTGCAAGAATCCCAAGTGATGGTGATTGCTCTCCTTCTGTTGATACTCACTCCCTTCCTTTGTTCCCACTTCCTTACTCTGTTCCAGCTGCCTTCTGGCAGATCAGTGCAAGGATTTCAGAAGCACTAAGCAGCTCTTCTCCCTGCAGCTGGTCTCTCCTGAAAAATTCCTGCCACTGAGTTATCTTGTAAGTGTTCTATGTTTCGTAACTAAGACACACATATTTTTTTAAACTTTGACAGATTTATCAATCTAAAGTACATGTTAGGTGATAGAGCTAAGCAATGATAGACTAAATATACTACTACCTGGAATATACATGAATTCCAAGTATTTGTTATTAGTGTTATAAAACTAGTGAGAAAGCATGCTACCATTCAATCCTATGAATGAGCTGTGACATTCCAAAGCCTCCTGTACTGAATAGATTTAATATAAAAAGACAAAAATAATTAGAAAATACAGTATTTCGGGACATCATTGATAATCTGAAACACTCATTCACACTTACTATTTCTTCTTTTTACCACCTCATACTCTCTGTATCCAATTTTTAGCAAGCTGCATATACTTGAGTCTTCTTATCTTTATGTTTTGCTCACATGACTGTATGCTTTCTGGCTGAAAAAAGAGTTTGATTGGTTTTGTGCAATGTTATACATTTGATCATATCACAATATAACATGAAATACTTATCAATTTCTGTAGCTAATTTTCTCTTGAAGATACATGAGAGATTGTTTAAATACACACCAATATCATCTACATAAGAACAACAAATACTTGGTTCTTTGTTCTGTTTTATGAGACAGCATTTCAGTCTGTAGCCTAGGTTAATCTTAAACTCACAGTCCTCTTGCCTCAGCCTCCTGAATGCTGGGATAACAGCCACACATCACCACACCTAGCTCAAGAAAAATGCATACTTTAAAACAGAAAGATTTTCAGTAATATTCTTTTCACTAGAAAACAGACTGCAAGACCTCACTTGATATCAAAGTTTTCATATAAGAAAAATCCTAAAATAAGACAAAGCAAAGGTATTTTCTTCTACTCAAGTTATACAGTCTATACTTAATAGAATTTGCTATGAAAAATAAATACAAAAATATGTAGATTTGTATGCATAGGGAAGTAAATGCACTTATAGAATAGAAACCTTACAAATATAACTGCAAACATTACCACACATGCCATGTGTTAGACAGTGCCAGATAAGTCTGGCTAGAAGGAAATCACATAATATGTATCAGCAGGTCACATGGTGCCAACTTTCTCCGATGGAACTTTAACAGAATGACAAGGGTGCTTGATGTGAACATTCAGCTCTTAACATAGTTCGATATTCCCATGTCCCCATGCTTCTTTTAATTTTGTTGTAATCTTTCTGCATGAGTGTGCATGATATGTATATCTATGTATGTGTATATGTGAAATTTTATGTGTGAGTGTAGGCACACACATGTCATAGCACATACATGGAGGTCAGAATACAACCTCAGGTGTCCATCCTCATCTTCAAACTTGTTTGCCACTGCATGTGCCAGGAGAGCCCTAAGAGTTCTGCGGGGACAGAAACATGCTAGTGCTTCTGGCTTTATGTGGGTGCTGGAGATGTGAACTGAGGTACTAATGCTTGTGTGGTAAGTTCTTGATCTGCTGAGCTAGCTCCCTGCTCCTCTCCTTCTCTCTGTCATTTTGAATCCCTCCACCAAGTTTTGTTTTTATGTCATTTTGAACACTAGTTTCCTCATTTGTGACAGTTACTTCCAAACACCACTTATAGATTTTATCAAAAGTTTTTAAGCCTGACTCTAACATCTATTTTAATCAATCTGCTTAATGTAGGGTAAACTTTGTAAATTTGACTCAAAACTGCTTATTGAAATAAAGAGAGAGGGGTAGAGTCTAAACCAACATAAAATGATCATGAAGGAAGTCTAGCAATAATCTCTGCTTCCCTGTGTTTCCTACCATCCTTTTGCACAATGAAAACAAATCAGGGGATTACTGATAAGCTAATACACAACCTGAAAAACAGAACTACAGAAATACTGCAAAAGCTTTAAAACCCATAGGAATAATGCTTAAACAATGAGACAGAGTAGGGCCATGAGTGTCTCTGCTAAGGAAGTGGAGCACAGGGAGCCTATCACAAGGAAAGCAGATAAAGGCTTTAACCAAGAGGAGAGGATGTGTGTGTGTTGGCCAGAGGCTCACATCAGGTGTCTTCCTCAACCACTCTATCTTTTTTACTGAGGCAGGGTCATTCACTTGAACCCAGGGCTCACCAATTTGGCTAATCTAGCTAGCCAGTTGGCCCGGAGAACCCCTGTCCAGCACTGGGATTGCAAGTGGCCAGCACATTGGCCTCCATCTATGTGGATGCTGGGGATACAAACTCGAATCCTCATGTTTGAGCCATCTACCAAGTCCCCCAAGTTCTCTTATTACACACATAAGAGCTGAAATCGGAGTTTCCATTTTAACTGACAATTAAAATGACAGCAGGAAGAATGACAAACCCATCTAAGTTTTCCAGTTGCATGCTGTATGTGACACTGTGACCTATGGGTCATGTTGTTGGAATATACAACTCTGAGCTTAAGCCAGGAAAAAATAAGGGGGAGAAAACTGTTGACATTATACTAAACGGACATTTGAAATTATGACAGATACAATTGGCCCAGAGATAGACATGAAGAGGCACCCACCTAAAATTGAGCTGATAGAGCAAGAAAAGCTAACCTCCACCTTCAGACAACTATTTTGAGGATTTTGTTAAAGGCCAACTAACACAAAATCTTCATCTACTTACATATGACACAGCAGATAGAACAATAAGAAATAATTTATAGGCAGGTGATTTTTTTTTCTAATACTGGAAATATGCTCTACCACTTCCCCATCCTCTTCCCTCTGTCAGTCAGGTCTGCCCTCATCCTCAGAAAGGTGAAACTGAACCTGACCTCTGAACAAAAGGATACCTCCTGCTCCGGAGTCTGGGTAGGTTGGCTGTAAACAGAGAGCACTCCAGAGAAGGTGCATTAGGGAGTCTCTCTCTCCTCAAGTTGTGGACTGAAATCATTAAGACCAGTCAATTACTGAAAGTTAAAGAACTTTTAGTACAACTGACCAATGCAAAACTTACACCAATACATGAAGGAACATTTTCAAGTATCATCCTCATCACCAATTGCCGAGCTGTCCCTGCCCAAAGGAACATGCTCCATAGCCTCTTCTTAGACAATGCTTGCTGTTTTCCATCCTGGTGACAAAATATTCCCTTGCTTTGCAAATTCACTATCTAAGGGCAACTCAATGAAATAAAAATACATAAACTCCAGCTCATTTTTCCAAAGCCATGCCACAGAAACAATCTCAAATAAAACAGTCATCTCTGTTTTTAACTTGATAGTAGAAACTGTGAGCAGGAGCTCACTGTTGCTTCTCATCTGCTTGTTTGGGCGTGTTTATCGAATGGCTGCAGCAAAGCCAGGGCTCCAAATCCAACACAATGTGAACACAAAACCCAGCCATCCCAATCTGGACCCAAAGCAGAGGCTCCCTCCTCCCTGTAGACTCTCATCCCCAGTCACTAGTGGCTTTGTTTCACTGAGTGAGGATCAACTGTGACGTTATGGCGATGTATGCCACACCAAGAAAACCAGAATGCAATAGACAAAACAAACTAGCTTAAGCAAATGTTTTCAAAATATCCTTTACAAACTTAAATTAATAATAACAAAACTATATGAACTGAAAGTTCTCTATAAGTATATGGCAATTGTAAAAATGGAATAATTAGTTGACATAATTTATTCACCTGGTATTGCATAGCAATTATTCCTCTCTCAGCACATGCGGAGGGCTAACAGCCCTCTTGAACAATGAGTATTTTCCTCCTGCTGTTTCACAAACCCATGTGCACTGGATGAGCTTTTTATTTTCTGTTCACCTGTTTACATGGATTAGTTTTCAGTTGAACATTCATTAAGTGCTAATATACAACAAGAGGTGCAGAGGTGAGGAGACAGTCTCAAGGCCATTATTCCTCCCAGGAGACCACCAGGTGGATCTCTGGTAGGTGCAAGATAGCTCCATTTGCTTGGTTTCATGAAGAAATGAGAACTCACTCCAGAACTTTGGAAATAAGGGAGATTTTTTAAAAGCTCATGCATGATTTATACTTTACCTAAGTTTTCATTTTTTCCCCCATTAGAAGTCAAAGTTTCATAATAGTAGAGGCAGTTCAGGTCTTTGAGCTCCTCATTAATAGAAGAGAACTCATGCACCAGGACAAAAATTCTGTTGTACCCAACCCTCCACAGCACTGGACATCTGAGGAAGCAACTCTAAAATGTGCCACTTTTTTTGGCGGGGGGAGTTCAAGGTAGGGTTTCACTGTAGCTCAGGCTGACCTGGAATTCACTATGTCGTCTCAGGGTGGCCTTGAACTCATGGTGATCCTCCTACCTCTGCCTCCTGAGAGCTGGGATTAAAGGCGTGCGCCACCTCGCCTGGCTAGATGTTCCACTTTTAATCAAAAAACAAACAATAGTGATTAAGAACTGCAAGTTGATTGTATCAATTCCCCAAAGACTGCATCCTCCAAGGCTCCTTGAAATCAAGTTGGATGATTCATAGCAATTTTACTCCCAAGTCATTCCAACTAAAAATAAATAAATACAAGATGATCCAAAGTTCATGATACACATTCTCAGAACTATAAGGTCCACAAGTAAAGCCACAAGGAAAGAAAGATATTTAGATAAGTTTTTTGTTTGCTTGTTTGTTTATTTGTTCTGTTTTGCTTTGTTTTTCAAGATAGGGATTCACTCTAGCCCAGGCTGACCTGGAATTCAGTATGTAGTCTCAGGCTGGCCTCAAACTCACAGGGACACTCCTACCTCAGCCTTTGAAATGCAGGGATTAAAGGCATGTGCCACCACACCCAGCAATACTTGGGTAGCTTTTTTTTTTTTTTTTTTTTTTTTTTTTTACTTATTTATTTGAGAGTGACAGAGAGAGAGAAAGAGGGAAAGAAAGAAAATGGGCATACCAGGGCCCCAAGCCACTGCAAACAAACTCCAGATACATGTGCCACCCTATGCATATGGTTTACGTGGGTCCTGGGGAATCAAGCCTCGAACCAGGTCCTTAGGCTTCACAGGCAAGCGCTAAGGCTTCACAGCCCTTGGGTAAATTTTAATTTGCTATTTTAGCAAAGTAACTTTGACCTTTAGCTTCTTAATCTATTCAAAACTTGGTGTCACTCTCATGGAGTTCTTTTTAATTCACAATTATAAATGTTAATTTATTAGGTCATTAATGGTGAAGAAAACTGTTTGAGTACAATCATTCCAAACTGTATACTGTTTGTTTTATGTATTTTGGAAAACTATATAACAATCGGGCTCTTTCTTACTTTCCACATGTACTAGGCGCAAAGCCCATAATGTCCCAGGCACTTTCTCCCACATGCTTTTGCAATTCCAGACTAGACCAACCGCTGTCCTTTATTCAGACGAAGTATGAAGAATGTCACCAATCACCAGCATAGAAACAGGAAACTTTGATCCTTCCTTGAGGTTCCCTTACTGACTTCCACTGTGACCTCAGAGGTGTCACTTAACCTCTCTCTATTTACCAAAAGAGCTAGAAAAAAAAACTTTTTTTTTGTACCTATTCCACTTTAATGGGATATTAGAACAATGAACCTGATAGGATGTCTCTTATACACTTTGATCTCTGTAGGGAAAGTTGCCATAAAAATAAAGACATTATTGGTATTATTCTGATTGAGTTGTTTGCAAATGAACTTTTTGATGGAGCCTAGCCCTCAGATACAGAACAGAAAATCTATCTGTCCTCTGGGGTACAATTGCCTCATGGCAATTATACCCATAACCACATTTCCTTATTACTGTTATAAAAGACTGCAGTTCAAGGAAAGGCAAAAGGGGAGTTTAAGAAAAACATGCTATTTCTTTTCAATGAAAGATGCTGAACTTGCAAAACTCAGAACCCAAGGCTATAGGTAAACTCTGACAGAACATGTGTTCTAAATTAGCACTGTGTTTGCTAGTCAAGTCAGAAAGTCATAGGTGTCCCTGAGGGTGCAGCTTTTCAACAAATTTTGGAAATAAATTGGACAAAAAGGCAAAGTTACAAAGGTAACCTGGGCCCAACCCCACAAGTGCTACAAAACAATGACCAAAAAGGTGATTCATGGCTGTATCATTATGAACACAAAGAGCACACAAGAAAATAAGGCTGAGCTTAGGGGAAAATTCTGTGGCCAATTTTGCATGAAGAGTCAGAAAACAGTATCCAGACCACGTGGACCTTTCCTTGAATCTGTATGGAAAATACGTATCCCCCGCCTTCCAAGTGCCCGACAACATGGGGGCTCACTAAGGGGCTCAGTGTCGGTCACCTCAGGAGCTCCATGTTCTTCAAATGAAGCCTTTCCAAGGTAAGGAATACAATTTCTTTGCAACATAAGATATCAGAGAATTTGAGGGCTCAGTTCAGTTGCACAGTGCTTACCTAGCAGGCAAAAATCCCTAGATTCAGTCTCCAACACTGAAAAATAAAATAGAAGCACAAAACTTCCCTTTCCAAGTATACTATCCCTGGGCCTATGGCACAGCACAATCCACGAGGCAGCATAGGCAGAGTGGGCTGCAGAGAGGGGGCCTCAGGAGTTGTGGAACACACAAACTGTGGAGGTGCTATGTATCATATAAAACACCTTATAGAATAATTTAAATTTAGGGTTTATAACTATTACTTGAATGAAATTTCTCCTTTTATTTGTTTTTGAAAATTTCAAATGTCTAAAAAGTGTTTTCTTGTTCAGTTCAAAATTTAAAGTTTCAATTTAAGGAGGAGGCATCCAAAAATATCAATTAATTAACAAGAATATATGGGGCAATTTACTATATAGTGAGCAGAAATGCTACTTGTATTATTGTCATTCAAGAATCAATGACCCATTCAGTCCATACAGTTTAGTGAGTGGAAGAATCATTCAAGACATTTGTTAACAATTTAGACTCCTGGTCCTCAGTCACAATGACTGTAATCTCTGCAGCAATATCAGGGCCAAGAAAGTGGACCTTCCAGAAAGCTCCCATTACCTCTTGTCCACTGTTCTCATACCATATACCAGGATCTGGTTATTGATGCTTGTTTACAATCACCAAACTGGAAAGCAAAGAGAAGTATACAACTATAAAGTCATTAAAAAAAAAAAAATAAGGGGCTGGAGAGATGGCTTAGTGGTTAATGCGCTTGCCTGCAAAGCCAAAGTGTCCTGGTACAATTCTCCAGGACCCACATAAGCCAGATGCACAAGGGGGTGCATGCATCTGGAGTTTTCTTGCAGTGGCTAGAGGCCCAGGCATGTCCATTCTCTCTCTCTCTCTCTATCTCTCTGTCTCTCTCTCCCCTGCCTGTTTCTCTCTCTCTCAAAAAAAATCAACAAACATTTTTTAAAAATAAAATAAAACATATAATTTTGGGCCAAAACCCTATTCCCACATTCTTCTCTCTCCCTGCCATGCAATGCACCAGTACACAGCTTGGCCAAAAATTACATGTGTACTGTTAAGCCTAAAAAGCAACTAAGTCCAAATCCAAATTGAACCATTCTAAACTCCCTCATGCTTCACGGAGCTATAAATAGAATTCTCCTAGAAGTACCACACCCAGGCTAGCCAAGGGATTCTTGGGGTTCTGTTGCTTTATCCAAGTGATCCAAAGTGACCCTTGGTTCCACTCTGTGTGTTCAGTCATACCATTTTCTAAGTTGAACGTAGAAGGATTAAAACAAAAACACAAATATTGGCATAGGTAACTTGAGGTTACTTGACCTTTCTGAAGGAAGGAAGATTTCTGGCAGCCCCCTGGCAGGCAAGGCCAGGATACAGAGAGGAAGACGGAAGTGGGGAGCTGGCTATGTGTCCTTGGCAGGCAGAAGTGCAGCAGGGTGAACCACCTCATCTCTGCCAAACCAGAAACAGTGGGGAAAGCCCAACTAATTGGCAAGTCACAGCCAGCTACAGTGTATATCCTCTGCCTTAAATGCCTGATAAAGTTAAATGGAATGCCAGACCTTAATCTACTTAAACAGGATCCTCCTTTACTCTCAGAAACATAATTTGCTTCTGTGTGTGTTTCCTTAGGAAGCAGTAAGGCATATCTTAGGATGGAAAGGACTAGAGAGATTTTAAAAACAAAAAAGTAAAAATGTTCTAGAGTCTCATTATGCCATACACATTTGGCTTTTTGAAAAAGCTATATGTATGTGTATATATTTGTGCTTTGATTTTTAACTAACAAGCCTTCCACTTGCTTATTTTCATTCACAGGAAACAGGAGTCTACATTGCACACTGAACATGAACATCAGTCCATTTGGTAGCTTCAGGCAAGGAGACAAAACACAAAACCCTTTAAGATGCCCAGGGAGGCTACAGAGCTGCACTGTCTCAGAAAGTCAGCTATTGTTTTTATGTACACATTAGTTGACTCAGTAAGATTTGCTAATGTGATTCTGTATGAACTAGCATAAGGACAGCACTCTCTGAGTCTTTTACTGCTAAAATGGGAATCACACAGGGAGAGGGGGAGCACATGGGATTGAGCAGATAAATTGCTCCTTGGTGCTGC
The DNA here is from genome assembly GCF_020740685.1 of Jaculus jaculus. Taxonomy (NCBI): domain Eukaryota; kingdom Metazoa; phylum Chordata; class Mammalia; order Rodentia; family Dipodidae; genus Jaculus; species Jaculus jaculus. The sequence continues at coordinate 82,388,948 of NC_059102.1, forward strand.
TAACAGGCTGAATCCAGGGACCAGGCTTGGAGCACAGTGTTCTCCCTGGAGGAATGTCTGGAGGCTTGGTAAGAGCAATTAAAGGAGTGCACTAAACACATTTCCTTTCATTTCTTACAATTTTATGAAAGACACACCAAAATTTCAAAGTGGCTTCTGCTCCTTTAAATACAGCAGCCAGCGATAAAGTCAGATGAAAATTGCAAGCATCCTTAGAATTGGGAGAGATTAGAAACACTTTCTACCAGAAATTTCTTAAAGTTCACAGAAGTTTTAGAATCTTTCTCCATCTCCCCCTACCCAAACCAAACAGCAAATGTAAAAAAGACACTGTATGCATGAATCTGTTCTGAAGTTACACGAAGGAGTAAAATGGAAGAATAAAACTCAAAACTCATTCTACCTTTACCTCTGACTGGGAAAATAATAATTCTCACACCCCAAATTAGAATCTAGGTGTGACAACTCCACAGTTGCTATTTCCATCAGCCACAACTTGTCCCAATTGGCTGTGGCTCCAAATATCTGGAACTTTTGAAAAGTCTCCCCCCTCACATACACATACCCCCTTTTTTTCCTTTAAGGACTACTTCTATCTTTTAAGCTTCTTTTCCTGATGACAATGACTACTTCATCGTCCCCTGTGGGTCCCTCGTGTATGGCACTCCCTAATACAATACATTCACTCACCCACCTTCTGGTTTCAGTCTGCTTCCCCTAGGAAAATTCAACCAGTGCCATCTTTGCAAGTGTCACTCTTTTTTGTATGTATGTGTATAGATGTGTGTGCGTATGATGTATACTCATTATCATGTGAGTAAGTGTGGGCATATTCATACCATGGTCTATGTATAGAAGTCAGAGGACAACTTTCAGATGTTGGTCCTTACTTTCCACTTCATTTGAGTCAGGTTCTCTCATTGTTCATCCCCATGTTCCTAAGGCTAGGTGGTCCTAGCTAGTCTACAAGTTCTCTTATCTCTGCCTCCTATCCCACTATAGGAATCCTGCACTTACAGAAGCTTGCAACAACTTCTAGAATGTGGGTTCTAGAGATCTAAACTCAGGTACGTAAGTGCTTTATCCACTAAGCCATCTCCCTAGTCACATAGTACTCATTGTTTTTGAAGATCTCAAATATTTAAATCAAGCCCTAAACTCTCACTTGAACTGCAAAATGTTCCTGATGTTGTCTGTACCCAGATTATAGCCACTTTCATTCCCTCCACCTACATGTCAATATATGATGAAAACACATGCATGCTGAAAACCCCTTACCTTAAAGCCTAGTCCTTACCTGAAAAGCCTCTCTTCCTATCTTGATAAATCTCTTATTGTGCCTTCATGCCTCTTACCTGACAATTACCTCAGCCCACTCTAGCTAGGATTCATTCTGCACACAGTAAGAGACTCCATCCTCTGCTTAGCCATTAAGAACCACATCACCTCGCGACGTCAAACACTGATAGCTCCCTGTGGCCTACAGCAATCTGCATACTAGTAAGAATGGCACTGGAGGCCCTTCCTTCATAGTCTGGCCCAAGCTGCCTCCTCTCACATTTAAACCATCAGACAAGCAATCGTCTTTAACCCTGACAAGTACCTAGCTTCCCGCCATCTTGGACCCAGCTTCCTGCCATCCTGGCTCTAACACCCTTCTCCAAGTTCCGGGAATATGCTGTGTGATAGCAGGTCTCTTCTCTAATATGATTTTCATTCCTGACATATCCCTTCTTTGATGCTACACAAACTCTTAATTCGTCTTTCAAAGCACTTGACTTCATTCATCTGGTATACTCTTCCTGGTCCTCAGATGGCCTCCCCCTAATGAGAACATGCCCCAGGGCCCACATCACTTTGCTCCTATCTCCAATATAAGACTGTTTTGTGGTTGGTTATATCTGCAGTATTTTCCTCTAAGACTGCAACTATTTGTTTCCTAAGGTACCCTGTATAATTTGGAGTATTTATTCATATTGCAGTAATAAGATCTTATCCTAAGTATACTATCCATGAAGAAATGGACCAAAGAACATTAATTCACAAAGGTAAGACAAAATAATAGAAATGGTGACAACATGCTATTACTGCTTGATAAAAGAAATAAGCACCCAATGTTCTGATTCTGGGGCTGGAGCACAGTTCAGTGGTAGAGCAACTGATTGTCATGTATGAGTCCCTGGGTTCAAGCCTGAGCAACACATAGAAATATAACTATGATTTTGACTTACATTTATCCATTCATTTATTTTAAAGAATCGAACACCAGTAATGTTCTTTCCCAATGTAATTCCTGGAACTCATCCTGTAATAGTCATTAAAACGTGGTTTGTTCCTATCTTCACACAGCTCACAGTTTCACCTGTACTATACTGGCACTGGTTCACTCACTAACACAGAAAATGGGTTCTGTTTTAAATCTACAAAGAAGTGGGTACTGCAATTAACATATCTGAAAATGCTAACATTGTTCATGCACAGAGGCCCAAAGATACAGCAGTAGAACTTCTAAACCTTGCTACTTGTACACTGTTTTTCACTACTAACCCAGGTAGAAGAATGCAAGCCACAGACCAGAACTATACTGTTTTGAGCTGAAAATCCAAACACATAAGGTGATACAAGGGCAAAATGACCACAGCAGCATAGAACAATGGTCTGTGAAATAAGAAGACCATTACTTTCCATTCTCAGGCCTGTACCATCTTTCAGGTGAGAGGAATCTATTAAGTAGTCTGGAAGCCATAAAGACAAATACAATTTCATATTGATGGTCACAGTGTAGTCATGCCATCAAGGGCTCTGATGGAGGCAGACTATATGGACTCTAAAGGAATCCTAATAGAAAACATTGTTTTTATTACTAAATCCATCATTTTAAAATAAAGTTAAATTTAAAAACTCATATGCAAAGCAAAGTTTCCAAACAGAAAAATTTTCAAAATCTTCCGTTAAATGTATCCATTTACATGGTAGCTATATGATTTTCTCAACTTTATCTGAGAAATGTATAAGCAAATCACTAAAGAGACATCATGAGGGGCTGGAGAGATGGCTTAGTGGTTAAGCGCTTGCCTAAGCCTAAGGACCCTGGCTCCAGGCTCAGTTCCCCAGTACCCATGTAAGCCAGATGCACAAGGTGGTGCATGCACCTGGAATTCATTTGCAGTGGATGGAAGCCCTGGTGCGTCCATTCTTTCTTTCTCTCTCTCTCTCCCTCTCTTTCTATTTTTCTCTCTGTCTGTCACTCTCAAATAAATATTTTTTTTAATTAAAAAAGGGGGAGATCATGAATTTTGGTGTCATATTCTATATGGAAAAAATCTCTTTACAATGTCAACTAATACCAAATTTAGCTTTAAAACTTCATGACCTCTTCTATTTTTTTAGGTTAGCTAAAAAGGATCTATTGACTGGCTTTGTAAGCAGAACAGTTGAATGCTACTTTAGATAGAAAATTATTTCTTTCACTCTATAAGAATAATTATCATGGCGATCACACAATTATTATAATTATATCTGTGAGAACTATTATTGGGAATTTATCTCTGAAACAGCCTCGTGCATTGCAGGGGACATTTATCTTTTTTAATGATCACCAACACAAGTGTCTTTTTGTAGCTACATAAGTGATTTTACCTCTTTCTATTAATATCCTCCTGCATGCTTTAGAAGCCAAAGGAGACAGCCCCCACATTTTTCCCCAAAGCAATTGTTTTAGTAAAGCCAGGACTGTAGCATATGCTGAGACAGAAAGCTATACTTCCACTTCATCGCAACATAACCTTCACAATGTGCTTTTCTAAATGCAAGAAACCCCCTCCCCAAAAAGCCCTTCAAATCTGTGTTTCATAAATTGTACTCTAAGAGAAGTAGCAATAAAGTTTATTACAGACCTAAAGTATCTGCATAGACCCGGTTAATTGAAAAGTGGGTGGAGAAGGCTGCCAAATTAAATGTTTACATTAGCACAGCTGTATTGTAAAAACATTCTGCCCCCTGTGCTTTGTAATTATAAGATATTTCTGGACTGTGTATCTCTACAAAGTTTATCTCCACTGCCAAAAGTGTCTTGGCACAGAGCGGCTGCAGCTCTTGGCAGCCAGGAGCTCAGTGCGGGCAGGATCTAAAATGGCTGCCAAGGCCTCCTGAAATGTCGCCGGCCTGCGCCTCGCCAAGGGCAAAGGCTGCCCAGCCATCCAAGCAAGTCTGAGGACTATCACACATGAGGCCAAAATGTGTATTTCCCACATAAATAAAAGTTAATACCACAACTTTCTTTTTCCCCTCAGTAAAGCTGTTTGAAAAAACTACAGAGCATTATTTGAAAACTACAAGTTGGAAATTACAGAATTGTACTAATTTCAATCTCAGGTATGCCCCCATGCTTTCTACTAATTAAAGAAACTCATTTAAATGTGTGTGAAAATGTATAATTAAAGCCTCCTGACCACAGTAAAACACACTGTAGAGAAGCATGAGCAGAGCCAAGTTTCCCATTTGAAAAAAAAAAAAAAATTGACCTGCACTTAGATCCTCTCCACTGCACATGTGTGAAACAAACACAAAATATTAACGTGCTTTTCTCTTATCCTTTATAGGCTAGCCTTCTTACCTCATTAAAAGAGCACTAACAAAGCAAATTCTTTGCATACCTTTCTATGGTAAACACCTCAAATTTGTGGAACTGTCCAAAGCACAAAATCCCAGCTAATTGAGAAAAATGAGATAAATTCTATAGTCCCTGAATCTCTACAAGAAACACGGGCTGACGGAAAGAGCATCAGGGAAGGAGGGAGGATGAAGTACAGTGAAGAAAGAAGGAATGGAGGGTGGTGGGCAAGAAGAAGGAATAAGGGAAGAAGACAGAGAAAACAAGAAAGAAAGGAAGTTGAGAGACCAAATGAAAACGAAGACATTAATGACTTGTTCATAGGAATAACAAAAACACTCAGAGAACAAATAAAGGAAAAGTGCTTCATAAGTATACCTAGCTCTAGCAAATTGCATATTACCTTTGTCTTTTTTCCTCTCTATTAAAATTAAATCCAACCTAAAATGATGAGACTACAGATGCCAGATATTGCCTAATGGTGCTAACAAGTTCTCTATCAGGGAATTCTCTAAGTTTAGGCTCAGGTTGATAACAACAATAGGCCCAATGTACTATCCTGTAATCATTATTGGCAATGATTATTGCCCAATAATTCCAAGCTCCAACATTCTTGCCAGTGCTGAGAGAATCTAGAGGCAAAAGATAAATTCCACAAAGCTGGCAAAGAATGGTGGCATCTATTACATTCACATGCTTATTCACTGATTGCTCAGACTTCCTTCCTTGACTTATATCCACACACTTACCACAGACACACTAAAAATTTTTACTTAGTTTTTGTAAATCTACATCATAATAGAATCTGATATCTTTTTAAATTAATTTAATTTTTAAAAATAATATATATTTTTAAAAGATCTAATATCTTTTTAATGGTATATTATGAATACTTTCTATTCTCTAGTATTCAACTGAAAACTGAGAAACATACACAGGTATAGTCTCTGAATGTTTCTTCAGCAGGGTAATTTCATATCATTATTGTGATTCTACATAAAAGACATTTAGGAACTTTTAACCTTTATTTAATTAGTTATCAGAATGATAAAAGTCATAGCTATATAATAATGGTAACTGAATAGAGTGGTAAACCAAATTTGTTGTGTTCAAAAGCCCTCTTCATTTTCACTGGTAACTTATACTGATACTTTTAATAGGAACTAAATCTATTCAAGAAACAATAAGCTAGTAAATATTGATTGACCATCTATTGCATGCAAAGAGACTCTGTTATATTACATGCAGATCTATGAGAACAAGACACCATACTTTATAAAAATACTAAGAAAGTTTTTAATATTTTTATTTTATTTTTTGAGAGAGACAGATAGAGAGAGAATGAGTGTGCCAGGGCCTCTAGCTGCTGCAAACAAAATCCAGACACATGCAGTGCCTTGTGCATCTGGTTTACATGGGTCCTGAGCAATTAAAACTAGGTCCTTTGGCTTTGCAGGCAAGCACCTTACCTGCTAAGCCATCTCCCCAGCCCCTAAGAGAGAATTTTAGATTTTGTTTGTTCCTTGTCTTGGTTATTTTTTAATTTGTACTTCCAAAGAGTATGTTTTATATTCCTAACTAGAATATGAGTTTCTAGAATTGACACTTTATGCCTTATTGAGTAAATAAGACAGTGCAATGCATACAACATTGATTCCTATGCCTCAAAGGATACTAGTGAGAATAAATAATAGTTATAAAGCCACAATGAGTGGTTTATACATTATTTGAGTTTAAAATGTCAGTTTATCCTCAATAAGTATCCTATGGACGAATAACAATAAAGAGTAATACTAAGAGTCATTGGGCATTTACTTACATGTCCAACATTGTTCTCACAATGGCCCTATGGGCAAGATTATGAACACCCTCTCATTAAGATGAGAAAGTTGTCCAAGGATATTTACTTGGTTAGTAATAGCTGAAGGAGCTAGTAGTTAAACCCAAGCCCATCTGACCCTAGAGTTCAATTTACATGATTGTCTTTCTAAGTTGATTAGCATTAAATAGAAAAAGAAATATAGTTCAGGTAGAATTTTAGATTTCTTGATCAATTTTCTTGGGTTTTGACACATAAATTCCTAATGTTCCTGACAGAAGCTTCCCTTGAGTGGAGGTCCTTGAGTGGAGTAGTGAGATGATGCTGTGGTTTGGTAATGTGTGCTAACCATGACCAGAAAATCCTTTCTGTCCAATGCCACAAATTGAAGACTATGTTGGCACGCTCCACAGACAGGCCAAGGGCCAGCTCAAAATGAGCAGCTGAGCACAGAGATAACGTATCGGACATCCTCATCAAAGTCACCACTCACTATGCCCACAAACCTCTTAATCTCCCACAAAAGTCTTGAAACTTCACCACAGGCTCAACTAATACCCTCATGAGCCAAGCCACTTGTCCCAGTGATAGTCTGATGTCTCCCATTTTCCTTGGTCATGTCAATGTTGCTATAGTCTTTATGATACTCCACCAGGATGCAGAGGTTGGTCATTATCCTACAAATACAACACAGCTCAGAGAAGAACTAGTTTCTACTGTCTGCCGACAGGCAGACAATTCAGTATCATTTCCACCACTTCCTCATATACAGGTTGATGATATTAACAGAAGGAATGCAAAGCCAAAATATTTCTTTGCTGCAAACACTATACTAAGAGATGCACAAGGCAAAATGTTTCAACTTGAGAAGATGGCAAGCTAAAAATTCAATGTTCAAAATCTAAGTGGAAAGATAGTATCCAATGCCTAAAATAGCTCAACCTCCTAAAGTCATTGGAAAATCATTTTCAATTTTATTCTCATATTTGCAATATATTCTTTTTCATCTCAAGGTATGATGTCTTCTAAAATTTAAGGTTTGTTCTGATTCATGCACACACAGAGATATATTGTGTTAGTAAGAGACTTAAAAGGTGAACTGATATGTTCAATACAATAGCTGCTCAAACATTCATTTCAATAATCTATTCCAATGTCAAGATTAAAAAAGAAACAAATTATACTTATTTCCCAATTTGGTTATTCTTATTTCTAATAGAGATAAAGCCATGTCTTATAAGTGTTAGCATGAGTTTAGATGAACTTCATAAAGATTGACACAGCTTAAATTCTTATTTTATTGTTTACATTAAATACTATGTATAAGATATATATTACACTTAATATGTTTATTCTCCTGATAGAGTTGCTTACCAGCATTTTGTTTTAAGGGTACCTTCTCATGTACTATTAATGGAAGAGTACCAAGCTTCCCAGTGCAATGACCATAATGTGAAAACCAAATTGTCAAACAATGACCTGAAATTTTTTCTCCACTTTAGGAATTTGGGATTCTTTTCATAAAACCATTCAAAAATGTTTTGAAGATACAAAGTGTTCTTACTGAGGTCAAGGCAGGAACAAGTACATATGCCAAAAGGTGCAAAAAATGTTATCTTTTTCCTAAATAGCTACAGCATGAAATTCATCTAGACCCACTGATTTGCATAGCTTATTTTTTTAAATTTAGTTTATAAAGTAATATTATCTCCAGTCTTTCCTTCCTTAAAAGACTCTGTACCTTAAAAGAAAGAAGAAAGTATCAGTGGTGAAAGGATGACAAATCATGCAAAAAAAAAATTAAATGCTTTTTTGCTGATAACTAACACAACAGAAGCAAGAGGAAAATTATTTTTTAATGCTAACTATCCTAATGTCACTTTCCAACATGAGCTACAGCAGAATCATGTTGCCTCTGTCTTAGGAATAATCAACACATTGTAGCCCAGCTTTTATACATGTCAGATTGTATCAATAAAATGAAAAGCTTATAGCGGGTGATAACTAGGGTTTTGACATGAAGATTTCTTTTAAAATTTTACTTTACCACCTCCTTATATTCACCATTAGTTATTCAGCTCAAATACAAACCTAGCATTTCTTTACCTGAAGTCTATTTTATAGCACTACCACTAACCCCAGGCTTTACAAGTGAGAGGACCACAACTGACCAGCAAATGCAAAGGGGAACACTGGTAAGACTCAATGTTTATTAGAAGGCAACTGGGAAGAAATGCAGCTTTAATTGTACATACATATTTTTATTCATTAAGATGAATAACCAATAAAAAATCCCACACTATGGTGTCCCAGCCTCATAACACATTAATAAAGTTTCTTAAAGGTTTTGGCAGGGGGCCAGCACAGTCCATTAACTCTTTGCAAGTTGTAAAAAGAAGTCAAGTGATTTTGGTCTGTTTTGTGGTTATGAATGAAACAGCAGGCAGCCTGCATGGATCCGTCACTTTGGATATAGTATTGGTAATGGATGCTCTGCTGCCTCGGAACAGTGTGGGGAGAAGTTAATGCATCCCACCACAAGCAAGCTGCAAAGCCCGGGCACTGAAAGATAATTCACTCAGAAGGAGAGTAAAAGAGCAGAGGACTCCAAGTTCAGAAAAATCTATTGATTTTGCTAATAGGTTGTCTGTCACACTGTAACTGGGTAAAACCCAAAATTATAGAATATATCTTATGGGACTGAGCTGCTTTTGGATCAATTTTTTTTCCCTAATAAAACCTGGATGTCGGGATATACTTCATGACATCTGAACAGTAAATTAGAAGGAAAAAACTCTTTTATTAATTAAAAGAAAATCTCCCTTTCACATGCTTGAATTGAGTCATTTAAATAACTGTAACAATTGGTAGCTGTGGTTGTCTCTGACTTTGCCTAACAATTTCAATTGAAGTGCTGTACTTCTCCCCAGAGTCTTAAAATGCCATCTGTTCTCATTTCTCACAAACATTTTCCTTTGGAAAAAAGATTCAATATTTTGCTTCCTTTTCAAAATGAAAACTGGAAAACTTGAATGAACCTAAACACATATAGAGGCATCCAAGTTGTGTTAAGTAAAGCAATCACACAAAGGGCATTTAAGACATCTGACAGGTTAAGATCTCTGTCCTCTCATCAGCTCCACTGAACAGACAAAAGGTTTTGTTGTTGTTGTTTTGAACAAAAAGTATTTCCAAAATCAGTAAGTTTTAAAATGTTTTTAAGCACTTAGATTCAAGCCCTGACTTGGAGAATATTAAAAATTCAGAATTCTTTTACTGTTAATGTGATTTCAGTTGCACAGAAAATAACTAAAATATGAATATAAATACAAATACGTGAATGCATGTGCACACACACACACACACAAAGAGAGAGAGACAGAGAGAGAGAAAGAGAGAGACTCCTTTAATGCTCAATCAAATATGAGTAGCATCATGAGTTACTTCTAGTAGTCGAAACTACAAATTGGTTATAATGATCCATCAGTCCATAGGAGGCTAAAAAGTGAAATCTCAAGGATAAGAGACAATAATAAGTGAAACAGACAACAGTATTCATTACTTAATTTTGTCTAGTCTAAATTTTAACTAGGAAAAAACTAGGGTAATGTTTTTAACTTTCAGATGTCCTTGACTGAGTCAAACAGCCTTTTTGTTGCATCTCTTGCATACTACAGATTTTCAGGGAACTTACCTTTGACTAAGTAAAACAGGAAAGTGTGGCTAAGTGGATGGAAATAAACATCTATTTCTACATGATCATTTGGCCTCTGGGCTGGAAGGCAGAAATGTAACTCAATAATTGTTCTCTAAAATTTTAGAGTATATCTAATTTATCACGTACATCATGTCATAATCTTACACTATGTACATTTAAACTGGAATAAAACTGAAATTTTTCATTTAAAAACATAATTGTTCTTAGCTTTATGCCCCGTAAATAGTCAAAAATAATTGTAGGTTGTTGTTTCTTTGTGTGTGTGTGTTTAACACAAATATCACCTGTACTATTTTTTTTAAACTGGAAATCTAATTAAGCTAGTTTTTAAACAAGTGAAAATAGAGAAAAGCCTTGACCATCCACTGCCCACTTCAAAAATAAAAGAAAAATAATACTATTATAGTACTTAAAGCAAGTAACTAGAAGAAGGTCAGTTTGGATCCAGAAGACAGATTCCAGAGGCAGGGGAAAGCAAGTCAAAGGGATAAATCCTGAGAACAGTGGCTGGAAGTGAACTCATTCCTAAGAGATCATGACATGTACCCACCCCAGCTGACAGGTACCCTTCACACTAAAAGGGCATTAATAGTATAGTTAAAAGGAAATATAGACTTCAAAAATAATTAAACAATAAAAAATTTACATGTGAAAAATAAATCAAGTGAGGCAAGGTGGCACATGCCTTTAGTCCCTGTCCTTAAGAGGCTGAACTAGGAAAATATCTATGAGTTGAGAACCAGCATGGGAAAACAAAGTGAGTTTCAGGTCAGCCTGAGTTAGACGGAGATTTACAAAACAATCTCTTGGCTAACCAGAATACCTACAACAACAACAAATCTCTAGGCTATAATTGCAATTGCAGTTTGAGGTTAAATGGAATATGACTCTAGTGTTAGTGCAAATAAATTGCCATTTATTAAAGAATAAGAAATACCTCAAGACGCAAATAGGCATTCTTTAATAATCATCCATTCTAACACCAAATAGACACAAATTAGTAGATTGCCAAGAATTGAGACTATGGCTAAGAGAAACATGTATGTCCTGCTTGAATAGGTAACCAAAACTCTCACTTGAAAAACTAACACATTTGCCACAAATAATTAAAATAAAACTACTCTAATTTACTTGAAGACTTGATGAGTCATTGACTTAATGTTTGCAAATTACTTCTACTATTTTTGTTGTTTTAGGCTCTATAAATGAGTATGCATTCATGTAATTCTTGTATCATCATTCAAAAGTAAAAATATACTAAAGCACAATGCACTACCTCATAATTTGTTAAGTATCCTACTAAAATCAGAATTGATAAGTTTAAAAGGTAATAAACTATCAAGAGTAAATCCAAAATATGAGGTTAAGGAGTTCAAATAAAATTTTTCCACATGATTCAAATCCATTTCCCACTATAATGTGAATAATTTATGGAACTATCTCAAAAGTTTTGTAATTCTGAACAAAAATGCACTGTTAAAAAGTCTTGTATAATTTCACATAATACATGCTTAATAAATGTGCAGTAGGTAATTAAAATTATAACTACATTATATAATAAAAATAATTCCACACCATTTACAATGCTTTACAACGTTTAAAGCAAACTTTCACATAAGCGCCCTTATCCTGACAAGCATGTCAGGTAGGTAGCATGTCAGGTAGGTAGCATTATCCCCATTTCATAGATAAGAAATTGAGGCACAAAAAGATTAAATGCTTTATGCAAGGGTCTAGTAAACTCCTTGCCTAGAAAATGATTAGCTTAAGTTAGATAATAGCTACTTCCTTCTTCACCATTCCATTCAGAGACACCTAAACATAATATGCATCACTTGTGAAATAGGACACAACCAAAAATTATATCTCCATTATTTCCATGCATTATGTTACTTGCCTATTATCATTTGTGTTCTGTAAGCATTATTTTTGGAGGATAATACAGCATACAATTAGGTCTTTTAAAAGGGCTCTGATAGTGATCCCATTGCCCAGAAAGTTTCCATTGCAGAAAGAAGGGCCAAAATGAGAAAACTGATGTCTTAATTATGATCCACCACTAAGTTGAGACTTAAGAAGTGACTTGTTATTCAGGCCTTCCATTAGTCAAATAAAGAATTTACAACAGTTCTGTTTCCCACTCATTCTCGACAGCAGGAGTTCTTTAGCTTTAACATGCTCAAAAATCACCTGGAAAAGTTGTTTTAACAGTTTCTGGGCAATCCCCAAAGATCAAACTGAACAGATCAGAACAGGGCCCTTGAATCTGCATGTCTCAGACTTTCACAAAACGTGCCAATGCTGCCTTTCTGAGGAACATACTGTGAATACTCAGCTACATGTTAGTGTGGAAAACACCTCCAACAATGTAAATCTTACTACAATACATTGTTGCAGGACTATTTCTCCATAACCCTTAGTATAAAGTCCAAAGTGCTTAACGTGTAAAGGCACATGGATATCCAGGTCTCTACTGTGTAGAGACTTATTTCTCAGGATCGCACCCAGTGCCACCTGCTGAGGGAAGCCTTCTCTCAGTTTTTTGCCCCTCCACTCTATTCTGGTCAGAAAGTTGGTTTCCTTTGTCCTGAAACTTTAAGGACCTGTAACAAGCTGAAATTATCTCTGTTCAACACGCAGTGGAAGCAGTCAGGAAACATGCCCACCATTCCTATCTTCCCACATTCAAGAGAGAATAAATCCCCTCATCTCACACACACACACAGAGAGAGAGAGAGGGAGAGAGAGACAGACAGACAGACAGACAAAGAGACACACAGAGAGAGACTAATTCTTGATTGTAGCTTCATTTTATATTTACTACCAAGAAACTCTTGTTTGCATGATGCTTATTAGTCTAGCCAACAACACTTTTGAAATCCTACTATATAAGTTTGTACACTTTTCCAGTTTTTGATGTTCCTCATCCATTTTTTGGTACTAACTCTCTTATACATGTGAAATTTATCTTTATATTACTGTGAATGTCCTACTGAGAACTGCTTATTTAACAATACAAAAAACACAAAAATGAGGGCTAAACCTTAAATGTAGTCATCCTACACCATTTTAACTAAAAAAAGATCCTGCTACATAAAATCTGTACATAGGTATATGTCCATTAAGAAAAAATATGTATGTAGATATATGCCACAAAGAAAGAGTGGAAATAGGGGCTGCAGGTGTACTTCAGTGGTGAGGTAGGATGTGTGAATAGCATAGGCAAGGCTCAATTTTCAGCACTGAAAAACAAGAAAAAAAGACAGAAAGAAATAGATGAAGAAAGAAGAAAGAAAGCAAGGGAGGGATGGAGGGAGGAAAATAAAAGTTGAAAACACACTAAGTTAAGGTTTAAGAGTTTAAAAGCAAGGGGAACAGAAGAAACAGTGGGAGAATGAGATTTACATTTTATTTGTTTAAATATCTTTATTTATTTACTTGAGAGAGAAAGACAGAAAGAGGAAGACACATACAGAGAGAGAAAGAGAGAGAGAGATAATGGGTGCCTCAGAGCTTCCTGTCACTGCAAACAAACTCTAGATGCATGTGCCACTTTGGGCATCTAGCTTTATGAGGTATTGGGGAATCAAAGGCAAACCATTAGGCTTTGCAAGCCAGGGCCTTTAACCACTGAACTATCTCTCCAGCCCCTATATTACATTTTTACCTGTACATGTTATTTAATTATTTTCTGTAAATATATTACTTTTAATTTCTCAAGGTACATAGCTAGGTAAAAATAATGTTATGTCAAGATCATTAATTGGGTGCTAAGCTAAAAAAGAAATAAAGAAAAAATGGCAAAGGTAGTTTTCACTTATCTTGAAAGACACAAACTTTCAAATTGGCTTCTGATTTGAGTGGCTAACATACTTGTACTATAAAAAAAAGGAAAAGAATGTGCATAAATAACTGGAACAAGGCACTTGAAAGATGTAATGTCTAATAATCACTTACGATTGTAAATAAAACAGATGTGATAACCTAAAACCGTCTATATCTTCATTTACTAGTTGAAAACTATTTTAAAAACAACTTATTAAGGCTATCAAGTAAAGGAGAATTTGCCTATTTGTGATAAAATATCCAGAAAAAAATGTGTAAAATGTTATTTTGTAATTGTGTGGTAGCTCACTGGTAGAAATATGAAGCCTGGGTTAGATCCAAAGCATGTGACCTAGGTTGGGTATAGGGAGTTGGGGAAAGATGCCCCATGTTTTCTGAGTGAGGAGCGATGTGTCTAACTGCTGGTGGTATGCATAATTCCCATGTGATAGCATGCATTACACATAGGAAAAATCACTCGTTCTCAAAGTGTAGTTTGCAAAATAATTTTTAACTAATTTATTCATTTACTTGCTTTGCAGCTTGGATCCATGACATTAACACCTCTGGGTTTTTTAAGTTATATTGTAAGAGCCAAAGAGTAATTAATCTCCCAAGCAGAGTTGTTCAAGAATTGAGATCCTTCATAGAAATTCCTAGCCATGGTACCATGTTGACATGGTAGGTACACAATAAATATTAGGAATCAGCATCACTTTTAGAGAGATAGCTGGCCCTTTTTACTTCTATTGGCTATGGGGGAATTCAAATTTAGTAAAAATCAATGTTCAGTACTAATAAATACCAGATACTTGGTCTTGTTAGAAAAAGACAGAGTGACAATGTCTGCCTAAGAGATTAGCTGATGATAGTTAAGATATTTTTCTTTTTCCAATTTAAAGAAATTTAAATGATCAGCAAAATACCTAAATAATTTAAAGTAGTAATCATTTGTAAAAAATAAAATAAAATAAAACCAACAAGCAAACTAGGCTTACCTGATAAGGAAGTTAACTTAACATTAAGTATGACTGTTCAAGTTACTTTGCTACCCTACAGATTTCCTACGAGAATGGGGTAGAAACTGCAGCCCAGTAAGCATCACAGTTCTTCCTGTGTGTCTGTGTGGGAGTGGGGAGGTGAGAGAGAGAGGAGTGCTGAAGATAAAATGAGCCCCACAGTGATGCACCTCTGAAGAGGCATGTCCCGTGTATCACAGTCACATCCCTCAGTCATGTCTATGTGACAGCCAGTTGGGTTCTATCATCCATGGTGCACTCAGGGATATGCTGCATTTACCAAAAATGCTTTCATAATCATTCCAAAAAGTGAGGAAACAGTTTTTTCAGTCAAATCTTCATCAAACAGTCTTGCAAATCAAAGCTGTTTTATGCAGACACCCTGGCCTATGCATAGAATATTGTGCGTTACTGAAACTAACACAACTATCCCAGTCCATCATCGTAAATGCTGCCATAATGGTAAGAATATAGTGTGAATATTGTATAGATGGTGGGAACTATTAGATAGAACTTATTGATATAAAATGGAATGCATGTGAATCTGATAACCATCTTAAGTGCAAATAACTAATATTCATTAACCATATAAATACAAATGCAGTATCCTTTGCATTAAGTTGGCCATTTCCATCCATCTCCTTGTAATGCTCCAAAGAATATTAGTGTTAATTGACAAAGTTTCAAAGCAACAACTTTTTCCTATGCTACAAATTTTACATATAGAAATATCCAACTCACTCTAATTATTTAAGGCAGATAAAAATGTAAATTATACTATCATGCAAATTATTTCTGGTGTGAATGTAAACAACCAGACAATAACAGAAAATTTTCTAATTTTAATAATGTTAGAGGATAGAAAACTAAGCAAACTAAGCTTATATTATTCTGGAAGCGCCAGATTGCTAATTATCTCATTTAAAATATGACTGATATACCAATATACCAATATTTACTAGTTGTGCTCTGTTTCAGTCTCCAAAAGACTGAAGAACACATAAAAACAAACATATCACTGAGATTAAAAAATAATAGGAGTCAATCTGATGAAAATAAATTTATGTAAGAAAACAAATAGAAGTAGCAAGAGTACACCAAAAGGTAAGCTTCATTGTCCTAACATTTCGCCCAGTAAGCTGTAGCTTCTATGCTGGGATTCCCCTTTCATCCGTGTGTGCTAAAACCCTCCATCACTATGGGACCAACAGTACTTTTAGAAAGAGACAGAAACCACTCTACCCAGCAAGGCAGTAAGAATAATGAGTTGTGAGCATGTGGGCAGCACCAGAAGACATACATTATCTCAAAGGAAAAGTAATAAAGGAAAAGGTCCAGTTATCCAAGAAATAGGAAGAAATACTAACAAAATAGTGGAGCCACATGTAAAATACACTGATGATATCCACTTTAAAAGTTTAAGATTAGACTAGGATGATGGTCAGTGTTTAGAGTTTAAGATTAGGCCCAAGAGATGGCTCAGTGGTTACAACTTCAAGACTGTTTTGTCTCCAGGATACGATGAAGAATCTGACTTCAAATATCTCAAAAGCCTGTTTTGTTTCCAGAATTTTCCTGAACTACCAAAGTGTTTTTCCTCAAAGCTGTAGCTGATAAAACCCAGATTCTACCAAATGACATTCTGTTCAAGCCAACATGGTGTAAACATAACATTGGAATAAAAGACTTTCCATGCATCAATGTGAGACTTTAAATGTCTTCAGCAAACAGTAATGAACTACAAGTAGGGGTCATGGCCTTCCAGGACACTAATGACCACAGATGTCATAGAGTCCTCTGCATATCTGATATTTAATTTTGGTAATTAGCTTCCTGGAGATTTTACCAAGCAGCAAAAGAAGCTCTTTAACTACTACCCAGTTTTGGACAGGTTTTCAGCATCTAAAACATGCTATCCATTTTCCTCTAAACTCAATGTGGAAATGTGCTTTTAGGTACACTTCCCATAACATAGCTCAGGCCTCCATGTCTACTTGCCCATAGGCTTACAAGACCAGGAAATGTCAGTCGTCAGTAGTAGCAATTCATACTCCTATCAACCATTGCCATCTTCAAAAAACCAGTAACAGTGTGTCACCTAGCTTGTGAAGGCAGCAGAGTGGCTTCTACAGAAACACACCTTGCTTCCAAGGGGTCCTAACACCATGCCTCCCAGTTCCTGTGGGATTTAAGTAGACACAATCAAATAATGGCTTCAGTCTCCCACCACAAAATATGTTTTGATGAACTAGTTCCTTATTAAATTGTTAACTACCAAAACTTACATTGTTTACTCAATTGGGTAGAAACTTTGATGGCCTTAGCCTCTTTTCTCTCCTGAAATGTTGTATCCCGTAGAGTTTGGCACGATCTCTGACAATTCCTTCTCTGTCTTGCTTAAAAAATTGTTGTTTTTCATTCTGTGTACTTAGGACTATCAACATTTCCAACAAGAACAAGAAATCTAAAATCCAGCTAAAAATAACATCTTGATAATAAATAGTATGTGTTACACAGGTAACTATATAAAGATATTGCTATATTATCTGCATTTTTAAAAATACCTTAATATAGAGTCATTCATCCTATGAGGTACAGTTTTTAAAAGTCTGACTTAGAAAGATTCTCCCAAATAAGATGTAATTTAGGGTTACAATGTCAAACTATAAGCCTGCAAATTAGGCTTCCTAACTATTTGGGTTTGCAGACTCATTTACTCAAAATTACAAACCACTCTGCATGTGCTCTAAGAGGACTGATTCATGCCAGGGTTTTGTTCATTCACATTATTCTTGTTTTACATGCATTTCATGGAGGAAGTATTTTCACTGGGGTTTGTTTTGTTTTGTTTTCTAAATAGGGAGTAGGTTTAGAGATAAATATAACTGCCTACTAACACTCCACAGCAGAATTCAGGAAGAAAGCTTGAATGAATAGCACTGCATTTTATTGTGTGTGTTTGTGTGTGTATATATATATATGGTGTTCAGTTGTAAAGTGCTTGTCTAGTATGCACAAGGCCCTAGGCTCCATCCCCAGAACCGTGTGTGTGTGTGTGTGTGTGTGTGTGTGTGTGTGTGTTTGTCTGTGTATGTGAGTGTGTGTAAGAGAGGAGGGAGTGAGGGGAAGAGAGAGAAGGAAAAATTAAAGGAAAAGAAAGATAAGATAAAGACAGGTAAATAAGGAATTTCCCAGATGACAAGAACCTAAATGACCCTTCCTTACCCAATGGAATGGAAGCTAAGGTGCATAAACAGTATGTCACAAATTCCCTGGACACCACAAGCTTGATTCACTATGACTCTGAAGGTAGGGTTCCACGTTTGAGAAGTGGGAGGCCTTCCCTGTGAGATGATGAGCTCCAGCAAAGGCACTTCTCCATCTCTAGGCTCAGGGGAGCTAGCAAGTGGAAGGCTGTTTCCCTGACAAATGATAACCTGGACTCTCCACACTTTCCTCCCATTGGGTCAAGACATTGCTTCCCAGCTATCATCTGATAGGTTTGTCATCTCTTTGCAGGAAAAACAAAGATAAAATCAGGGAACAATAGCTCCTGAATTATCTTCACCAAGGATCACAACACCTGTTATTGTATGTTATTGCATTAGTGTGAACAATGATGGTGACATGGACCCACTGTAAAATCTCAGGCCATAAAGACAGCACTGCTCTTCTGATTTAGTACATACCCCAGAAACAAAACAAGGCATCACTATGAGTAGTCTTACAGCCCCTGTATGGTTGACAGGCTTAGAGAGATGCTCTGAATGTCATTGATAATGCTGTCACACCAGAGGAAAGAAATGATATTCTCCAAATATCATTATGCAGTGTACCTTTACTAAAAGGCGGGATTATTTTGTATAAGGAACTGGAGTTCAGGAGAAACCAGGAGCTCCACGTGGGAGCCAGGTTCTTCCCATTATCACTTGTGATGCTGGATCCACAGTTTCAACGGTGGAACCCAGCCAGCAGTCTACTATCTCTTTTATTCACCACAATCTCACAAACCACATGTCTCCCTATTCTTCTCCTCCTCTTCCTGCTCTTTCCCAGCTCTGTACTCTTCACTAAGGCAATCCCATGTCTCTTTCAGAATACATTCTTCATCAAGATGAAACCTCTCTCCTCCCTATGGGCCCTTTCATCAGTAGAAAGGAGCACAGTCCAGATGAGCGTCCACCACTCAGGGCTTCTGCTCTTTATGCAATGGTATCTACACACACACATGGAGAGGGGGTTCATGTGGTGCCCCCATCTCATCCCTTTCTTTCTGCCTATCTTAATCCCTTCCCAGGAAGTTTCTTGCTATCAACCAAAGATTACTCTGTCCATCTGCCTATGTACAACCTACCTTCAATCTGGAAGCTCCTCTAAGGCCCCAGACTGCAGCAAGTTATTACATTTTGTCCTCCCAGGTCAAGCCAAAGGTTGACCACCCACTGGGGTTCCCTGACCTTCTGACCCCAGCTCCTGGTGGATAGTCTCATATTTCACTTAAAATGTAGAATGAATCTTTTGCAGCCTGGTGTGACTATAATGGTTATATGATAGGCTTCTCCTGTTTTGGAATGTTGAACCCTCTACATAAATTCAAGATTCTGCACATTTATAATGTTACGATGCAGTACTGATCAGATGCTGAACAGATACTATGAAAAACATGTATTTGCACACCTAGAACCCACAACCACTCTGCAAAGAGGGTAGAAATCACATATGATTTCCAATATTCAAAACTGGTTTTCACCTATAAATCTGTTATTGTATATTTATGTGGGAATAATTATTAGCATCATTTTATAATTGGAAAAAAACTGAGGCTTGTAATATAAAACATACATCTCAAATACAGGAGCCCCCAAAGTTCACAGTCACAGCACTGTCTCACATCTCAAGCTTCCCTGCCTTCCAGCTTGGCAGAGCTGCCCAGTACTTAGACCCCTGTTCCCACTCTCTCCATCACTTCCTTTAAAGCCTAGCTTAAGAACAGCATTCCCCGCCCCATCCCCTGACGTTTTCCTGGCAAATGTCAAACTAAGCTGATCTCAGCCTCCCCTAGAAGCCATAGTATAAGTGAACAAGTTGTCCTTTGTTATGCCTCAGCTATCTGCGAATCATTCTACACCAGTGACTTCTCTCTTCTCTTCCAGTGTCACTTCCCCTCTATGCACTCATCATTTTCTCTCTTAAAATATGATGTCAGAAAGGTCCTGTGGGCCTTCACTTTTTCTTAGTTTACATAATATAATTGGAATGTCAAATTTGGTTGTAAAATAAAACTGAAGCATACAAAAAGATAAAGTCACCAATGTTCAAGATGAGAAGGCACAAAGAACCTGCTTGTCTAACATCGCCAATCATTACCTTTCCTTCCAAAACCCATCCAGGAATCAAGCCCCAGCTTTTGAGGAGGTAACAGGTTGTCAGGTCTTCTCACTGATTTCTGGTTCTCCATTTGTAGTATGATAATGCTGTCAGATTTTTTGATATCACATCAACTCTGTCCAGTCTCTTACTTACCCAAAACACATTTTTATATTCCACTCTGTAAGCCCTGCTTGTAGCATGTAAATTCCTTATTCAGCCATCTACAGTTGTCCCCAACTACTTACTACAGAAGGTTCAATTTTTAAGTGATCCCTGTCCTTCCTGCTCTGATCTAAAATCCCTTATAGTCGCCAGGATTCTAAACATGATAGGCATTAGATTAGATGGTACACTTAAATCATAAGAGAGTAATGATCCCAGTGGTCCAGACCAAATCACATATACTGTTTAAAAGTAAAGCTTTCTCTGGCTTGTTTCAGAAGACAAGTCAAAGAGATTTAAAATTAGATTGATGGGCCCTCCTTGCTGGCTTGAAGACAGAATTCAGGTAGCTGCAAGAGCAAGGAGCAAGACCCTGAGAGCCATCAACGAAACCCCCTCCCTACAAGGAACCCCATTCAGACAACAACAACCATAACCACTAGAAGTTTCAAAACAGAATTCCCTCACCCCATCCTGAGCCTCCAGATGAGAACTTACCCTAGGCAACATTGTAAAAGCATAGACAAGGCAGGCATGCTGCACAGGACTGTGACCAACAGCAATGTTACCTCATAAATAGAGGCTGTGTTAAGCCAGTACATTCGTGGTATTTGGTACACAGCCTAAGACATTTATTTCTACCTACTGAATGAAGTAATTCCATCATCTGGCAACCAGGCCCCCAAAAGTCTATTCCCTAATTCCAGGCTCAGCTATCTAATACCAATTCATGCAGATTAAGCTCAGGTGAGCTGGTGTCCTTGATACCACCCCAGTCAGGTCTGACCTCTTTTTTTTTTTTCATTGAGTTTAGAAACTATAATTTCTGTAAACCAGCTCAAATCCCACTTCTGTGCTCTCTTTGGACTTAGCACTGATCCATTCCTAATGCCACTTATACCTCTTTCTATGCAAGCACAGCTAACAGAAGCTCAGAGAAGACAGTCCTATGTCCAGTGGTAGAACAGAGACATCATGATACAAATCTTGGTCTATCATAAGAGAAGCTAAGCTGTACTGTGAGGCAAAGCAGGCAGTGGAGGCTACTTACAATCTTCTGTTTGAGGAGTGGATCCACTCTCTACTAGTAATCACTTTACTGGTTAATGACTACATAAAAAGTTCTGGGGCTAGAGAGATGTGGCCCATCAGCTTCTTGCACAAGCATAGGGGCCTGATGACAACAGAGTTTGAATCTCCAGAACCTATGCAAACACCCGGCATGACCATGCAGGTCTGTAGTCCTGTGGGAAAAGGAGGCCAGAGAATTGCTGAGGCTCATGAATGGCAATCTATGGACTCAAGAAGATGTTCCATACTCCTTGATAAGGAAAAGCAGGTGGGTGATTGATGAAGAGGCATACTGGATGTTCTCCTCTGGTCTTCAAAGAAGAGCCCATGGGGCACTGTATCAGTCCATGTATACATTCAGCACACACACATAGCACATACTTCAAAAAGAAAAAAAAACTATATTCATAGTTTTTCGGAATTGCAATCATTTTGTGGTAATTTCTGAAAGTGCATTTCCCACTAATTTTCCTATTTGAAACAAATTTAAATAAAACACAGCATGAAAATTAGCACTCTATTCAAGTATTGATTGCTATTTTGAAAAGAATACTATAACTTATGTGGTTTTTCTTTCTCATGTTTATATTAAAAGAAAAGCTAATAAATTCTATTTTAATTTAAAAAAATTAGCATTCTAGATTTTTAAAAATTATTTTATAACCATATAACTTGTTATCTCTTAAATTTTTCCTTATGTAATTGAGTAGGAAAGATCAGTAAAAAGATAAAATTCAAACACATATTTTCCCTTAGTATTGAAAAAACTAGTGAAAAAGAAGATATGACATGAAACTTGTTGAGGCCAATCTAGTATCAAAGAAGTACAAAAACAGAAAATTCTTATAGGCTCTCGTTCAGGTCTTCTAAATCTACTAATCTAATAAGGAAATGCAAGTCCCTGTGGTCAGTATAGAAGGTCAGTACTATTAATTCACCTGGTCTCAAAAGCTCTGCCTTTGGTGTACTGTGGCCCTGTATCTCTTTGGCCTCACCAGACTGTTCTGTGTACCTGAGAAAACACCAAGAGGTGCTTTTCTGCAATAGGCTTCTACTTACTCCACACTCACTACTAAATAATCTAAAACAATATTAAAAGAAATTAACTTTCAGGGAAATAAGAAGAAAAATATCCCTCTTCCATTCTTTCTGATCCTACTCCTTATTATGTTTTCTATAACAATTAATAGGTATTAAAATATTTCTGCCCAGAAGGGAAAGGCATAAAGTAGAGAACCAGTGGTAGGCTGCCCAGGGAACCATATCCTTGTTCCTTTCATTGCCATCACCTGGGTTTTAGTCCCTACTTCACAGCGGCATGTCAAAGCTTTATTTCCCAATTAAGGCTATCTCACCTCTAAAATCACACAGCTAATAACCATAGGTAGTATTTGAAATGAGATTGTCTGGGAGAGGGAGTACAAGATGTATATGATCACAATTTAATGCACTAGCCAGTTTTGTCCTCTCCCATAATTACATATTTGCCACTGCCACAGCATCTTTATCATTAACATAGAGAGACAGCATTTTCTCTTAGAGGATGTTAAACACTTTTTCAAGTTTTTATAAAGTTTCCTTTGAAAGTATTTTTCATCCGTTTTATGAGAGCACTTAAAATCTAGACTTAGCAAACTTTTAGTATTACTGTAGTCCTCATGCTATATATGAATTCACTGGGCTTATTTGTCCTATATATTTACAATTTGCAACGTGTGTGTGTGTGTGTGTGTGTGTGTGTGTGTGCGCGCGCGCGCGCGCACGCACATGCACACATGTATATTATTGGAAATTGGACCCAGGGAAGCACACGTGCTAGGCAAGTGCTCACTGAGCCCTATCTCCAGCCCTTAAGTAACTTTTCATCTCTGACTATCTACCCATTCCCCCAAGAACTCAAACCCTAATAATCAAGTTCTACTCTATGTGTTTAATTTTTTTAAATTAAACATATGAATGAAAATAGAAAGCAATTTTGAAAAGTTAAGCACAACCTAATTTTTAAATACATTTCATTTGGATACAGGACTCATTTTATTTTAAAAATGTTATTAAATAAATAAACGAATTAATAAATAAATAAGCTTCTCAGATATACAGAGCATCCCATTCTTAAGTAGTCAATGATTTGTACTATCTATATACCATATTCCCCACCCTTCAAACAAAACAGGACATTTTATGATACATTTGAAAGCAATGATGAAACATGGGCTGGAACAAAGTAATGGATTATGTCTGGGGCTAATGTGGTTTCAGATTTATGAGGAAATTTTATTTTATGAAACAACATGAAAAGACCTTCATTGCCTACAATATTATAGTCTGATATAAAAATAATAAGCTTTGTAATTGCAATAGGTAATTGTGCTACTTAGGAGTAGATCCAGCAGTTCTCCCAGAGTCAGAATTCATGTTGGACTTTGCTAGAATGCTACAAAGAATAAACAACAACAACAAAAAAAAAAAAAATCAGAACCGTTGAGCAAAGTCTTTAGGGGATACAAGCCATCTAATCAATTTTCTTTGATGTTGATCACACAGAGTATTTGGTAAGTCTGATGAAATATGTGCTGTTTCCATTGGAAGTAACTAAAGGTCAATGAAGCCATTAAAATATGATTTAGAACACTGATAAGGTAAAATTTTAAACATTAGTTCAAAAGACTCATTTATTATAAACTTTAAATTCCTATCATTATTTGGTATACCATCAATACAATAATTATTGAAGTTATATATACTACTACTCATTTTAGAGCCTACTGCTTTTTCTAAAATCATTTAATACTAAGAATTTTGCCCTTTAAAAAAGCTGAAAATACTTAATTTTTATTTTTAACTAATTAAGAATAATTAATTTACTCTTTTTAATCAGATGACTCATCCAACTTGACCTTCTTTATATTTTTTAATACATATAGTAAGAGGAGACATGAATCTAAAGACACTGCATTGAAGCTGACTTTAAAACTAATTGCAGGCTGGAGGACTGGCTTAGCAGTTAAGGTGCTTGCCTGAAAAGCCAAAGGACCCAGGTTCGACTCCCCATGACCCACAAAAGCCAGATGCACAAGCAGGTGCACATGTCTGAAGTTCATTTGCGGTGGCTGGAGGCCCTGGCGTGCCTATATTTCTCTCTCCCTGCTTACTTCTATCTCTCTCTCCCTCACTCTCAAATTAATAAATAAAAATAATAATAATTGCATAGGAAGAGAAGCACATACTTTAAAGACTTCATATGCTTAAAATGAACTTTATGATTCTTCATTCACACATTTGAACTACCTGATATCCCATTTGAACCCACATACAAAAGCCAAACTCAATGTTTATGGTTAAAACAGTAAATATCTCATTGTTCCTCTAATTTGTTTGAGATACTAATTACATATGAATTTAGATTGCTTGAAAACTAGAGTATGCTTAATTTGGAAAATATTCTAGTGAAAAAGCTTCCTTTCTGACCAGTATTTACCACAATATAACAAAAGTATCTTACAGTTCACCTCTTTTGGTGCATCTGGAGTTTATCTTTATACTTATATTTTAATTTTGTTATGGTTGACTACTAATGTGGTTTCTCTTTCACATGAGCCCAAATCAACCTAGCTTAATGCCATATTCATTGTAACTCAAGATGAAATGAGGACCTATCAGAACATCTTACATTTTTGGGATATTAGAAATTCTTTTATCCTCTCATTTATTTTATATTTTTTTCTTAGATAATATCTCTATTACAGGTGTCATTATGTGTGGCATTGACTCATAAAAATTTCTTGGAGAACTTCATAATTTTAAAACAGAGAAAGCAATTTAAACTGAATATTAGGGGGGAAGTACCTTAAACATTACAAGAGAACATATAAAGTTTATTTTATATCATTTCTTCATTCATATACAAACAACCCCAAATTACTAACCAATAGTCTCTTAAAGCTCATAGGTCAGTCTGTGTCTGAAAGACAAAATATTCTCCTACTGAAACAAGAGCAGACAGGGTGTTTGACTTTTATACTGGCCCCCAAAAAATTCAATTTTAACCCTGATTGCAACTTTACTATCATATGAATCATAGTACAAACAGAAATTCTGCATCTAAAGAAGTGTGGCTTAAGAAGAATTACAACAAATATGAGACCAAATATTCACACAGTACATGTGTTCACTCAACAGACATTAATTGTGCACCAAAAGGCTGTAATCCTGGAATTAATCAGACCTGAAGCTTGGTTCTAAAATATAAACTGAACTATGAGGCCTTCAATAGAATAATGGATTAAATTCCCGGGCACATAAAAGACACTTTTCTAATTTTGGCTAGCTTAATTTTTTTGTTTTCTAAGACAAGAAAAAGAAAAAGGATTCTTCACTTTCCATAAATTGTTGTAGCGCAAAATGCTTCACATTGAACCTTCTCTCACTCCCTTTGCATTCTCTCCCCAGCTGGGGAACCTACCTCACCATCTCCAGAGGCCAGTGCAAGACCCTCCCTAGGCCAACTCAGTATCAGCCTCTTAAAATAGCACTTTCCAAATGAACTTTTTTTCTCATTCCTACAAACACTGATGTCTGCTGGCTGCTAAAAGAAAAGCAGACAATATGAATTTAAAGCAATTATTTTCAGTAATTGACTTATTTTTAAGGGAAGGCAGGTTAGCATCAATGAATTTGTCATTTGTATTATTATTAAGACAGCACAAGATAGTGATATAAGAGAAGTCAGACAAAATGCAAGTGGAAGAAATTTGAGGGCAGGGAAAATGGCATTCCTTCCTTAATTCATTTAGCATTTATGGAATGCCAACTATATTCTGAAACAAATCCATGACAGACAGGAGATTTGATTCTGTCTTCAAAGACCTTCAAGCTCATCATAGAGAGCAGAACTGGACCAAGCTTGTTGAATGTTTCCAATGTGTTATAATAAATACTTGCTGATTGTAGCAAACAAACTCTACAAATTTTATGGGGAATAACAGAATTGCAGAATGAGAGCTAACATGGAGTGAGTACTGAGAAGGACTTTTTTTTTGAAAGGCTCTTTCAGACTGTAAGTCCATGAAAGCAGGAATATAGTCAGTCCCAAACAACCCTGACTCACGAGAGCCTGAGAGCCTAGGCCTAATTTCTGATACATAGGAGGCACTTAACTAAAACACATGAAAGGAAAAAGAAGTTGCTTTAAGCTTAAACCAGAAGGATAAAGAAAAATTAGCTGAAAGAAGATGCTCAAATAGAAAAAAAAAAAAATAGGATTTTTCAACAAATTTACAGAAGAGAAAAAGCTGTAAAAGCTG
The DNA here is from genome assembly GCF_020740685.1 of Jaculus jaculus. Classification (NCBI taxonomy): domain Eukaryota; kingdom Metazoa; phylum Chordata; class Mammalia; order Rodentia; family Dipodidae; genus Jaculus; species Jaculus jaculus. The sequence goes on from NC_059102.1 coordinate 82,415,847, forward strand.
AGACAGATGTTGAAAGCAGAAAGGAGAGGAGAATATTTCAAGAGGTAGATAAAGGTCAGAACAAACATCTTTTGGAATCTGTAAGAATCTGGGACCTTTCTTTTTAATATTTTATTCACTTATTTGAGAAAGAGAGTGAGAGGAAAAAGCAAATAAAAAAAAAATGGAAACACCAGGACCTCCAGCCACTACAAATGAACTACAGATCAAGTGCCACCTTGTGCATTTGGCTTATGTGGGTACTGGTGAATCAAACCTGGGTCCTTAGGCTTCACAGGCAAGCACCTTAACTCTAAGCCATCTCTTCAGCAGAAAATCTGAGTCATTTCTCTGAGACTGAGAACCCCACTTGATTGGACTTCCCAAACCACCCCTCACAAAAGCTCTTTGAGCAGAGCCATATTGTGGGGTTGGCAGCATAGAGTGGGAGCGGACATGGCAGTGGTGTATAGGAAAGATGAGCCTGCTCGACTACAGAGATCTCCTGGCAGAACTACCACATTTACACTAGAACAAACCTCTCATGAATAAGTAGGCCATGGCTCTACATCCTTCTACAACTCTTCCATGAAAGAAAATCATTCTTTCACATGTCTGTTCATAAGTCGGAGTGCTAACTAACCGTGCTGGGAGAGTTCATTGAAAGAAAGCTCTGAAAATAAAAAGAATTTCTCCTGAATGTAAGAATATGGGCAAGAGACAGAGAGAGGAAGAGAGGAAGGGCGGGGGGAGTAAGAAAGAGGATCTTGTCAGAAGGCTGACTTTAAAAGAATAGAGGATTACATACTTCATTATTCAAGGTTGACAGAGAAAACGAGGCTGGCACCAACCAGGAAGCCCAATTCTTTGAATAAAACACTGCACATTTATACAATCCAGGTACCTGATCTTTTATCACAAACTATTTTGATTGCATAAAAAGAAAAGCACAAAGTAAAAATTATTTACTCTGTGTCTATTATGAAGAGAACAGACTAACTCCCTAACACTTCGCTCTTTTTGAAGGTATATTTTCTACCTTCCTGGTATGGTTTATATTAATGAGAGGTTTAAAACAGGCTTTAACTTAAGAATGATTGCTGATGGTGAAGTACAGTAATTATACACCTTATGACAGGACACAGGAATGGCTCATAGAAGAGAACGGCATAACATGCCAGGCTAATCCTCCTTGCATAAAAAGAGAGAATACTTTGCAAGCTGGCTGATTTTAAGCTCCAGTTAACAAAAACCCTTTTTGTTGGAGACTAAAACAAGAATGGGTTAACAAAAGCAAGAAGGAAAAAAATCTCATTTTTCCCTTCTTCACAAAATATAGTATTACAGGGCTTAGAGATTTTAAAAGGCCACGATGAAGCTGAAATACTTGAGAAAGAAACAAGGCCTTTGCCAACAACAACCAATTTGAAAGATCTCAAGGTAAAGAAAGTCTCTTATCAGTACCAAGAGTTAGGATTTGACTCCAACCATTTGTTTGTATTTTATTTTTCAACTTTAAGGACTTAAAGGTACAGAACGGGACACAGCAACGGTCTATGGCAAGGTGAGGATGGAGTGGGCTCAGGGATGTTAAAAAGGAAAAGGCTTAAGTCATGGTGGGCGAGTTAATAGTGTCTGTGCTATTTCTGCATGGCTGCATTTTCTCATACAAGAGGCACTTCTGGACAATAATGAGACCCCATAAAGCATCTGCTTTGGGATTATGACCCCGTCACATTGGGAACATTCGCCTAACACAGAGCAGTGCGGGCTTAACTCTGTGCATGCCTGCCTTGTTGCGGCAGAGTGCACAAAACACACAGTAATCCTATATGCCTCCAAAATCATTTGCCACCAGACAGGAAGCTGCCAGCACAGAGCTGTGCTCAAGGAGTTAAAAATAAATAACACTACATAAAAGCCACTGGGCTGGCTGCATGCCTTGAGGCTTGTGAAGACAAGAAAGATCCGCAGGTGTGAGGTATACAGTCTCAAAATCCATTTTAAAGTTTTAGTGTTACAGGTGTAGCTCAAGGTTAGAGCATGTTTGGATCCTATATGCTGCATTCAAACCCCACCACTAAAATAAATTTTTAAAAATAAAATTAAAACTAAGACAAGGATCAAGTTTCAGGATTAAATACGCTCCTAAAGTCGACATTACCTCAGAAACTGTGAAATGAGAAATTAAAGGAAGCAGGCTCCTCCTATTCTTTTGTGGTATTTAACTTGAGAGTCCTAAGTTGAGACAAGGTCTTACTTTTAATTAAACACTGATTTGCATTGGCTCACACTTGTGCTACTCCTGCTAGTCCAATGCTCAAGGACCAGGGAAGTCAGGAGTGCCCTGTGTCATCTCTTTGTAGGACTTCATGAAACAGAGTTCAAGACTGTCTGTTCTCAGTGGGTATCTCAGAGGACCAGGTCAGGAGGGCACTCCGCCCCTCTCTCCTGTCTTCTACCAACATGTGCTACTTGACTAAATTCTTGACAAAATGTCCTTGCTCTGTATGAAAACCCAGGCAAATAACAGGAAGTTTAATTTGTGACATTTTCCTAAAGCAGTTGTATTATCACTGCTTTTGAAAGTCTTTTTTTTTTTTTTTTTTGCTCATTTTAATTTATGCATTTGAGAGCGACAGAGAGAAAGAGGCAGAGAGAGAGAGAGAGAGAATGGGCGCGCCAGGGCCTCCAGCCACTGCAAACGAACTCCAGACGCCTGGGCCCCTTGTGCATCTGGCTGACGTGGGTCCTGGGGAACCGAGCCTCGAACCAGGGTTCTTAGGCTTCACAGGCAGGCACTTAACCGCTAAGCCATCTCTCCAGCTCTGAAACAGTCTTTAATTGACATGTCTTTTAGGCGGACAGACAGAATTTGTATGGCAGATATGAAATCCACACCGAAGTAACAAAATATTCTGTTTCTAAATGCAAATAATAATTAAACTATTTTTGTCCTTTCATGAATCATGGGAAGCTAAAATTTTCAGATGTGAAGGAATTTCCCAGAAAATGATCACAAAAATTTTCAGGCAAGGCTGTGGCCAGCTGAAGCGCACCCAGCTGATTTTCTATGGTCTTGTAGATTGCACCTGTGGAAAGGCGAGCAGAGGCACTTCAGAGAACTGACGAGTAGCGTGAGCCCACTGTGCAGCACACTTCCAGGCCATCGATTCGACCTCAGTTAACGACCCTGAAGGCACTGGGCTCATCATCAACGGTCATTTTCAGAAGGAAACTCTCTCTGTAACATGATCATACATCCCATAAAGCATCCCTTGGTTCTAATGCCCAAAGCAAGAGTCCAGGGCAATGCTCTAAAATTCTGGTGCATACCTAGGGAATTAGAGAATTTCTGGTGACGTGGAAACTCCAGAATGAAAACCTGAAGTCCCTCAGCTCCTTGAACTGCCATACATTGAGAAAATAATCCTGGGATAAAAATGTCAGAAGGCCACTCTCCAGACTAGATAGTAGGATTAGCATTCCCAGCATCCAATCCAAATCACAAGCACAACAAAAGCATATGTAATAAATGTGCTTGGAATAATAACCTCCTTGCTCAAGATACAGGCTTCCTCCTATTGAAGTCAGATAAGAAAGAGTAAGTTCAAAGAAAGGAGCTATATAGGTAGATGGTTAACATGTTCAAACCATTTTAAATGTATGTAGACATTCATTTGAAACTTTAATTTCAATGTAAGCAAACCTAACTAAAATTGCATTTGTTAAATATCTTCATGCACAAGTATTGAAGTATTATATTCAATTTATATGAAATATTTAAAAATAACATAATGAAGCCGGGTGTGGTGGTACGTGCCTTTAATCCCAGCACTTGGGAGGCAGAGGTAGGAGGATCACTGTGAGTTTGAAACTACCTTGAGAAGACAGAGTGACTTCCAGGTCAGCCTAGAGTGAAACCTTACTTGGAAGAACGATAAGAAAAAAAACAATAAATAAATAAATAGAATAATATAATGAAATCCAGGCATTGTGACATACACCTTTAATCCCAGCACTTGGGAAGCAGAAGTCAGTGGAGTTCTAGGTCACCCCAAGACTACATAGTGAATTCCAGGTCAGCCTGTGTTACAGTGAGTCCCTGCCTCAAAAAAAAAAAAAAAAACAAAAACAAAAATTACTATGATAAAATCCCTTAATCAAAAATCTGAAGAGGAAAGCCATGCATGGTGGTGCACGCCTTTAATCCCAGCATTCAGGAGGCAGAGGTAGGAGGATCGCCATGAGTTTGAGGCCACCCTAACACTGCATAATAAATTCCAGCTCAGCCTAAGCTAGGGTGAGACTCTACCTCGAAAAACCAAAAAAAGAAAAAAAAAGAAAAATGAAGAGGGACTGGAGAGATGTCTCAGTGGTTAAAGCAGTTGCCTATGAAGCCTAAGGATCCAGGTTTGATTCCCCAGTGTTCATGTAAAGCCAGATGCACATGGTGGCACACGGGTCTGCAATTCATTTGCAGTGACTAGAGGCCCTTGTGGGCCCATTCTCTCTCTCTCACTATCTAACTTTCAAATACATAACTAAAATAATTTTTTAAGCTAAAGGGAGCAGAATGTGGAAAAAAAAATATTTGAAGGATAAACATGTGAATTCTTTGAGCAGGCTAAGAACAAGATAATCCCCCAGACTTTAGCTCTCTTACTGTTCTCAGGCTCAGATATAGCAATCTTACTGCTGAGGGCTTAACAATATATACATGCATACACACACACACACACACACACACACACACACACACACACATATATATTTTTTTTTTTCAGGATAATGGTCATTTTGTTCAAACAAGACCATACAAAGCATGTCACGTGACTGAGAAGCAGCACAGGAACCAGCACCAAGCTCAGAAAACAAGAACTTCTGTTGAGAGCACATGACAGCACACTCACACTGCCTCTCTTGAGGAATTCCTGGAACCTGGTCATGGTTTGCTTATTGAAGCTGTGCCTTTACTGACCTTTCCTCACTTCCTGAGCCCTCTCAGAGCTTCACACTTGCTGCTCCCTCTTCCTGGAACACCACCGCCCTTCCTGTGTTAACTTTCATTCTGGAAGCTTTCTCAGTTCCACACGGGGTCTCTTTTCCTTTTTTCCCATAAGTCTCTATGTTTTCCCAAACGTTCATCACATGTCATTGATTGCTTCTCTGAAGACCCACAATTACTTGACATACAGTTTCATGAAGCCCAGGACTGTGCTGGTCTTCACTTCTGCATTCCCACCTATACATTCATCTACTCAATGTCTGACTGAACTCCAGGACCATGTTGAAAGTTCTCTACTTTCTTCTTCAATTGGAAGGATAAACACAGCATTCCCACTATGCTTCTTTCCCAGTAGTAAGAAGGGTGTACGTATGGAAAAGTGTGTGTACTTAGAAAAGTGTTTACTGTCATACCTGAGTGCCAAAAAGTCCCACAAAACAAGTGGCTTAAACTGTTAACTATTATATCAGGGTATGTGTTGAGGTGTTAAAAGAAGTTGCTAAAACTAGTTTTAAAGAAATTATCACTAACTATATTTTATTCACTTACATTCAGGCTAGGAAAACTTTTAATAAAGAGACCTGCTGTCTAAAGCTTGCTTGGAAGGCAGCTAGGACAAGAGAATGAACTCTGTGTTCAGATCTCTGGGTGTTCCACTGACCCTTTAAGGACTAGCTACAGGAACTGCATGATACTTCTGTGCTTTACATGAGACAGATAAGGCAGTGATCAGGTTTGTACAGCTTGTGGATGAGGATCAGACATAGGCTGTCTCATCTTGAAATGTCTCTTTAGGTTTTCATGTACTTTAATGGAGGTTTTATATAGACCTATTATTTGGTGATATGCCACTTAATCCAAAAAGCAAATTAGTTCAGATAATTCATCATATATATATATATATATATATATATATATATATATATATACATACATACATACATATATATATATATATATTTTTTTTTTTTCTTTCAAGGTAGGGTTTCATTCTAGCCCAGGCTGATCTGGAATTTACTATGTAATTTCAGAGTGGCCTCGAACTCACGGCAATCCTCCTACCTCTGCCTCCCAAGTTCTGGGATTAAAGTTGTGCACCTCCACGCCTGGCTAGATAATTCATTTATTTAAGAAAAAAAAAAAAAAACACAAACATTGTGCTGTTGCAGATGAAACGACTGATCTAGATGTTCTATTGAACTACAACTAGATGCTGAATTGCCTTCAAATGAGTGACTGTCTTTTGTCATGTTACTGTCCAGAAGTATCAGTAGGACCTAATAATAAAGGAGGTCAAGGCCTGGCTTATGTGTACAAGGTAGAGAAGAGACAGAAAGAATGCCCGTCCTTATCACATGCTATTTATCCCTAGTGCTCAAGCACTAAGTATATACTCTACAATAGTCACAGAGTTTTTAAAGCCATTACAAGTCAAACTTTGGTACATTTTATTTAAATATGTAATAAAGAATAAATGACTAGTAGCATATTATTTTCTTAAAGTATATTTTTTATAGAAGTCATGAGTCTAGACTACAGTCTGACAGTAATAATAACAATAATAATGTGCCTCCATTTTGTTCTCCTATAACAAACTTCCTTAAACAAAGACATACATGTGGGTATAGACAATATTTTTACATAGCATGGCCAATATTTTACACAGCAAAAATAAACTGTATTATAAATTGATGGCTGATGGTTTTTGCTTTTGACTTTATTCTTTAAAATGTTAAAAGCTTCCTTTTACACCTTCCTTTTGTCCTCTAGAAAAAGCAATTCTTAATTTCATCCTAAAAATTCTGTTGTCAGTAGTCTTCAGAGAGTTAACAAAAATTAAAATTAAATAAGTATTTGAATTCTATAAATTTCTTATGCTAGTAGTTATCATATACTATACTATAACCAAAATATCCTAATCCACCAAGAATATGAGCAAAATGATTATGAAATGACCCATTTTTATCTCTCTAGGTTTAGGACAATGCTGAAGAATTTCAATGTCACTTAAAATCCCAATCATTCATGCTAGACTAGCTGAGGGGGAATCACTATCCTCCCTTGATAAAGCAAACCGTCCTTGGTTCTTGGCTAGAATTAAATTCCAGAGAATTTTTGGATTCTATTTAATGAATGAGGATATATTTTTCGTGTGGTGTCATTGTTTTACTACTTCCCATGTTTATTTGGACAGATTCATAGCACTGGGTAGGAAATGTATTGGTTGGCAACTTCAGTTTTGGAAGAGAAAGTAAACACATGCTGATTAGCAAACAGTAAACTCTACTGTGTTTAATTTTGGCTTCTCCTTAAAAAAAAAAATACACACACTCAAAACCACTATTTGCTGGTATGTTCCAAGTAGGAGCATTTGTCCCTAAGTTCTTTCCTAACCTCCTCCTGGAGTACTTCCAAAATTACTTTAAAAAAAAACCTTCTTCCCCTAACACCAGTGGCAAACATGATTTTTTAAAGTATGTGTGCTTATGGTATTCTCCTAGCACAGGTCAGCATGCAGTTGGACAGGAGGGCCACTGACCTATACATACTGACCTGAAGTACCACTCACCACACAGAAAGAAGATTGCCCCAGCCCTAATAAATCCAAGGTGAAATCACACTTCTGAAACTCCTAGAAGGGCTATTTGGCTGGAAGCTATCAGACCTGAGAACTGACCTTAGTAACTGTTCCTAATGCTCTCCTTAAAAACTCATTTCTCTCATTCATCTCCTTTTCCCTTATTTCCTATGACCCCAAGTTATCTTCCAACTTAGCCCTCTCCTGATCCACCTTTGCAGAACCATCCCAAGCATCAGTACTCAGAGCACTCAAGGACAGGGCACATGTGAAAAACTGTCCCCTGTAGGAGATTCCACTCCCCACTGGGCACACAGCCACTTCATTATTTCTCTGTTTTTTCTTATAAAGCAAAGTTAATGTTTAACCTTTTCACTATCAGAATTATTCGTCATTACTAGACTAGTAGAATGCTTCTAAATTGTGCAAAATAAAAATGTGTTCACACAGATGAGATGAAAAAGCTAAATCATCCAGAATATCAGTAATTCATGGAATACCCTAATACAAGAAGTTAGCAAGGGGTGGGAAGATTGCTCAGTGGTTAAAGGCACTTGCTTGCAAAGCCTGTCTGCCTGGATTCATTTCTCCAGTACCCATATAAAGCCAAATGCCCAAAGTGGCACATGCATCTGGAGTTCATTTGTAGCACCAAGAGGCCTGGTAAACCCATACTCACACCCTCTATTTTTCTCTCTCCTTCAAAATAAATAAATCTTTAAATTTTTAAAAAGAAGTTATCCCCATCTCTTGGTGCTCTACACTGGTTTTATTCAGTAAACACTGATTGTAAACCTGCCATTTTCTTCTATTGGACACATATGTATATGAATTCTACTGTTTTCTAAACCCTGGACAAAGAGCACTAGATGATCAAACTTCTATGAAGCTCAGAGTCTAGTTGGTATAAGGAATAGTAGTACATCATGAAGCAAATTAACATAAAATATGCCGGCTCCAGGACAACAAGATAGCAGAGGAAAAGAAAATGGAATGGAAGAAAGTGCAATACATGGAGTGAAAGGAAAAAGTGTCTTTGAGCACAAGTAATTTGAGGAGTCTTTAGAGTGAAGTAAAGAAGCCCTACACATTTGAGAAAAAAAAGGGTTTCCAACAGCCAGGGGCCAGAGGCTCAGATGTCTTGGAGGAATGGGAGGTCAGTCTTACTGGAACTTTGAGAACTTCAAACAGTAGGAGGGAGGCAGGGTCCAGGTAATAAAACACCCAGAAGTCACCACTAAAGGTAGAGGCTACAAACAAGACTGGTTGAGAGAGGTGGACCTTAGGATGAGAACAGTAATAACAAACATTCAAGTCCACTGCATTAGAAGCAGTGGATGCTTCTCTGTATATTCCATGAAGATTTTATGTACACTAACACAAGAAAAGGCATAGGAACTAGGTTTGTATATGCAAGGAAGCATTTTCACATTTGCTGGTATAGTCAAATACAAAGAAGTTGCTAAACAGCATCGAGTACTGAAGGGCCACCCAGAGCATTTCCTCCTGTGAAGCCTTGCAGCTGAGGGCTCACATCCGCCTGGTCCAATCAATTCACTTCCAAACAAAGGTAGGAAATGGCTGCATCCTAGTATTTCATTGTAGACTCATGAGTCAGTGCTTTGGAACTCAGTATCTTGGGAGTGAGTGTCTATTCACCACGTCTCTTGCCACAGGGGGAAAAAGGCACAGATAAACAGTAACACAGTTTCACCCAACTGAGATAGAAATCTGCAGGCTTCTCTCAAAAATAAATGAATGAATGAAAGAAATTCAGTTCCTGGTTTCTTTTCTCTCCCTGTCTCTTTTGTTTCCTAATTCTCAGCCCTCCCATGAATCTCCCAGACTGCATAAGGTCAACAAATGGTAAGAGTGCATCATAGGATTATTATTCAGAAGTTGTTATATTATACAACATAGTTTATAATCAGTGACATGTGATTCTGCAAGAGCATTCAATAAGGTATCCCATTAATAGGATCATAAGAAATCCGTTGTAAAGAGCAAAATAATTTTCTATCGTTCAACCATTTATTTTCAGTGTTACTAGAAGAATAGGAATTTACTTCAAAAATGGTATTTACAGAATGGTCACAAAAGTCTTTTAGCAAAAAGTTCCCATCACTTTTGTATGCACAGAGTACAGAGAAGAAAAGGAGAAAATGTCACGTGTATGTGTACTAAGAGAATTATTCTAAATGAATGGGTTCCGAAGTCTATTCAACCTACAAACTATTTCCTTCAGGAAAAGGTACAGCAACTGTTAGATTTCTGATGCAAGTTATAGAAGGAACTGCTTTTCTATCTGATCTTATATCACAAGCCACTTACTAACTATGATGGAGAAAGTATAAGATAAAGAAAAATGCTTTAGTGGAAATAAGAAGGGTATCTCTGTTGTAACATAAGACATGTAAACACTGTGTGTGGGACTTATATATCTATATGCCTTACATGGCTTAGGCAAAATGATTCTGAGTTTGAGACAAGCCTGGGCTGTGTAGCTGGGCTTTGAAATTCTTTATCATAAAACCAAAAAGACATATGTACATATGTCTCATGGATACATAGACATATGTATGCAAACATCAGTTATTTAATAATGACTTTCATGTAATCAGTGTAGCATAGCCACAAGATGCCTGCATGAGTATAACAGGAGTTTAGAAACAGGATTTTTGTGTCTAAGAAAGTAAAAACTCTTTTCAGAATATTGGAGAAATCTGGTGTTTTCTATCCAGGCAGAATGAATTGTGAAAACAGTGAAATATAGCCTCCAGAGAGACAAAGTGAAAGAGTTTATGCATTAAGAGGAATAAACTGAGAAGAACTGAGAGGGGGTGGCAAGGATGGAGAAGAATAAGATCATGAAAAAGAAATGAATAAAAAAGGAAAATACTTAGTAGCAGAGGCCAGTAAGTTAAAAAGGAGATATAAAGGGAGGAGAAAGGAAGGGAGTAGGGTACTTAATAGGTTGGTATTGTATATATGTAAATAGAATGATTGAGATGGGGAGGTAATATGATGGAGAATGGAATTTCAAAGGGGAAAGTGCGGGGGGTGGAGAGGGTATTACCTTGGGATATTTTTTATAATCATGGAAAATGTTAATAAAAATTGTGAAAAGATTAAAAAAATGTAATAAGAAAACAAGAATGTAGTTTTCACTCATATTAGTTTTTGTTCTTCCATTAAAAATTATACCTTGGGCAGGAGAGATGGCTTAGCGGTTAAGCGCTTGCCTATGAAGCCTAAGGACCCCGGTTCAAGGCTCGGTTCCCCAGGTCCCACGTTAGCCAGATGCACAAGGGGGCGCACGCGTCTGGAGTTCGTTTGCAGAGGCTGGAAGCCTTGGCACGCCCATTCTTTCTCTCTCCCTCTATCTGTCTTTCTCTCTGTGTCTGTCGCTCTCAAATAAATAAATAAATAAATTAAAAAAATATATACCTTAAAGTTCATTACTCCTGACTATCACCAGTTGCTCAAATAACACATTAGTCAAGTTCTACAAATTCATTGTAAATATAAGGTGTATATATAAATGTTTTTGTATAGCCTTGAAAATATTTTAAATTTCCTTAACAAAATTAGGACTACTTTGGAAAAATTCCTAGAGTGAAATTCCCCACCCACACAGTATATGAGAACAATAATATCCCACTGCAGACACTGCCATAGATCTTTATGCTCCAGTCTCCTACCTATTCCTCTCTTTAGACATGTATAATGCTTCCATTTTGAAGCATATGGCTGGGGAGCCAAAAGAATTTAAATTGCCTTCAAAATGTGCATCACATTATAAATGGTGTGAAAAAAGATCTTACTATTCAGCTCTCAACTTGGAGCAAAAAGCAGAAAAGAAGCAACATAAGACTGCTTCAAACTTTGTCCAAAAACTCAACAGCTTCACTTGTTTATAGAGGTACAAGAAGTATGCGACACAGTTTATAAAACAAGAACGATAGACTGTATGCAAAAGTAAAGTTAAAAGCAAAGTATAGTAACAGCCCTATCTCGTTACAAACACTTGGCAGCCTGTCTAAAGTACCATGGTCAAAAACACGATACAGTCTGTGCTGTACTTCTGCCAGAAAGCACTCCCTAAGTCCAAGTCTCTTTAGCCATCATCACCACCTCATTTGGCAATCTCTCCCAAGCCCCAGTTCATCTACTCAGAATTACTCCTCAGAAACACAGAAAGCAAAAGAGCTCTCTTGCTCTGCAGGCTACAAGTAGCGCAGTAAATTAGATCTGGCCAGGCAGCAGTGTGAGATGCAGTTCAAAGGTTAGAAAGCCAGGACCAACTATACTTTATCTTCAAACTTCAAAGCTTATGTATATCAAGTTGAGGAGGGCCACCTGCCCATCAGAAATTTCGGGGTCCTTTTCAATTCTCACAGTAATTCCATAGTTTCTCTGAACTGGCAAAATTGAGAAAGAAGGCATATGTGGACAGTGAATACACAGACCAACTACTTTTTAAGAAAATGAGGGGCATATATATTGGACAGTTTCCTATGATTTACTGTTCCTAGGCTTTTGAGTAATTCCTGAACTTCAAGGGCTTTATCTTTATTTACACATGCCAAGGCTAGATAAATACAAGAATACACACACACACACACACACACACACACACACACACACACACGGAAAATCTTGGGTAATAAGTAGACAAATGAGATCTATAAATGTCAGCCTCTCTCTGTCCATGTGACACTTATCACTAAAACATGGTGTTAAGTAATACAAAAGTAGAAATGTGGCAAAGAAAAGATGAGTGATGGGAAGGAACTGGTTGCATGAATTATTAATTTCCTATGCACATGTAAGAATTGGCTTCTGAGATTTTCTTCAATCTACTTGTCTCTTAAGTAGCATATTACATAATTCAAAAACACAGATACTCTGATCATAAGTTTACAGCTTGCCATATTTCCTAGAAAATAAACAATAATTAACAACAAATCTCAGAGTTGGTCTCCTCTCTTCTCTTCAGGAAACCTTACACTTTGAAATGTAGATACACAAGCTTCTTTTGGATCTGGGCCCACAAGCATATGCTTCTAAAGGAATAATGTGTACAGGTTAGTCTGGTGTGTACCAGATGTAAGGAAAACCAAATTCAAAAACAAAAATATCAGTATTCAGCACAGAAATACATTTTTAATTAAATCTCATTCTTCCTCTCCTTATAGATACAGAATCAAAAAGAATTAGAAGTTTCCTTTAAACTTTTTCCCAAAAAGAAAAGGACCCTAAAAAACAAAGCCCAGTCTAACTCAAGACTACAAGTACTCTCTATACATAAGACCACAAAGATAAGATGTTCATTTACAAATCAGCCTCTCTGAGCAGGCCTCCTCCACATGCTTGCCTTTAACTAAAAGAAATTGAATGAAAATGCTAGAAAATTCTAAATATACTACTTATCAGGCTTATATCTGCATGAAACCTCTAATATGTTAATCCTCTATTAAAATCAGAAACTTTAAAATTCTCTGTAATCATAGCTGGCAAGTTGGCCAATCAGAACTTTCTAAATGTACAATGTACATATTATCTGCACACTGGAATAACTGATGTATTATTGTCTCCAACATGGAGAGGTTCGCTACAGTATTAAAAACACACTGCAGATACCCAGACTCTTAAGAAGCCTGAAGAGTCCAATGTTTGAATTGGCCTTTTCCATTCCCCATACATTCCTGTGAGAACTTGGTCAGAATTACACAAGTTACTAAGAGAAGTACAGGAGGAAGAAGCAACCGGGGGCTGTGGCTCACCCATGCCTAACCTTTCCAGGGTCTCATGACCTTTCTCCTTGCTGTATACATCAGAGATGTCACTGTAGCAAAAGCCAAGTCTTCATTTAGAATTTAATAAAAATTGATTAAGCATCACGGAGCACAGACAAAGCTGCTACATAAATCTTTCAGCCCTTTCTGTGCTCCGAAGAAAGCAAGCACTGTCTGCCGAAGCAGATGACAGATGCTGGCTTCAAGATAAGTATTATTTATACTTCTGCACCAGATTTCTTCTTATGCATATCTTATCATGCATGGGTATATGATCAACAAAGCAATTATTTTATACTAGTCAAAGACATTCAAATGTACTTCAGCTCCATGGGAATGCTTTAAAAGTATTCAGGCCTAGGGTTCAATTAAACCAAGATGGTGAGAAAAGAAAGTTTTAAAAGAAAAATAAATATTGAAATAGTTATTTGAAATGTACTTTCACACAGAGGCTAATGAATATATATGCACTGAAAATAACTTTGTTCTGAACATATGCCTGTGCATTTTAAATAAATGATGCATGTTTGAAAGATAAGAGGGTATACCAAATCTAAACACATCAAGATATATCTATACTAAACTGCAATTATTTGTACAGTATGTTGGTTAGGAGACAGCACCTTGAAAGAAATCCAAGAGTTATGTAAAATAAAAGCGGGCTGATTTAACAAAGTTTGCAACTATTTTAGTCTTCAGGCTATGGTATAAAAATTTTAAATCTCTTTCTCTCCTTAAAGAAATAGAATCTATGAAAACCAATTACTTAGTGGGAATTTACAGGGGGTTTTAAAAAAATTATGTATTTTAATGTTTACTTCTGGCATATAAATTGAAGAAGATATAACCAATTATTTGAAGACATAGAAACTTAAATTACCTTTAAACAATATTTTGCATTATAAGGTTGTTGAAAGTAGAGAACCTAACATGTAATTCCAAAACAAATATAAATCAGTAACAGAAACTATCAGGTGAAAAGAAAGCTATAGTCACACTTGTTTTGACCCTCGTCCTCTACCCCAGTCCCTATGCACTGTAGATTCTGCAATCTATAATGGATGTGACAAAGCTTGGGCTTATATATTTTAAATTTTTTGCTTATTTAGTTGTCATTACTGTTGTTTTAAAGACAGATGATATGCTAGAAATAAACAAATGTACAAGTCGAGCCAGAAAATTGCCCATGATTAGATTTAGTTAATCAAGTTGAAAAAAAAAAATCCATTGTGCCCATCCATTTCATCATAGTGTCATGTTGTTTTGGACTTCCTTTAGCATATTTCTATGTAAAAGATCTTTCTGAGAAATTCCAAACTGATCACAGATAATCTAAAAGGCAGAGAATTCATCCCCTAAAAGACCAGGACAACTTTGCAGAGATGCCTGGAATGGGAGCAAGGGAAGGAGGTGAGTTCAGGCCAGATGAGGCCTTGCTGAGAGCGGCTCCAGACACACGACTCGAGAAAGCCATGCTGCACAGCAAGCACATTCTAATGCTTTAACATGATCCTGAGGCTAAAATTATACTGTCTGAGTTCTTTTAATCATTACTGTATAGTAATCTCTTCAGAAATAACAATGCACTAAAGTGAAATACACAAATCAGAACTTTCCTGCTATAATACTAATCTATCATACGCCAAAGTTTTTATTGTCTGAATTATATATGGAAGCCCCATACAAGAAGTGCAGCCATTATGAGCAAATATTTTCACATATTGCTTCTGTCCATGTCTCTTAAGTGTACAGCACACACGGAAGCACTGAACAACAATTGCTTAAAAATATTTAGGATCAAAAGCCTAGAGGTCAGAGGCCCCGAGAGGAAGCTGCTATGGTTGTTTGGCTAAATGGATATGCTGCACCCATTACAGTGCTTTCTAAATATTTATGGTTATGGCTAGAGATTAATGCTTTTCTCTGCTCTGGTCAGAGAAGCTTCTTTTTGAAGTAGACAGTGATTATTGGAGAGACTCAAAACTTGCCAAAGTGCTAAGAATCAGTGACTCTTGGGTGCTCAGCACTAGAAAGAAGATCTAGATCATGCAAAGCACAGGGACCACTGTAGAAGAGAGGAAGAAGAGAGGAGGGAACAAATGTAAGAGCCAGACAGTGGGACAGAGGGCTGTGGAATGTTGTCTTCTGAACATGACATAGCCTAGGGTATCCACACTCATGAATTCATGGTGGCTGCTGTGACCTGCACAAGGCTTGTATGAGACTAGGTCAGTCAGTGATAGTCATAAATGGGGTAGGGCTCATGAGGTCCTCATCTCTCTCCTCCTAAGGAGTTACTGGCAGTTAATGGTTGCTGGGGGAAGAGAGATTTTTGGTGTAATCACTGGTAAATTATCCATGTTCTGATAAATAACCTCCTACCTGTGCTCATGCAAGCACTCTTATTAAACTCACCAGGTGACCAAAAAACCAGACATCAAAGTAGAAGTGGGACAAGTTGGGAAGAAGGATAGGTTCAGTAAGTAAAGGGGGAAAAGAAAACTTAGTGGAGAGATATGATCAAAATACATTATATACATGCATAAAAATATCAAAAATATATATATTTTAAAATTTTAGGATCTTGTAAAACTTTCTATTTATAAAATTTCAGGTTGCACAATGTAAGTTTGGAAATTTTTTAAACAAGTGGTAGATAAGAATATTTTTTTTAATGTCCTTACAATAGAAAAGAAAGTTAAAAGTTGTACTACAGGCTAATGCAATTAGACATATTATAGTCACTGACATATTTTTGAATCAGCTGTTTTTACATCAGTTTTAAATACTATTTATTTGAGAAAGAAAGAGCAAGAGAGAGAGAGGCAAATAGATAATGGCAAGCCAGGGTCTCCAGCCACTGCAAACGAACTCCAGGTGCACACTCTGCCTTGTGCATCTGGCTTATGTGGGTACCGGGGTATCCAACCCAGATCCTCAGGCTTCCTAGACAAGAGCTTTAGCAGATAATGCCACCACTCCAGCCCCAAATCAGCTATTTCAAATGAAAGAAATTCAAAAAGAATGTACCTCCTCTTCATCTTCACTCATCCATCTAAAGAAGAAAGAACTTCATTTCTTCCAAGGGACTGGGGATGACTAGGGTAAATTTTACACATGAGGGTGAATTCCACAATCTCTACAGATTACTGCACCACAAAATTATAACCGCTTAATATTCCTGCAGCATACCAAACCCACAAAGCATGTCCATTTCCAGTACTTCCTCGATGTTTTTTCTTGGATGTTATTTCTCTGAGTTTGAATTTCAGACTGTTTAGACAAGGATAACAAGCTTAAAAGTTTAAAACAAATGAGACGATGTTGAAACAGCATTTAGCAAAATGTACCAGTGCACGATGAGTTTTGAGAAAATAGTCAATACTAGTATTTTTATGCTTGCTGCTGCAGTTCTTATTATTTAAAAGTACTTTATTATGATAAAAGCTGCTGGCCACAGACATGGGCCTAATATCAATGTCATTGATCTTGTCTTGATTCTGCCCCTGCTTAGCAGAATTCTCACTTCCATTTTCCTTTAACTCCAACTCTTCTCTTACTTCCTTCAAAGTCTGAATTCCACAGAGCTGTACATCTTTTGGGTTCTTACCACTTTGAATTTCCATCAAACTTTGGCTTCAATGGTTTGGGATACCAACAAGCTAATTTTAAACGTATATTTTCACTTGCTGGAAAGATATTACTGTTTTCCAAAAAGGAAAAAACAAAGTGGATAATTCACCTCCCAGCAGAGTGGTTGTCTCATTTACTGCCACTATTAAGGGAAATAACATTTTCCCCAAATGACCAAGTTAGAATCCTCAGAATCCTGCCCAGTTCCTCATCTCTACACCCATATGACACCCTCTTCTTTCTACTCTTAGCAAGGCAGACTTTTCCATGCCTTTGCTTCTCTCCTGACTTTCACAGTAGCTTCTGTCTAGAGTATTATGTTCAACCAATAAAAACCTCTATGATGTACCAAAGACTGTACACTGAACACACACAAATAATAATAATGAAATAATAATGAAACAAACCTGAAAAACCACATACTCCTTTCTCCCAAGGTCCTTCAAGTCAAGCAATGGGAGTGAAAAATAAAAACATAACTATGCTGTGATGTGATTCAAGCAGTAAGAGCACACATAAATCACATAAGCAAGACAAAGAAGAGAGATGATTATTCCATCTGGTCAGGTCAGGAATGATGACAGTGTAGATATTACTGATATTACTCCAGAGGAGTGTTGAATAATAAGCAGAAGGTTGCAGGGAGTAAAGAGAGGGCAAGACATCTTAGAGTGTGGTATTATGGGTTGGACCTCAAACTCAAAGCTTGCTTGTCCAGGACTGAAGAGAAGGCTCAGCAGTTAAGGTGCTTTGCTGCAAAGCCTAACGACCCAGGTTCAGTTACCCAGTATCCACAAAAAGCCATGTGCACAAAGTGGTGTGTACATCTGGAGTTCATTTGCAATGGCTAGAGGTCCTGGCTCACCGAATTCTCATTCACATTCATTTCTGTCTCTCTCTCCCTCCCTCCTACCCTCCTTCAACCTCTTATCTCCTTGCAAATAAATAAATAAAAACATGCTTGCCTAAAACCCAAACCTAATTATAACTCCTCCCCTTTTCCTTAAGACCTTCAAAGGCTTTCTGTTATCTCTAGAATAAAATTCAAATGTTCAGCATTAGCAGGCGGGTAGTTGACTTGTACTGCTCTCCACATCCTCACTTAGGAGTTGCTGTGACCAAATACCTGACAAGAAGCAACTTAAGGGGCTGGAGAGATGGCTTGGTGGTGAAAGTGCTCACCTGCGAAGTCTAAGGACCCAGGTTCAATTCACTAGTACCTGTGAAAGCCAGATGTGCAAGGTAGCACATGCATCTGGAGTTTGTTTGCAGTGGCTAAAGACCCTGGCATAACTATTCTCTCCCTCTATCTGCCTCTTCCTCCCTTCATCCTCCCTTCCTCCTCTCAAATAAATAAAATGTATTTTTAAAAAGAAGCAATATAAGGGAGGAAGGGATTATTACCACTTACATTTTGAAGGGTCATACTCCATCATAGTAACAGGAGTGGGAGGCGGCTGGTCACATTCAATGCGCAGTCAGGAAGCAGAGAGCGATGACTGCCAGTGCTCAGTTTGCTGTCTCCTTTTTTTTCTGTCTGGAACACCAGCCCATAGAATAGGACTGCACAATGTTTGGATGTTTCCATTAACCTAACCTAAAAATCTCTCTTGCAGACAATCCCAAAAGTTTGTCTCCTAGAGGTTTCTAGATCCTCTCAAGCTGACAATATCAAATATTGCACCCTCACAAGAGCACAGGCCATCACAACTCCACACAGGATAGTGACCCAGCCACCAGGGTCTGCCTCTCACATGTAAAACCATTGACCCTGTGACACCATTTATGTTCTCTGCTGAAGTCCCCCGTAGGGAACCTGGGATGGCACCTCACTTGAGCTTTCAGTCCTTCTGTTTGCACATGTCTCACATTTAAATCATACAGTGAATAATTTAAAATTGCTTTATCTAAAATAAACAAATAAATATTAGAAAATACCCTACAACAAACGCTCTCATCTGGTGTCCTGACAATCCTAAAAGGCTTGCTAGGGAGAAATAGTAGGGTCTATGTGGAGTTCCTGTAAAATCACTAAA
This sequence comes from Jaculus jaculus, assembly GCF_020740685.1. NCBI lineage: Eukaryota > Metazoa > Chordata > Mammalia > Rodentia > Dipodidae > Jaculus > Jaculus jaculus. Next base: position 82,434,879 of record NC_059102.1, read on the forward strand.
ATTCTACTAGGCTCTTAATTGCAGGCTTCCCTCAATTTATATAGCCAAGCCCTGGTACCAAATGTAACTAAATGCAAAGTTATAGCCTTTGCATAGATGAAATTAAATGAGAACGTGGAGTGATGCTTACAGAGTAAGAGCACATGCCACTCAAGCACAAGGGGCTGAGACAGCACGAGACCCCAGGACCCATGTAAAAAAGAGTAATAATTTTCTTCTTAGGCTGGACATAGCCATGCATACCTGCGATCCTAGCTCTATAGGGAACAGAAAAGCAAACTCACTAGGCTCACTGGTCATCCAGTCTGACTGAAAACAGCAGCTCCAGATTCGGGTTCAATGAGAGACTCCATAAAAGTGAATCAACTGTTGGAATAGTAATAGATGAGGACATCCCAATATTCTCTGGCATCCACTCATATGCTCATGGGGCACACATGCACAAGCACAAACATACACACACATGTACACACACATGCATGCATGCACATTCAAAAAGGAAGAATTATATGAGGTCCTTACATGAAGAAACGCTCTACCCCATATGACCATACACTGAAAAGGGAGCCTTCAAGTAAGGAAAAGAGCTCTCACAAGAACCCAGCTATGCAGACACCATCTCTCAAATTTCCAGGCCCCAGATGTGAGAGAAAATAAATTTTGTTGCTTAATTGCACAGCCAACAATACTTTGCTGCTGACTAAAACATACATCCTAGTCAAAAGAACATTAAGAGCCCACAATTGCAGTAAGGCTGCATTTTAAAAATCACAAGTGCAGTGTAGCCAGGCATGGTGGTGCATGCCTTTAATCCTAGCAGAGGTAGGAGGATTGCCATGAGTTTGAGGCCACCCTGAGACTCCATAGTGAATTCTAGGTCAGCCTGGGCTAGAGTGAGACCCTACCTCAAAAAACCAAAAAAAAAACCAAAGAAAAAATCACAAGTGTGGTGCTAAGTGCACATAACTTTACAAACTAATTAATCCCCCAACTATCTACTATCACCATTTCCCAGACAGAACCAAGTGAAGGTTGGTGGTCTCTGCTCGGTCATCCAATAAGGTCAGAAATAAGATTCTAAAGTAAGACCTGACTTTCAAGACAGTGTGCTAGAAAACAATCTGAGCCTACTTCCCACAGGAGACTACACCAGTCGTCTAGCCTAAGAGTCACAATGTTGCAACCCTCATGCCCAGAGGGCTGTTGAACATGGCACTAGTGCCAACGTAGGACAGCATGGCCAGATCAGTAATCTAGCGGCTACCCCCGCTCCTGGGTGACTTTGAACAAATGTACCAGCTCACTAGATGTAAGCTTCCCATTCTGTAAAAGGAGGGTGTTAATGCTTACCTTGTAGGATTACTGTGAAGATCAGAAATAAAATACAAAAGTATTGTGGCACACAGTCAAGACTCAGTAATTAGTAGGTACACTGCATGTCTGGATGTCACCTCATTAACAGTTTCACTCCTGCCTAAATTAAAAGCAGAATCAGGAATAGTTATAATTCTTGTGTCTATAACAAATATCGGTTTGGTGGATTGGTGTGCTTGTCTGAGTTTGCCAATCACCTGGTGTCAATCTTGGACCCATGCTCTACTCCAAGCATAGACCACAGATAGGATGCTGGCCATGAGAAGAGTGCACCCCCTGGGGACTAGTTCAGAGTGACCAATGACAGGCACCCAGGATGATCAGGAGGGAGAACAATGGAGTGCCCCATATTAGTGTTGAGACTGCTTAAGGCATTGTTTAGCCTTTTATAATATTTTTGTTAAACTGACTTGGGAATCAATGGACATGATCCAAACTAGCTTTCCAATGGCATTTTAATATGACCATAGGGTAGCTCTTACACATTTCAGTGAATCACAGCATCCATGATAATGAGATACTTTTGTTAAATTTCTACATATGTCAACTTATATGTTTCATATTTAATGTTTATAACTACATAAACCTTGAAGTTAGACATTGTTGCCTCAATTGTACTGATAAAGAAATTAATGCACAATAATTAAAATCACAAATTATATCATAAACCATAATTCCATGGTGAATATCAGCAATCCCACTGACGAGGGCCCCCAGTGGAATGGGGACAGGGAGGAGGGGAATGATGGTAACAATACATGATGTGTCCATACAAAGTTTATACTTAATTTAAAAATGGTAAATTGTAGAGCTGAGAGGGATATCAGGTCTAACTTCTTGATTTTTAAATGATAAATAATTGTTATAACCCCTAAATTTCACATCTACAGATTCTTTGGTTTTATGCTGTATAGCAGCAGTTACTTTTCATAAAACCATTGACCCCAATCATTCTCTCTGCATGTTGTTTCTGTGTGCTTTGGAGACAGTTTTCCCACAGTCAAGTATAAGCTCTCTCAGTGGATGAATGCCACTATTTTTAGACATCACTGTTCATAGTACATGCTCAGTAAGTTTAAAGAGTGAGGGGGGGTTCTAGAGAAATGCCTTAGTCATTAAGCACTTGCCTATGAAGCCTACGGACCCGAGTTTAAGGGTCTCTTCCCCAGGACCCACCTTAGACAGACACACAAGGGTGTGTGTGCATCTGGAGTTCATTTGCAGTGGCTGGAGGTACTGGAATGCCCATTCGCTCTCTCTCTTTCCCTCTCTCTCTCTCTCCCTCTTTCTCTCTCTGTCTGTCATTCTCAAATAAATAAAAAATAAACAAAAAACTTAAAGATGGAGTGAGGGAAGGAAAGAACAGAGGAGAGGGAACACAGTGAAAGAAAGGGAGGGGGAAAGAAGAGTAAAAGGGAAAAGAATGAGGAAGGAGAGATGAGGCAGGAGACAAAGGAAAGAAGTGTAGAATGGGGTAGAACAACTGGATAACTACATGCCTTTGCTAGGCCCCTTCCCTGAGAAAAATGAGGGCCTAGCAATAGATAGTAGTGATACTGTCCTCCTCCCAAAGGACAGGTAGAGGAATTCCTCAGCCATAAAGGAATATTAGGAACATCAAAGGCTTGTGCATATCTCTCCTGACTCCTCCTCTGAAGCTACACCCAGGAGGCACAAAGCTATTAAAGAGTTTCACCCGTTTATAATGAACGCGATTGGAAATTCCAGATTCTCTTTCATCTTCTCTTTGTAAATCTTAGTATAAAACAAGTCAACTTATAAAACACACTAAAAATTTCCCTTTCGCAGTGCATCTAACAAGCTATCACACTGAATGCTCAGCTCTGGCATGGAGATGAGTTTTCCTGACACCAGGGCCTATAGACTATTACTATGCTATAGGGAGGAGCACAAGAGAAACAGGGAAAGAGAAGAATCCATTAGAAAACACCTGAGACAGGCTCTCTTCCTGACACTCCTGGAAATTCTCTGATGGGCAGTAATGTCCCCCAGATTGTGAGTATCACAAATGTCTTAAACATGAAGCCAGCATTTGTTCCACTTTTAAAATGGCTTTTTGAAAGATCAGGTAGAGGCAGAATTAAGGTATGAGCTCAATAGGAAGAAAGATGTGAGAACCTTAAGCTTTGCCATTAAAACTTTCCACCATTTGCCCATGTAACGAGTGCGTCACTGAACTCATGCCCCCCAGGGTGCTGCCAGGACTACATTCTAACCATAATGGAGTACTGAACCACTACCATAGGACTCTGGTGTCCATTGCCACTGCCATGGTGATCTTAGGAAAATGTCCTTCAAAATCCAAAGTGCACAAAATCCTCACTGGAACACAGCATGAAGAATTAGCTTGTGTCACCAATCCTATGAACTGGATTTCAAGCACACAGGGAAAAGAACTAAAGTTACTAAGAAGTCACCCTTTTTGGTAAAAGACAGATGGATAATTTCATTGCAAAGTCAGGCTTATCAAATGGAATTGGTTTCTCTGGTCTTACAGCAACTGATTAATAGTTACTTGCTAAGGTACTCAAGTCATCAAGAGCTTTTCTGGAAAATATATGCATGGGTATGTGCCACAATAAATAAATACTAAAAGTTCACAGTTTTCTAAAGTCATCTCACAGGGTATGGCTGAGATATACCATCTGACATTTATATAATTAAAGATTATAGCATTTTGTTTAAAACAACAAACTAGACACTTCAAGGAAAACCAGTCTAATGGCATTCCTTTGAAACATGCATATAAAGGGCTTTACATTATTTTTCCTTGCCTTTGGGTATGTGTTGTGCAAGAGAGGAATTCCGGGTGCAGTAATTGAATGAGGAATTAGTGCCTTCCCTCCAAGGTTTTATCTAATTTAATTGCATACCAACATATAATGAAGGACATGATATATGTACAGTAGCTAAAGAGTTAATCTTTAGCAACTCTGCTAAAAAGTCCTAATGGCAGACTGCCCATCATTCTTTTAGACAGAGCTCGTCAGAAAAACTAGGGCAGCTTGTCCAGCTCAGCAGTCAACTGATTACTAGTGAACTCAATGGGGCTCCCAGCCAACCCCTGAGACTGCTGCCAGCCCCTTGGGTATTCAAAGGCCAAGTTCCAATGTGGTTTACTTTGCCAGAATCACATGATGTCAGTGCTATTTTCTCCTGACCAGAATAACCAGTCATTCAGGTTACTGTGAGTGGTATCAGTGAGCCAGGCGGGCACTTCACTGAGAGAGGTCAAAGACACATGAAGGTGCTCCCTTCACAGCCGAGGGGCCATGGGCCTCCTGTAGCTAGTGCCAGTGCCCAGTCAGTTTCTGCACACCCCCTGGACCAGGAATGACACAGGCTCACTGGATAGGGTCCACTCAGCAAAACAAACAGGTCCAACTTTCAGAAATACCCAACCAGGTAGGAAAACAAATGAAAGTTAGCCCTGACTTTCCCTTCTGTCACATTAATGGAGATTTCCTAGGCCAGCCACACAAATCCTGTGGGATTTAGTCACCTTTATCAACACGTGCCCACATTCTTTGCATGGTAGTGAGATATTAGTTTTCACATCTATCAGGATATTTTTCAGTTGCTACAAGATTTACAAGGGTGTGTGCACCCAGGGAGTAGCTGCTTTTGAAAACTGTGGTAACTCTTATCTCTTAGTGAGAGAAACTATTTCACTCCCCAGCATAGAGTGCAGTGAACTAAAAACAAGACTCACTTTTAAACTTTTCTTCTAGAAGAAAGCATCAGGCATAGCAAGTGGCTGGTATGACCAACAATTTCCATGGGTAAGGTCTGTAACATACTATTCAATAAGCAAGATATTTTAAACACTCATTGAAATAGTTCTGATTTTCCTTATTAGTATTTTATGGCATTTTGACTCCTATTTTCATGAATTCACTATAAGTCACTTTTGGGTTTAGGGGAGCATCTTGTTTTGCTTTGTTATTTTTGAGGCAGAGTCTCACTCTAGCCCAGGCTACCATGGAACTCATTCTGAAGCCCAGGCTGACCTCAAACTCATGAAAGTTCTCCTACCTTGGCCTCTCAACCTATAACTCACTTTTGAATAGATTAAATATTGAAAGTACAACTTAGAAACATTATAGATTTTTTCATTTAATCATATTTAAAAGGATTTTCTCATTTTTCTATAAGTAAATTAAGTAACAGTCAAAAATGGTAAGAAAGTTATATGCAGCAATTTAAGGCTCATTTTAACAATTTACATTTTTAAAAGAAAAGTCTGGATATCTGATTTAGTGGTCAAGGCATTTGCTTAAAAAGTCTGCAGGCCTGGGTTCGATTCCCCAATACCCAAAGAAAGCCCATGCACAAAGTGGTGCATGGAGCATACATATGGAGTTCATTTGCAGCAGTAAGAGGCACCAATGTGCCTATGCTCTCTCTGTCTCTTTCTCTCTGCTTACAAATAAATAAATAAAACTATTTTTAAAAAATAAAGAAAAGAAAAACTATTTCAGTTATAATATGCAAAATTAAAATAATGATGTAAAGATTTCTATAGCTCTACAATTAGTATTAAAGACATATTTGATTAAACAACCAAGTATATCAATTTTCTATTATTCACTAATGGATACAGCCTTACTGAATATTACCTGTGGAAAGCTCTAAGCTAATAATTGAGAAAAAAATCATGAGGACATGTGGTCTTAAGCTCTACCAATATACTTTTATATGTCTCTCTCTGCCACAGATATGTGGTAGGAGAAAAAAAATGACATTTTACCTCCATGCAAAAAAGCTTGTACTTATGGCTATCACTTATATAAAATTATGGTAAACTTTCTAATACAAGTTAACCTGTCAGGTAATTTGCACAGTAAGAAATGACTGGATGGATGGATGAATGAATGGGTGGGTGAGCATATATGGATGGAAAGAGAAATTAATTTGTCAGGTCATTTGCAGAGTAAGAAAAAACTGGGTAAACAAATGGATGGATAGAGGTAGGGAATTAATCATAGACCAAGAAGAAGAGGAAGGAAAGGAAGGTATGTTTATTTCTAGGAAGAAATGAAGACCAAGAGAAAAATATTTTATGTTGATACTTCATAATTTGTATTAATTATATTTATGAAAAAGTTTAAGCAGATTTATGACAACTTTAAAGCCAATGTTATCACATACTTTTTCTGGTTTGTTTTTTCTGGTGGTAATAGCTCTTCCTTGACTATTCAATTTGTCTTTTATCCTGACCTTTTGTTTCCTTCTCAGATGCACCATTATCTTACCTCTACATCTGTAATAACTAACAAATGTAAAATGAAAGAAGCATGCTAAATACAAGTTCTTTGGTACAAAGGGACTAAGCCATTGTCACCAATTTAATAATATCTGGAAAATAATTTGACTGCTCTCATGGTGACTGCTTCAAGGAAGAATCAAAATGTGTGCAGACAAAAGAGCCTATATCTGGTCAGATTTTATAACTAAGATCAAACACCTCAAAAACATGGGAAACATGATCCTTTGACAGTGAGGAAATACTTTATTTAATTATTTCAGAGAGAAAGAGAAAAAGGCAAATAAAGAATGGGCATGCATGTCAGGGCCTCTAGCCACTGCAGACAAACTCCAAGTGCATGTGTCACCTTGTATATCTAGCTTATGTTGGGTACTGAGGAATCAAACCTGGGTTCTTGAAGGCAAGCGCCTTAACCAATAAGCCATCTCTCTAGCCCCAACAGTGAAGAAATAATAACAAATATATCAAGTCAAGTGGAAGCACATTCTCCGTAAAGAATTTTAAAAATAACTTTCAATATATTTGTGGAATAAATACAGGTAGTTCAAGATTCTCACGGTCCCATTCAAGGATCTCCATGAGGTAAGCTCATTGTCTCAGATAGCTTCTTGCTGTCACTGTTCATCTCCTATGATGTTTGCCTATCCTAGCCACATGTAGTAAGATGGATTTCCTCATGTAGTTTTTACTTGTGCTGCTCCCTGAACTATATATGCCTCACTCACAACTGATACAGCCCATCTCTTTAGGTCCCTTAAAAACCCTGCTTCTCCCCCAGAACCAGGTGTGAACACCTCCACTGTATTTCAAAACTTTACGTTTATCTTCATCTTAAAGACTATTCTGATAACCCTTGTATTACTTACTGATATCACCCCCTACACCAGACATAAGCATAGCAACATCCGGCCTAGAGGTAGGGTTATATTCAATAATCGCTTGCTGATTACATGTGAATGGATGAAGCTGATTTTAGAGCAATACCATGAATTAGATCTGTACTGGCTGCTTGAAAGTCCTCTATCAAAAACCTTATCTGCTATTAGTGTTTATAATAACACACAGTATCCTAAGATAATTTAATTATCACATGTTTATTAATGTCTCGCAAAGAGCAGAAAAATTTACTTCATTTGCATAAAGGGCTTTCTGAATGTACTTTTAAAAATTTGACCAAAAGAGAGAAGAGATAAAAATTGATAAGACTAAAGATGAAAAAGGCGCCATTAAAGCAGATAACAAAGAAATACAGAAAATTATAAGGACATACTTTAAGAATATATATACCTCTAAGTTTGAAAATCTGAAAGAAATTGATGATTTCCAAAATTCCTATTACCTACCAAAATTAAATCAAGATGAGATAAACCATTTAAATAGACCTATAATAAGTACAGAGATCCAAGCAATTATAAAAAGTCTCCCAACTAAAAAAATTCCAGGTCCAGATGGATTCACTGGTGAATTTTACCAGACCTTCATGGAAAAACTAACACCACTGCTACTCTAACTTATCCATAAAATAGAAAAGGAAGGAATTCTACCAAACTCCTTCTGTGAAGCCAGCATCACCTCATACCAGACAAACAAAGAACAAAAAAAGAAGAAAATTACAGACCAATCTTCCTCATGAACATAGATGCAAAAATTCTGAACAAAATATTGGCAAACAGAATACAAGAATATGTCAAAAAGATTATTCAGCCCTACTTGCTTAATCCCAGGGATGCAGGGATGGTTCAACATATGCAAATCAATAAATGTAATACATCATATAAATGGTATAGAGGACAAAAATCACATGATTATGTCAATAGATGCAGAAAAGGCATTCAACAAAATCCAACATCCTTTCATGGTAAAAGTCCTACAGAAACTGGGAATAGAAGGAACATATCTTAACATAATAAAAGCTATTTATGACAAACCTACAGCCAACATAATACTAAATGGAGAAAAACTTGAAACTTTTCAACTAAATTCAGAAACAAAACAAGGGTGTCCACTGACCCCACTTTTATTTAACATAGTACAGGAAGTCTTAGCTATAGCAAAAAGGCAAAAGACACTCATAAAAGGGATACAAATTTGAAAGGAAGAGATCAAATTATCACTATTTGCAGATGATATGATTCTATGCATTAAAGACCCTGAAATCTCTACCACCAAACTGTTAGAGATAAATACTTTTAGCAATGTAACAGGATACAAAATAAATACACAGAAATCAGTAGCTTTCTTACATACTAACAACAAACATGCGGAAGATAAAATCAGGGAATTTATCCCATTCAGAATTGCCAGGAAAAAAAAAAATTAAGTACCTTGGAATAAACCTAACCTAGTCAGTGAAGGACCTCTACAATGAAAACGTTAAGACACTCAAGAGAAAAATTGCAGAAGACATAAAGAAATGGAAAGACATCCTATGTTTTTGGATGGGAAGAATCAATATTGTGAAAATGTCAACCTGACCAAGAGCAACCTACACGTTTCATGCAATCCCCATTAAAATTCCAATGGCATTCTTCAAAGAAATAGAAAAACAACAATCTTAAACTTCATTTGGAAGCACAGAAAACCTCAAATATCCAAAATGATTTTGAGCAACAAAAATAAGGCTGGTGGCATCACGATTTTAAGCTATATTACAGAGCCATAGTAACAAAAAACAGCATGGTATTAGCACAAAGACAGATATGTAGATTAATGGAACAGAATAGAGGACCTAGATGTTAATTCAGGCAGCTACAGCCATCTGATTTTTGAAAAAAAAATGTTAAAAATATTCATTGGAGAAAAGACATCATCTTCAACAAGTGTTCCTGAGAAAAATGGATATGTATATGTAGAAAGATTAAAATAGATCCTTATCTTTCTCCATGAACAAGAATAACATCCAAGTGGATCATTAATATCAGACCTAAAACTCTGAAATTACTAGAGGAAAAGGTAGGAGAAACCCTTCAACATATTGGCATACGTAATAACTTCCTAAATATAACCTCAATCGCTCAGAAAATAAAACCACTAGTCAGCCACTGGGATCTCATGAAATTACAAAGCTTTTGTACAGCAAAGGACACTGTGAACAGAGCAAAAAGACATCCTACAGAATGGAAGAAAATCTTTGCCAACTACATATCTGACAGGGGATTAATATCCGCAATATACAAAGAACTCAAAAAAACAGAACAATAAGAAATCAAACAACCCAATTAATAAATGGCCTATGGGACTAAATAGAAAGTTCTCAAAAGAAGAAATATAGATGGCATATAAACATCTAAGAAAGTATTCTACATCCTTACCCATCAGGGAAATGCAACTTAAAACTACCTTGAGATTCCATAGCTCTCCTGTCAGAATGGCTACCATCAAGAAAACAAATGACAATATATGTTGGCAAGGATGCAGTAAAAGGGGGACCCTTCTACATTGTTGGAGGGAATGTAATCTGGTACAGCCATTATGGAAGTCAATGTGGAGATTCTTGAGACAGCTAAAAATAGATTTAACATATGACCCAGCTATAGCACTCCTAGGCATATATCCTAATGACTCTTCTCACTACCTTAGAGATACTTGCACAAACTTGTTTATTGCTGCTCTATTCATAATCCTAGGAAATGAAACCATAGATGTCCCTCAGATGAATGGATAATAAAGATATGGTACATTTACACAATAGAGTTCTATTCAGTGGTAAAGTAAAATGAAATGCACAGGGAAATGGATCTCAAAAGGATTATACTAAGTAAGGTAACTCAGGCCCAGAAAGCCAAACATTGCATGTTCTTTCTCATAGGTGGGTCCTAGCTACAAATGTGTAGACTTGTGCATGAGCTGGAACCAAAAATCAGTAGCAGAGGCCCATAAACTACAAAGAGGTTATAAAGAAGGGAGGAGGGGGAAGGACTTTAGGGGATAGTATTGTATTAAGTAGAATAACAGATTACAGGGACAGGAAAGGCCTAAGTGAGGTCAGGGGAAGAGATTATATAAAAGAAGGGTGGGGGGATGCTCAATCAAAATTCAAGACATTATGAATAAGACATATGCAAATCTACTTTCTTGAATAATGGCACATCCAGAAGCCATAGATTATTACTAGAAAATTTTCAGTGACCAGGATGGGATACCTTTCAAGGAGTTGGTAGTCAGGGAGGTAACTGTTGCCTCCAAACATTATAGACTATTGCCAAGGCCCTTGGTTTCCCATTAAAAACAGATGGTAAGACCCTATTGCTGAAGACTGCATATTCCTGAGAGGTAACATCACTGAGAAATCAAGTTGGTTCTTAGCAGAAAACCTTCTCACTGTAGCCCAGCCAACTGAAAGCTGGAAAGAGCTGCACTGTATCCAGCTTTATGGGAGACAGAAGTCATCAGCAGTGCAAACAGTAGACACTGGAAGCCTCAAGTTTGGCCAGACAGGACAAATGACTGAACAAGTGCAATAGTGGCATGTCTGCTCTGGGGGAAACCAACTGCTCTCTAATTGTACTGAAGGCCCACTCTATGGGAGGGAATACATGCCTGGTACTGAAAACCTAATCAAAAGCCTATGGCAGGGCTGGAGAGATGGCTTAGCGGTTAAGTGCTTGCCTGTGAAGCCTAAGGACCCCGGTTCGAGGCTCGGTTCCCCAGGTCCCACGTTAGCCAGATGCACAAGGGGGCGCACGCGTCTGGAGTTCGTTTGCAGAGGCTGGAAGCCCTGGCACGCCCATTCTCTCTCTCTACCTCTATCTGTCTTTCTCTCTGTGTCTGTCACTCTCAATTAAATAAAATTAAAAAAAAATAAAAATAAAAATTAATTTTAAAAAAAAAGCCTATGGCAGGAGAGGTCATGAGCCTTAGGGATATAAAACCTGCTCTTGTCTACATAAATGCATATATTACTCTCACCAAATTGCCCTGGAAGCATTACACCTAATGTTCATATTCATATATCAATGCTAATCTCACTTTTGGTTATAGAAGCTTCTCTTTTCAGATGGCAATGACCACTGGCATGACCCAAAAGGCAACATATTGCTGAGAAGAAGGACGGAGGTTTGTCCAGCACCAAAACATCTCACACCCTCCAAGGCTCAGGGTCCACTGCAGAAGAGGTGGTAGAAAGAATGTAAGAGCCAAAGAAAGGGTATCACTCCTTAAATACACCTGTCCGATCAGAAATTGGCCTCAATATCCAAGACCTCACAGTGCCTAGCAATACCTACACAAGACCCTCATAACAAGAGAAAAAGATGATGACATCAATTAAAAGAGAGACCTAATGAAGAGAGGGAGGGGATATGATAGAGAGCAGTGTTATGTAGGGGAAAGCAAGGGAGGGGAGGGAAATACCATGGTTTGTTGTCTGTAAATATAGAAGTTGTCAATAATATATACATACACACACACACACACATATAATTATTTATTTATTTATAAAGAGAGAGAGAATGGGTGCCCCCAGGGATTCTAGCTACTGTAAAGAAACTCAAGGTGCATGTACCACTTTGTCCATCTGGCTTTACATGGGTACTGGGAAATTGAACTCGGGTCATTAGGCTTTGCAGGCAAGTGCCTTAACTGTTCACTGAGCCATCTCGTCAGCCCCCTCACTGTAGTTTTGTTGTGATTCCGTGTGTACCAATGTAGCTGTGTATGTTAACAAGCAGGCATGAGAGATGTAAGTAAAAGCAATTGTTTCATCCACTCCTCTTTGTACATCAGACAAAAATATTTAAGCTATGAACCTCAAAGTATTAGCTTTTTAAAGTACCAATCATGCTTCCAAATTTCAAATGGAAATAGCTTAACTTAACTATAAAGAGCCAAAATTTGGACACTTTTTGGTATGAAACTACAGGAAAACTGTTGCTAAATCTGTTCAACATCTTGGGTTTTACAGATTAATGATGATCCTTCTTTAATGTAAGACCAACTTCAATAATACTTAAGTCTCTAACATGTGTCATTGCTGTTGAACATCTGATATTACCTTTTCACAAACCTATTTAAGTATGTGTGTGGTAAATAACTTAGAAGATGACAAACTTTATATCCACTAAGCATAATATAAAGGTCCAAGCCATACTGATGTCTGGATATGAGCTATTAATACTCAGATGTAGGTAATGAGAGATGGTCAGCAGTTAAAGGTCCTTACTTGCAGGGAGTGATCTGCTCGGGCAGTGCACCACTTCCAGAGGCCGTCTGCAAATTTTACAGAGCCAGGCAGGCCCCTCAGCAGTTCTTCTGTCAGTCAGGAACCAAGTTTCCATGGCTTAGTTTGGGTTTGGTCACTATTCTTATTCTGATGATTGTGTCTATACTCCCTGGAACTGAGCACAATGAAGAGTAAATCTGCCTTGATGTGGCCTAGAAGCAGGAGTACCAGGAAGAAGGGCCCAACTAGCCATTGAAACTCCTTCACTTTTAATGATTAGGCAATGTTGACTAATGGTTTGGCACCAATGGCTCTAATGCCAAACAGCCCTGATTCAAATCTGACTCTGATATTTGTGAGTTGTGTGTCCTAGGGAAAGTCAGTTAACACAGCCTCAGAGTCCTCACTTAAACAATGAGGACAAGTACAAAGTTTCAGTGATTGTTAAATGAGATGATGTACATATAAGACTAAGTCTAGACCTAGAACACAGTACAGCTGTGCAAGTGAAAGATGCTCTCCTGCCAGATGGATGTTAGGCTGAATTCCCAGCACTGAAAACACCAACATCTCTAGTGTCTAGTTGGACAGTGCTGAATGAACAAGGAATTTAAAAAGCTCAACATTCTTTCAGTAACAGCTCATTCCAGTGATGAGGATAGTAATGAACCTGTTGCAGCCTGTCTTTGAATTTACTAACACAAGTAGGCAGAATTCCTTATTATAGTGCTACGGGAAGATGAGAAATTTTTTAAGCCACAAGGTTTTCTTAGAGCACTGCATCAGTCTCTGCTATAATTAGATTTTGTTTATATAATGCAATTTACTAAACTGTCTGAACAGGGTAGGCTCTCCCACCTTCCCCCATGGCACACACACCATTTATGTTTTCAGTGGCTGTGGCTATTGTCAAGCATTTTGAGTGTTCTTTTATGGACATAGTAAATGTAAAAGAACTAGATGACTCATTTTAGAATATGAATTCAGTAAAAGCAAAGGTACAGCTTATCATCACTGAAAACATTCATTCAGATCTACTATAGTTTTATAACTGCTCTGACTTAACAGGCCAATTTATTAAAACATGCAATTTAACCAACAGGCTGTTTAACCTTGGATTCTTATTAGTGAAGGAGCAATGTTTGCAGGGTTATGCTGAATAACTCAGCCCTTCCAGTCAAAGAGTTCAGCTAGTCAGTAAAAGCAGCAAGTTGTCTAGGTACCAGAGACTACTTCTGCACAAGTGAAGACCTAGCCTGCTCCCCTGGTTAGGATTAATGCTGCCACTGGGCAAGAAGGGGACAGAAACTAGCTTGTAAACTTCTTGGACAAAGACCAATCAAGTCTTATCCCTCTTTCCCATTAATTTTTCCTGTGCTGCTATTGCCAGAAATGTATTTTCAAGTTTGCTTCTGGATATCTTACAGAAGAAACCATTCCAAACAAGATTTTGCTGGAAGTACAGCATGAACCAGGAAACTACTTTGAGAAATAATCTCATTATTTCAACTGTTTACTTTTTGACAATGTCCTCATTGTAAACTGTTTTATTTTAAAAAGTTTTATACCATACCTTCATAAATCAGGATAATAAGGATGCCCTTCCATTTGAAATAATTTTGCATGAAAATGTTACAAAAATAAATACATACATTATCATAAACATGTATATACACATGAACACACATATACACACAAACTAAGACTTGGCAATTTAAAACTGAGCTCCATAAATAAAAAGCATATACTAATGGCTCTTGGCACTAGGTCTTATTTCTAGAATTGGTCTTCATTTGAATGTACATATAAAATAGCAGTCTCCCCACACCATGTTCTAAGGTATATGAAATACTAAAAAAGAAAGGTGCATCTGAATATCTATTTTTCCAACAAATTTTAACCACAGGTATACAATGCTATAGAGAATTTCGTTAAATTTTTTTTTAATTTATTTATTTGAGAGCAACAGACACAGAGAGAAAGACAGATAGAGGGAGAGAGAGAGAATGGGCGCGCCAGGGCTTCCAGCCTCTGCAAATGAATTCCAGACGCATGCGCCCCCTTGTGCATCTGGCTAACGTGGGACCTGGGGAACCGAGCCTCGAACCGGGGTCCTTAGGCTTCACAGGCAAGCGCTTAACCGCTAAGCCATCTCTCCAGCCCTGCTATAGAGAATTTCGAAGATATTCAACATACTTCACATCTGAGAATAGATTTGTTGTTCTCTGTTTATTTTAACCATAATGCTTCTGAAGTAATATTATTTCATTGTTTCAAAACATGAAAGGTGGGCTGGAGAGATAGATTAGCTTTTAAGGTGCTTGTCTGAGAAGCCTAAGAATCCAGGTTCACCTCTCTATGTCCCAAGTAGGCCAGATGCATAAGGCAGCACATGTGTTTGGAGTTCATTTGCAGTAGTTAGAGGCCCTGGTGCACCGATTCTCTCTGTCTCTAATAAATAAATAAAAACAAACCAAAAGAAATAAAAACATGAAAGGTTGCTGAAAGAATAGTCAATTGTTTATGAGTTATGGAAATGACAAGAAAATGAAGAGATCTGTACTAGGGATGGTTCTTGGGAAAATATTGATCCTTAAGAAAAAAAAATATATTCTAAAGGGCTACCTATAAATTAGAAGTTCATGATCATCCTTTGACAATCAGCCATGAACATTTGGGATCTACCATATACCAAAATGACATTGTGAAAATAAACTGGACTTGACTGTGTATTACATTTGACCAAATTCTGTTTGCTGAGTCTTCTACATGAAGGAGCAGGTATTCCCCCTATAAGTAAGAGCTCAATGGGCTTAGGTTCTGACAACCAGGAATGCTGTGATATATGTGTGTGTACATACATATATTGATGTTTGTATAAATGTGCTTATATACATCACATATATCAAGGTGATATGACCTTTTGTCAAAAGGGGCACTGGTGAGACGCAAATCATAAATATGCATTCTATTTGTCTGGGGTTAAGTATGAGTTTGAAAAGTAGGCTTCCCACACAGCCCACAGATGAGATACTGTTGTTAGCAGTTTCATTTCTGCAGAAGAGGCCAAGTGGTACTTGGAAGTGAAAACTCCTTTGATAACAGGGGCTAACAGAACTGCTAAGTCCTAAGAGAAGCAAGAAGACACTGGATGGAATGAGAAGAAAAAGAAAGGGGGAAGGTACATGAACTTCAAAGATTGAAATATAATATCTTTCTAGTCAATGAAACCAAAGGCCATAGGGCCCGGAGAAAGCCCTCTGGACTCCTTATGCCCAGATACCTCACACAGTTCAGCATCTGTGCAACTGTACCAAAGACCTGCCTGAAGATATGAGCACTACTTACTATACATAACCACGGGCAGTAACAATATGCCCAAAGTCTTCCAAACAAAATTGCTACTTTTTGAAAACATGTAAATGTCATCTTAATTCATGCTCTTATATGGTTTATGTGGCTTTTGGAAAACTCTTTTTTCACTTTCTAAAGACTTGTTTGTTAATAGTCTCCTCTAAAAATGATCTAACTGTTCCCAAAATTTCCCCTAAATTTCATAGTGTTTCATATAATGGGTAATTGTCCTCTATAGTTTTGGTTTTCTATAGAAGGAAACCATATAAAAAGCCACTTGCATTCAAACCTGGGCTCTGTCAGCACTTTCTGGCAAATACAAAGTCAACATAAACGTCTGTTAGTCTGCAACAACCCATGCCAAGACTATAGCCATTGTACACCTAGACCAACAAACAAAATACACAACCTTCCAAGATAGCTCAGATCCTGCCAAGTGGATTAGTGACAGACCAGTCTTCTATGGTGGGTTCAGAATGAAGAAGTATGTGACTGTGTTGGTAGAACTGATCTTTCTGACCATGTGACACTCGTTCCTACCTCAGCATTAAAGCTGGTTTTGGCTTTTTTGGTGGCAAGGAACATTTAACATAGTAAATTTGTGGGATAGGATCAAAGAGAGTGGAGGAGAGGCAAGACAGCAGCCTAAAAGACAGAAAGGGAAAATAACTTCAACAGAAGAAAGAAAAAAGCTGGGCATGCTAGCTTAGTGCATGCCTTTAATCCCTGTGCTTGGGAGGCTGAGGTAGGAGGATCACTGTGAGTTTAAGGCCAGCCTGAAACTACACAGTGAATTCCAGATCAGCCTGGGCTAGTGTGAGACCCTACCTCAAAAAACAAAACAGAAGAAAGAATGAAAGGAAGGAGGGGGGAGGAAGGGGAGAGGAAGGGGAGGGGAAGGAGGGAAGAAGGAAGGAAGGAAGAAAGGAAGAGACTCAAAGCAGCAGCATCTCATGCCTTTCTTTGAAAGTATGCACCATTAATATAAAATTTCAGCACACAATGAGACCTTTAAGTTGAGTCTATCATGTTGGTCTTTTGTACTGACCAGTACAATTCACTAAGCCAGTTTTCATCCACCTTCACTGGAACTTCTCCCTCTGGTGATTCTCCATACATACTAAATACAGGCCACCCATTTGATAGGATATTTTAATCTGGCATTGATGAAGAGGGTCAGTCTGGAATAAGGTGATTTCCTTGTAGATTAAGAACTTACTTTCTCCCTGATGGATCCCTCCCAGAGATAGCATCAAACTTCTACCTACACAGTTAGTTTTCACAGGTGGCTGTTTTGCCTCCAGTGAAAAACTACTTTCTTTCTCCTGCAAGTCAACGCAGGACAGAAGCACACGGAAACATTTCAGATATGAAACAAACACTCATAAAAGGCAGGGATGGTGCAATGATCCAAATTATGGAATGAACTCCTTATACCAAATTACAGATGGGAGAAAGGATTTCTGGAGGAAGGAGCAAATGGGATGGAGTGGGGATGAAAGAAAGGTAGGAATGAGGGTTAGAGATGTGAAAAAGAAAAAAAAAAAGCCATAATTTATGCTGGCTCATAATCTCTTGGGGTTTTCTGAGGCCTTTTCTCCTTTAAGATGCTCTGTTACTGTTCAAAGTCTGCATTTAACATATACAGAACTGAGACTGGAGAAAAGAGAAGACACTCATATGTTTGAATAATCATGGCTAGAGAGGCCAATTTTGTTTTGATCTATAGCATTAGAACAATTTCAGTATGAAGCTTGAAGTTTTGGGATGTCTTTGTTTCTCTGATTTTGTTATTGTTTTTATTTTTCAAGTAAAAGGCATCATTTTTGAGGCAGCCATTTCCAAAGAGAAAAAAAATTCAATGTCGACATAAATCCCTTGAACTAAACATCTGTTTAAACTGTTTCTAGGTCAGGGGTCTGAAACTGTGAAACACTAGGGGTGCAGACATGATTTCTTTCCCAAGATCTCCAAGTACTACAGCAAGCACATATCCTGCCATATTGTTTAAACATCTGGTTCACTTTCCCCACCCCAAAGAAAAGGGCTGATAGTTAGGGTTATTGTGGCTTTCTGTCTAAACCTATAACATGATTTTGTTATTTGTACAGCCTCTACAGCAAATGATGTTAAACAAGGTGTTGTTTTTAATCTATCACTTAAATTTGGCTCCTTTAATGCCAACGTTGGCATGAAAGATTTGGTTCCCAGAAGCTGCAAACTCCAGGTTTCTCTGGGAAGAAACCCCTCACAGAATTTCACTTTCAGCATTCTTCCTCAATGTTCTACAAAATAAACTGCACTCATATTTTTCAAAGTCAAGTACTTGTATTTGTCTATGGAAAATAGACTGCATTGACAAATTTATTCTGAACAAAAGAGAATGTGAGTATAGCTCCCTAAAGTCCTGAAACCCATCACAGACATGGAACTAAGAAACTTCTGCTGTGTGTGAAGGGACCTGAGGGGCTGAGCATAGGTCTGCTATCAAGATGCCTCACATACAGTGCTGGAAAAATCATCCAGAGTTTTCAAATGCATCAATATAAAGAGCAATCATAGACTTACAGAATCAATACAAGACTGGAGGGTTTAGAGACAGCCAGAGGAAATTCAAGCCTCAGACAAATGTAGTGACAGTACATGGTGTCTTCTATGAATTCAAACACCAGAGTTTGCCAGATACTTGATCCCCACTCCCACCAGGCATGCTCTTCTGTCCAATTTGTGAATCCTAAACCAAGCAGAAAATAAAAAGTACCCAGCACACACACAATATACATAACCTCAGTACGAGTGAGAAAAAACTGATTTCACTGACACAGGGTAGAAATTGTCCATGGTTGTCAAATATAATAAGGGGATTAGGGTTTTGTTTTGATTTATTCTGATATACTAAGGAAGAAAAGAGACAAACTTCAAAGGTTTTGCCTCTAGCCCAGACTTCCGGCCTCAGGGGAACCAATTTCCCAGTGAATATTATAGAAATATAGAAATGACCACTTAAAAATAACCATAAAAAGCAAACAGATAGTCTTACTAAAAGCAGTAATATATTATGCCTACAAAAGTTAAACTGTCTTTTTCCTTCCTCTCTCATCCTAGGAGAGTTGGCCCCTAACACACCCCGGCCTTATTCTGCCATCTTGGCCAACAACCAGTCTTAGAACCAAGGAAGGTTATTTCTTCCTTGGGGTCATTTTTTTTTTTTTTTGCTAAATATTTATATATGTTTTTATTTATTTATTTATTTAAGAGAGATAGAGGCAAATAGAGAGAGAAAGGAGAATGGGCACACCAGGGACTCTAACTACTGCAAATGAACTCCAGACATAAGCACCACCTTGTACATCTGGTTTATGTGGGTACTGGGGAATGGAACCTGGGTCCTTAGGCTTCACAGGAATGCACCTTAACCACTAAGCCATCTCTGCAGCCCTCACTTGTTTATTTTATTCAAAAGTATAGTTCTAATAAATAATGTTTTAGGAATAAAGAAACCAAAGGGAGATGGTGCAGAAAAGTCAGGTCCAAGGCGCATGCACTGTGCGTGTAAAAGATCATTTAGGAGAGTAACAATAACCAGTGATGAGCTTGTGTGCACCTGAGGGCCAGCCAGGTTATAAGACAACAAATGTTTGTAGAAACCCTCAGAGCCTGCTCAACTATGTCTTCTCCTATGTTAGAGACATGCTCTTTCTTGGATGTATTCTTATTTTCAACAGACCATAATTGTAGGCTGTAGAAAGAAAAAGGATTTCAAACACTACAGAAGACATGAATTTTAAATTCAAAAGCAAAGAAAAATTTAAAGCAAAGAAAGCCAAAGCCAATGAGAAGGCTAAAAGGAAACCTGGGCTCTCGCCATCTCTCCATGACAAGGCCAAGACAAGCCATGCCTTTGACAATACAAGCAGATAATCATCAAGTCTAATTTTTAAATAAATCAGGTACCATTACTTTACTCCTTAACACATTCCTGTGCTTGCTGAATCTCCTTTTCCAACTGCAGCCTGAACACACTCAGTTATGATCAATAATGTTCTGAGTAGAAAGAAAGACAGAGTAAGCAACACAGGAAGCTCAGCAAGATTAGTTAAGGAAAACCCAAAGATTCCCTGGATGCGAATGTGTTGATTTGGGTAAGGTCTCTCTGTATGCTGGCAATGACCTCTGGATCAAGATTTACAGCAAACTGGATACCTCCCATTGTAGACAGGATATAATGTCACATTTGTAACTGAGAATATCAATGTTTCTATTTACAAACCACAACAGTACCCAGCTGTGATGGAAGCATGTCGTCATAATCATTTCTGTCCTAATATTCATATGGGGAAGCCCATCCCCAAAGTCAGCAGGACAGAGCCTTTGCATTTGAAAGGGAGTGCTTATTGAGATAATTTGGGTTAAATGAGGACACAAGAATGGGGCCGTGGGTATGGCAGGGCTGGTGTTTCTATAAGAGACAGCAAAGTGTTTGCTTGCCCTTCACCCCTCTTTCTCAAGGACATGGAAGACAAAAGAAGAGACCTCATAGGAAGTTACCTTCAAGCACCTTGATCTTGGACATTCACCCTCTAGAAATATGAGAAGATATATTTCTGACACTTGAACCACCCAGGTTATGGGATTTTGTTGGGGAAGCCCAAGTTTGGCTATCATGAACATCAGTAGGTTGAGTGCAATGCCCTTCTCTTAAGATACTTATCCATCTTGCCCTAACATCTCTGAGACAACATTCCTCTCATGTCTAGGATGATTCCTACTTTAGTTATTCATGTAGTAAATATGAACTGAGCTCAACATTTAAGTAGGCTTTGAGCTAGGTGCTAAAGACATATTATTCAGTGAGTCTGTAGTACAGTAGAGGGAAAGAGCATTTGGAAATGAACAATCTTTATATTCTATGATAAGTCCTATCATAGGGATGTATAAAGTTCTGTAAGAGCATATAGAAGGAACAACCAATTAGGACAAGGGGATAAATCAACCTACTTCCATCCAAATGTTTTTCTTAGCTAGACCCTGAAGGACAGGTGGTACAAAAAGACCCTGAGGGCTGGGAGCTATGAGTTTCTCTTCCACAGTCACTCAAGGTAAGTTTCCAATAAAGGTTGATCTATATCCTCAGATCTTCTCTAAAAGCAAGCCCTTCTTTGGCAAACCTACTTATTTCTAAGTCTTCATTACACCCAAATCTATATTCCTAATTATAATCTTTCTCCTATTCTCTAATTTCTTAGTTGACTGCTGTCTACTGAAGCAAGATACATGATCAAATGGCTTATCAAAAATCAAGTGCTGGGCTGGGTAGTTGGCCCAGTGATTAAAGGCACTTGCTTGCAAAGCGTGCATGTCAGGGTTCGATTCCCCAGATCCCAGGTAAAGCAAGATGCAAAGTGGCACATATCTGGAGTTCATTTGCAGTGGCAAGAAGCCCTGGGTGCCCATGATTTCTCTCTCTCTCTCTCTCTCTCTCTCTCTCTCTCTCTCTCTCTCTCTCTCTCTCTCTCCTTTCCTCTCTTCTTCTCTCGTCCCCTTTTCTCTTCTTCTCTCCTTGAAACAAATAAATATTTAAAAATAATAAATTAAGTCTTGGGTTTGGGATCTGTTCTTCCTCTGAATTTTCCCTTCTCTTTGATCAGCATTAATCCAATACTGTGGTCACTATCAGTTCCTTCCTTCCTCCTCCCCCATCCCGTCTACTCACTACCAAGTCTCTTTCCTAAGTAGCTCCAGAATTCTGCACTTTTCTACAATGTCTGTTCTCAATAAAATCCTAAACATCAAGCTGATTTATTTTTACAAATGGTTGGATGCTTCATTTAATCAAAATTTGCAGTATTCCATTAATGTAAATTAGAACACAAAATCTGAGTAATAAAGGCAGAGAGAAGAAGAAAATTCTATCACAGATTATAAACAGAGGAAAGCAGAGAAAGGAACACAAATTTTTATCTCTGAGCTTCCAAGAACACACACACACAAAAAGAAACCTAGCATGATTACACAGCTTTCACTGTAGGAATCCGCTACTGAAAAGAAGCATGTGTACAACAGAAATGGCAAATCTGCTTCCAGGAAGCTCTTTTTCAGAGAAATTGTGGGAGCACTAAATAAGGGATAGTGAGACAACTTAAAGGGAAGAAGTAGATTTTGTAAAATCAGCAAAAGTCTTCTACTTGAGAATCTTTGGCATCTGAAATGTTCTGTTAAATGCATCATCTCTGGTGAAATCTACTCTATAGCTAAGTGGTTGATGTTGCAAAGACACTCTACAGAGCAATATAGTGAAGGGTTGGTTGTACATGGAATTTGTCCCTGAAGGGACTTTCAAAAAGTGGTAGGCACAGCTAGAGATGGCTCAGAGGTTAAGGCACTTGCCTGCAAAGCCTAAGGACCTGTGTTCAGTTTCCCAGTACCCACATAAAGCCAGACATACAAAATGGAACATGCATCTGGAGTTTATTTGAAGTGGCTAGAGATCCAAGCATGCCCATTCATATTCTCTCTCTCTCTCTTGTAAATAAATAATTTAAAGAAAATGATAGGCATATTGAGCTCACAAATTAATACCCGGAAAAAAAAAGTACTAGGGTATTGGACTCTAGCTCATCTTTCTAAAACTCATTTCTTCCAGAAGAAATCCAAGCTTTGGTTCTCAAAGGGCCCCATATCTCTTCCACAATTTATTCCATAACACTTATATCAGTGAAAATCACTTACTTTGAATTCATTGAGTTGTTCATTTTTCTGCCCCAGTAAACAATACACGCCCCTAAAGTAGACACAGTGTCTCCATGCACAGTACTATCCCCAAAGCCCTTAGAAGTATAGCTAACATGTAAAAGATACTCAAACCCACTTTTTTTTACCAAACAGATAAACATGTAACCATATTTTAGGTTCCAAATCTTTATGACCTGTCCTTCATATATAAACAGAAAACAAAAATAACACAAATTTTGCATAAAAATGTAAGAACCTGGTTTAAAATTATCTCCTCTGCTGATAACATTTTTTTTTCTTTCTTCCAACCCATCCTGCATTCTGTTGGTAGTGTATTCTTCTAGAACATCAACTCACTGTGAAAAGCTAGCGTGTGGAAAGTCACTGATGGGAGTATAAAATCCTCAGCAACCTTAACCCTTCAGTGAATCACTTACAACTGTCTTCCACACGCTCCTATAAAAGCCAAATTTCAGTCACCCATGTATCACATCTTTGTCACATCTTACATGTTTATTCCTTAAATCACAAGAGACTTCCTTGGAATCTTGTGAAGTACTGATAGCTCTCTATGCCTTCCAACAGTCCTTTCTATCCATTTGTATGGCATTATCTGCCATCTGTTTTTTATGGGTTAGATGGTTACTATTACATATCGGTTTTTATTACTAGGTTAGATGATAAATTCCTCCAGAACAGAGATCAATTCTTTATTGTTCTTTGTATTTCCCCAGCCATTAGCACACTCCTGGGTATACAGTGGGCACTAAACAGGTAACTGATGAATTAAACATCTACAAAGTTGTAAGTAAGAAAAAGGCACTAGCCAGGCATGGTGGCACACACCTTTAATCCCAGCACTTGGGAGGCAAAGGTACGAAGATTGCTGTGTATTCAAGGCCACCCTGAGACTATATAGTGAATTCCAGGTCAGCCTAGGCTACAGTGAGACCCTACCACAAAAAAAAAAAAAATAAATAAATAAATAAAAATTTAAAAAGAAGAAGAAAGAGGCACTGACTCTTTAGGTTTCCTTTGCATTTCAATATTGCACAGTTGGAAGCATATGTACAGTACAACTTTCTACACATAAAGAATATCAATCTCTTGGGCTGGAGAGACGTCTTAGCAGATAGCTTGTCTATGAAGCCTAAGGACCCCAACTCGAGGCTCAATTCCCCAGTCCCCACGTAAGCTAGATGCACAAGGTGGCACACACATCTGGAGTTCATTTGCTAGTGGCTGGAGGCCCTGATGTGCCCACTCTCTCTCACTCTCACTCTCTCCCTCTTTCTCTATTTGTTGCTCTCAAATAAATAAATTAAATTAAATTTTAAAAAAAGAATATCAATCTCTACCTTGCTATATTAGTAATTATTGCTTATAGTTCTTGCTGTGAAAAAATAACTTATATTCCAAGTAATGTACATGTATTCATATATATTTTCTGAGCAATGACTCATGTTATAAAATGTTCTACTATATTAAAAATATTTTATAGGCTTTGTTCACTTCTGAACTTATGTTCTTAGACCTGGCATCATATATAAAATCATATGTAAATGACAGAGGCATCTTTTATTTAGCACTTGCCAAGAAAAAGACATGAATTTTCCAAATTCTGCATCAAATATAAAACTATAAAACTTTTTATCTCCTTTGAACATTATGTACCCCTTTTAAATATACATACCTTATATTTGAAGACATCTTCTAGTTTTAAGTATAAGGTTCAGAACTATTTTTTTTAATATTTTTTGTTCATTTTTTATTTGTTTATTTGAGAGCGACAGACACAGACAGAAAGACAGATAGAGGGAGAGAGAGAGAATGGGCGTGCCAGGGCTTCCAGCCACTGCAAACGAACTCCAGATGCATGTGCCCCCTTGTGCATCTGGCTAACGTGGGACCTGGGGAACCTAGCCTCGAACCGGGGTCCTTAGGCTTCACAGGCAAGCGCTTAACCACTAAGCCATCTCTCCAGCCCAGGTTCAGAACTATTAAGGTGCCATTACTTCATTACTTTCAGTGCTGCTCCCCCACCAAGATAAAGGTTGCCAAATTATAATATCCTGTCCAAAGGGACTACCAATAAACACAGAGGGCAATGAATGAATTCACCTACATGTCTCTCTCAGACTATGGAGTGATTTAAAACCACAGGCTAAGAGGATGGCACGGAGACATGTGTGTTCTCACCATCTGCACACATGGCAGGAATGCACTAATACATACATGTCTGAAATCTAATTTTACACATGAAAAAGAGAAGCATTCATGTCAATACTCAATATAACCCACATCACATCAGTTCCATGACTGTTAACTTCATGTTATTCTACATATGCTCATATGTACAACCCTTGTGTGAAAAATAGTAATACCTAGAGTGAGATGCATTCTTTTAATTAAAGGACATTGATCTTAATTTATTCTAATAAAATCTCCTTCATACTAAAATGATGTACTGGGAACCAAATTTGTTTGCCTTCTCAGAATTCATTAAGTTTTTCTTTTAAGAATCCTTGAAAAACACTACAAAATGAGAAGAAAGTTGAATATAATTTTAAAAGTAGCAAGCTACAGATATTATTGTTAATTACATATTTAACATTGCAAGTTCATTATTTAGACAGGTGTTACCTGACCAGTTCATTTTAACCTATTAATAAGCACACTCTAAACAATGTTATGTGACCTGACACTGCTGCTTAAGGCCACTGCACTTCCATGGTTAAGGAAACTGTTGGATAGCCCTGTTGCCAGAACACATTAAATCTGTCTGATTAAGCAAAAATAAGACTTTTCATCCAAACACAAATCCTGGTCAGAGTTGCTCAAACTGTGCAATATTTATTTATCATTTCATATGTACCTGTGTTTTTGGTAGAAGCCTTCCAGGAAGCTTTTATACTACTCACAGTCCATAATCAGTTGCTTATTGCCAAGGGAAGGACTTTTCCCCAGAAAGACAATCTGTGCACACACTAATCTGAAAGACAGGGTAGGCGCTGCAAGTGTCTTAATAGCCCATTATCAAAAATTATCCCTTGGCTATAAAATCCTCAGACCATTGGCTTGAGATCAGCTCAAAGAAAAATGAGATTACAAAATTTAATCTAGTGAGGGGGAGTAAGAGATGAGTTTTAAAAAGCTTTAGATCACACACACACACACACACACACACACACACACACACACACACACGGCTGATGGCTGAAACAAGATCATCTTAGATAAAACCTTCCATACACTTATTTCATACATATCTGACAGGCTCCACGACTGATTTTAATTTTAAAAAGTAAGTGGTTAATTTGCAACATTTTAGTAAGGAATGGAGAATGTTCAAAGAAAAATTATATGGTGAGGTGACAAGAAACAAAGCAGCGTTTTGTCTTAAATTTGCACAACCTAATTTAGAGCAATAAAGCAGAACCTATGAGTTCTGGTAAATGTCATGTCCATTACATATGTAGATAGGTATGAAGCAGTCTCCATAAGCCCTTTGCACACAGCCCTCTTAATGCAAACCAGAAGTTTCAGACTGCTGGATGAATAGTCACACTCGCTCCTGTGTGGATTTTTGAGAGCATCCCCTCACACCATC
Organism: Jaculus jaculus; assembly: GCF_020740685.1. NCBI lineage: Eukaryota > Metazoa > Chordata > Mammalia > Rodentia > Dipodidae > Jaculus > Jaculus jaculus. The sequence goes on from NC_059102.1 coordinate 82,461,399, forward strand.
CCCATTTGTGGGTATTCATAACCATGGAGGTGGCTCTTCAAAAGAAAGACACCTCCTATCCCAACAAAATCTGGCCCAGCCCTGGCAAAGATAGCATCAGAGGCCTGTAGAACCCCCCCTCCACGGCCTCTACTCTCTCGTTTCTCCTCCCCCTTAGCTCCCCTCACTCCCCTCCCTATGAGCATCTGCCTGGCCCAATCTCGCCTGGGCCAGCTCCAATAACAACATCTGCTTGGCAGCTTTTCAAGCCCACGGATAGTTATCTAACTGAGGCTTTTGTGCTGTACTGTTTATTCTATGTGAAGAAATGCCTCCTTAGTTGAAAGAGTACTTTAGAAAAACTGTGCAGCTATTAGCAAGTGAAGCACAAGGCTAATAACCCCCACCTGCTCATCAAATTAATTATGACATCTGAGTCATTATAACCTAGAAAGAAAACAAGACTGCAGATTTGTCACATGTACGAATAAACATGTATTAGGACCAGAAAAAAAAAAATTAGACCAAGAGACTCAGCTGGACAAAACACATGCTTCCACCTCTCAGATGCTGGAAATACAGATCCTGTCCTTTGGAGTGATAATGATGAAGAGGGATGTGTGGATGGCTGGCCAGATAACTACACTGCTGCTCCGTGGAGCTCAATAGAGGAGATAACGTCAGAGAACAGGGAACTTCAGAGGATACACTTGAAAATTTCAATGAGGATTTTGTTAGACAAACCAAATGTTCCACAAAGCCACTCCACAGAGCTGAAGATACTGTCAAAGTGAATGTGATGCCATGTCATTGGGGGAGGGGGGATCACACTTATTAGAAACAAGAATAAAAGATTTTGCCTTTTTATGTAACCAAAGGACATTTCCTTAATGCCAATAAATTTAATTTTAAAATTAATTAATTTTAAAAGCTATTTTTTAAAGTAAGCTTGTCATGCATTATTCATTTCCTAGCCATGAGTGAATAAAACTAGCATTGCTAAAAGGTAAATCCCGGGCTGGAGAGATGGCTTAGCGTTTAAGTGCTTGCCTGTGAAGCCTAAGGACCCCGGTTCGAGGCTCGGTTCCCCAGGTCCCACATTAGCCAGATGCACAAGGGGGCGCACGTGTCTGGAGTTCGTTTGCAGAGGCTGGGAGCCCTGGCACGCCCATTCTCTCTCTCCCCCTCTATCTGTCTTTCTCTCTGTGTCTGTCGCTCTCAAATTAAAAAATAAAAATAAATAAATAAATAAATAAAATAAAAATAAAAGGTAAATCCCATTCAGTAGCCATTTAAAAAAAAATCACACTGAAAAGTCTAACATTTCAAGCTGGAGAGATGGTACAGTGGTTAAAATGCTTGCTTGAAGTCTGATGGCTTGGGCTCAATTCCTCAGTACCCAAGTAAGCCTGATGTACAAAGTGAGCCATGCATCTGGAGCTCATTTGCAGTAACAGGAGACACTGGCATGGCCATATTCTCTCTCTCTCTCTCTCTCTGGAAATTAAATATAGTTTTTATAAATTACATTTCACTGCCAGGCATGATGGCATACACCTTTAATCCCAGCATTCAGAAAGCAGAGGTAGGGTCACCCCAAATTTGAGGCAAGCCCAAAACTACATATGGAATTCCAGGTTAGCCTGGGCTACAGCAAGGCCCTTCCTCAAAAAAATAAGAAAAAGTTACATTTCACAATATAGCTCATGAGTAATACTGTTTTGCCAATATTTCATAGTATTCAAAGTAGCAAGTTTTCATAATAAATTCTGAACAAACAAAATAGATACTAATATCTTATTCTTTCTTGTATTTCTAAAACTTACAACTATAACAAAAATTTCACCCCCAAATTTCAGATCTGCTTTGTTTCATGATTTAGAAGCGGCCATATTATCTTTAATAAAGTTAGATTATTTTAAATAGAACTTGAAATATAAGAAGATGACCCTTCCACACTAGCAATGGAATTTCTCATGGCCATAATTTTAAAGGAAATCATATCTTCAACATATCTGTTCAAATCACAAGAAATAGTTTTTGTTTTGTATTGTTTTAATCTCCTATAGAGTGTTTTTGCAACTCAACTTTTAAGGTCTCTCCCCCTTTCTCCAACATCATTATTACTGAAAAACCTTTTTGGGTTCCTTTGTAAACCTTGGGCTGTGAGTTTCAGAACACAAGAATCTTTTTTCCAAATGCATATTGCCACTTTGCTAAACATCAGCAATGTTAGCCTTTGCACTTTCTACTTTACCTCCAGGAGAGCCATGCCTTGCAGCAGAAGCAGCCACAACCAGTCCTTCCAGAGAACATTTTATCATTGGGTTTTATAAAAGTAAAACTTCGAGAAGAGTTTATGAACACCGAACAACATGTTACAATGCTATCTGCTTTGAGGTTTTAATATAAAATGAAAGTAAATCTTAAGAAGCAAAACAATTAAAGAATTACTCTCAGGAAAACAATTTTGTATTAATGTCTAGGACTGTGAGTTGATTTATGAAAATATGTTACTTAACCTCAACTTAAGATATAAATCCAGAGTAAACATAACAATGGCAACCCTGACACTCTATTTTGCCAACTTGGAAGATTTAGTCAGCTTAGACCAGAAGTGAATTAAGATTATATTGAGAATGTCAGTCCTAAATCAAGAAAACAGGGTCTGCCCTGGCCAGGGACAAGATCATTCATTAACCAGTTAGCAATGTCAAGGAGCGTTTCCCTGTCTGGGAAAACATGGCCTCAGTTTTAAACTGCACAGCAAATCAAGGCACTCTTTCTAAATGGAAACTTCCTGTCTTTTTTCTCCATATCAAAATAAAAATAAAAATAACTAAGCTTCTCTGTGTATGACCATGCACCTCTAAAGAGTACAGGTCTTGAATCTTGCAAGAAGGTCAGGGTCCAAGGTGGCATGGCAAGCTTGCAGCCATGAGGAGTTAATGACTCTCTTCTGAAAATAACTTCCAAGTTGCTTTTTAACAACTGCTTCACACAATTATTAAATTCCTTTACTATGATAGGTATCCCTAAGAAACACAATTATAGACTATCTGGCAGTAGAATTTTTTCTATTTCTCCAGGCACATTTACACACACAGAGCACAGTTATACTGGTCAAGCATGCTATATGGAAGTCAGCCCAAGACCATTATGTGGTGCAAAATATCCTTAGTACCAATAGTGTTATCAGTCTGATTTAGAAAATTTTAAATGTATGCCAGAAAAGAGGCAATTTAACCCCCAGCATCCTCTAGACCATGCAAAGGCCAGACATTAACCCATCTACTCATTCTCAGTACTCATCTCCACCCTGCTTCCTTCCCCAAGGTACGTGAGCTTAAAAATACAAATGTTAACATTTCCGGAAAGCGAGCTGCAAAGGAAAAGTCCCCTCCCTAAATAAAGGCAGAGCAGCAGAACTTTAGTGGCCCTGAAATTATTCCCTACAGTACAGTATAAGATGATGCCTACCACAATTAAGTCCAGAGAAATAGTCTTTGCTTTCCTCTCTGACACCTAAAGTAGAGAAGACCCTGATTTGAGATCCCATCTATGAGCAATACTATCTACAAAGTATTTTAGGAAGACTCTTGTGAAGGCTGCAATTTTGCCAAGTTACCTTGGTTTATCTAAGGGGCTAATGTTCCTGTATATTCTATATTGATCAATATTCTATGGGAAAGATGAAAATGAAAAATTACTTTTCAAAACGTAGGTTTTTTTTTCTGGTTATTCATCCTAAGCAATCTTCACATTTCACACCCCCTGCACCCCCATCACACACACATTCTCTCTCTAGCATTCTACACACACACAGAGAGAGACAGAGAGAGAGGAAGATATCCATTAATATTAAGAACAGTCTTCTGCTGTAATGTTTTTCAGAATTTCTCAGGGGCTTAAGAGGGCTGTAGCTGTGCCAAAATTACAAGCTTTCCTCTAGTCAGAAGGGATGTCTTTTCAAAGCCCAGCCCTCATTTTTCAGTCTGATGTAAGTAAATTTACCTCTGTGCTGGGCTGAGCAGCTTTTCTTTGTAGGTTTTTGTTTTTCTAATAGCTGCCGCTCTAGCAAAGCTATTCATTTCAAAGGGAAGTTAGAAGCATTCTTTACTCTTCCCCTTTTAGATTATTTGCAGTTACTGGCTCTTCTGAAATCTTAGATTTGAAAAGAAATCTAAAGCACAACACCATTGTAAAACAGGAATCACCAGCATTCCTGGGATCACATTTCTCTAGCCAAGTATCAACTGTGGTGCGCAGGAATTGACTCTAAATTCGCAAAATAAAAAGGGAGTGGTCTCTGTTTTTAAAAAGATGCCTACTTAATTCCGATACTATGCTGAAGGATGATAATTTTTAACAAACAGTTTTAAAACACACCAGAGGAAAGGTAGTGGAGTTACTTTTGCTTTCTAGCTAAATTAACTGAGTACATGAAAAAAAAAAAATCAAATGAACCAAGAAACCATAGCCAACTTTACAAAACTGTTTAGGCAGTAAATAAGACAGAATAGAGTTTTGCTGTCAAGTTTTGCTGATTGATTTCATGAGAGTCAAGTCACCTCTCCCAGACCATAAGTCTGACGAGATGTTTGAGAAAATCCATGGTGAACTATCACAGAAGTCCCGGACTTGCTGCTGCCTCACTCCATTCAATGGCTCAGAGGCAATAGCAGGACCCTGCTGTAATCCTCATGATGAGAGCCAAGGTCATGGTTCCTGCATGCACAGAAGAGCAATTCTGAATTGTCCATGTGTCACAAATTAAATGGGTGATCCATGGTCACTAGTTCTCTCTTTATCTTATACCAACTTCTTTATCGGCCAACATTCACCTACTCTATCATTGACTGCACTTGAATTCATAATGGTCCTGGAGTTTGGGCAACTGTCAGTCTCAAAGCAAAATAAAAGGAATAATAATGGGCTATCAGCACAGTTGCAGTAAACAATGACAATAAAGCACAAAGTACATGGTGAGGAGACCCAGCTCAGACAGGAGGACACATTACCACCTCCTAAGTCATCCCTTCACTGCACACCAGGGCTTAAAGCCTCAGCATCTTCATGTTCTGGTGGGATGTACCTTTGGACATGAGTGCAATGCACTCCTCTTCTACACACTTCAGCACTGATGTGAAATTCAGCCTGTGAAGAATAGGAAAGATGCTATATTCCTAGAGTAACTTTCAAATGATTAAAAGCAGATAAAGCAGTGTGCTTTCTCTTACCTGCCTCTATTTATGTTTTACTTTTGTGCAAATCGAGAAATCTTAATTTCTCTAATCCTAACATGAAAACGCCTAAATGCTTTTGCTGTTCAAGTACAACACATACACGCATGCACGCATGCACACATGCCCTCCAAAAGCTCTGTTCAAACTACAGGGTAAAGAACTAAAAATATCTGCAGAACCAATAACCAGTTTGCAATGGAATGTGGGAAGATGCCACAGGTACATGGTCAAGTTCCACAGAGCCACTTTTCTAGGTTTACCTACTCAGTATTTTATTATGATGTAGTGATGGGCCAAGCATGCTTGCTCTTTGGATTTGAGAATGTCCTCAAAAATACAACCAGGGAGCCAGGCATGGTGGCACATGCCTTTAATCCCAGCACTTGGGAGGCAGAGGTTGGAGGATCACCATGTGGTGGAGGCCCCACTGAGACTACAGAGTGAATTCCAGGTCAGCCTGGGCCAGAGTGAAACTCTACCTTGGAAAACCAAAGCAAAGGAAAAAAACCAACCAGGGAAAAATGTTTTTTTTTTTTTCATTTTTATTTATTTATTTGAGAGTGACAGAGAGAGAAAGAGGCAGAGAGAGAGAGTGAATGGGCGCGCCAGGGCTTCCAGCCCCCTTGTGCATCTGGCTAACGTAGGTCCTGGAGAATCGAGCCTCGAACCAGGGCCCTTAGGCATTGCAGGCAAGCGCTTAACCGCTAAGCCATCTCTCCAGCCCCAAAAATGTTATTTTTAAATTCCACCTTAAAACTTACTCTTGCATGAGTTATTAAATAAGTCTCAGTTCCCTTTCTTAATTTTAAAATGGGAACAATATCTATCTCAACCACTGAAAACAAACATTAAATAACATACTTGAAACTGACAAAAAAAAAAGTACTATGGGGCTTTTGGTTTGCTTTGGTTTTTTGAAAAAGAATCTTACCATGTAACCCAAACTGGCCTAAAACTCATGATAATCATTCTGTCACAATCTCCTCCCCCTCCCCCATGGATGGGATTACAGGCAGGTGCCATCACACCCAGTCTTCAAAAGTGCTTTGTAAAGTTGAAAATCTAAAGCATAATTCAAACACCTACACATGAAATATACTAACATCATCTTTGTCCATGGCAAGTCAAGGAATGAAAAAGTAATGTATATCTTCAAATTTACCACCCTCAGAGAAGGCTGAAGTTTACAATGTCAAGGGCATTGTCCTTGGAAGGAGACTGATTTGCAATTAATCCCACTTTGTCATTTCCTAGCTGTGACCTTGGGAGACTTATTTGAACTCTTTGAGCTCTGATTTCCTCATCTTTAAGAAGTAACAGTACCTAATTTGTCAAGGTTGCTGTAATAAAGTCAAATATTATATATAAAAGCATCTGGGCTTTAAAAATGATAGTCATGCAAGAAAAAACTGACTACATGAAAGACTGTTTGCCTCCCACAATACTCTTCTTACTATAATTTTAAGTAGTCATCTTATAAATACCTTAAGTATTCTAGATGGAGTTGAGTTCAGGTGCATTTGTTTGTTTGCTTGCTTGCTTGTTTGTTTGTTTGTTTGTAGTAGGGTCTCACTCTATCCAAAGCCAACCTAGAACTCATTCTAGAGCTCCAGGCTGGCTTTGAACTTATGGCAATCAATCCTCCTACCTCAGCCTACTCAATTCTGAGATCAAAGGCATGCACCACCACACCTGACTAGGTGCTTTTTTAAAAAGTGTGTCTTATCTATAGCAAGCAGAAATGAGGTAAAGGAATTATGCCAGATGGGGAAATCAGACCTTAACACCAGCGTGATTCCCAAGCAGTGACTTTCTCTAGAGAAAGTGAAGATAGAAATAGTTCTAGTGAGGAAATAAAACTACCTATCTCACTTGTATCTTATATTTTCCACCAGTAGAAATTTATTCTGCTTAATGTTTAGGAAGTGTTTACAAAAAATAAGTTTAGAAAGGAATAATTTCCCAATTTAGGAATTTTCTGCATGTGGCTATGAAGAGTTTTGCTCATCTTGAATTGTACCTGCGATCCACCTGTTGATTAGCAACATGAAAACACATTTTAAAAATAAATGGAATATTTTACCCTTGCTAAAGGACAAATGTTTTAAGTGTTGTATTTGAGGGAGGTTTAAAGAAAAGTGTACTTTTAACTGATATTCAGCTTTCTTTTGCTTTTTACAATTCATGTTTTTGGAAAGAAGTCTTTAGATCCCCAAAAGAAGTATAATGTGCATAATTTGCTGAGAGAATTTATTCTAAGCATCTCTGGGCAATATGCATGTGTGTGTATATGTGTGTGTGTGTACACAACATACACACACACATTCTTGAATCATTAAGTCATTTGGAAGAATTTCCAGAAGTGTGCTGAGGCATGTTTTTGGTGTTTTGCCAAATTATGTGCTTCTGTTTGTGGCTTTCCAATATGGATTAGACAGACGCACCAGCATGTACTGTTTGGCAAGTAGTGACACTGGTCTAGTCTGAATTCAGTAATTTAAGCTTTTCATTAGTCCTCTTAGGTGAAAGAAAGAATTAACAACAACTTACTTGAACTCTATCTTTATATCCTTTGTCATCCAGACCTGTTCATTTGCCATAGATTAGAAGCCAAAAGAATTTCAGATGTCCTCTACAGACAGACCTAAAGCAAAGGCTTCCAACGAGGGGTTCAAATGTCAAGTACACTTAACCTGCAACCTGGACTTTTGCGCACTGTTATTCTAAGGCTATGCCTTCTTCTCTTCTGACTTCCTCCACTGTATTTAAAGAGCCAGAGTGCCCTCCTTTTTCTGTCAAGAAATAAAGACAGAAATTATTTCAGGTAAAAGGCCACTGAGATTTTTGTTCCTCCCATTTTGAAATTATCACACACACAAGTAGACTTATACATGACAAGGTGCTCACAAAAATATTACTGTCTCTTGTGACTCTTTCTATGAGAAGCCATGCCCTTTCTTCCCTGTTTCACATCAAAGTTGTTCCACACTTTATAGGGTAACTTCTTATGGCCATAAACTTTAGTGGCAAGTTGAGAAACAATTTTCAAGAGGAGATTAATCTAAAATTCTCTCCCAATCTGAATCAATACAACTATCATTACCATCTATCCCTTAGTATGTCACCTAGAGAAAAGCAAGAGAACTTCAACTGACTTGTACTACTTGACATTTCCTTCTGTTGTTGGTAAGAATAATCTTGATACCCAATAGTAAAAGTTCACAGGATCCATGAGGTAAAAAGGATTAAATGCTGACAGTGGTCCATTGTTAATTGAGTCCCCTTGGGAAGCTACAGAAAAATTAGTTTATACAGCTGTTGCTATTTGTCATAACATTATTAACAAGATACATATGTTCAATCAAGGTCTAATTTTGGACCTCCAAAAGTGGGTGGTCCAGTGGTCTGAAACATAAGCAGAAACCAATAAGCATCACTCTACAGAAGAAAGAGGAATCTAAGCTCTAAGATTGCCTCAGTGGTCCAGAAGAGAAAAAAAGGGAGCCCCTGGCAGAGTACATTCTATAACATTTGGGTTAAAGGTTAGTGAGCAAAACATGAAAAGCAAGGTGAGTTGGGGGCTATGTTAGAAACCTGTTAGGAACATTACAAACAAGTAATGTTATCAAATGCCAGATGGGGAAATCAGACCTTAACACCAGTGTGATTCCCAAGCAGTGACTTTCTCTAGAGAAAGTGAAGACAGAAATAGTTCTAGTCAGGAAATAAAACTACCTATCTCATTTGTATCTTATATTTTCCACCAGTAGAAATTTACTGTGCTAATAAACTATGAGCACACCAAAGAGGGGACATATGAACGAACTTTAGAAAACTTTCACTAAACTGTCTAAGGATAACTAAAAGTCCAAGATAAGGTCAATACACAAAACCTTATTAGCACCTATTACCATGAGGTTTCTTATCCATATGAATTTTTCATTTTGGTGAATGGGGGGGTGAAGAAAAATATATACACATTCATACATATGAAGGGAGAAAGAATGAGGAGAGAGAAATACACGTGAGAACTCACAAGAAAGAGTTCCACAATACACAGGGTGAGATTAAAGTTCCAGTCTCATCAGGTGGCAGTGAACCAAACACCAACGTCAAACCTTCTGCTTGAAGACCTTACCTCTTCACTGATTGTGGTGGTTTGATTCAGGTGTCCCCCATAAACTTAGGTGTTCTGAATGCTAGGTTCCCAGCTGATGGATATTTGGGAATTAATGCCTCCTGCAGGGAGTGTATTGTTGGGGGTGGGCTTATGGGCTTTATAGCCAGTTTCTCCATGCCAGTGTTTGGCACACCCTCCTGTTGCTGTGGTCCATCTTATGTTGGCCAGGGAGTGATGTCCACCCTCTGCTCATGCCATCGTTTTTCCCTGCCATCGTGGAGCTTCCCCTCGAGCCTGTAAGCCAAATAAACCTCTTTTTCCCAGAAGCTGCTCTTGGTTGGGTGATTTCTACCAGCAATGCGAACCGGACTGCAACACTGATAATATGATTTTTACCGATCACTGCCACTTTCAAAAAGTACAACAGCTGAAAGCTATGACTCCTATTTGCAACATAAAGACATTACTAAAGTTATATCACCTTCTCAATACCTTTACACAAACACTTCACCCTATGTTTCACCTAAGAATAAGAATGAAAATTATTAAGATTGAAAGCCCATTGGAACTGCTCCTAGAAAGGAAAATCAAGACAAGTCCAACCAGACTTCTCCACAGAGAAAGCAGGTCAAAGACACCACTTGAGAGAAAGAGTTTGGAGACCATATGATCTAATATGGGTTAATGTACCTTACTTCAGGAAAAAGTATAAATCTATTTTGAAGTTAGCTTCTCATCTGCAACACAAAATAGCTATGAACCTTCCACAATGAATATTTGGGTCTACAACATATATTCCTGCTAGTCTAAAATGAATCTTTCCAACACTTCTCTCAACCCTCCTCTCTGGTCACTATTCTCTTTTGAAGAGGCTACCCTGAACCTGAGTGGAAGGTCCAATAAATACAAAGTTCTCAGCCATAACCAACAGTGCCAGTAAGACTGCAAACTCAAGAGAATGGGGTTTGGATTGCTTTCAAATTTTTCTCATCTAAAACCTTGTCCTTCACATCAACTGTCCATTTAGTTAAATGACAAAAATACATTTTCAACAGAAACATAGCAGGATTGCCTTGCCAGTGATTACAGTACCCATGAAACCTATTAACTTGATCCAAAATGGTCCTTCCAAATGGCACATTTTGGAAATGACAGGTAGAATCTAGTGTTTGATCTTCCAGGTAGAGTCATGAACACTTCATTTCACATTAAGTCTACTAAAGAGGTTACTCCTATCCCTGATTAGTCTCATGAAGCCAGCTTAGAAGCTGCTCTAATGTAAACAGTTAACAAAAAGTCCAAATCCTGATTCTATTATTTACCAGTCATGTGAACCTGCGCATCATCTGAGTTTTTGGTGTTCTCACATATAAAATGGAGATAATAAGTGAGCTGGCATCATAGGATTGGTGTAGGGAATAGATTTAAACTCAAAAGTTTAAGCTAGTACCTATATTTATTATCCCTCTCAAACATTTATTCAAATATTACATTATTAGTAAAATGTAGGCTAACCATGTTTTTCTATTTCTTTTTTATTATCATTATTCTCTAAATAGAGAGTGAATAGGCACAATAGAGCCTCTAGCCACTGCATATAATTTCCAGATGCATGTGCATATGACTTACGTGGGTACTGGGGAATCAAACCTGGGTCCTTAGGCTTCACAGGTAAAGGCTTTAACCACTAAGCCATCTCTCCAGTCCATGCTAACTATTTTTAATATTTAAATCTTATCTGATACTACACTCACATTTTCTTTATTTTACAACTAGATTTGAGACAGTGTTCCATTAAAAAATTACTGCTCCTATGTTCAATATTTAATGTATAACATGACTTAAAAGAATAGAGCAAATCATTGACTAGTGCCTGGCTGTTCCAACAGGTTCACAGAAATTCTAGCCTTACACCAGACCATGTTAGGAAATGTGAGCTCAGGTGTGTAGATGGGAAGTCCCTGGGGACTCTTTGGAGAATGCATCTCTTGTAAACAAGAAAGATTCTTCTCAGTGAATAGCAAAATAAAAGGATAAATATCTTGAGACAGTGAAGAAAACCTGGGAAGATACATATCCAACTATTAATTGTTTTCTTTGGATAAGGTTTAGGATCCTTTTACATTTTACATCATTATAATCATTAAACAATAAGAGGGCTTTCTTACATTTTTCCTAGGGTTAAATTGCAATGTCATATGCAAAACAAAGTATATTAATCCTTAAATTGCATTGCTTGATGTGCATATTTGTATATGGGTGGGAATGGGTGTGTATACACACGTTTGGGGAGATAAGGGAAAACCTCAGGTGTCAGCTACATTTTTTGAGACACAATTTCTCATTGAATCGGAACTCACCAAGTAGGCTAGACTGGCTGGCCAGCAAAACCCATGAATCCTCTTTCTCTACTTCCACAGTGCTAGGATTATAAGCACCACCACATTTGGTTTTTGTCCCTTTTGTTTGTTTGCTTTCCACATGGATTATGAGAATTGAACTCAGGTCCTCATGTTTTGATGGTAAGAACTTTACCCACTGAGCTATTATCCCAGCTCCTGCATTGCTTTTTGTACCACAACTTATAAGATGAGCCAAATGGAGAATCATACATACTCTTCTAGGAAAAAAAAAAAAAAAAAAAAAACATTTTTACTTTCTTGAATAATCATGAAACAGCAGCAACAACAACAGAATCTGCATTGTGGTTGCTAACTTCAACCATGGCAATGAACATTCAAAGGATTAATCAGAGGCTTGACAGTTGTTAACAGTTCAACATGGTTCCCATAATTATCCAATTAAACATACAATGCAAATAGTAGAAGTCTTATGGGTTCCATAGAGCATGAATATCAGACCGCTTCAAAAAACTATTGACTGTAATGTACTGTCTGCTGAGTCAGAAGAAAGTGAAAGAGAGCCAGTACATTTACAGAGGAAGGCAAGCAAAAGAAAAATAGAGTGGAGCAACACGTAATTCAACCACTCTTTATGTGGTCATATAAACACAACAGACAGTGGTAAAATCCAGAAAACAAAATTTAAGTAACAATTATTGTAAAACCAAAAGAATGCAGAGCAATGAGGTTACCCTGTAATTCCTACTAGCTGCACTACACCCACTGCATACTTCCACCACACTTTTCTAGCTCGCTGCTAAGTTAGAAACATGGATATAATTATAGTCGTTGGATTTTGACTCTGTCTATAAACCATGCAGAGATAAACTGCTATTAGTGAACATACCAACTCCATATAATTGTGTTTTGACATTATAGGTAAAAACAGTGAAAAGGAAAGCTAACCACAGCAATTATAAACAGCATGCTGGAGGGCATGTCAGGTCACTTTTGACCTTGACTAAATTGCTGTAATCCCTAAGCTTCATTTCACACAGTCAGATGCGCACACGCACACACGCGCGCACACACACACCTGTCTTTAAGAAAATGAAGTTACAGAATATATGAATTACTATATTGCTAACTTACAAAGTTATAAATACCTAAAGAACAAAATGTATATATTAAATACAGCAAATATCTATCCTTTTTGTAAAAATCGTAACATATTTTTAAACATGTAAATCATAGAAGAAAAATGTTGTGGTACTTATTTTGCAGCTGGATTTACACAGAGGAAAAGAAGAATAAAGTTTTATTCAGTATAAAGACTTGTATGAATTGCCATTAAGTAGAAATATTTGGAGGATAACTTTTAAATGCTTAAGCCATCTTCCTACAATGATAACATTTCTACAATAATCACTCAACTATATACCTTTTTGTTTGCTATATACAAAAATATTCCATCCACTTCTTTCTGTAATAGTTTTCCCCTTCTCCTCAAAAGTCGTATCAGAGGGTATAAAGAGGCCAATAAACACTATTTAAGAAATTAAGTGTGGTATTATGTTCAATAACTTTTCTTCTGAAGTACATGATTTGTGCAACCAGTAGCAATATAAATGTGAAAATCATAAACTATGCTATATGTGGTAACATACCTTGCAGAACTTATAAGCAATGTTACTTTTAATGAGAATATTAATAGATATGTCAATATATCTAGTCTTTAAGGTATGCCATTAAAATAATGTATGTGCCTAGATAAACAGCTTTCTAACAAGTTGATAACAATATAATAAAGGTAGTTTTGAGGATTTTAGTGGGAAGAGTGATGGAGAGCCCCTTAGCATAATGCCTAGAAGGCACTGTATGCTCAGCAAATATCAGATGCTATAGCTGTTGTTATTGTTACTGTCACCTCACAGCTAGTCTGGCCAAGATAACTCTGCCATGGTCAAAAGATTAAGTAAATAATCATATAAACATCAAATCCAGACATTAAAGTTTATCCCACATTTAAAAAGAAAACCAACTGACATAGCTTGATAGTATTGTCATTTCTAACTGAAGTGTTTGGGAGAATGAGCTGTATTGGCTGTTCTTGAATTTTTGATGAAATGCTTGTATATTTATATTATCATAACACTCACTGGACACAGATATAAAGGAATTTAGACTAAAGTGGAGGTAAAATCTCTGTACACTAAACTCATGATAAAAGTATTCTGGAGTCTGGGCCTATTTTATCTTGGGGATCAAAGTTCCCTGTTTTAACTACTACATTCCAGCCTGGACAGAATAGTTTCTGTGTAACTAACTGGTAAGTTGAACATCCTGACTAAAACTTCCCAGTGCAGGGTTTAATATGATGTCTTTGCAGATAATAGACTCCTCACCAAGGGCAAGAGCAACCCTGATAATGGTCCAAGCTGCAGGAACTCCAGTTGATTCAGCCTGGGCCTTCACCACTCCTTTCATAAACATCCCTGAAAGGAAATCTCCATTCACATTTGCAGACAAACACAGAAGGAAAATATATTTAAATGCCCTCCGTAGCCTCTGAGAATACCAGAGAGAGTTCTGTTGCTTACGGTTTACAGAAATAGTTTTCAAGGACAAATCCATGTATATCTATGCAGGCAGCAAGAAGAAAAACTTATAGTGCACAGGAAAATAAAATAATATACTTATTTCTTCCACCAGACGAGGCCACCTTGAGGTTGGTGACAGCCATTAAACTGCTTCACAGACATGCATGATTATTAAGTACAACTTATATCCCTTAATGAAGCAGTAAAGATACTTTAAAATTTTTGTTTTAATGATAAATGTTGAAGAGCAGGCATTTATTTATTTATGTATCTATTTTGTGGTGCTAAGGATCAAGCCAGGCCTAGCATGTGTTCAGCATATACTCTTACCACTGAGCAACAACCCCAGCAAAGAACAGGCTTCTTGGCTGGAGAGACTGCTCAGCAGTGTTTAAAATGCTTGCAAAGCCTAGTAACCTGGGTTCAATTTCTCAGTACCCATATAAAACCAGACATACATGGTGCATGTGTCTGGAGTTTATTTGCAGTGCAGGAAGCCTTGGTACACTCATAGTCTGTCTATACACATATATATGTACATATCAAATAAATAAATGAAAATATTTTAAAAATATAAAAAAAGAACAGGCTTCTAAGCCCAGCAGTGACAATGACATCGGAATTGGAGCTGGGCGAGGGCCATCATGGATCCAAAACTAGCTGTCATTGGCTGTCTGATAGAACATTTACTCAATGCATTTCACTTCAATTTGATGATAGTAATACTTGAGTCTTCAAAGAATTGTAATGATTGCAGTAATTAATTCTAGGGACACATAGGACAGTCTCAACAAACTTTAATTGTTTTGATGATTACTAATTTTACTACCATAATAATAAAACTAACAATATGAGAGATTCCTCTCTTTTTGAACAGAATATGCAGTTATGTGTGGACTCTTCCATCATATTGTCTTTCTCATTAAGATTTTCCATGTTATCTAAGAAGAAACTCTGTCCCTTAAAACCAAAAAAGACAATGAATGAAACATTTAGGAATAAAATCCTAGGGTATGTACAAATCTCATAAACTCTTGTCGAAGAAATCCACAACCAAGTACACAAAGCTTTATAAAAAATTATAATGAAATATTGACTCTGTTTAGGAAAAAATTCTGGCAGAGAAATTATTAGGAAACCAAAATATCTGTGCCTATGTACATATCTATTTTCTTCAGAAAAGTCTTATAAAAGAAAGACCCCACAGTAATACTCTTCACTTAAACAGATGTCAATACACTGAGAAAAACAGGCTAACTTTGCAAACCTGTAGTAGTAGAAAATATGTTCTAAAATGTAAGGAAAGCCATTAATGCAGCACAGAATGAGTGGGAAAGGGAAAATCTTTATTAGTCATGAAGACTTCAAAATCTCTTCCTCGGGAACTTCCCTGCAATACATGGCACTTGACTTGCTTTCTCTTTAAAGCTATGTTATTCTCCCAGTGAATCCTTTGTGGCCATACAACAAACACTCAGTTCCAGGGTCTCATATAAGAAATATATAGCAGCAGAATAGAAGGAAACAAGAGTTGAGAAAGACAGCTTATTTCATAAGCATAAAATGAACTAGGAAATCATAACTTTATATATCAGAATCAATAAATCAAGCTTGAAAGAAATAATTTACAAATCTAATATAAAACAAATGATTACATCAACCTTTTGAATAAATAAGATGACTTACAGAGATTTTGTTTTGTTTTTTCCCCTTATTATACAAACACTTTTATTTGGTCCTTTTACCCAACTGTGGACAGATGAATTCTGTCACTTAGAATTAGGGTTAATTCTAAGGATAGGGCCAGGGAAAAGGGCTCATAGGTTAAAAGTCTTAAAGCACACAAACATGAGAGCCTGTGGGTGTCTGATATTGCCTAAGTTCAATTCCCCAGCACCACTGTAAGCAGCCAGACATAGCCACTCACATCTGTTATCCCAGTGCTGTGGGAGCAGAGATCAGAGAATCACTGGCTCATGAAAACAGCAAGCCCCAGAATCAATGAGAGACTCTGACCCAAGAGAACACACAGATGAGTGACGGAGAGGGGATTTCCAAAATACTCCCGTGCCCTCTGCAGGCACACACATAGGGCACAGCATCGGTACATAAACGTGCATATACCACACACATATCATACTACATATATATGAAAAGAAGGAAAAAAGGGAAGGAAGATAAAGGAGGGAGAGGGAGCAAACAAGTGAGTGAGCGATCTCCAGAGACAAAGTACATGGGCTCCTGTTCAGCCTCCGTGTTTAACAGCTCAAATGTAGAGTTGTCACTCATGAAAGGACAGAAAAGCACCCACCTTTTATGTTGCCTGAAGATTAAATGAAGCCAGGTATGATGGCACCTCTCTATATAATGATTATAATCTCAGCACTTGGGAGGCTGTAGCTGGAGGATCACAGTGTGCTCAAGGCCAACTGGGACTACATATTGAGTTTGACACCAGCCTAAACAGCAAAACCCTGTCTCAAATATATAAATGAATTAAATTAAAGTAAATTGAAACTAACAAAATTAAAATTGAAATATTCGTCGATTAAACTGTAGATCACTACACAAGGCCTGGGCACCATTAAGTCACATAGCTCCCATTTAAAAAGCTTTCAAAGTTAACATTATCTCCTTTAGAAAAAGAAATATAGCTCTAGGACTTTCAAAGACTTGCTGAAAATCATATAACTAAAATGTGTAAGAATGGGACTAAAGAGATGGCCCACCAGTTAAGGCACTTGCCTGCAAAGCCTAACAACACAGGTTTGATTCCCTAGTGCCCACGTAGAGCCATATGCAGCAAGTAGCACATGCATCTGGAATTCGTTTACAGCAGCTGGAGGCCCTGGCATGCTCTGACTCTCTCTTCCCTTCCCTTCCCTTCCCTTCCCTTCCCTTCCCTTCCCTTCCCTTCCCTTCCCTTCCCTTCTCTTTTGCCACTGTTTCTATGGCTCCTTTGCCAAGTTCCAACTCTGAACACTCCTTCTCACTTCCCCCATGTGTCCCATCACCAAACTATTGCTGGGAGAAATTACTGGACACATCCAATGCCACATCCTATTCTGCTATTTGCCAAATTAAGTACAATCCTCATTATGAGCCTAATATACACTATTCCTCCAGGGTCCACTGTCCTTGATTTTCTTGCTTCTCAGTGTGATGAAGTTAGTATCAATCAGAGGCCACCAAGTTCCAGTTAGGAGAAGAGTCCAGAAAGCATCCTGACACTTTCCAATTTCCTGCAATTGGAGATACATGCTGCCACATGTCAGAAGCACCATCACTATTACTACATAGACCCAACGAGGTCATGACATACAAAGAAAAAGTTATACTTGCTCATAAGAACAATGCATTGAAGAGAAAGGAAGGGAGGGGTACTTAATAGGATGGAATTGTATATATGTAAGTAGAACAATAGATTAATAGGTGTGAAAAGGACCAAAGTGAGATCAGGGGAAGAGATTGAGTAAAGGAAAGGTGGAGGGAGGGCTAATCAAAATTTAAGAGGATATAAATAAATCATATAGAATCCTACTTTTTTGGACAATGGAACATTCAGGAGCCATAAGTTGTTGCTAGAAAATTTGCAGTGCCAGGGATGGGATACCTTCCAGTGAGTTGTTGGCCAGAGAGGTCCCTGAAGTCCCCAAAACATTATAAGCCATTGCCAAGGCCCTTAGTTTCCCACCAGGAATAGATGGTAAGACCCTATTGCTGAAGACTCCACGTACTTGGGATGCAAGGCCACTGAGAAATCCTTCTGGAACTGAACGCCTCCATGCAGACCAGCTGACAGAAAGCTGAATGAAACAATTCTGCATGCAGTTCAATGGGAGAAAGAAAAATCATCAGTGAAGATACTCAACAGTGGAAACTTCAAGCCTTATAATTGGCCAGCCAGGCCAAATGAGCCAACAGGTGCAATAGTGGCACATCTATCATGGTGGAAACCAACTGCCCTCTAATTGGACTGGAGGCCCACTCAATGGGAGGGAATGCATCCCTGATACTGAAAAGTTAAAACAAGGGTAGTCATGAGCACTAGGGTTGTAACACCTGCTGCTGTCTGGCTAAATGTATATACTATGCTTATCAAACTGCCCAGAAAGCACTTCTGTTAATAGTCATACCCTTATATTAATGCTACTCTAACTTTTGGTAGAGAATCTTCTCTTTTCAGATGGCAGTGACCTTAGGATGACTCAAAAGGTATCATGGTGCTGGAAAGAAGTGACTGGAGTGCTCAGTACTACAATATCTCTATCACACCTTCCAAGGTTCAGGGTCTAATGCAGAAGAGGTGGTGGAAAGAATCTAAGAGCCAAAGGAAGGGTAGGACTCCTTACAACGTGCTCCCCGCAGTCACAAAATGGCCTGGATATCCATGACCTCACAGTGCCTGACACTACCTACAAAAGACCATCATAAAAGGAGGAAAAGATCACAACATCAAAATAAAAGAGAGAATGATTGAGATGGGAAGGGGATATGATGGAGAATGGAATTTCAAAGGGGAAAATGGGGGGGGGGTATTACCATGGGATATTTTTTATAATCATGGAAGTTGTTAATAAAAATTTGGAAAAATCAAAGAACAATGCATTCTCATAATCTATTTTCTTTGAAATTGTCACATATTTTTGTAAGTTATTTCCTACAGATGATGTGTGTAAAATCATTCATTACTCTTGTCACAGAGGATTTAATAAAACTAAACACTCAACTAGCAATACTTTTCAGTTAAGAAAAAAATCGAATAATTCTTCTCGAACTTGCTCTCACCAATGCAAAATTCACAGTATCTGTCTTTTCTATAATGCAATGCCAGCATCTGTACCTAATACACAGTCCTTGCTTCTCCAAGAATACTAGTTGAATGGCATGCAATTTGTTTTTAAATAAGCTGTAAAATGCTATAATAAAGTTGTAAACTCACAGATATCATTTTGTATTTCAGGAGTCAAAATCTTGTTACATGCATACATACTAATCATTATCTAACTACATAATACATATATACATGTGTGTACACACACACACACAGAGAGAGAGAGAGAGAGTCATCTAATTACAGAGACTAAGAAGTATGAAAATGAGAAACCCTGATCATTGTCGACTAAGATTCAGGATACTTCTATTTGTCAGATTAGGTGATAAAAGTGCAAAGGATCTGAAAATTTCACTGCTGAGTTTCAGTTCTGTCTTTAGTATTACATTGTGCTATCATATATATGACATCACAGGACTCCATAGTTTTCTGTAATTACCTATGAGGAAATACCATATTCTAGAACAGGTATCATTTACAGAAAGTAAACTATATTACAAAATGCAATATAGAAAGTGGGGTACTATTTTATTTGGAGGTATGTCAGGTAGCAGCCCATTGTTTTGAATAACAAAACATGAGTTTGTACCAGCTCATATTTTATTCTAACAATAGGGCAGCTCATAAGACAGGAACAAGAACCTTTTCTACTGAGTAGAGAAGCCAAATAATATTCACCTAACTTCAGAATAGCTTTTAAAATACTTTTGCAGGATAATCTACTTTTCATGTTTTTTAAGTGCTTTGCTTAAAGTTCTTGTCAAGTTAGGAAATACCTTAAATTATTGATACATAACAAATATATGTTGACATTTCTCACTCAAGATTATAAATAAAATATCACAATAAACAAAGTGATATTCTATAAAACATTTATGGACAACTTTTTTAATAGACACTGAAATCTAAGAACTAAAATGTACAAGAAAATTTTTGATGTTACAATTTAATGGTATTAGCAACAAAGAATAAAATAAAATAATCAAAGCCATTTTGTATTGAGCATTTAGGTTAAAACGTCCTATTAAACTAATTGATTGACAAGTATTTGACAGACCATCAAACCTATCACATATTATACTCTCAAGGTAGTGTATATCATTGCCAAATGCAATTCATGTATCTTCCTGGTAATAGATCATTTTGCTTTGTTTTTGTTACATAACCCTTGAGAAAACTCTGCGTAAGACTCACCTCCTCTCTGACCTTTCTATTATAGTCCCACAGGGTCTTCTCCCAGCAAGCTCAGCAAAGCTGACTATATTTAGTAGTTGGTGTGATGGCTGCATAGTTGTATGCCTGCACTTTAATCTTTGGATTTTTGTTGTTCATGGTAATCATGACTCTTCCTTTTCTACTTGTAAGTTACTTAGGCAAAGTCATTAATGCTTTAATTATTTTTCTCATAATCCTTGAAATACTGAAACAATAGTTAATAAAGTATCTTCTTCCATAAATGCACTTTTCAATTATTTTCCACCTTTATATCCAGTGCATTACATTTTTACTGAATAGCATATTTTAATAATGTCACAAATGACATGTATACAGCGATTATTTAGATGCATGGATGAAAAGTTAATATAGTACATGTGTGTGTGTATGTGTGTCCACAAGCTTATACACATAATCACTTTAGAAAAGTGAATGACTCATAGAGTGACAAGATAAGGATTACTATCTAGTGATTACTGAAGCAAAGTTCCCAATTCCAAAAACATATTTGGGCACTTAAAACATATTATCAGTGAAATTATTTTAATGATATACTTTTAATAAGACAAAAAAGTCAAAACCACACTGAAATAATCTTTTCACGTGATTTATGAAACTGCAATTCAGTATGAAGAGGATAGAAAGGTGAAATCATAGATATAGATATGACATAAATATGTTTATATATTCAGTCTATGAAGATATTTTGAATGCTTATTTTTATTTATTTGCAAGGAGAGAGACAGAATGGGTATGCCAGGCCCTTTAGCCACTGCAAATGAAGTCCAAATGTATGCAACACTGAGTTTATGTGGGTACTGAGGAATCAAGACTTGTATCATTAGGTATTGCAGACAAGCACTTTAATCACTGAGCAATCTTTCCCACCCAGATATCTGGAATTTTAAAGTCTGGTTTCCTGTATGAATAAACACCATAGCCACAAGTACTCCCTGCTAGGCAACAGTTACAGGTGTGTGTATTCTTGCTTCCAATTACATTAATGTGAGAGATTTTCTTATAACCCAAATTAAAGGTTTATGAAAATGAATAGTACTGGTATATATTGGATGCTAACAAGGAATTTCATCAGCATCCAGCCATGTCTTTATACTCCTCAGAAAAGAGATGTCTTTAAGTCACCCACAAATACAGACATGAGGAAAGTGGTTTGCTATGGCTCAATACTGCTGATTGCAAGGATAAAAATTCTAAGGTGTTCCATAGCAACTTTGACATCAGAATTCTCAGTACATAACTTTAGGTTTTCCTTCTCCCTACTTTAATCCCTGCCACTAAATGAGCATTCTGTGCACTCCCCCCCCCCGCCCCCCAAGACAGACTACATCTTCTAAAACACTTGGAGAAGGTGATGAGCACTCACTTATGAGCAAACTGATGGTCTGCTATGCACCAGCACTGTGCAGCCTGCTGGTGATCAGAGCAGAACTGAAAATGTTTTAATATTACCTGTACCATAATCAGGAGTGATGTAGGCATTTTACAAACATTTTTCCATCTCACCCTCAGGCCTGCCAAATAAAGTATGTACCTACCCTAGAGCTCAGAGACCTTAGAAAAATAAAATGATTTACCTAACCATACAGTGAACACTATAAAACTAGCCTTCAACATATAGTATGATCTAAAATATTCTCATGGTAACTGTGACTATAGCTGATTTCAACACATTCTCTAAAGAGGCAGAAAATTAAAAAAAAAAAAAAACTAAATACCAAAATCAATTTATTTCAATAAATTGCAAAAGATCACATAAGATGTTTGAATTTTATGTTTCTTTTTTAAAAAATGCTGTTGTGCTTTCACCAAATAGCACTTCTTTTTATTTGTTTACTTTTGCCCCTGTAGCAGCAAAACTAACACAAACAACCACAGTGGCTTTGAGTCTCTCTGAGACTCAGGATTCCAAATTTTGATCTCTTGGGATTCTCCCAGCTCTAAAATTCTATGAGGTAAACATTGCTTTTTTTTTTTTTTAAGTAAGTTTTAAATATCTAGATGAAGCCGTACATGGTGGCACATGCCTTTAAACCCAGCATTGAGGAGGCAGAGGTAAGAGGATCGCCGTGAGTCCGAGGCCACCCTGAGACCACATAGTTAATTCCAGGTCAGCCTGGACCAGAGTGAGACCTACCTCAGAAAAAAAAATCTAGATGGAACTAAATCATTTGATGTTTGAACTTGAATAGAACAACACAGCAATGTTACTCAATACTAAGGTTATACATTTTCTACTTATCTTTAAAAAATTAAGTGCTTTAAACCCCCATATTCAACAGGCATATGCTAAAGCTTATTAAATACTGTTTCAAATGAAGAAGACTGACTCAGCTAAGAAAATCAGAAGCCAAATTACTAGGATTCTAGAACTAAGAGGCACAGTGGATGTCCTCTACTTCAATTTTTCACCTGACAAAGAAATATAGTCACAGAGAGGCAAAAAGCCTCTCAGGTACTTGCAAGCAGTAGGGCCAATAATTTATTTTTTTCTTCCATTTCAGCAAGCTGTTTCAATCACTGTGTGGTCTATAGTGAAATTTCAACAGAAAACAGAAATAGAAGAAAGTCATTGTACCACTAGGTCAGTAAATAACTTAGTACCTAATGATGCTTTTAAAAAAAAATGCAAAGACCTTATGCTCAGAAACTTACAGTTTAAAGTACATTAAGTAAAGCCATAGCCATATGCAAATATGTTTTCTCCCAACTGCATCTTAAGAAAATAACAAACAAAAATAATAATTTATTGTCAGTGCCTTGAAAACAAAAAACTGAAATTAAAAGAAAGAATGAAGTAAATCTAAATTGTGTATTTTTGTTCTTTCGAAAAGGATTAAATAACATAATTCTAAATGGTTTGTTTGTACTTTCATGCAATATGTAGATTAACCATGAAATTCTGTTTGGGACACTTTGACATCTGTTTTCAGTGCATTACAGTGAAATCTGGGGACTCGATACATACATTTGCTGTAATAAAACTGTCACTAATCAGTGTTTTCCAAAATATTGCCCATAACTATTACTATTCAGTAATCTCATTTGCATGATCTAATATTGTTGCTACATCATGTTTTTTCCCCCCTGATAGTATGTTAGCTGGTCCCAGGCATGTGGTCTGAAATGACCACAAACCACTCAATAATCTCAGCATTTCTGAAGGTCTCTGTACATGCAACAGAAATCTGTCCTATATTAAACTAATACTTCATCTACCATGAGATACTTTTCGTAGAACCAAAACACCAAGAATGAATTCACAACCCAAGTGTTACAAACTTCATACCCATAAAGGAGATCACACCGCAGAAGAAACACCTTGTGGGATTTTTACCACAGGAGACGAGAGTGTAATCCTAACTCAGGAGTACTTTCAACAAAACTAATGATGCTTTGTGAACAAAACATGAAGAGACTTTCAGTAGTATAATTCATTTCTATGAACTACAAATCCAGATTGGGCCAGACTTTAAAACTTAATCTGCTTTATGGTCTCTAAGTTTAATAAAGTAGCTATATCAGTGACAGATCCAAGAACCACAAAGTAACACTGTGTTCTCACCTGGGTAGTAGGCTGAATGAGGGTTCCTTTTTCACATGGCATATCTCTTATGTAACATGTACCAGACATGGATCTCAGGGAAAACATCATTCTAAGAGTACAAACATGGTATTCAACAAAGGGGAAAAAAATAAGAATAATTTGTCTACCTACTCTAAACTCTAAATGAATTCCATATTTTATCAGAACTTGGAATTATATTCATATTGCCCAAGAGTCTAATATAATTTCATTTTGTCCTCCAATGAACTCATCTTAAACCTAAAATATGTTTCTCTATGCACATGTTTTATATTATACAAATGTTGGATACAAAAAGCAGATTAATTGTAGGCCCTAATGCTGTATTTGTCAGTACTAAGAAGTCATTCCAAATGCTCCAAAAGGGATTAATGTAGTATAACAAGTCTATTTAATTATTGTAAAACCAGTGATCCTCATATTACTATAAGCTGCTTTTCCCTTATTTGAAGACTATAAATAGAACAGAAATTGTACATAACTACAAGTCATATCCTAAAACACTGTTGTTTTACCATCAAGGAATAATGATACCATCAGCATCTCCGAGAAGCTACTAAATGCAACTAGTATTTAGGAGCCACAGATATGCTTGCATTTCAGGGTTGCATTAACTTGTATCTTAAGTGTAAGCAAAGTTTTTCGAGTGTTTTACAAAGACATATGAACTAACATTTCTGTTATCATCAGCACTCCAGTTTCAATGTTAACAAAAAAAAGGTTACACTGTTTTATCCTCATGCTTTTTATAGCTTTGTGTATTCCACAAACACAGAAACCGGTACTTCTCTTCCCAAGAAGAAAAGGTATGGCACAAATTATTAAAAATCATGCACCAAACCTAAGCAAGCCAATCAATGTTCTCATTCTGCTTTGTCCACACCCTCGTTACCCTTTAACTAGTGAACAAACATGACATAACTTTTCTCATTAACTCCTGACTAGACTCCTTCAGTATATGATAAACATTATTACCAAGCCCTTCATATAGGAAGATGAGGCTTGTTCACACTGCAGCAGTGTGACATATGCTTGAATATATTTCCCTTGTAATTTTCCCACTTGCCAAACCTGCTGTGCAAAGTGAGTGAGAAGTGCAACCCAAGGGTCACAGAGAGCTGGGCACCAGCTAGTTTCCTAAGAACCTGGCACACAAAGTTAGCTCCATGCCCACAGGAATCCAATCAACCAGAGCCACGGAAGCCAAACACTGATCCCAAGTCACGGTTTGGTGAGAAGAAGCAAATGTTTTAACCATTTCTCATTTGGTGTCCAGTTGTTCTACTATTAGTAAAAGTGAAATCACTCAAAGTAATAAATATTAACTTCTTCCCTCTGCAACTCATTTAACTAATTATCTTAAAACCACAAAAGGGAAGAATAGAAAAAACTGACTTAAAAGAAAAGAGTCAGATGGCAATGAAATCAAAACAATTCATGTAACCAATTAAACAATTTGAGGCTTTGACCCAACTAAGGGTCTTTTTTTTTTTTAATAAGACATTTTCAGACTTAGAAAGACTAAAAGCCAGCAGCTTGCTCCTTTTAAACAGCAATTGAGCCTGGCCACATTGTCCTCACCTCTATCCAACTACATCTAAAACACAAATGAAGCTCTCCCAATGTGAATGACTGAAATTTTTTGCACTTGAAACTTTTATGTTTCATGCACAGTGAATTACAAATACTGGCTAGGACACCCTTTATTCAACACTAGAGTAAAACTATTTGTTCAGTGAGCCACAATAAAATCATTTTATTTCTTTTTTAACCAAATACTTCTAGATTAATCAAGAACTGTATTCTCTGAAATCTGAAAAGAAGCCATTTCTGAAATATACAATTTAATTCTAATTTATATAAGTTTCATGACTACACTGGATTAGCTAACTTCATGGGACTGCCTTCAGAGTTTTTACTAAGAAGTATCTGCGTATACTATAATGAACAGGACCCTCTCTTTGAAAGACTTATCTGGGTGGGTGTGGTGGTGCTCACCTTCGGTCCCAGCCCTCAGGAAGCAGAGGTAGGAGTATCACTGTGCGTTTGAGGCCAGCCTGGGACTACAGACTACAGAATGAGTTCCAGAACAGCCCACCCTAGAATGAGAACCTACCTTGAGAAAGAAAAAAGAAAAAAGAAAAAAAAAAAAACGGGCAAATAGTGTCTTATCACTTGAGTTTCTTACAAAATCCTTGCTGACTCTTTGCTTCACATTCACTCACTTCTGCTCAACATCATACTAAGGTGGTTTCTTTTGCAGGTAACTTCAGGTTATGCTCTATTCCTTCATCTATAGTAAGAATGGCTGTTACAAAATTATTGCTATTACTCCATGAATTATTTCATTAATTCTAAAATAGTCATTTCAAAAGCAAAAAAAAAAAAAAAAAATCAAAGGATATGAAGGGTAAGACTGGACAAAGGAAACCAAGCTGAGGAAAAACAAGAACCCAGCTTGTCAGACATAGGCACACACTCTCTATTACCAGCATTTTGTTTAAATCCAAACCCCCAATGTAACACATTAAGAGGTGACCTGATGGTTAATTAGGTCAGGACACTAGAACCCTCACACATGAGGCTAGTGCCCTAAATGCCCAAGAGAAACCCAAGAGAGTTTCTTACTTCTTTTGTTCAAGAACACAGAGGATAGGAAGTCTGCAACCCAGGACACAGCCTCACCAGCATTTAGACATTCTGACATTCTGACCTTGGACCCAGCCTCCAGAACTGTGACAAGTAAAGAACTGTGATGTTCATAAATTTTGTGTTTTGTTAGAGCAGCCCAAACTCAGCCTTGGTCTTGAGTTTTGTCTTTGCAAAACTTGAGAAGTGGAATGGGAAGATGGCTCAGCAGTTAAAGGCACTTGCTTACAATGCTTGCTGGCCCCAGTTCAATTCTTAAGCCACCTGTATAAGCCAGACACAAAAGTTGACACAAGTGTCTGGTGTTTGTTTGTAGTGGCAGAAGGACCTGGCACACCTACACACACACGGGGGGGCGGGGGAGCAAAGTTTTTTTTTTAAAAAACTTAAGGTATGAAGAAGATTTGCTCAATTCCTAGTCTAAAATTCAGAGGATGACAGATTTTAAATTGTGTAATATTCACTCTCCAATCTATGAATAAGCCATCTTTCTTAATTTCTGTTAGATAGAAGCCCCATCTCTTCTAATTTTTTTTCTAACTTCTCTTCTTTAATTCCCCAAAATAGGCAAGTGCATACCCCAGCACCTACCAATTATCTATGGTCCAGGAACTTAACCTCTTCAACTCAGTAGCTAGGATCATTTTTTAAAGTCTTTCAAGAAAAGAACTGAGGCAGAGATCTGGAAAAAATCAAGACATTCTTCAGTTCTTATGGGCTGGTTTTGCTGCTGTCACACCACAGTCTCATCACCATATGACCACTAACCCACTAACCACATCTAAGTTGGACTCCAGGTAGGCATCATTACTGATGTCAGTGAATGAGCAGAAAGGAAAAGGGTAAATTCTCCTCTGGATTGTTTTCCATAGGTGAGGGGAGGGAAGAGAAGGGAAAGGGAGGAGAAGAGAAGAGAAGAGGAGAGGAGGGGAGGGGAGGGGAGGGGAGGGGAGGGGAGGGGAGGGGAGGGGAGGGGAGGGGAGGGGAGGAGAGGGGAGGAGAGGAGAGGAGAAAAATGGGGCAACTGTTTACAATGAGATCTTTCATGGACTTCACTAGCCCTTCTCCTCTGACACCTAAGATGTGACATTACTGATATGATTAATTCTGAAAGCATTCAAATTCCTTAATCTTATAACATTTCTGGGGAACAAAAGAAAAAGAAAGCATTTTTGTAGAAAAAGAAAATTTGTCACCTGCTCTTTAGAGATATTTTTAAATGGAAATAGAGAAATATAGAGCTTTTCCCCAACGTTCCAGCCACACTGTCTCTCATCTGTTGGTATACCCACACACATGTAAACAGTATGTGACAAGCAAGAAAGGAAATGCACATTCTAACTTAAACTTCCTTTTTTCCTCTAATAATTTAAAAATAAAATATAACAGCTTGGGTTTTAAATATTTAATCTGGCAAATATAGGAAAAATCATGAACTATAATGTCATATTTGGCAATGAAAAGATTCGGAGGATAAAAATATCTGTGTTTTAACATTTTAGAAGACATTTCCAATATTTTAAATATAAAATTATTTCACTGCTTTGGAAGAGAACTGAGGTAAATTTCTCCATTTTTGCACATGAGTTTTTCATGAGGAATAGCAAAACAATTTCTATTCATTAAAATAAAGTCAATTTTACATACTGGCAAAAGTCCCCCCAGTAATAAAAAAATTCATATTCCCTAGTATAATTCACTATGTCACAAAATTTAGCTGTTTACCTTAATAACAATAGGTTTCTCTTAAAATTATAAAATAAATTATAAGTTACCATATTATTCTCATGATTAAAACATCCATTTTATCCTGCATGTTTAGTATATAGATTTTTCTAATGCAATATAAAGATTGTATAATTTATAGCACAGACTAAAATTCACAGGTATTTTAAAGATTTATGCATTAGTAACCAAATACAAAACTATATTTATCCTTTACCCTATGTAATGACAAAAATATTTATTGTAACAGCTAAAAATGTTAACAAATAATTATTAAGGAAACCACAGCTTGTAGCTAAGGCTAAGATGTCAACCTCAGAGGAATGGGAAAAGTGATGTGTATCATTACCAAACACAGAATAAATCCAAATCCCTCCCAATTCCAGAGCAGGATCCCCCACCTCCAACAGCAAGGAAGGCTACAAATTTGTCCCATCATTGTCAGCAAACAAAAGAAAGTCACTTCTACAGCCAGATCATGTCAAACAGAAGAGGTGGCTACTTCAGAGGGACGCCTTGGATCCACTGGTGTGTAAAGTATGGGCTGGGGCCTTTCTGTCAGCTATTACCATAAGAGAATAAGAGGAAACAGTGACATTCTGCACAATAGAAAGGTCAAACAGCTTGCAGCCATTTCATGACCCAGACAAGTCAAGGTCAAGGGATTCAGGTAGCAACTTAGCCAGGGCATAAGTTACAGCACAAATGAATTGTTTTAACACATCAGCTTTGGTCAATTAAACCTAACAAGGCAAGTTGCATCACGTAGCAGGGTTCCTGACACCAAGGCCAGAAGCTGAGACCGACCTCATAAAACAAGGCTTTTAACATAGCATAGCAAATTTAAGGTAATCCATCCAGAAAGTGCAGATGTCAGAATAATAAAATACAAGTTGTCCTAAGCAAGAACATTTTTCACACTTTAGAATGCATTAATAGAGGGATATAGACTTCATATTGACATACTTGTCTTATTAATATAGGCATAAATGTAATACCCTACTTACAAGAATTACAGAATATACCCTATTTCAAATAACTTTTAATGTCTGCACATGACCAGATTTTTATGTTGCTCTCAAACATTTGCTGTTAACACTAACACATTTTTGCTTGCATCCTTCACAGTGTGAGTGTACAAAATCAGGTTTTTCAAAATCTTTTGCCTTCATTCAGTATCAATGTATATAAGTATCACTTAATAGTGAATGGTGTTTGTTAAGTATTTTTGTAGCTTTATGGAAGACATAGTACCAAATATGTGTGTAAAATCTCAATATATATTTTAAAAATCAGTGCGTATGATGTTGAGAAATAGTTGGAGCTAAGTAAAAGTTTAAACCTGCATATACTTAGCACTGAAGAATTTTTCTTAAAGGCAATTCCTATTTGACTTTGTACATGCTTAAACAAATTCCATTTTCTGATCATGCTTCATCAATAACCTACTACATGCTCTGAACTGCCCGAAAATGGGATTCTGAAAATATACAACCTCCAGGCAACTTTCAGCTAGTAAAATTACTTCATCCATCACCCCATATTTTCAATTATATAGTCTTTATTCATAGTTCTTTAATTTGTCTGTGATTCATCAACATTGTCCTGTATAAGCCATCATCATAAACAGAGAGAATATGTGTATTTAAGTGTTTTATTACAAACAATATATTTATACACATGAATGACTGTCTTTCCCTTCTTAGAATATTGTTTCATTTAAATTTTGAGGATTTTTTAATGTGTGCCTTCAATTCAGCCTCAAGGTCTTTCCACCTCATTGGTTAATTGGTAGCCATTGCTTCCAATTTTGTGAATAATGTAACAAGCAAAAAGCCCAACCATTCAAGTCCCATTAGTCTCACATCCTGTAACGTTCAGTCTAATACAAGCTAATCCCACAGACTCACTCCTTACTGCATGCACTTAGTTTTCACGAGTTCCCAGCAATTTGATGATTTATTCTCTATGCCAAGTCCTAACAACTGAATTCAGTTAAATTAACCGCATCACATAATTAGAGTTCAAGGACCTAAGAATTTACTTTAAAATGAGACAACATACCACGTTGCCACAGAAAAGTGAGTGTAATCAGGAGGAAGTGTCTCTCCTTGCTATGCTTGGCATGAGGCATGCTGCTGTAATAACTTGAGTTTCTGATCACATAACCACTAGTCCTTGAGATTTCTAAGATCATTCCCCCTACTCAAGGATGGAGGGGAGAAAGTTGGAACATTTGCTCTTAGCGATATGCTGGCTGGTCATTTGCTCCAACAGAGCATATGTATACTGACAAACTCCCCAAGGGCCACAAGTTCTATGCTCACCAATGTCACACTGTCGAATAATTTCCTATTTTTGTGTGTATTATATATGCTATTTCCACTCCTTATAAGCTTTAAGCTTCAAACTAAAGCAAGAATGATTCCTTGGATGACACATTCAGATATCATGTAAGCCACTATGATAAATGACATGAAACTAACTAATTTGGATCTTTAAGAATTCCAGGGAATTCAGATTCAAGTTAACCATGTGTGCCTCCCTCTCCATGTTTAGAAGTTCTAAATGCTCAGCAAAGAGGGCAAAAGGAGGAATGTCATAAAACAAATAGTATCTGAGAAGCCTACAGGTTGACTTTTTCATTTGAATCCAGCAGAATGAAGGCTTATGAAGAGAAACACCTTACTTTCTTGAGTAACTTGGATGGCTGTTTCAAAAAAGAGTGCCAACTTCAAAAGGAAAAGTTAATAGAGATTAAAACTTTAATTTCCTTTTGGCAGCTCTACTTCAAATTCAAAAATTAGGGAAAAACAACTACGTAAATTTTTAAATCCTACTAAATCTTTTACAAATCTATAATGCTTTTGTGTTTGGATATTTTTCTTACATGACCCTTTAAAAAGCAGAAACTTTAAACATTAAAACAGTGGCTATAGGTGGCCTCCCTAAAGGGCTCCTGCCCATCTGGAAGTCTCAAGACACAGATAGTGTCACTGTGTCCAGCAGTATGATATCTTCCAAGAGACCCCCACCACCAATCCTGTCACTGCAGGACCCAATTCTGCTTGATTACCGTTCTTCTTCAATAATTAACATAATTTTAGTTCATGCACACAAGAGATATAGTGTATAAAATGTACAAATCTAAACACATAAAAAATCTAGATAAATATTTTTCACCTCAAAATACATAGTGTTCTGTATATGGGAGAAATTGGGGAAGGAGAACTAATGCTAATATTTTGGGAGGATATCTGACTGACCTTCCTGCTTCCAAAAGTAGTACACCCTATGGAGTTTTAAGTATTTGAAAATCATAATTGTAACAAATGAGTCCTCCACCCCCATCTCAGTCTCTGGTGCATTCTCTCTCCCCTTTCCCTTTGAAAAGTGAGACCATATCCATAGCAATGTGAGTGCTTAGTTTGCCATATCAGAACACAGATGCCAGGCTTTCCCAGCTGGCAGCCAGGACCTCAGAGTTTAACTCTTAAGTTGTCTGGCAAAACAAGCTCATGGCAGGGACATTATGACAGAAACAGTGAACTTGTGGCCCGCAGACTGTTTTGACCTTATCAGTGGAAAAATTACTAAGTATTTTATCTAATGCTACATGTTCCCACAAAGGTCTCATTAAGCCTAGGGTCAAGTCATGCCAGTAAGAACCCTTCTTTACCTTGTGACTTGTGTATGAAAAGAATGCAAACAGATGTATGCTAGAGCTTTGAACTGAGTCAAGGACAGGATGCCAGGTGAGAACGCTTAACAGTGTTCCCTTAAATCAAACACACATCCAAAATATTTTACCTACACATAAACTGCATGCTCTCCAAGCATGCTACAATGAAAGCCCACCAGATCATCCCACACAACAGCCTCATGTAAGCTAGCTGTGAAAGCTTATTTCCCCTATAATGAGAAATACCTTTAAGTAAAATGAAATTTATTAAAACGTTAAAATGTGCTGTCAACTTGCAAACAATTATCTACTTAAGCTTTTTCTAAAGAAATAATTGTTACCCCAAAGGATTCTGAAATCCAGTAGCTGAAGGAGGAAAACAGTTCTGTGCATTTGCTTCCTCACTAATGCCATGTGACAACCAGGAAGGCTTCTATTTCAAAAACAATGATTACCAACTTCCTCAGTAAACAAGTCACATTTTTCACAACTTCAAAATGCACTCCAGTTATGATACTATTCAACAATAACACAACAAAAGTGGTCACCTAACGATAGGACACAATTTTAAGGGTTCAACAAGGATAAAAGAAGCTACTTGTTCATGATAGCAACAAGGTTAGTGGACTCTGTCACACTTCAAAACATGTTTAATAAGAGTGCAAAGTACAGTACAAAAATCACTTAGGGTACTGTGGTTTAAACTCTGATCTCTTAAATTCATAACAATAGTTACTATCTCTTAAGATATCTTAGCACTGTGGTGTGGTGTAACGTGTCTCAACTTTTTCCTGCCTCAGAGAAAGTACAGTGCCCCCCACCATCACCCCACTTCTGCCTACACAATAGACACAGTCTGGATAAGCAAGGCCTTCCATAGGCCAGACTTCCTTCTGCACAGCCCTTTGGGTAGAACTGCTAATCCTCCTTATTAATTAATGAGATAATGGTGGTTAACTATGAAGTAATATGAATGCTAACTATCTAGGAAACCCGAACCAAAATCATTTTAGCCTTTTGGATATTTCCCCTAATATGTAAAACTATACACTAAGAACTTGGCAGCATCTTGGTGCAGAATTGAGAAATTCAGAAATGACTGACTTATGTCAGATTTTAACATGGAGTTCTATCATTAAGATTTGCTGTCAGTTTTAAACCAATACTCTTTACTGACTTGAAAGAAAAGTAAGGTACTCTGAACATATTTCTAAAAAAATTGGAAGTGTGGAAACTGAGGGAACTATAAATTGCCTAAGAAATAGCAATGATGCAAATGAAAGTAATAGTCAGAATGGATGCATTATATATCACTGCACTGGGCACGTCCCCATCCGCTTGTCATAGTATGCCCTGCATGCTATAGGACATATGCATCCCAGGAAGGTGTGTTGTACAAGGCTTGCCTGGTTTGTGTTTTGTTTTGTTTTGCTTTGCTTTTGTGAATGCAATAACAAAGACAATATGGGGAATAGGTACCACCTGCCCAAGCATCATCGG
This sequence comes from Jaculus jaculus, assembly GCF_020740685.1. Lineage (NCBI taxonomy): Eukaryota > Metazoa > Chordata > Mammalia > Rodentia > Dipodidae > Jaculus > Jaculus jaculus. The sequence goes on from NC_059102.1 coordinate 82,494,895, forward strand.
ACATATTTAATATCTTTGGGAATATGGAGACCATTTTAAAGCCATTTTTCCTTTAATCTATCACAATCTTTTTTTTTTTTTTTTAAAAAAAAGCCTTTTAAAAAAAAATAGCTAAGCTTTGCTGCGGCAAACAAGCGAGCAGCTTTCATTCAGAGATTGTCAAAAACTTTCCAGTGTGCCCACTGCAATGCGGATGCCAACCAACGAATCAAAGGCATTCAGCAACTAGACAAAGAGGGTCTGATGCCAACCTCGGTGCCACTGGCAACCATTATTGGCATCAAATACAGTGTCTGCCTTTTTTTTTCCCCTCGCCTGGCACTTCACAAACAAAATGGCGGTTCTTGTAGCAACGGAACAGCCGAAGCGCAGCCCTCTGAATTAGTAACATCAAATGATTTCGTGGATTTAGAGGCAGTTACTCCCAAACAAGTTACCAAATTTTAGGTAAGGTGGGGGGCATATAATTGTATACACAACTATATTGAATATGACCCTTTGCTAGTATAAAGAAAAAATAAAATGGACTGAATTGCGGTCAATATGCATAGAAGCTAAATAACAAAGGCATAGAGCTTTAAAGAAAATACTGCCATGCAATGCAAAAGCCCAATAAACCATACATCAAAAATGATTTCAAAATGTGTATATTTCCCCCAAAACCATATCAGATGCAGATGTACCACTAGAGCATGTGTCAAAGCCCTGGTAACTCTTTCCACATTTCAGGAAAGAAGAGGCTGCTGAGCATGAGGAAGGGGAAAAAGTGCAGGTTGAACCAAAAGAAAGAGGGAGAAAGAAAATCATGGGAAGTTGGTCAACAATGGAACTTTATTACGTTGGTCTTTATTTCAAACTCCAAAGAGACACAGTATTTGCTCTCCTATAAATAGCAAAGAGGACTATTGACATTTCTAGATCTGGAAATTGTCAATATATTGTAACATCACTCCACACTGCAATGCGGATGCCAATGAACAAATCACAGGCATCCTGAGCTAAACAAAGAGGGTCTGATGCCAATCCTGGTGTCAGTGGCAACCATCTTTGGCATTCTCTCTGTCCTTCCTCATATTTTTCTTCTAGTCGTTTATAAGCGGAGAAAGAAAAAAGAGGTAAAAGTAATGTTGTTGCTCAATCTTTTGCAAACATTATGTTTTTTCATTCTAATTTTTTTCTTGTTTGACTTTATACTTCTGTACCTAATTTAGAAAACAGACTTAAGTAGGTTCGTGTACTTAGAGGCAAAATAAAAAGTCATGATATGAGATGTGCAGATCTGACTGACTGCAGACATCTTTTAAAACCTGCCTTCTTTAATCAATTGTACTGCCAAGTGATATAATTAACCTGCACTTACAAATAAAAAGATATAAATTTTAAAACGAGAAAACACAAAATCATCTTAATTTGACTTTTTCAAAGAAAGAGTCATAGGATGTTAACAGGAGACAATGTGAGGACAGGTAGCAGAGGATACACATGATGAGATGCACAGAACAAAATAACAAGTTCTTACAATGGGAAAGTGGAAGAAACAACAACCAAATCAATATCTTATCTGAAAATCAGGCCTCTAAGAGTTTCTCAAAACTTTAGTTATAATGACCAATGGTACAATGCAGAAGGCATTTATGGTTTGGGTTTTTCAATCTATCATCACAAATCTAAAGAACCCAGTCTGTACTGTCAGTTCACGAAAAGTAAGATAGCTGGCTGCCTGCCCTGGGAGTAAGTCCGCATACATGCTCACCTTAAGGAGCAGCCATCGAGAAAGCTGAAATGTGAGCAGCAGTAAGGTGGCTACAGGGCTTCCCCCTATACTAAAAAGTTGCATGACCCACTTTGTAAAACTTTACTTCCAGCCTTGACTTCACAACAGTTAAGACTCATTTACAATCAGTCCAACACATATAGACAGCCCACCTTAAAATGTCACCTCCTAGACAGATAGATGTCAATTAAATTAAATATCATATTTTAGTGAGCTTTGATTTTAGGACAGTATGGGTGAAAATATACTCCTCTACTCCACCATCATTACTTGAACTTTATTACTAAATGTTTAAACTTCAAATCAATAATGCAACGACTTATGTTTTTAAGAAATATTTTTGCCAAAGGAGTAACCTCTAACATCATTTAAAAATCAGAGTAAAAATATCTATTCTGAAATGACACATAAGCCTATCTCTGGAGTGGTATCAAGAAATATCAAGGCAAATAGCATATAGGAAGATCCAAGATTTCAGAGTCAAAAAGAGTAATTTTTAATACTTTAGTATTCTTGATAATGAAGTATGTAACAATTTCCAACATGGGCATCCAGTAAACTGTCCGCCACCTGGCTACTGCAGGCCCTCTTCCTCCCACCAGGCCAAATTCAGACGTGACCCTCCATCCATGGTAGCTCAAACTTCGGGCCACATTCAGTATGATGCTTTCTGAAATGACATTTTACTATAGGCTGTTGCTAGTGCAAAGTCATCTATATGTTGACATTGATTTAAAGAAAAAAAAAAGACTCTCACCTACCTAAGAAAAAACATTTAAAAAATACAAATAACAAGGAAACATATTTCACAAATGTGGGGGGAAAATGCTCAGCAACAACACTGCCTATTTTAAATTGCCCAGGCAACATTTCTATCACTCTCTTTAAAACATCGGGATGGTATGCGCTCTCTGCATTCTTTTTGAGATTTATTTTAAACCAGTGTAACCAGTCTACTTTCTGTTTTTGTTCTGTGCTGTTCAGTAAAGAAAGCTGTGACTTTCTCCTTGGTAAGTTTTATAAATTATCATTCATATAAACTAACAATATAAAGTATTAAATCGACAGTGTACATTGCATCATCAAAATATAGAAATATTAAAATTAACTGAATCTAGGTCTCTTTAAGAGATACATTTTGATAGTGGCTATCTTAAGCATTTTGTAATACTAAATGCTAATTTGGGCTTCAGTGCAGTAGCACAAGATGTCTATGAACAAAGTTCACCTACCTCGTTTGGTCTGAGACTAGTACAAAGATTATTAAGCAGCGATATAAATAGTTACACATTTTCAAAGTAGGAAAAGATGCCTACATACAAGGCACAGCAAAGAAAGTCAAGTGAAATAAACTATTACTTCTTAGACTGCTCTGTGTACTAGAGTACAGTGCTTGTCTTTGGGATCTTTCTTTAAATACAGAAACCTGCCCAGGTAGGAAAGCTGATAGTCTGTGTACATGACTCCCACATGGCAGTGGACATATGAGTGCAAGTGGGAGCTTCATGGTACCCAGAGAGGACAGAGGACATCTAGAGACCTCCAGACCCCTCTATCTACCCCAAGCCAGAGATACGGTACTTAAAGGCGTATGGATAGTGTTTGCTGTGCTAAGAGAAAGAACAGTCCACTCCTACCTTGCTCCTGCACGTAGTATGCCAAAAACAAGTCAAGCTCCTTAACTGATACTGTGATATGGTGTGGCTGGACACAAAGTGCTGGGTTTGTGCAGTGTGGGGACTTCATGAGCCGCTCTCCATCGGTACTTTCCAAAGGGATGCCTTTGAACAGGATCACCATGACTAGATCCAGACGCCAGACTTTGTCTGCCTGTCTCAGGCAGTCGATTCTCCTAATCTTACCCTTCTGGTCAGGATTGGATAAGACACAGCACGGGTGCTTCTTGCCAGTCACGGTGAGCACAAAGTCCTCTCGGTACTCCTGGCGAATATCTTTGCGCAGTTTGGCCAGGAGCCTGGATGCCCACTTCTGTTTGATTTCAGGCTTCTCACTGAGCAGCTCATCTTTAACTGCTCTTTCTTCATCTTTTGACATTCGCTTCTCATGCTTTTTAAAGTACTTGCGTTTTCGAGCCTGCAGGTTGAACCAAGTATAGGCAATTGCACGGACATGTGGAAGCAGTGCCTCGATGAATGGGTGGAATTCATCCTGTGAAAGATGTGGGGGGAAGAAGAGGTGCACAGTCAGTTTAATTCCAAATGCTCAAAAAAAAAAAAAAAAAAAGACTCACAATCCATTCTCAATTCAGTACAAAAAGTTTGGCATAAGATTATATTTATTTCGTACTTAAAATGACTTAAAAAAATAAAGTATTCTAGGCTGCCCCCCTCCCCAGCAAAAAATTAACTAATTCATTCTCCCTCCTACAAAGGAAAGGGGGTTTTATTTTGTATTTCCATTCTGGACCCAGCCTCCTCATTGCCACCCTAATGCCATGCATTCTACATCCTTTAAATCATATGCAAACCAAGGTGGTTGGCACTAAATTTAATATTTAAACATTTGGTTGACCAACTAACACTATGCAGTACCATTTTTCAAAAGAACACAGTGGGTTTGTTTTGTTTTTTTTTAAATCGGAGCAGAGCTTTTCAGAAGGCAGGAGCGATGCCACAGTTCATTTCTCTTCTCTATGGCACAGCAACACAAAGCGTGTAGATGCTCGGTGTAATGCCACACAGTTCCCGCTTTTGGAGCATGCTCTCAGCAAGAGGCTGCTGGTGGCACAAAGAGCATGCGCCATTAAACTTGATCCATTTTCTTATCAAACGTCCAACATTCCAACACTGAAACAGCACCATTCCAAGAGTGGTAACTAGAGAAACCGGTATACAGTGAGGGAAAGTGGGCAAAGGACACAGCTTGCAGTATCAGTGTGCAGAACAGAAGGTTTCCATACTTTGAGCAATGCGTTCCCTCTCCGCACCACCAACACCAGCTCCCATCTCCGCTTCTTTCTCTCTTTCTCTTCCCCCCCCCACCACACACACACATTCTTGAATCTCTAAAGCATAAGTTTTTAAAGTTGCAAACAAAATTACATGACTGTTCTCATGGCAGTTTTCCTACAGAATATGAAGCCCCACAGAGTCAGTTAATTTGTTAACTGATCACATGAGTGGCAATTATTTTAAACTCCTTAAAAATCAATCTGAGGTGAACAATGAAAAATGGCAACTTGGCACCAAATTTACATTCTTTTGTCTCTGCATGCCATGGCAGGGTCATACCAAGAGTGCACCCTGTTCTGATACTGCTTTTGTGGAATTCCTACAATTCCTGCGCCACATAGATAGATTATGGAACAGGACTGTGAGCACATACATGCATGTGCTTGGGAACCCACAAGTGTACAAATCATATAGTTCCCACCCATTTTATGAATTAAGTGGTTTACCTTGAGGCTCTGTATTTTTCCTGCCTGTTTCCTCTAAGCCTTTTTGAAGGGAGTAAGGCAGGTAGGAATGACAGATTACCTTCATCTACAGGTATTTCATGTTACTTCCAAATAAAGTCAGTGTTTTGTGACTTTCTGACTCAAGTTAAGCCTGTCACATGTGCTTAGGCCTACTGCTCTTCAGAAAAAGAGAATAAGATCTCACACATGCACACTATATGTTATGCAGAAAGACATGATTTGACACAATTGGGAACTTCTACCATGACTGTTTTGCTGATCATGTTGACTATATTCTCATCCCAACCACAAAATAACTTTCTCTAACAGATTGCATCCCAAGTTAGAATTTACATGTTCGTGTTAGTCACTTTGAACTCTGTGAAATAAATTCAGTTTAACCAACAGAGTGATTGCTTGCATTAGGTATAGATGATGAGAATAAACTTGTAACAACCCAACAAAGAAGCTGCTCCAAAATTCCGTATAGCTATGGACACTTTTTAAGATGAAGCTCAAAGTTTCAGCACTGACAACTGCACATGTTAGCAGTTCGCTGTTTAGACAGATAGGTGTAGTCCTCTCCAATCAACACCTTAGTTATCAAGGGTTCTAACATATGACCAAATAAGTATGAATCAAAATTTTATAACAATGCAGAATGCAGCTGATTACATCACAGCACGAAGCATAACCAAATGCCATAGAGGAAATCATTAAAACGATCAGTAGTTTCCAGCAGAGATTTGAACAATTCAGTTACTATGTGAGCACATTAAACTAGGCCATGGAAAGAGTTAAACCACAATCTGTTCTTTGTGTGGGAAGGCAGCCCTGCTCACAGCAACCACAGCCCATGATAAGACCTCCCTATCTCCATACACTTTCTGATGCCATGCTTTTAGCTTTCACTGTAACTGTAAAAACTTTGTTTATCCCTCTTCAAAATAAATGCAAAAGGAAAGCCTGCCTGCTCAAGGAAATGTGGACTTAAATGTGCTTTGTGAACTCACTTCCTATGATCTGACTTCGACTATGATTTATTGGTATGATTTCAAAACATGCATAGTCACTCTCATAAATGAAAATTTTGAGACTATAGGGAGTACACGAAGGAGCTTTGTCTCAGTCCTTTTACTCTTGCTGCACATTTTAAATGCAGCATTATTTTAATTGAGTATTAAGCAACCTCATAATACTTCAGCCCTTAGATCCTTAAATACTATGTTCAGTGACATTTCATTTTCTATAAGTACATCAAGCATACCTTTGATTAAATAGTTTTGAGATTTAGTATTCGGCTATAAGAATCATCTACCATGTAACAAATTTCAACAGTTGACAAATTATTTCAAACAATGAGAATGCACATTTGAAAGCTCAATTTGGAAAGTTTTAGCCAATGCTTTGAGTTTACTATCAGTAATGCCAAATATTGTTTTAAAACATGTACTTCCAATAAACTAATAAACAGAAATAACACACTCTCAGGCCACCAATGTGCATTAATATCATTCAGGGTCTTACTATGATGCAGATTCACTTTAAGGGAAAGACTCCTTTGATAGTGGAACATATCCCCCAATATGATAATAAGTAGAGATTTGCAATGTGTCACATACATTTTTGCATTAACATGTCTAAATGTCATCTCCCATGTGTGATTGTTTCCTAATGCTCAATTGTATGTGTTCTTAATAATTGTAAGTGACATGTACGTGGAGCATAATAACCATCCTCATCCAAAAAAGGGGGATTAAAGATTCAAATACCCTAAGTAATGGATTACTACAATAACCCTAAGCAACTATTAAAATTATATTTTTAATCATAGCATGTAAGTGATTTAACATCGAAAGTCTATACTAAGGTAATGTTAAGCTCACACTTTTAGAATTTTTATTGAAATACATTGATGTTCAATGATCTTTGCTCTAACTAAACTTCTTTGAGCTGAATTAAATTGATAAATAGGAAGTTATAAATTATAAAATACAAGAATAAGAACTCCTGGCTTACTATACATATTTATTTTCCTTTGTGAAAACAATGGTTTCCATGAGAGAGATGGAAAATTAGCCCAATATAGTGGTGGAAGATTAAATACCACATGCTTTTGGAACACCATCATGGTACAATAATAAACCGTGAAAAAAATGTATCTAAGAACTTGAATGGCAACAGAAACACTGGATGCCATCATGCTAATTGAAAGTTATATGCTATTAAACATTTACATATAGACAAAGCACATATTAAATCATATAAGCAACTATTACTTTTCTTTTTACATCTTATTTCTATTGATCTTTAAGTCCTGAGTTGTATTGATATTACATTACTTTTTTAAAATAACATTTAGATATTTAAATGCTAGCTCCATTTAAATTAAGATTCTAAAACTTATATACTTAGTGTAACAACCTACATACTTTCTAAGGTTTCTAACAAATTAAGAATGTGAATTTTGTATTTGTGTCTTAGGAGTTTGTGGGGCAGCTACTACTCTCCTATAATAAAACTAAGCTGTTGATCTGATACAAAAGTAATACTATTAATATGCCCTCACTTTTTTTGGCAATGCCTTGTATTACCTAAAAGAGCCATATACGATTATGAATATAGAACCTTGAAACTAAAATTCCTTTTCTGGCATAGGCCTTAAATTCCCAAAACAGTTTTAATACATAACTCAGATTTATATTGTCAAACATCACAAAGAATATCTTGTCATCAACATGAATTTGTGTTGGTAAGCATGTATCCTTGAACAGCAATGTGGTAGTTAAATGATCATACTGTATATGCTCCGAATATTTCATATGTCAGGATGCTGCAGTATTATTTTAACTTAAATTAAATAAAGCTAGTGTCTTTTAAATGCATATTTAGGGAAAACTAAAAATGCAATGCAGTTGGTAGCAGTGTTTCCAAAAAGAAAAAAAACACGGGCCAATAGTGGGAATACAAATACAGAAAAGCACACAGGTGAGAAGAAGCGACACAGGACTTTATGAGTGCAAGGCTCACATCACTGCTTTATTTTATCCCAGTGTAAAAATAATACAAATGGACATGGCTTACCAGTAAAAGAAAAAATGGATAATATTAAAGGTAACTTTTACAACTATGGGCAACTAGGTAACACCTCAAAGAACCTCATCATATTCATGGGCTTACTATCGCTCAGAGCTTTCAGGATACAAGTAACTCACCAATCCATTTTCCAGTTTTGTTAAATTAAAGTGCACGTTTGGTTGCTTAAAACGGCCATATCTAAGTTAATCATATTCAGATGCCAAACAAAATATAAACAATAAAAAAATGTGTCAGCCAAAAAGCTACAGGACTGTATCCAATCACTGAATAAGCCTTATCACTGTTTCCATCTTCATTCACAATGTATGAATGCCTCAATCCTTTTGAATCACAATGGTTTCTAATTGTCACACAACTGAAATCTTAATTATTTGTTCATTATGAGAATGCATCGTCTTAATATTAGATATTTAAAAAATTAGCACACCCCAAACTAGACATTTGTTTAACTGTTTCGTTTTCAAGACACTTTAGAGAAAATGGTCATCAATTAATTACCAATCATAGTACATACTCCTAAAAGCTAAAGTAAAGTGTCCCATAAGTTTAAAGGTTTAAAATGATTGCTACAAACATTACTTCTGGGTTGTGCTATTTAGTTCATCAGTTGGTGAGTTCGCTCTGGGCAGCAATGAAACTGCGCCCAGGTACGGTCTTGCCACTTTTCCATTGACCCTCCTGATTGAAAGTGATAGATACCGTTTTTGTTTGCAAGGATAAAGCCAGTGCTTTATCTTCTAACACTGCTTCTAAGGTCTTAAGACAATTTTCAAAGTTAAAAAAAAAAAAAAAGGACCTTACTTTCCTAACATTACTTTATGCCTCCTGAATATGCTCAAATATCCTCAGATGAGCAGGTCTCCATAAAAGGAACCTGTTGTAAAAGTCTTAACACAACCGATTAAACTCTTGTCAACATACACACCACTTCTGAGATGCGGCCACTGGGAACCCCAAAGTGCCGGTCACTACAGACCAGGACTTCAGGTCCCCAAATAAAGCTAAGGAACGGATCCCCGCAACCGCCTGGTCGCTGCATCGCCCGCCCACTGCCGGCAGCGAAGTCCAGAGGCGCCCACACAGATTCGCTCTAGAGTCCCCTCGCCCAAGTTCACGGCCGTTTACGAGCACACTCAGTGCCCCAAGAAGCTCCTCCAAAGCCCGCGTCCGCACCACGCCCGAGCGGCTGCGGGAAGCGGCGGGCGACCCACGCCAGGCTCCCGTGGCGGCGGGCATTCGGGGGCCCGCGCAAGGGCTCGCGCTGGGGGGGCTCGGCCCTGCCCACCCCCACCCCCAACCCGTAGCATCGCCCGGCCGGGTGACCGCGTTCCTGCCCAGGGCGCGAGACTGGGCGCGTTTGGCGGGCTCCCGTGGGCTAGGGCCGGATCGCCGGCTCCCACGCCGCCCGCAAAAAGCCTGCCGCAACTCCGGCCACTTCTCCGAGGGACTGGGATGTGCGGAGGTTCCCTCAAAGCCTTTTGTGGTCCCTACGACGTGGATAACAAAACAAAACAAAGCCGTCTGGGGCCCCAAGGAAAGCTCGAGAAAGCGACCGAGACTTGTACCTGAGTGAGACAGATGGGAGAATACATCATGACTTCGCCTTAAAACGCACTTTCCCGGAGATGCCCAAGAAAATCTTCGAGAAGCAAGAATTTCATCTATTCATTTTACAGTCATCTGAGCCCAGCGATGCGGTCAATCAGGACGGGGCTCTGCGCTGGATCACCGCAACTTCACAACAAACCCAGTCCTCCTTAAATAGCCAAAGATTCAAGTTCACTCGGCGTGCTAGATTTCCCGGGGTGAAATCCAATCTACACTTTTAACCCTCTTGCAGTCCGTGAGCGCCGGCCGAGCTCTCCGAGGCCGCCGCCGCCGCCGGTGGAGGCTGCTTTTCGCCTGTTTGGGGACTTGTTTGGTTTTGTAGTTGTTGTTGGGTGCTTGGGGGTGCGCGAAGGTTCGGTGTAGGTTGGATTGGGGGTGATGATGGGTGATGGTGAAATGCTTTGAAGAAGGGGGGAAGCGGGGAGGGGGGCGCGGGAGGGCAGGCGGCGGGGAGAGCGAGGAGAATGTGTCACCGCGCTGGGAAAGTTCAAGGTTACAGCCCCGAACACTGCGGCAGGATCCCGGAGTGGCGATCGCAGGCGAAACTTTGCCGCGAGCCGACCATGTGTGTGCGCGAGGGGGAGCGTGAGCGAGTGCGCGCGGGTGGCAGGGCGCGCGCGAGAGGGCCGGTGGGGGCGGGGTGGGCCGGGGAGAAGGGAGAGGCCGGGGTGAGGGAGGGGGCGCGAGGGCAGAGCTCCCGGCGGAAGAGGCTCGAGGCGCGCGGTCCCTGCGGCTGCCACCGCCGCCCGCCCGCCCGCCCGCCCGCCTCGCCCCGCGTCTGACCCGGCCGAGCGAGGACGCTGCTGCTGGTGCCGCTGCCCACAGCCCAAGGGATCGAACTGATCTCCAGGAAAAAAATAAATAAAAATAAAAAATCCCAAACGATAAATCCCGTTCTCCCGCTCAGCTCCAAAGTATTTTTTTTTTTTTTGCTCTGTGCTTTTTTTTTTTCCTCCCCTCCCGCTGTTGCTTTCTTTTCTTGCAAAACTTGTTGAAAAATTCACCGGTTCCACCCTCTGGACCCCGCTCGAGCTCTCTCCAAATCAGACTTAAGGATTGTTTTATTATTTAATTACACAATCATCGCTTTACTCCTCCTCCTCCTGCAAACGCGCATTCCTTTTGCACCAGCCTCTCCACACCCCCCGCCCCCCCACCTTTCCCCTCCTCCTCCGGCGCCTCCCTCCCTCCCTCCTTCTCGCCTCGCTCTCTATCACTCTCTCAACCTCTCTCTCCCCCACCCCTTTCATTTGTTAAAGGTATCATACCGGTGCAAAAGTACTAGGAGTTTTTTTTCCAAAATCTCTCTTCTTTATGCCATCCTTCCTTCACCCCTGAAAACCCGCCCTGAGAGAAGTATTGCCGTGCTCACTGCACTCTTTTAAGCCGCGGGAACATCTTAGTGAGAGAAGCCCCGGAGCAGGCCGGGGCCCCAGAAAGAAACGAATGGAAAATTCCCTCACACCGCAGGCGCCCTAGGGCCCAGGACAGGGCGCAGACACTCGCACCCGGGCCGGGCGCGGCCCGCCTGGCCGGCGGCTGCAGGGAGTGAACTTCGGCTCAAGGCCGGGGGCGGGGGGAAGGATGGGGTCGCGGGCGTAGACGAGGGGTCACGGCCGGCAGCGAGGTCCGAGAACCGGGGATGATATGCGGGGAGGAGGCACGGGGGTCCCCCGGGGTCTTGTCCGAGTGGGCCGGCGCCCGGGGCTTCGCGACGGTTTGCAGCCCTCCCTGAGGGTGCCCAGTGCACGTGGCCTCGTGGCCAGCGAGCGGGAAGATGGGGCCCCGCCGCTGCCACCTCCAGCCCACTCCCCCCCACCCGCTCCGGGCCGCTCTCCCCCACCTCCCACACCACCTCCCCCCAGGAGCCCCGCTGGCTGGGTCCCAGCCCCCACCCCCCCACACGCACGGCCGGCCGGGGGCGCCGGCGGACAGCGGCTCCCTTCCCGCCAGGGCGCAGGCGGGCGGGGCGGGGCCGCGGCGCGCCCGGGGCGGCGTGGCGGGAGCGCGCGCGCGCACGGTGCGTGTGCCGCTACAGCCCTCCAGAGGCGGCCGCCCCGAGCCGCCGGCGCCCGCCGCGCCCCGCCCCCACCCGGCCCGGCCCGCCGAGTGAATGAACTTGATTCGGGGCTTTGGAGGGAGGAGGCTGGCCGCGTACCCTTTCACGCGCAGACACACACACACACACACACACACACACACACACACACCGCCCCCAAAATTCCGGTGTTCCGCCAGGGGTGGGTGGGGTAGTGGTGGAATCAAAGGCCGCCCAGACAATGGGGAAAGAAAAGTGAGTTGCCTGGGGCTCCGCGTCTACCTAGCTTGAGGCCCCGGGAGGGGGCCGGACGGACCCATCCCCAGGGCGGGGCCGCTCCCCCCCACGCCCGGGCGAGGGTTTCCAGGCTCCCCGCGAGCCCCCCCACACTCCCAAGTCCCCTCCCCGCGCGCTCCACTTTCCCCCCTCAACTTTCTCCCCGTGTCCCTTCGCTTCCCTCCCCCCAGCGGCCCCGAAGGAACCAGTGACTTTTCCTGCACCAAGTGGGAGTTATCCACATCAAGCATTTCACCACGACACATCAAGAAAAGTAGGCAGGTTCAAGTCAACCATGAAATGGTCACTTTTTAACCCCGTCCTGTCCTCATTAGGGAAATGCTCAAACACAGTCCGTTTTCAAAAAAGCGCCCCTAATGAGGCGAGCTTGCCAAGTCTACCAGCTGCAGCCCCCGTAAACCCGGAGCCCGGAGAAGAAAGGCGCAGGGGGTGGGGAGTTAGGGAGGCGGGGAGCGGGGCTGGGGCTGGGAAGACGCAGGTAAAGTCGGGGGAACTGTGAGAACGCGGGCCGCTTAACCCTTTAGGGCACGCGCCACGGGGAGCAGCCTCTCGGGCCCCCGCCTGGCAAATCCTCTAGTTAGCGTACTGACGACCTTAATTTCCTTTGTAGCGGTCATTTCTTCCTTTTGAAAAGCTAGGATAAAGTTGACAGTCTTTAGAGATGAAAGAAAGGAGGTGACAGTCGGGGTTAATCCAAACAAATACTCATTTCTCATAAATTTTAGGCAACCTCATCTTCAATTTTTAAAAGAAAAAAAAAGAACAATCTCTGAGCTTTGCTGTGTACAGAGTTGCATTGCTTTTCTCACCCTAGCCAGGGAGGGGGGGCGGAGAAGCTGGACTGATAATACCAGCTTTAACTACTGGAGTTTCCCTTTGAACAAATATTCAATTTAACTGGAGTTAATTTACCATAAAAGACATTCCCCTTGGCACGAATGCACTCATGTCCTTGAACACACCTCTTTGAATGCCTGGACTCTTACAGAAGCTATTATTTCGGGGTCTCTTTAAAAATCCAGAGCCCATCTCCCCCCACCCCTCTCTCCTTCCCTCCCTCCCTCTCTCCCTCCTCCTCCTCACTACACCACCCCCAGTGAAATCCTGGCACCCAAAGAGCACTCTTTTTCAGCCAGAGATCCCAGAACCAGCCGTTGTCCCCTAGCAAAAGAGGCCCAGTGCTAAACCCTGGGCAAGTGTCTGCAGACATCCCCACCTCTCCTCCCATTCTTAGTCTCCTTTCCCAAGAGAAACCATTTCCTTCTGCCACTAACATTAGGCTGCATCCAAAAGTTTCTCACAAGCTTTAACAAAGAAAAGCGAAAAATTGACACCACTATACAGAAGAAGTCCAAAAGCTGCCGCAGCACCAGGGCAGAGAAGCAGCGTCAGACGCAGGTAAGACCCCAGAGAGGCCAAGTGTCCAGGCTTCCCAGGCCCAGCTCTGAGGGGTTCAGTGCTTTCAGGTGTCCCATGTCTGTATTTGTACCTTGCTCATGGCTGTGTACACTTGGGTGGCCATAGAAAATATTTGGTAGTTCTTGGCTTTGATTTGTTTCCAAGAAAAAGGAAAATGAGAAAGCTGTAATGGTGAGGTGAGGAACCCCCCCCCAAAAAAAAAAGAATGAGCAAAAGCCATCTTCGAAGGGAGTGCTTATGCTTAGCACAGAAGTCTTTGACTTGAAGACCTCCCAGCCACAGTCAGAAAGGCTGACACTCCCACCCCTCCCAGCACTATTCCTTGCCCAGCCAATGTCCAGGCCACTGTAGGCCTTCCCTGGAGGAGCTCGAGGAAAGTGCTGTGTGGCTCAGGGACTGCTGGACTTGGGGGTATGAGACCTCTGGTTTCTCTGGCTTCTCTCAGCACTTGTCAGCTCCCTCTGTTATGCCAAGTAGAAGGGTGAAGAGGAGAAATTGGACAGCACATACATTTTGTTCATTTTCCCCTCTTTCCCCAGTATGTCTGTATCATGGTATTAAAAGTGGATTTCATGTAACTTTGAAAGGCTTCTGATCCTGTCAAAATGATCCCTGCCTCTCCTAAAATCTGCTCTCCCCCTCTTGCTCTGGTGTGAAAAGTCACCTACATTCACCTCAAAACCCGTTTGAGGAGCTAGAACAAAGTGGATAGTTCCATCAGCAACAGGAAAATCTGTTGTCCCTATTCCTACTGATCTCCTGCCTCTAGATTCCTTATTCCCTGCCACCTCATGATGGGGAGTTGTTGGTGAGTTTGTTGACAGGAAGTTTACTGATTTCTAAAAGGAATGACAGGGCTTCCAGTGACTGGATTTTTCTAAACATAACTGTACACTAAAAAGTAAACATTGCCACCCAGTTTGAGTCATCTCCTGACCTACAGAAAGGATTTTGACATTTGAAGCATCTCCTAATGGTGTTTCTCTTTTATCCTTTTTTCTTTCTAAGGGAATTGCAACGACAGGTTGCAAAGCCTGCGTAATTTCACATAAGGCCTCTTGGAGCTTAACAACACTGTCATTTTCAATGTACTAGACCACTTTTATTTTTCATTTCTTGTATGTGATTTGCAGGGCGGTCCAACAATCCCACACACTAGCTGCATGGCCAGTATCAATGTTTAAAAACTAAATACAAAAGAGACAGGTGACCTTCTGACCCCAAGAAACCAGCTTATAGAACTCCAAGTATCCACTACATTATACCCAAGGACCTTTTCCTCTTCCAGATGAACCACAAAAATCATGTAAGTGTAGCTTAGAAAACACAACTTTATAGCCACAAGCAGCAACACCAAAACCCATTCCAAAAACTGCATATATAAATAGGCAGCAAATACTGAAATTGCCTGCATTTGATAGGAACTGCAAAATCGTGCCCAGCTCTCTGAGCCCTTAAACTACTACTATCAAATTAGAGGAGCAGTTTGTCCACACTACAGAATTCACAACCAGTCAGTTTCCCCACCCCTCTTTGCCTTTCACAGAAATGAATAAATAACTTTGGCCTTCACCCCCCCACACACACACACACACTCCCTACCACCACCTCTTCAAGGAGCTGTTTGGTCTCCCCTGAGGACAAAACTAAATGAGAAAAAATGACTCTGTTAATAATGTTGCTGCTGAGATGACTGTATTCAACTATAAAAAAGGAATCCCACTAAGTGTGTCTATATCTCAGGCACCTTTACAAGCCACAACTGTGAATCTGAGCAGGGACTTGGCCAGCGGGATGACTCCAGGAAGGTTCGCTGGTTTCCACATCTCTAGAGATGAATCCAGTTGGGCAGCAGCAGATTCCAAACCTTGAAAACATTTGCTCCCAGGCTACAGAGGCCTGCAACTTTTGCATGGTTTGTTTCAGACTTTGCAAATCTCTGCTCTCTTTGCCTAGCTTCCTCCATAGCACCAGAGTCCACATACTCCTGCAGTGTGTACCCTGTTGATATTGAAAGCCTTGTAGTTACAGGGTAACCCTTTTCCAAAAAGAGCTAAACTTTAAAGTAAAACCATCCATCATTTTATTTCTTTATGCAAATTGCCTTGGTTGCTCATTCACACATGCTTTGACTTGTGAAAATGGATCCGTTTTAAGGTAACATCTAAAAAGCTCTGCTCAAAATATCCAAATAGTCCTTACATTCTGTATTGCTAAAAGTGCACCTTAGACCACCTTAAACCTTCTGCTCTCCTTTCTCCAACCCTTCTTTGAGAAATCTGTTCTATTTCAAAACCAAAACAATTTATAACAACAGACTTGCACATTTAAGTTTCAAATTAAAACATAAGGAACAATTACCAACAGAAAACACGAGCAACTGAGCTAATACAAAATGTAAGTTCAGGACACTTAGACTGTATCTAAAAACATTTTAGGAACACAACAAACTAATAAATTTCTAAGTAATAATACTGTCAAATTGTGTGATGCCACAAAGTCCAAAAACGAAGTTACAGATGTGTGTGACATCACATTCACTCAAAATTATGCTGCTTCTCAGTCTGACCATATTAAAATAAAATGGGTGCCTATGCCTGCTACAGAATAAAAGGAATTTATTTTGGACATCAAACAATGAATCTGTCACCATTTATTGTATGAAACACTCAGCTAATCAATTTCCTATTAAAATAGCTTTCAACAATACTCGGCTTTAAAATTCATCAGGGCCAGTAAAAACCTTTTCCCAGTGCACAAGAATGCAGCCCCAACCACGAACGATAATTACCGTTCTAATACTTTTATTGCCTAAGCGCTTTTTCCTGGGCTCCCCATCACTGGGCAGGAATCTGCAGTATATTGTATCAGTGAGTTGGAGTGCTTGACCTTTGCCCACATATGATTTAATAGGGACTTTTCAGCGCTGCAGCTTTCTCCATCTCTCATACCATTAAATGAAAACATCAAACCTCAAATGTAAAACTGGAAACCACAACGTTTTGTGTTTCACAACTCTTTGCAGTTTTTACTTAGGCTGCTCAAAGGTCAGCCTCCTAGCCTCACAATGGTCTTCCCTGTACGGTGAATGCACTGGAAACTCACCCGCTCTGATTTTGATTAAATCTTGAACTCCTCCGTCACATGCACACATGCACCCTGCTTATTTACACGTGCATTCTTTTCTAACCACAGAAGCATGGGTGTATGACTTTTTGGACTTATTCCATTTTAGGGCTGATTTAAATGTCTGTTCAAATATAGGTTCAAAAGTTAACTTTTTCCCGCCTGTTGGAAGTTAAAGTTACAAAGGAGGGTGCTATAAGACCCATTCAAAGAAAGTCAGAGTTAATCTTCTGTATTTTGGCGCCTTTTCCTTGCCAGCTACTATACTTGATAGGGGAAGGAAAACTTGGAGATCTTGTCTGTCCTGTCTCAAGTTCAATGGCAGGTCTTCCAACCAGGAGCAGAAGATGGCCATGTTCACAGCCCTAATAATAATTCCGATCACGCTACTTGGGCATCTTGTGTCAAAGTCGACACTGGCTTCCCCACCCCCTTCCACCCGAAAGCTGCCAAGTCCTCACACACTCGGCATTCAACCACAACTTAATGGATGGGATATTGTGCATTAAAATGTGTCCCAGACAGACTGGCAGAGAGAGGACAAGGGAAAAGGCAGACCCTCAGACACGCACAGAGAGAGAGAGACAGAGAGGAAAAGAGAGAGAGAGACTTAGAGGGGGAAATGCTAGAGCAGAAACAGCACGATGGGAAGAAAAAAAGTAGTAACAACAGGGGGAAGAACTCCATCATAATCTTTTTTTTTTGGGGGGGGGGCTGCTGAAGAGAGGAGGACTAACAATTGCTTGAGGAAACTTCCATACTGGAGTGTGAGTGAACTGAACTTTAGGATGAACACCAATTTTAAAGACTCCAACACAGCAGAGATAAATACTGCTTCCCTCACTCGAAAACCGCATTTTTAAATGATAATATGCAACAAAAGGGTACTTTAAAATGAAGAAGTGAACACTTCAAGGACAGGAATGGGCTGCATGGTACAACCAAAGTATTAGTTAGTTGTATTGTAATTATCCCTCCAGTGTTGAGAGAAAGGAAAGGTTGGGAATTAAAGAAGAAAACACTGGATTTCGCACCATTTAGATTCACAATGTTACTACTCAGTACTTCCCGCCATAAAAGTGTGTCACATGTATTAAAGGTGCCAAGGCTGGAAAAAAAACTACATATTTGCATTAGTTCCAAAAGTCCAGCCCTATAGCTGAGTCTGTAAAGCACGACGCTTAGGAAAAGGAGTCAAGTCAGTTGCCAACGCACAAACAGAAAATAAAACCTGTGCACGGGGCGGGAGGGAGTGCACAGGACGAACAAGACAATATAAATACAACCCATCATTTAAAGCCACATACCATCGCACTGTATTTCACTAAATAAAAGAGATCTTGAGTCTGTAACAGAACCCTGGGCCGCTGACTTCACGCCTCTCAGAGAATTGTGGATTTTTCTCAAGGATTGTTTTGGTGTCTCTTTTTGTGTTTAGATTTTTGTCTGTTTTTTAAAATGCAATCTGTTTCTGCACCTCCACACACTTCTTGGCTCGGGAAGACCGGCAGCTGAGAGCGCAGTCTGAGCAGCAGGCTGCCCCTCACTGAGGACGTCCAGTCTCGCTTCCTCCACGGCCGGCCGGGCACAGGACTCCCTCTGCCGAGACTCGCGGGAACGCGGCCCAGGGTGCGCGTGTGCGCGTGTCCGCCCCCGCGCGCGCCCGCGGACTTTTATTGTTGTTTTAGCCGGGCTGCTCCGGAGCGGAGCCGGCGGCGGATCGGGGTCGCGCGCTGCCTTCCTTCCCGCCCTCGGATTGGCCCGGGCCGCCGGCTGGGGCTGCCCCGGAACCGCCGCCCGGCCGCGTCCTCCGCGCCGCCTGCGGCTCCCTCCCGGCGCCCGCCCCACCCCGCCCTGTCCCGCCTCCCGCCCCGCCCTGCCGGCCCCGGCGCGCGAGAACCGCGGCTCAGAGTTTCCGCCAGGCGGCGGGAAGGACTCCGGGAGGCGGAGCCGAGGGCGGACACGTCTTATGCATATTCATGAAGGGCGCCTGGTGGGCGTGGCCCGCCGCACGGGTGGGAACGCACCGCAGAGCGGCTCTTTGTGCCCCGGGGCGCGGGAGTGCGGGGCGCGCGCCTTTGTGCTCCGGGCCGCGGTGGAGTGCGCCAGCTTCCCGCCACGAGCGCCAGGCCCACGCTGGTTTCCGTGTGAGAGGAGGCTGAGCGGTCCCCCACTGCTGAGCCTGGTCACCAAAGCCGCCGACTGGGAGCACTGGGACCTCTGTGTGTGCACCCTAATCAAAGTCAGTGACTGGGGGCAGGTGGGCCACCACCACCACCAGGGAAACCCACACCCCCGCTCTCGCCGCCAGCCAACCCTCTAGAGGAGATGGGATAGGGAGTTAACGTTCGCAAACACGTTTTAATTAGCGGTGTTTTTAAAAAGTTAAATATATGTAAGGAAGTGCCTTGGGTTGCTATAATTCATTATCACCTCTTAAGTACCTAAACTAATAGAATGGTGAACCAAGGTTGACATAAAATTTTGCTTTAAATTTTAAGGTATTAATAAAGTAAATGTGTGTGTGTGTGTGTGTGTGTGTGTGTGTGTGTGTAGACAGAGAGAGTACCATCCCTAGATTTACTTAGCACTAACCCACATGTGTTTAGCAAAGAATTTATTACAGGGCTCCTAATTATGTAATTGCACAACAGACAACAATAGCTTCACATATCCTCTAAAAACCCTGTTCAATTATGTTATTACCAATGAGAACTGAATAGCTCCCAATGAATTGTTCTTATCTCGACTAAATTTGAGTATGTCAGTATTTTAATCCCAATTATGTTTATCCTGGAAGTTCTAGAGAACTTAAATAATATTGTTCAGTTTTGCAGTCCCAACAACACACATTATAAAACAAAGAAGACAGCCAGGTCTGGTGGTGCATGCTTTTAATCCCAGCACTGGGTAAGCAGAGGTAGGAGGATCGCTGTGAGTTCGAGGCCACCCTGAGACTCCATACTGAATTCCAGGTCAGCCTGGGCTAGAGTGAGACCCTGCCTTGAAAAACCAAAAATAAATAAATAAATAAAATAATGAAGGCATTTGGCCTCATAACTAAGAAAGAAAGAAAAAAAACAAAACAGTCCCCTTCCCATATAAACATTATATACATGGTAGATACTCATACCAATTTTCAGTGATTATAAGAGTATTTTCAATCCTAAAAAGAAGTTGACGCAATTAAACTTAATTTTAGTTTTAAAACGGGTTGCCAAACTACAAGTTTAACAGTTCCCAAAACACCAACCCAATATTATGTATCTACATAGCTGCATAGCTTGTGGAAGGCAGAAGAGTACTTGAAAAGGAGGATGGAATACACTTCCCCTACACACTCAGTTCTAACTCTTAAGCAAAAAAAAAAAAAAAAAAAAAAAAAAAAAAAAAAAAAGGACTGTCTTGCTCCAAGTAAAGTAATTTTACTATTTAGCCAGTGTTGCTATATTTCATTCTACCAAGGCAGTCAATTCTAGTGAGTTACAAATAGATCTGTTTCCATTCTAGGATCCCCTAATAGTAGTTTTATGGTCAAATGAATCATATGCAGTATTAGAGACAAAATATAAAGTATGAAATGTCAATGAGCTAAATAAACAATTATTTAATATGTGGACAGAGTGTTTTACACAAGCAATATTATCACTTTTCAAGTATGCCACAGAAAGTCTGCTCTCATTATTGTTTAAAATCTATAGCAGAGTTAGCAATCCTCAACGTCTATTTCGTGCACAGGAGTACTGACATTGCAGAAAGAATCTAATTTTATTTAGGAAATCTTTTTGAAAATGAGAAGAATGGAGAAGGGGAGAAAAGACAATTTCCTCCTCTCTCACAATGACTTGAAGGAATCCAGAGTTTCTGTCACCTGTCAGTGGATTTCTTCCTAAGCATATTATTTAGTAATAAAATGTACCCTTGCATGTCATGTTCAGGCTTTCGTAGATTATCTTTTTATATTTGCATGTCATTTGTTTCTTTTGACATGTGAAGCTTACAGGAATCCTTATTCCTATACAGATCATTCTTCTGTCTGTCAAATGTGTGCATATAGCATCATTAGATGATACTGGAGGTTTATTAAACAAGGAGACGCATTCTCGTGTGTCTAATCTGTCTTGCTAATTTGTAGTTACCTCAACGTATTATTTCCAAATTTTTTAATTGCCGGTGATCACTGTCATTTGATCTGCAACATTACTGAGTTACTGGTTTTCACATTTTGCAAAGTATAAATAAATATGCAGAAATTAAGTTTGTGTGTAAAATAGATGTTTCCTTTTAAATTAAAAGTATCTTGGTTAAAAACCTTTTTCAGAATATGATTGAGATCTAATAAACACAACCTTTGTTAGACATTACACCTAATTAGTAATTTTTTAAAAATATGCATTGTCCAATACTGCTTAAGCATTTTGGAATTTGAGGACTTATAAATGAAGTGACTGCCTAAATTTCTAGATACAGTTCATCCCATAAAACTTGCTGGAAGCTTCAAGCAGTTCCTGTACATTTTCTTCAAGAATGTTTTTTTATGTACTAGCAACATCTGTGTGTTTATCTCTGAGAATAATCACTATATAATTATTTCTAAAAGGCATGTATTATTACAATGCTTTATGTCATAATTGAAGTAATTCCTCTATCCCATCTAAACCAGTAATTTTCACTCATTACTCCAAAGGTGTTTCTTTTGTCTTCTTTATTTCTCAAAAATATGGAAAGTGTGTTTTTATTTTATATTACTGAATAATATGTACTAATTTATTAGATTATTATATTTAGTCTATTGTTTCACTACAGTTTGTTCAAATTTAATCTGTATAACAAGGCAGTAGAATATTTAAGACTCAATGTGAAATCCAACATATCTTTGTAACTTAGTGGATAATTATTTGGAATTTATATAGAATCTTCAAAATACACAGTGTATTTCCTATAGGTAATAGTTTCAATGATTTCTTATTTATTAACTATTTAATGATATTTGGAAAGGATTAAATGGGGAATTTACAGAGTGTCAGATTTGGACATTTTGTTGCAGTTAAAAGAAAAGAGTTATCTGTCCAAGCTTTATTAAGGAGAGGAAAATGCATATCTCTACTGTATTATTCTGTAAGAGGAAAACTCTTACAAAGTAACAAACAGTGGTAACTTTTTATTTTTTACTGATTATAGCAGTCTTTAACTGTAATCCATTATGTCCCTTGTTTAGATAATGTGAAAGAAAAGTGTCTTTCACACAAGACGTACTCATCATACAGAATTATATCTGTAGAGAGATTTCCCGATAGGCTATTGCAACATGCAGTGTGAATCTTCCTGCCCAGGACACACAGGGTCATTTTCAAACCATTGAGAGAATGGGTACAAAAAAACTAAATATACACATGCAGTGTTCTTTCTTTCCCTAACTGCACACTGCACCTGTGCATACATTGATCTGATGACATCTGCTAACATAATAAATCTCAAGTGGTTTGTGGTGTCATCAAAAACCCGAGATGGTGGCATGGCTCACAGCCTTTCTTACCAACCCTAAGCTATCACCTTGTTAAATTTCACAGGCTACACAGAGACTGAGACTCATTCCTTACACTTCGAGATCGGGCTAAGGCAGTTTATAGAAGACAGACAGAAAGAGAGAGAGAGACCATAAATTATAATGATTCAATATCTGAAAAATCTACTTTCAGATTCAACAGTGGTAAATCAAAAATGTCTCCTGGCTTCAAACAAATTTATCACAATTGTTAGGAATTCTTGATGTGAACTATCAATCATTTCTTAACCTACTTGAGTTTTGAAGACTTCAAAAAATAAAGTATGTGTAATTAAATCTTCATATCTTCCTTACTTGAGCTTTTATATAACTTTAGAATTTTAACCACCAAAATGCCCATAAAAAGAAACAATAAGTTGAATCAATCTCAGATGTAATGATGATCAAATATGAGCAAAGAAAAAGCAAGTGCTTTCACAATGTGGTGCCATATGTAAGGTTTCTGACATAACGGAATTACTGAGGTATTTTCTTTCAACCATTTCCAAAACCCAGAGTCATCTGGCAGTCCAGATACTAATGCAGGAAAGCGCTAGTCAGTCTACCGATCCTTAGTGTCCTGACAAAGGACCATCTTGTCTTTTCCCAATAGACCACTTGCAATAGTCAACATTAAGTCCCCTGCACTCAAATTCTGTGGTCAGTCATACCCTATATCACAGATTACTGGTGTCATGTAGAAAGCATGTTGATACTTCCCATTTCTATTGCTTAATGGAGATCAATAATCATATATTGTGTCTTTATTCCATAATTCAGAAATTCTAGGTGCAGCCCAGGGAGTAATTACAGGGAGAATTTATTCCTTCTGCAAGCCTGAATTGCATGCTTGCCATGGGTCTAGTACTTGGCTAGGTGCTACTGTGAAAGGATGGAGAGGGTTGGAAGGATTTTTGCACTTAGTTATGACACAAAAGGCTTTGTGTGAATATTCTCCAAGTTTGTTCAGAAAATAGTAAACTTCACAAGGAGTTTTTTTTTTTTTTTTTTAACCCTCCAAATAAACACATGATATAACAACCCTTGGTTTTCTGCTCACTTTACAGGCAGTTGGTGTGGGTTTGCAAAATGAAAACAGTCTTAATAGAAACCAAAGAAAATTCTAATTAGAGACAATAAGATGCTCTTTCCACCTCCCCTACCCACTGAAACAAAACAAAACCCTCTTATAATGCATTCAGAAGCCAAACTAACAATGTTGGAAATTTTCTGATATCACTAGACTGTGATGTGGGAAATATTTTTACAAACAACAGAAAGAGACAGAAAAGAGAGGAGCAGTATGAGTAGGAAAGTTTGAAAACATAGGCTAGCCTGTTGGATAGCTACTCGTGGCTTCTTCTGCCATCTCATTGTTTGATAATGATCCACAAGCAAAAGCAGAGGTACAGGTAAAAATATAAGTGTCGCCAGGTGGAAAATGCCTTTAATCCCAGCACTTGGGAGGCAGAGGTAGGAGGATCGCCATGAGTTCAAGGCCACCCTGAGACTATATAGTGAATTCCAGGTTAGCCTGGACTAGAGTGAAACCCTACACCTTGAAAAACCAACTGTGTGTGTGTGAAGAAATCCCTAATATGCTCCCCATCCACTTTCTCTTCAGTCTGGCTCCATCTTACATTACCCTTCATATTTCTTTTGCCATTGTGTTAAAAAATTGTTTTGTTATACAAACAAGACTAGGAACACTTTAAACAATCAACAAGATTTTTTATAAGGCATTAACCCAGAGTCTATCACATGAAAATTATTTCATTCACATGTATTTCTATTTTGTAAGCATAAGCACAATATTTGCCTGGCTATAAGCTTAAAAGAACAGAATTTTATTTTATGGCTTTTTCACTTTGTCTTCTGTTTACATTGTTGATAGTAGCTCATGGTTACAAAAATATAAAAGGTAAAAGCTAGAATATATATTTGATACATCTATATAACAGAAAAAGAAATAAAAGCTGGCAATACCTTTCCCCCTCCCACATTATTATTGTTATGATTCACTGTTAACATTAAAAACTAAACTTGGAAGATTTTATTTAAAAGTCTAGAAATTCTTCTTTTGAAAACGCAGAAGGTGAAACATTTGTTTAGACCGGTGCTGCCCAGAACACCAGGAGGCTGGACAGCTGGCCCTGTGGCTGGGCTTGGTCTCTACAGGCTCTTTTGCTCTTGGTTAGATTACAATGTCCCACTTTTCTGTAGGTGACAATCCTTGGTCTAGATCAAAAGCTCTTGTTATACCTAAGAGGTGAAAACAAGTTACAGAAAAGTAAGGTGGGTAGATTATAGTTGCTATGCTAGTTAGTTAGCATGCCTGTGTCACAAAGGGGACCTTCTGACCCTGAATAGGTGCTCTGAGTTTTAATGCTTATTTCAGACAATATGAGACATGAGTTCCACATACCAGGATGTACTATGACCACAGGCTCCTTCATAGACCATATGTCCCAGGACACCCCTTAATATCTTTCCTGGTCCTGCTCATAGTGAACATTACAAGTCCACAGCCAGATACTTAACCCCCATGAGTTATAAGCCTTCTCAGTAACACCTATCCTTTTTTTTTTATTATTAATTTAAAACCAAGTAACAGAATGCAATTAAGGAAGGATGGTCACTTTACAGAGATGACATGGAGTTTTCTCTAAGTTAAAAAGGAAGCACCTTGTTAAAAAACTTAAATATATTATAACATTCCTACTAGGTATACCTCTGGTGCCCTAGCAGATAATTCCTATCCTAAAATTCCCATGTCTATAAGGACTGGATTTTTCTGTTCTCAGGACACATGATGAAACCAACAATTTATAAGTAAATTTAAGATTTGGAGAAGTTGCATGTAAATGTTTTTAAAATCAGTTACCTATAGTTTAGTAAATGAATAAAAATGTAGGACTTATGACAGTCACTGCCTGTTGACTTGTCTTTCTCCTCCTGCTTGATTTTTAGACAGGACACCCACTCTCTGGGTTTTGCTCTCAAATGTCCTCAGATCCATCTGAGGACACACCTCCAGCATCACAGACTCAACCTAGTAAATAATTGATACTCATACATTATGTACACACAAGTCTATGGTTACCTTGTTGGCTGGAGCAGGGCACATCCATGTTCAAGCAGAGACCAGGCTCTTCCACAGAGCACCCTCCGGCCTTAGCATGTTGGCATTGGCATTCTCCCCTGTAGCTGGGATGGACCCTCTGCACCACATTTCCCTAAGGTCCACGAATTCAGGATTTCTTGGGAAGCATTTTAAGTAATACCCACCAGCTGATCTTTTCCCAGTGCTGTGGCCCATTTAGACCAACAGCAGCACTTCATTAAGCAAGGCCTCCCTAGGGCAATAGTTTTCCCAATCTTGAGTTAAAAGGAGTGTCATGACAAGTGATTATAATTACCATCTACCTTACCTCTGCTCTGTGCTTGATATGTCACATATATTATCTCAACCCTTTCAAAGATGAGAAGCCTGCAGCTTAAGAAAGGTTAGGTAGCCCAGCAAAGGTCACAGGCCCATCAGCCAGATCTGACGTAGTATAATAGCCTCCATGATAGGGGCACTCTACAAGCCTGTTGCTGCTAGATGCGGGTGGCCCCCACAGGAGGCTTTGCGCATGCCTCAGAGGGAATTATCACTCATCTTTTGAAATTACCTTTAGATCCCCAGGCACATTCTTTTTAAATATTATCAGTGGGATAGATCTTCCTTCTTTGAATGTGGATTTGAGTTTTGGATATAGCCATGATTCATTCAATACCCTGTGGTGATTAAAGAACTTATCCAGCTGGGTAAACCAGTTTGGGTCAAAAACAGGCAGGACAAAATATAACAAGAGTATTTTCCTTCTCTAGTACTTTCTTAAAGTTAACAGAATAGGCACTTTGAACTTGGACTTAGAGGCGCTGGTATTTTGGGAGTTCAAATCCAAACTCAGCCACCCAAAAGCTATGTTGTTTGGTGCAAGCTATGTCATATTTCTTAGCCATGGTTCTCGGACCTTCAACCAGAGCATAACAAAATAATACCTGCTTCAGTGTGTTCCTCTGAAAGTCATTTATTTTCATTTGTCAAAATACACAAGAATAGATTTTCTCAACAAATATTTATTAAATCCATCAGATTATTGGTTCTGTCTTCATCCTCCCAAAGTGGGGAAGAGACAATAATCAAGAGCTGAGAAAGTGTGTGACAGTGATGAGATCCCAGATTGCAAGGACCTTGTGGAGCCCCTGGGGCCTAGCAGATGAGTTATCCTCAGTAACTACAACAAGCAAGCAGGATCTCCTCTCCCCAGTGCTCTAATGTGCACAGGGATGTGTTTGAAGGAAATGGGTTTCAGTTGAAATTTTCTGGAGGCTCAAGTTACTCCTAGGTCTTCCTTAGGAAGGTAAGAAGTTCAATGGTGTCTTGAGTCAGTGTACAGGTACAGGTATGGAGTGGGGATGTCTGCCCTATGCCAGGCTCTGTGGTCAGGGATGGACCAAATCACTGAAGACAGGAACAATGTCCCAAAACCTAGTTTGGTGACAGGCATAAGATGATGGACCCACACTATAAGAATTGCCAGCATCTCAGAATCACAAATAAGGCTGGGCATCAGTTGAGATGACAATTGACCTTCTATGTCCAGGAGATAAAGTGTGAATAACACCAAATAAAAGGAAATAAAATTAACCTTAGTGTCCTTGCCTACAGATGTGGAAGGGAAGTGAGGGAGATAGAGGGCACAGGGAACATGTGCTGTTGTTCTGGGGTCATTGGGGTGCCAAGCTGTTTAGTGGGGTCACGAACATGGCCTGAGAATTATGGAAGCCTGGCAGAAGATGTGTATCAAAAGAAGAGAACAGGGGATGTGCAAGCTCTTCATAACATGGAGAGCTCAGGGTACAGGAGAGGAGAGCAGATGGACAGCACTCTTGAAGGCTTTGGCAATCGTCTAGAACCACCTTAGCCTCTCCTGAGCAGCCCCTTCATGCCTCAATGCTTTCACAGGGTTTCCCTGCCAAGCCATGCTGTGTTCCCATATAAAACATGTACTAAACACCTCAAGATCATCCTATAACAGTCCCAGCATTTCTCCATTGTACAGATGAAAAAAGTCAAGTACAGGTAGAGTAAATAAACTGAAGCAACAGCTCATGTGTCAGGGCAAGATTTGAACCTTGGCAGTATAGTCCTAGAAGTTTGGCTCTTAACCACCATGAATCACATGTAGTCTTTATTATTATTTTTTAAAATCTTACTCCTGCATGCTTTTCCCTCATCCACTCACCACCAGAGTAGCACTGCTGAACCTTGAAATTGTTCCTTTAGGGCCTACAAGTCCCTAACTGTGAGGCAGAGTTGTGGGCCATCTGAGCATAATCCCCTAACACTAACTAGTGAAGACCAATGGCTAAGGAGAAAAGAGACATCAAGCAGATTTGTCTCTAGTCCTAGGACTCCTAAAGAGTAAAACCCAAGTGACTGCCTTTGTCATCCATTCTGTGCTTTAAACACCAGATAAAGCCAGACCTGTAACCGTAGCTACTTGGGAGGCTCAGACAGGAGGACAGCAAGTTCAAGGCCTTCCTGAGCTACAACAGTGGATTCCAAACCAGTTATTGATATCCTACTTCAAAATTTTAAAAAAGTGGGCTGGGGATATAGTTCAGTGGTAGAGCACTTACTTTGTATGTACTCAACCCTAGGATCCATCCCTATAAATAAATAATACCTGCAAACATCCTAAATTGTTGTGCAGTCATACAAAAGACTATGATACAGCAATGAGAGAACCATTCTCTGTTTCACAAGTATATAGAAAAGTGTACATTGTAAGTATGTAGCTAGGCCAGTACTATCCATATGAAAAAAGGGAAAAGCTAGGTGTGGTAGCCCATCTCTGTAATGCCAGTACTCAGAAGACCGAGACAAGAGAACTTAAAGTTTAAGGACAGCCTGGCTACATAGTAAACTCTATCAGACAGGGAGGAGAAGGAAGGGAAAAAATAAGTGGAAGAAGCTGGGTATGGTGGCACACGCCTTTAATCTCAGCACTTGGGAGGCAGAGGTAGAAGGATCGCCATGAGTTTGAGATCACCCTGAGACTACATAGTGAATTCTAGGTCAGCCTGAGCTAGATTGAGACCCTACCTCGAAAAATCAATCAATAAATAAATAAATTAATTAATTAAAAAGTGGAAGCTTACTAAAAATCCAGAATCTACTTCCTATTCTTTGAAAATGATTATTCCCACTTTCCTATCCTGAGTCCTAAAGTACTTTCATTGGCTATTTTTGGAACTTATGTGTACAAAAAGTGTACAGTATTTATCCTATGGATGAATCGTTGTCTTCAGCGTTTTGTGCAAGATGCATTCTTGCTGATGTTAATGACAGTGGTTTATCCTTCCACTGGATGTGGAATTCTACTATATGCTCAGTACTTGGCAACTTCTAGATTGTTTCCAACTAGGAACCAATATAAACGGTGATGAGGCCAAGTGGGGTGGTTTACTCCTATAATCCCAGCACTCAGGAGAATAAGGTTGGAGGATGACCAAAAGAGTTCAAGTCTAGCCTGGGCTACAGAGTGAGTTCTAGGTCATCCTGGGTGAGAGTGAGACTCTGCCTCAAGAAACAAAAACAAACCAAAAGTAATGATGATATGAGCCATCTTCTACATGTTTTCTCATGTACAGATGGGTGCATTCTTTTTTTGTTTTTTGTTTGTTTGTTTGTTTGTTTTGTTTTTCGAGGCAGGGTCTCACTCTGGTCCAGGCTGACCTGGAATTAACTCTGTAGTCTCAGGGTGGCCTTGAACTCATGGCAATCCTCCTACCTCTGCCTCCCGAGTGCTGGGATTAAAGGCGTGCGCCACCACGCCCAGCTCCAGATGGGTGCATTCTTAAGTCATAAGCCTATTTCAGAATTTCCGGTTGAAATATGCCTATGATAAGTTTTATCAGGAAACACAGAAAAGATTTTCAAGGTGCTCATACAAATTTACATTCCCACTAGCATATGTGTTCTGGTTGTCTCCCATCTCCACCCAAGCCCTCAGTTGTTTTTTTTTTTGGGTCTCACTCTAGCCCAGGCTGACCTGGAATTCACTCCAGTGCTGGGATTAAAGGTGTGAGACACCATGCCCAGCTTTAATTTACATTTTTAAAGGACAAATAAAGTTGAATTCATATTTTATCAATTTGGATGTCCTCTGTTATAAAATATCTACTTAAAAATTATATGTACTTTAGTTGGTTTTTCTTTTTCTTATTTTTTTTCTTTTTTATTTATTTATTTATTTATTTGAGAGCGACAGACACAGAGAGAAAGACAGATAGAGGGAGAGAGAGAGAATGGGCGCGCCAGGGCTTCCAGCCTCTGCAAACGAACTCCAGATGCATGCACCCCCTTGTGCATCTGGCCAACGTGGGACCTGGGGAACTGAGCCTCGAACCGGGGTCCTTAGGCTTCACAGGCAAGCGCTTAACAGCTAAGCCATCTCTCCAGCCCTCTTTTTCTTATTGACTTCTAGTTGTTATTTGTATGTTGTAGATATCAGCCCTTTACTAGTTGTATCTGTTGCAGATTTCTCTCCCCACTTGTGGGCTCTTTTAGTATGATATTTTTGTGTTTTTCTTTTAACTTGGGGCTGGAGAGATTGCTCAGTGGTTAAACACTTGTTTGCAAAGCCTGACGTCTCAGGCTTGATTCCCCAGTACCTTCATAAAGCCAGATGCACAAAGTGGCACATGCATCTGGAGTACATTTGCAGTGGCAATAGGGATTGGTATATCCATTCCTTCTCCCTCTCCCTCTCTCTCCTAGAAAATAAATAAGTAAGTAAATAATATTTTAAAAAATCAAAACTTTACTGAAATGTAATTACCAAATAATAAACACATAAGACAATAAATACTCACGTGTCTGCCCATGAAGCCATCACCAGAGTGAAGCCAGTCAATAATTCTATTCTTCCAAAAGCTTGTATGTGTCTTTTTGGATTTTCTTTCTCCCAGCCTATCCCACACAACTATGAATGTGTTGCTATTATATTAGCATGTGTACATTTTTCTAAACTTTTAAATGAATAAATCACACAGCATGTGATCTTCCTACTGTCATCTTTTTTTGCTTGGATTCTTTCATTATTCATAATAATTTTCATCCACACTGTTGCATGAGTACTTCTCCATTGTATAAGGTCTGTTTACCTGTGACTGGTCATTAGATTGTTGCACAATTTTTAGTTATCACAAATAAGGACGTGAGAAATTTTCATGTACAAGTATTAATATGGTCATATGCTTCCAGTTATCTTGAGTAAATATCTAGGATTGGAACTTCTGGGCATAGAGCAGATGTTTGTTTTGCTTTTTAAGAAGACAGCATGCTGTTTTGTAGTAGTGGCTGCATGGTTTTACAGTTCCACCAACAATGGATGGAAGCTGCAATTAATCCATAACTTCACCAACACTTAGCAGGCTCAATTCTCTTTCTTGATAGCCACTCATAAGTATATAATGAATGTTTCCCTTGACCCACTTAGTATTTATTTCCCTCATGACTAATAGTGTTGGACATTGTTTTGTAAGCATATTTGCATTCTATAGCTTATTTGCTGATCTTTTTTGCCTTTCTTAAAATTGGCTTGTTTGTATTATTGGTGAGTTGTCAGAATTTTTATATACTGTGCCTACAAAGCCTTTATCACATACTTAATTTGCAATGTTTTCTCTCAGACTGTGATTTTTGTTTTCAGTCTTTTAAGAGTGTCTTTTGAAGAGCAGATTTTGAAATTTTTGATGAAGTCAAAATTATGGATTGTGCTTTTGATTTTTTTTATCTAAGGCATTTTGCATAATCTAACATCACAAAGATTTTCCTCTATAGGCTTTCTTCTCAAATTTTATAGTTTTCTATTTTACATTAAAATCTAGAATCTACTTTGAGTTAACTTTTATATTTAGTGCGATATATAAATTGAAATTCATTATTTTTGTATGCTATCCAATTATTCCAGACAGCTCCTTGAAAAGACTCTCTTTTATCCCACCAATTAATCGCATTTATACCTTTGTCAAAATTCAGTTCCTATCTATGTGTGCTTATTTTGTATTCTTCTGTCCCATTGATCTTTTGTTTATAGTGTGTCAATATTTCACTGTTTTAGTTACTATAGTGTTGATACAAGATGAGTTGGAATTGGATAGCCCTAGTTCTCTAAATTTGTTCTGTTCAATACTATCATTTAAAATAATTTTTACTTATTTATGTATTTATTTATTGAAGAAAGAGCATGAGGGAGAAAGAGAAAGGGGCAGATAGAAAGAGAGAATGAGTGTGCCAGGGCCTCCAGCCACTGAAAATGTACTCCAGATACATGCACCACCTTGTGTATCTGGCTTACATGGGTACTGGGTAATCAAACCTGGGTCCCCAAGCTTCACAGGCAACTGCTTTAACCATTAAGCCATCTATCCAGTCCAATACTATCTTTTGATGTACTCTTCTAATTTTTGTTGCTGTTTTTTGTCTTTAACAAGCTTTCTACAAGAAACTTTAAATCTACTTGGGAAGACACTCTGCAACTTGGATCTAGAAATAGCAACCAAAGATTATAAGTTCATTTATCCTTAGGGTCTCACACTCATCTTTATTCAATGATTTTTTAAATAAATGATTCTCGAGGGGAGTATGACTGTAGTAATATTACACAAGTAGTCATCAAGTATTGTGGTAAACTGACAGCTGCCAAAAACCTAGCCTTTTGGGAAGAAGGCTGTTGACTATCTGTTGGGAAGTGGCAAAACACAGGTGGAAGGTGGAAGGTAGAAGGTGGAAGGAGGAAGGTAGAAGGCAGAAAGTAGAAGATGGAAGGAAGGTGAAAGGTGGAAGGTGAAAGGCGGAAGGCAGAAGGTGGAAGGAAGGGGGCCTCTTACAATAATAAAATAGTGGTTAACTAGGCTTTGCACTGCAAGTGTTGCATGCATCACTGTGCCTTATAAAACTAAGATGCATGTGACTTTACTTCTAGGACAGAACTCAGTGGATCATTGGTGTAAAGAACCAGAATTTTAGGTGAGATTGGCTTCCCAGGCATGGGCTGGGCAGTTGCATAGGGCCCAGCTTAGATGATCTTATGTTGGAGAACTGCTCAACTCTCACCATATTGATAGTATTTAGATGTTGGTTTCGATTTTCTTAAGTAAGCGCCCCTAAACTTTTATTTAAACTAGGTGTAGTATAGATTTTGCAGGCCAAAGTCTGATGAAGACATAAACCATATGCGCCTCAATTCAATCTTTTTTTCTAGATCAAAAAACTTCAATTTTATGTAATTTTTATGTATTATGTAATATTATTCTTCTATTTTGTCCCTGCCCCAAACACTTAACACTGAAAACATCCACTGTCAGTTGGTTCCACTGGAACTGTGGAAGTAATTTCACTGCCCACACCTTGAGGCAATCTCTGCACATGTGCCACAGGTGACATACCTAAAGAATTCACAGTAGAGTGCTCATGAATGTTTCAGAGTAGAAAAACCCTAAGGTTCCCTCAACAGTACAATGGTTGAATATAGGAGAGTTTACTTATATATGACATATAGCTGCAAGTCATGAAAGAATACATAAAGTATGATTTTTATATATAGTTCAAAAAGAGGCAGATAGGAATGCTGAAACCAACTCAAAAACAAAAACAAAAAAGCCAGAAAATAGTCATTAACAAGCCCTGAGACTAGTCAATATCAAGAGATGGAGGTCATAGAAAACTGTTTCTTTGATTACTTTGGTAGGAAGTGTGGACATGGTGCCTGGCTAAAGCTTCTGGGATTCTGAGAATTTACCAATGCACTTCAAGGCTGTAGCACACTAGGTCAAATCATAGAGTTTTCAGAGAGAGAGAGAGCAAGAGAGAAAGAGAGAAAAAATGGGCACATCAGGGCCTCTGGACACTACAAATGAACCCCAGATGCATGCACCCCTTGTGCATCTGGCTTACATGGGCCCTAGGGAATCAATCCTGGGTCCTTTGGCTTCGCAGGCAAGTGCCTTGACTACTAAGCCCTTTCTCTAGCCCACCCTCTCTTTCTTTAACTTCCTCATTCCATCCCTCCCTGACGTCACCTTTCTTCTTTCTTCCCTCCCTTGCTTCCTTTCTACCTACTTTCCTTCCTCTCTTCCTCTCATCTTTCTTCCTGAACATTTGAAAGAGTTTTGGTCTATCCTTACTAGTCATTTCAACCTAGCAAGCAATTTTCTGAAGAGAGAAGATAGAAGGCATGTTGTAGATGGGAAACATGAGAAGTAGAAAGACTCATGTTCATGAGTCTGGGGACTATTTCCTCATGAGTCCATCATAAGGGTCCCTATCAGAATCTACAGTGTCTAGCAGAACTGCATAACAATATTAGGGATAAGAATCACTTCTATGCAAATCACTTTGAATCCTGTCTGGCATGTAAGCACTCCACAAATGCTGGATATTTTTACTGTTGTTACTGTAGTGATTATTATTGCTCAGGATATCAAGTTTGGCTACCTTGTTTTCCAAATGCACACAAAGTTACAAAGGGCAGAGATGGTTGCTTCTTTTAGCATTTCCCAGTTTCCCCGGTCATTTTCCCCCTAAACATTTCATTTTGCCTTTTCCAGAATAAACATCATTATAATTGCTTCTTGTTCACATCTCTAATATCCCCCTGGCTCTTTCTGCTCTCACTGGTAGAAGCAACACCTCTGAATTTCCTACCATCTGCAAATATCATTAGCTATTGTTTATTCCCTCTCCCATACTATTAATGAAGATGTTAATTAAGACCAGAACTAACACTGACCCCAGCAGCAATCCACTAGACATTTACCCAACTGGATAAACTTCTGTTAGTCATTACTGCTCATAGACATTATCACCACTCCATTCTCTTCATCTGCACATTTATAAGAGACTGGGGGACAGAATGAAGAGAACCCAGAGTTATTTAAAAATCAACACTCTGATACTTCAGTGTTTTTGCAAAGGGATTTGGTATAACATCAGAAGCTGTCAGTAGTATGCATGGAGTGAGAAAACCTCCTGAAGTATTTAGTAAGTGCCTGGCTAAAGCTTCTGGGATTCTGAGAATTTACCAATGTACTTCAAGGCTGGAGCACACTAGGTCAAATCATAGTTTTCAGAGCAACCACTTCTTACAAAGGATATATCTGAGGCCCAAGAAGTGAAGTGACTTGTCCAAAGTTTCACCCAGATTGAAACTCTGGGCTTTAACTTTTAGCCCCACACTCTCTATAAGAATTTAGAAGCAAAGCTCTCAGTACATTGCAGTTGTCTACCAAATCCTTCCTGTACAACAGTGTCCACCAGCTTCATGTTTTTGTCTATAGCAAACTATGTCCCAGGGCAGGAATGAGTTCATCACGTACTGCAGAAAGGAAGAAGCATGATGTACTATGTTGTACTGGTCTCCTGACCCACACATTAGTGCTTCCCACCCTTGAGAAAAATTAGAGCCACCATGGGGAGCTTTAAAAAACACTGATACCCATGCCACACCCCTGGAGACTCTGATTTAATTGCATTGAGGAGAGGCCCAGGCACTGGTAATTTTTTAAAGCTCCCTAGGTGATTCTCACACAGCTAGGGTTGAGAGCAACCTTAGAGAAATGTTTTCCTACAGACTCCTCCATGTTTCTTGTTCTGTAGGAAAGGCCAGTACAAAAGTGCTGTAACTTAGCCATTAGAAGCAACCATGCGCTTGGACAAAAACCTGCTCCTAGACCCTGTGGAATAAAGTCATTTCACCAGCTTGGAGCACTGTGGCTGAGAGTGTACTCTCCGTGCAGTGATGTTCACATCCAGTATGCTTTGCACACTTACCTTTACCTCTGTAGGTAGCAGTGCCAGCTTTAAAACAGCACGGGTTCTTGGGTGGCCCAGAAATGAGTGGCTGACTTAGTATAACAAGTGACCTACTAGAAGTAATCAAGCAAAGAACAGAGGATTTATCAGTATTAAGGGGTCTTATTAATTTAATGTTTATTGTGCCCATTTTACTAACAAATGTCTTCCTGCCTCCACATGGCAATGAAACCCTAGTAAATGAAGAATATAAGCCAAAGACAAAATAAGAAAACAATCTTGGGCCTTTTCCTGGACACAAGCCAAATGGATATAAGACAAGGCTTTCAAAGTTTCAGAAGCTGTTCTCCTGCAGACATCACACCTTGCAGCCTTTTCCATTCAAGGGAACAGCTGTAATAGACTAAGTACCCACCAGCACTCACAACTATTAGAGCCAAGGAACTAGAATACCCAGGTTGGGTTTGCAGGTTGTGCACTGCCCTAAAGCACTTGGTGCGTAGCAGCTAAAGTCTGCATTGCCAAGTGCTTCCAGAAAAGATGGGCAGCTCCATTTGCCATTTATAGAAAGGTAATAGGAATGCCTGAAGAGAGAGAAAGATGAAATAGGTCTCCATATACCCATCTTAAGTAGCAGAGGATTTAATGAAAATTAAGAAGCAGGGAGAAGAAAGAGTAAAGTGGCTGGAGCTCTTAGGAAAGTTGCTGACAGACTGCCCACCTGGCCAGCATCTCTACCATCTCATGCCTCCCATGGTTGTTGAGGTTGTGATCAAACAGGAAACCCACACAGGAAGCCAGGAAGTGTGGACATGGAGGATCTGTAGTGCACACAATAAGACCCTGGAAAAAGGAAGTGGGAGGTGAGAACTTTTTCTACACCATCCTTCTCCCATCCGTGAAATCAGCGTCCTCCCACGGCTCCCATGCTGGATGAGGACTTCCCAGGCACAATCAGCCAGGAGGACAGACATCTCCACCAGTGAGTGCTTCCAGATGCACTGATGTGTGGCCCAGAACACCACTCCAGAAACATCGCTGGCTAGAGAGTGACTTCCCAGGAGGGGGGAAAAAATCAGTCATTTTGACAAGGTCAAAATACCAAGAAAACAGCATTCCCAACTGGAAAGTTATGGGTTAGCACCAGAGTTCATACTCTTTTTTGCTTCTCTCTCCTTAGACTTTCTGACCAAGGGGCAATTTTTAGCATATTTCCAACAGCAAACCTCTGGAGAAGAACAGAAGCATGTACGTGAAGTCTGATCAGCACCTCCTAAACCTGCGAAATAAAAGAACCTAGAGGAGGGGCTAATGATATCAACCAAGAGTCAAGACCCCAGGTGGCATTTGGGCACAGAATGAGGGAACTGCTCTATGACACACAATGTTCCAAAATGGAACTCAGAGGACAACAGAGTTTGCCTTAGAATCTGAAAACTGGGCAATTTGGAAGCTCTCCCTAATACCTGTATAGCTCAGGGAGAAAGCCAGTGAGGTGAGGGAATAGGTGGGAGGAAGCAAAGGAGGAGGGAATGAAGAAAACCCATCTTTTGAACACAAGTCCACAAGCCATAGGTGAGACCCTGCTCTCGGCTTTTTTATATCTGAAACACCATTTCATCTTTACAACCACCACAAGGGAGAAACAGCTGCCTGCCTACAGTTGCCAAACCAGCCAGTTATATGCAAGTTCCTCCGATCTCTTCTGACAAGTTGCCATCATCTACTAAATATACATATCATGACATAAATTATGTGAATGTACATATAGATGACTGAAAATATTTTAGGTGCCAGGAATGAACCCAGGGCCCTGTGCCTGCTGTTGAGCTAGACCCTCCAGCCCTGTATGTACACTTGATAACATGGACGTTTTTAAGCCCTATTCTTATCACCGAGCAACCAAACAGTGAGGGTAAATTTGCTATTTCTCTTTTTATACTCTTTTCAGGCTAAATAGCTTTTCTCCCTTTAGGATTACCCCTTATGTGTTTTTGTCTGTGTGTGACGAAGAGAGAAGGAAAAGAAGGGTAGGCCGGGGAAATAATTCGTCCGGGCTCTGTGGCCCACTGAGCATGGTGGAGATGGGGAGGGCAGCATTTTGCTAACCCTGTACCTCCTGACTGTGGGAACTCTCAGCCTTGCCTCACCGAAATAGCTCCTCATCTTAGTTTTGCTACAATCTCCCAACAGCTGAAATGCCCTCTTTCCTACAACACCAGAGTTCATTAGAACAGAATGTGCTCTCTTCTGGTCCGTAGACAAGCTTTCTTTTTAAAATAGCTTTTCTATACTCCTAAGAGGAACTGAAGATCCGGCCTCCATTGTCAGGGACCCCCTACCTCACATTTGTCTCTCAGAGGAAGTGGTGAGGGGCTGGGGGTGGTACCCCTGTGACTGGGTCTGTAGCCTCCCTCCCTGTGGGTGTGGATGCCCAGGCTCAGTCATGCTCAGTGCAGCAGGGACTCAGGAGGGATGCTGGCACAAAAGGGGTTATTTGAAAGAAAGCGTGAAAGGGATGAGGCTGTTGGCAGGAGCTAGCTCCATGCCACAGCCTCTGCTGACTGCAGCCTCCATGTGTCCATTCTTTCCTCCCTTCAGCTCTCACTCTCCAAGGCTTTATATGCACTCTATAAAGAAAAGCAATCCCCAGGCAAAGATGTTTACAGTATTTTATTAAAGTTTGGTGGAGAGGAAGGAAGAGAAAGAAAAGGCTAGATCTTGGGGCTAGGGGGAGGGGGCTGGCTGCTAGAGAGAGAGGAAGAGAGAAGAGAGATTGAGAGAAAGAGAAGGCAGGCATGCATGAGAGTCCAGAGCAGTGCCAAGAAGCAAAAGAAAGGGCTGCTTGGGGACAGGGCAAAAAAGTGTGCCAGAAACCTTAAAGAAAAGCAGCACAGAGTTGAACAGCAGAACCGGGTAAAAACTGAAGAGCAAATAGACTTCAGCACCCTCCTGGCAACCTGCTGCAAAGAAGTATGAACTGGGCCACTGTGACCACCCAGAGAAGCCCCAGTGCTGAGACATTAGCAGCTGGAAGAAAACCACAGAGGTTGACTAGCTAAGAAATTGTTGGATAGATGACTGATAGGTAAACAGATAAACGTTAGAGCGTACTAATATTCTAGAGAGAGAAGGAACAAAGGTAACTGACACAGTGACATCAAGTGAAAAACAAAACCACACAAAACACGCACACAAACACACAAATACACACAGTCAAACCTCAAGAGTGACACAGAGAGAGTGTTGCACAGAGAAAGACAGAAAGGGCTGCGGGGGGGGAGGGGGGGTGCGGTTTGCTGGGGTGGGAGTGAGGCAAAAGAGAAGGTCTCCAGCCTCCAGCCGAATGGGGAGACTTGGCAGGTGGACAGGAGCAGCCGGCCAGGCCTAACTGCACTTGCTGTGTCTAGTCTATTGTTGTCCCAGAGGGGGAGGGAGAGTTGTTTATTTGTTTTGTTGTTTGGCCTCTTTGTCTCTTTTGTTCCAAGCAGTTAGTTTGCTTCTTTTTCCCAGACACTGGGCTGATGGAAAACCTATAGGCATTTTTCTTAAAGAGACAGGATTAGAAATAGCACCAGTATTATCCATTTTTCAGTTCTAACCAGTTCCTACCCTAATAACTGTTTTAGCTTTCTTTTTGAATGGTTCCTATCAGCAGTGGAGAGTCAATGGTGATGATGGTGTTGTGCCTGATTAATAGGAATAAACTGGTCAAACTTGGGATACTTACTAATTTCCCCCTCCAAGGCTGCCAAGACTGCAGGGGGATGGCAGGAAAGAAAAAGCAAGAAACCCCTAAAAACACAAAGGAAGAGTACACAGAAAAGCAGGACAAATGCCCACTCTTCCCTTCCCCACATGAGACATGAAGACTGGAATTCTGCCGGTCAGCAGGAGGGGCACTGAAGGGGAAGGAGTGGATTGTTCCTTGGGACACCTTCTACCTAGCTGGCACCTCTGCCCCACAGCTTAGTTTCTTCTTCACAGAGCCCTAGAGGGTAAAGGCAGACCAGTGTCCATGTTCTGGGAGCCTGTCTTGGGTCTCTCTCCTGGTCTTGGCAGTCCTGGGGGAAAGGTCTTTACATATGCAGGCACAGAGGTAACTCTGTTGAAGGGTTCAGTTCCGAAGCTGAACTGTATGGGGAGTTGCCTTTACTAGAGGAAGTGTAGAAAGTGCAATTCCAGCTTCCAGTCCTGGCAGTAATTTAAATAGGTTTGGTTCTAAGAAAGTAGATTCTGAAAGTTAAGGAAGCCTTCCACACTTCATGTCCCCTCCCTTTTCCATTGCACCTCAGCTTTCCCAACAGGCTAGCTCATTTTCTGGGTGCCATCTTTCTTTCCTACTTGCACTCCTAGTGAAATCTGCAATCAAAGGGGCCGGGCCGGCCAAAGTTACCAAGATAGGAGGAGTGGAGATGGGAAGAGGCAGTGAGAGCTCCTCTGTGAGTCAGAGTTTTTATCTTCTAAGAATACACTGGCTTTAGGCTCATCCCCGAACTTTGGCATGTTCAGCAGAGATTTCAGACTTAAGAATGGACAGGTAGAGAGGAGAGAGGCCAGGCAGCTTACACCAACTGCTTAATGCTGGCACAACAAAACTTTGCTTTCAAGCCAGCACAGATTTGCCAGGTTTCTTCACAGTTTTGCTTCCGGTGGGGTGCCATGTAAAGGGGCCAACCCCCTACCTTTTCAGGTGATTCTCTTTGAACTTTCTCTGACAGGGTTTTGGTGGCAACTTGGACCAGTAGGTTAGTGATGCGCTCAGAGGTGCAAGCATGAGGTGGAGGTGCAATCTTGGTTCCTGGAAGCAAGGTTTGAGGACACCCAGTGCCTAGGACACTGCTTGATTCTAGCAGTAGAAAGGCACCTTGCAAATGGAGGAGGGCATGAGATTTCCAGGTGTTCCTGTGTAAGTCAAGGTTTTATATCATAGTCACCCAGGTAACAGACACCATCACCAGCCCTTTAAAGACAAGACTGATTCTACACTGGCTCAGTCCCGGCTGAGTCCTCTTGTCCTGGAGACATCAATGCTTTGGGCAGGCGTTAGGCGGCTACTGATGATAGGAACCCGCCTGCCACGTGGAAGAATCACGGCTAAGTAGGGGTCATGACCCTGGAGGCGTCAAGTCCGATTTCATGCCCAATCTAGCGGTGCTTTATAAAGCCCGCCCCGCTTCCTTCCGGAGGCCCAGGAGTAGGTGCCCCTAAGACCTCTGCCTATGCCATTCTGTTCCCCACAGCGCAGGAGGAGGAAAAGTGTCACTGGAACTATCCTTGGGCTTGTTGGCTTGTAAGTGCTAGCCTTGGGGTAGTAAATGTGGACACAGATCCCCAAACTTCACCAAGCCTACGTAAAATAAGAACATATTAAGCCATAAAATAACGGACTTGAGGGTGCGAGTTTCCTGGCACGCACGGGGTTGGGAAACACCTGAAGGTGAACTGTTCCATCTCTAGTTGTCTCCTCTGCGGGGTACCTACTCCTGCCTCCCAAACAACGCCCCATATCTGCTGCACCCGGGTGAAGGACGGGGAAGGCAAGAAGAAAAGGTGAGATGAATCCAGGTCTAACAAATAGCTGCCCGGGGAACCGGGCCTCGGTGGGGGGACCAACCCGCCCTGCGCGAAGATTGCATTTTCTGAGCCCCAGGCTGGAAACTGGAAAAACAGGCAGATGTTCGAGGCTCCACGGCTCCGACTGGGTGGAACCTTTTTTTCCCCCCTTCAAAATCTAAAACATGGAAAAATAAATTTGAGCAAAACTAAACCAGTAGGCCACGGTTCCCCATAAAAAGTGATGTGGGGGAGGAGTGGGCGGGAACCACCAAGGCTCGACAGCCGGGGAGGCTAATGGAACACGGTTCCCCGCACACTCGGAGCCTTCCCGGGCTCCGCTGCAGCGCGCTCCGCAAGGTTTGGACTCACGAAGGAAGGTTGGTGGGCGGAGGGGAGGGTAGGGGGGACAGAATACCGGCTCTCTCCTTCCTGCCAGAGCTAGCTGGAGCAACCTGAGACGACGAAGCACGAGATGATTTTCCTTTGGAAAGTTTAGGTAGCGTGGCCAGTGGGTCCGTGCTAAACAAGCCTTGCCTAAGTGGGCATGGGACCTGCGTGAGGGAGCGATTGAGACATTGGAGAAGGTTGGGTCCCCTTGCAGTTGAAGATTCAGTAAGTCTCCCGGATCAGACTCGCCTTTGGCCACTGGTAATTGCGGGGAGGGAGCTGGTGACAGTAAGGAGTTCAAGACGTTTCCTTTGGGGACAGGCAGAGCCAGGCGAGGAGTTCCGTGGTCTTGGTCCCCGCTGAAGGCACGACCAGGCACGGCTCAGAGAGGTGGTTGGAAAGGCGTGTTTGCCATAGCAGGGTTAGCTCTGCCCACGCAGGGACCAACTCCCCCATCCTCCCCCGCCCTGCCCTGCCAGGGTGGCGCACGTGCCAAGGATCTTCAGGGTGATGCACGAATTTGCGTCCTGTATTGGGTTTCCACGCACCTCTTGCATCCTGGCCGCAGGCGAAGTCGTTTGGGCGAGCACCCACCCGCTTGGGGGAAAGGGCCACGCAGCCAGAACCAGGCTTGCCCTGTCCCTCAGCTGGTGCATCCTGGCTCGCTGAGAGGGGAACCAAGTACCCACACCAACTTCTCCCCGCGCCTGCGGAAGGAGCACCCATGCCCTCGGCAGCGCGTTCCACTCCCGGCCTGGCGGGCCTCTTTTCCTTACTGTGCACGGTGGGAAGGCATAATTCAGTTACATCATCCAAGTGCACATCACTCTTCTTGTTCAGGCCTAGGGCATTTCGAGGAGAAATCTCCCTCCCCACCCCACCCCACCCCCCCAAAAAAAGGAAAGAAAGAAATCTATCTGTCGCTCTAAAGCTGAGTTAAGTTCTTTAGGAACTATTAGCGTCTGTGCGTGGGGGGTGGGTGGGGGGACAAATAAACACCAAATCGGAAGTAGCTTACAGTCTGAAGCCACTGAGAATCATTCCAAACGCACGCACTCCCGCTATCAGGGGAGAAGTTAGCGAAGAGGGGGGGGGGGGAGGGAGAGAAAGAAAGAAAGAAGAGAAGAGAAGAGAAGAGAAGAGAAGAGAAGAGAAGAGAAGAGGGAGGGAGGGGGAGAGAGAGGGAGAAGAGAAGAGAAGAGAGAGGAGAGGGAGGGAGAGGGAGAGAGAAACAAGATTATTTAAAGTGACTCCCAGAACGCGACTTTCATCCCACGCCTGTTTGTGTCTCGGCTTCAGTTTAGCGCCTGCCCACGCAGCCCAGCCTTTCAGAGTTACACCAGGCTATTTCCGCGTGGAACTACCTGTTGGGGGAATCTGCAGCCTAGACATTCGATCCTCGCTCTCAGCAGTAGCGGAGGGATCGTTTTAGGGGTGGCATGAGAAGGTTCAGGTCGGAAGAGCCGGTGGGTGGCAGTGCCCAGAGAGCTGGG
The DNA here is from genome assembly GCF_020740685.1 of Jaculus jaculus. Classification (NCBI taxonomy): domain Eukaryota; kingdom Metazoa; phylum Chordata; class Mammalia; order Rodentia; family Dipodidae; genus Jaculus; species Jaculus jaculus. The sequence goes on from NC_059102.1 coordinate 82,537,529, forward strand.
CCAGCGCTTCCGCCTCCGCGTTTTGGTCTGCAAGACTGCGACACCCCCCACCCCACACACACCCCCTTGCTGTGCCTGGCCCCTAGCTGCTGGGATGGGAGAGTCTCCGCACGATTCTCTAAGTTCGGAAACCACGAAGCAGGGCGGCTGACGCCTGAGCCTCAAAGCCTGTCGAACTTTAAATAAAAACAAAAAGCCTTGGGGCAGCTTCCTGGGCTTCTGCCCCGCGGGCACTCCAAATACCCAGCGCTTCTTCCTGCCCCGAAATTCACTCGAAATTCAGAACATTCCTCCCTACTGCAACCCCCGCGGCTGCCCGAAGCTCCCGCTCGGCTCGCCCGGCTTGCGGGAAGTCACTCTCCTGTTGCAAGCAAACACATCTCTGTATTTTTTCAACAGCCTGGTTGGATAAGGGGTTCAGCTAACGAGGAAACTTTGAGAAGGGTGTGAAATTTTAGGGCAGGGGGGTTGGTGTGTCACACGAACCTGTGGAAAAGACCGCTCGCCCTGGGCCCTGGTGCTGGAAGTTTCTGCGAGGAGCGCAGCGCGCAGCCGGGCTCCGGCGCGGCTCCCCACGCTCTCCCGCGGGCGGCCTCTCCAGCCGAGCGCTCCCGACACTCCACCGAGGGTGGAGGGGGTGAAGGAGCGGTGCCCCGGCAGTGCCATCACTTTTCCGCATTTCCGCAGACACTCCGCGTTAAGTCTGCGATGCGGGATTTTGCTTTTCGGTAGAACAGTGAAATTTGAAAGAGGCAATGCCAAGGTCTTCGTTTGGGATCTGAGACTGAGCGGATGGGCCGACTTTCCCTGTGGCTGAGAAACAGTGGCATTTGATTTTCTCAGGGCATTCGCTCATATCCCTCAAGGTCACCAATGATGTAAACGAAATGGGAACAAATCTGAGGGAATTGTGAGAAAGGGCTAGGATGGCTCTTCTTGTTTAGGGCGCTCTCTTAAACAGAAAGGCTGGCGGGCTACGCGGAAAAACGAGAATTTATTAATGAGTGAGACTTGATCATACAGGGATGAGGGTGGTAAAAGTCTTGGAACTAAAATGCCACTTAGAACCCTGTGCACACCGCAGGTGCCCCCGCCCCCCCCAGTTACTCGCAATATTAGCCTGTTTGGACCCTCAAGTCACACCTCAATTTTCAGTCTTTCTTACATTTCCTTTCTCTGTGAATCTCCTCTCAGCACCGGCCCACCCGAGCCCGGGACCTCTCGTGGCGTTTGGGAAAACTCCTGCAAACTTGCCCTTCGCCCGCGCGCACCATGGGGCGCTCTGCGGCCCGCTACCCAGAGCTGCGAACGCCCTGCGGATTTTCTAGCGGTCACACTCAGCGCTCCTGCTTTATTTCAGTTCAACCCCAGGGGCAGGGACCCAAGGATAATAAACAGTGCTGATTATTAGAGATACAAACGCGCGCCGAAAGGAACCTCGTAGGAAAGCAAGCACAGACACATTTTAAACAAGTGGTCAGAGCTGCCTTGAAAGTGACTGGTAAAATACAACAGCGAGCATTTCTCTAAAAGTACAGTTGCATGGAATATGGTTTTCGTCGTCACGTGGTCGTTGGTGTTGTACTCATTGATTTGGTTTTGTCTAGAGATTAGGCATAGTTGTCACTACCTGCCCATTCTTGATGCAAATTGCCTCCCCACTTCAAGACCTATTCTTAACAACAACAACAAAAAAGGGTGTGTGTGACTTCCAGCAGTTGGTTTATTGAGATTCCGTTAATTATTCCAGATCCCTCATGAAGTTGAGCTACCCCTCGCTAGCGGGACTGGCAGCACGGACTATTGGGGAGATGTGATTTTAACTGACGTTGCCAGATAATTCAGTGAGAGGGACCCCCCCTCTCTATATATATATGTATGTATGTATATGTACATATATATATGTATGTATGTATATGTACATATATGTGTGTGTGTGTGTATGCAGAAACTTGGGTGCTGAGAGCAGGGACTAAGGATTCCTGCTGGGATGCGGGTGGAACTGGTTTCTTCTTAGCCCGATGGCCTTGGGAAAGGGCTTCCCATCTGCTCTGAACGCCCCCTTCCAATGTCAGAAAAATCTGCCTGCAAATATTGGCAGGAAGCTGCTGTGACAGGCGGTGCTTCTTTAAATAGGAAGGCGACTGCGGGGCGAAAAGAAAGTCACCACCTTCCTACCGGCACACTACCCGTCCGCGGTCCCCCAGGCGGACCTCTCCAGAGCAGGCTGGCGAACGAATCAGCTGCGCTCCGGGAACAGATCTGGGAATTTTAGGAGCCCAAGTGCATGGAAACAGAACTCTGAAATCCATCTGTTGGCGGAGAGAAGGACAGGATTCTGACCCCTTCACCTTCTAGGTCTTGGTTGTTCCACTCTGCTGCTGTTGTTTAAAGTGAATAACTAGAGGAAAGTTGAGGGGCTTTTGCTCGCTTCTCCCAGGCTGATTTTGTCCGAAAGACTGCCCTGCTCCCAGATCCACTTAGCCAGAGCCTGAGCTGGTCACCATTCTCTTTTAGACATGAAAAATCCAGACCTTACAGTATGTGCACTTTCTGTCCACGGAGGGCACCCCTCTTCTTGTCTGGAAATGATTTTGGTGACAACTGCACCCAACAATCAGCTGAGACCTTCCTTTCCCACCTCACTTAAAGCCGATGGCCGACCCACAGTGCTCACACATCATTTGTTTTCCAACTTTCTTTACTTGCTGGAGAGCTTGCTCAGCTGTCTCTGATCCTTTCCACACACCCTGGATGACAATTTCTCCTAGGAAGGGGCTCTGTCTGCTGAGCCCAAGCTTGAGAGGCCTCCTCATGAAGACTGTGACAGAATGACAGAAAGCACCGCAAACATTTTCTGGTGGTGAGCACCCTGTCCTGTTTTTCCCACCACTTTCCAAATCAAGTGACCCCAGCTTGAAGAAAATTAGGTGCTGAGAAGTGACTCGACTAACAGGCATACAGGAAGCTGCAAGCAGAGTTCATAGGAGCCCCTTGGTGTTTTGGTTTGAAGTCCATTTTCTCAGTTCGAGGGGGTTACAACAAATGACAACAAACTACTGCTTAGTGAACATCAACTGTGTGCCCCACCATGTGCTATGTGGCATGTCACATAAGGCATCCTCATAGCAGCTCTGAGGAACCTCATTAGCTCCAAAAATAATGTAAGCTATAAAAGGAAGACATACATAAATCAAAACACATCAAATAATACAAAAGAACATAAAATGAAAGTAAAAGTCTCCTACTCCACTTCACTCTCTCTCCCAGAGTCACACTTATAGTTTTTATTTAGGGAGCTTCCTGTGTACCTGACAGATATTATCATAATTTTACAAGTGAGGAGAGGAAGACCCAGAAGCTAACACTGTCTCTAAGCTCAGCACTTCACATTATTCCACATAACAAAGACAAACTGGGAGAAGTAGATAAAAAGGTCTGACAGGTCAGAGTTGACATCACCTTTCTTTTCCCTCTGCCCTGTCCCCATCCAGGAACCCAATAAAGCTGCATGTTTTCAGAAACCTAGACCATTGACTGCTTTGCTGCATATAAACTGATAATTAAGTTGTGCGGGCTGCATCATTCCTCCCAGGCCTTGGTGCAATCAGACAAGCCAACCTCCTCCAGATCCTATCGCCAAGACCACGGGGTCACTTGTGCTAGGCCCAGGACTGAGGTAGGACTCCTAAGCTTTGGATTTCCCTTCTTGTCCCTCAGGGTTGATGGGAGACTCCAATGAGAGCTGGGGAAAGGGCTGTGTAAATTTAAAGTCTCTCTGTATAAACATAGCAGCTGATTTTCAAAGGCCTTTTTAGGATCCTGTGGCCAGGCAGTTAGGAATAATGGAAATTTAGGACTCTTTGCAAAAAAGCGTGCTTTTGACATTTGATGTGTGTGTGTGTGTGTGTGTGTGTGTGTGTCCATAGAAGCAAGGTTGGGGGTGTTAAAGTGGAAGAAGATGTTTATTAGCAGCAAAGATGGAAGAACTATGTCTTTAATATTTTGGTAAGTATGGAGTGGATTGATTCTGTGGGAACCAAGTTGGTTAGGGCACAAGAAGGCTGTGTGTGGTGCACAGTGAGTGGCTAAGAGTACCAGAAGTGTGATTAACAAGATGCTTAAGCTTGTCCCTTTGATAGGTTTCCACTCCCAAAGGCTATACTTAGGTTGTTGGTGGCAGACACAGGGTACCTGTGGAATAGCAGAAGCCTCCCAGAACCAATTATTTTATTCGTTACTTATCTTGTGAGTGGAAAGGGGAGCGATGTTAGAGGATGGCTATGCCAGTTCTTCTAGGATGTGTATCTTGTCTTGATGGTTCTTCATTCTGGAAGAATTACTGGATTATTTAGGGGTCCCTAAGTAAGAACAAGTGATAGACCCCAGCCAGGGCTTTTTAGGCTTAGCAGACGAGGTGTGGCTGGCATGCCATACAGCCTCAAGCCTGTAACATGCATATATCTATCTGAGATACTAGGTAGATGTGGGCACCTCTGGTTAGGAAGGAGAAAGCAGCTTGAAGCTGATGGAGGGGACTAGGAAGTGGGCTGGTTCTAAGGAGAAATTGTAAAAAGGGTGGAGGGAGGAAATCAAGGATTTTTTTTTTTTTTTTCTTTTGAAGGCCTGGCATGCTTCAAAGCCAGCCTCCAGTGCTTGTCAGGACAAAGGAGGCTGCGCCCCCTGGTGTTAAACTGGCAATGAGTGCCAGGGAACTTTGTGGAGAGCCAGAGACCAGCTTGAAGATCAGATGCCTTTTCTTCTGTTTGCTAAACTTGAACTTGAAAACGGCCCTTGCTTTCTCAATTCTGGAGTCTATTTGTAATAGTCTCTGGTGTAGAGGAAGCTGCTTGTGTGTGTGTGTGTTGTTTGTTTGTTTCATGCAATTTAGGCCAATAGGACAATGCCTGCTTAGAGAGGACCCATAGGGTGCGAAATAAAATAATAACAAAAAAACTTGTATTTTGTGTGATATTCTGGTCTGAGGGAAGTCATTTAGAATTTTGGAACCTCTCCTTGTCTTAATAGTTCAGAATAAGATGTTTTGAAGGACTAAGTTCCAATGTCTGGTAATCATTACAGTGCACTCTCTTTTCCCAGAGTCTCACAAATGTGACTTTAAAAAAATGTATATGCAGGTGTAAATGTTATGTTTCAGCCTTGCAAGTTCCCTGAATCTGAGCAAAGATTGTTAAAAATATAAACTATACCTCTTTCAGCACAGAAGCCCCTCACCCTCCAATCTTTTGTAGAGCCATGCTAGAATGCTGTAGAATAGTGAAGACTTCAGTCGATGCTGTTTCTTTTAAAAATAAAGTACTAAAGTGTTGTGCTGGAAATTCTGCTACTAAGTGTCACATGTGGTAGGTGTGAATATATGCTTCAGTAGTTCCAGGCACGAGACCAAAAACTTCCCCCAGAATTAGCAGAGTTTTCAGCTATAATCTGGCTAGCATTTCTCTGCAAATAGGTACAAAGACCAGTCTGGGTTTCCACTGAAATGTAGGACCATTCCTAATAAAGTCAGGTGATCAGCCCCAGGAAAGAAGGATGTAAGCACTGAAAGTTTTCCTTTTCTAAAGCCAGCAATTTATGTCTCTCTTATGAGTAGTCAATTATGCCTCTTCTGCACTGTACTTCAGTGTTATCTGTATGTTAAGGGATACAGTTGTTTATCATTATTGTTATTATTTAATAACGAGTTTCCTTTATTATTACCCTATGACTGTGGATTAAGTGTGTAGATATTGTCCCATAAGAGAGTGTCACCAGCCCATATTTAAGGAGGAGAATGACCCTCAATGAAAGAGGTGAGTGGGGAAGAAGAACAGAAGCCCATGTAAGGTGGCCATGGCAAGGAACCCCTGCTTCAGTGTAGGGGATACCTTGTGTAAACACAGTTTGCAAGAGAGACCACTGCAGTGATTTGGAGCACTGTACCTGCTTTAAGGGAAACAGCTGTTTTATGGACTGAACTATATCCCTCTAAAATTGTTTGTTGCATCTCTAACCTCCAGAACCTTGTGGCTTTATTTGAACATGTCACTTTAGAAACACAATTCAGTTTTGATGAGGTAGGCCCTAATCCAACATGACTGATGGAGTCCTTAGAAGAAGTGATTGCAACACAAAAATGCACCAAGCATGTGAAGGAATACAGAAGATCAAAACCAACCAACCAACCAACCAAACAAACACATCAGATGAAGCCAGTCCTGCTCCTGCATTCCAGCCCTCTGAGACAATCCATTTCCTTCATTTATACTGCCCGCCACTCTGTGGTATTTTGTTACGGAAGCACCGTAAAACTAATGCAAGCTACTACTTGGCGCCAACAAAGTCTATGCAACTATCTGTAGAGTCAGAGCCCAGGTTAGCCAATGTTCCAATTTGAGAGCCCTTGATGTCTCATCCATGCTCTGCTATTGCCATCTTGAAGTTCTTAAATGTTCAAGTAAGTCTTTCTTTTGCTAGGCCTCTAAAAACGATGCAACTTGTCTTATTGACAGATGATATAAATTTTAAGTATTACATATGTTAAGATTATGGGCACTCAAATAGAACCTATCTGGAGCTGGTGGTACCATGGGACACTTCATTCAACTTTTTGTTCCTAACCAGATTAAGACTTGCCATCCCTCATCATTATTGGCAGAGAAATCGTGGATCCAGAAGTTTTCCAGAGGTGGAAAAAAAGCCACAACTATTCCTCAGATATGATTCCCTGAGATTTTCATATGATCCAGTGTAACTCTGACAATTTTGGTGGCACGGGGAGGAGGGTGGCTGCTACTGGCTACTCTCACAGGCTTATCCTTCCAGTCTCTGAATTAAGCTTTAGGAAACAATAACTGAAAACTCAGTATGACCAGTAAGACTTGAGGGGCAGTGCTGCCTCATGTGAAAACACCGAGATAGAGTAAGAGATACTAGTGGGAGAGGATTGGCTTAGTCTCCAATTTGAAATCCAAATCTGAAATTTGCAAGCAGGATGCTCTTCCTTTGTATTGAGCCAGGTTTAGGATTCTTTTGTTTTTAATTACTTTTTTTTATTTATTTATGTGTGTATGTATGCACACAATAGGATCTCTTGTTGCTACAAACAAAGGCCAAATGCTTGTGTCACATTTTGCATCCTGCTTCATGTGGGTGCTTGGGAATTGAGCCCAGGACTGCAGGCTTTGCAAGCTAGCCTCTTTAATACCAGATCTCAGTTTTAGGATTATTAATGGATTCTTAGTTGAGGGGAAGTTTCATAGGCTGAACTAGAGAATAAAACCTGAGCTATCTGTGTGAGGGGCTGGGCTGTCTGAGCACTTCACTGTAAATAAATGACCTCCTTCCATTTCATGGTACATTCCATCGTAGTTTATTCTAGTTTGGAAGAGTAAGTTTTACTCCTGGTGCAAGAAATCTCATCATCATTGAATATAGTCATAGAGCTGTTATGGGAGGTTGTATTTTCTTCAGGATATGCATTGATTTATAGAAGTTCCCTGCAAATAATATAGTGGCCTGTCTGGTCTGGAGGCCTGCTTTCTGAGTTGTCTCTGCCTAGTGCTGATGAACCGAAGAGTGTAAATTTTAAAAGAAGTAACTTCTCATGTACGCCATACAAACTCCCTTGGGGATTGAGTGAAAGACTGTTTAAGACTCTGAATTTCTTGGAAGAAAGATGCTATATAAATATAGAGCTCTCTTTTTTTCTTGCAGGCCTGCAGGACACAGAGCGATGCTTGCAAGCCATGCTGGGGAGAAAGTATACTTCTCACTGGCCTCTGTCAGAGAAGTTACCTACCCTATCTCTTTCTTATAATTTTCATAAATTCTTTGACTGATTTCAGAAAAAAGTGTGTTTTTGTTTTTTGATTCTTCTTTGCAGTTTGTACATTGAGGTCCTCTGAAGGAAGCCTAGGACAGGCACAGGGTTGGGACTCTGCTGTGGGCCAGGCCCAGACTCAGGAGTGGCAGAGGAAAACTGTCACATGTAATTGTGGAGCTGGGAGCCCCAAGTCAGACCAGCTCTCACTCTCTCCCAAAAGACAGCTGCTCCCTCCCCCACTACTAAGAAACAGTAGGGTTTGGTAGGTGATGATCCACTATTTAGGAGGTTTGAAATTCACATTTGTCATTTCAGAGTTAAGTCCTAAGTGACAGTCCTTTTAATCATGTAGAAAATAAGAAACTTGCTTAAAATTTTTCATGGAAATACCACTGAATTAAGAGAATTTTTAAAAAGTCATCTCCACATAAATGTGTACAAAACGTTGATAGTAGCAGTAGGATTGGTGCTACAGCTTGGTGATGGAGGATTTTCAGAACACAGTGTGCATGGTTCTGGCTTCAATCGCTAGCACCGGAGGAAAAAAGAAAAGATGTTCACAGCAGCATTTTTCAGAATAGCCAAAAAGGAAAAAGAATTCAAATGCCTGCCAGCAAATGAATAAGCATAATATGCCATCACCATGTAGTGAGATATTCTTCAGAAATAAAAGTAAATTAAATATTAATCTCTATGACATCATGGATGACTCTTAAAAGATCATGCTAAGTAAAAGATGTCAGTCACAAAGGCTGGCTTCCTGTCTGAGTCCATTTCTGTGCAATCTCTAGAGTATATAGGCATCTCTATAGAGACAGAGAGCAGACCACTGGTTGCCTAGGGGATGGGGAGAGGGAATGGACTTGGGTGATATCTGAGTGGTGGAGTGCTTTTGGGGGTGATGAAAATGTTCTAAAATATGATAATTGTACAACTTGCTGACTATATTAAAAGCCATAAAAGCCACATTTTTTAGCCTTTAAATAGGCAAATTGTATAGTGTGCCAATTATATCTCAATAAAGCCATTAAAAAATTTAAAGGATACCTTAAAATTGGTTTGTCTGTTTTCCTCAGAACCTAACCACCTTGGGATAAATGTGTATACAATTAAAAACAGACATTACTAGCTAGGAGAAGTGAGAATAGGAAAAGTAGTGGTTTTTCTTTAAGTGGAGCAATACTACTCATGTGTAGGTCCTACAATATTCTTACCTTTATATCTCTTTTGAACTTCATTAAAAGTTTTTTTTAAATTTTTTAAAAATATTTTTATTTATTTATTTGAGAGCGACAGACAGAGAAAAAGGCTGATAGAGAGAAGGAGAGAAAATGGGAGCGCCAGGGCCTCAAGCCACTGCAAACGAATTCCAGATGTGTGCGCCCCCTTGTGCATCTGGCTAACGTGGGTCCTGGGGAGTTGAGCCTCGAACCGGGGTCCTCAGGCTTCACAGGCAAGCACTTAACCGCTAAGCCATCTCTCCAGCCCAAGTTTTTTTTTTTAATCTAAGATCAAAACACAAAATTTAAACAATGATAAAGAAATAGATTTATTAATTTTTTTCTCTCTAACATTTCTCCCCTCCCCCCCTTTTAGGAACTACCACTCTAATTTTCTTTAAGAAAATACCAACCACACTTTCAGTTTGTGTGTTCTGGGTAGGCTCCATGACCCAGGCTTTGTCAATCAGAACATTCCATTGAATGCTGTGCTGAGGCCAGTTCACACCACTGCATCTGAACTAATAGGCAAATGACAGAAAATCTGTGTGCCAGTTGTTAAACAGAATCACTATGAAAGTTTCAAACATATAAATTTATAATAAAATAAAATATCTTAAAGATAAAATGATTAATACGCAACCCTTACCACTTCCTAATCATTTGATCAAGTGCTCTTGAGATCACTGACTTGTATTGGGGTCCATACAGTAGACACATTGTACAGTAACATGCTACTGTACATTCCTTCCCAATTCCATGTTCAGTGACTTTCCCTTGATTGCCTGAAGTTAACCTTGGTGGCAGTATATATAACATAGAATGGCGCCAGTGCTACCGAGCAGGGCTTCCCCTTTCCTGATGGGAAGACTATTAAACATTCACCAGCCATAATGGGTACCTCCCCAAGTTGTAGCTACCTCCAAATTCTTAGAACTTCATAAAAGGTCTTTTTAGCTGTGATTAAGTTAAGGATCATGAAGTGAGATAACCTGGGGGCCTGGGAATAAGCAGATAGACCCCTAGGAGACAGGCAGAGAGCAATGTGACACATAGAAACAGGGAAGGTGAGGAAGCAATGTAACCACAGAGGCTGAGGTAAGGATGAGGTGGCCACAAATAAAGTTCTAAGAGCTGGCAGAAGCTAGAAGAGACAGAATCTCCCCTCACATCTCTAGAGGCAGCATGGCCTTTTGAACACCTTCACTTTGGATCCATAGTATTTAGAAATGTGAAAGGATAAACTTCCTTTGTTTTAAGCAACCCAGTATGGGTAATCTGCGATAGCTACATACTAGAGGCCACTGCAGTCCTTTATGTAGTTCAGGGATAAGGGTGGGAGCCAAGCCAGTCAGGAAGAAGTCAGCTTCCACTGGATAACAACCTCACTGTGTGTAGGGAACTGCTGAACAATTCCATCTTTGCCATTATATTTTAAGATGAAAGTAGGATGAACAGAGAAAAGTTGGGACTTAGTGGGAAACATTCCTGCTTATGTTGTTTGAGAAGTTGGCTACTTTCTACCTCTGCAAATTTTTTATTAAATGAAAAGAATTAATTTCTTTATGCACCAAGTTCCTAGCAATGACACATTAATTTTCAAAAAACATTTAAAAGTTCTCATTTACAGAGAACATTGCTAATATATAAAATTGCTATCATTTTATTGAAGACACAAACAGTATTAGATTTTTGTTGTTGTTGTTGTATAGTCCGTAATTTTCATGAAAGTTCTAAATTCATGTAATTTAATTACTTTCCCTGGGGTAGATTTGTTTAATATAAAATTTAAATACATAGAATATGTAATGAAATAATATTTAAGTACATCATAAATTATACAAAAAGCTTTTGGCAAATTAAATGTTTGAGGTTGGAAAAATATCCTTATAGTAATATTGATTTTAAATAACATTGCACTTGAATGATTTCATTTGTTTCAGGAATTTGTATTAATTGACATAGACAACGTATTTCTAAAACAGCATACTATAGAAATTCCAAAGGGTAAATATAACATATTCAACTATTTTAAAAATAAAAACAAAGCCATTCATAGTGGTGCATGTCTATTCTCTGCACAGTAGAGAGGCTGAGGCAGTGGAATCAGGAGTTTGAGGCCAGCCTGGGCTTACATAGGAAGATAATATCTCATGAAAAACAAAATGAGATCCTTTTACTTTCAGTATTTCTGCCTTTAGTCATTTTTCCAGGTCCAAGAAGTTTTAAATTAATTTTGTCACCATAATCCCAAGTCTTTCTTCCAGCTTCAGATGAACTCTCAGTTCACTTAGTGAACTCCAAGTCAACTTTCTACACTAATTAAATTCATATAACATTTTATTGTTTGTTTTTTAAACCTTATTTATTATGTGTATGTGGTATGTGTGGTGAATGTGTGTGTGGTGTGTGCACATGTGTGCAGATGTGAAGGCCCTGTATTCACATGCACGTGAAGGTCAGAGGGAGGGTGTTGGATATCCTCCTCTGTTACTCTTTAACACTTTTAAATTTGCCCAAAGCATTGTTTATGAAAATGAGAATTGTTTTGAATATTCTCAAGAACAGTCAAGCAAACCCTGCACACCCTAGGCAGAAAAATGACTGCCTAGAATATTTATCAAACATTGATATAATGTTATTAATTCAAGTCTATTCTTTACATGAACTACAATAATCTTCTTCTTTAACCACCAAGATTCATTGGAAGATTAGCACCATTCATTATGAAGCTGAAAAGAAGATAGAAGATAAAAGCGAGGTTTAAGATTCCTATTTGCAAAGATGGGGAGACTGCATAGTGGTTAAAGGCACTTACTTGCAAAGCCTGCCAGCCAGGTTCAATTCCCCAGCCACACATGTAAAGCTGGATGGGCATTCATTTTCAGTGGCAAGAGGACCTGTCACTTCCTTAAACACACACACAAACGAATAAATAAATAGTTAAAATAATCCACATTTCTATCAGCCCTTATAGCCTAATGTAAAAACTGGGAACACATCAGGTTTATCAAAGATAGGTACACAGATTCAAGTTTTTCTAGGAAAGATATGGATGCTATTTTCTTTCCATTATTAAAAAATTTCTTTTTAGTTTTACTCATCCTAGGCATGGCTGGCTCTGGGGAGCCCAGCAAGTTTGCTTCTTCCCTAAAGCTAAACAGAAACTCACTACCAAGGTTGAAATATAAAGAACTGGAAAAAAATCAGTGATTTGTTCCATGATGGCAATTAAAGATTAAGTAAGGGTTTCTTTATACTAAGTTGTTTTCTTCATGTGGAAATGGCTGATAGAAATCTAGGTGAATAGATATCATTAAGTAGTTATGGGGCTCCAACTCTTAAATGCCCTTTTTCTTTCAAGTCAAACACCAACATTTGCCCAGGAACCAGAGATGAGGACTAGCTTAGGAGTAAGTCTCTAGAGACATCTCTAAGCCATCTAGACAAAGGCTCCGAATGACTACACTGGGGAAGAGTTCTGCATTGGACCCACATGGAGATTGATGACCTAATATATCTTTCTCAACACTGCTCTAGTTTTATGAGCATCAAGAACTGTGTGGCTACCATTGTCAATACAAAGAGCTTCTCCAGAGCATTTTCATGCACAGAAACTCGAATGTCCCCAAAGAGCATGCTCCAGAGTTTCAGGATGCTGTCTTTAGCATTCACCACATGTAAGGGGGGAACTGCACTTCTGCAGGAAGGTGCTTATAGGAAAGAAGTGTACCCATTATTCTCATATGTTATCTTGCTTTCCAACCTCTGAGCAAGGGCAGTGAGATTTCCCTGAGACACCTAGAATGAAGCTAATGGGTTTCAGATTTATTATTCCTCCTTCTTGGGGCTCCTTTCCAAAGGCTTCTACCTAATTTTGTGTTGATAATTTTGCATTCATTTGAGTTTCCTTAGTTGGTATAAGCTATAACCACCACCACCACCAAATGGAAAACTTCTAGAGAAATTGCACCAAAATTTAACTTGATTAAGTATGAAATTGAAACACAAGCTCTGCTTTGTCTTTTATGGACATGCCCTCATGCCTGGCAAGTTACTATTAGTCCATGATGCCTTAGTTTGTCTCAAGTTGCCAGCTGTCCTTTCTTTAGGGAAACAATGACTCAAAAACTTGTTCAAGTTTGCTTATCTACATTAGCTAGTAATCTTTGTGAGCTAATAATTATTACAAGGGTTCATAAACTCTGAAGCCTGAAGGAATTTTTAGGTATGGCCCACCTTTTGGATTTTGGTATCACTGTTCCAGTATCAGCTAAATTTTTGACTTTAAAGTGGATGGATGGATTTGAAAAAGGCCTCTTCACTTTTCTTTGAGGACTCTCACAGGACTAAGCTGTTGAAACATTTGTTGTTCTCTGATTACCAAACCAATGCCATACACCTACCTATGCATATATATATATATACATGCACACGTAGAAGTAAATTGACACACGTGCAGCACAGAAAATGAAAAATTTCCATAATCCCATAAAGATAAGAATAGCAGATAACTTTATTCAAGACCCACATTAGTATTTCATTTCTTATTTTACAAAGCAATAGAATTATGCTCTCAATTCAGCAACAAGTTTTCCACCTAACAATATGCCTTAGACATCTTCCCATGTCTATCTATAAAAACAATCTTTTTAATCTTCTTTTAATGGTCCCATTGTGTCATACCATAGGGCTGAGCCATATTTTCCTTAACCACTTGTCTTTTAATGCACACTTGGGTTCCTTCCAGTTTTTCCTGTAACAAATATTCTTGCAAACATCATTTTATACTTAAACATTTTTGAACAGTTGTAGGAGTATTTGCCTATGATGAACCCTAAGAAGGTAGATTATTATTTGGCCAAGAGTTTGAGCATTTCATTTTTAATAGCTATTGTCAAATTGTCCCCACCAACCTTTTTTTCCTATTTACACCCTGAGCCACAGAGTATGAAACAGCTAAAGTCATGCAATTCAGGAAGTCTGATGAGAGGAGTTTGGAAGTTCAGCCTGTGGAGGTTTTTTTTCTTCCCCTTTTGTAAAGAGCTAACAAAGAGACCAAATATGTCTTCTTTCCTTGAACTGTCTGCTCTGGGTGAGCCACTGCCTAGATAGACATCTAGTTAATTTGAGAGGTGATAATTTTACCACCTGATGCTTTTCTTTACAGATAATTTGTCAGTGAGTGAATAGGAAATTGTATCACTGCTACAATATTTATAATCTTAATAAAGAAATAGAAATTTATTCTATTTTTAGCAGTTTTGTTTTCATAAAGGCAACACATAATGTACTAACATCAGACTTTTCACATGTAAACAGTTATTCAATTGCATCATTATATTTACTTAACTCAAGTAGCTTGAAAATTCTATTTCTTACAGGTACATGAAGTGAGAGCCTGCTCCTGTCCTTTATTAATCATCAAGGTTTGCCAACTTGTAGTCTTTTTTTTTTTATAGAAATACAATGGAAATTTATTCAGACATTTTAAAAAAATCATAATTTTTAGGAAGATGTGTAAAATTTGAAATTATTGTTGAAAATGTAAGTCACACTCAGACCCAACTTGTAGTCTTAAGGAGCTTGCTAGAACAAATGGATGTTTTACAGGTTATCTAGTCAAGGGATTGTCAAACCCTGCTCCACAAAGCCATGAGTTTGCTCTAAGAAAAAGAGAGCTTGACAGAGGAACAAGACAACCAGGGACTAATGGTCCCTCATCTTCCAGCCCCAGTTCCACCATGGCAACCCCACATCAACTTTTCATACACTGGGTTAGTATATTGTTTTATCTGGACCAGTCTGACTTCTCATTTTCCTCATTTATAGAGCAGGCAGTGTAACAATGTCTGTTTGAGAGTAGTGAAGGCTAAAAATGACTATACATGTAAACTACTTAGCTCAAACTTCTACATGCTATGAACTCAGAAGATGTTTGCTATTTCTCACAGATAAATATTTTGCTTTGGAAATGGATTCTACTTCTATAAAATAAGATTAAAACCACTTCTTTTTTTGTCATCTCAAAAATAAGATAATTAATGCTGAACTAAATTTTACTGATTTCCTGCTTCCTAATTCAATAGTTCTTTTTATCCTCAGACCTCAGACTAATTCTGTGGATACTACTGGAGGCTCTGAGGATTAATGTGTCCTCCCACACATGAGGAGGCTCTGCGTTGTCACTGAGGGTGACCAGAAGATGGCTACTGTAGCTGCAGTCCCATTGATTTGTAGAGGAAATAGAATGGTACTACTTTTTCCTTTGCCCTGTGGGGCAAGGTTAACCATGAAACCCAAACATGAACATTGTTTCATCTTCAAAATGGTACCTAGGGGCTGGAGAGATGGCTTAGCGGTTAAGCGATTGCCTGTTAAGCCTAAGGACCCCGGTTCAAAGCTCGGTTCCCCAAGTCCCACGTTAGCCAGATGCACAAGGGGGTGCACGCGTCTGGAGTTCGTTTGCAGAGGCTGGAAGCCCTGGCGCGCCCATTCTCTCTCTCTCCCTCTATCTGTCTTTCTCTCTGTGTCTGTCGCTCTCAAATAAATAAATAAATAAAAATTAAAAAAAAGGTACCTAGATGCCAATTTTTCCATAAATTATACACACATTTGATAGGGTTTCAGAAATAAACATGTATACATTCTAAAACTGACTGAATTTTCTAGTGCGAGCAAGACATTTTTTTTTTTTTTAATGAATAATTCATCCCACAAACATAGGGTCTTATCAGCCCTTTTCTTAGGAAAGCTTGTCTTTGTGTAGGGGAAGTTTTCAGGTTTTAGTAATGAATCACAGACATGAAGCAGGAGGGAGAGAACTTCATGCATTTTTCCTACTTGACTGGTCTAACATAAGACCAAGAACTATGAAGTGGAGTAAAACCTCCCAAGGCTGTGTGTCTTTTCTACCAGAACTGCTTCTATACCAGTCACACTGCTGCAGCCTGAGAGCCAGACGTGGGCTCAGGGAGGGGCTTCTCTGTGTCAGGGCCACTCAGGGTCTGTGGTCGACTTAGGAACAAGTAGACATAAAAACTGTAGTATTAAGGGATGAAAACAGCATTTAATGAAACCCCTCCCTCCAGGCGCTCTTGATCAAAGTCTTCGCTTGCACTAAGACAATCGATCTACAGTTGCATACATAAAATTTTGGCAACACTCTGTCCTCATTGCTTTCAACAGAGGCTTTAGCCCCTGAGTCTGGGCATCGTCCCAGAACTGCGATCCAGTTGCATTACGCATACCAGAAGACACCCCACCACAGCCGAGACCCGTGCAACCACTTTCTTTTAACCTCGCGTCTGTGAGAAATTACTTTCCAAAAACATAAGTGAAACCTGATGTCTTCTTGGGGTGGTTATTTTTGCGCCTATGAAGTCAATAAAACTCTCCAGATTTATTAGACAGCCCTGCTGTGGAAGACAAGACCACTTCCTATTCCCTAGCGGAAATGTGTGCCTTTCCTTTCCCTAACCTTCTGACCACAGATTTTAATTTTATTCATCCTTTTTTTTTTCTCTCTCCAGAAAATTTGTCAGAAGTCTCAAAGATAAGTGATTTGGCCTGTTTTGTAATTCCAGTCCTTTACATCCAAGAGGGATGGGTTCATGTTGCAGGATCCTTGGGTCTTTCTCCTTCACCTGTTTTAGAGGGACCTTCTTTTCCTCACACCAATATCAGGAAGGAGATTTGGCACTATCTCTTTCCACCACACTAAACAGTAAAAATATTGTCTATCAATAGATTATACCCTGTGCGGTCCACTAACCATGATAATGACAATTATACTCAATTGTATTCAAGAGCAAGTTTTTATTGAACTTCTTACCAAGTTCAGTATACTACCAATATGAAGATGCAAAGATATTGTGTTGGTTTGAATCAGATGTCTTCCATAAACTTGTGTATTCTGAATGCTTGGTCCCCAGTTGGTGGCAATTTGGGATGTTGAGCCTTGCTGGAGAATGTGTGTTTCTGGGGGGGGGGCTTTGAGGTTTTACAGCCAGCAACCCTTTGCAGAGCCTCAACTCGCTCTCTTGTTGCTGTTTTCCACCTGTTGTGGCTGGGCTGAGGGGATTTGCACACAGTAGTGCTCTCCTAACTAGTTTGAGTTTTGATTATCACCACATAAATATGCCATCATGTCTCTATCTGAGATCATTTTTGAATGATGACTGCTCTTCTCTTCAGTTATACCTAAAGTCTATGAGGTAAAAAGAGCCCTGGTCTTTATCAGTCATTTGATTTTAGCAAAGGAAAGAAAGTACAGTACAATTTGCTTCCCATGATCATGGGCAAGGACACTTATATGGTTTACTCAACTGTGTAATGGGATGCCATTGATACCTACTTTATAAGTTTGGTATTAAGAATAAATTAATGAGAATAAAATAGACCAATCAGTATTAAATGAATGTAGTTAGCAAAGAGTAAGTAAAAGGGTTTTAGTACTCTGCATGTCATGACTTGTGTTTCAGTTCAAGCAACTTCCTCTGGCCATAATGATCTCTCTCTTCCTGACTGTTCATTCTTTAGGCCATGAACCACTCACACCCTTTCCCTCCTTGGAGCCCTTTCCATCCTACTCCCATTTGACTCAAGAACAATTATTGGCTCCCCCTTGTATTCACCATGCTATTTTAAACATTTTTTATTAAAGTTGATTAGTGTATTATTGACCTAAGGAATCTTAAAAACTACTCCATTCATTAGTATAACCCCAACACACACCAACAGTTAACTTTTATCTATTTAAGAAACAAGAACATATTCATTAAAAAAGCCTTCAAATGAGTTATATCAATGGCAAAAAGAAGTCATGTAGAAAATTGAAATGTTTGGGAATGATGATGTAACCCATATCATAATGTGTGTTACAAATATTTGGCTTGAATTGACTTTAGGTATAACAAGAGATAACTATGAAAAAGACAGGTCAGTTTCAGGATCACCTAAAACATGAAAACCAGACCACCTTTAACAGTGATGTATCTTTAGACTTGGGTACTCTTGGGCACCCTGCTTTGAGTCACCTTCACCATAGGCCATTTTAAACACCTTCATCTCTTGGAGTTCTATTAGTTCCATTGTTTAAGAAGTAATTTCCAGCCAGCCAGAGAACCACCCTTTTCTTTCAGCTGTACATTGCCTCAGTTCTCTCTGGAGGCCCCTCTCACATTTCTTCTTTGTAAGCTTTGGACATGAGACTGCTTTTCTATTACAGGAGCTAACATTCATATAAAGAACTTTAATAGCAAAAAGTTCTGTGTTCCTGTTTCTTAGGGTATGATGCCTACAGAGATTTATCAAGGAACTTTCCATGGTACTCTTGAACCTGTTTTGAAGAAAGGAAGACCTCAGTGTATATAGAATGAGGGCTGTAGGTTCTAATCCTGACTCTGCCACTAATCACTTGAGAGAACTTTAGGCTAGCCACTTAGGTTTCACTCTTCTTCTGTGTCTCAGGAACAAAATGTTTGCAAATTTAGAATATCTAAGCCATGTTTGACCCTCCTTAACAGTCTGTAAATGAGGTGACAGAAAATTTATTGGGAAACTTCACATAAGAACATATGGGTTCAGGGAGATGGCTCAGTAGTTAAAGGCACTCACTAAAAAGCCTGCTGGCCTGAGTTCCATTCCCCAGCACCCACATAAAGCTGGACACAAAGTGTTGCACAAGTTTGTAACCCCAACATGCCTATAGCAATGCGAGGAAGAGTCAGGAGAATCCAGAAGCTCATGGACCAGCTAGTCTGGTGCACACACAGCAACAAAAACAAGGGAGATCCTGTCCCAAAGCAAGGTGGAAAGAGATGACAAACACTCCAATGTTGTCCTTAGACCTCCACACATGCACTATGGTATACGCACCTATACACACATATGCATTAAACACATTCATTCATACTCATACACTACAAAGATCACAGCTTTTTGCTTTCCCATGAGCAGTCAGAAGACCTGGCAACACAAGTTCCATATCCCTACTCCATTTGAAGCAGCTGCCTCCTTTAGCAGGGCTTAGACTTTCTAGACCCCAATGTACTCATCAGTTTCTGTTGCCCTTTTGGCTGCTCTACTCAGAAACCAAATGCTATTTGCTACTTATCCATGTACTTGTAGTAGAAATATTAAATGTATTCAACTAATACAATATGGGCACATCCTCTGTGTGAGAGCAGCAGCCAGCTCCAAGAGATCATGAGGATACCCACCAGCTGCTGAAGGCGAGCAGTGGGGATACCACCTGGCAGGCGCAGAGTGATGTCTATACATTCTGTAAGCAGCATACTGAGCACATTACATTTGAATACTAGCTTGTTGGGACTTCATTTCCCTCAAAGACAGACTCTATCCCCAGGACTCCTTTTGAAACTAATAAAATGAAAGAAAAATAGGAACAAATGGCAGAATACTTCTTTTCTTGCTATGGTGGTTTTCTTCATTTACCAACTAGCATCTACTCATTTCTATACAGTTTGATTTCCTGGTACTAATCAGCCCGTAAACTTGTTTCTAGCCAAAGCATACGGAGAAACTAATTTTAGCCACTTGATAAATGGGATGAAAATTCTTCAAATCATTTTGAAGAGGGGACACAGTACAGAATTTATATAAGACCTAAAACTCTGATAGAAATAATAAATCATCAATACATTATCAGTCTTCTTCTTGGGCTTTTCAATTTCCACAGTACTCTGTTGTTGTCTTTCTTTTTTCCATTTTTCATCTAGCCACGGCTATTTTTCAGATGGAATTAATGACCAAAAGCCAGCCTCTTTCTCTAATTACAGTAAGAGATGCTAGGCAGGAGTTGTTCCAGATACTGACCCATCTTGGCTCAGCAGAGGCTCTGGGCAGTTTTACTATGTGCTGGCTTAGTACCTGCAGCCAGGAAACATCTGTTATAACATGCGGTCCAGCGGGTGCTCTGCTTAATTATAAAATGGCATTGCAGTGTCCCTTAGAGCTGGCTGGCCATTGCTTCATCAAGTAAAATGCAATTTTTGATACTCTGTTAGCTGAATCTCTAACCCAAGTGTGGAATCACTTTGAGGAGAGTGAAAAAGTTAAACCTTTATCCTCAGGAAAAGACAAAACAAAGAACAGCTTTCTAACAGGGATTGAGAAGCTTGGATAGGGGCCCAGCCTGGTGTCTTTTATATAGGGAGTGGGGAAGCAGATTCAGGAATGACTCATGCTTCTAGAATGAACTGTTTACATAGTGCTTCCTCCTCTTCATTCCAGGGATCCTGTTTGGAAGGTCAAGGACACATAAGAAGCAAAGGGAAATCTGGAAAAGGTAGAGAGACCACTCAGAACACCAAAAGTTTCTTCACCTGGAGCAGGGAGACATTGCTCGAGTTCGTGCCATCCATTATGGCCCTGGACTTAGAATTTATTCTTGGAGCTGGTACACACATGAATGCAGCAGTGGTGTGAATCTCCTATGAGCAGCAGCAAGACCTCAGCTTCTCATAAGAGGATTTCTTTTACACATTGATGAGAGACATGAGCCCATGACTGACAGTGTCTGCTTAGGAATATTTTGTCTCAGAGCCTGTTGTTAAATCATTTCCAGACCATTGGTATATTTATGATTTACATCATGTTACAGAGGAAGAAGTTTTTCTTTTTTTTCTCTAAATCTTCCTAAATTGTTTAGATTCATTGCCAGTTTTCTTTTCTTTCTTTCTTTTTTTGTCTTTTTGTCTTAAGGGGGAAGTTGATGATCTTTTAAACATGCTATTACATGCTCTTTGTTCTCGCAAAGTTTCTCATAGAAAAATATGAAGGACATGTGTGTGTGTGTGTGTGTGTGGTGTGATGTTTAGAAATAGGTAGGGAAAGGAAATGGGTAAAAGGAAATTAATATTCATAGTTTTGTGTTTCTATGTGTAAAAGCTGACAGATTGGGGAAATCTTACCTAACATTTTTAATCATGTTTCAATAACAAGCGGCAGCAACTGACGGGTTAAGCCCTAAAGCAAGGAAATATCTGTAAATCAGAAAACAAAGGGATACTTGCATATTTCTGAAGATGACATCGGATCAGCCTTTGGATTTTAAGCAATTATGCGATATTATGATTCCCACTGAGTATGCAGGAATACTGCTCTTTTTATTTCTCCATGTCCTGGGGTTGTACACTGAAAGAGCCCTGTTCAACTTTGCATGTCAGGATTTTGAAGGAAAAATTATAGTAAAATATGCTTAAAACAGTGGGGCCTTATGTGACTGAACACAACATTTTCCAAAGCTTTCAAAAATCCTTTTGTTAAAAATATGGTTTTTATTTTGTTTCTTTTTTTTTCTTCTTTTCTTTCCTAATTTTCTTTTCATTATTTGAGTTTTCCCCTCCCCTTTTTGCAGAGGAATGCAATGAGAAGTTTCAAAGGATATCTATAACACAGCAGTGTACATTTAGAGCCTGGGGACTCATAATGGATTTGTTTTCAATGGGACGCCCCGCATAGAAAATAAACAAGTGAGAAAAGTTCATTTATGTCTGTAACTTCAGTTCCAACAACCACAATGACAGTCACAGTGTCTGAGTAAATGTCCCCTAGAGTCATCTTGTATGGCAAATGATTATTAATAGAGGATCCTGTGAGTTGAAAGTTGGGTTCCTCAGATAGGGTAGGAACTTTTCTAGAATGTAAGGTATCAAAGATTCAGTCTATAGGTTATTTTAAAAGATGGAGATTCCTTAAAAAATTAATTAAAAAC
Organism: Jaculus jaculus; assembly: GCF_020740685.1. Lineage (NCBI taxonomy): Eukaryota > Metazoa > Chordata > Mammalia > Rodentia > Dipodidae > Jaculus > Jaculus jaculus. The sequence goes on from NC_059102.1 coordinate 82,559,310, forward strand.
AAAACAAGACAAAATCCGGATGATAATGAATGAAAGTCGCATGAATTTAGCCACACAATATTTAAAATAATTATTTTCACTCTAGCCCAGGCTTGAATTCACTATGTACTTTCAGTCTGGCCTTGAACTCATGGCAATCCTCCTACCTCAGACTTCAGAGAGCTGGGATTCAATGCATGTACCACCATGCCTGGTAAAATAATTGTGTGTGTGTGTGTGCTCCAAACCTCATGTGCAGACATTAGAGGACAACTTTGAGGTGTCTGTGCTCTACCTTCTTTGAGACAGGGTCCCTTGCAATTACAAATGAATTGCTAGACTGCAAACTACGTGACCCTCAAGCTTCATATTTTCCTGGCTCCACCTCCCATGGTTATTGAAATAGGCACATTGAGATCACAGATTTATGCACCACTTTGCATTAGGTAGCTTTAAGTAGATGCTGGGAAATCAAGCCCACACTGGTAGGCTTTCAAGTAAGCACCTTTAACTGTTCAGCTTTCTCATCAGCCCCTATGACATTTTTAAACTCAAAAAATGAAAGACTGATTGGATTTCAGGCCTGCCCAGTGGGAGGAAATTCATGCCTGAAAACCAAGTCAAAAACATATGGACTGGAAAGACACAGGCTGAAGAGCAAAGCTACCACTGTTCTTTGGCTAAATGGATATATTAAGTCTATCAAATTACCTTCTAAATATGTATGTTTATGCACATTGACTCATGCTGTTCTCACTTTTGGTTAGAGAAGTTTTATTTATTTATTTTTAATTTTTTTTTTATAGATGGTGGTGACTACTGGAGAGACCCAAGTGCCTAGCACTGGATAAGTCATCTCTATCACATCATCTGTGGCTCAGAAAACAATGCAGAACAAGGGTTGGATTGAATATGAGTGCTGTACTTCCTATAGAGATGGCAGTGGACACTGAAATGTCTTCAAAGTTGAAAACAAGAGGTGATGAGAGCTCAGCACTAAATGAGACATATCTATCATGCTCTCTAAGGCTAAGAAAAAGTTGTACAAGAGGTGTCAGAAAGACTATAAGAGCCACGGGGTCAGAAAGGAATACGTATTTTGAGGCACTGTCCTCTGGACATGAACTGACTGGTGCATTCATGACTCACTGTGGTTGTCTCTACCCTCATAAGACCTGAACACTGCTGAGCCCATCAACATTTTAACATAGAAGATGGAGGACAAAAGGAATGAGGAGTCAAAACAGAGGAAAGACTACTTGGAAAAGGAAGACTCTTCAGTGGAATGGGGGAGAGGAAGAGGGCACAAAAGATGATAATGAGAAGGGGATATAAACTTAAACTATGTTCATGTATTAACGTTCTCAATAAAATGTTTTAAAAGTCAATCAAAGAAAGTAGTAGTTTGATAAGTAAAAATTCATACCTAGTTGTCAGTGACAGACTTGACTTCAATGACTTCACCATACAAGGGCTATTTCCTTTCTTTTGTCTTTCTATTTTCAAAGTTTTATTATTTTTTATATTTAGACAGTGTTCCTATATAGCCCTAATAGGCTTGAACTCATTCTGTATGCAAGAATGCCTCAAACTCTGACTTCTTTTGCTTCAGACTCTTCAGTATTAAGATCACATGAGCTGCTACACTTCCTCTATCAAGGTTATTTCTACTATAAAACAGATCCTACCTCTGCCCATTCAGGACTTGTTTAGTGGTTCCTCAAAGTCATCAGAAGCCAGGCTGTCCACATCTCTCTGCTCTTCTACCTTTATGCCATAGTGTCTGGATTTGTCAGGGTTCTCTAAAGGAACAGAACCAATAGAATGAATTGTATTAAAAGGGAAGTTATTGAATTAGTTTATGGCAGTCCAACAGTAGCAGTCTGTAGGCCTGAGTCAAGGAACTCAGTAGCTGCTTAGTTCATGTGGCTGGATGTTTCAGCATCTCAATGTAGCAATGAAGGTCTGAAGGTTTCCTGGAGAGCTGCTTGCCTTCTGTCCATGCTGGGGGGCTGAGAAAACTGGGTTCCAATGTTGAGGAAGGGTGGTTGAACAGGAAACCTACACTTGAAGCACTCACCAGCAAGCAGCACCAGCAGCCGCGTGAAAGGAAGGGATTCTTTTCTCCCAGAGCTCTTTTACATCAAGCCCCCCTCTGGAAGGGCTTGCTGGCCACTCTGGGGGAAGGGCTCACTCTGGAGGAAGGATTTCCTCCTTTACTCAATCCTTCCTGGAAGCAATCTCAAACATCCAACCAAGAGGAACACCTGTGGATTTCTAATTTAATCCAGTTGACAACAGAACTTAACCATCATAGTATCCCCCTAGCTCCATTGAAGGAGTGTCCCCCAGAATTGTGTGAGATCATTTTTCATATATCTCATTGGTCAAACAATCATCCCCTGGCTATACCTAGCTGCAAGATTAATTTGAAAGAGAGTCTTTTGAGAAAAACAAAATTGTTCAAAGTAAGTGAGGGTTCCATTACTAACAATAAAGTTTCTTTGGATGGGAAGTTAGACATCTGCTACACTCCTATCTAGCATCCTTAATGCCAGCACATCATCCAGCTTTCTGGTGACTTCTGTCTGGATTGTGAATTTTTAAGGAAATGGAATGATAGCCCAGTTCTGCAGGTAGTACCTAAGAGCACATGGCTTAAATGAGCAGATGTTTTGCACATCAATGATCCTTTTGTCATTTGATTATATAACTAAAGTACAGAAACTTTCATGTCTTGAAGCTCTGAATTAGACAAATAAATTTTCTTGCCTAAGTATTATATTTAGAAATGGTCACACATTTTGCAATGCTTCCTTTTTCATATTGTTAGAGACTAAACATTTTTTTTAAATACAAATTTAAAAAATATGTGGGCTCATACATGGAAAAAAGGAAGACTATAGTAACTGTAACTTAGGAGACAATGGAAACATTCTGCCCTCAAGTGTCTTCAGTGCTAAAATTTCACTTTTTTATTTTTTAAAATTTATTTGAGAGAGGAAAAGATGCAAAGTTACAGGGATGGAGAGAGAGAGAGAGAGGAGAGAATGGGCATGCCAGGACTTCCAGTCACTACAAATGAACTCCAGATGCATGCGCCACCTTGTGCATCTGGCTTACATAGGTATTGGGGAATCAAAACAAGGTCCTTTGACTTTGCAGGCAAGCGTCTTAACCACTAAGCCATCTCTGCAACCCCACTTTTTTATTTTTTGGTTTTCCAAGGTAGGGTCTCATGCTAGCTCAGGTCGACCTGGAATTCACTATGTAGTCTCAAGGTGGCCTTGAACTCATGGCAATCCTTCTACCTCTGCCTACCGAGTGCTGGGATTAAAGGCATGCACCACCACGCCCAGCTTGCAGTTTTAATTTTTGATTGTTTGCTCTTTCATTCTCAAATGGTCCTAGTTGAGATGACTAATCAGTAATCAGATACCAGTAACAGTTGGTGAATCACAGGTGAGAATTTATCTAACTGAGACCCTGTGGGTTATCTCCTATTCTTACTAGCTGTAAAATCTGAGAAGACAATTTACTGTGTTCTTTAGTTTTTAATTTATTTGAAAGGATGAATAATAGGGGCATTATAGACAATACAATAATGCAGGTGAGGGGTTTATCTGGTTCATATTTGTGTCCAACATCTGATTCATATTGGAGACTTACTAAATATAGATATTTATGTTTGTTCTTTTTAACACACTTCCTTACAATAACTTTCTTATTACACTACACAAAATATTAAGATTCATTTAGGTTTACAGACATCATCTTTGAGAACTAGACGGTTTTATAGCCATTTAAGCAGGAAAAAAAAAGCCAGGCAGATGTAAGCACTGCTTGTTAATTGGAGAAACAAATCTTCTCTGATCCCTTCTCAACTCCATAGAAGGGGAAAGTCAGAGTAGAGCAGACTGAAAACAAAACCACACTTGGGACTTCTGATTTGACTGGGTTTTGGCTTAGATGTTAAGGTTTTTAAGAGCTCTATGACATTAGAGGAGGCTGCAAGTACCCTGTGCACAGTAGAGGGACAAGGCATTCAAAGTTATGGAGACACACCCTGGGAGTTTTCATGTCATACAAACAGAGTTGTATACCTAGACTTTTGAGAAGATAAGAACTTCAAAGACAGGGCTCAGGAGAACTTGTCATCCTTCTCTCAGTGCCTCTGACCATAACCTGTAACTTTCCATGCATTGATTAAACCACCAGTTGTCCCAACATGGGTCTCCCTCTGGCAGAAACTGCATACCAAACAAGGAAGGACAATTGTTTGTTGAGACAACCTGGGAATGCCTGAGGCCTTTTAGGGATGGATAAAGGAAGTCTGACTGGAGTAGGAATAAGAGGACAGAGTTAGTGACAGAGCAGCACCATGGTATTTTCTGTCATACTTATTTTCTTAAAACTGAATTAAGTTTCTGTGAAAAACCATTTTGAAGAATAACAACCTCATTGTGGTTTCAGCAACTGTGACATAAAGGCCTATTTGTGGAGTGTTGTAATTTCTGAATGCAGGTAAAAAGTCCCTACTCGCTGGTTACTTTAAAAAGAATAGGCTTTGTGCATAACCTGACCCTTTAATTGAGGATCCCAAAGGCCTTCTTCCGTGGTGGTATGATGTCATCACTTTGGCTCTGAGTAAGAGAGTCACCAGAAAGCTCGAGTTGGTTCACACTGCCAACTTTCACTTACTTTCTTCTTGAGTTGTTAGAATTTATTACCTTATTATTAATAATAATTATTGAAGAAGATGCATTATTTGATCTGTTTGCTGCCATGATTTCTTATCTAAATAAATAACAATTTTCTCAACGTATTTCAAAAACTAGATGCAATTAAACAACTTGATGTACCTCTGTGCTACAGGTTGATGGAGCATTTTCAACAGTCACAGCACACAGGACACAGCACACAGAAAGCTCCTTTTCACTGAGGTCCACAATGTCCCAGGTCTTCAACCACCAGAAAGTAGCAAAAGCTATAGTTCTCACAATCATTGAGGAAAGAAAGGGAGGGGTCACCAAAGGGAAACGGAGAGCCTGATGGCTAAAGGTGAATTGTAAACAGAAACCCTGGACCAACACTTGCTGAATACACTGATCTAACTGTGACTCAATAAGCTACTGATGGAAATAGAGAAATGTCTTTCTTCATTTCCAGCTGTTGATTTATCTGAATGGCAAATAAGGAAGCAAGGTAACCACTCCTTCAGCTCAGACCACTGAAGTACGAGTGGGAGATGGGTAGCTATATCTCTTCACTTATGATAATAAAGCACAAGAAGTAACTGGCTAGCAAAATATCCAAAAACGCTATTATTATTTTTCCTGAACTCTATCATTGTGCCAGACATTTAGCCGTTTCAGAGTAGCAGTGACTGGGGACATGCAATCTGCCCTCTGTGATTTTGCGCCTGTGGATTCAAATAACTTTCAATCAAAGATATTCAAAAGAATTGTGTCTGTGTTCCACATATACAGTCTTTTTCTGCCCTTATTCCCTAAACAATATGTACAATCACTGTTGACATAGCATTTATATTGCATTAGGTGTCAGAAATGATTCAGAGATAAGTATTTAAGAGCATGTGTGGAGGCTGTAGGCAGACATGGTTCCACTTTTATATAAGGGATTGGAACATCTGTTTATGTGATGGTTAATCTTTTTGTCAATTTGAGTGTACTGAGGGCTGCATAGATCCTACAAGTGTCTATCAGGGTGTGTTCGAAGATAATTGGCATGTGAGGCAGCAATTGTGGGGGGAGATCTACCTCGAATGTGAATGGGGCCTATAGACAAGCTGTGTTCTGGATGGAACAAAAGTGGAAGAGGAGGTGCAGGCTAGTTCTCCCCACACTCATTGTCTTCCAGCTGCTATGAGGTGAACAGACTTGCCACAAGTTGCAGCCACAATGATGCTTCTGCTTTGGGTCCAAAGCAATGATGCCAGCAACCAAAGACTTAAAGCCTCAAAATCCTAGTGCCTTAAATATAACTTTCCTCATTTTAATTTTTCTCTCAGCAACAAAAAGCATGGTTCACACAATTTGGGAGTCTATGAGGATTCCTAGACCCAATCTTCAGCATATACCAAGAACTGACTGTGTTCTGGGCTGACAACATTGCTTTCATACTTTATCTACAATCTCCCAACCCCACTGCAGAGGAGGCAATACCCTCCCTGTTTTTTAGAATGCTAGTGACTTACAAAGCCTTACTGTCAGGACAGGAAGGAGTATGGTCTCACCCTGGATGAGGAAAGTTGGTCCTGCTAGTCTACCACATCTGTCCTTCCTTCATAGTGGGCACCCACTCCCTCAACCTGAACTTTTCTCCATGTGTCCATCCAATTTCCCATGCTCAAGATCACCAAAGCACCTGTGGAAAGTCTAAAGGCTTTGGGCTATGCCATAGCAATGGTACACCATCTCCTTAAGGAGTAAATCCTCTGACATTTGTGACCACCTGGACTGGCCAACACAAGCCAATTTGCATCACCTCTTTCAGGCACTTGCCTTTGCTTGTTAGTCTACTCTCTAGTCTTGGTTTATTCTGGCTAAAATAACAGAATATCTTAGATAAATTTTATTTTTTGTCATTCAGAGGCTGAGAATTCTAAAGTCAAGCCACCAGCATTGTTATTTTCTTGGTAAGTGCTTTCGTTCTGGTTCATAGATGGCCATCCCGTCTTATTATATGCTTATAGGACACAGAGAAATCACTCGTGTCAGGGCTGGAGAGATGGCTTAGCAGTTAAGCTCTTGCCTGTGAAGCCTAAGGACCCTGGTTTGAGGCTCGATTCCCCAGGACTCACGTTGGCCAGATGCACAAGGGGGTGCACGCGTCTGGAGTTCGTTTGCAGTGGCTAGAAGCCCTGGTGTGCCCATTCTCTCTCTCTCTCTCTTTCTCTCTCCTCCTGTCTGTCACTCTCAAATAAAAAAAAAAATAACTAAATAAAAAGAAATCACTGCTGTCTGTTCTAATAAGGGTACTAATTCCATCCATTCCTTGAGCGTTCCACCCTCATGACCTAATCACTTCCCCAGTGCCTGCCTCTGAATAACTTCATAGGAGGTTAGGACCTCAGAGTAGGAGCTTGGAAGGGGTGAGCACAAACAGCTCTCTTTTTTCTATCTTTTTATTCCTGGTTTGCAGCTTCTCTTAATCTTTTTGTTTTGTTTTGTTTTCAGACTCATAGAATTCATCCCATATTCTTCAATTCCAACATATATCTATAAATAAAGTCACTTAAAAGCAGGTGGTCACAATGTTGACACTATCTACTAGAAAATTCTGCATTGATGAAATGTTCTATAACTACACTGTCCCTTATAGCAGCCACTTGAGACATAACTAATGTGGCTGAGAAACTGAACTTCAAGTTCAATTGAGCTTTAATTTTATTTAAATAGTACATAGATCTAAAAGATACTCTGTTGGACAGTGCATGGTAGGTATCTAGGGAAGGTTGAAAGACGGCTTAGCTTTTGGATATCCCAGGATCATAAGAAAACTGCATGTGATTGGCAATGCTTGGGGTCGCCCATTCCTGCTAGGTGCTTGAGCAATGCACAGCTCACTGGTAGGACAATCATAAATCCAGAATCATATTTAAGAATCAAGATCTGGGTAAACCTAAAGCTGGTAGGGCATAACAGTAGAGGCAATAACCTATAGGGTGGAAGACTGGATAACTTACAAAAAGAAACATGGAAGACAAAGCCCAAAGCCCTGGGCTTGGCGTTTACTAACTGCATGACCTTAGGCAAGTTACTTACCCTTTGGATCTATAAAATAGTTATTACTGGGCTGGGAAGATGGCTTTGTGGTTAAAGGCATTTGCTTGCAAACCCTGGCAGCCTGGGTTGGTATGGGGTTGATTGCCATGTAAATCTAGTTGCGCAAAGTGGCACATGTGTCTGGAGTCATTCACAGTGGCAAGAGGCCTCTCGTGCACTCATTTTCTTTCTTTCTTTTTTTTTTTCTTTTTTTTGTTTTATGAGGTAGAGTTTCACTGTGGCCCAGGCTGATCTGGAATTGACTATGTAGTCTCAGGGTGGCCTTAAACTCATGGTGATCCTCCTACTTCTGCCTCCCAAGTGCTGGGGTTAAAGGCGTGTGCCACCACACCTGGCTACGTGCACTCATTTTCAATATTCTCTCTCTCTCTTGCTTCTCTCTTCCTTCTCTCTTTCTACCACTCAAATAATAAACAAAAATTAAGGATAGTTAATACTATAATCAAGATAATAATGTCTTGTATGTACCTTCTGGATTTTGTACAAATATGTATGCCATCATAAATATGAATTCCATCTTCTAAACTGCTACCAATCTTTAAGAGTTACTATTTTTTAAAGCATTTTTATTTATGTACAGGGAGAGAGAAAGGGAGAAAGAGAATAGGTACATAAGGACCCCTTCCATTTGCAACCAAACTCCCAACACATGTGACACTTTGTGTATCTGGTTTTACATAGGTACTGGAGAATCAAACCAGGGACATCAGGCTTTGCAAGCAAGTGCCTTAACTGCCGAGCTTTCTCTCCAGCCCTAATATTGTTATTTTGATTATTACTGTCTATGAGATGTCAGGAAGCCACAGACTACAGGGAGTGGGAGCACACCCATGCACAGCTATGTGGAAATACCACATAGTGGCAGAAAAGGAGGGGGAATACAAGAGCAGTGAGGAGGAAATTTAGCCTATGGCCCACACAATGTCAGTAACATATTTGGAATTGTAGGCAATTAGGACAACGTAGGCAGGGGCAGTATCTATAATGTCAGCGAGGCAACTTAGTGAGAACACAAGTCCAACAGAATCTAGATTCCAAGGGACAAGAATCGAGCCTTGAGCATGGCAGACAGGTTATGTATTTGTTGAATTAATAAATAAGGGGAAAATATTTAGTGCTCCTAATGCAATTCATTTATGGAGGCCAGTGAAATAGTGGTGCCAACACATTTCACATAAAGGATTGACCATGTCTACTAAAGCTGGAGAAAAGTTTAAAAAGCATAGCCTCTATTTTCCCAAAAGGGGTCAAAATAGACTTATATTTCTTTACATTTAAAAAATATTCTTATTTATTTATGAGAGAGAGAAGAGAAAGAAAGAATGAATATGAGGATGCCAGGGCCTCTTGCAATCGCAACCAATTCCAGACATATATATGCCATTTTGTGGATTGTTACATGGGTACTTGGGATTGAACTTGGGCTAACAGGCTTTATAAGCAATCACCTTTAAACACTGAGAAACCTCCCAGCCCTTAATAGTTCATTTTTAAAAATATTTTATTTTTATTTATTTATGACAGAGAAAGAGAGAGAGAGAATTGAGAGTTGGCACACCAGGGCCTCCAGCCACTGCAAACGAACTCCAGATGTGTGTGCTCCCTTGTGCATCTGGCTAATGTGGGTCCTGGGGAATTGAACCTGGGTCCTGTGGCTTTTAAGGCAACTGCCTTAATAGCTAAGCCATTTCTCCACCCATAGTTCATTTTTAACTGGCTTGTCTCCTCCATTAGAATCTAAGGTCTCTGAGGGCATGGATAAAGGCACCAGCCTTCTGATAGGTACCCATGTCTATTTTTGTCTTCTTATAAAAGTTAGAGAGCTGAGCCCAACTACTTGGGAGGCTGAGGCAGGAGAATTTTTTGAGTCCAGGAGTTCTGGGCTAGAATGCACTGTGCCAACAGGGTGCCCTAGCTAAATTTGGCATCAATATGGTGACTTCTGCAAGCAGGGACCACTGGATTGCCTAAGAAGGGGTGAACAGGCCCAGACCAGAAAGGTTAGAGTCTTGTAGATACTTTCCAAAAGGCAACTCTTACAAAAGCAGAAGAAAAACTTCTGGAGGAGGGAGTGGATAACAACACCATGTTCAAGAATGTAACAAGAAATGTACAGCTTCCCTCCAATTTGTTGACAGCACACCATGAAGACAGGAAGAGAGGAAGGAAAAGGGGGAAAGGCAGAAGGGAAGAGAGTCAGAGATGAGGAAGAAACAAGTCTTTTCATTTGGAATTCTATTTACTTGGAAGTTGGCTTTGCTGTTTCCCTCTTCCCACTAGAATCTAAGTCATCTCTAGCAGGCTCTGTCATGGAACTCTGTGAATGCATTTTGTTGGCCACAGGGCCAGCCTAAAGCCTGGCACAGAGCCTAGATCAATAAGGAATTATTTGGGACAACCATTTTAGAGAATTGTTTGGCATTATCTAGTTAGACAGGCACATCCTCATAGCATAACATTTCCACTCCTAAATATAAATCCTCAAGAAACTCTTGCATGAGTGTGCCAGATTACATGTGCAAGAGAGCTGATAGCAGCGCTCTGAGACTCCAAGTGGAAACGAACTGAGTATCTAGCAACAGAAGTACAAAAACTAGTGGCGTAGTCACCCAATGGGATAGTGCAAGCCTCAAAGATGATTGGACTCTTTCAACGACAGCATCAATATGACAGAAATGCAGCGAAGAAAATGAGTGAAAACTCTACAAAGTCCAGAAGAGAAAATGCAAAGAAAAAACCTTCGAGCTGCTGGAAAGTTTCATAGGCAGGGCAGCCTTAGTGATACTAGCTGACCTGTATTCCAAGCTTGGGCTGAGATCAGAAACTTCTCAGCAGCATGTAAGAGAACTGGGAGAGAAGCAACTACACCATACTGGCTTAGCTTTGGGCTCAATACAGCAACATGGAACTCCTGAGAATTATTAGGCAAGGGTAGGATGACCAAACATTGAAAGCAAAATGGCATATGCTTATTTTGTGTTCAAGACTTTTATCCACAGCTTCATAAAAAAAAGTTTGGCAGAGAGTTTATTTAAAAATATCTGTAACTTAAATGAGTGAATTTTAATTACTTAGTAAATCTATGTACAGTTTTATACATACAGTAGGTATTGAGTAACTGTAAACTAATTAATTATCCTTTTGTTGAGGACCTCAGTCCTGAAATAGCATTAATAACATATAGTATTTCTAGTACACTGTGGTTTACTTTTTTGGTGTTTGGATTGGTTGGTTATGTCTGCCTTCTACGATGAGAGGAAGAGGGTGTTCTAGAATTAATAATTCAATAGGGCTGTTGTGCCAAGAGGGGGAGAAGAGAGTGTCAAGGCAGTGTTAAGAATCTGGGAAAGCTGCCAGCATGGTTTGCATGATAAGGATGGGTAAAAACGTAGAAAGAAATATGGCCCCATGCTTGATCTATTTCCTTTTCATTTATAAGGGTGGTTTACTATTAAACAAAATTGTGCAATTTTAAGTTTTCTTAAGAACATTGGCTGATAACAGATCTCTTTTAAAACCAGAATTTCTACCAGCTACATGCATGCCTGACCAGGAGAAGATCTGATCGTCATGCTTCTGCTGCAGAATGTATCCTGAAAACTTACACTGGAGCATCTTGTCTCGGGCCACCTTGTGAAGTGTTACCTATATCGCCATATCTAAAGGGGAGCCCATTACAATTTACAAATTAAAAGCCAGTGGGAAAGAACATAGTCTTGGCAACTACCTCTTGGGAAATCTTACGACTCCAAGAGCGCCATGGAAGAGTGCTTTAAATACCATCGTGGTTCATCCAATCTCCTTACAATTGTCTGGGAGGGCATGTGGCCAAGGTCTCGCCGGGAAGCGGCCAGAGTGCCCGGGCCAGCGATTGGCTGGGAGGGGATACAATGCTAAGCGAGTCACTTAGCCCACTTCTGCTTCATGAGGAGCACGCCACATGCTTCTTTGCACATTCTTTTAAATCCTTGTGTGGTTGGCATTTGGAAAAAAATATCGACTGCAACCAGACGTCGCAATCCTGATGACAGCTCCTGAAATCCCATCTTTCTCACAGCAACATCCACTGTCAGCTCCCCACCCCTGTTACCAGAGAGACATCCCCACCCAAGTTGTGCTCCAAATAGCACACAGTGCAGACGTACGTACATGTTTGGCTGCCTCCTCCAGAGGCCTTGACAAATATTCAGGTACCAAATAGCCTGAGAGAAATGCTGCTGATAAAATTAGTTCAAATATTTCCCAGAAAACAAACCTGACACCGCCAAGGTATTTGATAGCTCACCCCTGGCACTTAGAAACTTTTACAAGCCCCCTGGCCTTCAAGGTTCCATATCTTGTTTTAAATTGTCTATATTTTCTTCTTTCCCAAACCTCCTCTCAACCACACCCCAAACCAGAACAAAACAGAAGCCCATATAGTTATAGGATAGATTGTCCAAATAAGCATTTTACTTTGAAAGTTACCCTCCACCGTCAAACATGTGCTTGAATTTTGTTCTTCCATTTTATGATATTATCTAAATCACCTCTTAGTTTTTAATGTGGTAATCCCAGAACAACATTCATTTTTGTGAAATTCTTTCTCTTTTGAATACTCCTTCTGGTGTTGTCTGACCAGTGGTGTTTTAGTCCTTTGCAGTCTTTCCTTCTTGCATGTGACCCTGGAACTGGTGGGCAAGAGTGCTTAGTTGATTTCACTCTCACCTTGTCTTAAATCTTATTATGGGGCAGAGGTGGAATTTTAATTCTTCTCTTGAAAAAGTATTTCTGATCTTTCAATGCTTAATCTTTTTTTAAACTAAGAACATTAATACACGAATGTATAATTTGATCATTCCTGTCCATTATCTTCTTTTGTCCCCTTCCCTCCTCCTCTTTCCAAGTAGGGTTCCAAGTGGAGTTCATTTGCAGCAGTAGCTGGAGGCCCTGGCGCACATATTCATTCTCTCTCGCCCCCCCCCCTTTCTCTCTCTCTGTGAATAAATTTAAAAAAATTTAAAAAATGTTGATGGGTTTAGTACAGTGCAGGTCTTTTTGCTGTGCTGGCAACCACTGTGGGGTCATGAATGCATAGTTGGTCCTTCCCACAGTGTGGCTCTTACATTCTCTCTATTCCCTCTTCCACAATGTTCACCAGAGAAGGTTCTCTATGGAGATGGTGGAAGAGACTGAAAGCAAGGCATCTTCATTACACCCTCCAAAGCTCATGGTGCATGGTAAAGTCTTTCATAGTACTTTTCCTTGAAGCTGCTTTCAAGTTCTCCATCTTTAAGAAGAAGCTGCTGCAGGGACCACAGCCTGCTGATGTGTCTGGATCCCTTGGGAGGCGTTCTTTCCATCTTAGCTACAGTCTTGGGTTCAAATCTAGGGAGAGGCAGTAATTTTTGAGACTTACTGTGCACTAAACATTAGGTACATTCTCATGCGATCCTCATCAGTGAGGGTGTCATTGGCCACTAAACAGCTGACAAGACTGAACTCCAAAAAAGTTACCCAAGGTCAGGCAACAGTGATTGGCCAAAGTAGGAGCTAAGCCCCAAATCTACTTCTGAAGCTGATGGATATCACCTCTTTCTAGCTGCCTTTTCCCAGCCATGATAATAGTAAAGGCTGTCCAGATATTATTTACAAGGGGGTGACTGGCCTGCACAGAATACATAGTAGTGGTAAATTTATACCTGCATATTTTATACTTTTATGGGTTTATTTTCTTAGGGATATAAAGGTAAAAGTAACCATAAAAATCATTTCTAAAGTGGCATACACTAATATGAATGATATAGCAAATTCTTAAGTAGATGACAGTAAAATTCCAATATTCCTAATAGTTTGAATACTTTTCCAAGCAACATTTTGGTTTATGTTATTGCCACTTGTCTAAACAGTTTATGTATCTGTAGTATTTTGAATATGTAAACTTGAACCCAATGTTTCCATCAATGTTATGATAGACAGTCATGTTACCTCAGGTACATTTCCCTCCTTTTGGTTGTCATCATTTTGGAAATGAAGTCAGAGACAAGGTGGGATCTCTGAAAAATCCTGAGATAAAATCCAGTCATCCATTGTCAGTTGCACTGGTTATAATTTTAAATAGATGATACAGACATTTCCTCAAAATTTAAATGTATAGAGTGTTGGATAATAAAAATCTACCTCTTACCTCGTAACTCACAAATAAATCTTCTCTGGAGTTCAGAGGCCCAGCCTCCAATGCTCTTTCAACCCTCCTCTTAGCGTAACTTGGCTTCTTAAGTTCTGAATTTAAGTAAATCCAAAGAGTAACTTTGATTCTAGTGAAAGTTCACATTCTGAGTTCCTATCTCCTTAGGCTTCGAGGTCCTCATGTGAGTGACAGACCTTTCTAAAAACTGTATCTTGGGGGCTGGAGAGATGGCTTAGTAGATAAGACATTTGCCTGCAAAGCCAGAGGATCCTGGTTTGACTCTCCAGGACCCACGTAAGCCTGATGCACAACAGGGCACATGTATCTGCTGTCAGTGTGCAGTGGCTGGAGGCTCTGGCATGCCCATTCTCTCTCTCTCTCTCTCTCTCTCTCTCTCCCTCCCTCCCTCTGCTTCTTTCTCCCTCTCAAATAAATAAAAATAAAAGGCTGTATTTTCTCGCCCTTCAGGATGAGAAACCCAGTTACAATCCTACATACCACAGTAGTTTCCACACTATCTAATAAATGTCTATCTAAAGAATGAGGCACAGCTTTAGCTCATGTCCCCATAGAGTAACTCATAAAACCTATCAGAGAACAAAATTAAGCCCCATTATTTTTGTCCTATGCTCTGTACCATCCACTAGTGCTCAAAGTTCGGCATAATGGATGCCAGTGCTTCTGTTTTCATTCATGGACTACATGGTATGAAGAAGGGCCAGCACAGAAGGCTGTCTTGAAGATGTGACAGAAGCTTAAAGCACAGAGAGAGTAAAAGTCTATGCCATAGAAGTGCTTGGGTTATTATCAGGTGCTCTGTACAAAAGACAAATAGACAAATAAACCTAGAAAATGTTAAATTAAGACCTGAAGAGCACCATGAGTTTGAGTTCAAGGCCATCCTGGGTTATATAGTGGTTCTAAGCCAATTTGAGCTACAAAGTGAAACCGTTTCAAAAAAATTTCTGTTGTTAGTTTTAATTGTAATACATAACAGAATTGTAACCATCAAACTGCAAAGTCTAAACTTTTAAGAAAAGAGAAAAAAATCTATTTGGGTGGAGGGGTAAAATGACTTATGCTCATCATTGTTTCAGCTTAATCAAACAGCCATGTAATTGATATGAGAAAATTATTTTTATGACAATTTTTGCCAGTAACTGATAGAAGCAGGACTAGAAAACATCTATAATTTGGGATTCAGAACAGTATCATTTAAACCTGATTATACTGTTACAAATTAGCATTTAGTATTCAAATATACAGCTTTAAGTGTCTTCATTGCAGTAAAATAAAACAAATTACAAAGGTTTTATGAAAAAAAGTTCCAAAAACAAGTTTAAAAGACAAGTAGAAGGGCCGGATAGATGGCTCAGTAGTTAAAGCACTCACTTGCAAAGCTTAACAACCTGGATTTGATTTCACAGTACCCACATAAAACCAGATGCACAAAGTGGCACATGCATACGGAGTTTGTTTGTAGTGGCAGGAGGCTCTGGCATGCTCATATTCTCTATCTCCCTGTCTGCCTCTCTCTCTTTCTTGCAAATAAATAAACAAGTAAATGTTTTTTAAAAGACAAGAAGGAGAATAAAGCACAATATTTGCAAGGTATATGACTTCACAAGAAGGTGTAAACTTGGTGAATTAAAAACACTAATATTCCTAATTTAGACAGTTAATACAAGCCTGCAGGAGAAATTAGAAATAAATAATTCAATAGAAAAATGAGCAAGGGATAAAGCTGAGGATTGACAAGCTATAAACATGCCAACAAACACATGCAAAGGCTTTTTGATTTATTAGGAAATGCAAATTGAACAAAATATCAATTCACATCTATCAGACTGACAAAATTTTCAACTCTGGCAAAGTAGGCATATGGATTGGTACAATTATTTTGAGAATAATTTTGCAATAATTATAGAGTTAAACATGTGCTTTCTCTACAATGTAGGACAGCCACTTCTGGGCAAATTTCTTGAGAAAGTGTTTTCCAAACTCTCTCCCATTGTGACACATGTAGAGAATGACAGTAGCCATATAGCACTGTGGAGTGACCTGAAGAGGTACTCACAGCAGAAGATGCATAGAGTGGGCTGTGATTATCAGACCTGGATTCCCTGTGAGTGAGTAGGCTCTATGTTGTCTACCAGCAGTGAGGTACTGCTGTACAGCCCTGGTTGGGAAGCTCTGACCTAGAGAAACTGCCTCTGTGGACTCAAGGAGACTGGCACAAAAATGTGCACCATAGCATTTTTTTAAATGTTTTTGTTTATTTTTATTTATTTATTTGAGAACTACAGAGAGAGAAAGAGGCAGATTGAGAGAGACAGCGGATGGACACACCAGGGCCTCCAGCCACTGGAAACGAACTCCAGATGCATGTGCCACCTTGTGCATCTGGTTTTACATGGGTCCTGGGGAATCGAGCCTTGAACCAAGGTCCTTAGGCTTCATAGGCAAGCGCTTAACCGCTAAGCCATCTCTCCAGCCCCACCATAGCATTTTTTAAATAAGAAAAAAATGGGCACAAGAATCTCAATGCTAACCAGTAGGGGCATGCAAAGACACTTCCAAGTATCCTTGTACAATTAAATGCAATACAGCACCTGAACTTGATGCACTTCAAATCTTCTAGCTTGTTTGGAACATACACTACATCATTACTAGTTTTAGTCACCTTACTGTTCAACAGCACAACTGTTTCTGTCTGTCTAACTGCCACAGTCTAAGCTCACCACAAGAAACTACAAATGTGATGAGCATGCCAATTACTCTGAATTGATCATTTCCCAATATATTCATATACCAAAATTCACATTATATTATACTAAATGATTTATGTGTGTCCATCAACAATAAAATAAAGTATTAACAAACTTGAATTTCAAGGATGATTTGTTAAATTGGAATGTTGAGTAAGAAAAGCAAAGCACAAAATTATACTTATACTATTATTCTACGTATATGAATTTATTTTCTGTTACTATAATAAAATGCTTAAATTGGGATAACCTTATTTTAAAAAAGACAATTAACTTAAATATTTGAAGATGAATGCCCAAGATGAGGTGGCCTCATTGGCTTGGCCTCTGGTGAGGTACCAATGGCCTGAGGCACCGGAATGTCAGGAGTGTGCGTGGGAGCAAGACATGACATCACAAAAACAGGAAGCTGGAGAGAGACTGCGGTCCTGTAGTCCTTCATGAAGGCATACCTTGAACCAACCTAAGGATTTCCTACTGGGCTCCACTTTTTAAAGGTTCCACTATGCCTCCCAACATGCCACCTTGGGAACTAATTTTCCAACATATGAGCCTGTGAGGACAAACTCAAACCATAACAAAATTTTAAACCAAACAGAAACATACATGCCCATGGAGTAAAGATATGTAAATGGGGAACATACCAACTTCCAGGCAGCAAATACCTATGGAAAAGTAGTAAAATTGGATTTGATGGTAGACTAAAGGCTCCGAATATCTGTCATTTTATTTCTTTAAATTATTTTTATTTTTATTTATTTACTTGAGAGAGAGGGGGGAGGGAGAGAGAGAGAGAGAGAGAAATAATGGGCTCATCAGGGCTCTAGGCACTGCAAATGAACTCCAGACTCATGTGCCACCTTGTGCATCTGGCTTATGTTGGTTCTGGGGAATTGAATCTAGGCCTTTGGTTTTATAGGCAAGTGCCATAACCATCTAAGCCATCTCCCCAGCCCTATGATATTTTATTTCTTAAGAATCAAAACTAAATGAAGAAAGGGTGAAGTTACTGCAGTAAAACACCCAACCAAAAGCAGCTGTTGGGTGGAAAGGGCTTTCACTCTTTTTTTTTTTTTTTTAAATTTTATTTATTTATTTATTTATTTGAGAGAGACAGACACAGAGAGAAAGACAGATAGAGGGAGAGAGAGAGAATGGGCGCGCCAGGGCTTCCAGCCTCTGCAAACGAACTCCAGACGCGTGCGCCCCCTTGTGCATCTGGCTAACGTGGGACCTGGGGAACCGAGCCTCGAACCGGGGTCCTTAGGCTTCACAGGCAAGCGCTTAGCCGCTAAGCCATCTCTCCAGCCAAGGGCTTTCACTCTTGAGGGGAAGTTTCATGGCAGAGAAAGCATGGCAGAGCAAGGCTGGGTACCATATCTTGTCACATCAGCTTGGAGGCAGCAGCAAGAATAAGCTAGTTAGTGAATTCCCAGTAAAGCTTAACTAATGAACCCCTAGGATGGGCCCAGTGACATATCTCCTCAAGTGAGTCTCCACCTCCCACAGGCTTCACCAGGTGGGGATTGAGTCTGAGGCTGAATCAGAAACACATGCTGCTGTGAGGGGACACTCCACATTCAACCTACTTACTTACAAGAGGCAGTAAGTTCATGTGCTAAGTCTAGATAGCAAGCACATAAGTTTCTAATATATCTTTACTATACTTTTGATGTGTTTGAAATATATCATAATCAAAAAAATTAAACAATTAGATCAACGACTGATATGCCTGAATGCACATTAGAATTATCAGAAATGGGGTATGGACATAATTCAGTGGT
Source organism: Jaculus jaculus (assembly GCF_020740685.1). Lineage (NCBI taxonomy): Eukaryota > Metazoa > Chordata > Mammalia > Rodentia > Dipodidae > Jaculus > Jaculus jaculus. The sequence goes on from NC_059102.1 coordinate 82,577,818, forward strand.
TAACATGTTTGCCTAGCATGCAGAAAGCCCTGGGTCTTATCCCCAGTATATGAAAGAGGAGAGAGAGAACACAAGGGATTGAAAGGATCTAGGCATCAGTATTGTAAAAAAAAAAAAAAAAAAAAAAAAAAAAAATTCCCCAATGATTCTCAGAGAGTAGGGAATTATTGATTAAGATGGTGTTGAATGTTACTTTCAAATAGGATTTTTTGTTGTTGTTGTTGTTGTCTTTTTGAGGTAGGGTTTCCCTCTATCCCAGGCTGACCTGGAATTCACTATGTAGTTTCAGGCTGGCCTTTAATTCACGATGATCCTCCTACCTCTGCCTCCCGAGTGCTGGGATTAAAGGCGTGCACCACCATGCCTGGCTTTTCAAGATTTTGTGTTTATTAAGTGTTCTAAGTTTTAATTGTACAGCTTCCTCAAGTGGTGTCATATGACCCATGTGTGAAAACAAGTGGATGCTGGGTCCTGCTAATATCCACTGAGAACTTTTGCTCTGTCAGATTCTGTTATTTGTTCCTGGTGCTTGTGTGCTCTTGCTTTCTAAAATCACAAGTTCTGGTTTTTGTTTTTTTGTTTTTGTTTAATCACTGGATGTTTTTAAAATGTTTTTTTAATTGACAACTTCCATAATTGTAGACAATAACCCATAGTAATTCCCCTGCCTCCCCCACTTTCCCCTTTGAAACCCCACTCACCATCATATCCCCTCCCCTCTTAATCAGTCTCTCTTTTATTTTGATGTCATGATCTTTTCTTCCTATTATGATGGTCTTATGTAGGTAGTGTCAGTCACTGTGAGGTTATGGATATCCAGAACATTTTGTGTCTGGAGAGCACGTTGTAAGGAGTCCCACCCTTCCTTTAGCTCTAACAGTCTTTCCACCACCTTTTCCTCAATGGATCCTGAGCCTTGGAAGATGTTTAAAATCAAAAGTTCTTATTCTCTCATTTAAGTTGTTGTTAATCCCTCCCTCTCTCCCCTCCCACCTTTCTGAGTCCATCCCAACAAGCAACTCCTCCAAGCACCACACAGTTAAGCTATGAGTCATTCATATGCATTGCTTTTGAACATATTAAATAGATCCATATGCTTATCTACACTAAGATCTACACTAAGATATAGAGTTTTTTCCTTCAGAAAATAGAATACAAAAAATCATTCCAATGTGTACACTTCCAATATTTTAAGCAGGCATCTAAAATGAAGCAGAAATTAAAAGTAACTTGGACCAGAATTTTGAACATTAAAACATTACAGTAAATTGGTAAAAACATAAACCAAATATATCGATGTCTACTTTATATCCAAAAAAGTTACTCTTTCCCTGCCATACATACATAGACAACTCTCCCAATGGCTCCACTTCAATCAGCATTGCAAACAGTAATGAATGTGGCCTCTCCCCATACTATTACCCCCAAAGACTTTTTATTATCCTTCCCAACTTCAGAAATTTCTATGAAGTCATCACCAACCAATCAGACCATTTAAGAGCTTGAAATAACTAGTGTAGCCAGCCGCACTGAGCTGATATAGAATCAAAGAAATATGGCATGCTGCTTAGCCTGGGCAATTGTGTCATGGGTAAACATATGATTTCCATTAGGATTCTCAAAATATAGAAAAATTGCTTTCAGACTCTCAGCTCTACCTCTGGCATACTAACTTTAGATTAGAACTACTAGCTTAAGTGCCATTGTCTTGGATAAACCCTTCTAAGTTTTTATCTTAGGGGCAGTAAGAAAAGGCAGACTGAAATACAAGCTATTTCAACAAACCAGGAAAACCTCTGGTACTACATAAGTGTAATAGTAAGACTGATGTCCCAAGAGGAAAAAGGTAAGAAATCATTCCCTAGCTGTAGAAAGAGACAGAACTAAAGCTTGACCTGGATTTTACAATGTTCTGAAGTGTGATTGGCAAGCAGATTTCTTACCAATTCCAAACTTGTTTCCCTTTTTATAAAATGAAAAGAATTACAGTTCCTTTCCTGCAATAGTTCCTTGTGTTGGTAGATGCTACTAAAAACTAAAATTTTAGGGCTGGAGAGATGACTTAGCAGTTAAGGAGCATACCTATAAAGCATAAGGACTCAGGTTCAATTCTCCAGGTCCCACATAAGCCAGATGCACAAGGTGGCCCATGTGTCTGGAGTTCATTTGCAGTGGCTAGAGGCCCTAGTATGCCTATTCTCTCTCTTGCATAAATAAATAAAAATAAATCTTTTAAATATGGCATTAAAAAATAAAAAAACTAAAATGTTTGCATGAAAGGAACTGTTATTCTTTTCATTTTGGCTAATAACCACCAATGTAAGAAACTATTGCTAATTGGAGATATGGCTAATTCCAAGGTTGAGGTAGGGAAAATAAAGAACTTATTAAAAATTAATAATAACAAAGAAGATGACAAAGGAACATACAAGCCAGCTAAAAGAGCTCCCTGTGCCCGAAGCTGAGATAGCTTCATCAATAGTGACAATTAATAATAATAAGGGTTATAAGGTGTTATCAGATCCAAGAGTAGGTTTTTTCTATCTCTTCTGCAATCATATGTTGAAACTAAATCCCATCTGTGATGGTGTGGAGATGAGGCCTTTGGGATGGGCTTAGTTTGTGAGGTGGAGCCCTCCTGAATGTCTTCAGCCATTTGAGAAGACAGTAAGATGATCACTATAAATCAGGAATCAGCTTTCACTAGACACAATCTCTTGGGATCTTGGACTTTCCAGCCTCTAACACTCTGAGAACTAAAATAACTTTCTATTGTTTCTATATCACCCAGCCTATAATGGTCTATAAAAGCACCCTGGATAGCTCTTTGGCTTATAACCAAAAGTAAGAAATAAATATTTTGAGTGCATACTGATGCAAAGAATTTATTAAATATTTTTAATGGAAAAGTACAGAGAAATCTCACATACAGAAGCATTTTAAATGATTTATGTAGAAACTGCCTCTTCATCCTTTCAGTATCAGCATGAGGAGTGCATAATGATGCCCTTCCATGGGGTACAGTGTGTGTGGTGGAAGGGGAATGTCTCAGTAGGGAAGCCTGATTAACACTGTTTAGCAATGTGATCAAGGTTAGTATGATGTTGAACATGACATGATGAAAATGGCACTTTTTCTTTGTGACTTTCCTCTCAAGAATGCATCACAGAGTATAGACATAAATAAGAATAATCCAAATTGAGGAACCTTCTCCAAAAGACATGTCCAATACTTCTCAAAGCTTTTAAGGCCATCAAAAACAAGGAAAGTCTAAGAAATTATGCAGTCAAAAGGAGTATCAGGAGACATGACAACTAAGTGTGTGTGGTATGCAGGATGGGATACTGGAAAAGGAAAGGGATATTAGGTAAAAACTAAAGTACTTTGAGTAAAATATGGACTTAAATTATGCAACAATGGCCTATTAATTGTAAAAATTATAGCATCCTTATGTAAGATGTTAGAGGAGTGTGGTAGACGGTAGTCAGGATAAGTCTGTACTTCATGGCAAATTATACATATCTCAAACTGTTATAAAATAAAAACATTATTAAGAAAAATAGTAGTTATAAAGATTGTTAAATATGAAATTTAAAACATTTAACAAGAACTGGAAAGATGCTTAGCAGGTAAGAATCTTGGCTGCAAAGCCAAAGGACCCAGGTTTGATTACCCAGAACCCATGTAAGCCAGATGCATGTGTCTGGAGTTCATTTGCAGTGGCCAGAGGCCTTAGCATGCTCACTTTCATTCTCTATCTATCCATCCATCTATCTATCTCAAATAAATAAACAAACCAAAAGTATAAAAAAATCATTTAGTACATTATATGCCATATTATATGTTATCAGGTAACCATTGTAGATTAGTTATTAAGTCAGGTTAATTCATGATGAGCTTAGCCTCACATTCCAGAGGCAAAATGCCAAGATTACTTAGGGGAGCATTAGGAAAGGTCTGAATTCTACATTATTTATTCATGTTTTTAAAAATCAAGTGCTCACAGGAATCCTATCATCATCTTTGCAGGGCAAATCTACTCTTTCATTTTTACTTTTCTAGTTTTATTCTGCATTCAGGATAGAACTCTGAGCTGCAAATTGGATCAGGCTTCTAGGTCATTAAACTTTCTTACATTTCTGCAGTAAGCTGGGCAATGGTTTTTAATAACTTCCTGTCTTCTTCTCCAACAAATTTAACACAGAGACATTTTCTAAGAAATGTGCTCTACACACCTTCACCACACTACTGGTACGTCTCTCTGTGCTGTCACTATAGCCTGGATGTGGCCAAAAGATATGCATGTCACCATCTGTGGTTTGTACTCCACAACAGTTCCACATCTGGTTTCTACTTATACTTCCACTCCTCCACTTTGTTTATTAAGCCTCTTTGACCCTGATCCCAAATTGGAAGTCCTCACAACTCCCTCCTCTGAACACATGATTCAAATTTGCTTTTGAGAACTGGAGACACAGTTCTAGTCTGAAGGCTTCTGCAAGCGATCTACACAGCTTCTTCTGTCTGTCCATGCCCTTCCTGGCTGAAGATAATTACAGTCCTACCTAATAACCTTCTCCACATTAAAAAAAAATGTTTATTTATTTGCAAGCAGAGAGACACAGAGAGAAAGACAGACCGATAGACAAGAGAATGGGCACATCAGTGTCTCTAGCAGTTGCAAACAAATTCAAGATGCATGTGTCACTTTGTGCATGTGGCTTTATGTGGGTATTGAGCAATCAAAGCCTGGTCTTTAGGCTTTGCAGGTAAGCTACTAAGCTGCTTAGCCATTTCTCTAGCCCCTCTTTCTCCACACACAGAATCGATTAGAGCACATTACTTTGTGTGGCCTAGTTAACATCTAGATGCTATTCACAGAAGTGACTAAAGCATTTCCATAATCTTCCTTGCTGGGGGGATTCCTCTCACTCACCAGAGTGCTCCACATTGGGTGTTAGGGAGATGTGTACAGAGACAATGCCCTAAGGTTGATGCTAAAATACATAAAATAAAGCCTCCTGCAGTGATTGTCCTTTTCCACTATTAGTTTTTAAATAACTATAATTCTTTCTCTTCATTTATCAGTTATTCATCATTTCTATTTATTATTACTGACAGTTACATTATTTTTGTTAAATTAAATTTAGAAGTGGTTAGGCTCAATATATTCTGTTTCCTGAAGGCCATAGGAGAGTTTCAAGATTACGGTATTGACTTGTAACTTATACAAACAGCCATAATAAGGCTTTTGCTAACCATACATCCACCCATTCTTCTACCCAATCATCTATTTATCCACTCGTTCATCCAATTGTACATACATCTAGCTGCCTATTCATCTTACTTCAATAGGCATAGCTGACGCCTACCACATGCCCCATATTGTGCTGGCTACTAGAGATACAAGGTTGAATAAGAAAAGTTTTGCTCTCAAAGAGCTCCCAGTCTAATGTGTGTGGGGAGGCAGAGGATAGAATAGTCCAAATGCAACATGATAAGTGGCAGCAGAAGAGCAACATGGGACATTGTAGCTTGAGGAACATGCTTATACAGTCATAACTAGAGTCAAAGAAAGATCACAGAAAGTTTCCCGGATTTCTTAAAATGCTTTCTGTATCTTTCTAAATGCTTGAGAGACTAAGAACAGAGACCAACCTCTGACATTTCCTGACATTGACCCCGGACAAGTCCCCAAGATGTCCCGAGCCTTGGCTTCCTCTTCTGTTCAAGAGTGTCATTACATGAGTATGGCAGGTTCATTAGGAAGACTGCATGGATGATCTGTGTAAGCACCTTACAGCTTCAGAGCTGCGTGAAGATAACTAATCAGTCAATATATTTACTACAAAGAAAGGGAAGATACTGCTACAAGAATTGAAACATTCAGGCAGATCTGTTCTATTGATGGGATGTTCTCTTCCATGTTCCCTCGATTCACACAAAAAATAACCCTGGCAAGTCTGCCCAGATCTCAGCTGCTGGACCTCTCCTCCCCACTGTTCAGCTCTCTAGCCTACTGGTTGCTTTGCATCCCAGTCGGCCACAGACCCTCCCTTATCTTTCCTCAGACTCCTCCTATATGATTTTGATATATATCACTGAAACAGCATCCCAGAATGCCTGGTGCAGTGACATCACAGAGAGCCACATTTGCTTATGGTGTCCCATCTGTTCCTGAAGGCCTTTGCCTCAGTGCGGGCAAGATATGAAGGGAGTGTGCAGTCGAGGCTGGGCAGGCTGAGATGGGGGTGGGGATCAGGCTTTTGAAGCTGTTTTCTATCAGGGCCCTGCAGCTGTCAGTGTTGGCTACGGAAGCCCATGATTGTCCTGCAGCTCCTTGTTGCCGGCCGTGACTATGCTTGCGGGTATTAATTGGGCTTTCATTATGTGAATGGACCCAGAGCTTTTGCAGTCAATTTGTATATCTATATTGATTCATAAAAATGCCAATAAATAACAGCTCTCTCAAAGCAGCTTTTAATGTTTTTGATAATTAGTTGGCTTATATCCCCCCCCCCACTCCATTTTTCTTTCTTTCATTTTCTTTTTTTCTTTTTACACATTGTAGCATAATAGATCACAGCATCTTTGGGACAATGGACAGGCACATTGGCTAAATCACCTTATTACAGTTCCATATAGTTGAAAAGAGGCTTAATGCTAAATTATCAGATTCCAGCTATTGTGGAAACCGAGAAAGAATAATGCCCCAAAAGAACCACTGTGGCGCCTCTGCGCCGCTCATTGTCCCAGAGCCATCGGCCCGCCTCCCATTGAGTGCTCCATTGAGGCGCAGGCCCAGAAATGAACTGGTCCCAAATTCAGGCTGCAAGTACATCTCTTTATTTTTGGGTGTATTATAGGTTACAAGATATTTTCAGCCCTTGGCTTTCAAAAAAATAAATCTTATATTACATTTGTAACTGTGGGCAAAATTATGCTATTAGTTTTGGAATACCCCAAATCAGACATGTCTCAGACTACCTTAGCATCCACAATTACTCCATATTATCTCTCATAAAGTGGAGATGAAAGCAGAAATTGCACATCGTTGGATTCAGTGAAACTTTTCAAGGGAAAGAAAAAAGATGTTCATTAAAAGTTAATAATGACACAGCAAGATGTAACTTGTCCAGAAAATGCCATTGTCACAGAACCCAGCATCACTCTCCTAGCAGATTTGACAGGTCTCTGCCCTGTGGATGAAAAAGAAGAGAGATGACCTACAGGGTTGAGCTTAAGATCTCAGAAGATCCTTGGTATAGTTCTCAGGCTTTAAAGAGTAGACATAATTTCGATTCCAACAACCAGGTAGAGCAAGAGTTCCTGAAGATGGTCTTTTACCCATGGAGTCTTTGTGATAAGTTATTTATATGCATCTCTGTCTCATACACATACTCCCTTCATCTCTAATCCTTTCTTTTTTCTTTGCCTCTTTAAATAAAAAGTTCACTGATATTAGATGAGCAATATAAAGCAATCCAACCATCATTAAGATACAATCTTAATGGTGCTATGCTAACTGAGATTGTTTTACAGTGCTGTGTATGACTATTTGTAATGGGGTCTGTAAATAAAAAAGGAAACAAAAATGATGTGTGAAGGATGCAGCAATCAATGTACTCTGCCCTTAGATGATTCATCTTGTATTACTTTGGGAAAATACTCAGCAATAGACATGGGATTAAAGATTAATAAATGCTAATTTTGGATAATACAATGTAAACTTCTTGCTTCAAAAAAAAATTGAAAGTATTTAAGTGTAATACTTTTCTTTATAAATTTTAAAACTGGCAAAAACAAAAATAACTTTTTATCCCAAAATTTAAAAAATTCTTCACAAGTCTTTATCTGATTGGAAATAACAGGGACAATGGTTTTAAAGAAAAAATCACTTAACTCACATTTAAGATTAAATGGAGTCATAATCATTAGTACCTGTGTACCAATATTCTCTTTCAACTTAGTAGGGAAGTAACCAGCCAGCTAGCAATACCATACAAAACCTCTATCCATGGAGATGTTCTCATATAAAAGATACACAAATATACCCCTACTAATTAAGGTATGTTAGTAAGAAAATAAGATTTCATCCAAAGGCTATTAGGAAAGGCATGCACATTCTTTTCAGGGCAAACATGGTAAAACAGGGAAAAAGCAGATAGTGAAGAGATCATGCTATTCTATCATTCTCATTTTCTCATGTTACCTTGATCATTTTTCAGCAGCATAATATTTCTAGTAATGACCTCCAATTATTTAGTGTTCACTATACTCCAGGTTCCAACAACATGCTTTTTTAATTTGCCTATTTCTCATGTAATTACAAGTTATTGTATTGGAAATATCAAAGATGTATAGTTCCTCATTTTTTGACAAGGGCTTTACAGTGATGTTTAATAGAATGATAAAAAGGACAAAGAAGACATTAATCTGAATTTTGTAGGTTCTTTCCATTTTCCAGTTTAATTTCTCTCTAAAGTAACCTTGCAGAAGTATCCCTTGAAAAACCCAAAACAAAACAAACAAACAAAAACCCCTCAAAATTTAGGGATTATACGGAATAGATATACTTTAGAACCCGTGCTATTTCTTCATGCTGAAACAATTTAATCCCCTGGCCTCGACAATTTTTTTCCCCTTACCATTTCCAAATAATTCATACACCAGCTTTTATAGTTCACCTCAGTGGTCACCCTGGCTCAGAAAACCAGCCTGCAACAGTGGGGAATCTTCTTTAGAAAGGTCCTATTTTTCTGAACCTCAAATCGAGACACATCAGCTAAATAGTTGAAACCTATCAACCTACTCTGCAAAAAGGGGGGGGGGGGATTCAATTATGTGAAATTTAGACAGTACTAGAAAATGCAAGCATGGAGATGGCATTCTTTCTGGAATCCCTAGGTTACATTTCAAAATTACACACTGGACAACCCAAAAGTCCACATACACAATTCTTCGTGTTTTGAATAGATCTCTGATGATCCCGTGGGACCTGCCTCCCCCCAGTTGGGCAGTTTAGGTGCTTCCTGGAGCTATGTTGCTTTTTACAAACCTGCCTGGATGCATAGATACAGCATGCAGAGGGTCCAGCAGCTTGAGGGTGACCGATGGGTCTTTACCAGGCAAAGTCAGCCAAACAAAGGGTTTCTGTGTGACAGAAGCTTTGACTCCAGTACCAATCTTGCTTGGACTCGTGAATCTTTCAGATTGCCACCCACCTAGCAGTGATAGTCTCTAGTGTCCTGCAGTGAAGGCTCTGATTATCTTTGTTGTACAGTATGGCAAGCCATTGAAATGTAGCTGGTTTGAACTGTGGTCTGTGATAAGTGTAAAACACATAGGAATTCAAAGACATAGGCAGGCACACACACACACACACACACACACACACACACACACACACGATGGGAAATATATTGTGTGCAATTTTTAAAATTTGGTTACATGTTATTCACCCATTTCTTTTTACTCCTTAGAATGTGGCTAATAAAAATTTAAAATGGCACGTGATTGCTCTTTTGTGTGTGTGGTTATGCATGTGAGATGTGCATGAATGTGTATATGTATGTTTGTGTGTACAAGGGTGCATGTATGTGCAGGGGGATGTGAAGATAGAGGCTGAAGGTGTCTTCCTTCATCCTTTTCTACCTTTTTTTTTTTTGAGGCAAGGTCTCTCAGTAAACCGGGAGCTCACCTATTCAGCTGGACTTAGCAGGCCCCAGGGATCCTCTGTCCACCTCCTCAGTGCTGGGATTACAGGTGCACTTCATTGCACCCAGTTTTGCATGAAAGCTGGAGGTCCAAAGTGGTTACCTCTTTAGCCCAGTGTAGTTGTTCCATAGGAGTTAGCTCATATTGTATAATACCATTGAACAGCAGTGGTCTAGAATGTTGCATTGTGAAGCAGGACATGATTTTATGGGCCAAGACAATTAATTTTCAGAAATTACCTTTGCTCTTAATTACACAGTTGAAATTAATGCAGAAATTCTAAATACCAGAAGATATCTCACGTGTATACTTTATAGGAGTATAAATTTATCTTTTTTCAGCCTTTAGTCTCTCTATTAATCAAAAAAGGCAAATAATTTTTAAGCAATTAAAATAACAGCTTAAAAATAAAATTACAAATATCTTGCGTTTGTTTGTTTAAATACTTAACATTACAAAGAATTTTAAATAATTATTAATTAGACCTCTTTCCCTGCAAAGGAGTATTAAAATAAATTTATTTAGATTGGATAATAAAATTATATATAGTCAGAAATGCTTAAAAAAAGTTAATGTTATATATCTGGTTACTACAGTTATTACTTTGAAAAGAAAAACTATGATATTTAGTAGAATTTTTAAAGTTATACATAATATTTATTCTGGGTTGCATTATTATTCTGAATAAGTCAATATAATTCTAAAAATTTGAGCTAATCAACATAGTAAATAAAAATTTAATATTTAACTGGAGTGACAGAAGATTGCCTACTGTTCTCTTGCAGTGTTCCCGTTCTCTTCTGGTGCATTACGAATTATGAGATGGTTTTACCTCTGAGCACCAGCAGCTCATCAGTCACAATAAACACTCAATCAAAAGAAGACGTCCGGTGTCTTCACTACCTTGTCCTTCTTAATAAGCAGCATATTACAAATAGCAAAATGCATCATAGCATTATAAACAGCCATTTTATGTTGTCTCCTTAAAATCATCCCATTTATACTGCTGATTGACCACATAGTCCTGAGATTTAAGGACTAATTTCCACTTAAGGGTAAGATTTTTGCTCAATAAGTGTACAAGGATTCTGTAATTTCTTAACCATAAAACTAAAACCTATGGGACTTTAGAAATGATGTTTGCTGAAGGGATTGCAAACCTCAGTCTCTTCACTCTACCAGGGATCTATCTGACACTAACACCAAAGGGATGCTTTTGCGGATGAAAAGCTGCATGGTTTTCCCCTCAGATTTTTGGGCTTTTATTTTCTTGGTATTATGTTTGGGGCCCAACTGGATTGCTAAGGCACCAAGTAAGAGGCTATAAAAACTAACATTAGACCCACACTCAGTACTACACAGACCACGGAGGTAGCTTAGGTTAAGCCATCAGCTAAGAGTAAAATCACCAGAAAACACACCCTTCAAACCCTAAAGCAAACAACATGCTTATCACGTAATAACTATTGAATAATGCAAATATTAGCAGAGCAAACCAAGCAGGGGCCTCCAGCTCAGGAAGAAAGACAGTGAACAAGGGAATGACTAGGAATTGGGTCAGCTCTTCCTACTCATTCGTGCCTGAGGAAAAGTGGATCAGGACTGACATCTGCTGGCCTGGTTAATGGCATGTACCCATTGAAGCAAGGGGCTTGGAGAGATTGCCTCACCAGAGAGGAGCAGGCGGTTGGCACCAGTCTTTCTGGCGAGCACCTGCAGTGTGGCCAATCAGCAACCACCCCTCTATCAAAGAGTAGACTCGGTTGTTTTTTTCTTTCTTTGATATTTCACTCTCATAACCAGGAATGTCTTGCTAACCATCTCCCAAGTGAAGACAGAATATTATGTAGGTGGATTTCTAGTTAAGATGACCCAGCTCCCAAGAGATGTTGGTCAACTGTTCCCAAATAAATATGACTGAGTTCCAAAGCTTTATTCAAAGATTCATTGCACAAAATAAATAAATATATAAATACATAAAAACTACTTTTAAAGAGCTAAGTATGTGGATAAAATAGACAACCTCATGAGCTTTTCCTCAGTACTATACTACAGTATCAGTTTCTAGAATGTACACTGAATCAGTAACATGATTCTGTTTGATTACTATCCATCTCTCCTCCACTTTCATCATTTTCAAACTGGAATACATCTTGCTTCACAGACAATGCATTTGTGATATTTCATTCTTATGAGGCCTTGCTTCCAATCTCTGAAGTCGTTCCTAGTTTTTCACCCTTCACAAGTCAAATTCCCCCTTGACTTGAAAGCTATGAAAAATTTGAGACTGTCTATCTTCCTCAAGATGTCTTCTCAATGTGTAATCCAGTTTCAGTCATATAGTCACTTAACAAATATCTCTTGGGTTGCTTTCATAGTTCCATAGTCTGAGCTTTCTCATGTTGCTTTTAGGAATGCAACTTCCTGATGGTGGATCTGACCAGAACTTATAAATGCTAGTTTCAATTAGACAAAAATAATTTGGGCCTCCAATTAGTGCTTAGTGCCACATTATTTTAATCTTATGCCTTAGGGATGATGTCTTTCTAAGTTTTGTAATAGAAGACTTTGGCTACAGTTCATAGAAATTCTCCAAAACAATCTTTAAATTCTTCCTCTTAATTATAAAAATAGTACAGGCACATCAGAGAATATTTTCCCAAACTTTTGGTTATATGAATTGCAAAGTGCTATAAAAATGTATATAGGGGTTTGAGAGATGGCTTAGCAGTTAAGACACTTGCCTATGAAACCTAAGGACTCATGTTCAACTCTCCAGATCCCCTGCAAGCCAGATGCACAAAGGTAAGGCAAGCACAAGGTTGCACAAGCCCACTAGGTGGTGCAAGAGTCTGGAGTTTGATTGCGGTGGCTGAGGTCTTGGTACGCCAATTCTCTCTCTTTCTCTCTCTCTCTCTCTAAAATAAAAAGATTTTTAAAAATGTATGCAGGGGCTAGGGAAATGGCTCAGAAGTAAGGCATTTGTTGTCCAAGTGTAAGGACCTGAATTCAGATTCCCAAAGCCCACATAAAAGCTGACCATGGCTGAGCATGCCTGGAATCCCAGCTCTCAGGAAGTACAGACAGGCAGCCTCCTGGAGCTAGCTCAGCCACATCAACAGGTTCCTGGTTCAGTAACAGACCCTGTCTCAATAAATAAGGTGGAGAGTGATTAAGGAAGAGAATGACAACCTCTGGCCTTCACACACATGTTCACACATTGTATACCTGCACACATGTGACCTTTCTCATACAAATAGGGATACATACATGTACACCACACACACATGCATGAAAAACTTTAAAACTGTACACAATTTCTGTTTCCCTCAGTTACATATGAGTTTGTGCTTCTCTATGTACATATACATGTGTCTCTAAACATAACTTCAAAAAATACTTTACAAAGTGTATAGATGAAATGAAGATTGGAAAATTTCCCAGAGACAGAATGAGAAGGAAGCCTGCAATCTGACGACTAGGCATTGAAGAGACACACTAATCATACACTGTTTCTAGAAACGCTTGCAAAAACCATTCAGTGTAGATGATGCTGGATCAAATTTCCACCTCAAATTCCACTTAGTGGGGACAGAGGCAATCCAGTGTATATAGACCACATGCTTCAAGGGAAACAGAAATCGTCAGTGTATGTCACTAAAGTGTATAAGCCCCATTTTCTCCTTTCACCCTATTTGAGCTTCTGTCCTCTACTTCTAGCTCATGGAAATAGAAAAACAGGTTTCACTTAAGTACAAATGGAGTAAAGGCCCTCCCACCACCTAGTTTTGAGAAAACAACATCAGGGTCTTTTAGTTTTTCTGTTTTGTTGTTGTTATCAATAATCTTATAGGGTTAATCGTTTATAGGCATATTTTAAATCATCAAAATATGATTACTCCCAGATTTAAAAATTAAAATAATAAATGGAAATCCAGTCCTGAAACTCTTAGTATCATCTCAATACTTGTAACTAATTTCAACAATTTTATTGGAATTTTGTTAATGTACATTGTAAAAAAAAATTGAAGGCTCTGAAATTTTATAAAGCATTTTTTTACATACCATGGTAACCTAATAAAGACACTGCCACTTGGCAGATGGCATGGTACACTAGCCTTGAGACAAAATACTAGATGCCAAAAATGTGCTCAGAAATTAAAAAGAAACCCCCTTCCCTCTTTTCCTTTCTGCCTTTTAATATTTAGCTTATCCCTCATCTTATCCTATAATAAAGACTGATAACTGACAAAGTCCCTGAAGTACCTACAAAAAAGGCTCCTTGTAAATCCCAAGAGACATTGGGATACTGAATCTGTACAAGAACACCTTAGCTAGTAGTTTTGGTCTTATTCACAATCACTTTGGCCCGCACATGCAGACTGAGACCTTTCCACCTTTTGAGCAGAACATTTCTTTTGTTTTGTTCTTATACCAGCATCCTTGGCCCTCTTCTAACATGGAGTTTGTAGACTTACCCAGAGGTATACTTCCGAAATCTAAGCATCTGAGGCTATGAAATGGAGTAGAAAGTGTATCCCTCCAGGGAGAGGGTTGGCGGGTCCTCTTCAAAATGAAGTCTTGTCTCTTTAAGACATGGTGGATTTTTCAGCCAGTCTCTGCAGGCAATGCAAGTCACCCATGCCAGGTGGCAGTGCTCCCAGATCCTTGTTTTACAGTGTAATAGTAGAGAACACTTGGAATTTTCTCTCTCTCTCCTTTTCTTTCTTTCTTTCTTTCTTTCTTTCTTTCTTTCTTTCTTTCTTTCTTTCTTTCTTTCTTTCTCTCTTTCTCTCAAGGCTAATATCCTACTTTGTAAGTTTTAGACTCTAAATTTGTTGTACTTGAGAAGACTCTTCGCCTTTCTTTTCGCCTTCCTTCTATCCCTCCTTTCCCCTGCTCCTCCTTTCCTCCCCTCATCTCTGTTCCCTTGTCTTTTCCAACTCGCTCTCTTTCTAAGGAGCAAATTGAGCACTAACTCTTTAGCCTCTGCCATATCAGCACAATCAACAGAGACAGGGTCATGTACATTATAGTTTTCCTTATTAATATAATACAAATAAAGGAAGTTTGTCTTTTAGAAAGGCAGAGATTAAACATCTTTGCCTTATTCCTACTGACTTTCAAAATACTGTCACATGATTTCAGGGCCACTTAGCCTAAAAAAGGCAAATACAGGCTGGAAAGATGGCTTAGTGGTTAAGCGCTTGCCTGTGAAGCCTAAGGACTCCAGTTCGAGGCTCGACTCCCCAGTACCTTCGTTAGCCAGATGCACAAGGGGCGCACTCATCTGGAGTTCGTTTGCAGTGGCTGGAGGCCCTGGCATGCCCATTCTCTCTCTCTCTCTCTCTCTCTCTCTATCTGCCTCTTTTTTTCTCTCTCTGTCACTTTCAAATAAAAAATATTAAAAATTTTAAAAAGGCAAACAGTTCTTTTTCAAAGAGATGTCATCATTCCCATGATCAGAAAGAAATCCTATGAAAAAAAGAGGACAAATACAGAGTCCCATGAGACTGATTTGTGGTCCTGGGCCTACTAAGGGAAAAGAAATACTTGAAGAACATCTCAAACATTTTTAATTGTCACATTTAAACTTTAGAATGCTCTTTATTAAAGTAAATTTCAGAAAAATCTGAGAAATGATCTCCCAGAGTATTTAGTGGTCTTTACTTCCACCTCTGGTTTTCACTGCTGTCATCATTTAATTAGAGGAATACTTCTACAGTTAGAAACCAGGCTGGAGACATACCTGTGGGGTGGTTTATCTACTTGATAGTGAAGATTTCCTTCTATTATTGTTGCTTTTAAGTTGTAACGTCCACAACCCTATCAGCGGACTGGAGAGTCACAGACAGAAGCATAAACCAGCATACTTACTACTTCAAGAGTCTGATTCAGTAAATACTGAGCCACTAAGAAGTAGGCATTAGGCTATACAGTACAGATGAAAATATGAACAAAATAGCTCTAGATGAGGGCAAAACATCAAGAATCTTTATGGAAAGGAACAAAGAGGTCATGCTCACACCTCCTGCTTATCCAATATACTTACCTAACAACTTGCCACTTTTGCTGAAATTTCCATTATGAAATTGATTCTCTTGCTTCAGCTGAGTTCCAATGTTTCCTTAGAGAATTTCTCCCCATTATGACTTATGATTTGATGTAGCATCTGTTGCATAATATATAAG
The DNA here is from genome assembly GCF_020740685.1 of Jaculus jaculus. Taxonomy (NCBI): domain Eukaryota; kingdom Metazoa; phylum Chordata; class Mammalia; order Rodentia; family Dipodidae; genus Jaculus; species Jaculus jaculus. Next base: position 82,593,726 of record NC_059102.1, read on the forward strand.
CTAAACATGCATTCCTGTTTTCCCCATTCTTTGAAATTGAACAGGAAAAATGACCTAAATTCAACCAACCTTCTTTGTACACTAACTTAAGAGCTATGGAGTTTCAAGAAACTTGGACCATGGAGACCTGGATATGTCTGGGGCAGAGCAACAGTAGCAACAACATTGTCAATGCAAGGATAGCAACAATGCAATGATAGTGTCAATTTTGATGCTGGAGGCATGGTAGTGTAAGCTCCAGTGCCCAAACTTCAGCATCAGTATGAATGGTGCCACCAATATCTATTACATGGTGTCATCATGGCTCTGATTCTAGTTTACTGAAAAAGGCTTTAGGCATCTTTATCCATTTTCCTAACTTCTTGGGTGTACAGTTATACTATATGTATTTTTGGCTTCCATTTAGAGTTAAAGTAAAAATTTGCTAGTTCTGGCATTTAATAGGTAAAGGGGACAAAAGAAGTATGTTTTGTTTTAAGTCTAAGCCATGAAGACCTTCCATCCAATAGTTCACAACTTCACCAGGCATGGTGGTACACTTCTAATCCCAGCACACAGGAGGCAGAGGTAAAAGGATTGTGGTGAGTACAAGGCCAGCCTGAGACTACATAGTGAATTCCAGGTCAGCCTGGGCTAGAGACCCTACCTCCAAACAACAATAATAATCATATTAATTCACATCCTACATTTATGAGCTGGCTGGTGATACCCATTATAACCTGGAAGTCACATGGTAAATATGGATTGGCTTTCATAGCCTGGGTCCTGGATTCAGAAAGGCTACAGGGATCTGAGACTCTTCACTTATCAGATTTCACTGAATGAGAAATAAGCTTCTAAGTATTATGCCAATAAGATTTTAGGGTTTGGCTTCTACACTGTTGGTGGAAATGCAATCTGGTCCAGCCATTGTGGAAATCAGTGTGGAGGCTCCTCAAACAGCTAAAGATTGATCTACCATATGACCCAGATATAGCACGCCTAGGCATATGTCTTAAGGACTCGTCTCATTTCATTAGAAGAACGTGTTCAATCATGTTCATTGCTGCTCAATTCATAATATCTGGGAAATGGAACCAGCCTAGATGTCCCTCAACTGATGAGTGGATAATGAAGATATGGCACATTTATACAATGGAGTTCTACTCAGTAGTAAAGAAAAATGAAGTTATGAAATTTGCAGGAAAATGGATGGATCTGGAAAGGTTTATACAAAGTGAGGTAACCCAGACCCAGAAAGCCAAGCGCTGCATGTTCTCTCTCATATGTGGATCCTAGCTACAGATGACTGGGCTTCTGTGTGAGAAGGAAAAAGCTCAGTAGCAGAGGCCATAAATCTAAAAAAGAGATACAAAGGGAAGAGAAAGGAAGGGAGGAGGGTACTTAATAGGTTGGTATTGTATATATGTAAGTAGAAGAATAGGTTAATGGGGGAGAAAAGGCCCAAAGTGAGGTCAGGGGAGGAGATTGAGTAAAGGGAAGGTGGAGGGAGGGCTAATCAAAATCTAAGAGGATAAAAATAAATCATTTGGAATCCTCCAGTTTTGAACAATGGAACACTCAGGAGCCATAGATCATTGCTAGAAAATTTTCAGTGTCAGGAATGGGATACCTTTCAGTGAGTTGTTAGCCAGGGAGATCCCTGTTGCCCCTAAAACATTATAGGCCATTGCCAAGGCCCTTGGTTTCCACCAGGAATAGATGGTAAGACCCTATTGCTGAAGACTCCACATACTTGTGATGCAGGGCCACAGAGAAATCCTTCTGGAACTGAGCTGATAACCTCCTCCATGTAGAACAGCTGACAGAAAGCCAGAAGAAGCCATTCTACATGCAGTTCAATGGGAGAAAGAGATACCACCAGTGAAGATACTCAACAGTGGACACTGCAAGCCTTATAATTGGCCAGTGAGGCCAAATGAGCCAATGGGTGCAATAGTGGCACGTCTGTCATAGTGGAAACCAACTTCCCTCCAATTGGATTGGAGGCCCACTCCATGGGAGGGAATACATCCCTGATACTGAAAACTTAAAAAAGGGGTAATCATGAACCCTAGGGGTATAACATCTGCTAATGTCTGGATAAGTATATATACTATGCTTATCAAACTGCCCAGTAAGCACTTCTCTTAATATTCATATATATATATATATATATATATATATATATATATATATATATATAATATACATATATATGTATATATATAATATATGTATATATACACATATATACATATATAGAATATGAATATTAATGTATATATAATAATATATAATGTATATATATACACATATATATAATATATATATTATATGTGTGTGTGTGTGTGTATATATATATATATATATATATATATATATATATAAAAATTAGTTTTGTATTCAGCAAATACAGTCAGTTTGGTACCATTATTAGGCTCATCCATGACCTACCTCCTCCCCTTGGCCCCTCCTTGTTGAGGTATATGGGTCATGCATTGTGGAGTTAGCCCACAGTTATGGGTAAGATAAATGTCTCTGCATATCATGACCCAACATGTGGCTCTGACATTCCTTCGGCCCCCTCTTCCACAAAATTTCCCTGAGCCATGTTGGGTTCATTTTTGGTCTGCTTCAGTGATGAGGTATTTTGGGGTCTCTGGGTCTCTAGTTCTCTGATTTGGTAGGAGTTGATTTTTCTCTGTGTTGATCTCCTTCCCCCTTGTGCTGGTATCTGGTTCACCAGGAAATCAGGACCCTTGATTGTTTCACCAGTTTTTCTTAGTTTCAGCCAGGGCCCTTTTGAGGTATGATGGGGTAGCTCTCTCTTTAGGATCCACATCTATCCGATCATACCCTTATATTAATGCTACTCTCACTTTGGGTAGAAAATCTTCTCTTTTCAGATGGCAGTGACCTTGGGATGACTCAGAAGATATCATGATGCTGGACTGAAGTGACTAGAATACCGAGTAACATCTCAATCACACCTTCCAAGGCTCAGGGTCTAATGCAGAACAAGTGGCGGAAAGGATGTAAGAACCAAAGGAAGGGTAGGACTCCTTACAACGTGCTCCCTCCAGACATAAAATGGCCTGGATATCCATGACTACCTATACAAGGCCATCATAAGAGGAGGAAAAGATGATGATATCAAAATAAAAGACAGACTGATTTAGACGGGGAGGGGATATGATGGAGAATGGAAATTTCAAAGGGGAAAATGGGGGAGGGAGGGTATTACCATGGGATATTTTTTATAATCATGGAAAATGTTTAAAAAAATTTGAGAATAAAATAAAATGGAAAAAAAAAGATTTTAGGGTTTGGGGCTGGAGAGATGGCTTAGGGGTTAAGGTGCTTATATGTGAAACCTAAGGACCCGAGTTTGCTTCTCCAGTACTCACGTAAGCCAGATGCACAAGGTGGTGGATGAGTCTGGAGTTTGTTTGGAGTGGCTAGAGGCCCTGGCATGTCCGTTCTCTCTCTTTCTCTCTCTCTCAAATAAATAAATAAATGAAATATTTTAAAAATAGTATTTTAGGGTTTATCTATGAAGCAGCTAACATTTCTCTAACTTTAGCTTTAATATAGCTTTAACACAAATCTAAAATGTACATCATGACTCAGAAATGAGGAAGTGGACCTTGTTGGCTGGAAAGATGAATATCTGTACTAGGCAGTGGCAAAAACTTAATGATATTGCCTCGATATGACTAAGAAGACAGCCAAGTGCATGGTGATTCTTTAGCTCTAGAGGAAAGGACTGGAAAGCAGAATGTTAGTAGCAATTTGCAAAAGGGTAGATGAACACAGGCAAGAATTGGCTTATTTTCAAAGAAAAATAAAACTGAATGTCAGAATCTAGAGGTGTTGAAAAGTTGGAAGAATTGGCTGCTTCCAAAACTCAAACAGTAAGAAATAAGATTAAAATACAGCCTTACATCTAATATCAAATCAAGAATGACTCTCACTGTTTAAGCTAAGGTGGCCTCAAGGCAGTTGAGAGAAGGGGAGACATCGGATAAAGACTAAAAGAAAAAGCACAAATCAGACCTACTCATTTTGACCAAGAAAGAAGCAGAGTACAATGAAAACTATAGGTAAAGACAAAATAGATTAGAAGTGTACACGTTTTGAAGTAATTATTCTGTCAGGAAAGCTATAATTCTGGACTAAAACAAGTCTTTGAGTATCAAAAGAAATTTTAGGCTCTCAATTTTATCAATAAGAGAGAGAATGAAGGCCAGGCAGCCTCTAGGGAGGGCATACTTTCCTCCACTCAGAAGTGGCCAAGGAGGTATGGACCAAGAAAGTTCTAGATGGTTAACCCAGGGGCCATGAAGAACAATGGAAAAGGGAATTTCTTCCATGAAGCAGATCTAGGTTCCATTCTAGAGCCTCTGGGTAAGGATTCACTCAATGCTTGTCCAGTAAGGTCTGACATCTTTGCAATATGGGTGTCTGCTCTGCATAGTTTCCACTGAACACGTATCACCTCCACAGCATGGTATAGTTGAAGAGTCCTCAAGCTAAACCATCAGAAGTGGAGGACTGTCTGTCTCCATTCACTCTTTTCCCCATCGGCTGACTGCATGTTGAGGCTCACATCTGGAAGACAACATCAAGAAAACTTTAGCATTCTTATCAAGGTCAGGCTGACTTCTTTAATGACTGCATGAAGCAAGATGTCAGCACCTTTCCCTCCAATCCCAACTGAACCTGAGTGATATTATTTTAAGCCATTGTGATTCTTAGTTAACCTGTCTGAGTAGATGTTGTATCAGTGCCACACTGGCATAGTCTTCTCTGTGTCTTCCTGCCACAACTTCCAGAAAATCTTGCAAACTCATAAATATCCTTCCGGTTTATTTTCTAGGAATTGGGGTTTGTTTTTTGTTTGTAATAAAAGTCTACTACTTGATGCATTAGTTATAAAAATTTAAATTAAATCACTCCCTTAGCATAAGGTCTGACACTTAAACATCCTATAGATACTTGATTTTATTCTGATTTAACCAGAAGGGCCAGTTTAAGCCCCCATAAGAGTTAATAATAGAATCCAGATGTTACTTCAATGCAAATGAAGTTGCTGCCTCTGATTAACTGACTAATGGCTCAGCCTTGTCTTGAGAATATTATGTAATTAGTAAACTCTGATGAGACAAAGGGAAAGCCTGAACTCAGGACTGAATGAGCAACCAAAGGAGTTGTAGGGGAAGTAGTACATATTGGCTAAAGCTTCCCCAAGAGAAGCACTGATTATAAGTAACTTATAACAATCTACATAGGAATAAGTGTAGTGCCTGTCAAGACGAGAAAGTGATAGGTGATAATTTAGGATACAACTTGATACTCAGGAACCACATTTGTATGTAGAAAATTTCTGAAGATCTATGGTGACAATGCAAGTTCATCTGAATAGGGAAATATTAATGTGTAAACTATATACCTATAGATAGGTACAATTTTACTCTTGGCATTTTCTTATAAACCATAAATTTTAGTTAGTTTCAGTCTTGGTTGTAAAAAGAGTCAATTCCACTAACTCCTGTAACAAAGGTTTATTTAAAAAGTTCAGAAGATAAGGAGTGGTATGGAATTTTTTCATAAATCTAAGAACATGAGTCATAGTAGCTAGGCCTCATGTATTTGGAAATAAAAGCTCATTCATTGTCTAAGTTTAGTTATAAAGAGTCTAAAGTTTACACCTAAAATCTGAATCTGAATATATTTATTCTCATTCTAAATATTAAATAAATTTCTGCTACTTTCCCCTACTTACTATTAAATATGATGAGGTATTTTTATACTTCATTGCTCATATTTACAGTACTCATAGACTATGGCTTCCTTCTTCATGGTCCACTATATATTCAACCATCATATCCAAGTGTCAGAGACCATGATAAAAAACAGATAAGAAAAAAAGAGGGGAATGGATAAAGAGAATATCCAAACTGTCATTTCATGATTGATTCCTGGCCTGGATATTGCATAATATTTCTGTTTATATTCTTTTGATCACAGTTTATTCACAGGGGATTGAGAAATCTAATCTTTATATTGGATGGTTACAAATCCAATAAAAATTGAATATTTTTTGAGGCAATCCCAAAATGAAAGAGAGATAGAAAGAAAGAGAGAGAGAATTGGCAATGCCAGGGTCCTCTGGCCACTGTAATTAAACTCCAGATGCATGGGTCATTTTGTGTGTATGTGCAAACTTACACATGCGTCACCTTTTGCATCTAGCTTACATGGGATATGGAGAATCAAACATGGGTCCTTAGGCTTCACAGGCAAATGCCTTAATCATTAAGTCATCTCTCCAGCCCCAAAATGAAAATTTTATTAGCATAGAAGAAGAGTGGAATAGATCTTGAAAAACAAAAAAGAATAAAGGAGACAGACTCAGAGAATATCAGCAATTCTTAGAAAAATTTTTTATTTTATCTAACAAATATTTTGTAGCACATATTTTCAGGCATTTACCAATGCTTTTGAAAATTACTAATATTTTAATCTTCATTATAATGCTAAGAATGAAGTCCTGAGCTACACCTATTTTAGACACAATGAAACTAAGACTCAGAAAAGTTATGTGCCCAAGTTACATAGCAAAATCAAGGCACAAAGCTGGATAGTAGTCTAGTTCAAGTGCTACTGCAAATGTGTAGATTAACAGAAAGATGTTTTCAATGAAATGCTGGAAAGTGTTTAACAGCTGTTCCTATGAGGAGAGGGAGGGGTGCTCATTTAAAGAGGGTGCTGTTATACAAGGTGTAAATGTTCCCACCATAGGTAAACAACCCAAATTGCCAAAGAACCAAATGTAAGGGTCTTTTGTGTATTGACCAGCTTGCCTTTTAATACAATTGATTAGCTTATACCATTTAATTTTTAACAGTGGTTATGCTTATCAACAGGTAGCAAATTTCCTAAAAACCTAATAATCCATTCTTTTTTGTTATTTTTTATTTATTTATTTGAGAGTGACATATATAGAGAGAAAGAGGCCGATAGAGAGAGAGAGAGAATGAGCACACCAGGGCTTCCAGCCACTGCAAACAAACTCCAGATGTGTTCGCCCCCTTGTGCATCTGGCTAACATGGGTCCTGGGGAATCAAGCCTCGAACCAGGGTTCTTAGGCTTCACAGGCAAGTGCTTAACCACTAAGCCATCTCTCCAGTCCATAATCCATTCTTAAAAGCAAGTGCAAGCCAGTTTCAGCACAGAACCTGGTGCTTAGAGACAAAGGAAAGTGGCTGAGTTGTGACTGTGCCCTGGAAGTTTCAGGGACATGAATACCTGCATGCCCACATCACCTTTAATCCTGGCTCAGGCTATAACAGCAGAAGTACAGGGAGCTTCCTTCCAAGAGACTATTTCTAGGGTCAGAGACAGGGTAATGCCATGTGCTGTGGGGTACATGTGGCTCATCTGCCAAAGCTTTATGTGTTAAAAGCTATACCCCAGGGTAGTGCTAAAGAGGTGGATTTTTGGAAGTGAAATCTACTATGAGGTAATTGGCACTTGGAAGGGATTACCATAGTTCTCATGGGATCCCAGTAAGTTCTTGAGACACTTGGTGTTAGTAAGGAACAAGTCTGACCCCTGAATGTCTCTCTGGCTTCCTGTCTTATCACGTCATCTGTCCTTTCATATTCTCCCACCATGGTGGGACACAGTTTCTTACCAGTGTTGGTGACATAATGTTTTGACTTTTAGCTTTGGAAATTATGAACTAAATAAAATTCTTTTCCCTGTGTTACCTGACCTTGGGTACTTTGCTATCACAACAGAAAACGGACCAAGATACATACATTGTGGAGACAGGAGAGCAACAATATTCAGAAAACCAGCCACTGAAATATACTGGCTCTAACACATCTTACCTTTCCCTCCTTACTTAAAAAAAATAAAAATGTGGAAAGGCAAAATAAACAGCTTTTAACCTCTCCTGTAGTGTGGCCAGGAACCCAGGTGGATTAGCAATTGCAAAAGGAACAGAATTTACACTTCAAGAAAAAGAGCAGAGCCGGAATGGGTCATGCAATATGATTGAAATCTTCCACGAGACAAGAGAAATCGTGAAAGGCGCTGATAAGAAACTGATGAGGATGGCAAACAGTCAGTTTGAGTTTGGGGGATAGGAAAAAAGTGATATTGAAAGAAAACAATGAATGTTTACTATGTGAGAAATAAAAAAGGCATTCTAAATTCTTTATCCAAGGCATACATAAGATAGGGGAAGTCATCTCTAGAGAACATTTCTTAGTAGAAAGCCCCTCTGGAATTAGCAGTCCTTGAAAGCAAAGCTTAGCCAAACAGTAAGATTGTGAAGCCAACCTCTGAGTAAGTAGAATGATAAAAACCCAATGGGTGTCCTAGTGGGTGTGTTTGCTAGCCTGCACTCATGGCTAGATACCCTTCTGCAGAAGTAAAACATTGCCCTGCTGAAATACTTTGGATCATGTGGTCATTGTCACAACCCCCAGATTCATTTCTAACAACTATAATAATTTAGAAATACAGATAATTTAGTGCTTGTCATCTAAACTTAAGCAACACTAACTTTTTAATGACCATCATACCTTTAAAAAATGTATTATTGATTTGCAAGCAGAGAAAGAGAAGCAGAGAGATTGGGGGGGGTAGGGGAAATGGGTGTACCAGGGCTTCTTGCTACTGCATACAAAGTCCATATACATGCACTACTTTGTGCATCTGGCTTTACATGGGTACTGGGGAATCAAATCCAGGCTGTCATGTTTCACAAACAAGCATCTTTGATCACTGAGCCATTTCTCCAGCCCACTCATCACTTTTATGAGAATATTGTTTATGTCACAGAAAAAGGAAAACTTCTAGAGTGTAGGCAAGATGTCAGGGCACTTTTTAAACTTTAAAAGTTAACTGTGGGCCAAATCACTCCAAACTGTATACATAAGATTCTCTCCTTATCCTCTGGGTGTCCTTCTCATAACTACTATTCCCCCTTCCTGTCCAAAACAAACAAACAAAACAAAAAAATATTTTTTTGTAAACAAACTAGTAGATTCTGTTAGTGTCATAGGCCAGCAGTCTTCATTATGGTTCCATATTTTCACATTTGCCCCATTAGAATCCATGCACCAGTTATCTGATTCCTGCTGTTAGGCTCAAGTATGTTTTATGCTCAGTTATATTACATTCTGAATTATGTATTTAAAAGAGCCAACTACTAAGGCCAGAGTAAAAGAGTATAGATAAGTTCTGAGAACTGAACTTCATTGAGTGTGATTATCTTGGTCACTCACATTCTATGAAAACTCAAAGGGAAAAGAAAGGGCTTTCACAACAGCCACATACTGGATACTGCAGTAGGAGAAAGAGACTGAAATAAAGTTGGAAAGAGCCCACTGTGGTGATTCATATCTGTCACCCTAGCACTTTTGAAGCTGAGGCAGAAGAACTTGCTCGAGTTCAAGGCCAGCCTGCACCACACAGTGGTTTCCATGCCAGCCTAGGCTACAGGGTAAGATCCTGTCACAATTATGAAAAAAAGAAGTTAGGGGGTATACGCAGAAAAGAGGATTTTTCTTGAGTCTTCAGGCACTCTGCTACTTCCTACAAGAATGTATCCTTCGTATGTCAACACAGAACAGTTTCCATTTTCCTGGGTTCTTTCCTGTGCTCCTCAGCCTAGAGGTCTTGGCTCACTTAGTCAGACCACAGATGAAAACAGGAAATGATAAATTTAAAATTTAGACTTGCTTTGTTCTCATTTCTGGTGATAGAGAAAATACATAATTTAAGGGCAACAAGTCTATACAATTTGCCTTTTGTCAAAATCATGTTATCTTTGGCATTTGGCAAATGTCAGTATCATTTTTTTCTTGGAAGGAATATGTCCGTTTTTATAGGACATGCAATTTATACTGTTTTCCTACTGTTATAACGTTGAGCCAAAGCATAAAGATTCTATGTCTTTGAGAAGTCTTTTGAGGAGTCTCAACCTTCAAATCCTCCTTACAAGGACACCGATAAATGAAGACATTCAGTCTTGGTGATTCTTTAGCAGCAGGCCCAGCAGTCTGAGTTGGTAGTTCCTGACACTTTGCCTCATATCATCTTGGTGTCCACATTGCACAGTAATGAAACACATTCATTCACACTTAGGGCTCATACAGTTGTCATCCGATCTGCTGCAGAGCTCTTATTAAAACTCAAATAAAGTTCTTAAACCTGGAGACTGGGTTCAGACTGGCCAGAGTTTAGGACTTTTTTTTTTTTTTTTTTCCAAGGTAGGGTCTCATTCTTGCTCAGGCTGACCTGGAATTCACTATGTAGTCTCAGGGTGGCCTTGAACTCATGGTGATTCTCCTACCTCTGCCTCCCGAGTGCTGGGATTAAAGTCATGCGCCACCATACCTGGCTGAGTTTAGGACATTCTTATCCTACTTTCTCCTCTCTCAGAAAATGGCAGGCTTTCAGATTGGATGAGTCCACTACAGGTGTTTTAGGTATCCTAAGTAGCCAGAAAAAGAAAGATTATGAAGAGAACCCATTCCTTGTTAACAAACTGAAAAGGCATTAGGAATCTTCATCGAAAACAGAAGTATAATGTTCTTCCTCCTGGTAGGCTTGGTTTATTTTTTGTGGGGGGGGGGACACCAATGTTCTTGTATTAAATGCAGTGTAAGCCTTCATGATGGTCCCTAACAAGCCCCTTTCTTGGTGTTTCTTTTTGCAGAGGCATTCTACATTATGTCAGGGTTGGTCTACAGCCAACAGAGTATGGCAAAAGTGATGATAAATCAATTTTGAGGTTGTGGTGGTTTGATTCAGGTGTCCCCCATAAACTTATGAGTTCTGAAAGTTAGGTTCCCAGCTGGTGGTAATTTGGAAATTGGATCCTCCTGGAGGTGATGTATTGTTGGAGGTGGGCTTATGAGTGTTATAGACAGCTTCCCTTGCCAGTGTTTGGCACACTCTCCTGCTGCTATTGTTCACCTGGTATGTCCATCTCTGCTCAGGCCATCCTTTCCCTCTACCATCACGGAGCTTCCCCTTGAGTTTATAAGCCAAAACAAGCCCTTTCTTCCCATAAGCTACTCTTGCTCAGGTGTTTCCTGTCAGCAACACAAAGCTGACTGCAACCAAGGTCACAAAAAATGCCCTAGTTTATGTATCTGTCTCTCAGGTTGCACATTAGGGGTGGGGTGGGTGCCTACCATGTTATAAGCAGCCCAAAGAGGGCTCCATGTATGGATACCTCAGGCCAAGAGCCATGTGAGTGACCTTGCTGGGATAGATCCTTCAGCCACAGTAAGTATGACATCTTGGCTGCAATGTCATGATTGACTGCCAGCCAGGGCTACCCAGGAAGTCCTGACCCTCAGACTCTGCATGAGATAATCAAAATGTGTTATTTTAAGCTGCCACGTCTGATCTGGGGCAATTTGTTATGTAGTAATAAATAACTTATACCCAGCCTTAAGTTGTCCTTCTATGGATGTATTCTAAACAACAATCACTTCTTCATGAATCCAGTTCCGCCACTGAACCGGTTACATTTTGATGAAAGGAATAAAGCTGGTGGTTATATCTCCAGTGCCCAGGGGTAGTGATTAGCACACAGGAAGGGCTCAGCAACTATCACTGAATACGTGAATAAGGCAAGGTGGCATAAAGGACATTGTGTCAGACAAGACTATGAACTTACCAGCTAAGGAATGAATTTGCAGAGGTCACGCTGGCTTATCCTCTCTAAGAGTGAGAGATTCGAAGTGCAAGTTCATTGTGCTCCTGCTGCAAGTCTCTGCTATGTGCTCATTCCCCAAACTGGCTCAGCAAGAAGGAAGGGCTGCTCCCAGTCCCCAACCACTAGACATTTAAACCCTGGAAAGACTCCCTGAAGCGTGCTGAGATAAGGGATAAAAAATTAAATGAGATAGAGGCAGGGGCAAGTAACAATAAAGGCAGAAATAGGAGATTTTACCATTTTTTTCTTTAAAAAGGAAAAATTTTAAAATATTCAGAGGAGGCTTAAAGTTCAGTAGCTGCTCTAAGTGGTGTGGTGCTTTGCTACAGACGTTCTGGATCAGGTATCCTTCCTTCAGGGCTCCACCCAACCTCCCCTCACCCCACCCCCCGATTGTGGCATTGCAGGACTCTCCCTCTTCCCTCAAATCCTGCATGTGCTATCTCTACCTGGAAGTATAAAAGCATGCCTTTCCAAAGAACTCCAATGGTTTTACCTTCCATTCTTCCTATGCTCCACGAGTCACCATCCATTGATCAAGTCTTAGTGGAACTTACAAAGACCAAAATGTCTTTAGGACAAAAAAGTCAAGTGCCAGGCTGGAGAAATGCCTCTGCGGTTAAGGCACTTGCCTGCAAAGCCTAACACCTGAGTTTGATTTCCCATTGCCCATGTGAGCCAGATGCACAGGGTGGCACAGGCATCTGGAGTTCATTTGCAGTGGCTACAGACCCTGGTGTGCCCATTCTCTCTTTCTCTTTCTTTCCCCACCCCTGTTTGCAAATAAATAAATAAAATATTAGAAAACATCAAGTGTCCAGTGAAGGGCAAGATCATGGAGGACCTTAGGCAAGCAGCATTTTGCAGGGAGCTGAAAGCCCCACACCATTGTGGGGAACACTGTCAGTCAAATTTAAATAATACTGACTTTATTTCTCTGTATGCTCGAGTGGAGGCCTAGGGAAAGATGGTCCATCTTACTGCCATTTCTCATTAAGTCCCTTTTTGGGAGGATATGCATAGCACTTGGCTTAGCATGGTAAACAGGGTCTTCAGAACGGAATAGGAGAGTGGGATTTCAAATCCCTCATCTGTTATTTCTAATTGTTTAACCACAGACAGTTGGGCTTTCCCAAGTCTCTTGGTTTTCTTAATCTGTAAAGTGAAGAGAGTGGTAATTACCACCCCCTCCCAGCATTCACAGAAAATGTTAGCTGAGTATGAATGGGATTCTTAAGGCCAAAGGAAATAAAAAGCTGCAAGTAGAACTTGGGAATGCTTGATTAAATTTAGGGTCTGAGAAAAAAAAAGGAAGTAAATCATAGGTTTCCTACAAGATTGGGAGGTTATGCTGCTCATTCTAAAGGTAATTTAATATCATTCCAGGATACGTAAGAACAGCATGACCTAAGAGAACCACAAAATGAACATCCATTGGCCACATCAAACTCAAATTCTGATTCTATGTTTACAAAGAATATTTAGTAAAATTCAGCATATAATGAAAAAAATCCACTAAAATAGCAAAAACTTTGCAAACAACTTGCCAAAGTTAGTGAGGGGGCTTATAGAAATTCTGTTTGGTTCATGAGTTTGAGCTTCTACCATGTACCTTTATAAAATTACCAAAGTGTTCCCTTATGTCTACTTGATTTTTATTGTTTCATTAGAGAAAGTATCTCTGTGAAACATTTATAAAGGCTCTCTTGGAAGTCTACTGAGACCCATACCATGCCCAGTTTCCAATACAGTAATAACTCTAAAAACAAAGATATAAGGAAACACAATTGCATATCAAAATGCCAAAAACCTTCCTTTTTGTTTTGTAGTACTTATGTTTGAACCTAGGGCCTCATGCCTGTGTTCCACCACTGAGCTATATATACCTCTAGCCATATCTCTTTCTCTCTCTTTCCTCTTTCCTTCCACCTTTTTTTTTTTAGCTGTTCCTTTTGAGACAGGATCCAGCTAAGTTGCTCAGGCTAGCTTTGAAGCTTCTCCGTAGCCTAAGCTGACTTGGAACTTGTTATGCTCCTGCCTCCTAAGCAGTGGGAAATGACAAGCATATACCATCAGGCCTGGATCTTTTTCCCTTTTACAAGCTCCCATGCCCCTGACCTGGAAAATTCACTTAATATGTTATGACCTTGATAAAATGCCCTTACTTCTTAGTGACTATTTCTTCACATGTAAAATAAAGCTAGTAGTATTGCCCACTTGACAAGATAGTTATGAGAATTAAATGAGTTTATGCAAATGAATACATATTATGACCTATGACTAGCACATTGTACATTAATGGCAATTGCTATTACAACAATTGCTAAGTTTTATGGGAAAATAGCTTTTATACAAATGCAACTTATTTTAAGCATGGACCAAAATCCTTATAGGTATGAGTTCCCCTTTGAGGGTGACAACCAGGCTAAGTGGTTCTGCAAAGGCTTTCTCTTAAAAGCCTTGGACATTTTCCCCACACACAATGCCAGGTACATCAAGTCAAATGGCTTGGTCTTTTCTTGGTGGCTAATAATTTAGCAGCTTAAAACAATAACACATATTTATTATCTTGTAGTTTCCATGAGTTAGGAATACAAACACAGCTTCACCGAGAACTCTGGATCTTATAAGGCTGTCAGGAAGTCCCTGGCCAGTTTGAGTTCTCATGGGGAGGCCTGTTGGAGAAGAATCTGCTTCAAAGCATATTCAGGATGTTGACAGAATTCATTTCCTTGTAATTTAACTGTGGGCCCCAGTTGATTGCTTTCTGTTGGTAGAAGATTGCCCTCAGCTTCTAGATCCACTCCAGTCCCTTGCCACACGGACTGAGGCATTTTTTGCTAGCAAATCAGTCATATATATAATTAGTATATACCATGTTATTTGTATGTTATAACCAGATGACTAACATCCCATCACCTTTATTATCTGCTATTGACCAGAAACAAGTTGCATGTCTTGCCCATACTCAAAAGGAAGAGAATTCACAGTGTGAATGGCCACCCCCAAAGCAATCCTCTGTTGTCACCCAGAGGAAAAGACATTCCTCCCTATCCACTTTAATCTCCCAATCCAGTTTCTATTTTAGCCATAGAGGCCAGGCAAGTTCTATAGTCTTAAGTACATGAAGCATAGGGAAAGTAGAAAGACAGGCACTTATGTGAAGGTGAAAGGGAAAATTATTTGCTCTACTTAACTGTGGAAGTGGTGATGTCATTGTCCAAAAATAGCTGCTGAAGTTCCCAGAATCCTGACACCATGGCTCTGAGGGAGGTCGTCTTAAGAGGCACCACTCACAGTGCAGGCCTAATTCAGGCACCCTTGGACTGACTGCTTTGGAGTTTTATGTGTGGAAACTGGCCCCTGAGCCATGAACAAATCTTTCTCCCCTATAGACTAATGGGGAAATAACTCTAATGTCCTTTTAAAATATATAGGATTGCCAAGTGTGGTAGCATATGCCTTTAATCCCAGTGCTCAGGAGGTCAAGAAGGATTGCTGTGAGTTTGAGGCCAGTCTGAGACTACATAGTGAATTCCAAGACAGCCTGGGCCAGAAGAGCGAGACCCTAGCTCAAAAAGTTTACATATATATAGGAGAATACCATTCAACTTTTTCCTTCTGAGGAACAGGAGAAAAATAGGCTCAAAATTCAGAAAGAAGGAATTTGTGTAAAACTCAATGGTCACTAAATACTGACAAAACTAGAAAGTGAAGCTGAAATGCCTGCCCTGAAATTGTTTTTAAATATGCTAGAAACCTACCTACATGCTAATGTAAATTTGACTGGCCTGGAAGACCTTCATGCAGGTTCAGCATGTGATAATTCATAAAAATAAACATTTAGCTGGGAGGGGACACATGCTTGTAATGCCAACACTTATGAGGATGAATTAGGACTGTGATTTTGAGGCCAGCCTGGGCTAGTGAGACTCTGTCTCAAAAAAAGCAAGACAAAAACTTTTATTACATATGTATCAGTTAGTTACCATTGAATTGAGCTTCTTGGACCATCTATGTCAAAGTAACCCAGGGTACTCTTTAAAATGTAGATTTCTAGGTCCTCCTATGGGCATAAGAGACAGGAATTAGTCTTTTGAGGTAAGGACTTAGTGTGTATTTTTTTTTTTAACAAGCAGACCAAGAAGTGTTTATATGATCATTAAAGTGTGAAAGCCACTGTAAATGAAAAACCATTTCAGAAGCTGATTTCTTTTATTCAAATTGCAGGATTTCTATACCACCACCCTTTACCCTAAATTCGAAAGACATATACGTTGTCTTCTCCTCTGAGCAACCAAAGAATGCCTCTCTCTGGCCTCTGTCTTTCATCCTTAAATATATAGAGTCAAGCAACCAAACTGTCAGGATGCAGACCATGGCCGCTGCCCCGCAGGTTCCCAGGGGAAATGACATCATAGGTGGCTGGGACATAGCTCTGTTACTAGCACTGCAAATGAACCCCTACTCCAGTCTCTCCAGGAGTCCCATGTTTTGAGTAAAACCAGGACAATGTGTCTGTTGCTTTTACCCTGGGGTTGTAAGAGTGGGGCATGTTGGAAGAAGTGTGTGGCTGCTGCACCGCCTTGCCACTGCAGTCTTCCTCTGGCACCACACTTGAATGTTTTGCAGGACCCCATTAGGGTCCCCAGGAGAGCTCTCATATGAAGTCCAAGAAATCTGAGGAAACTGTGCAGCTTACATGATGCACTAATTTCATTTCAATAAAATTCCCATATTACATTCAATGCGCCTGGCTTTATTAAGTTTTGTCATAAACTCTGGGAACACTTCCAAATGTAGGCTTGCACAATTATTTTTATTGGTGCGTTAACTAAAAATGGTATATGCATAAGTCAGAGTGTACGTTTGACTTCATTTGAGAAGCCAGAATGAGCTTTGGGCTGATTTATAGTCATTTTACCCCTGTAAATGAGATACAGGAAATAGGGGCTGGAGTTTCTGATCATAGCATTTCTAAACCCTCCACTGGTTCCATCCACAGCTCTTGTCATGTAGCTAATGAATTTAAATTCCAAATGTCTATCGGAAACCCACAAAGTCATCAAACAAAGAGGCTGGCTTAGTTTCAGACGCAGAACCATCCATACTGGGAAAAGAGAGAGAGAGAGAGAGAAAGAGAGAGAGAGAGAGAGAGAGAGAGAGAGAGAGAGAGAGAGAAAGAGAAAGAGAGAGAGAGAGAGATTTGTTGCACTAAAATGAGACGGGGAGCTCTCCGTACTTTGAAAGGTTTTAATTGCTATGGAAAAACTCCTTTCAAAGATTTTCCCCCTCAACATGGGCCCTCGGAAACTTTTCTTAGGGGAACTGTAAAATATTTATACAGCTAGCGGCACTGTTAAAAAAAAGGGGGGGGGGGACAGCAAGAAGGAAACAGCACTGAATGAAAAGCAGACTCACTTGAAGTGAGCCCTGCAGATTCGGGGGAGCCAGGAGGGGAGGCGACTGCGCTTTCAAACCCGGAACGCAGGATCCATCCAAGCTCATGGATGTGTGGCCTGCGCTGTCACCCAGAGCCCGGCTCCTGAAGGACGGGCGTAGGGTCCCGTGCGCAGCTGCTGCCATGCTGAAAAGCTCCGTCTTGCACGAGAGTCCCTCATCTGCGGGGAGCACGTGCTGTTGAGGGAGTCACTGGCCCTGCTCACCAGCGTCCTCACACGGGCCGGTGTGTGCCTCCATCTCTTCCTCCTACTTTTCTGGAGGAAACTAGCCAGCTCTTTGGCAGCCCTCGGTGGTAGAAAGTGCCCTTCCCGCCTGCATGTGTGTGTGGCTGGCGCAGGTCGGCCTGCCCCGCGGCCTGGGCACGGGAAGCTCACCATCCCTGTAAAACCCCCTGGAAAGCATGATGCCGGCTGAGAACAGGCGCCAAAGTGCACGACGCCGGGGTGGAAAGGAACTGTGGTGATCTCATTTTATAGAGTGAATTTAGTCCTGGGGAGGAAAGAAACTTCCCAAAGCAACTTCATTTATTAACATCAGCAGGGGCATGACTGCAGGGTCTACAAACAGGATCTCACCTGGATAGTTAGGGGCCCCAAACAGCTCCTGGGCTTGTGTGAACTTCTGTTTCAGTCTGTTCTCAATACTTCAATCAACAATGGCTTTACTAAAGAAATGGCTGAGATGATAATCACTTTCTCCACATCAGCTCCTCCCCAAATATATTATTCATTTCCTCCCACCCTTTATCTCTGACTGATGAAGCTTTGTGGGAATAAAAATCACAAATGTCAATGGCATGGTCTCTTGGGCTTCAGTCTACACACTGATGCCATCAAACCTGTATCCCTTTAGAAAGGAGGAAAGAATTCAAGGGCCCCACAACCCACAAAGTGGATAATTACCACCAGAGAAATCAAAATTTGGCTACACCATGATAGCTGGAGTACTAAGGGCAAGATGAGACACAGCCCAACCTTTCCTACAGGGAAAAATGACTACAGCTCACCACAATCTCCTCAATCAGAAGGGACCCTCTTGTCTCAAAGCTGACTTAATTGCCATAATTCAATTAACATGCTTCCACTAATTATATAAGCTTTGCGATGTCAGTTCAACAGCAACACCACTGAGAGGAAGCCAGTTTTTTTTCATTTCTTAACTTAATCTTAATTATAAGTAAATTACATTGATTTCTTCTTCACATCCTGCCTTCACCTGTTTTTCTGCAAAAATACTATCACACAATTTAAAGACTCTGAGTCTTTAGGAAAAAGAGATATTTACAACATGTGAAATAACTACCACTCATAAATATAAAAATAAAAATGTATAAAATAAATATAAAAAATAAGACACTACTTCCAGCTCCTTCCCTCTTTTTCTTTTTCCCTCCTTATTTTCTAAATGATAATTCTTGTAAAATGTTACAAGATTTTAAAAAAATTGATCAAATTCTGACACCTAGAACAGTATTTGGTTTATATTGCAGACTCCATAAAGCTATGTTAAGTGGGGCTGGAGAGATGGTTCAGCAGTTCAAATCAAAGGCTGATAGCCGGTTTGATTCCCCAGTATGGATGTAAAGCCAAATGTACAAAGTGGCTCATGCATCTGGAGTTCATTTGCAGTGGCACAAGGTCCTGATGTGCCATTCTCTCTCTGTGTTCTCTCTTTCTCCTTGAAAAATTATAATTTTTATAGATATGTTAAATAATTATCAATATTAATTATTGGATGAAACGCTTTCATGCCTGATAAAGAAATGTGGGAGATGGGCTGGAGAGATGGCTCAGTGGTTAAGGTGCCTGCCTACAAAGCCTAAGGACCCATGTTCAACTCTCCAGATCCCACCTAAGCCAGATGCACAAAGGTGAGGCAAGCACAAGGTTGCAAGTTCAATTGCAGTGGCTGAGGCCCTGGTGGGCCAATTCTTCTCTCTCTAAAATAAAAAAGAAAGAATAAGAAATACGGGAGAGACAGCAGCACTGCTTTCTAGATGCAAAGACTGTGTATGTTCCCCACTTTCTAGATGCAGAGTATGTATGTTCTTTCATGAGATAAGTTGAAAAATCATGCATGCAACAAGTCATGCCAAAGCTAACTGTAATTTCCGACACTGATAAGAAATGTACAGCATATATTATAACAGGAATAATCACATTAGTTCTAGCATTGAGGAAAACAAGACCATGAACTTTCAGTCCACGTTGTTATATACACATAAAAATGAGAATAACAAATGAAGTAAATTACCAGCCTGGAAACTATGGACAGTAGAACCATCACACCTGGAAGCACTTCCACAAAGCAACGTGTGCCTCACAAAGTTCCCATGGCAGAACAAACTCATTTTGATGGATCTTTAGAGTTCATTCAATAGACATACATATTCTTTGTAGCATGCCACACCTATATTTTTGCAAGCTTTCCATGATTTTTGACAAAGTAAAATTTTGTAGGCATCTATGGAAAAAAAAAGTAATATAGATAGAGAAAGAGAGCGTATCAGGGCCTCTAGCCACTACAAACAAACTCCAGACACATGTACTACCTTGTGCATCTGGCCTTACATGGGTACTGGGGAATCAAACCTGGGTCCTTTGGCTTTGCTGGCAGTACCTTAACCCCTAAGCCATATTTCCAGCCCCAAAACTCTTTATAACTAAGACATTATCAAGATAATGTACCAGAGAAGGATTAGAACTATTTTTTCCCACTTTCCTACTTAGGACTTCATTGATTAAATTTACACACACACACACACACACACACACACACACACACACACACACACATATATATTAAGAAAGACAGAGGGAGAGAGAGAATGGGCATGTCAAGGCTTCCAGCCACTGCAAATGAACTTCCGATGCATGTGCCACCTTGTGCATCTGGCTTACATGGATACTGGGCATGAAACTTGGGTTCTTAGGCTTGACAGGCAAGCACCTTAACCACTAAGCAATCTATCCAGTCCTAGAACTTGAGGTGTTTTTTCTTTTTCTTTTTTTTTTTGGTGACCTGCAGTTTGTCTCACACATTTACTACTTAATAAGACTCCAGGGAGAATAAAAAGTAAAGAAAGGCCATCATATTTCCACTATGATTATCAGATAAATAGAGCAGTGTCTGCTCGGTTACTGGGAAGAATCAACATCTTCAAACTCAAGTAGTCACCGTGCTTCCAAGAATTAAAATGGCAAAGAAGACCATGGCCCAGCAGAGGAAGCTAATTCTGATCCATCTTCAGGTCCCAGCCTTGGGGAAACTGTTCTGCCCTTTCCTCAGGTATTAGGCCTCTTGTTCTTGTTTAGTTTTCTTTATAGAAGAGTGAACATTCGATGTTAGTTATTAGCAGTTCTTGGATGTTTATTCATCCCTATAGGCCATAATCTCTGCATATCAACATGTCAGTGCCATGTTTCTGGTCTGGCATGTAAGGCTTTTAGAAACAGTCTTGTGGAGTAGTAGGAAGAAACAGGCTTATTTCCCTTTCTACCAAGGTCCCTATATTAGTTGGAAAGTTTCATTTGTACAGCATAGGCATCTGGCTTGAACTATTAACTTTAAGATGGCAATAAGGCACACAGTCCAGTAGGCTTATAAAACCAGGTCTTGGAACAGACAATATCTCTTCATGTTCCGCTGAATGCATCTGGAAGGATTGTGGTTGTTGCATACATTGGTCATGTGGCCATACCTTGTACTCATCACCTTGGTTTAAAGAATGTGGAAGAGGTGGCAGAAATAATGTAAGAGCCAAAGGAAGGGTAGGATTCCTTACAACATGTTTCTCCTGACACAAAATGGCCTAGATATCCATGATCTCTCAGTGCCTGACACTACCTACACAAGGCCATCATGAAAGGGGAAAAGATCATGACATCAAAATAAAAGAGACTGGGGGGGGGTGGTATATGATGGAGAGTAGAGTTTCAAAGTGGAAAGTGGGGGTAGGGAGGGAATTACCATAGGTTATTGTCTGTCATGATGAAAGTTGTCAATAAAAAAAATAAAAGAAGAGCTGGAGAGATTGCTTAGCAGTTAAGGCGTTTGCCTGCAAAGCCAAAGGATCCTAGTTCAATTCTCCAAGACCCACATAAGCCAGATGCACAATGGGGGCACATGCATCTGGAGTTTGTTTGCAGTGGCTGGAGGCCCTGGTGCACTCATTCTCTCTCTCTCTCACACACACACATAAGTTAATTAAATATATAAAAAATAAATAAAAGGGGAAAAATGAAACTAACAAATTGACTCAAGCTGAGTCCAATAACTACCTGTGTACAGTAGAGTACTGTGCTCTGAGCACCAGCAGCTGGCAACCTTGGGTTCTACAGGAAATAGGAAGTAGAAAGAAGGGTAGGTAGTATGTTAGGCATAGAAAACAATGATGATCACAAGTGTTCTAGCCTGGTCTGGGAGAAGGTGGGCCTTTTCCAGTGTACTAGATTCTCAAAAAACAATATCCTGAATATGAGTACCTTTTATTTTAGTGTGTAAGAGCCATATGGATTAATGACAATTCAAGTTACTATGCATGTCTCTATTGAGTCTTATATTAGGAGAAAGTATGCACATGTAACAATAGCAATATTTTGCAATTATATTCAGTGTTACCAACTGGTCATTTTATGACTGACTGACTTGGAAAATAATGAATACATCAAGGTGTATTTTGGGAAAAACCTTAGGGGTAGGAATGGCAATGCATGTAGGGATACTGTTCTCCTGCTTGGTTCTTAAGGATGCTTTCTTGCTCCTGGTCCAGAATGACAGGAAGAGCTGGTTCTGCTGGGGCCCGCGGCTCCCTGCCGCTCTCCTGTGTACTCAGGACGTGTTCTCAAGCACACACTGCTCATGTAAATCAATCCATCTTTCACTGAGATGTGCACAATGAGAATGATTTTTTTTTTACTTTGAGTTATACTTTCAGCCCACATGTGGCTGCACATGAAATATCAACTTTTCATTTTTCTTTTTTTACTTTGTGTGTCAGGTCAGGCCTCTTCTCTATTTACACAAGGACAGAAGAAAAGTTTGGGGAGGGTAAAAGGGTCACAGGACCCATTCTCCTGGCTGTCTATGGTTTTTTCCTGCCATTTCCTCTCATCCATCATTGTCCTCCCTTGAAACTCATCTATGTCCCTTGAGTTTTGAATATTTTCCTTAGGTAATGTCCCTTAAAAAAAAAACTACTTTAAGATCACTATGTTCTTTGCAAAGTAGTGTAGCCAGAACTTTCCTGTTGATCCCAATTTTCAGTCTACTCAGATTCCATTTTCTTCGTTTCCACCACACAGGGAATATTAGCCTTTTTTTCAGATTGGGGAGAATGCTGCAGTAACCTTATACTATATGTATTTTTATATTGAAAGTCATGAGAGCCTTAGTTTGCATTCCTTAACTGTGAGGCAGCCTCCATTTCCCATCCTTCACAAGGGCAATCAGGGTCAGCATGCATCTCCATTAGAGAATTGCCCGGGAAGCTTGGGAATTTGGTCCTTTGATTTCTCATTGTGGGGGAAGGGTTCTGTCTGTCTGTTTGCTGTGGGGTAAAGCCTTTCAAGTTCTAGTCTCTAACTGCCTAACTCCCAGGTGCATCATGCTTGCTAGCCTCATGTCACCATAGTTGTGGCTAAAACACAAGGCCCAGGACCAGAGAAGCCAAGGAAGGGTCTGAGTTGGAAACAAACCAGAAGCAGAAGCACTTTGACCTTAGATACTTGTTTTTACTACTTAATGAGTAAGGAATATAGAGATTGATGTGCTTAGGATTTTAGGGATGAAGCATTCTCAGTGTCTTCCTGAATTCTGCAGATTACTGTTTCCAGTGATCTATGGTCAAGTAAGTGTGGAAACATCTTATCAGAACTCACAGGCACATTAGCATATTAAAGGCTCTGAAGGTTTCATATTAAATGAACCTACTGACTTTGTTTAACTCTACATTCCCAAAACTTATCTGAGCTTGAAACACTTGCCACAGTTTACCCAGAGGCAACCTGCAGAGCCACATTCCTTGGACTACTCAATTAGAAGACAAAGAAACACAATTCTAGTATCTTAAAAGTGATATGCTCTTTGTAGATATTAAATACTTGAATTTAATTTCCTTCTGACTGGTGAGTGCCTTAGGGCTTGCTGATGGTTTCAGCAAGAGCATGGGCAAGAGAGAATAGCTTTATGGAGAGGGGAAGGATTTTAAAAAGAAATTACTGTATTGCCAAGTGGACGTATCTGGGGTTATTTGGGGGACTGGATAGAATTTTACATAAGGGCATCTAGGTTGAAAGGGAAGTAGAAGAGAAACCCTATTTTCAGCACTGGCAAAATGAGAGAGAGAGTTATGGAGAAAGAGTGGAAAGTCACCCAATCAGGTCCATCTGATCCAATTGCCCCTCATAGACCTTTGATCTCCAGAAGAAGCAGCACTCCTGGCTACTAATTTCTCCCTAGGAGACTTGGGGTTTAGTCTCTGGCATGGACAAGCAGAGTTGGTGTTTGGAATTTAGTTGTAATGCTCTGATCTAGGTTTGTGTAAGGTATGGGTGACATCCACAATTCCCCACAACAGAGAGCCAAGATGAAGATGGCTGAATCAGCCTCAAGGCTTAGATTCTAGCGAAGGTGGGCCTGGGCCGAGCCAGAGCACAAGGCTGGCCAGTGCTGGCACCCGCAGAAACATGCCATTGCATGTGATTTGTGCTCTCCTCACTCTGTCTCAGTAAGATGTGATCCTTGCAGTCCCTCTCTTGTCCCAACCCAGCTCTGGATGCCATGTTTTAGAGAATTTGGGAAAAATGGACAGAAATAATTGAGCTTGATCCATATTTAGAAAAACTGAACCCCACTTATGTGTAAATTTATATTTGAAGATTGGACTTAAATTTAACATAGACATATAGTTACTTCTTGCTCCTCACACCCCTAGGATAGATGTATAAGAATAATTAGGCTGATGGTAAACAATAGCAAAAAAAAAAAAAAAACAAAAAAACATATTCTCTTACTTATGTGAATTTTTGTTTGATTTCAGACATTGTCATATCATATTTTTTTGTATGCACAGGAGCCTAGAGGTGTATGCTTAATCTCAAGACACTTGTTTAACTACAGGATTGCCATAGCGTACCCAAAAGCTTACTGTATGATGCTGTAATTATTGGTTTATTGGGCCATGAACTACTGTACTGCAGAAGCCTAGTTTCAGTTGTCTTTCTCATAACACACAGAATAGCATCTAAGCATACTATATATTTGATAACCATTCACTGAGATAAATGAATGGACAATGAATGTGTTCAGGTCCTGGTTCTCAGGAGATGCTTTGCAGGGAAACACACCTGTGTATCTTTTTTGATTATTAGGAAAAAGAAAAAGCAAGTCTTCCTAGGACAGTTGGGTGGTGGTCACTTTTCTTCTCTTTGCTACTTCCATCTCTACTCAACTGTATTTTCTCCTCCCGCCCCCCATCTTCCTTGCAAGTGTTTTAGAGATAAAGTTGGCTGGCAGATAAAAGAAATGGTTCCAATCTTGGAGTGCTTTCAAATCCTTTGCAACTGTGACTCAGGAAAAGTTTTAGGTTGTATGATAATTTGGGCTTATGGGTAAAAGCAGCCTCTAGTCATAGCTTGAGAATCTTTCTAACTCCAGCATGCTTCTATTGTCTTCATCCTACAACCTGGTCCCCTTCCACCACTGGCATCTCTCTAAGCCAGACATGGTGGCACTCCTGAGAGTCCCATGTTCCCCCGGCTCTTCTCTCACCTTGATGATAATGTGATTTGTGCCATCATGACTGACCTTGTTTGCATTTCTGTTTCCTCCTACAGACTTCCTCTTCTGTGGTACCTCATATAGTTCAGATAAGGAATACCTGCTTACTAGCTGATTAAATAGATTTTTTTTTTAATTTCCTAAGATCAGAATAAAGAGGTTTGATCAGAATAAAGAGGTTTGCATTCCCAGTGCCTGTGTATAGGTTTTCATAGTCTGTCCCAGGCTCATCAAGCCTGATGTCATAGAAATTCTGCTTTCCCTTCTCCTTATTCCCCCGACTGCAGAGAAGTACTGGACACTTTTTCCTTCTGTCTATGTGTATGTGGTTGCTTTGATATGTGCCTCTGCCTTGTACTCATGATGGGTTCTCAGAGATCCTCCTACCCACTGTCTTAGGACTCCTTATAGCTCCCGGAGACACAAACCTCGCAAGTTGCAAAATGACACTGACTTCCTTCAGGCTGAGCTGCACTGAAGCCCCACAGACTGCAAGATGGGAACCAGGCTCCCTCTTTTGTTTGCACCCTTCCTGCAAGAGTGAGAAACACTGTGTGTTTTGGTTGTCTTGTATTTAAATTTGAACTCCACCACTTACTTGCTGGGTGACAAGACTACTCTTTGGCCTCTTGGGATCTTGGTGATAAGAGAAATATTTCTTTGGATTCTCAACAAGGGTTTAAGTGTCTGTGCATATTGTTGTCATGCCTGCAGCTTTACTCCTCACAATCTGAGAGTTGCAAGCGCCAGATGACATTCTCATTTCTTCCATTCACCTAAAAGCTCCACACAGGCAGGCAATGATGCTGCCTTTTTCATTCTTATTTTTTAAATTTTCTCTCTCTCTCTCTCTCTCTCTCTCTCTCTTAATTGTTTTTCAAGGTAGGGTCTCACTGTAGCCCAGACTGACCTAGAATTCACTATGTAGTCTCAGGGTGGTCTCAAATTCATGGTAATCCTCCTACCTCTGCCTCCCGGGAGCTGGGATTAAAGGACTGAGCCACCACGCCCAACTTCTTTTTTAAATTTTTTTGGAGGGGAGAGGGTACTGTGTATGTGTGTGTGGTATGGTGCCTATGTGCATGCATATCCTTATGCATGTGTGCATACACATGTATATTATTTATATTGTGTCCATGTGGAGGTCAGAGGCTGACATTAGGTGCCTCCCTCAATTGTTCTCCATCTTGTTTTTGCAGTCAGGGCCTCTCACTGAGCCTTGATCTCTCTGCCTCTGCCACTCTTGGCATCAGTGTGCCTGTTGGGGATCCCCACTAAGATCCTCATGTCTGCACAACATACACTTTAGGCACTTAGAGACTCCTTGGGCTCTTATTTCCTCTTGCATTCTCATTGATCTGCCACCCTGCCTGACATGGCATAGTAGTAATACTTATAGCGATTCTGATCATAGTGGTCGTCCATATTTGTACTGTACTTTCTCTTATCCTACATACAATCCCTTTACTAGCTCAATTGGTCCACAATCAACTCTGTAGATTTTATATTCACATTTATAGTGAATAAAATCAGGCACAAAAAGGTCAACTAACCTATCTGCCCAAGGTCATCCAGAAAGTAATTGGTGGAGTTTTAATTTAAATACAGGTCTCAGGATGAATGGCTCAGCAGTTAAAGGCAATTGCATGCAAAATGGCCCAGGTTCGACTGCTCAGCACCCAGGTAAAGCTAAAAGCACAAAGCGGCTCATTTGTCGGGAGTTCAAGCTACAGGAGGTCCTGCAGCACCTATTCCAGACTTGACTCCCCTGATTAAGTTCCCTCCTGCCTTGGGTTTGGAGATACATGTATTTCAAAAATGACAAGGGGGAAAAGGAATAAAGGGTTGAAAAGGTATATAAATAAGAATAAGAGAGAGAGAGGATGTAGAGAAAGCCTCTTTTTTGATTGTATGGTGTGATTTCTGAAATGGTTCCAGCAGCTACAGGATGGATGTGGCTTCATCAATAGCACTTTCTTTGAAATGGAATGTTCTGCTTTGGAACCTTTGAACACTGATGTGCAAACACAACTTACTCTTTTAAAATCACCTCTGGATAAAGACAACATTGTTGAAGTAATCTCTGAATTGTAGGTGGAGTCTGTTGTGTCCTAAGATCTTTGTGATAATATTCCAAAAATAGACCTTCCCTTTCCAGAACAGAAGAGCTCTGATATGATTAGGATCCAGGATCCCACAGAATAACTAAAAAAGAAAGAAAGAAAAAAAAGAAAGGAAGGAAGGGGAGAAGGAAGGAAGGAAGAAAGAGAGAAGGAAAGAAAGAAAGAGAGAAGGAAAGAAAAGAAAGAAGAAAAGGGACCTCGTCTTTGATTGCCAACAAGCAGTGCCATCTAGTGGCAAGTTATGCTTATCCTGGATAATGGGAGCAGGCTGTCCCTCCTGCTCAGGTTCCTCACTTTTAGACAGACTAGGAAATTGGTCACCTTTCTGGCAGTAGCATGGTCTGCGGTCAAATGACAGAGACTTAAGTATTGTAGAACTCCTATCATTCAAGGTGACTGAGTCCAGGGCAGAGTTTAGCTTTTGTTTATTTGTGTTTGGTTTGTGGGGGGTTGGTTTGGTTTTTGTTGACTTTTCTATGTTGGGAAGTCCACGCAAACTACACAGAACGGAGTTTCCAGGGCTGAGCACAGAAGTCAGATAGCTAGGTCGTACCTGATTACCATCCCAGTCCTATAGGGGAGCAGAGACCCACGAATTACTGGAGCTTACAAAACCAAACAAATCAGAGTTCTTACCAGCAACACACCATCTTATCTAACATTCAAAATCTCCTGATTTGCTAATGAATAAATCAGAAAGAGGTCAAGTTCAAAGTCAAGCAGTAAGATGTAGCAGAAGTGGAATATGACCCAGGTCTCTTTAGAATATCTCTCTCATTCTGCTCTTATTGGCATTTCCCCTCTTGGAAGGCCAACATTTCTAGGCTCTGCCATGGCTTTTCAAGCATTCAAGTGTACAGCCATGGAGAAAATTCATTAACATCTTAGAACAGATAAGACCCCTGGCAGGATCTTCCTGTGGCTGAGCTTCAGAGTGAGGAAGTAGTCCACACATCATCGTCATCTCTTAGTGTCCTGGTCGTGTGTGTGAAGGATAGCAGTTGGTGGATAGGCACCAGCCTTGCAAAGTCACTACCAGCTGCACCTCCTGGGGTCACTGCAGTTCCAGTGCTCTGGCCCAGGCCCCCATCCCAGCATCTGTATGGCAACCTCCCCAGCCAGCACTGTTCCCTGAAAGTGGATTGCATCCATTCAGATCCTGTCTTCATAAAGCACCTTCAATGCATTGGAGAGCTTTAATTACATAACATAAGCTTAAGCTATATTTTTCATAATTAGACCAGAGGGTGATTTTTAAACAAGAAAGTACTTACTTTATAGGTAGTTTACACTTAATTTATGACTTGGTCAGTAAAATAAATATCTATTTCATTTATTTGTGAAAGTTTGCTAAAATAGAGGCATAGAAAAAATGGTATATATATGTATATGTGTGTGTATATATATATATATATATATATATATATATATATATATGATATATATGTGGTGGTGGGGATCAGTAAAATAGTTCTACCACCTATATTGTAGAAAGCAAGTAAGAGTATTCAGCTAAAGCTTGTGATAATAAAGCAAGTGTATGTAGTTATGAATTTTTAATTCAGGTACTCAGATTCAATTACATGGGAAAAAACTATTTCTTGTGAACAGACCTTAGACCACACAGGTAGATTAATATGAAGGGTATAAGTTACAGGCTAGACAGTGAATTCAGAAATCCTCTCACCATTGAAGCTGAATTCTAGGAAATCATACACTAGACAACCAATAAGAAAAGAAACCAGGGCTGAAGAGATGGCCCAGCGGTTAAGAGCATTTCCTATGCAAGCATGAGGGCCTAAGGAAGACAGAGAGACTACTGGAGGCCGAGGCCCTGGATGTAAGTAAACAGCTAGATATGGACATGCTTGATTGTGATCTCAGTCCTGTAGGGGAGCAGAGACAGGAGAATTGCTGGAGCTCACAAAAACAAGCAACATCCAAGCAAGCTCTGGGTTTGGCAAAGTAGACAGACAGGCAGAAGGGTGATAGAGCAAGACCCTGACAGGTCTGGCCACTCTGACACAGGGAAGCCCATAGCATGGGCACATGTGCATATACTACACACACACACATGCACACACACATGCAAAAACTAAATAAAAAAGTAATGACAGGGCTGGAGGGATGGCTTAGCAGTTTGCCTGCAAAGCCAAAGGACCCTGGTTCAATTCCCTAAGACCCATGTTAGCCAGATGCACAAGGTGGTGCATGCATCTGGAGTTCATTTGAAGTGGCTGGAGGCCCTGGTGTGCCCATTCTCTCTCTCTCTCTCTCTCTCTCTCTCTCTCTCCCTCTTTCTCTGTCAAATAAATAGATAAAAATAAAATATTTTTTAAGAGTAATGAATATCATTGATTGATGAGGACTTTAGTTGTCAGAGGGTCATGATCAAGACCAGGTTTCTGTTAAGTCTCCAGTAAATATTTCATCATCCATGTTAAAAAGAAGTCTGGAAATCTAATCTAAGAATGGCTAACCTTTTCCCTGAAATGGTCTATAACTGGCATTTTAGAGACGTAAACTTTGAAACATATCACAGTTACTTGACTTTTTACTAGCAAATATTAGCTTTTTCAAATACAATCTCTCTGAAAAATCAAGTGTAGTCAATGTAGGCATGGAAGTAATAATAGGAGTTATTGAGCTGTTTGTAAAATGTTTCTATACAAATTAAAAGCAGACATCTCAATATTAATGTAATTAAAAATTGGAATTTCCTCTGATGCTTGGGCTTTAACATTTCTGAAAACTAATTTGGCATAAAGTTAGTTTCAGAGAACAAATGTGACACAATTTCTACAACAGCAAGAAGGAAACTTAGTGTCAAGGAACTGTTGATGAAAGCAGCCACTGACTGTTGTGGTGCTCAGTCGTCATGGTGACCACACGAAGGGGGAATGAACTGGGATGGCCAACTTGACTGGGCACCCGGTCACTCAATGGGTCCCGGTTTGTGCTACTCCTCATTTGGAGTCTACTGTAGCAGATTTTTTTTTTTTTACATTCCTGAAATCCATGGTGTGGAGGCCCTTTTCTTGATGGAAACTTTTCTGGAGTTTGTATCATGGAGGCGGGATGGTGAGTGAGAGGGCTTAGCCCCACAGGATAATGAAGGTCAATGCTATGCACTGACTCCCAGCCAGGTGCCAGGGTTGTGTGCCTGTGTGCTCATGCCCAGGTCCTTTTTATGCGTTTGTTCATTATTCTTTTCATTCTCACAGCTGTCCCTCCACCACCACCCTTCTTTCTGCGAGAGCTTAGATAACTTGGCTAACTGAAGTTGATTTTCGCTGGATGATTTCTATAGGATGATGTAGTGCTCTTCCCTGGCCAAACAGTCCTCATGGTAACAAGGCCCCGTTTTGGTGGAAACAGAGAAAAGTCAAAGTGCTCTATGTTCAAGCAGCTGCTCTAATTATAGATTTTTTTAATAACAACCTCCATACATATACACAATATACCATAATCATAACTCCCTCCCTCCACACTCCACTAGATCCTGTCTTCTTTCCAAGTAGATCCTCTCCTTTTTTTAAAAGTCATCACTTTTCCTTCCTATTATGCAGGTCTTGTGCAGGTAGCCTCAGCCACTGCAAGGCCATGGATATCTAGACCACTTTGTGTCTAGAAGGTAGTATTATAAGCACTCTTCCTCTTCCTTTGGATCCTATTCTTTTTGTCACTTATTCTGCAATAGTCCCTGAGCTGTGGAGGGTGTAATAAAGATGTCTCAGTGTTGAACGCTCCACTGGCTGACTATATTTTTATACTCAAAGTTGAGTTCAGACTAATTGTGATAATCTTGCCCTTTCCCTCACTGTTTTCTATGTACCATAAGGCAGTAAAAATGCTAAGTGGTGTGGGAGTCAAACTCATATGCTAGTGAAAGTGCATAAGCACTAGTGCTTTGCTAGGGTAAAGTATGGATAATGCTTCCAAGGAAGACAGGGTGTGGTTTTGGGTTGACAGCTATCTTACTCTGAGACTCAAGATAGGAACTCTCTTTCATGTATGACTGTCCCCATGACATAGCTAGTGGACACTGACCACAGCTAAACCAATTCAATCCTTCGTCAAGATTTCAGAAGAATAATTGAAGAGATTTTATACTGGAAACAATGCCTAGGATCCAAAGAACAAGAATTCCTGCTGCCTACCACATTTCCAGCCACTTGAAAGTTGTGGTTAAAGAATCATAGTACCATTGAAGAAGAAATATGAAATGACATGAGATAGGGTATTATTGTCATCTAGAACATTGTCATCTCATTGCTAGAACAAAATACCTGACCAGCAACAGTTTAGAGAAGGAATGAGTTTATTTCTGGCTTCCAGATACAAGGAGAAGTTTCATCATAGACAAGAAAGGATGGTAGGAGCAGACAGCCAGACACCACCTCTTCATACCAGCAGGGATGAGGCAGTAAGAGTGAGTTAACTGAGTGTGGCTGAGCAGGGTTAGATTATAAAACCTCAAGGCCTATCCCCAGTGACACACTTCCTCCAGCAAGGCTCCATCACCCTAAGATTCCACGACCTTCCTAAATAGCACTACCAACTGTGAATTTAATGTTCAAACACATGACTCTATGAGGAACATTTTACATTCAAACTGCCACATTGGTCCCACTCTGGTCCTCATAGTTTCTGAAGCACCCTATACCAATGCCTGGGTATGAGCCTCTTTTCATGTCAAAACAGGGTGTGTTTCTGTCACTTCTTACTGTTGAATTCTGACTGATGCAGTGTCCTTCCTCAAATAAGTAGTAGAATTGCAACAACTGTGCCTGGGTCTATTCTCTTTTAACCAAAGGATAGTTGCAGTCTAGCCTCTTCTTAGACCAACGTTAACTGAGAAGGCCTCCCAGACTTGAGGTGTGGACTAGGCTAGGCCCTTTGGAGAAGTGGAGGAGTTTTGGGAAAATAGAAGGAAAAAGTGAGCATTAGGAAATTAGCCATAAGTCTTGAAAGAGTCTTGGAATAGAAGGTTTTTACTACTTTCATAATGTAATGCTCTAAGACCAGTATTTTTGGTGCCATAATCAAAGATTGTTATGTTTTGTTTTTTTAAAGAAATGATACTCATTTACTTTTTTCTTTCTTTTTTTTTTTTTGGTTTTTCGAGTCAGAGTCTCACTCTAGCCAAGGCTGACCTGGAATTCACTATGGAGTTTCAGGGTGGCCTCACAGTGATCCTCCTACCTCTGCCTCCTGAGTGCCGGGATTAACGGCGTGCGCCACCACGCCCAGTCTCATTTACTTTTTAAGAATATTCTTTCTATGAGTTCACAGACTTTAAAAGATTTTACATACTTTTATTTTAAAAAATTAGTATTACATAAGTAAAATATGTGAACTGTTGCTAAGTTATCCATGAGCCAGGACTTAGAGGCATTAACATGGTATTTTCTGGTGGTCCCTTGTTTGAAACATGGCCGGCTATAATTTTAGAACAGTAAGACCTCATTATAACATACTTACAGTTGACATTTTCAGGCTGTATTGTTCATGTTTTTAAGTCCTGGAGAAATGCCTATTAAAGCCATGTTACTCACATTAATTCAACATTTAGCCACTTATAATACAAACCCCAGTCTTTTGGAAAATGTCATTAAAAAAGTTTTACCATATATGGGCATTATTTATGGCTTGAGCCCCATTGTCTACTTATAATGTGCCCTTTATCAGACCCAAATGCCCACTTCAGAGATTTTCATTCTGAGCAACAACTGGCTTCTTACATTATCCAATGATGCAGGAAAGTTAAATTACAGCCAGTTCATATCATAGAAACAAAATGTTTCCTGCAATTACTGATAAGGGACAGTTCATTTTCTCTCTGTCATCCTGAAAAAAACCTCCTAACAACAATTCATGCCTGGTTAAACAGGATTTCCACATCTACTGCTGACATCTTTCCAAATAATTCAGGGTTGTTATTACTGTATAGCCCTGGCAAGGCTCAAAAGCAAGCAGACTTGACGAGTCTGCTCCAAGCAGAGCTTAAGTAGTTGTAATTAATAATAATTACATGCCCACTACACTCCAGTTTTATCATATTATCCGTCAATGCAAATAAAAAATCCCCACATAACACACTTGCAACAGGACTCATGCATTCATAAAGATACTCTGCAGATGTCATCTTGCTAAAGTTTCAAGTATTTACACTGGTTTCTGTTTGTCAATTTGTATTATCCTATGACTGGTTGCAAAATGTTGCTTAGATGCCATACAGTGCAGGGCCATGTTGTTCCTTCCCTCCTGGCACGACTGGACTTCGAACTGAGGTAGCCATGGCCATAATGCAGAGTCTTAACCACTAGGCAACTACAGTGAGCTCTGGAGAAGCTGAGCTCTAAAGTTTCTTTAAAAGCCATTGCAATATTAAAATTTGTGGAAATACTGCCATCTATTGCCTAAGCATGCACATTTTCTTAATATTGCAAAAGAGGAGCAGTGCTTCTGTTGCCTCTAATCTTTTAAAGGAACAGTAAAAAAAATGTGTGTGAGTATGAAACCATCATCCTCTTCTTGATTAACAGGGAAAGGTGTCACAGGAAAGAAAGCATTGCATTTACTGTCAAAGAATACTAGTCAACTAGCAAGGCCAGTAGAAGCTGGGCTGTTGGCTCATGCTCCCCACCCTGACTAGTAATTACCAGACTGCCCAAACCCACCACCATAACCAGTTATATTGCACTGAATGACATGAATTTGAGTCTCACTTGTGTGTTTTCTGTCATTAGTCTTATTTCCATATGTTTAGGTAGCTCCCCCATAAAATATGACAGGGGGCTGGAGAGATGGCTCAGCAGTTAAGGCACTTGCCTGAAATACTTAATGACCTAGGGTTCCATTCTCCAGTACCCATGTAAAGCCAGATGCACAAAGTGGCACATGCAACTGGAGTTTGTTTGTAGTGGCTAGAAGCCCTGACA
The DNA here is from genome assembly GCF_020740685.1 of Jaculus jaculus. Lineage (NCBI taxonomy): Eukaryota > Metazoa > Chordata > Mammalia > Rodentia > Dipodidae > Jaculus > Jaculus jaculus. Next base: position 82,627,767 of record NC_059102.1, read on the forward strand.
TGCTCACTCTCTCTCCTCCTCCTCTCTCTCTTTCTCTCACCCCTCCCCCCTTGGAAATTATATATATATACATATATATATATATATATATATATATATACTGGTGAATGAACTATTTGTTTAAAAACATATATATATATAGACAGGAAAGAAATGCCCTGTGACTCAAGAGGATCAGAAAGGCTAGTTTCTCTTGGTGGAGGAAACAGAGGATATATTCTGAATAAGGAAAGGCCCCCTCCAAACCTAAAGTCATCTCCTTCAAAATATGTAGGTCTTAAGGCATAATTTTAAAAAGACCTTCTATTGGCATTAGTAACCATCACACCAAGAAGCTGGAGTGTTTCATGCCAGATATACTTTCAGGAGAAATTTATCATAAAACTTCTCAGCATAAAAATTGGTCTGCATGAAATATTTCAAGGGCAGAATATCTTAAAAGAAAGCCTGCAGAAAAATCCATTGCTAATGAATGAACCATAATTTATGTGCTTCCCTTTAAGCCTTCAAAATAAGGAGGACCCAGAAGCAGCTGGGGCTAGCTGGCACCATGGGCAGGGCGCCTAATCCACATTCTGATTGGTTGCCAAGAGCTCCATGGCATTTGGAAGGGAGGTTGTCTCTGTAGGTAAACTTTCTGGCACAAATGCTCACTCTCTCATGCACTCCCTCTGATCTACACTCTTTCCATCTTCCTTCATACTCTTACAGATACCTTCTTTTGGCATGCTCGTAGAATATTCTTGTCTAGCTTCCCGAGCCCTGCCTGGTCTGTGAAGAAGCAAGGCCTATTCTCTGATTTGAGCAGGAGCAAGTGGGTGGGCCTGACAGAAGGTCACTATGTGGCAAGGAGGCAAAGGAAATCTGGTTGATGAAGACAACTCTTTCTCAAGATCCACTTGTTTGTGGGCCACCTTTGTGATTTCTGCTATGGACACTTGCCAACCAAACAATAAGAGAAATTACAGTTCTCAAAAATCAACTCCTAAAATCCAAATTATGGAATGAGACTGTATTTCAATTTTGCCTGTGTCAGTTATTGATGAGGATGGGAAGATTTCTCTCTCTCTCCCCCTCTCTGTCACTTCTTTAACCTCTATGCTCTTTTTTTGGTCTAGTTAGATGAGGTCACTATAGCACCTACTCCACAGGGTTATTGATGATAGATAGGCAAGTACATGCCAACAACTTAAAACATGGTAAGTACTGCAGAAATTTTAGTCATTATAACTTAAATAACTAGATTTCATTGATTTCCTGAAAATTATTCCACGTGTTATATCTGTCACCCTAGGTTATACTATGTGACAATGCCCAGAATAGGATTTCCTTCCTACTTGTACCCTAGCAGGGTCCTGCTATGTCTTCTCACTCAGGGACCCAGGTCGAGGACCAACTGCTGACACCAGGTCACAGTGCTCACTGAGCAGTGATCATTGCTTAGCTAATTAAAACACAGCTCTGGAGACCCTGTGATGAGCAGCTAACAGCTCTGTGGAGCACTTGAACCATGTGTCCCTGTCTTGGGGGTCAGATTCATGGAGAAAGTAACATGGGTTTTGAGCATTGTATGTAATATTCATCAACAGTCACTGGGTATCTGAAAATTGTTGGGGATCACATTACACAGCTTTGCTGTTCTTGCAGTGAGCACTTCCTTTGGGTTCTGCTATTCTCTTAGACCCATGGGCTGCATCCTTGGGCCTGCCAAGGTTAGCCGTTTCAGCTTCCATTTCACCACTTCCCCTGGGTGACTCCGAAACACAGGGTCCTATTATAAAAAATTTAAGACAAAGTATAAGAAAGTGAGAGGTCACCACAACATGTAGGATTCACTCACAGAATTTGTGCGGCATCGTCAGTTCAGAAAGACCACTATGAGCTCCCTTTCAGTGCACCTCTCAGAACAAGGCATCAGTGTAAAGCACCCAGGAATACCGCCTCGCTTAAACATATCTGAGAGACAAATTGTTTGATTTATTAAGAGAGAGAAGGCATGAAAGGGAGAGAAGGGGATGGACAGGGAGACAGGGAGGGAGGAACTAGGGAAAGAAGAAAGAGAAGCTTGATTTCTGGATTCTCCAATCTCTCTTCCTTGGGCCATACCATTTCATCGAGATAAAATTGGGGGAACTGAGCTAGAAGAGTTCTGACATTGGTTTACATCTCTGACAAGTATAACTTAGAGATACAGGTTTATAAATAATAACCCAATGAAAAATTTTGCAGTGGAAAAGACATTTAAGGCAGAACTGTCTTTAATGTTTTTCCTTAAGTTCACAGAAGCAATCACTTTGCTTCCTCCCAAATGGTGACAAGCCTTATTTCTTTGCCCAGAAGAGTATACTTTAAGTGCATAGGAATCAGTATGTTAGATGAGTGGTTTCAGCTGAGCATAAAGAACACTTTCTTTTACTTCAAATATATTTAATGTTGTTCTATTTTATAAGAAAGATCAGTAATATAAAACCAAATGCATGTAACCATTGTGGATCAATTATTTGCAAACAAGAAAAGAAAAGGGGTCTGAGGATGGCCAGCATCCTTTGCCTATCAGGAGCATGAAATGATGGGATGTCTTCCCAAAGACACTGATTGTTGACTTTCCTTCTCAAAGTCTTTAAAAATAAGATTGATGTTTACCAGTGTCTCATTGTTAGAGCAACAGCCTTCCTGCCTGACTACAGTGTTGTCCTTCTGATGGAGTTGTTCCCTCCTGGTTATTCATAATGGATTCTAGCAGAGGGAAAGCGCTGACAAGGGGCTCAGGACCGCATGGGTCCCCACCTCCCAGCTGAGCCCTGTCTCCAGTGTGTCCCCTCCTCCCTCTTTTCCCAGACCAAGCTCTGTTTTCTCCTCCTAGTCCTCCTGCCTCACTGGGGGTGGGGAAATGACAGTCAGATCCCTCACTGGGCTGGAGGCCAAGCGCGCCAATCCACTGGGCTGAGGCTGGCCGTGTGCCCAGTTTTCAGACAAAGACAGGTTGGGAACCCCCTGCAAAGAAGGCTCCACGGTCCCCTCCTCCCAGGGTCCTGTCTCTTCGTTCTTGGGTACTTTCTAGAATGCCACCCCCACCCCAAGGAGGGGTGTGTGTGTGTGTGTGTGTGTGTGTGTGTGTGTGTGTGTGTGTGTGCGCGCGCGCACGCGTGCACAAGCCTGAGAGGAGAGTGAGAGAAACAGGAAAGAGGAGACAGAGGGGAGGTAAGGGGGAAAAAGAGAGAGGCAGAGAAAGAGAGAATAGACAATCTGGTATATGATATAAGAGGACTAAGGATGACACAAACATCATGCAGGCCTTTGGGACTAAATCATCTTTTCAGAAGGAAAACTAAATCAGGTGACTGAAAGGAGGAAAATCCAGGTAAGCAGTAGCTGCCGATTCCAAACTTCCAGGTCTGTCTCCATCATAAAAAGTGTTGAGGACCAAGTCACCTTCAATTTGACCATCTCCTTAAGGTGTCCTGTCTGTATCAGAAAACCTCTAATTCTGTCAGATCACAAAACACTGGAGAAAACACACAATTTCCAGAATGTTTGTAACCACAAAATGTTTTAACAGCTTACATTTTCAAGAGTAAACTGCCTGGAGTGGTTCCCCCCCCCCTTGCTTATTAATGAATTCTATTTAACCAAGTCAGAAATCTTGCTGTGGGGAAAGCTGGAATGGTGAGGGGAGGGAGGGGCTGCTAGTTGGTGGTTTCATTTTAATTTTTTTTGCCTGAAGGCACCATTAGAAAACTCCAGATGCAAAGCTTTCTAATAGAATTCCTCCTCCACACGGCCCTGTGGAACACGCCTGCCTAACCTTTATGACTGGCGGCCCAGGCCTCTGTTTGGAAACCTCATGAAGAGGCCTGATCCATTAATGATAATGTGGGACAACAAGGAGCCCCAACCAACAGCTGAAGGCCTGGGGCTCCGCATGTGTGAAAAGGGGCGGCAACAGGACACCCCGAGGAAGAGGACACGGGGTGGAGAGGGATCACCCAATATGAGAGTGAGAGCCAAGTTTCTTTCCCCATCACGTCAAGACCTAAGGCTTGCAGGAAGAGAAGCGTTGGCAGAAGGGAACCAGTTAGCACAATGGATTTATGGCTGAGAAGTTTCTAACCAATCAAAGTGGAACCTGTTTTCTTTTGTTAATTATGATTTAACTTTTTATTTTATTTTATTTTTTTAGAGCTGAGGATTAAACTCAGGGCCTTGCACATGTTATGCAAGCTTTCTACCAGGAGCTTTACCCCTGGCACCAAAGAGCTCCCCCCTTTTTTGTTTAAGCTTTAGCATAAGCTATTCTGGGGCTGATAGGCTTGGATGCATAATTTGATCTTTCTGTATTTATTTCATAAAGGGGAGGAACATCTACTTTATGAGGATTAAATAAATATACCATGCATTTCAGTGAGTGCCTGATACTTAATGGAGTAGCTATACTTTGTTTGCAGCAGATGCAGAACTGAGCTGCTCAGAACAAGTATAAGAAGGGGCCAAAAGAGCAGGTGCCTGCCGGGGCCCACAGCGGCCTGTGGTGACTGACTAGGTCCTGCTCAGGATGCTAAGTGGTCCAGATGAAGGGGCTGGAAACCATAGGAAAGAGTGTTTCCTTGTCTGGATAGCTGGTTCCAATTCCAGAAATAGAAATGTGACTGAAAACCCATAAGAAATGTAAGTGGTGAGGCAGACACAGCAGAAGAATCTGGAAGACCCCCAAAGCAGGGCCAGTTTGTACTAGTTTGAAGCTGATTGATTGCCCTTCTGCCCTTAATAAGCCAATATCTGAGCCAAGAAAAAAAGTATACTTAGGGGAAGAGAAGCACTTTGAGGTGAAGAGGAAAGAGGCAGTTGGGCACCTGGGGGCAGAGGTCATTCCTCCAGACCCTCAATACAGATTCATCAGGGTGCTGGCTCCCTGGTTGGGCCTGCTTTTTCTAGATTGTCTTATTGTCATAACAAGTCTGTTCTTAAAATGTCAGAGCTCCCACCTGTAGGAAGTACCTAGTTCTGGGTGGGTGAGGTTGAGAGCAATCCCTGACAGCAGACCTTTGCAAATGTTAGGCTACAGGTCATTCCTCCGTATCTTACACTCCTCACCTTAGTACTCAGGACACAACAGAGCTTGACCTCAAGTTTAAAAAGTGAAACTCATTTGAGTATGCTTTGAACTCCAAAGTGTGGTCTCACATCAGAGCCGCAGAACAAGCTGGTAAGTAGTTAAGGGCCCTCTGGCTGGGTGCGGTGGTGCACGTCTGTAATCTCAGCACTCAGGAGGACGAGGCAGGAGTATTAAGGCCAACCTGAGATACATAGCAAGGCTATATAGCAGGACTTTGTCACAAAAATGTGCAAAAAGCTTTTCTTAAATGGCCTATTGTTTAAAGAAGTAGTTTGCCATTGATGGTTTTATTTCTTTTATTTCTGAAGCCCATTCCACAGGTACACATGTTTAGTTGCAGAGGACACATGATCAATGTTAGACTTTCAAAGAACATCAGAACTTGTTGGGGCCACATTTTCTCCTGATTGAAACAGGGTTAAAAACTGAACAAGTCATTATAGATCAGAAAGGGAGGATTGGTAGTTATGTAGTCAGACCTTGATAATCTGACAATCAAAAATGATTTCTGAGATGAGAAGATCCCCAGGTGACTGGGACAGAAGCCACAGTTTAGGGTGAGAGAGTTCCAAGCTTGACTATTGAAGGCGGGGAAGATGGCTCAATGGTTAAAGGCACTTGCTTGCAAAACCTCTCCACCAAGTTCAATTCTGCAGTACCCACGTGAAGTCAGTAGCACAAAGTGGCACATATGTCTGAAGTTTGTTTGCATTGGCAAGAGGTCAAGGTGACCCCATACTCTTTTTCTCCCTCTTTAATAAAGAGACTAATAAATAATATTAAAAAACACAAAACTACCACAGCTTCTGAGAGCAGCAGAGAGGCCAGGAACTAGAGAATGTGATGAAACAAACACAGAATGAACACTGCTTACCTGCTCAGCTCACATTTTGTTCTGCTTTCTTCACGATGAAATTTGTAATCTGGGAATGCTCAATTTAACCTCCTTTGCTTCATTAACTTTAAAAGGAATAATAAATCTGCTCCTTATCTACTACACAAGAGTGTTAAAAGAAAAATGTGAAGTATTTAATAGAATGGTTTGAAAGGTGTTAAACAGAACATACAGCTGCAATTATTCTCACCATTATCATCATTATGATAGCTATTATTGATGCAGAAGGTAGATATTGAGTTTACAAGATGAAGCCAGATTTCTATCCTAGGTAACACTAGAACCATAAAGATATCTTGGATAAAAACCCTGGACTACTGACAGCTTTCCCTTAATTATTATCAATTCTTTGAATGATTGAAAAGAGAGAGAGAACCAGAAAAAGAAAAGAAGATAAAGAAAACTAGCCTAATTGAATGTAGGATAAACTATTCATTAGCAAGTTAAATAGCTATGACATTTAATAACCTATAGCACCTCATGGAAAGCCAAGGCATTGCCAAAAGTAATTGAAGTTTGTGATTCTCAAAACTGTTATTTAAAGCAGGCTTTGGCAAGGCTCACTGGGTCTGCACCAATTTTAATTGCGTTTTAAAAATTCAGGGTGGAGATTGCATTTCTTTACCCATTATTTGTACAGTGAATTCCTTCATGGTTAACTCGCTGATAGTAAAATCTTGTGCAATGATTTTAAAGTTCAAAGCATGTGAGATCCAAGCATATCAAAACCCATGCTTTAAGCATTGACCTCTTAACTGATTCCTAGTTGCATAGTATCTTCAATTTGATCTCTTTTCTCCTAATATTCAACAAGATGAAGGACACAATTACTACCACAGAAAGCTTCTTGGGAGCCTCAACTTAGAGAGGTATCCTCCAGTGGTGGCTGAATGAGTTCTCAAGAAGAATGATCAAGTGGCCATGTCTGTCACAGACTAAGTCATGGGTATCACCTGCCTCCACCAGCCCATGCTTAGACACCATTAAACATACAGAGTGCACTTCATGCAGACATTTTGTCCAGCACATTTATGAGAGACAGTTATGATTGTATCACACTCAGAACGACTGACATGCTTTCCCATTCCTCTATTCTTTCCCATGAATAATTATTTTAAAATAGCTACCATTTGCTAAACACATATTCACAGTGAAGGAGTCAGCTTGCTGAATCCTCGGTAGAACCTGGATATTGTAGACATACTATTTCCTCCATCCACCCAGGGTGCAGATGAAGAGCAGGTTCAAGACCAGATACTCAAAGCCTCCAGAGTTATGATTCAAACACAAGAGGCTGACAGTACCCCACCACCCTGTACAGTGCTACAGGCATGAGCTTTCTTGATGTTCTCCCCTCTGAAGTCTGAAGTGAAAGGGGTCATGGATAGCACCTCCCACAGGGGTTCATGGTGTGGTGTGCATAAGAAAGAGGGGGAAATGCATTTCACAGAGCAGCAAGGGCTATGCATCCATGCAGTACTCTGCTAGGGGTACTGTAGCAGGGCAGGGTAAACAAGGTGGCTTAAGCCACAGAACGTTCTGATTCACAGTTCCAGAAGGCAAGATGGGGCCATCAGTGATGCTCTTCTGAGTAATGTGCAGCACGGGCCTGGGAGGGCTACTGGTTTGCAGGCAATCATTGGCATTCCTCAGCTTGGCATCACTTCTCTTTTCCTTCATCACCATGGGGTATGCTTACTGGACATGGCTGTCCCTGTATCCCAGATTCCCCGCCACACAAGGCAGCAGATTAGAGTGCCCCTCAAGGATCTCATTTTAACTTGATCACCTCTGTGAAGGCCATATCTCCAAATAAGGTCATCTTCTGAGGTACAAGAAGTTAGTTCATTTTTGGAGGACACAACCCATAACAAAATCTAAGCTGCTATTTTTATTATTAACATTGGGACTCATTACATTTAAGAATATAAACATCTTACTTCTATCAAATACAGTTTGCAATGAACAATAGGTCATTTGCAATGAGTAATAAGAAGTCAGCACTTACTATGCACAATGCTTAAGCCAGGGCTGTTTGTGACCAGGCCAATCCCAGGTGTAAACCTGTCTATTCCGTGGCTCTTCTGTTCACAGGGTATGTTGGAAGACAGAATTATAAAACTTGAGGAAAAGAGGTCAAGGCTAATTGCTTCATCAGGGAACATATCACTCTACTTCTTGGCAATTTCCATGCTACTCACCTGCATTTCACATGCTCAGATAATACTTTCTATAGATAGAATCACAAACTAATGCCTCCATCTGCAGCCATGGTGTTAAGCACATCCTTATTGAATGTCCCATAGTATCTCAGGCTTGCTGGTCAACTGAAGTCAGATATTTCCTGCCTATTCACCTTTCTCTTCCTTCTACATCACCTACCTCAGGCAAGGACACTGCCATCCCCCAATTATCCTATGCTGTATGGATACAAATGTTAGCATTATCAAAATTACATTTTATTTATTTATTTATGAGAGAGAGAAAGAGGGAGAGAGAAAATGGGAACACCAGGGCCTTCAGCCACTGCAAATGAACTCCAGAAGCAAGCACCCCTTTGTGCATCTGGCTTACATAGGTTCTGGGGAATCAAACCAGGGTCCTTTGGCTTTGCAGGCAAATGGCTTAACCACTAAGCCATCTTCTCCAGCCCATTCTTAGCATTTTTGAAGCACCATCTTTACCTCTTAACCATTGTTGTTCAGCATTGCTGCTTCCTAACTTTTTTCTCTAGCTTCATACTTTAACTTATCTTCTACATCGACAAAACTATTCTAAAATATAAACCTGATTGCAGAATTCTCATGATAAAATTGAAGTTTCAGGTGAGAAGTTAGATATATGAAACTTGTAAGAGAAGTTTAGGTTGGGAGCCATATATTTAGAAGATAGATGATAGATAGGTAGAAGATAGATAGATGATGGATAGATAGATAGAAGTAGATATAAAGATTATATAGATTTATAGACATATAGATGGTGGTAAAACCAAGGCAATGGATGAATTCACCTGTGGCAGTGTAAATAGTTTAAGAAGAGTATTTCATATGCATAATGTACTATGTACATAGTTTTAGATAATAGATCTTTCCAGTAGCAATATCAAGAAGTCAATGCCTAGAAAGCACTGATAAGCAGGCACCAGTGACAAGAAGCAGTGGGACTAGAGATGGAAATCACAGGTACAGTGTTGAAGTGTTGAGAATGGGTAAGCACTCCAAATTGGAATGACTTGCCCCTGATGGTGTACTTGCCCTCATGCCAAAGAGAAATATGTATTATCATCAGATATTGGAAACTTCAGAAATGTAAACTGTAGAGGGCAGGCTTAGATAATAAGCTGCTGCATTCTTAGGCAAATGTTTCACATTTACTGAATTTTGTCTCAAATTCATTCACCCTTTAACCTTTACATTTTTTTAATTTATTTTAATTTATTTATTAGAAACAGAGGGACAAAAAGAGAAAGAATAGGCATGCCAGGGCCTCCAGCCACTGCAAACAAACTCCAGACACAAGCACCACCTTGTGCATCTGGCTTATGTGGGACCTGGAGAATCTAACCTGGGTCCTTGGGCTTCATAGGCAAGTGGCTTACCACCAAGTCATCCCTCCAGCCCCCTTTAGCCTTTTAAAAATTGTGAAATACACAAGGGGAGTATGACAATATATTCATATTACTACTAATGTTTTTGTTTTGTTTTTTTTTCAGTTTTTCAAGGTAGGGTTTCACCCTAGCCCAGGCTGACCTGGAATTCACTATGTAGTCTCAAGGTGGCCTCAAACTCATGGTGATCCCCCTACCTCTGCCTCTCAAGTGCTGGCATGAAAGATGTGTGCCACCATGCCTAGCTGTTCATATAACTAATAAATTTTAAGTGCACATCAATCAGAGCAACTAAGTTCAAAGAGAACATTGCCAGGACCATGTCCTTCCTCACTGTGCACACTCTGCCTTCTTCCAGAAGTAAACAGAATCTTCACTTTGATGATAAACATTCCATTGTTTTATCTCATTGCCATTACCACCTATGTATACATTCCTCAACCACTAATTATTCAATTATGCTTATTCTCAAATTTTGCATAAATTAAACAACACAATGTGCATTATTTTGTGGCTTGCTTCTTACTCTCATCGTTAGGTTTGTGGAATTGGCTCATGTAGCTATATATAGATAGTTGTGGGAGGCTCATTTTAAGTGCTGAATGATGCTTTTTGTATTTCTGCCCTCAAATGTTTGTTGCTGGTAAATAGTGATGGAGTTGATATTTCTTTGCCTGACAACTTTGCCAAACCTGCACATTGATTTTTATGATTAATCAATTTGGAGATGTAAACTATTTATTTATGAGAGTGAGAAAGTAAAGGCATGCCTGAGAATTTCTGCATACTAACTCCAAACACACATGCATCTGGCTTTATGTGGTTATTAAGGAATTGAACTTAGGCCAGTAAACTTTATAAATAAGTACCTTTAACCACTGAACCACCTCCCCAGCCTGGGTTTCATTTTTCTATATTCATAATCATATATCTTTATTTTTTTCTACAAATGACTTTGTAAATCATTTTTGGCCAGTTTTTTGTTCCTTTCCCACTTGTTGTGCTGGCTAAGAGCAACAAATTAAATTGAAATAAAAGGGGTGATAGCAGACATTCCTCTCTTTTTCCCCATATTAACAGGAATGTGTTTAATGGCTTATAAAAATTACTTTTTAACATCTACTGGGTATGACATTTGATACAAGATTTTATACATAATTTTGTCAGATCAAGGATATTTCCACTATTTTAAAAAATTTTATTGAAATTAGACATTTTGATCCTTTTAGAAACTAAATATTGAAATAGATATATAACAGCAAGTATTCTTTCTGATATTGTTGAGATATCACATGATTTTTTTTCTCCTTTAATCTGTTAATGTGATCATTTTCCAATGTCAAACCAACTTTGCATTCCTTAAATAAACCCAACTTGGTCAATTGTTTTATTCTTTTAGGGTACTACTCATTTACTTTTCCAATAATTTATATAAGAATTTACTCTGCTCTTGAGACAATGGTTATTCTATTTATTTTCATATTTATTATATTTTAGAAATTTGAATTGGGAGAATTTTGTTGAAATTTTATGTGCTTGAAAATGTCATGATTCAGTCTTCATTTCTGAGGTCCTTTGTCTTAAGCCTAGGATCCCAGGTTGCCAACTACTTTTCTGAAGCATATGGGATATATCCTGGCACTCTGTTCCAGCATCATCACTCAGAATGTGGCCGTCAGATCAGTAAATGCCTCCAAAGAACAAGGGCATGCCTTATATGCCTGACTCTTTGTAAGGTCATTTCTTTATTTTGTTTTTGTTTGTATGTTTGATTTTCCCTGTTTTTAGTTTCACTGGAGTGTGTCTAAGTATGAATTTCACTTCAATGTGGGATCAGTTAGGTTCCTTGAACCTGAGTTGGTATACTTCAATTTTGAATCATTTGTTATTAGCCTTTCAGATTTTCACTTTACTTAATTGTCCTCCTATATTTTCAGGGCTCACTTTCATTTTCTCATCATGCCTGCCATGTCTTTGTCTTCATTTGTATTTCCTATTGTATTATTCTTCTGTGGTTTTTTTTTTTTCTTTTTTTTTTTGGAGAGGGTAGTAATTTCTAAAGATGACTTTTACAGTTCACTAATCTTATTTTCAACTTTCATCAATCTATATCAAAACCCATCCCTTTCATTTTTTCCTATATAAAACTAACATTTACATGTATATCAGACATAGGACTTGAAACTGCTTAAGATATTTTATTCGGGCTGGAGAGATGGCTTAGCAGTTAAGTGCTTGCCTGTGAAGCCTAAGGACCCCGGTTCGAGGCTCGGTTCCCCAGGTCCCACGTTAGCCAGATGCACAAGGGGGCGCACGCGTCTGGAGTTCGTTTGCAGAGGCTGGAAGCCCTGGCGTGCCCATTCTCTCTCTCTCCCTCTATCTGTCTTTCTCTCTGTGTCTTTCACTCTCAAATAAATAAATAAATAAAAATTTTAAAAAAAAAGATATTTTATTCATTTGCAAGCAAAAACAGTGGGACAAAGAGGGAGAAAATGGGTCCACCAGGGCCTGTAGCCACTGCAAATGAACTCCAGATGCATGCACTACTTTGTGCATCTGGCTTTACGAGGATACTAGGGAATAGAACCTAGGTTCTTAGGCTTTGCAGGCAAGTTCCTCAAGCACTAAGCCATCTCTCCATCCCCTAGTAATTTTTTAATTTTTTATTTTTTTGGTTTTCTGAGGGTTTCAGTCTAGCTAAGCCTGACCTGGAATCCACTATGTAGTCTCAGGGTGGCCTCAAACTCATGGTGATCCTGCCACCTCTGCCCCCTGAGTGCTGAGATTAAAGGGGTGCGCCACCATGACCAGCCCCCCTAGTAATTTTTTAAATCATAATTTAAAACTTGTTTTAGTGAGCACAGTGAAGTATCTATAGCAAGGATTCTAGGTAAATACACAATTTGCTTCTATTAAGTAAAGTCATTTTTATAAAAAAATTTAGGCATAAGTAAGATTAGAGGGAACAGTGTTGAAAACCTTGATATGCCCATTGTCCAATATGAATAAATAACATTTTAATAATATTTCATCTCTTTCCACTTACATATGCTGAAAAATATTTTCTTAGAAAAAATTTAAAGCAAATTTCAGATGACGTGTAATTCCATCTGAAATAGATAGTATCTGAAAACACTTTTGTACTCAAATTTAATAAAAATATCTACTGTGTGTGTGTATACCAACATGCTATTATTACATTTTAATAAGGCAACAGGGTTTTCTTATTTACTGAATTTTTTTTAATTTTAGGAACTTTATATTTCATTTGTAGTAATTCAATTTAGTTCTATAAAAATCTATTTAGTTGTTTTATAGTTTATTATTTCTTCTACAGATTTTCAAGTTTATATTTCTCATTACACATGCTTTCTTAAAAGTAATCTGTGAATGTTCCATGAGCTGAACTCATGAATCTGTGTTTACGTTTTAAATTATTGCTTATGGTGACTTATTTACTTGTGCATTTACTTAATTTTTATTGTGCTATGCTCAATATTGTGAGAATTATTCTCATGAGAATTATTTATGGTCTGGCACAGAAATGTGTTCTTTAGAAAGAATCTCCATTTGTTTGTACCAAGCACCTGGTAGCACAACTATTCTGCAGGTCACTCTCAATTAAATTCTTGGCTTGAAGTTTTTCAAACCACTCAGGGAGTGTGAATTCAGGCAGTAAATCTGAGATGAGCTGTAGTTACAAGTTCTCAGTAGTGATTTATTTTTCTTTTCTTATCTCTGCTCAGCATCAAGGTTAAATATGGTGTACTTTATTTATAACTCTTCGATGAGGGTGGGGAGAAATAGAAGTTGCCAGATTTTTGCAAATTCACCTTTACCAGGATGTACAGATTTTGGGATACAGGTTTATAGCCTCCTCACCTTGATGGGATCTGAAACTTGTCTTCTATTCACTATACATGGGAGTCGTGAAAGTAGGAGCTCAAGTTCATCTGGCTTAACAATGACCCCAGTTCCTGGGCCAAAATTCTTTCTTTCATGAGAGTTCATTGATTGATTTAAGATGATTCTTTTCATATGTTCTTTTAGACAAGAGGCTTAATAGTATAAAGATGAAAGGTTGATCCCAGGTGCCTTGAAAGTAGAAATTCTTTGTTCATTCTTTAACACACGCTGTACTAGCCTTCTGACCAGTGAAGTTAGAGAAAGCCTGATGAAGAGTCAAATACAAATAGCCATGCATACATATTATACATATATGTCATATAATGCATGTAATCTTCTGTAGACATTACATAATTGTTACATATGGGAATATGAGTTACAGCAAGATCAATTTCAATTACAATTGGACACACAATTCATTTCTTATATTATAACTTAATTATGTCATTTATATCTGTCTTATGGCCTAGACTACATTGATTCTTCCCAAAATATTTTTATCCATTTAGTTTTTATTTTTGTCAGCATCTCCTATGGTAGAGGTAATCATTAGGTGAACTAAGAGACTAAGTGGCAGTGCTTCTCTTCCTTTAAAGGACTTAGCTTCAGATGGAGACATTGCTTTATGGAAGAGAAGCTTTGCTATATATCAGAGGTCATTAATGAATCTTTGGCTATACACAGGGAATTCCAAAACTGAGTTGGGGTAGGGCTAGAAGATAATGGAGTGCTCTGCGAAGGATAATGAAAAGAATTTTAGTTCCTCAAGAGAGAGGAGCAAAGACAAGACAGCAGTGCCCAAAGGCAGATCAATGTGATAACCATTCAGCCAAAGGCCTTTCTATACCATCAGCATCTGATATTCTACATTAGAGTTTTATGCTTGTGCCATATCCCCACAACCATCCCAGCCTCCAGTAAAGTCAGCTACATCTACAGGAGTTTTGTATGGGTGAAGAAGAGAATGTTTGCAAATCATCCAAGCAGAGTTATTCCCATTTTTTGTCGATGCCAGAGTTAAATAAACAACTTAATAGCAAGCAGTAAATAAAGGGATGCTGGTGGAATAGGTAATAAAAAGGGTTACTATGAAACTTCAAGTCCCTGGGAAATTTGGTAGAACTTGAATCCAGACCTTCAAGGGCAAGGTGTTGGCATATAACACTTCAGTCATTGTTAATATTTACACTAAATTTTCATAGCTTTATGAAGTCCCTCCAGCTTATAGTAATCAGAAGTAAGCCTAAGAGTCTAGCCAAGGGCTGATGCTTCCCCAGCCAAGGTATGGTTTCTCCAGTGATGCTTCAAGCAGCATTTCATAGCAGATGTACACTGTGTGGGAGAGCTAAGATTTGATATGTCCCACTCTCAGTAACTCTGATTTAGCTCAATCTGGATGTCAAGGCTTTGAAAATCTATCAAATGAGTCTAAGATGCAGGCAAGGTTGAAAATCACCTGCACAGAACTGCAATAGTATTATAAAGGCAGTCTGCAATATTCAAATGAGGTGGCAAAAGCAATAAAGAATGTGTAAACTGAAATATGATAAAAATAGAGGCTGGGAAGATTGCTCAGTGGTTAAACTCACTTGCTTGCAAAGCCTGCCATCTCAAGTTCAATTCCACAGCCACTCATCTAAAGTCAGACCAAAAATGTAAATATCACACATTCTTTTTATTTTTTATTTTTTGTTTATTTTTTTATTTAAGAGTGACAGACAGAGAGAAAGAGGCAGAGAGAGAGAGAGAGAATGGGCACGCCAGGGCCTCCAGCCACTGCAAACGAACTCCAGACACATGCACCCCTTGTGCATCTGGCTAATGTGGGTCCTGGGGAATCGAGCCTCGAACCAGGGTCCTTAGACTTAACAGGCAAGTGCTTAACCGCTAAGCCATCTCTCCAGCCCTACATCAGGCATTCTATTTGTAGTAGCAATAAGTCCTGGCATGTCCCTTTCCACATAAAAATAAATCAATTATTTTGAAAATTTCGATTAATTTGCAAGGAGAGAGAGGAGAGGGAGAGAGAATAGCCATATTTGGGCCTTTAACCACTGCAAATAAACTCTAGATGCACATGCCACTTTGTGCATATGGTTTTATGTGTATACTGGGCAAGCAAACTCAGGTTACTGGGCTTTGCAGGCAAGAGCCTTAACTGCTGAGCTATCTCTCCAGCCCCTATTTTAAAATTTTTAGAAATACCAAGTTAATTTTAATAAAATACAGTAACATATAATCCTAGTTCTTGGTGGAGCTGGAACATGAAAGTAAAAATTATGGTGTAGCTCTCCCTATACAGATGGGAATATAACCATCGATAGCCATCCATCCATTTTCTGTTTACATGCACATAACAGAACATGGCTTTTCCAGGAAACTTTCACAGAAAAGTGAAGCTACAAATACATTGTTTCAAGAACATCCTCATCTATCAGCCTTCTTGGGATAATTGTTAGTTTTAAAGATGATCTATATCTTTGAACCTGGTACACTTGGTGTCCACAGATCTTTTAAATAAACTTTCCTCAATTCTAACCAAAAGACCCCATCTTCAATCAAGGCTTAAATCCAATCTCATTCCTGTCCTCACTTTGTCCTCCCTCATCCATGATGTTACTGGAATACTTTCCAGGTGAGGGCCCCTTTCTTTGGGAGTAGCAAAGTAGGCTTTGTTTGAACTGGCCATCAGGTATTTATTTACCACCTGTTCAGAGAAGGTCATGAAGACATCAAGCCAAATTGTCATATATCTCAGAATGATTACCTCTGTGGTTTACAGCCATTGTCTGTAACCAACCCTTCAAATGCATTTTCAAGGTTGGTGTTACTAATCATATTTTTAACAGATGATATCATGGGACTCAGGAAAGTTTAGAACCTGACCGAAGGTCATATAACTGTGTTTAACACAGGGATTTCAGCCCAGGTGTTTTTGATTCTCAAGCTTGAGTTCGGTCCAGGGCACCACAGTGCCTTCGTGAAGCTGGAAGCCAGGTCTGCTCTGACCAGCTGCAGTGTGTATGTCAGGTGTGAGCCATTTTAAAGAGTTGACACTAGCAGCCACCTTGCCAATGGGATGCCATAAATGCAGCTGCAAAATTGAGGTAACAAGTATAAAGCTAGACTTTTGTTTTTCAAGTACCTGGATAAATACAAAATCTTCAGCTGGCTAGTGGGCAAGTAATTGTTTATCAGATTATTCTTCATTTACCTTTGTATATCCAACATATCTTATAATTTTCTCTCTTTAAAGTTTTTTTTTAATTTTTGGTTTATTTTTATTTATTTATTTGAGAGCAACAGACAGAGAAAGAGGCAGAGAGAGAGAGAGAGAGAGAGAGAGAGAGAGAGAGAGAGAGAGAGAAAGAGAGAGAGAGAGGATGGGTGCGCCAGGGCCTCCAGCCACTGCAAACAAACTCCAGATGCGTGCGCCCCCTTGTGCATCTGGCTAACGTGGGTCCTGGGGAATCGAGCCTCGAACCAGGGTCCTTAGGCTTCACAGGCAAGCACTTAACCGCTAAGCCATCTCTCCAGCCCTAAAGTTTTATTATGAGACATTTCAATCATATAGAAACTAATATAGTATAAATAGTATATGAAGCCTGACTCAGTCCTCATTCAGCTTCAATGCTGACAAGCTTTGACAACCTTTCATAAATCTCTTAATGTGTATCTCTAAAGATAAAGATTTTTATAATATGTATGTCGAGTGGGTAAGTGGTTTTTCATAAATAAGACCATGATACATGGGCTGGGGAGGTGGCCCGGTTGGTCAAGGGTTTACCACACAAGCCTAAGGACCTGAGTCATGATCCCCAGCACCCACATAAGTGCACATGCCTGTCACTCAGTTCTTGGAAAGTAGAGACAGGTGGATTACCAGAGCAAGCTGGTTAGCTAGACTAGCTGGATTAGTGAGCCTGGAGTTCAGTGAGAGACCCGGTCTGAGTAAATGAAGTGGAAGATGTTGAGGAATATAACCAACAGCCTCTGGCCTCCACACACATGTATATGCATGTACATGCACATCCACACCTACACCTACAGAGACATGTGTCCACACATCTGAACACACACATATATTATACACACACATGCAAACATGCACACGTATATACACAAATTAAAACAAACTAACCCCCAACAATATCATATCAGGCCTAAAATAAATTGATAGTAATTTGCAAGTAAAATAAAATATAGAACCAATCTCCAAATATCTAGTTGCCACATAAGAATCACAATATTTTAGAACTTTTTGGTGCTACTTGGCTAATGTCAAGTGACTCAAATTATATTAGTTCTCCATTTACCTTAAAGTATAAAAGTCATCCACTGAGGATATTTCTGTTGTCTAGCACTTTCTGTTACTCATCCTTGCTCCCAACACTTTCATTTCTGAATGTTTGGATTTTTGTTGTTGTTGTTTTTTCTTATTAAGTAGAAAGTTTGTGTGGACACATCATGGGTTGATGCCATTATTTCTCTCCTCCCTCCTGCATGCCACTGAGGACCCTCCTTAGTGGGGATGCTGGCATTCACCATGCCATTGTGGGTTACGAGTTGTGGGAGCAGCAGTCAGCCATTGTGGAAGGGGAATGCCTCTCGACACTCCTTCCCACCCTGTGGTTGATTTGAGGTTTAATGAATTTTTTTGTTTTTATGGACTCCAATATCTTTAAGCATTTCTTATTTTGGCCAAGTTCTGAATGCATAGTCCTTCTGATATTTGTATGTCAACATCAGATGATATCTTCATAATTCTCAAGTCCCTAGAGGGTGGGTGAAGATACAGTTAAGAAGTACTATCAATCTAACAGGGTGTCTGTTCTTGTTTTGGTACTTAAACACTTAGACATATAAATGTGGCTTCTTTTCAACAGCAATAAACATTTCTCTTCTTTTTGTTATATTTTCAGGGTATTTCCTTGAACCCTTGGCTGGCTTCGAATTCACTATGGAACCCAGGTGGCCTCAAACTTACAGTGATCCTCCTACCTCTGTCTCCCCGGCACTGAGCTTACAGATGTGTGGTACCATGCCTGATTCACTCCTGTTCTTATAAATGTCTTACAAAACATTCCTTTCAGCTGGGCATGGTGGCGCACCCCTTTAATCCTAGTACTCTGGAGGCAGAGGTAGGAGGATCTCCATGAGTTTGGGGGCCACCCTGAGACTACATAGTGAATTCAAGGTTAGCCTGGGCTAGAGTGAGACCCTACCTTGACAAAGAAAGAAAAAAGGCATTCATTTCTTCCTCCTTCACAGTTGTCCACATTTCAATGAGCAATAGAGGAGTTGCCCCAAATGATGCCAGCCCAAAGGAAAACAAGTGAGGGGGCTATATAGATGGTGGTATGAGCTTCTAAAACTCTCCAAGCACATTAATCAAAGCTGCTCTTTCCAATTCGTTGAACTCATGTTATTTTTACATTAAAAATTAAAGGAGGAAGAGAAAAATAAGGAGGTAGGGGTGAAAGAAGGAGAAGAAAAGGAGGGAAACTAGCAGGTGCTTTTGAAATTAGATTATGATAGGTTAATCCTGTCATTTTTTTCTTCTTACAGTATATAAGTAGTATAGTCAGGAGCCCTAAAGGTCACCTGTCGAAATGCAATTAGGAAATCTTAACTGTGAAACATTATACTCTTTCCTGTTCCTGAGCAGACATGCCTAGTCCTGATGAGGAGTCCCAAAGTGGTAGGAGCCCTGCTAGCTAGACACATATCTGCCAAAACACCAAGCAGATGGTTATCAAATGATTTTCACATTCCCTGTATGAAGATCACTGTACCCTGCTGATGACAGGATTACACAGGGACTAAAGCAAATTAACTGGAAGAGGGGAGGAGAAGGGGAAAATCCCATTAGGTTGGACCACACGTGTGGTTAAATAAAAGCAGAAACAATGATCACATTGGATTTTATTCAGATCAGCTTGTGCTTTCCCAAAGGGATTCAAAGTCACTGTGATGTGACTTGCCCTTTTCTGTGCATAGGATGGCTTTGCAGCATGGCCTGTGCTAAGGCACCCCAAGGGCACATGAGTCACCACTTCATGGTGTTCACACTGCAAGTCCTATTGAGGTGGGCTTTGGGTCTGACTTACAAATCTTGTTCAGTGGCCAGAGAGATGGTTAAGTGGCTAAGAA
The DNA here is from genome assembly GCF_020740685.1 of Jaculus jaculus. Taxonomy (NCBI): domain Eukaryota; kingdom Metazoa; phylum Chordata; class Mammalia; order Rodentia; family Dipodidae; genus Jaculus; species Jaculus jaculus. Next base: position 82,647,441 of record NC_059102.1, read on the forward strand.
TACGACCTGTGCGAGTATGAGGGCCTGAAGAGGCCTGAGCGATGGCTGAAGTTTGACACTAGGATTCAGATACACAGCTGCATAGAGGCCACAGTCATGTAGGGGGCTAGAAACCCCAGAATTGCTGGAGCCTATGGGAGAACACCAAGCTCTAGGATCAGCAACAGACTCCATCTCAAATAAGTACAGGCAGAAGAGCAATTGAGCTGGACACCCAACATTCTGCTCTGACCACCTTCGACAAGTGCATCCTGCTGCAGTCAAGCACACAGGGCACCACGTGGACACATATACATGCACACACACACACACACACACACACACACACACACAACACAAAGAATACTTGTTGACTATTTTTTGTTTGTTTGTTTGCATGTAACAGGTACCTGATCTTTTCAGGCTATTCTAAAACTATCAAAGGATAAAAACAACTGACCATGTCTAGTGTGTGGAATGTATTAAAAAAACTGGGTGGGTTTCTTGTTCTGTGCTTAACTTGGTGTGGGGCTAGTCTATAATGGTTGAATATATAATGCTTGAAGATGAAAATTTTTTTTTGCCATCCTACTATGAGATAAGATTTATCTACAACCACACTATGATGTTCCCTTAATGCCTTTCAAAAATACAAATGCTTACATCCTAATAGGTTTTTAGCTTGAGATCTAATCATCCACTCTTGAATTAAGATGCTTGAGTGAAGCCAACTCATTTGGAACTAAGCACTTTAATGTCAACAGAGACATATGGCAGGGAGACGGAATTACAAAGGCTCTCCTCTGAAGCATCCATTAAGAAAGCCAGACTAAGACCCTCACATCATTATTAGTTTACTCATTTATTTTTCAGTAAATAATCAAGAGTAATATTATCTTAGGGAAGTGGAAGAGGTCTAATAATTATGTGTTTGGGATAAGGGTGCATTCCCACCTGAAGTGATTAAACCATCCCCTTGCTGTATAATTACTAGTTTGGACAACAACACTATGTTTTCAGATCAAAGAAAGTACAACCTATATCCTAAAGACTGTACAAATATATTGCCATCTGTAGAAAGGTGTCACTCAAAACTATAGAAATCATCATCATGATAATGCATTTATTAAATTGCATCCAGCTTGTCACATGAGAAAATGTATTAATAAGTAATTATGGAATACTAAACTTTTGATATTATGGAGATAATACGCAAAATGTATGTGAGCCGATTCTGTGTCTGCCCTATGCCTAGAGTCCAGCTCGCCCCAGACAGAGCTGCTCTTCACCAGAAACTCAATACATCCTAAAAGGAAGGTGTGTTGGGCAGGCAAAGCCCAGTGGGAATGGAGATGTGATGTGATCAACCTTTAGGATTGGGGTCATTTGTTACTGCTACTTACACAGACTTATTTGATCATTATCAGTGCCTGGCACACACAAGGCCTTCAATATATATTTGCTAACAGATTAATAAATGGAGATGTATGATGCATATACACAAGAATTTAAGCAATACGCAGGTCCAAACTAATAAAATCTGTGTGCATCATGATTTCTACCACAGAGATTTGGAGTTTAATGTAAGGTAATTAAATGTTTAATTACCTGCTTTTGAAACCCAAGTCACTCAGGTCAAATACATGTGGTGTAAACAAAAGTCATGAATAATTTAATGTTTACTAGCAAGGCAGAAACTGTAATGTCATGGAAGGAGAGAAAAGTAGAAGATCGTGATAGCCCATTGAGATTTTACTTGAAAACATGAGCCGGATGGACAAGTGAGTTTGCCAAAGCTTTTACATAGTGGAGGAGAGAGAGTAGCACCTAGCAGGTCTGGAGAGATTAAAGCAAAGACAAGATGTAGATTAGGGAGATTCAGCAACATGAGTTGAGGAGTAAGATGTTGAAGGCAGATTGGTCACGTGGCAGAACCCATGCAGAACAAACATATCAGAGAACCAAAAGGCTAGACATGGTAAAGAAGCTAGTTCAACCAGGCATGGTGAAGCACACCTTTAATCCCAGCACTTGGGAAGCTGAGGTAGGAGGATTGCCCTGAGTTTGAGGCTATCCTGAGACTACATACATAGTGAATTCTATATTAGCCTGCACTAAAGCAAAACCCTACCTCAAAAAAAAAAAAAAAAAAAGAGGAGGAGGAAGAAAAGCAGCAGCAGATAGTTCAGAAAATGTGTCTTCAGAAAAGGGCAAAGAAAAAAAAGTTGTGCTGGGCTTGGCACTCAATGAGAATCCCTGCTCAGTATGTGCAAGGCACTAGTTTGCTCTTCAGCATGGGAACAAGAAATGCAAGGGAAGAAGGAAACATGGAAAGAAGGATGGAAGGCGAGTGGGGGAGAAAGGGAGGGAGGGCCAAGTTGCTTTCAGTTAGCCTACAAATTTAAAATGAATTAACAAAAATACATTGAGTTGATCATTAATTTGGGGGGATTCAGACCAGAAAATTCTCAGTTCACATGGAAAAATAAATAAAAGAACATACTAAAAAAGAATAATGAGGTATTAAAACAAAATGCAAGTAATTAAAGCAGCAGTTTCAGTGGGCAATTGGAGGGCTTGGAAATAAGAAGCTCATATAGATATATTTGCAAAGTTAGTCTCAGGAGGTGGCATTGACAGTCAATGGGAAAAGTCTTAGTTGGGTTGGCATTTGCAAAACCTTACATTCATCCAGAATAAATCCCAAGTGTATTACTAGTAAATGTAGCAGACTGAATCATGTGACCATTCATATGTAAAATTTACCAAATATCAGTGGTTTAATATGCCTACATTAGTGGAGGTAATGGAAGAAATCATATTTCTCTTAGGTAATCTCAAGTTAAATAAAAAGACTTAAATTTTTGACAATCCAAAGGCCCATAAAAGATATTTAAACTGAACCAATCAACCATAAATTTATTTTCTGAAATGCAATAATACCATGAACAAACTCAAATAAATACAAAAAATAAATCAGATATATAAATGTTCAAAATATATGAATGCATTGAATATTTATAAATACATAAAACAACACAAAATTAAAAAGACAGGCAAATAAATGTGAAGCCAAAGAACTTAGAAAAATGTTTTCAATGCATATTGCAGTCATGATTCATTTTTCTAATACTGCAAGAACTTCTAAAAATATCCTTAAAGCACCAATAATCTAATGCAGAGATACAAAGCTAGCAAAAGTGTGAGCATAAATGACTACTGGGTGCTCAGCCCTAAATAGAGCATGCAAATCATTCCCTCCAAGGCTCAGGGAGCCTTGCAGAAACAGTGTAAGAGCAAGAGGGTAGCCAAAAGAGTGCCGTGGAGTGCTATGTTCTGAATATGTCATGACCATTCCACTCATGAGCTCACAATAGCTGTGGGTGCCTGAACAAGACAGCCTTTCAGTCTTCTACCATGGGGGAAGAGGGGCTTACAAGACCCTGCTCCTCCCAGAGGAGCTATCAGCAATTAATAGTTGCTAGGACAGAAGTCATGTCTTCAGTGGTGTAGCCACTGGTAAGTTGTCCATACACCAGGAAATAACCTCCTACCAATGCTCGTGCAAGCAATCCTAACGTAACTCAGTGGGACAAGAACACACACACACACACCCTGACACGTGCACAGACACGTAAGGCATGAAAGAGGCAGAGGATTAATTGGGAATAAGAGTCTTAGTTGGAGTGGGAGGGTGATAACAGGGTAATGGGAGTGGATAAGGTCAAAATACACTATATACATGTTTGAAATTATCAAAACTAGAAGTAAAATTCAAAAGACCAATAATCTACTAGGAAAATAAAATGGCATGTGAACAGATGGTTCAGAGGACAAGTACATGCTTGGCCATAGTCATAAGGAAGGATGTTCAGCCTTGCTCATGATATGAAAATGCAAATTAAAAATAAAGTAAAAGGCCAGTCTGTTGGGCTTGCCTCAAAAAATTAAATAAAAAAATTAAAGTAAGGTAACATTGCTTCACTATTACACTGCAGAGAGCTCAGAGTCTGATAGCACATTATGTCGGCAAACTCTAGGATTTATGGTATGAGTATAAACTGAAACAACTCCCATGAAGGGAAATCTGGCCATATCAATCAAACTTACTACAAAGATATTGTGACCCAGCCATCCCATTTTGGAGCATTTATCCTACAGATCCAGCTGCTTTCAAGTGGAATGATGGTAGCATAATTATTAATTGCATAATTTTTGCCAAAAGATTGGGAACAGTCTGAATGTGAAAACTGTTACAGTGACATGAAAAGATGTACAGGTTGAAGCCACATGAAAGAGACTAAGCAAAGAACAATGTGTGTTGTGTACTGAGGCTGATAAAAGTTTGATGATATATGAACACATGATTTTGTAAGTGTAAAATTTCTACAGAAGAACATAAAGGAACCAATCAGATTGTGAGAACAGGAAATGATTGGCTAAGGAATAAGGCAGAAGTCACACTCTTCACTATAGCTTCTTTGCACTGTTTGTATTTTGAGTCACTTCAATATGTTCCTTATTCACAAAGTTATATGGTAGCTAAGCTACCCTTTGAAAGAGAAGTCTTTAGTACAGATAGCTCCGTCATGAAAAAAGGAAAATATACTCAAAATCCAAGACAATATGAAAATAACTAAAATTTTCTGTGAATATTATACTATTATATGTAGTTATGATAATTAAATTTTAATTAAATATGTGTGTAGATATTCCATTTCCAACACCAAACTTGAGGGACCTTTCTCAAGCACTAATGTCATTCCCTATTGTAAATTTTCCATGGCTCCCCATAGTCCTTCAGGCAATGCACTTAACTTCCTCAGTATAACCACAGGGTCAGCCACTGATCTGGCCTCATCTTATTTGTCTAGCTTCATTTCATTTCTCAGTCCTTTTCCCCTCTTACTTCTTTTGTCCTGATTTTGGTATTGTCTTTAGGAACTAGTTTCTATACTACATCTTTACCTAAGCCGGCTCATCAACTCCTATTTCTGTGGCTTAAAGTGTCTTACTGCTTCTCTCCCGTCCTCTCTGTATTTACCCTCTTGTCCTTCAGTTACTAGGTAGCTTTCTCCTTGCTTCTTCCCACCCAGGCTAGATAGGTTAAGTCTTCTCCATGTCCTACAACATCCCACACCATTTTCTATGACTACCCTTACACACTGTTTGGTAATTGATGCTTTATTTTTCTCCCTATTTGAAAGTATTGCATGTTGGACATGGTAATCAGAAAAGTTGATTGAATGTTTATTGTACAAAACCATGAACAGACTAATCTGTTGAATAACTCCAACAATGAGGTCACAACAAGAATGGAGGGATACAGATGATATTAAGTAATCCAAAAGAAACCAATCAGATTTGTGACAGATATGCACTTGCCAAAGAATGGCCCTTCGAAGTTTAGCCAGCGTTGATATTCTTGCCCATGTACAGCCTTACAGATGGGCCTGTATCAATAGCAGGAAAGCGTCCTTCAAAGCCAACAGTCTTTCTTCCAAACTGTGTCACTTCCCCTCCACATTCTACTGATCAGGTCTCTCTTTCTGCCTGTGATTCTAACAGAAACCCAGTGCTATGTCTACAAGCCAGCCTCTGCAGCTCCATTCCTTTCAGGCTGTGCAGTCACTGTCAGACCTTAATCAGAACAGTAAGTACTGATGTATTAGACTGTGCACTAAACCATTCAGATATCTCCCAGAACAGTCCAGTGCTAGCGAGGGGGTAATGAAAGCAAGGTGGAATACTGGACTCCAAAGAGTCATGGTCATATATTTTGTATGATTTTCTCTGGGACATCTCAGACACTCCCCTGAGACCACTGAAGGCAGAAAAGATTGACTGAAAACTGTGGATACTTTTGTTTGCTTTGTTCCAACACATTTTGTTAAATGTAAGTGCAAATTCTATATTCTAGTTCATAAGGTATTCTTGGTTATCTGAGCATAAGTGTTTTGACTTATCTACCAGTTAAATTAGTCAACAATACTCATATGTAACTAGTACTTTAGCTTGATGCACATAGTATATCCCAGAATTTCTATTGTATGACCTAGTATAGTATGCCACATAGCAGAACACTGTGTTCTCCTGCAGTGTGACCAGCAAGAACAGCACAGGCCTATTGGACTTGCAGCTTCAATTATTTTCTTAAAATTTATTTATTTATTTGCAAGGATGGAGAGAGAGAGGGAGAGGGGGGGGAGGGAGAGAGAGAGCGAATTAAAGAGAAAATGGGGCATGCCAGGGCCTCCAGCTGCTTGCAAACAAACCCTAGGTGCATATGCCACTTTGTGCATCCGGCTTTATGTGGGTCCTGGGTAATTGAACCAAGGACATCAGGCTTTGCAGGCAAGTCCCTTAACTGCTGAGCCATCTTTCCAGGCTACCTTTCATTCTTAGAGCTGAGAAAGTTGTTCTCCATTGAGAAAAATTTCCATCCTTGAAAAGTGAGACCAATCACTGTGACTGGGTACCCTCAAGCTCATGTGATTAAACAATATTCCCAAGTATTAGAAAATTCCTATGAGCCCAGTACAAGACTACAGCAATCAGTATGCTGCATTAATTATGCTTTTAATATAATCATGTTCAAAGGTCACACCACCATTCCCAGGGCACAAAGAATGTTGCATTCATTGGTGCCACGGCTCACCACAGTGGTTCAGGTATGTTAGATGCATGGTTAACAATGCTATAATGTTAATCATGGTGTTTTTTGTTTTTTTTTTTTTTTTTTTACAAAATCCAAGGATGTGAAACCTATGATAATAATTCAAATTAAAAAAACAATCTATAAAAATAACAGGAAAAACTACATGTACCTTGGGATAAATCTAACAAGATACATTGAAGATTTTATTGGAACAATCACCAAAGGATATAAAAGATGACATAGAAAGACGACTATTGAGTAATGGTCAGTGGGAGATGCAATGCTTTCGGCTTTGAAAATTATGAGCAGTGTCTATGAGCCACAGAAGGTGGGGAGAGAACTGTAGATGCTAGAAAAGGCAGAGGAATGAATCTTTCTCTAAAACCTCTAGAAGGGAATGAGTACACTACCCTACATACACAATGGCCTTCACTCCATAGGACTTGTTTGGGGCGTCTAACCTATAGAACTAAGCTCATGTTCATCCTGTGAGTTTTACTTTAATGCCAGCTCTAATGTAGAGCAGCTACTGTCTGTTCTAATGGTGCCAAAGAGAGTTCAAACAACAAGACTCAGACACATCGTTAAAAGCTGAAGGAAGTCAGGTTCTTAAGGAGAAAGCAGGATGTCTTGGCAACTCACAAGACTAATCCTGTGGAATGGATTGCAGCCTCTGCCTTGACTGGACCCAGGTAGTTAAAGTAACTTCTCTCCTAGATTACTGAAAGGATTGACATGTTGAGAGAGAAAAAGCAAGACTGGTTTGTGTGACACTGAAAAACAGAAGACTCAACAATACTGTAGCACACACTGGACTTAGTTGGCCTGGGGACATGGGGACCAGATCATGCTACAAATCTCATTTTAACCATGGAACAGGGGTAGAAGTAGAAATAAAATCAACAACACCTTGCTTCTGGGAAAGGTATCCCACAGTTTGCTTAATAAATGGGAGACACTGGGAAGTGGGCAATCCCAGAGGGATGGTGATCTAGGAGAGAAGGTGAGTACCACAATGTAAAGAGAACTTGTTAAGGAAGCTCTCCCTCAACTCCTTGCAGAAGTCCCATGCTGGGAAGAGGGAAGTGGAGGGACAGCTGCGCACGCTCTTGACGATCTCGGACACACAGTGCCCAGATGAATGCAGAAACAGCTGAGATGATAGACAATCTCACCCTCAAGAGGTGGAGACACTGGAAAAGTGAAATGCATGGACATGAGTGTTAAAAGCAAGCATGATACCAGCCACTCCAGTTCATCTAATTTGTGGCAGAGAAAGGAGACACACAGTGGAGGGAGACCTCTGGAGCTGAGAGCCTTTGGGGCAGCCTGTCTCCACAAAAGCCAAAGGCAAGCATGGAGCACACACTGAAGAGCCAGCAGACCCACAGCACGACACTACAAAATTGAAAACTAACTTGGAAAACATTTCATTCACTCTCAAAATTTTTTATTTAGGGAGCTTGCATCAGAGTAAAAGGAGTAAACATGATGATGAAATAAAGCACTGGATTTTCAGTTTCAAGTGCGAAGGGTTAGAAATATTCAGATTTTGAATGTATTCCATTTAAGCACATGTAAATAAATTTTAAATAACTGATATTCTTTGACAATTTGTACTTAGAATAAAAGTAAATTTCTGGCCAGCATGGCTTCCACTTTCCACCTTGGTCCCTTTCTGTTAGTTTTTTTCTTCCACTGATCTTCTGAAGTGCAACTGATGGTCCCGCCATGATAGACTCTTACTGGAGGAGTTCTGACACCAGGCAGGTAGTTTCATGCCTCTCCTGATTTTCTTTAAATTATTTGCTTCACATGATCTTCTTGATGCTGATTTCAAAAGTGAAGATTTTGTGCATTCTAGACTCTGAGTCATTAGTGTTACAAGGAAATTTCTATTATTGTGTTAGTGAATAAAGATTGAGACATATGGAAAAAGAAGATTTGAATAAATGAAGAGCTATATATACCATGTTATTGGATGGAGAGATACAATATGCATCATGCCAATTCTTTCTGTATTCATTTCGGAAATAAATGCAATTCCAGTAAAAATTTGCAATGAGATTTTCCTTATACCCTTGATAATATGCACTCTAGACACTCCCAGTTGTTTACCTTACCTATCAATGCAGAATGGTAAAACTGTTAAAAAGGACATCTGTCAACCCTGTTGCTGAAGATACCACTTGCAGCAGTTGCTAGAAATGAGAAATCAAGTTGATACTGAGCTGGACACCTACTCCCTGCTGGGTACATGGACATTGTTATGTACACTGCTGGGGACAAAGAACGCCAGCAGTCTTCACAAGCAGTGGTCCCTGGGAACGATACAACTAGCCAGGCGGGCAAGATGAGCCCACTGGTACAATAGAAGCATGGCTGTTAGGAAGATAACAAACTGCTTTCTGATTGAATTTGAGGCCTGCTTCACAGGGGGAATTCATGCCTGGTATTGAAAACCTAGTCAAAAGTCTATGGCTTGAAAGTTGATAGGCCCCAGGAAAGAAGCTGTTGCGGTTGTTTGGCTAAATGGATATGTTATGACCATCAAACTGCCCTCTAAATACTCATGTTTATGCTCAGATAACAGTACTCTCTCACTTTTGATCAGTGAAGCTTCTCTTCACAGAGAGTGGTAACTACTGGGGTAACTCAGATCTCATCAAAGTGCTGAGAAGAAGTGATATTTAAACACTCACCATATAATAAGACATTTCTACCACAGAAAGCAAGGCTTAGGGAATACTGTGGAAAGAATGTATGAAGCAGAGGATGGGGATGAGTGCTTTGAAACTTTGTATTTCAGACATGGATATCTGTAGAATTGATGACCATTCACAGCAGCTACTGGTACCTGTACAATATTGAACCAACACATCAACATGTCCTCATGGATGAGAGGACGGTTAGAAAAATTAAAATACATGAGGGACTGGTTGGGTGGACAAAGGAGTTTAATAGAAGGGGTATGGGGGGTATTTGAGAGAGAGTGATGAGAGGGGATTATGATCATATATAAACATTGTCAATAAAATGTTATATAAAAATAAGATTAAAATATATAAAAGGATGCCTCTCATCTCCTTTCACACATAGCAAGTAGAAGTAAGTAGATTTTCATTAAAACTGGTTTTGACTGGGTTAACACAGCTGGAGTTAGTTGCTTAGCTCCTCCTTTCTGTAGCGGGGTCTGAGGCTACAGGCAGCATTTAACATTTTCTCAGCAGAAAGTCTTTGAAAGCAGGAAAAACAGCCACTTTCTCCAACCTACCACCAGTGCTTTGCTCTGGGCACAACAAATTTTGTGGAAAATGAAAGTGATGAAGAAGATAAGCCGACCTGACAATCAAGTAGCACGGAACATTTTTTGTGCCTGCTTTCATCGTGTCTTTTATTGTACCGATCCTGAGAGGTGGGCTGGGTGCTTGCACTTTGCTTATTTGCAAAGAAAGAAGGGAACACAAGGATCCCTCATTGTAAACAAATGAATGGAATAGAGCTTGCTTGCTTTCTTAGACAAGGACATGTATGGAGAGTCTAAACTTTAGATTTGGAAAGCTTGCATCCAAACCAGGAGAACACATATTCTCAAATGGAAGCTTAGGGATGACTCTGTGGAGGTCATAGGAACTGGGCTTGGAAAAAAAAAAAAAAAACAGAATATGAAGTACTGGGAGGAAAGCAGAAGGCTCTGGAGTCAAGAAAGTGCTCAAGGTGCTATGGTGCCATCTCAGGAGGAGGATTCTGCAGAAGTGGTCACAAGGATGGAAGCAGAGTACAGAGAGAAGGCCTAGTCTGGACAGCTATCACTGACCTGAGCCCTGATGTTCCAGTAGGGTAGGCAGCACGCTTTAGACCTGACAGATCAGCATTCACGTACCACTTTCTTACTCACTTGCTGTTATAGTTTGAACATGAAATGTTCTCCATAGGATTTTATGTGTAACACTTGGGCTCTAGCTGGTAATACTGTTTGGGAGGTTGTGGGGCCTGGCTGACAAAGGAAGGTACTAAAGGTGGTACTTTGAAGTTATCACCTGGTCTGGCTTCTGGTCCTACTCTGTGTCCTTGAGAAAGCTTTGAAGGTACAGGAGTACAGGAATTTGCCACCACAGGCCGCTTCTGCCCCTGAGTATTCCTTGCCATGTTGGAGTAGACCCTATGAACCCATGGACAAGTTTTTCTCCCTTAAATTCCTTCTGTCCTACTATGTCACAGCGGTGAGAAAAGAAACTCATCCCCTGCCCACTGACCTCACCCAGTCACACTATCTTCTCATGCCTCCAGCTCCTCTAAAATCAGTACCATTCCTCAGATGGCTACTATGAGGAACACATTAGTTAGTGAATGTGACATAGCTCCTGCCATTTAAAATTTACCCGATTAGCATTATCATCATTATGATGGACATGGAGGCAACCTCGCAAAAGCCTATTAGATAAATAATAAAGGTCAATTAAATTTTAAATAATCCATTAAAAATCATTTATTTGTTAGAAAACCAAGCACCTTCCATAAGCACGACATGTTTGCAATGTTGCTGTGGACATGTGTAGGACTATACAAGACTTGCTCAATTCTGGTTCATAGGATCACAGTCACAAATTGCCTTCCACTCCTCGCCCTCTCCCCTTGAGAAATGGCAATGGAAACATCATTTCTGAGCTACCTCTCATAGAACCTTCTTAATTCTCTTTCCAGACTGGGGACTAAGGAAACATTATGGAAGCTCCTGGAATTTCCATTTAGGAAGAAAACATACAGAAAGAAACCTCAAATTTACACTCAAGCACTACTCTAAACAGGAAGAATGGGTTTTACGTAATAAGCACTCTGATTCATTAGAAGGAACTCTGCTCTCTCAATTCAAAGGTTCTACACTGATATCAAAAACATGGAGAGAAGACAATGGATCGTTAATGATTCATGAAAATTGTTGTCCCCATTAATTGAAGCACATCACACACACACACACACACACACACACACACACACACACACACACACACCTCCTATAGCTACAAGCACTGGGCCCTTCCTGGCTGTCATAGTATGAGTCACCACTCGAGGGAGCCCAAGTTTCTTTGGACTTGGCTTCACAGTAGTCATCAGGACACACTGGGCCATGGGAGACTGACACATCCTTCTGTTACTCTACTGCAGGGTGGACATTCTAGGTGAGAGGACCCTTCATTGTCATGTGTGTGCTCTACACTATAGCATGTTAGCAGCATACTCTACCCACTGGCTGCTAGTCGCAACAACACTCTTGGCTCCTAATTGTGCTGATCAAAACGTCCCCTGACAGTGCCAAAAGTCCCCTACGTGAGAGTGGTGGTGGAAGGGGGCGTGTTTTCTACTACAGTGAAGCTTCCATGGCTCATGGGTCCTGAAACTCTGGTCTCTGACAGAAAAGTGTGGCAGGAGCAGGGTGTGGTGCCACACAGATTTCATCCCAGCACTTGGGAGGCAGAGGATCACCCAGAGTTCAAGGCCCTTCTAAGACTACATAGTGAATTCCAGGTCAGCCTGAGCAAGAGTGAGACCCTACCTCGAAAAACATAAAAAGAAAAGTGTGGCAGAATTGAGGAGAGCCCAGTTGCACATTTGTCACTCTTGGATGCACAGGCTGGTGACAAGCAGAATCCAGGAAGGGCTGATGTGTCTCCTGCTGGCTTGGCAGGTGGCATCAGAGAGCCTGACTTGTGGACAGCCTATATAAAGGAAACACTGTCGAAGTCCTCCTGGGTGGCATGAGCCAAGGCAGTGTTGCTTTCTTCAGTGTTTTGCAGCTCCAGTGATTAGTTAATTATTTATTACTGTCTGTCACAAAGTTCTGCCAAGAGGTACCATGCAGGTGATACTGCAGAGGACATGTCTTCTCTTATTTTCCAGGGATACCACACATGAGCTGCTTTGGAAATGCACCCAGGACTCTGGGCACCGACTGCGCTGTGTGTAGATGGAAGGTCTAAGAAGACAGCTCTGTGAAGCTGCGTGAGCTAGGCCCCCGCTTCCCTTCCTCCTGCATCTCCTCTGCTCTGTTGGCTGCAGAGAACACAAGGCCCAAGGGGAAAAAAAAGCCACAGAGGAGAACTATCTTTGTGGAATCAAAGTCCAAGGTAGACCAATATTTGGATCTCCCATTTCCTCACAGACTTTTATTCCCCAAACCACAGAGGGGACATACTGTCCTACCAGCCAGGAGACCTCTCATTCCTTTCTCTTTTCCCTCTCTCTGCTGAGCCCAGGGCCTCTTTTGGGATGTCTCCTCAACAGGCACATTTTAACCAAACAAAACCATGTGGCTTATGGGGTATGTGCTGGGGTAAGATGACAGGAGGCAGAGTGGAGTATGCTACAGATTTTGAAAACACTTGAGGGAAGGTCTGGCTTTTACCTCAATGAAAGAACTCAGACAAGGTTTGTCTGGAAACCTACATCAAAGTGTGGGGAGTCAGACCATACATAGAATCTCTGAAGCAGAAGTGGAGATGGAACTGCCATTTGAATTAAAATAATTTTAGAGGGCTGGAGAGATGGCTTAGCGGTTAAGCGCTTGCCTGTGAAGCCTAAGGACCCCGGTTCGAGGCTTGGTTCCCCAGGTCCCACGTTAGCCAGATGCACAAGGGGGTGCACACGTCTGGAGTTCATTTGCAGAGGCTGGAAGCCCTGGCGCACCCATTCTCTCTCTCTCCCTCTATCTGTCTTTCTCTCTGTGTCTGACGCTCTCAAATAAATAAATAAATAAAAATTTAAAAAAATAATAATAATTTTAGAGATGCTGGTAGCTTCTCCCTCCCATATCCTCTTTCCTCCCTCACCATAAAAGCTAACTTCATGAGCAAGTGTCACAAGTCCTTTTTCCTCCCTCTTTATAACATTGACTTCAGGATCCATCCTCCTAGATCCTGAGAGCATAAATGGGTTTTGGATGATGATAGATACAAAGCAAGGACCAAATGTCATGTTCTATGCCCATCCCCACATATAGGACGCCTACAGCTTGTGTCTGCTTCACATTGGCTTCCCTTTCCCTTAGAAGACTATTTTTTTAAGAGCTACTTGATTTAGAGAGAGAGGCTGAGTGAACATGGACACTCCAGAGCCTCCTACCACTGCAAATGAAGTACAGACACATGCACCATTTTGTGTGCCTGACTTTACATGAGTACTAAAGGAATCAGACGTAGGCCATCAGGCTTTGCAAACAAGGATCTTTAACTTCCAATCCATCCCTTTCAACACTGTTTTTCTTTTAATTTTTATTTATTTATTTATTTGAGAGAGACAGACACAGAGAGAAAGACAGATAGAGGGAGAGAGAGAGAATGGGCGCGCCAGGGCTTCCAGCCTCTGCAAACGAACTCCAGACGCGTGCGCCCCCTTGTGCATCTGGCTAACGTGCGTCCTGGGGAACCGAGCCTCGAACCGGGGTCCTTAGGCTTCACAGGCAAGCACTTAACTGCTAAGCCATCTCTCCAGCCCTCAACACTGTTTTTGACATCCATTGTTTTTTTTTTTCATACTGGCAGATTTGTGATCATTTAGATGGGGGTTCTTGGAAATTGAACCCACCCAGGTCCTGAATCCTTTTCAGACTCAGTTTCTCATCTGGCAAAAGGATGAAAATACACTTCCAACCTCAAAAAGGTGGCTCGAGCATTAATGGGGGTGGCAATGATCTTCAGTGCAGTGTTTCCCAAACTCACTCACGATGAGAATGCCACGTGTTCCGTGTGCAGCTGGTGAGCAATTCCCAGGGCTCTTCCTTTGCGGTGTTCCCCTGGACAGCACTCAGATGCTGCCATCAGTGTGACATTGCCTGTGCCACCGTCACATGCTGCCATCCCACGGCCATGTCTGGTTGACTAGTGTTGCACCACTCCCCTCATGGTGAGTGCTGCTAAGTCACCAGCAAGTACCCGGCACTAACTGGTCAGAAGAATTGTACATGGGCTCTTCTGCACTTCCCTCCTCTTTCCACTTTTGTCTTCACCTCCTTTCAGACATTCAACCAAAAGAATCTAATGTTCATCATGGTCTCATGCCTTTATCAATAGTTGCTCATTGTGATTCTACCTGGGAGGGTTTTTCAACTCAAACTAACTCAAGTAGAGGACAGACAAAGAAGATTAGAATTTAACTATGTAAATGATTTCACTGTTCCTAGAGGAATTTTCAAATCCAACTCCTCCCCATCTTCATTTTTGTTATGATTAAAGGGTAATAGAGATGGTCAGTTGTGATGCAAGCAGTAAACAGGCAGGACAGCAGGGACCTGAGCTGTATGGTCTCCAGCAAGTCTAACACAAGAGCAAAGACAATAATCTGCCCATGGCTAGTTCTGAGGGAGGGAATGAGTACACACAGGGACCCTGTAAAGGACAGTGCCTTTCCTAGAGTCATAGCAGGGCCATGTGACAGGGTCCCTTTTCGACTGTGTGTTTGATCCACTTCCTCTTCATTCACTGGTCTCTGTGAAGCACTTGGCTCTTGGGCTCTCACATCACTTGGCTGCATATAGATTTGGTTTGCTATAGCTGTGATCTTTCAACAGATTCCTACTCTGATTTCCTGCTCCCACTTTCAAATGGCAACTTCCCTCTGTTCTTTGGTTTGACCTCCTGAAAGTAAGAATCTAATTATACAGCCTTCTTTACCTTTTTAACTCTGCTAGGGATGAACTCCATATGGGCCAGATGGTTATCTCCAGACTAATTAACAATGGTGGGAGTAGAGGAGTCATGCGGTATAAAATCTGCCCACTCAGGTAGCAGGGACTTGGGTGAAGGAAATTTCTGTTAGAAAGGGCATGAGCAGGCAGGCAGGCAAGATGATTAGCGTCTTGTGGTATAACTCCAGACTACATGTTCACAGCAATTGCGTTCAGAGTTTCTTTTATGAACTTTGATTTCTACAAAAACCAGGACAGAGTGCCTAGAAGAATACTGGCCAAGCTCCAGGGAAATATAACCCATATTGTCCCTGTACTTTGTAGTAAAACTCTGGATTAATTATTTCATACCTGTAGGCCTCAGTTTCCTTATCTTTCAAGAAGATGGGGGTAGGCACATGAACTTTCATTCTTTTCCATCTCCAAGATGAAATAGGAACAGAAACAAGGAGGCATGATGCCTAAAATATGACCTTGAACCAAAAATGCTTACACAATTGAACTTGAGCCATAGCTCAAACCACCACTGCTCTGAGAAATTCCATATGTGCTGACATATTTGGGACAATTATTTATAAGGTAAGCATATGTTGAATTAGCATAAAGTTGCTATTAAAATACTATGGAAATGAAATATAATTTTCTATAATCATAGGAAGCATGAAACTCACAATCAGATCCAGGCTTTCACTTAAACAAGACCAATCACTAAGACTCTAACTTCCTCCTGTCATTTGACATGACACTGTAGACTGAGGAGTCTGGATAGACGACGATCCGCTTCCTCACTGACTCACCTCCTCTCCAAGTTCAGGTGTCATCATTTGGCCTTTAGTCACTGTGGTCCTAGAGGACAAAATGTGAACCACATGTTGACGGCATCACAGAAATGTGAGTCCTTAGGCCAGATACAGATGCTATAGAACTAGAAATAATTTGCTGAGGGATGGAGTAATGGCTAAACATTGCTCTAGTAGCCAAGTTATACTACAGCAAGCTGCACTATTTGGGAATAAAACTCTATCTGTTATTATTTGGGCACTGGATACATAATATTGACCCAAGCTATGGAGATCACAGAGGTTATTATATCTTTTAGAGATAAACTTAAAGTTTCACCATTTTCTTTTCTTTTTTCGTCTTGAGTTACCATCTGCTCATTTTGCCTGTCCCAGCTCCTTAGAAGTTATTTGGTAGATTTAATCTGCCACTCTGGATGACCTATCAGAAGCCACAGTTCTCTCCAAGCCAGCCTGTTTCTAGCAGAGATAAACTCTGTCAGCGACCTACTCAAAGACCCTGATGTGGCTGGCCTGTCCATGTTAGTCAGATACATAGTCAAAACATTATTTCCCCTAGCCACCTGGGCAAGGCTCTTTTCTCTGCCTTCAGCTCACACTTACAGGTTACATTTTTCTTTCACAAGTGACCTTGCTCTGGAGACTGCCCTTGATGTACCTGTCATAGGCATTTTCACATAGAACAACTTGTTTTGGAAATCATCAGGTTGGCTGAAATTCTGAGCTCGTTTCTTATTCCTTGAAATGGAATATTTTTTTTAATACAGTATGTTTCTGATGACAAGATCATGTAAGTGAGCATTCACAAATGCATATGTGCATGTTTTGAAGCAGTCTTAGGCAAGGTCTGTTTCACAGATGAAAATCTGTAATACCTTAGGCTCTTGACTAACACTACACTATGAAGTGTTCACCTACAAAATCTTTTCTTCCAGGATCACAGTAGAAGAACAAAGATGGAAATCTAAGGTTCAGAAATATGATGGTAATTTATGGAATAATTTTATTTAAGAAATTTTTCATTATTGCAATTTTACAGAGTATTTTGATGTCTGTTGAATCTAGTGATCAAAATTTAGAACTGGGGGTCAGGGAAATGACCCAGTGGGTAAAGAGCTTACTACCCAAACATGAGGACCTGAGTGTGGATTCCTACTACTCACATAAAATGCTATCTATGGTGGTCTCTATCTGTAATATTAGCACTGGAAAGGAGAGCTAGGTAGATCCCTAGGGCTTCCTCCTAGCTAGCCTAGCTGAATCTATTTTGACTCACTCTCAAAAAAAAAAAAAAAAAAAAAAAACCCAAGGAGGCTAGTGACCTCTGACTTCTACATGCACATGCACACACGTGCATAAGCACTACACACATATATATGTCTACACACATATTCACATTGTTACACACATACTACACTTACACACACACACATGCAAAAACATCTCTAAGATATAACCTTCAGTTCACTTTTCCATTTCTCAAAGTATTGGTGCACAGCAGATTGAAAAGAATAAGCCACACCCAAACTGGTTTTTCACTATAGATTCTCTGAGAAGAACCATTCTGTTCTCAGCCTTTCTACATGGCATGAACTGCACTTGCAAGTGTTCTACTTTATGTCTCTGCCTGCACCACACGAAAACTAAGGAGGTCATCAACTAGCATCTGGAACCTCTCTCAGTGTTTGCCCTGCTTTGTTGCAACCCGGCCTACCTGCTGTCCCCATTTGGCAAATGTATTGATATTTTTTGTTCTGTGACATGTGAAAGCTTATGACAATTCCTATGGTGAAACATGTCATTCAGAGCAACTTAAATTTGTGTTACTGGGTTATGGTCACTCATATTTGGCTCAGAGTAAACTATCTCTTGCTTCATTTGGAATAAGAACTGTAAGGGTTATATATCAAAAATGATGAGTAGATAACCATATGTGACTGTGTCCTCAGTGCAGAAAAGTCAAGGGAGCTCTGGAAATTTCTAAGCAGTATTAATTGTACTCATGAGGTTCTGCCTTTTTATGAACTCTACCTCCAAATACTACTGTATTGAGAGTTAGGTCTCAACAGATGGATTTATGGCTACAGAGATGGCTTAGCCATTAAGGCACTTGCCTGTGAAGCCTAAGGACCCAGGATTGATCCACAAGTACTCATATAAACCAGATGCACAAATGGCATAGGCTTCTGGAGTTCGTTTACAGTGTCCAGAGGCCCTGGCGTGCCCATTCTCTCTGTCCATCTCTCTTCTCTGTATCTCTCTTTGTGCTTGCAAATAAATATATGTCTTAAAAACATGAATGCATATACAACAAAACTATTGTGTAGAGTATTTTCCCTTCTTTTCCAAAATTCAGATTCTCCTGTGCAAAATATATTTTTCCTATATCAATAGTTTCCAAAATCATAGCTTATGCAAGATTAAGTCCAAAGTCTCACAAAATATTGTCTAAATCTTATATGGATAAGTCCAAAAATGACCTATTCTGGGTCAAAGTTCTCTATCTGTGGACCCATGAAATTAAACAAGTTATATCCTCCCAAAATATCATGGTAGTACAGGGATAAGATAAATACTTTCATTCCAAAGGAGAGAATTTAGGCAGAAGAATGAAAGACATGTCCAAGCAACTCTAAAACTCCATTGACAAATTCCATTAGACTTTAAGGATTGGGGGGTTGAAACTTCCCAAGCCAACATTAGCTCTCACTTTCCCCGCTCCTGTCTCCACTCAACAACATGTCCCGTCTCCCTGAGCCTTTATAAGTGTATCTGTTCCCGTACCTACCAACCCACCTATTAAATTATCACTCTTTTTATTTTTTGCAATTTTTTTTGTCTGTTTGTTTTTCAAACACTCACTCTAGCTCAGGCTGACCTGGAATTCACCATGTAGTGTCAGGCTGGCCTCGAACTCTCAGTGATCCACCTATCTCTGCCTCCCAAGTGCTGGGATTAAAGCCATGCACTACCACACCCAGCTACAAATTATCACTCTTTATAGTATAGCATTTTCCCTTAGGAAAGTGGTAAATATCTCAAAAATTTTAGCAATTTAAAGTTTGCAGTTGCCTCTATCTCCATGCCTAGATAATAGGTTCCTGTCATTAAGTTAAATACTAGTTGGAAAAGAAGTTTAATTCAGTAGATTCTCTATTTCATTTCTCCTAATTCCCTGAGTTCTGAAGATCTATAGCATCACTTACCAATGATACACAGATTACTGGTAATTTAAAACACAGATTTACATATCCAAATGCAGGAAACATTTCTTGGCTTATATGTACAATTATTCAGAGCGACTCATCAATAGGAAGAATCCCAGAGAGAAACCAGAAATGAAGGCATTTCTATATCTATGAACTTTTTACCTGTCTGAACCAAATATGTAATCAGTTCAAAAGGAAAGTGATAGTATTTTTTTTCTGATTGAACTGCATATGGCAAAGATAAAGTTGATTTCCAGGAATTTTTCTTAGCATTTCTTTCTCTTTTTCACCCAGAGAGATAAAACGAGAAACATATCTAATTCAGTTGGTTGATTTATAGCAAATAATACTTTAAAATTGTTTAATATTGCTTTTACTTATTCCTGCTTTATGAGGGTGATATGGGTGTCTTTCGATGAAAGCATCTTCTTTTATCTCCTCAAACTTGGGTAGTGATGTGATCCAAACTTGTTCACATGGTCAGGTATTTTCTTGCCAGCCTCTCGTGGTTTCTATTAATACTATAATTAATGAACATGTGGCAGGATTCAAACTCTTCACATATTATTATGTCATCCAACTACTTTCTGAAAGCTTTTCATGCCTTGGGATCTTTTTTCTTCTTGTAAGGTCAGTATGCCAAATTCTTAATTGCGTTCCTAATACTAACATTGAGAATGGATTCAGGCATCTATATGAACACTGAGAACTAAATCTTTTAAACTAAAAATCATTAACAAACCAAAGTATAGTACACAAAGTGAACAAGCCCTGACAATGAAGCAGTGAATGATGTAGGTACAATCACCTCAATTGTTAAAAGACTAGGCTGACATCTCAGATTTAGTCCTTCAGTGTTCTAGAAGAAATGATCATGTTCCACATTCCATAATAGAAAATAGAACAAACATTTGTTAAAAATAGCATTCTGGAGCCTGGCACGGTGATGCATGCCTTTGATCCCAGTGAGGGATAAGTAGGAGGATCACAGCGAGTTCAAAGCCACCCTGAGAATTCATAGTAGCAAATTCTAGGTCAGCCTGGGCTGGAGGGAGACCCTACCTCAAAAAACCAAAAATATAATAATAATAATAACAACAACAACAACATTCTGACTCATGTTTATGCTAATAAAGTATAACTACTTGCTATAACAGCAATAAAAATTTCTTAGTACTTGAGGCAAATACCAGAAATAAACTTTTTGACATTCTTCCTGAAAATTCAAATGTATGAATGAGAGAATGTTCTATAAAGATGTGGTATTAGGAGAAGTGACTCTCTAAAAAGTATGTGCTATATGAATTGTGCTAGAGAGCAAATTTTTCTTTTCCTCTAGCAATTTTTAAATTGAATTAACTGCCCAAAACAATGGTTTCCTTATGACTCTTGCATACATGCATACCATGTAGTTTTCTCAGACTGAACCTCCATCACCCTCTCTTATATGTCCCCTATCCACTTCCTTTTTCCTAACAGTTCCCCTATAGTTTCATATCTTTGTACAAGTCTACCTTTCATATAGGACAGAGAATATTCAATATTTGTCTTTCTAAAGCTGCCTTCCTTTAGTAACAATGATTTGATGTTCTGTTTTTCTTCAAGCTACATGACTGTTCTTTGTTATAGCTTAATTAATAATACTCATGTGTATACACACCCACCAGATTTTCTTTATGTACTCCTTCACTGATGGGCACATGACCTAATTATGTAACTTTGCCACTGTGAACAGTGACATGGCAAACATGAGTAAGCAAATATTTCTATTGTGCACTTACTTGGATGCCTTTGATCATATACACAGAAAGAG
Source organism: Jaculus jaculus (assembly GCF_020740685.1). Lineage (NCBI taxonomy): Eukaryota > Metazoa > Chordata > Mammalia > Rodentia > Dipodidae > Jaculus > Jaculus jaculus. Next base: position 82,668,580 of record NC_059102.1, read on the forward strand.
CACAAATGGACCATGTGGAAGCTCTTTAAGTTTTGTCAGTGACCTCCCTATTGATGTCCTATTGATGGCTGAAGTAGTTTTTACACCAACAATGTATACAGGTTCTTTACCCACTTCCATCCTCACCAACACTTAAAGTTCTTTGCTTTCTTTTCCATAGCCATTCTGACTGGAGCATAATTAGAATTATAGTACTAGAATTTTGTTGGGGATTGCTTTGAACTTCATATTAGTCCTCCCAAACTGTGAGTATAGGAACTTCTTCACTTTCTACTGTCCTCTTCAATTTCTTCCTGAAATGTTGTTTAAGTTTTAAGTGTACAATCTTTCAACTCACTGGTAAGTTTATTCATAGCTTATTATTTTTTGAAGCTATTGTGAATGGGAATCTTTTCCTGACTTTCTTTTCTCAGCATTGTAATTATTAATTGTGATGGTTAAAAACAGTTGTCAACCTAACAATACTTAAAATCACCATGGAAACAAATCTCTGGACATGTCTGGAGGGATTTTCTAGAGTAAGTTAACTAAGTTAGAAAGACTATGGGTGACATTCTTCCATGAGCAAGAGCCCTAGGCTGCATGAAAAGAAAGCTAACTAATGACCCGCATTCATCACTCTCTCGCTCACTGCAGACACTGCCTTGTGCCCTGCTACTATGCCTTCCTCACCACAGTGGACTTTGTAACTTTGAACTGTAAGCCAAAATAAACCCTTTCTTCCTTTAATTGCTTTTGTCAGCATTTTTTTACAGCAACAAGAAAGTAAATAATACTTTGTTGTATAGAAAAGCTATTGGATTTTGTATGTTCACTTTGTGTCCTGCTATATTATAGAAAAGGTTTATTAACTCAAAGAGGTTTTTGTTGAAGTCTTTAAGGTCTTTTGGGTTCAAGATCATATCAGTAGCAATTAGGGATAATTTGACTTAATTCTTTCTATATTCCCTTCATTTATTTTTCGTGTCTTATTGGTTTGGCTAAGAATTCGACATCTATATTGAGAAGGAGTAGAAAGAGCAGAAGTCTTACTCTCACTCTTGATTTTAAATAAAATGTTTTTAGTTGTATCCCATTCCACATACTGTTGCCTATGTGCTTGTTACAGATACTCTTTAACATGATGCAGTATGATCTTTCTTGTTCTAGTGTCTTCAGAGATTTTATGAAAAAGGATTATTGAATTTTGTCAAAGGCTTTTTGTTTTGCATTTTTGGAAACAAAGAAACTTCAGAGTTTTTTTAAATATATACTTATACATTTTTATTTATTTGCAAGCAGACAGAGAGAAGGAGGATGAATATGGGCGCAGCAGGGCCTCTTGCCAATGCAAATAAACTCCAGATGGATATGTTACTTTGTGCATCTGGCTTTAACTGAGTGCTGGGGAATCAAACTCAGACTGGCAGGCTTTGTAAGCAGGCATCTTAAATCAGCAAGCCAACTCCTCAGCCCCAACTTCAAAGATTTTACCAAACCAACTTCAGAGATTTTATCAAAGAAATGGTGAATATTGTCAAATGATGGGATTTTTTTTTTTTTGCATCTATTAGGATGATCATGTGTTTTTGTCCTTGGCTCTATTTTATGTTATATTTTCTTTATCGATTTTTGTATATATTGAACTAATCTTGTATCCCTGGAATGAAACAAAGTCTCAAAAAATGTGTTATTGAATTCAGGTGGCAAGTATTTTATTGAGAATATTTGCATCAGTAAAATAATTGGCCTATAGTTTTCTTTTGCTGTGACCTTATCCAATTTTAGTATCAGGGTGATACTAGCTTTGTAGAATGAGTTTGATAGCACCCTTTCCCTTTTTACTTTATGGAATAGTTTTAGGAACGTTGGTGGTAGAGGCTGGTAGAATTCAGCAGTGTATCTATCTGATCCCGGGCTAATATTTTGCTGGAGAACATTTTGTTACTGCCTCATTATCATTGCTTGTCGCTAATCTGCTAGTCTATGCTCTCCTGGCCTATGTGAGCTCTAGTGTAAGCCTGCTGTTTGGGAGAACTGACTTATACATAAGTTTCAATATTCTTTGTTCTATACTCTTGGTATTTTACTATTGTATGCAGTCTGTTTGGGGTTTTAAAGGCCTCCTTTACTGGATAATAATTTATTTTTCTAGTTTTGGTGACTTTCTGCTGATTTTATCGAACAGGTTTTCTGTGGCTTTCATCAATATCTAGGGTTCTATGTCAATACCAGAGCTTTCAGTCTAATCACTGTTTTGGTCATGATTGCTCATTTTCTTTATTGTTGTCTAAATGATAACTATTCAGCATTTATCCAACTCCTAATATTCTTTATTCTGCCTCGTCTGGTATATTGGATTTCCATTGAGTTTTCCAATTAACTTATTAGGCTTTTATTTCAAAGATTTCTAATTTTTTCAGAATCAACATTTGCTGAGTTTCACACCCAAGTCTTGAAGATTTCTTTTTCCACTTCATTCAGCCATTTATTTGAATCCCCTTTGATCATTTTTCAAAAGAGGCTTTTGCATTTTTTTGTTCAAAATTCCAATAACCTCAGGATCTTTGGGTTTGATTTTTTGCCTTGCTGTTTCACATTTTTGTCTCCATGTTGTGATTCACACATCTGCTAGGATGGAACCCTCTTTCTTATTCTTGTGGCAGTCTTTTAAAGAGGAGCCTCCTCTTAGGGGTTCCATGTGAAGTGTTGCTCATGGAGGATAAAGCAACTAGGTTTGGTGCTGTGCACAAACTGAGGGCCAAGCTGGCCAAGGTCGTGTTGTCAGTATCTTATTGTTTGTGTCATGAGCCATTTTCACCTTAAAAACGTCCCTTCTTTGTGTACTGAAACCACTGCTGATACATTGTATGGCCAGTGGGCAGGGCATGAACCCCTCAGCTCAGTCTCAAACAATAAGCCACTTTCAAAATAGCACCTGCTCCTAGCCCTCCAGATTATGGGAAGAAACACAGTGAATTTCTTCACCAGTGCTAGCCAGTCACACAGGCAGACTGTCTGTCACACCAAACCCCTTCACTGGATCTATGTCTTGTGAGAGCCTAGGCTTCACTTATGGCTGCAAATGTACTCTGGTATCACCAGGACAGTTGTCACTCTCCAGACTTACCTTGTACCTGTAGTTGTGTTCTCTTCCCTCTGGAAGCTAGAGCTGTGGATAGTTCCCTACTTTTCATGGCATTGTGCTTCGGTTTCTCCATGATATTTTAGCTGTCTAGTCATTTCCTCCTTGATTACTGGTGTTGCAGTCAGGTTTGCACTGCTGGCAAAAATCACCCAACCAAGAGCAGCTTGTGGGAAAATAAAGGGTTGGTTTCGGCTTATAGGCTCAAGGGAAGCTCCACAATGGCAGGGGGAAAACAAAAGCAGGAGGTGATGTCCATCAGGTGGACATCACCTCCTAACCAATATCAGATGCACAATAGTAACAATAGAGTGTGCCAAACACTGGCAAGAGGAAACTGGCTCTAGCAACCATAAGCCCATCCCCAGTAATACACTGCCTCTAGGAGGCTTTAATTTCCAAATCTCCATCAGCTGGGGACTTAGCATTCAGAACACCTAAGTTTATGGTGGACACCTGAATAAAACCACCACATTCCACCCCTGGCCTCCATAAACTGATAACCATATGTGATATACAGAATACAATGCATTCATCCATAGTTTTTCTCAATGCCAATGATGTTCACACTTTCCCATAGTCCAAGATCTTTTAACTGACCCATAATACCAAATAATCAAAAAGCCCATAATGGCATAGAATAAACACACTACAAAAGATGAAATTGGGCATTGCAAAAAAAAAATTCAACAAATACAAGATTTAAACAGGGCAAACATCAAACTCTGTAGTTCAAAGTCCAACAACTCTAGTCAGTAACAAATCTCCAAGTATGATAATTCTAACCAGAAAAAAGTCTCTGGAGTACCATTTCCATCCCTCCAGCTAGGCTACTCACAATCCCAGAAAACTTCATCCAGGGCCAGCAGCTCTTTTTAGCAGCCATCTCATAGTCCCCGTGAGTCCACTGGGTCTCCACTGCAACCCACAGTCTATACTCACTGGTCCATCAAGTCTCCATGCAGGCATCCCACAAACCTGCTTCACATTGCCTGTGGCCATTTCCAAAACACAAGACTGTGCTGCAAATTGAATGACCCTATCTTTTCTGCTTTTCTCATACTCCACAATACCAGGTAGGTGCCAATTTGTTAATCCAGGGGGAATAAAGCAGACTTTGAAGCACAGGACACTCCTTCAGCAGTCAGACCCCTTCAAAAAGACTGTATTCTTCCTATTGTTTCAATGCAGGTCAGCTGGCCAAATATCAATGGATATAATCTCTCAATTCCAGCTGAATGGGCAGCAGTTTCACTCAAATATTTCTTTGTTTCGGGGCCATGGCCGTCTGTTCCCACCAGTCCATTTCTTCACAATGCAACCCTGAAAAAGTTCTCAGGATAGGGGCATAACAGCAAACACCTCACATAAACTGCTTCTAGCCCCATCCAGACAAAGCTCTTTTGCACCCTCATAAGCCAAACCTAACAGTCCATAGTTCTTACTGCATTCAGGTCTTTCATCTCTGGCCAGAACAGTCCATCAAGCTGTACTTACAGAACTGCAAGGTGTCTCTTAGGCCAAGCTTTCAAATTCGTCCGCATTCCTCCATCATCCCACAGAATCAGGTTTCAAGCAGCAATGACACCACTCTCAATACCAACCTTACTGTTGCAGTCAGGTTTGCATTGCTGGCAGAAATCACCCAACCAAGAGCAGCTTGTGGGAAAAGGGGGGTTTAATTTGTCTTACAGGCTCGAGGGGAAGCTCCATGATGGCAGGGGAAAACAATGGCAAGGGCAGAGAGTGGACATTACCTCCTAGCCAACATCAGATGGATAGCAGAAACAGGAGAGTGTGCCATACATTGGCAAAGGGGAGCTGGCTGTAACACCCATAAGCCTGCCTCCAACAATACACTGATTCCAGGAGGCTCTAATTTCCAAATCTCCATCAGCTGGGGACCTAGCATTCAGAATACCTAAGTTTATGGGGGACACCTGAATCAAACCACCACACCTGGAACTATTTCCCTCTGCCTCTCCTCAGAATATGATGTCATCCTATTTTTTTAAACCCCGACTCTACTCATTCATGGAACCACAGGGAACTCACAAGTATATTTCCCCTATTTTTATTTAAATATATTTTTAACTATTTTCAAGGGGAAAGAGAGAGTGAGTATAGGTATGCCAGTGCCTCTTCTGTGTAGCAAGCAAGCAAGCAAGCAAATTCCAGATGCATACGCCACTTTGTGTATCTGGCTCCACATAGGTACTGGGGAATCAAACCAGGACTGATAGAAAAGCTTTGACCAAGCAAGTGCTGTTAAATCTTGAGTAATTTCCCAATTTCTCAATCCTATTTTTTAAATGATGAATGACAATGACCTAAAAAAAAGTCAATTCAAGACATGGATAAGAAAATCAACAAAAATACCTATGATAACAGTTCTCTGTGTTGTTTTTTAGAAACATGGAGGCTAGTTTTGACTCATTCAGTCTGCTAAAAATCACTCTACCTCCACTTAGGCCTGTTCAAGTATATGATGGGTGAATAAATTCTTTAAGGTCAGCATGCTGAAAACTCTTACTAAAGGTATGATTTTCCAAACATGCGCCTCATAAATTGCCATGAAATGTTCCTTACTTCCAATCACTTTTCTCCATTCCTTAGGTCACCCTGTTTCTTTATACCATATGTATCCCTGAGCCTTGACCTGTAGGAAGTAGATTTGAGACTTGTTCCCTTATCTCTAAGCTTGTCTATATCCTGGACATACCCTTTCTCTTTCAGAAAACTCATCACTTCCTGTGACTAGAGTCCTGCTCAGTGTCAGATGGATTCAGTAACACAAGATGAGGTCAAAGAATATATAATGTCATTTACTGATTTTTTTATTGCTCGTTTGCATATCATGGATAACATCTCATGTGATTTAAAGCCTTATAAAGCTTGCTTATCAAACAAAACATCAGTGAGGGTTAGCATCTGAATTGGAGGCCAAATCTGTTTTCATTCCCCAAAATAGTGCTTTGTGGTAACATTTTACCCCAGAAGTTTGGCAATGTGCTGTGCGTGAAAGGCTGCAGTTGTAGGAGGTAAGTCTCAGTGGCATAAACGTGGACCAGTTGTCAACAGGAACATAAAGAGAAGCATTGTTGTGGTCACTGCTACAGACTAAAGGGTGGCCCTCACTTATTCCCACAGCTCTTTCTCAGTAGGAGTTTCATTCTGAGGAAGAGTGAGGAAGGGAGGGGGAGAGGGAGACCTCTCTAAACAGGAGAGACAGTAAGATGGTGAGGGGACATTACTTCTTTGTAATATGTTTTGTCCGTCAAGCCTTCTTCAGTTCCTTAGATATCCCCTGAACTGTTGAGTTTTACTCAAATGTGTGAGGAAATAACAGAGGTTTCAGTACCTTGGCTAGGGTCATGAAGTAATTGTCTTGTTCTGGATCTGAATCTAACTTTTTCTTCACTCCTGAACGCGAGCCCTTCAACTACACATGCTGCTTTTTGACCCTCATGTTCATTCTCCCCTCCAGAGCCTCCACATGGAGGAACTTGAGGACTTTCCTTGATATCAGCTTCAAAAGTTAAGTGGAGTGCCGCTGCCCGAGGAGGACAGTCCATTATGTTTCTAGTGTTTACACACTCATCATAACTTTCCTGGGTCTATTTGCATTTTCAGTCCAAAACCCTGTTTTGGGTTAATGAAGCCCACAAGTTCCCTAGCCAAATGTTTATTGGCTTCCAGCTTAACATAAGCTCGTATCTAATCAGTGTAGACGTTGAAACAAGTTCCGTGCTGGCAAATTCCCAAAGCAAAAGGAGGTAAATGAGAACAACATGAATGAGACAAACAAGGGACCCACCATGGGGGAACAGTTTAATCAACACTTACAGAAACATGGCTGCCTCCCGCTGAGCTGGAACTAAATCTGTTTTGTGGATATCCTGGAGCTTTAACCATACCTTTTCCCTTTAGCACAAAGCCTTTCTGCATCACTCCTAGGCAAGGTCATTTTAAACAAGAGGATCTGGTTTTGCAAATGAATATTTAATAAACAAGAGATTGGAGCAGGCACTACTGCTGCCTTACTTATCACCCCTCACGCTTGCTGCAAACCCCGTGATCTATATGAGGACCTTGCCAGACTGGGGGGACAGTGACAGACTGGGGTTCCAGACAACAGAAGTGCCAGAGAGCGACCTCCGGAAACTGCTCTCATCCAAGGACTGAGGTGGTAGACAATTAATTTGATGGGCAAATCATCAAAGAGTAATTTGTAAAGTAACTCAGCATGCCGACTCCATGGATGGGATAACACAGGGGCCTGTTTGGCAACGTCCCCCAGGGTTCTCCAGATCCAGTTACCTGGAGCAGTAACGTGATTGATAAGGCATACTTGACTGGCTTTCCTGCCTTGCTTACCAGTTACTCTCATGCTATTCCCTGGGGTCATCTCCCTACATACCGTCTGCATCTAACTCTTCTAGTCTGAGGCTCCAGAACTCAAACCAAGGAATGACTCACATTGTTTAGTTGAAAAAGGAGATGCTCATTAGGAAAACAAACTTCTGACTCTTTCTTACACCGTTAACTATAGCTTTCCTTCATCTCTTTAGAGATGTTTTCTTCACTGAGTAGTTTTCCAAAGTCCCAAGTGTTTGCTAACCACCTGCAAACTAAGTGGTTCTCCCTCTTTGTGGCCTACAGCTGGATAGCATCATTCATTGCTTCTCTTTGGTATCACTACCTCAAAAAGAAAACATGAAAACAGTAGAATGTTGCAACTGGGCAGGAAGGAAACAGATCCATAAAGCCTTAGAGACTGCTACAGAGACTTATCTCCGGTAGAAACAGTGCTGTTTGGTTCCTAAAACCTGCACCCCTGGTGTGAGTATCGCTGTCGCATGTTATGTGCCAAAGCCCTTCATAGCTGTCTTTCCAGTGACGTTTTCCCCATGTAAGAGCAGGAATACCAGGTCCATCCCTAACGAAAATGATGGCCAGACTCCTCAAATGCTATGTTCCCCTTCCTCCGCAGCTGAAGTCTTCCCCTTGCCCAGAACACCGCCAGCTTCCTTCACCAAGCTCCATACTCAGCAACCTATAGCACACAGTCAGTTCCTTGTAGTAGGGGAGATGAATCAGGAGTGAACAGTTTAGACATTCCAGTATTTAGATCCTCTTTTGCTTATACATCAAGAACCCACTGGGAAGAGTGATACCACACATTAGTCAAGTACATCAATCTGAGTGAAGCATTTAAGGGCCTGCCTTGTTCACCTAAACAGCTACAGACCCTTCTAGCTCTGCTCAGGAATGCTGTTTACATCCATATTTAAACATGCTATTTCCCCCAAATGAACCGCACAGCCTCATTTAAAGCAATTTTATTATAGTGAACACATATTTGGACAATTGAAAACTGTACTGCACTTTCTATGCAAAGAAATTCAATAGTGCCTCAGTTTAGCATGTAAATACATATTTAAACAGTTTAAAAACACATTGACTACATAATTTGGATTTGTAACTGCTCAAAATAAAGGTCTTTTTATTTAGCTTGCCAAATAATGAGAATTCAGATGCCTTCTGAAAGGATGCATTATTCATAGGAAAGAGAAACAAAATCAATAAATGAGAATTCAAATAAAAATAAAAGCCATTATAATACTGCTCTCAGACAATGATATCTCGTGCATTATTTACTCAAGGAAAAAACACAGGAAAATGGCTCATTTGGAATTGGACTGTGGGCTGAATCACAAACTCCTGCTTAAGCTGTTGGAAAATAAACAGAATTGTATATTTTTAACAGTCCTTCCAATTTTACTTAGTTCTTGATTAAAATTATTATAAAGTTTAGCAACAAAATATATCTTGGGGGTTGGTAAGGAATGAAGATTATTATATTCAATATTTATCAAATTGCTTATTTCATCACTGCAATGTGTATAGAATATATTAAGGTCCAGACTGTGGTTCTGGGAAAATCAGATCATGGCATATGGCCTGTACAGGTCAAGTGTGTTTACTCTGAGTGGGATGGAGGTAAATTGGGTTGAATTCTGGTACCTCTCATAAAGTTTCATTAATTTCCACAAAGGCATCAAGAGTGGTCAAGAAGTGATACTTTTGGACCAGACATCCTGAGTCAATTCCTGGCATACCACAAACTTCATCACTGGCTTATGATCATTTCTTTCCTGTAAAGTGGGTGTTTGATAATAATACCAACTTCATAGAGTATCTGTGACAATTAAAGGTAACTTAAAAATTATTTATTTATTTGAGAGACACACAGAGAGAGATAGGGGGTGGAGAATGGGCATGCCAGGGCCTCCAGCCACTGCAAATGAACTCAGTACATGTGTAACACCTTGTGCATCAGGCTTACATGGATCCTGGCAAATTTGGGTCCTTTGGTTTTACAGGCAAGCATGTTAACTGCTAAGCCATCCCTCCAGTCTTAAAAGTAACTTTTAGTTTAGCATCTAACATACAGAAGTTACCCAAACAATGCCAGCAACAAGAATATCTAAGGGAGAGGACTGGGGAAATGGCTTAGCAGTTAAAGATGTTTGCTTGTGAAGCTTGCCAACCCATATTCAACCCAAGTTCAAATCTCTAGTACCCACATAAGACCACATGCACAAAGTGGCATGTACGTATAGAATGTTTTTTCAGTGGGAAGAGACCCCAGTGTACCTCCTTATCTCTCTCTCTGTAAGTAAATAAAATAATTAAAAAAATAATATCTAAGAGCACTGGAAATGGAAAATATATTAAGTGAGGTAACTCAGGCTCAGAAATACAAAAATGGCATGTTCTCATGTGCATATCCAAGTTCTAACTTTATGTATGTGCATTTATGTGGTACTGAGTATGTATGCAACACAAGAAATTAGAAAGGGGACACGAGAGGGTAACAAAGATGCATTTTGGGGTGGGTATTAGAAAGTATGTGATGTGAAAGTGGAAGAAGAAATACTGGGGGTGGAAATGTTTAATTTGGGAGAGGGGACAAAAAGATGGTAGAAAGGAAGAGATAGAGAAGGAACAACCAAAACTAATGATATATGAAAAAGCCATAAGGAAATCACATATTTCATATGCTAATAAAAAATAAAATTTAGAGGCTGAGGTGAGGGCTAAATGGTTAAGAGTGCTTGCTATGTAAGCTTGAAGGCTTGAAAGAAACTGAGACCACCCAAGTTCAATTCCCCAGCAACCACATAAACAGCTGCACATGGCCACACACACCTGTACCCCTAGCCCTGCAGAGGGTTGAGACCAGAGAATCACTGGTGTTTGCTCGTGAAAAATAGCAGCTCTGAGGTGAGTGAAAGGTCTGTTACAAGAAAACACACAAATGAGCAATAATAAGAGAACACCCAATATTCTCCTCTAGCTTCTGCACACGTGCACATACATACATAGCATATACCATACCCCATATGCATGCACACACACACACACACACACACACACACTAATTTAATTAAATTCAAAAGGAAAGTTTGAACAGAAGTACTCTGTGGAGGTGAAATACTATGAGTTGTTGTCAGGGAAGTCATTTGACACTGCTGTTAGTTGCCCACCAGAACTAGGTGACAAGAACCTATTGCTGAAAATGTCACATACCTAAATCACAGGAGATAGATAAATCAAGCTGTAACTGGACTTGAGGCTTCCTCTCTCCAGGCTAGCCCTCATAGTTCCAGAAGATCCTATGTATGCTGCTGAGGAATTGTCATTAAAAGTATTACTCAGCTATGGACCCTGGGTATGACACTACTGACCAACCAGGCAGGATGGGCCCATTGGTGCAATAGTGGAAAGTGTGTTATGTGGTAACCAGTTACCTTCTTTTAACAAAATTATTTCATCATTTGTCCTTTAACAATTTCATACATAGATTGTAATTTGACCATATAAAGCTCACATGGCCCTCTCACCTGTCTACAGCCCCCACTGAATCCCTTCTTCTCCTCACCAATAGAAGATACATCACTGAAGAGAATGAGCACCTTCTCCTCCCGCAACCAATAAATACCAGTAGATTTTCAGGGAAGAGTTGGGACCTATAAGCCCCTTCTCCATCCAAGATGTAATGGTGACTAGCACTCTTTTCTTCAGGTCTTGTGCAGGAGACCACCAGGGCTGTGAGCTCATGAGTAGTTTATGTTTTCACAGATTTTGAAGCTGGAAGTCCAAGAACAGGACGCCGACTTGGTCAAATGATAGAGAGGGCTCTTGCTTCTTACTGAATGCTTACATGGAACAGAGAGAGTGCAAACCAGAATGAGGGAGGGAGAGGGAGGAAAAGAGAGGTAGATCCTCTCCTTTTTAAGGTGACAGTCCTTTTGGATGAGTGTCCCATCCTTATGATCTCATAAAACCTCAATTCTTACTTAAAAACTCTCTGGATTGAGTGACAATGGAGTTAGAACTGTAACATGAATATGGGGGAGGACAGTCCATAGCAGAGGCCTCATGAAGGCTTATCAAATGCTCATGCAAGATGGTATAAATTATAAATGAAAGGTGCTTATATCCCATGGTGACTCTTGGGTTGAAAGTCCCTCACTATTACTTAAATTTCAATTAAATCCCACATTGGAAGTGAAAGTCAAGTTACCTTGTCTTGCCATCAGAAGAAATTCATGTTTAAAAATCTTATTATTATCACATGATGAGGGAACACAACTGATATAAGATATATTAATCTTTACTAACTGTACCAGGTGAGCACTGCAAAGAGTGCACTAAATTCCAGATATTGCCAGGAGCTAATAAAACCTGATCCCTATCCTTAGATTTGAATAGCTAGGGCAGGTAGACAAATTGATGAGTGTATCTACTATTGAAGTGGTAGAAGAAGGGAAAGGGCTGAATATTATGGGCACACATAATATGCAGAGACTTGAAGTATCAGCAAGGGCTTCTGCATGCAGCCATGCATTCCTTATGTTACATAATCACGAGCTAAACAGTGTGTGAACGTGGGAGAGCAATAAATGTGTTCCAGAAATAGGGAAAAATAAATGGAAAGAAGGCTTACCAATCAAAGAGGGCATAGCTCCTTAGAAAGCCAAAGATTAAAGACAGAGGACATCTCAGGAAAGAACTCTCAAGGGAAGTGTGTTTAACGAACATTGGCAGTGAGAGAATGTACAGCAACACCACCCAGAGATAAGTAGTCTGGTGGCAAGAGAAAGCACAGGAGGGTCTCTGGAGAGTCCCTGGTAGTCAGGGCAAAAGCCTCTTCAAATCAGATATGGAAATCTGGGTCCAAAGCTCCTAAGAGGAGAAGGGAAAAGTGCCCAAGGGTTTAACCCAAGGAAAAGCAAGTGGATAACTTGAGAGGAAAGCAGCTTTAATGAAGTGGTAGGGCAAAGCTGTTGTTCTACCTTTCCCATTTGTTGGCCCTGATGGAAGAAACTGATCTGGAATAGCAGGGCTGCCTCAGTTAATGCCTTTTGCACATGTCTACATCAGATATGTAGTATACATGAGAAAACACACATACATACACACCCATGGGTATTTGTAGAACAACTACAGTATGCTAACAATGATTTTCAGTGCATATTGAGGTATTTATATCCAGGTGATGAGATATTATGTAACTTTGTTTATATCTTTATATCTACATTTTTACATGAAACATTATTGTTTTATGAGCATTAAAAATTATTTTTTTGTTTTTGTTTTTCAAGTTAGGGTTTTACTCTAGCTCAGGCTGACCTAGAATTTACTATGTAATCTCAGGGTGGCCTTAAACTCACAGTGATCCTTCCACCTCTGCCTCCCAAGAAAAATTAAAATAATTTTAAAACTTGACTTACATAAGGGATATATGATATAAAATCAAGAAAGATGGGTTGCATTAACTATGAGCTGATGCACAAATGTAGCTACATTTCCATTTCAGTTCATCCAAATGTGTTTGATGTCTTTCTTTTATTCACTCCTTAATTATGAAGGTCTCACATGCTTGGATCCTGGAATATCCTTCAATTTGAGGTAATTGTGTGGAAACTACTTGGATCAAGGCAAACTTTGTGCACACACAAAACTATCACTTCATTGTGTTTCTTCCCATGTAGAGCGCCATGAATTTAACAAGCATTCAGGTAGCATTTACATCATTGAATTTAAAAAGGTGAAAGATTTATATGATCTGGAGGGAAACTAGAGTTATCACTGAATTTAAGTCAACATTGGCAAAAGAACCAAAAAATAAAAATAAAAATGATCAGTTCATATCATGGTTACCATTTATTAATGGGAATATTTAGAAAAATGACATAACTGACAGAAAAAAATAAAAGAGGAAACACTTCCAAGGATGTGTGGAACACAGGCTGCTAGGACCCTGTTGACTTAGGTAGCCAAAACACACGATGCCCAGCCTCTCTCTTCCCTCTCCCTCAATTCTTTAGGTTGACAGAAGACCACTGTGTGATGCCAACTGAAAAGCAGAAAATCAAAAAACTTTAATCCCTTACCCAAATCCACCAGGCCTGTGGTTAAAAGTGAGATTTCTTCCTGCTTTCTTTCTATACCCTACATATGTTGCATAGCCAACAGAAGCCAGCACTGAGCCTTTCCCATCTGATCATTAGGTCCTGTAAACCTCCAGATAATAATGTCTTCCTTTTAAATTACCATTCACAGCCACCCTCCTCAGTGATGAGGGGGTATGCTCTCAACAAGAACAAGGAGTTCAGTCAGGAGGCACAGAGCACACGAACGGCTGAGCTACTGGGACTCAACCCTTACCACCATAGTGTAAGTCAGGAGCCTCTGGCTTTGAGGCATAGGGAGACTAGAGAACATGACCCAAGCCAGCCTCAAGGAATCCAGATGACCAGATAGATCCAGAAAGGAGCAGCAAAGCCAGGAGGCCCCAATTCAAGTTTACTACTCAACACAATCCATTCTAATTTACCAAAAGAATCACCAAAAATTTAAATGGAGGTTCCTAGTGATCATCCACAGAATCAGTGTAACTCTGGAATGGACACCAGGAATTTGCTTTATAAGAGCATACCAGAGCTATGCAAATACAAGCCTACACAGACTGAGAAGTTCTTACTTAAAAGTTCATGCCCTCCCAGTATTATTACTGCTTTGATTTGTGGTGTCTTCAACACAAAACATGCCCAGTTACCCCAGGGAAAATCTCAGGTGTATATGGTATTAGACAAGGGTCATGATATTGCCACCATTTGCACAGTCTCTAGATTCCAAGTGTTGATCCAGGGAAATTAGTATTGTTATTAAAGCAGAAAGGGAATTTGAGCACATGACAAGCTGGTTTGGACAGGACTACTAGAGTAGGTCTACTTGCTCTAATTTCTGTCTCCAGGGGTAGCAGTAAGTACACTGTGCTTTCCTCACTTAAAGTAAGCATTGTAGCAACTGTCTCCTGGAATGGTATGGTATAAAAAATACAGTGTTAACCGGGAAGTGGCACAGTGGTTGAGCCTTTGACTCTCAAGCCACAGGACCCCAGTTCGAACTGCCGGGATGCATGCAGGCCTGAGACAAAAAATACAATTTTATTTAAGCCCTAATCCAAAGTCTGACATTCCCCAAGATGTTCCAGAAATTCATTTTTCTTCAGTAAAGAGAGTTTCTAAATTAAGGGGAAATTGCCTCTTTCTTTCAAGATTGGAATGCTGAAAGAATAGATAGGCTATGGTTAGGGGCTGGAGATAGGGTTTGGGGGATAAAGTGCTTATTGAGAAAGCATGAAGACCTGAGTTCACAACTCTAGCACCCATGTAAGACAAATGTTTGGAATAGTGGTGCATGATTGTCCCAGCACTGGGGAGATAGAAGCAGGAATATCCCTGGGGCTGGTTGGCTAGCTTAACTAGAGCTGTATTAGTGAGCTCCAGGTTCAGTAAGAGGCCCTATCTCCACACAAGGTGGAGAGCAATTGAGGAAGACAGCCAATGTTGACCCTTGGCCTCCAAACACATGTTTCTATGACCCTCCCATATATATGATCACCATGCAGACAAATATTCATAAACATGCATGTATACTACACACATGCAAAAAGATAAATAGTCACAAGCAACACTTATTTAATGTAAATGTTCATAAATAATGAGAAAAATTATAATACATATATGTCAGTTTTAAATTTATCTAAACATATACCAGAGAAAAATAAAATGAGACATATGTACATATACGGCCTCTTTCCTAACCTTTCCCTATTACTGGCCACCTTATTTTATCACCTTATCACTATTTATGTGACTGTTTTGTGTCATTAAGCAGAAAGTAGAAATTGTCTATGCTCATCCATCCACTTTATTATTCAACTAATATTAAAATAATTGGTGGGTAATACATGCATATGTTAAATCACATTAAAGCAAAAAAAGGAAGGAAATTATATCTCCTTCCAGTATGCTAGTGTCCTAGCTCCTCTTCTTATGAACAAACACTATTTTAATTCTTTTTGAACATTTCCAGAAATATTTTATACAAATAATTCACATTCTATTAAAATGATAATATGTAACATCCAATTTTGTGCATATATTTTAAATTTTATAAAATGTGTTATATACATATATTTCAAATTATTTATTTATTTATTTGAGACACAGAAAGAGAGGAAGAGGCTGAGAGAAAGAATGAGTGCAACAGGGCCTCCAGCCACTACATATGAACTGCAGACACATGTGCCGCCTTGTCCATTTGGCTTGTGTGGGTGCTGGGGAATCAAACCTAGTCCTTAGACTTTGCAAGCAAGTGCCTTAACTGCTAACCCATCTGTCCAGCACTATATATAATTATTAAAAGTCTATGCATATCAAGCCAGGCGTGGCGGCACACACCTTTAGTTTCAGCACTTAGAAGGCAGAGGTAGGAGGATCCCTGTGAGTTCGAGGCCACCCTGAGATTACTTAGCTCAGCCTCATCTAGAGTGAGACCCTACCTCATAATTTTTTTTTTTAAAGTCTACCACATCGTACTATTTTGTACATGTGTGGTGGGGGGCAAGGTTTCGTTGCCTGTGGTCCAGGCTAGCCTGAAATTCACTATGTAGATAGCAAGCTTCCTGTATCAGCCTCTGGCTCTACTTTTATATTGTCGATGGTGTCCCATCTTAGTGGATGCAGCACTGCACTGTGCTTTCCCAATAGCAGCACATTATGCATAACTGATTTAACCTCACTGATCACCAGGTGGTTTGTAATTGTGGCAGTGGGAATGTGAAGTGCCTCCCATAGCCTCATGTGCTAGTGATTAAGCCTCATACTTAATCCTCAGCTGATGGCAATTTGGGAAGTGAGGCAGGAAGAAGTGTGTCACTAAGTGAAGATCTTGAAGTTACTAGCCCATATCCAAGCTCAATACTTAGATGACTACTACAAAAATAGGTAGTAACTTCCTGCTCATGCCATGCTTTCCCCACCATGATGAATCCTCTCCTCAAAGCTATAAGCCTGAAATAAACCCTTTCTTCCCATGAGCTGCTTCTGGTCATGTGTTTTGTCCAAGCAATGAGACCGTAAGAGCGACAACAATTTAGGTGGCTGTGCTGTAACTAATGCTTAACTACAAGCACTGATATGGGAGCATCTGTGGGCAGGTGCTTCTATACACACCAGAGTGTTTCTCTACTATAACTTCTTAGAAGTGGAAATACAGAACATTTATAATTTCGACATTGCCAAATTGTTCTCCATTAAAGTTACACTAATTACTCTCTACATCAACAATACCTATTAAGCCAAAGTTTTATTAACAATTGGATATCAAAATTTAGCAGTATAATGAGTAAAACATTTTTAAAAAATTTTAATGTTTATAATTCCTGTTATTTACAAGATGTTTTGTATGGATACATCATGTGTTGTACCCTTTTTTCCCTTGTCCCTGCCCCCATTTCATTGGGAATGCTCCTCAGTGGGGTTGCAGGTATTCCTCATGGGGTTGTGATTTATGAGCTGTGGGAGCAGTAGTTATTTTGGGGGGGAGAGGGAATGCCTGTGGGCATGCTGTCTCAACCAGTGGCTCTTACAATCTTTCCTCCCCTTCTTCTGCAAAATTCTCTGAGCCGTAGTAAATGAGTCTACTTCAATGATGAACTCTTAGGAGCCTCTGGATCTCTGCTTTGGTAGGTGTTGAGTATCCATAGGGTCTGTCTCCTACACCCTGGTGCTGATTATCAGGAATAGCATGGAAGCAGTGCTCTTGCTCGTCTCCCCATTCCTCTATGGATTCAGCTGTGGCTTGGCTGAAGTGTGAGGGGTAGTTTATCTACTCTGCTCTCCCTATCTTCTGAAAAAGAAGAACAAATCTTCCAATGGAGAATGAAGTCATCATACTTTAAATGGGATAAGCAATATTAATTTAGGGAGAATTCAATGTATGCAACCCCTCTTTTAGTCAAAGACTAGTGAGAGCTTGACACTGGAGAACATAATCTTTGTCTCCATAGGATTCTGATCTAGTTCCCCATGCCAGATATGGGTTCCTTTACACTGAGCGGATCTCTTAGCCAATCAGAAAATTATGGTTGCCCATCAAGGCTGTGTGCCACTATTTCGCTGGCATGTACATCATGTCAGTATTTGCTTCTGAGTAGCTTAGACCTCTGGTTGCTCAGACCATTACTGACCCTTTTCCCCCAGTATCTCATGTAGCATTTTCCAGCACTAGACTGGCTGTCTGGGGACTGGCTTTCTTCTGAATTCCAGCCAGTTCTCTCCATGCTCTGTGTTAGCAGCATATGGTATATTCAGCAATAGGGTCTTAGCTTTTGCCTCAGACAGGTAATCAAGTGCTTTGACAGAAAGCTATCTGAATTTGGGGACCTCATAAGTCTCTCTGAGCAACAGCTCAATGTGGGTATCAACCAATCTCTGGTGCTGGCAGGTCAGAGACAGAAACAAAAAAATCTTTAAGCTTGGGCTTCATCCCACTGTCACCAGAGCCCTACTTTTCAGGTGCTCACCCTTAATCCTTTTGATGGTTATATCTTTTAGGCTATCCCCAAGGATAAAGGTCTCTAAGTTATCAGCTCATTTTGGGTTTAATTTTGTTTGTTTTCTCCCCTCCTCTTCCCCTCCTCACAAGCCCTTCCATCCCCATTGTCTGGGCCTTTGAGTTGCCTATCAGGTATGACAGCAACTCAAGCCCGTCCCGGTTAGCAACGTCAGATAAGGGACACCATGCAGTGATTTTTTTAAAAAAATGATTGTGTGAGTTAGTTGAGTATGATCTATTCCAAGACTGTCCTTTTTTCAACAAATTTTATTGTATTCTTTTTTCTTACTACTGAGTAGAATCCCATTGTGTAAATGTATCACAACTTCATTATCCATTCATCCAGTGGTGGTCATCTGGGTTGATTCCAGTTCTTAGCTATAAGGAATTGAGCACCTACAAATATGGTACATCAAATGTCTCTGTATTGATGCATGGAGCAATTAGGACAAATGTCCAGTAAGGGAATAACTAGGTCTGTTGGTAGCTCTATCTTCATCCATTTCAGGAATCTTTAAATTGATTTCTATAGTAGTTGTACAAGTTTACATTCCCATGAACAGTGAATGATGGGTCCTCTTTGCCCACATCCTCATCAACATTTGTTGTTGTTAGAATTTTTTAATGGCTGCCATCTTTACTGGAGTCAGGTGGAATCTCATGGTTGTTTTGATTTGCATTTCCCTAATGGTTAGGGATGTTTATCATTTTCTTAAGTGTGTGTTAGCCATTTGTAATTCTTCCACTTAGAACTCTCTATTCAGTTCTCTGCCACACTTTTGGAGTGGGTTGCTTTTTTTTTATTGTTTAGTTTTTTTGAGTACTTTGTATATTCTAGATATTAGGCTTCTGTCAGTGGTACAGCAGGCAAAGATTTTCTCCCATTAAGTGGGTAATCTATTGGCTTCGCTTATGGTGTGTTTGTCTGTGCAAAAGCTTTTTAACTTCATGAGATACCACTGGTTGTGTGATTGTTTAATTTCCTGGACGACTCAGGTTTTGTTCAGGAAGTCTTTTCCCACTCCTATATTGTGGAGAGTGCCTATTTTTCTTTCAGTAGGAGAAGAGTTCCAGGTCTTATATTGAGGTCTTAAATCCATTTGGATTTGATTTTTGTGTATAGAGAGATGAGTGAGTCTAGTTTCATTTTTCTACCTATGGTCATCCAATTTGTCCAATTCCATTTGTTGAAAATGCCGTCTTTTCTTCAGTCCTCATTTTTGGCACCTTTGACAAAGATTAGGTAGCTTTAGTTACTTGACTTTAGGTCTGAGTCTTCAATTCTGTTCCACTGGTCTATGTTTCTGTTCTTATGCCAGTACCATGCTATTTTTATTGCTATGACTTTGTAATATAGCTTTAGATTGGGTATGGTGATACCTCCAGAGGTGTCTTTATTTGCTGAGGATATGTTTGGATATTGGAGGCCTGCTTCCAGTCCATAAGAATTTTGAGATCATTTTTCAATCTCTGTGAAGAATAATGCTGGTATTTTTTTATTGGTATTGCATTAAATCTGTATATTGCTTTTGGTAGAATTTCCATTTTCACAATATTAATTCTACCAACTCAGGAGCATGGGGTGGGTCTTTCCATCATCTCAATCTACCTCAATTTCTTTCCTGAGTATTTTAATGGTTTTGTTATATAGGACTTTCACATCCTTGGTTAGTGTTATTGCAAGGTATTTAACTTTTTTTCTTTTTCTTTTCGCTGCTATTGAAAATGGGACAGCCTCACTGATTTTTTTCTTTGTATATTTGTCCTTTGCATATAGGAAGGCTACTGATTTTTGTGCATTGATTTTGTATATCACCACTTTACTGAAGGAATTGATCACCTTTACAAGTTTTGAGATGACTTTTAGGTCACTCATGTATAGGATCATGTCATCTACAAATAGGGCTAACTTGAATTCTTCCTTCCCAATTTGCATACCTTTTACTTCCTTTTCCTGTCTTATTGTTTGGGCTAGGACTTCTAGTACTATGTTGAAGAGCAGTGGTGAGAGTGGGCACCCCTGCCTTGTTCCCAATCTCAGTGGGAACTCCTTGAATCTTTCCCCATTAAGTATTATTTGGACTTTGGGTGCTTCATATATAGCCTTTAGTGTGTTGAGTTATACACCCTCCATGCCAATTATTTCCAGGTTTTTCTGTTTTGTTTTTGGTTTGTTTTGTATTTTGTGTTTTTTTGAGATAGGGTCTCACTCTAGCTCAGGCTGACCTGGAATTCACTATGTAGTCTCAGGGTAACCTCGAACTCACAGTGATCCTCCTACCTCTGCCTCCCAAGTGCTGGGATTAAAGGTATATGCCACCACACCTGGCCTCTTTGCAGTATTTTGATCATGAAATGGTGTTGTATTTTATCAAAGGCCTTCTCTGCATCAATTGAGATGATCATGTTGTTCATATCATTAAGCTTACTTATGTGGTATATAACGTTGACTTCTTCCCATATGTTGAACCATACTTGCATCCCTGGGATGAAGCCTACCTGACCAAGGTGGATAATGTTTTTGATGTATTGTTGAATTTGGTTTGTGAGCATCTTGTTCAGGATCTTTGCATCTAAATTCATCAGGGATATAGGCCTATAGTTTTCTTGTTGCATCTCTGTCTGGTTTTGGTATTAGGATGAGGCTAGGTTTATAAAAGTAGGTTGGGAGGATGCCTTGATTTACAATTATGTAAAACAGTTTGAGAAAAAATTGGTTTCAGTTCTTCAATGAAAGTTTGATAAAATTTAGATGAGAAGTCATCTGGTCCTGGACTTTTCTTTTTGGAGAGGTTTTTGAGTAACTTTTCAATCTCCATGGATGTGATAGGTTTGTTTGGGAGATTAATCTGGTCTGAGTTTAGTTTTGGTAGGTGGTATGTGTCTATTAATTTATCCATTTCTTCCAGATTATCCAATTCTGTGGAGTAGAGGTTTTGGAAGTATGCCCTGATGATTCTTGTA
Source organism: Jaculus jaculus (assembly GCF_020740685.1). Taxonomy (NCBI): domain Eukaryota; kingdom Metazoa; phylum Chordata; class Mammalia; order Rodentia; family Dipodidae; genus Jaculus; species Jaculus jaculus. Next base: position 82,689,647 of record NC_059102.1, read on the forward strand.
ATTTCATTGATGTCTGTTGTGACCTCTCCTTTTTCTTCTCTGATTGTTAATTTGAGACTTCTCTCTCTTTCTCCCTCTCTCTCTCTCTCTCTCTCTCTCTCTCTCTCTCTCTCTCTTTTGCTTGATCAAATTGACCAGGGGTTTATCAATCTTGTTTATTTTTTCAAAGAATCAGCTCTTTGTTTCATCAATTTTAAAAAATTGTTTTCTGTTTCCAATTCATTAATTTCTGCTCTGATCTTGATTATTTCTTTTCATATGGAGCTCCTAGGGTTGGATTCATCTTATTTTTCTAGTGCCTTCAGATGGACAGTTAGGTTATTAGGCACATCCATTCAAACTACCACATTCCACCCCTAAGCTCCAATAGATTTATAACAATCTCACTTTATAAATTATATTCAGTCGTACTTCAAAGGTCCCCATTGTCTTTATAAACCTAAAATAGTTCCAAAGTCCCAAGTCTCATCTGAGATTTAAGATTGTCTCTTAGCTGTGAGGCTTGTAAAATCAAAACAAGTTATATACGTTAACATATAAAAGCACAGAGTAAACATTCCCAACTGCTATAAGGCATAACAAGGAGAGACTGGACCAATGAAAACTCAATAGCCATCAAGCAAACATCAAACATCTGCAGTTCAAGTCTGATATAACCTGTGATTAACAGTCTCCAGACTTTCCAATTCTACCCTTCCAGCTGGGCTGCATAGCCAAGGAAAACTTCCACCCTGAGCCAAAAGTGCTCTATGGAGGCCTTTACACAGTCCTGGTATATCTCAACATCCCTGGGTCCATAGTCCATCGTCCAGTAACTTCACTGGCCTATTTTGGTCATCATGCCCTGCCTCACTTGCTACATTTCAGCAGTGGTGCCTGGAACCATGTGCACTTCATGACCCACTCCTCACATTTTTCATGCTTCTGAAACCAATACCAGGTACACAGGACACAGCCATATTCTTAATTAACGAACAAAATAATAAATAAATCGTGATCTTGAAGAGTAGCTTCCTTCCTTTGAGTCAACTCCTTTCAAAAGATTGCATGTCTACCATTCAGTCTTTCCTCAGGCGTCCTTTACATTGTTCCAATGTAAAGTAATTGGGTAGCTTCCTTCCAAATGCTAATGTATATGACAATAGCAGCTTTAATTACCTAAAACCATCTTTGTGCCTAAAATTTTAAACTTGTTTGAATTTCTCAAATTTTAAATCTTACATCTCTCAGTTCCATATCCTTAGCCAAGCTTGTCAGTCCATCAAAAATTTAACCTTAATCAAACTCTCTGGGAATGGGCAGAAGAACACAGCCATCCTTTATGCCATTATCCCAGTTCCAAAAAAGTTCTCTGCAGTATTTCTTCCCCTTAGAAAGTTCATAAGCAAAGCCTCAAAATATTTTTTCTCTGCACTTAGCATTTTCAAATTTTTACCAGAATAGTCCATAAACCTTGGTTTTCTGCTGTGGAAGTCATCCTCAGTTGCAAGCACCAATTCCATGCCCATTCCTCCAGAAAAAAATGTGCCAAAAGACCAAAATACACATGGTCAGGTTCATTGCACAGAAACAATCCACTCTCTGGTACCAATTGTCTATCGTAGTCAGCTTTACATTGCTGGGATGAACCTCCAAACCAAATACAGCTTGTAGGAGGAACAAGATTTATTGAAGTTTATGGATCCAGAGGAAATTCCATAATGGTAGAAGAAGCTGGCCCCCTTTCACAGGTCTACACAGAGAGAAATGCCACCAGCACCATAAGCAAACATATTTTGTGATTCCAAGTACAGCTTAAGCACTCTGCCTACCTTTATGTGGAATTCCAGACCTGCCCCCAAACTCCTTAGGGCTGGGCTCTAGGATCCACTCACAGTGACACTTCTTCCAACTAGGCAGCTGTAAATCCAAGAAGCTTTAATAAAATTGAATGTATACCCATTCAAACTACCACAGAGACACTGAGAGGTTTCCCCTTTCTCTGCTTTCTGGCTCCTGTGGTGTGTACCACTCTGCTGCACTCTCCCCACCAAGATTGACTGAAACCCAGAAACCATGAGCCTAAATCTTTCTTCCCTCATGCTATTTTTGTAAGGTATTTTGTCACTATAACTAAAACAACTGAATTCCCAGTTTCTAAATCTTTTTCAAAAAATTTTTACATATTAGTTGTTCTTCCCTGGAAGGTGCGCTACTGTGCTTTGACAGGCAAAGAGAAGATCATATGATGTGAAAGGGTGTGTTGCTGCTATGAAGTGCTTTGATCTGGTCAGTTCTGAACTTAAAATCATGATTCTGTTCTCTACCTGCAGCATTAAGCCAAATCTGCGAATCTTATAACTCTGATGCTCAAGGAGGGGCAATTAATGCTTCACAGGGCTTTGCAAACTTTTAACAAGGCCACGGCCCATGTAGCAGTGCCTAAATAGAAGCACCCATATGATTGCCATTCAGGCACTGAACTTGGGTAGAAGCACAGTTCTACCCAAACTAAGGCAGTCTATTCCCCTCTTTACTTTCACACAGGTGCACCCTCAGGGCTGGGATTAGAAAGGCAGTTAGGACCTCATTTACTCAGGATATAAGAGATAATGGCTAGGGTTTTCTCCTCAGAGCTTTTATTTTCTATGGTTGAGCAAGTATTTCTAAGGTAATGAGATGAGTCCTTAAGATATATGCCTAGGCATGCTATAGCTGGGTCATATTGAGATATTACCATGATCTTGATAAAACAGCCATCCTATATTATGCCAATGTAAAGAACTTACAAATTACCAGGGATAAAAGGTGGAATCATCTTTGCTCTGATTTCATAGACTTTAACAAAGGAAAAACATTGTCCATTGGCTCTTTTAAAAGAAGAAAAATCTCCCAATGTACTCCATTGTTAAATTCTTAAAATCTTAATCATTTATTTCAAGGCTATAGTAAATAATGAAATAATCATCTTGAGGAAAGAAAGTGATATCCTTGATATGTCTTCAACTCTAAGGACAGAAAACTGTGTCCCTGCTTACAGCAAGTTCCATAAATGTTTCTTGGATGGATGTTGACTCTTAAATGAAAACATGATTGGAGAGATGCTTCCCCTGGACTGGACCTGCTTCACTGTGTCCAACACAATAGGAAAAGTGTTGCTAGTCTCTAGAGGGTACTATTTTCCTTCTTCCCTCTCTTCTCTTCACCTTGCAAGCTTAGGTTGTTTCACAATATGTTGAAAGTCTTTTGAGGCAGAAAGAATTATTGCTTATTTCTCATTAATTAAAGTGGTAGAAACAGAGGACTCCCTTTTCTTTTGAAGTGGATCAGTTCTTTCAAGCTGGATCAAATTTCACAACAATTAAAGGCACAATCCCCAGGCACACTTGAGCAATACATCTGTTCTTGAACACTGGTTGGCTGATGCATGAGAGGTTTTCTTATGGGGGAAGTTTTCTGGTTTGTCTTTCATTTTAAGCATACTGTTGTTGTGTCATATACATTGTTAGCCCTCCATTCATTAGGTAAGTGCTCTTTCTCCATTAAATTCAATAAGAAACATAAACATAAACAAACATTAAGAAACATACCAACAAAAAGCTCTTACCTCATATAAGGTATTGGTATCTAAATAATAAATAATATTCTTATATTTGATCCTACATTATCCTGTTTTAATATCTTTAATCTTCTTTGGACTTCTTGTCAGATTTCTTTTGTTTTGCTGGCTCATGTATTAGTTACTTTCCTCATTGCTGTGATTAAAATATCTAACAAAAGCAACTTAAGAGAGAAGAGGTGCACCTCGGATCATAGGTTGGAGGGAAAAAATCCATCACGGCAGGAAAGGCAGTGAGAATGGTGGGTGATTGGTGGTGGGTACTTGCAGTGGAGGCTTCTCACATGGTTCCAACCAGGAAACAGTGAGCTTGGGAATAAATGAGGTAGACTACAACCCTCAAAGCCTACCCCTAGACCAGCAAGCCCTTTGAACCCTTGGGCCATGCCACCAGCAGGAAACCACATGTTCAATCACATGAGCCTATAGGAGACATTTCACATTCACACCATAACAGCTCCCTAGCACACTGTACATGTCATCAAAAGTGTTGCCTTTCCATTGTTATGTGACATCATGGATCCATGAAAGGACCTCTGATGGCTGCTCGGTGAAGAGCAACTTCTCAGCCTGAAGTCTTCTTATGTCCAAGGTACCAGTCACTTGTCAGGATGTTCTTAAGATGGAGTGTGAATTCCATTGACTCCTATGGTACAGACCTTTACTGCTGAAGGATGGACTCAACATACCAGTCTTGCTACCCAGTGATTTGATCTAAGCAAAGATACCTGGGCCCAAAGACCCTACACTACCCCATGCACTTCCCTCAAGACATAAACACTTATTGTGGAAGTTCTCTCCTTGCTTCCCTTAAGTGCTGTATCTCAGAGGCCACTCAGACTGGCCACTTTCAGAGGCTTAGACCTCCGTCAGATGACCAGGTCATCCCTTGCCCCTCACTGCCCTAGTTCCTTGTGGAATGTCCCTACATCACAGCAGCCAGTGCCAAGGTGCTTTCCTTCTTTCACACCATGGGTGCAGCTCTCACATTTGAAAAGCCACTTGTTATGCTACTGCAAACACATTCTTCATAACTCTCTAACAAAAACTTGTTTTTATACTCCAAGTTGCATTCAAGAGCCCCTTTCTGCGTTGTTTGTGATACCCACAAAATTACTTACCTCCAGTTCTTTCTTCACAGCAGCTTGTTGACATCCATCTGCCTTGGAAATGAATGACTGAGAAAACTGTGTTCCAGGAAGGTCCCTGATATAAGTAGACTGCATTTACATCTTCTGGGAAAGAAGTTCCAGGACAAGTGACAGCACACTCAGTTCTGAGAGATTACAGAGCAGCCATATGCTGAGGTCAAGGTGAAGCGAAATCAGGCTAATCCCACATATCCCAGACCTATCTGCAGAGACTGCCAAATGGCACAATTACCCACTGCTTTGGCTAACCCCAAGGTAGCAAGAATTTAAAGAGAAGAGGAAGAAACTTTGATGTCTGAGACCCAGAGAGCCAGAGGTCCATTTTGTCTGTTGCACTTTTTGGCATCCACCAATACCTAATTTCCTGAATTCTTCACTAGAGGCCACTTGTTTTTCAAGGGCAAATCCAACCAAATGCCAGGCTGGGAGCCAAAATGAATCTGTACATTCTTTCTTGTTTCCAGGTGCAGTGTAATTAAAAATAAGAATATCTGGTTGAACCAAGATGACCCTAATTATCTTTATTAAAAACATAGATCAGGAGGCAACCAAAACACTTGTACAAGAAAAGTCTGTTCCTAGAACACAGCTATATTTAAAGAACAACTGAGATCTTGAAAAATGCCCTGATTAGTCTCTTCACCCATATTTGATTTTCTCGCAGATTAAGTATCTTAAGTCCTTCCTAGTCTGATGCAGAAACTGTTATGGTGGGATGGTTAAGGCTCCAGAATCACTGCCTCACATCCTCTTCCTGCTATTTGTGATACATTGACAATTACATCAGCTGTCCAAGCCTCCACCTCCTCACAGGTGAAATGGGAACAATAACATCTGTGAGAAATATTTTAAATGGTTTTATTTTATTTATTTATTTGACACAGAAAGAGAGAGGGAGAGAGAGAGAGAGAGAGAGAGAGGGAGGGAGGGAGGGAGAGGCATGTGGCACCTTGTGCATCTGGCTTATGTGTGTCCTGGGGTATTGCACCTGCATCCTTTGGCTTTTCAGGGAAGCACCTTAAGTGCTAAGCCATGTCTCCAGCCCCAGATGCTTTATTTTAAATTTGGGCCTTTACTATTGGCTCCAGCAGAAATGGACCAACATGAACTTCATCTTCAACCTCTGTGAGCTCTCATACTTTTCATTACCTTAGTTGTTGTGACTTTGGAAAACCTTGGCATTCATTGTCCACCCTGCACTCACATAGTCCACCCATACTATTTTCACATTCTCTAACAAGTGAGGTACCCACACAGTCCCCACAGCATTGTCTGTCCCCAGGGAGTAAATACTTAAATTAAAGGACTGAACCCTTCCCTTTAAAGAGCCAGGTTCCTCCCCAAGAAAGGGCCTCTAACTCAGTAATCACTTTTACATAAATTGAGATACCCAACACACCAATTTCAAGAACAAATTATATGGTGTTCCATACACCAAAGAGGGAACATTCAAGGTACCCTCAGTTACCAGGGACCCGTGGAGTCCTGAGAATCTGCATGTCATGCTGATCAGGGAGGAAATAACTCAAGAGGAATACAATGTGTCTGATAATTGTCTAATGTAATTACATAACAAATGAGGCACCTTACATGTGCCTCATAAGAACCCTATAGTGAACCTCTGTTCCTCTTCCAGTATGCCTTTCATCATAGCCATCCTGATCTGTGCCTTTAGCCTTGGTAAGCTGCCACTAACCTTAGTCCTCTGACCACTGAGAACATGTGATTCTGGCTGAATTTCCTCCATATACACATTGAACAGGAATTTGTTATGAGCATGGGATGCAGAGATCACAATGGGACTTGCTGCATTCAGGTGTTAGAGTTGGAAGACACGTATGGCACTCATTACCAATTGCATAAGTGTTGGCATGTGTGCACTTGTGAGTATGAGACAGCCAGAATACAATCTGAAAAGTTGACACTGAGAATTTCAGAATCACTATTTATTCCAGTAAGCATTTTTTTTTTCTTTTAGAGAATTGTTACATGACAGTAACACTTAGAAAGAGTAAGTCATTTTTATGTTTTTATTACTTATGAGGGAGAGAATGGGCATGCCAGGGTTTCAGCCACTGTGAACAAACTCCAGATGTGTGCGCCCCTCGAGGCACATGTGCAACATTGCATACGTCACTCTGTGTCTGCCTTACATGGGACCTGGAGATTGAAACATAAGGTCTTAGGTTTTGCAGGCAAGCACCTTGGCCACTAAGCCATCTCCAGCCCTAGAAAAAGTAAGCCTAACTTAACTTACTTCTCCTTGGCTTAGGAGAACTGTAGATGGCTTCAGGAAACCTTGTGAATGAGGATGAGATGGCAGATGAGGAAGAAGACAAGACTCAGCCCAAGGAATAGAAGAGCTTCTGCAGTGGCAGCTGAGAGCTTGTTAAGATAGCCTTGCCCTCTGCCCTCCTACCTGAGATGACATCTCAGAGTAAGTAATCCTTCACTTGAATGAAGTTTTCAACATGGACCAGACAAGCATCCTGGAAGAAGTCAGTCCTTAGTGCACAGCTGCAGGTCACTCATACTGCATGTGGTTCGAGGGATTACAAAAATGGTTGCCATGTGTATTTATCGTTTCACTGGATCTTGACAGCAACCTGGAGAAGCAACTCTGGCTCTTTTGGTTTAGCAACGAGAGCATGAGGCTGGAGGAAGAGAACCAAGTTACCCAAGCTCCACATAGACTGAAGCGATGACAAGTGTAGAACTTGCACCTCAAGATGAAGACTCATGTCTTCATCTTCCTGTGCTCATTTCTCCTGCTCCAACCCTGGAGTTTCCACCATTGGAAGTGGCCAGGAGTCTAGTAAACAAGTGAGAACTCTGCAGTAGCACATTTCCTTTTTGTGGAGAAGATGCCTAGTCTGAAAGCAATGTCTGACCTGCCTTCTATTCATACTCTCATTCTGCTGATGACTACTGCCTCGAAGAGAAACAAGTGTAAGGCTTTCAATGCAGGACTAGTCAGTCCCTCACCACACTGTCAGTCAGCACAAGGCCTGCCTTCCTCTCCAGCCCCACCTCGGAAAATCTCCCACCTGTCACATTGGCACACTTTAAATTCCTCCAGCCCCTCTGGGTACTAACATGGCCCCAGCATCACAGATGAGGAAATGAAGGTGTAGAGAGCTCTTACACAGCAGAGGTCAAGAAGACTCTAGGAACCCACGTTTAGAACCTGTGTCCACCCCACTGTTGTTGTCCAAGGCTCCAAGTGAATAAAAGAATATTCAGGTAGAGGCAAGAGTATCTGTTCACTTTCCCAGAGCCATGGCAAGGCACATATAAGCTTGTCTATGTGCAAACAATTAGAAGATGGCTGGGGTGAAAGCCATGAGCCATTATATTACTCATGATACTGACTCCACATCCAGTGCCAATGGCCACTATGCAGAGCAGTTCCCTTGATGGTGTGCTCTTATACAAAGCCACACTGTACTTTAGGACCCTCGTCGTAGTATGCAATTATATGCCCATTTGTGATTTACCTGTTGAGTATTTAGTTTTCTTCGGTATCCCAGTGCCCAGTTCTGTTAAGCAAACAGACAGACAGACAAAGCCCCCAGCTCAGTAAGCCTTACTTGAATGAATGGACGAGTGAATGAAACATTCCTTACCGCCCTGGAGTCCTACAGTTTTTTCTCCTCCTGGTGGGAGGAGAATATTCCTCTTTGTTTCTCTTCATGGCATCTTGGAACTCTCACGCATTTCCCACAGCAAGTCTGCATGGTGTTTACAGGTGCTTTCTGAAAGCCACCCACTCCCGGGCTTCCAAGCTCAGTGAAGCTATGTCTCTGAAATGTCAGCCTCTCTCGTTAAGTCTCCTTCTCAAAAGAAGCGAGAAATTCAGACAAGGAAAGTTTTCAGTTCCTCTCTTGTTGGTGCCAATTGTATAATGAATCTGTGGGACTGAGTTTATTTCCAAATTTAGATCCACTCCAAGCACAATGGAGGCTTCTAAACTCATCCCAGAGGATCTCAAACCCACTTTGACTTTTAAAGATTACAGATTTTTCTGAGTTTTGATGAGTGGTGAGTGGGAACAGAAAGTTCCAGAAGGCATGTTGTGTAGTTTCTGTTCATCATGTCCTTTTCCTTTTCTTTAAATGTGGTTATTTAGGATCTGCACTCTACTCCCAGGGGCATACTCTAAGAAGTAAATACTTCCTCTACTTTTAAAGAAGCCATTTTATTTCCAGTTGAACAATTCTTTCAAACCTACCTTTCTGGGTCCCTTGCTATACAGATTTTATTAACAGTCTCCTGTGCTTTTTGCTCCCTTCATGTTAACATTTTAATTTTTCTTTTCTTGAAATTATGTTATTCACTGGCATAGAGGAAAATGTACTTTTAGTTCCTACTTTGTTATGCAATTTAAACTTTTCAAGTCTGTAACCTCAGCCATATATACTTCATTGGTTACTTGTGAGCATTGAAAAGACCATCATAGGTATAGAGGAAATCATTTTATTTTTGCTTTATTTTGACAAAGGGGCTTATTCTGTAGCCTAAACTGGAATGAAACTCTGTTTAGTCCAGGCTTGCCTTGAACTCACAGCAATCCTCCTGCCTCAGCTTACCAAGTGCCAGGACTACAGACATGAGCTACCTGGCCAGGCTACATAGCAGTTTTTAAAGGGCATTTGTTTGTTTCTATTGACAGTCACAAGGCTGAGGACTGTAGCTAACCATGCTTCACTGTAAGTACGGAAAATGGGCCATTTAGGTGGGATTTGATCCAACTCTCCCATGCTCTTGAATCTCCTGCAGGGGGCATCAACAGTACCAAGGGGAAGGCTATCCCCTATGTGCCACAGTAAAAGAGCCAAGGAGGGCACCAAACCCATACTACAAGAGCACCAGGGGTGTCGCCTTTCTTCTGCCTCCTCCTTTGACCGGGAAGGAGACAGAGGCTGCCAGATAAGCAGGGAATATTGAGAGGAACAGCAAGATGGAAGACTGATTCCTTCTTGGGCCGACTCCTCAGAATACACGAGTCAGACCTATGATGATGAGGGGCAAGAGCTTTGAATGAGGTGGCTAACTGAAACCTGACAGTTGAGTATGGGTCCCCAATCCAGGCCTCAGAATTCAGAATTTCTTTAATGTTAAAAAAAAGCATATGGTTCATTTCATATTACAAATGGCCATAGTGCAGCACTCCATACTCAAATATTTCTGTAGCACAATATATGGTTATCCACCCAAGTGATACACCAATAATACAATAACACAAATAGCCTTACATCAAATTATATCGGGTTGCCACCTACTGACTTTTTAGCAAAGTTCAAAAAACAGATTTCTAAAGCTTTGAGGATTTCGGAATTGCAGATACGAGGTTAAAAGAAAAGGTCCCCCAAATGATAATATTTACTGATGCCTAAATAGCCTGAGATGATGAAGAATTTGCCCAAAAATATCTCACAGGGGCAGGAAATCTAAGAGTATGTTGAAAAGAAAGTAGTTCAGAGATGTTTCCACTTGTAGCGGTTAGCTCCTCCTTGCTGGAACAAAACACTTCACCAAAAGCAGTTGATGGGAAGAAAGGATTTATTCAGAGCAAGGGCCAGCTTGTTCTGAACACCCAGTAGGGCTAGATTCAAGATCCGCCCCCTAATGACACACCTCCTCCTCCAGCTGAGCTCCACCTGCTGGGGACTAACTAGAAAGCTGGAACATAAACACTTGAGGCAGGCTTTGGGGGTTGGAAACACACTTTACTTTCAAACCACCACATCGCTCATTTAAGAGCTCATCATTATAAACGTGTGATTCCAGTTTTGCATTTTTACCTCATAGGCAATCAGTAGTGTTAAATCTCAATTTCCTCATAAATACCAGCAGACTTGCTGATAAAAGCTCCATATCCTTTATCCTTTCCCAGAGGGAAGCTGTGCCACTTGAGCTGTAGCAGTCACACTTAGCTGGACCTTTTCTATAGATGCAGGTGAAAGCAGCAAACAGAAAACCACCTCCTTCAGCATGAAACACAGCCTAGACCTGCCATCCACCAGGACCCCAGGATCAATATTGCTATTGAGCATGACCAGTACACACTGACAGGCTAAACTCTCTGTCACTACTGAGCAGTTGTTCCTGATGGGTCTTTTAAAGAATCTGGACTCCATGGACATTGTACCCCCTACTTTCCCAAAAAATACAACAGTAGAATTTGCAACTCTGCTGGTTCTTGGAAGCGCCCTTAGAACTTGATGGAGAGAAGGGTGCCACAGGGAACGAGAGCAGCACAATGTTGGAGAACTAGGTCAGACACTGTGGCTGCTATGGGGGACCCTGGCTGGGGATCAACAGGGGAATTCATCAAGGACTTAGACCCTAACCTCCCTACCCCCAAATGGTACCTAAGCAACAAATTGCAAGGGAAGTTACAAAGGTATTATTACTAAAAGTTTCCGTTATTCTTCAACTCTCCAGAAATAAATCAGGGGCTGGAGAGATGACTCAGCAGTTATTGCATTTGTCTGCAAAGCAGAACATCCTAGGTTCAATTCCTCAGTATCCACATAAAGCCAGATGCACAAAATGTTGCATGCATCTGGAGTTCATTTGCAGCAGCTAAGGGCCCTGGTGTGCCCATTCTATATTTCTCCATGTTTCTCTCTCTCTCTGCTTGCAATAAATAAAAATATTTTAAAAGAAAATAAATACTACATTTTTAATATATTCTTTATTTGCAAGATGAGAGAGAGAAGAAAGAGAGAATGGGCATTCCAGGGCCTGTAGCCACAACAAATGTACTCCAGATACATGTGCCACTTTGTGCATCAGGCTTTACAAGGGTGCTGGGGAATTGAATCCAGGTCATTAGGCTTTGAGAGCAAGCATCTTAGCCACTTAACCATTTCTCCTGCCTAAGTCATACATTTTTGAGCCATACTACTAGAATTCTGTCTCTATTTTCTCTATAGACATCACTATCATACAAAGAAGCAATAAAATATGTAAGCAAATGTGAGAAAAAGTGTACAAGCATGTCCAACAAAACTTAAACATTTTTATGGTTTTTGTGAGGTTTGTATGTCTGTCAGCAAGAAGTTGAAATTAAATGTGCTTTTTTTCTTATTCAAGGCAATTATATTTATACCTAACTTTGTACTTGTATTTTGTCCTATTATTAATATTTCATTTTTAAAAGGAGGTTCAAAATGGTCTAACTTTCATATGCTACAACCAACACATCCAATTTCCCACTTTACCATTGATATAGTCATGAATTTTTACTTTGAGCATTTCCTCTTCTGCCTTGGGGAGAATAGACTGCCAAAACAGTACCCGTAAAACATCAGTCATACTAAGTTGGTACTCAGGGGGATGAAAAGATTTGTCAGAGTTTCATAGAGATAATAAAACAACCAGGGTATGGTGGTGCACACCTTTAATCCCAGCACAAGGGAGGCAGAGGTAGGAGGATGGCTGAAAGTTCCAGGCCAGCCTGAGACGACATACTGAATTCCAGATTAGCCGGGTCTAGAATGCAACCCTACCTCAAAAAAAAAAAAAAAAGATAATAAAACATGCAACAATTTGTTGCTTTTAGAGAATCTGTGAAGGTAAGTGGAGAGATGTTAGAAGTTCATGTTTATTAAAAATTTAAGGGGCTTGGGAGATGGCTCACTTAATTATAGGGACTTGCTTGAAAAATCTAGGTTCTATTCCCCAGTACCCACTTAAGGCCAGATGGGCATTTATTTACAATGGTCAGAAGCCCCTGGAGACACAAACATTCCAGGAGACACACACAAATGTGTGCATGCACACACACATAAGTAAATCCTAGAAAAGAAATCTAAATACAGAGATTAGGTTTATTCTAAAGAGCACCACCTTTAACTTTTCCTCATTTCCTCAGTCATTGTGCCATAACGTGACCAAGGTCACAGAATGAGCATGCAATTTTAGATGAGTATTCTTAAGTAACTTGGGAAAGATTATGAGGAATGCTTGGCTCAAAATGGGGAAGAAAAGTTTTCTGGAAAGGTAAGTTTGAGGGTAGTTGTTAATAGACGACAACATATGTGAATTTGTCGGGTTTTCTTGAGAAGAGGGTGGAATGCTGAAACTAATTCCTGAGTTGGATGCCAGAGAAGAAAATAAATGAAAGATTAAAATAGTCTAGGACACTTTGTCTCAACAACCACATTCCAGGGCAGGGATCCACAGAGAATGTGCCATCAGAGGCAACCATCAGAGACTGTCTGCATAAGGAATGGATAGGAACACTCATTTTATTTTATTCCTTTTGGCACTTGTTAAGCACATGGACTGAGACAATGTGGTTTCATGTATAAGTAGAAAAGCAGAGACCAGATCCCACAGTGAGGCAAGGTATGAACATTGTTGATATTGTCTACCCAGAATCCACCCATTCACATCTCTCTAGAAACTGCACACTCCTTATCCCTAAATCTCCATTGGGAAGCAATCACATCTGACAGTCCTTCTAGAAACTGTTGAGTGGTCTGGATATGAGGACCTAATCAAGGTCAATCAAGTCAGTATCCTTGCCACAAGTTGAAACACAATGGGAAACTGATGACTTTCTTTTAGGCAGTAAGAGTTGTGTGGTACAAAAACCCAGAAGCCATTGTTTCCTGAGTCCCACCTTGAAAACAGACCTACAGTGAGTGGAAATGAAGCAAACATTCGGAAGCTGGGATGTCACCCAGATAGCTGTGCCTGCCCTTCATGTTCTTTGACATGTCCTTGGATCTCACCAACCAATAAGGCTTCCTTTTGACTCTTTTGGTTCAACCTGGTTTGGCTCACTTATTATCAAAGACGTCCTGTTTGGAATGCTGCTTAATTAAGATATTTGGCTAGGGACTGGAGGGATGGCTTAGTGGTTAAGATTTTTGCCTGCAGCGCCAAAGGACCTCGGTTCATTTCCCCAGAATCCATGTAAGCCAGATGCACAAGGTGGAGCATGCGTCTGGAGTTTGTTTGCAGTGACTGGAGGCCCTCACATGCCCTCTCTCTCTCTCTCTCTCTCTCTCTCTCTCTCTCTCTCTCTCTTTCTCTGCCTCTTTCTCTCTCACTCTCTCAAATCAATTTTTAAAAAATGATATTTGATTAATGGAGAATTGAAAGCTCTTCACTTAAATTCATGCTTACAAAATATAACTTCTTATTGTTTCCTGTGAGGGCTGGAAAGATGGCTCAGTGATAAAAGGCATTTTCTTGCAAAGCTTGGTGGCTTGGGTTTGATTACCCAGTACTCACGTACAGCCAGGTACACAAAGTGATGCAGGCATCCGGAGTGCATTTGCTGGCTGGAGGTTCCAGCACAGCCACCCAGCCTCTTTCCATCTGCCTCTTTCTTTCTCTCTGTCTCTCCCTCAAATAAGTAAATACATAAATAATATTTTTAAAAAAGAAATATGGATGTATTGAATGTAATCATTATTTTCTTGTAGACCTGTATTCAAATATCAGTTATTTAGTAATAATTTCCAATATATTTTAATATGAGGGAATATTTATCCAATTTTTTTTCTTAGATCTTATTTCTTTACTGTATCAACTTCAGAGTCATTTTGTCAAGAGAGGAAAAGAAAAAGCCCTCATATTCTGTACATTTAATTTATAATTGAAACTTGGAGAACAGGTTATCAAATTAAACTGTTTTATCTAGGAATAAGGAATGAGGTTGCCAATATGCCAACCTTTTAAGAGTTTCTCAAGAAAATTCATATTTATCCATATGCACAGAACTTGTTTACTTTGTTCCTAGTGAGTCCATGCCTTAACTATGCTATTTTCATTATGGAATTTCTTCCCACTATGCTTTCTGACTCAGTATTTCCTAAGATAGCCTCTGTGTATTTCTCAAGAAGAAGTCACAGTATGACATGTTGCCCAAATGTATGAGGAACAGTAATTCAGTTTTGAAGATTTTTTTTTCCTGTCTTTCTCATCTATCACTATCCCTCTCCCCCCTTCCTAGACACTATGGGGTGACCAGTCTCTCTTCTGTGATGCCCTCCTGAAATGTAATGCAATGCTCTGCCACAAACCCAAAGGCCATGGGACATCCAGCCCGACTGAAGCCCCCAAAGTATAGGAGTCAGGCAACCTCAGGTATCTTGACTGACAGTGTATGTAAGACATGGCATAGTAATTAGCTTTAAATTGTCTTTTAGCTTGACAAATGTGGTGGTTTGAACATATGGCCCCATAGACTCAGGCATTTTTTAAAAATTAAGATTGACCTTGCAAACTTGAGTCTCCAGCAAGAAGAGCCCAGCTGGGGAAGGGTGTGTCACTGGGGGAAGATCTGGAAGTCCAGCCCTAAGGTGTGTAAAATGCCAGTTTGAGCTCTGGCTATTGGTGCTTGCTGATGTTAGCCTCTCTCTCTCTCTCTCTCTCTCTCTCTCTCTCTCTCTCTCAGTCTCTCTCTCTCTCTCTCTCTCTGCTGTGATGCATGCTAGAGTGAGCCACCTTCTGTGATGATGTCAGCCTGAAATAAACCCTTTCCTCCCCTAAGCTGCTTCTGGTTGGGTGTTTGTACAGCAACAAAAAGTAACTCCAACAGCAGAGAACAGAAAGACGGAAAGAGTAGCCTAAGGAGAAGGCATTTCCAGGGGCTGAGAAAAGGTCGGAGTTTGAAGACCTAGCCAGCATAGATGAGTGCAAGTATGAGGGACTCGAAGGGCCTGGGGGAGGAAAACAGAAGGCAGGTGGGGTAAACAGGGTTCAGAGTAGGGAAGGAGAGGGAAGGAAAACATCTTTGCGGGACCCCAAAAAGCACAGGATGTAACTAGTGCTCATACCTTGTGCCACTTAGCATTCGGTTCTTCTACAAACCTCTGAAACAAGAACTGCTTCCCCACCTTAAAGTAAGGGATGGAGGCAGAGATCCATGCAACCACTTGTCCTGTGACCCAGACGACAAGCTGGGTTTGTGGCCATGCTTGTTCTTCTCGCACGTGTCTCAGGAGAGTTTCACGGGCCTTTTCTATCTCAATCACCTGGGCTTCCCCCTCCTCTCTTTCTCTTTCTCCCCTAAATTGAAGTTTGGGCTGAGGAATGTGAGTGCAGCAAAGGCTTGGTCGGTTAGTTATGCCCCTGACTGCGGCATGGAATTCTTGACCCCAATGCTTCTCAAACTTCAATGAACCCACACATACCCCAGAGCTGATGGGAAATGTGAGCCCCAGGTCCTGTTGGCAGCGTTCCTCCAGATAGTGTCAACGCTTGACTCCAGGAGCGCCCTTGGAGTCACAAGTTCCTGCACCGCACTGCCCAGAGCCTCACCCATGCTCAGGCTGAATACCAAACATTCAGCATTCTGCAAGCAGCTAATGGGCCAGGCCACTTGGGCCAGGACTGCTGATGGCTGCTCTGCTGGCTTCCTGCCAGGGGAGCAGCCTTGGCTTGCTCATCTGTCAGCGAGAGAAGCCAAAGGCATTGGTGAGCACCTGCTCCCAGCCCTCAGGAAGCCAGGGCTGAAGTCAGGCCCTGGGCAGCGGAGCTGGGAAGAGACAGCATTTTCAGACAATTGCCCGCCACCACAGTCAGGCACGCAGCCTGTAACCAGCCCCGTTGCTGCCAAATGATGGAACTGAAACTGCAAGGAAAGCTAACCACCCCAGGGTAGGGAGGTTGGGTATTTTTATTATTTTTTGTAAATCAGCACATTTGGGATCTATTACCATGGTTTTCAGGATTGCCCTGTGTGAGGGCTTTGTGGGATATTACCTTCATTTGGTAATAGTTCAGATTTAGGACTTTAATTCTGTTATCTTCCTTCCATGATCACAAAAACAAAGGCATTGGCTGATAACTTCTCACTCCACAAGGGAAAGAAATTGTGTTTCTCCCTTATCTCAAAAATAAATAAATAAATAAATAAATAAAAGGCTTAGTTCCTTCTGAAAAATTAATCACCCTATCTTTCACTCACTTAAGCTCCTTGGGCACTGCATGGGAAATGATCTGTTCCCCACTTGAATCAAGCAAAAGCAAGTGTATATGCCCAGTCCTTAATCTCTTTTAGTTTCTTTCCAATTAGATGCAATCTTTTTCCAATAGTCTAATTAATACTTCCACATTAAATATTAGGCCTTGTAAGAGAAAAGTCATCTGTAATATAGTCATATCAAGCCAAACAGGATTTTCAAGCTCTTGCCCTTAATCTTTCTTTCAATTTTCTGCCATTTAGAAACAATTTTTCCCCAACACTCTAATGAATGCAAATGATATTCGTGATTAGTTAGTATTATGCTAATCTGAGCCTGGAATTTACCTAAATCTGCATGGTGTTGTCTGAGCACCAGATTGCTTTGGGTTTCTGAGGAAAATTACATTAGCCTGCCAGATGTACAAAACATGATAGAGTAGAAATCTGAGCAAATAATCAAGATTACATTAGTTTTGTTTCTTAATGAACAACTGTTGGCATTAGGGATTACGGACAAATTATGGTTTTCCTCTCAGAGCTCAAGCAGCTAAGCAGCTGTTGTGAAGGTTCCCTTTTCCTGACTACCCCTAAATAGATTGGGAGCCACTGGGGCAGAGGGGAAGCAGCTAAAATTTCACATAATTTAATTTGTTCCATTACAAAGTAATCATCACTCCAAGGCCCACAGCTAACCTCCAAATTTCCCCCACCAAACTCTCTCTGGAATGTGGGAGCAATTCAAGGGGGTTTTCCTGGGACTAGCTCAATGTGTTTTTCTTCTCTTGTGACATGGAGGGATGTAAGTTGCATGCCTCCAAGGCATACCTGCTTTCTGTACCCTTTGGGCCACTTTCCAAAAGGGTGCCTGCCTAATTCCTGCTACTTGGGTGACATAGATGGAATGCTGCTGATAAGGATGACAGAGGTAACACAGTACATCTGGCTGTGGTCTCAGAGGCTGGCTGAACTAGAAACTTGCAGAAATAGCAGCTATCTGAACTTAGACCCTTGTCCTGGGTTATTTGATCTATGTCTGTGAATTCGCACTATAATGAGATCCTTGTCCTATAGTGGACGTGTGGTGATGTTAGTGGTGTGTGTGTGTGTGTGTGTGTGTATGAGAGAGACAGAAAGAGAATTGGGTGTGTGAATTTTCAAGGTAGGGATGATTTAACAGTTCAGGGTCCTGTTCTTAGACATATTTCCTTAATATTTATCAGAAAAATCAGTGTTCTAGACTTTTCTGCCTCGTTTCAGTAACTCTGTTACTTACAATGACTTCTTCAGGTGCTATTTCTGACTCTAGAGCCATGTTTTCTCCTGCTATGGGGCTTCTGTACACATTAGCTCCTTTTAGGAATGGGTGCTCTGCTTTACATGGGGAGAAACTGAACCACTCCTAAGATAAATTAGTTTCTGGACTATGAAGTTCCCAAACAGCCCATCCTTCTGCAACAAAGGACTATTGCATTGCATTTCAGCATGAGATTTAAGTTCCACAAGGAAGAGAACTAAGTCTGTCTTGCTCACATGGTATTTGTTGTAAATACTCCATGGAAACATTAGCAGAATGAATCATTTCGTATAGTTGCAAATACACTGGTGATAGACAGGATAAGTTTGGGTTTATATACAACTGTATAGATGGAAGGTCTAAGTAAAGACAGTGGCAATATCATCACATTTTTGTGTAGAGGTTGAGAATTTCTCAGTCCCTGGTCCTAGGCAATGAAGACTGGTATTTAAGTTCACGAAAGCAGGCATCTCTGGACTTGCTATAGGTTGCTGAGCAAGGCTGACTTGAGAATGGAGTTCTTTTCCTGACTCCTATCCCCATCTCTGTGACTACCCCCTGAATGAATAGGATCATTGCATCTAAGTTCCTGGCTTACCAGTGCCACCTGCTATCCAACCAGGTAGCCCAAAGTCCTCAGCCTTCATCACAATCTAGTGTCCTGTAGTGAGATGTGGATGGAAAGTAAGGAAAACAATTCGACCTATCCTTATTTCCAACTCTATTTCTTCTGTCTCACAGAACTTTTGAGCTCAAAAGAACTGGAAGAAACATAAGAGAAAGGAAAGAAAAGCAAGACACAAGAGGAAGGGAGGCTGCAGAACTTCCTGGGATAATGGGAAGTAGGAAAGGGAATATGGAAGAGGAGAGGCCTCTCCTTCTAGGAGCTTCATGTCCACACTCACTTCCAGCTCTCCAATGTTCTGGGTTGGGGCAGGAGAATCTGTGCTCAGTCCCTTGGAGGGAGGGGTGGCTTACTCCCTTGCTGAGAAAGGACTATAGGAAGAAGAAAGGGCAAGGCATGGTCTTCTAGACTCTGGCTGAAATGTGCCTAGTATACTGTGGACAAACTGTCTTGTATGGGCTCCTTGAGGAACCATAGCACAGGTTACAAAATGTCTATTGAATGTCTCATAGTGAACATCTACAGCTGAGCTCATTTTTAAATTGTATGGGGAGTGGGTCTATGAAAAGCAGAAAAGGCTGTATTCTTAAACCGTGGATTCTGAATTCTGAGTATGCAAAATGATGAACCAAGAAACTAGAACTTAAGACAAGAACAACTTTATTCACTTAGTCTCATGGATTGACTCCCTGTGTAAAGGTGCTGGGGAAATAGGAGGAACAGAAACAGGAAAAAGAATAAATGTAGAGTTAAATATGACCAGTTTTCTGGTCTCTAGATGTTTAATGATGAGCTCAGAGAAAAACAGAATAAGTTGCATGAGCCCTAACTATATTGAAATGGACAGGAACTCAGAACCAAGGAGAAATAGTCCTGTCAGAACAAATGATAAGTGAAGGTTCTATAGAACTCACATGAACAAATTGTTTACTTGTACATAAAGCCACTGCTTGACTGTTAAAAATCACTTTCCTGAGATTGTTTCTATGGATTACTTTGGAGGGGGGGTGACAATAGCTTTTGCTCTTAAGCTTATTTTTGCCTTTTTTTATTTTGCAGGTTATAGTTATTTTGTGCCATTATACATATTTTTACTATATTGCATCATGTTGTAAGGCATTAGGTCATGCTTTATTTGCAGTCAGTTACTATGAACATGAGAACTTGCCATATATCCAATAAAATGCTTCATATGAATGATCTCATTTAATCCCCACCACAATCTTACAAAGTGCACTGTGCTATTGTCCCCAAGTAATAGTCAAGGACATAAGAGTCACAGAGAGGGTTAGTCATCTTCCCAAGTTTATTCAGCTGCCTAGTGGCATATAAGCCATGTCAGCCTTGCTACGCAGGCCTTAGAAGCTCAGGCTCTTGATTGCAATTCTATTCTGCCTCTCAACATAATTGGAAACACTGTCCAAAGATAATTTTATATTCTATACACTCTATCATTTTAATTTTAGCTTCCCTTACATTCTGTACTTTATAAACATATGGAGTCTGTATTCTAAAGCAAATAATTATGAGTTTTGACTTTCCTCATTCACATGAGGGAATATAAAGTACAATAGATACTTCCTTACAAGGTACCTATAGGGTTGGGGACCTCCTTAGCAAAATGCCCATTACACCTATCCACCTAGCTTTGATTTTTTTTTTTTTTTTTGCAAAAGGCCGCTCGTTTAATGTTTCCACTATTGCAATTGAGTGAACACTTAGACATATTTTTGAGCCTCATTCCATCACCTTATTTAAAGTTTTTAAATTTTATTTATTTATTTATTTGAAAGAGATAGAGAAATAGGCAGGGGGAGATAAAGAAAGACAGAGAGAATGGGCGGGCATACCAGTGCCTCTAACTGCTGTAAACAAACTCCAGATGCATGTACCCCTCTTGTGCATCAGGCTTACATGGGTCCTGGGGAATTGAACCTGGGTCCTTTTGCTTTGTAGGCAAGTACCTTAACTGCTAAGCCACCTCTCAGCCCCATCACTTTATTTAAAAATAAAGGTTTGTGATAACAGGATTACTTTCATAATGAAGATAAGAAATCAACAGATACTCAACAGTGGACATTGCAAGCCTTATATTTGGCCAGTGAGGCCAAATGAGTCAGTGGATGCAATAGTGACATGTCTGTTATGTGGGAAACCAACCACCCTCGAAAGGCCCATTCCATGGGAGGGAATACATTCCTGATACTGAAAACCTACAAGAGTAGTCATAAGCCCTAGGGGTGTAACGTCTGCTGGTATCTAGCTAAATGTATATACTTTGCTCACCAAACTGCCCAGTAAGCACTTTACTTAATGTTCATACCCATTTATTAATGCTTCTCACAGCTTTGGTTAGAGAAGCTTCTCTTTTCAGATAGCAGTGACCTTGGGATGACTCAGAAGGCACAATGGTGCTGAGAAGAAGTGACAGAGGAGTGCTCAGCACTAAAATATCTCTATCATACCTTCTAAGGCTCAAGGTCTATTGCAGAAGAGGTGGAAGAAAGAATGTAAGAGCCAAAGGAAGGGTATGACTCCTTACAACATGCTCCTCTGGACACAAAATGTCCTGTATATCCATGACCTCACAGTGTCTGATACTACCTATACAAGACCATCATAATAGGAGGAAAAGATCATGACATCAGAATAAAAGACAGACTGATTAAGAGGGGGTGGGGATATGATGAAGAGTGGAGTTTCAAAGGGGAAAGTGGGGGGAGGGAGCAAATTACCATGGGACATTGTTTACAATTACGGAAGTTGTCAATAAGAAAAAAAGTCAAAAAGCATCATGAACAAGGAGCCAGATCAGTACCATCAACCTTGCTCCCTACCTGTCATTCTATCAGCATCCGCCTGGAAATTCTGTACTTGGAGTAGCCCAGCAAACACCCCACTGGAACGTTCTACAACAGACCACAACCTAAGACCACAGTTCTTATAATAATCATTTTCTTCCAAAGAATGTGAAATTCCTTTCAAAGGTGGACCTCCAATCATTAAAGACCTGCACAGGAATCTGAGGCACTTCTGGGCAGATATTGAATTCAGCCCCACAGAGAAGTTCCCTATCAAACAGTGTTTTATCAACTATGTGACCAGTAGGTCAAAGTATTAACTCAGGAAAGCAGTGGTTTCACTTTAAAAAAAAAAAGAAGAAGAAGAAGCATAATAAATTTTTTAAGGCAATTAAGAATGAATTTCAAGTACTAAGCATAAAGATTGTTTTATGAACATTTTAAGCTCTCCACACTTATAGGCATGTGCTATGTGATTGTGGACAGAAGGCGTGAAGCATTAGAAGCCCCTGCATTTCATCTGCTTCTTTCAGTGGCTCAGCGAGTAGTTAGAACTCAGAGGTCAAATGGCTTGCTTATGCTCTCAGGCAAGATTTGGAACATCAACTGAACTTTTTGGATTCTTGGGGTAACTAACATCCTATGACCCTCACTGATTGAGGATGAGAAAATAAAGCAAAGCAAAATCAGGGTATGACACTTTGTCAGCAAAGAGGTGGGTGAGGCCTCCAAGCTGCCAGGGACAGATGCTCCCTAAGCAGAACGAGAAAGCACTCAAAAGTCTCCTGCGCTTTCAGATTCCTCTGCAGCAGGTTCGACAAAGCTATCTAGAAGTTACTTTTAAATATTTCATAAAACCTTTAAGATATGGTCTGTTCATACAGAAAGAAGGCATTGCTACCTAACTAACTGCCAGATTCCTTGCTTTGGAAGAGGATGACATCAAAGCTCATGATGAACATAGACAGGAAGGTGCTGTTCAGAAATTCTTGAAATGTGTTTTCATGGTGCCCTTTACTCTTGAGGTTGCCCATTCTCACCTGGGTAAAGACTGATCAACTATTTAACTACTCTGAGCCTCAGTAGTTTTTGCTATAACATGGGAATTGCACATGCTCACATACATATCTGTGCTGCTGTGAGACTTGCTAAGATAATAGCAGAAGGCCTGGCACATAAGTATACATAAACAGCGGCAGCATCTGAAAAATGTAGTCACATTTCACAGCCTAATAAATGCAATTTGTTCAGTTAACAGTCTTTCAAACTATAGTCTTCAGATAGGAAAATGATCAAGAAAGCATCTTTTAGACAATGTTAGGAGCTGTACATAACCCTGAAGTCACTCAGTCCCAGAAGGGTGCCTATTCGCCAATAGGTGCTGTCTCAATACTAATGTGGGGAGACGGCTTTGCTCAAACGAGTTTCAATAATCAATAATTATTCACTTTTTTTTCACCATTGCCAGTCCTATGACCAAGAGTTTAGAGGGCATGGATCCTCAATACATCCACAACCTCTCCTTACACCTATGCTATTATTGAGAATTGCCTGTGAAAAGTAGCAAACCTGACAAAGCAAATGTTTCCAGCCGTCCGATAAGAAAAGTGCATGTGGGCAGTTAAGAGGAGGGACGTAGCCCCTGCTGACAAAGGTGGCTGTGCTGCGGGGTGAGCTGATGGATTGATTTCCTAATTAATTTATGATGGCACAACAATAATTACAAGCTACCGTTTGTCGGCCAAATCACTTGTGATGAAGTCAAAGGTTCACATCTGTGTGAAGGTTCCAAGGATCAATGCATCAAATTAGCTCTGTTGGCTTTCTTCCCACTAAAAGCTAACATGTGTCATTAATATTCCAGCATTTGTATGTGTAAACTAATTGATTGAACATTCATTCTACATAAACATGTGGTTTGTATTATGTGGGGTTCCATTTATAAACATATTTGGTGCCAATAAAATGAATATACCATGTAAGATAATGAATATCTTATTGGAAAAATAAAAGGCAATTTAGTTATAGCCTTCTATTGATGGTGGTCTAAAGTTTTGGGCATTATTGTTTTTCAATTTTTTTCTAAGAGCATGCCACTGTAAATTTAGAGAAAGTGAAAGAAAATTTCTGTGAGATTGTTTAGGTCTATAAATAATATTCTGCCCAGCATTCTGGAAAAGCAAAAAAACAAACAAACAAACAAAACAAAAAAAAAACACCTATCATTCTTTGCAGTGGATGCTATAAGCACAGATGAAGTGACTTTGAGCTACACATTCTCCAACTTTTATTTGACCAAAGTCCAAAGTGGAGAAGTGCAAGTTTATTTTCCTTTCCCAAGTTTTGCCACGTTAGCTGTATCACCACTGAACCTTGCAATTTGGGAACTGTGGAAGGCAAAGTGAATTCTAGACACCTTGTCATCACAGCTCTTTCTCTGCACCCTCAAGCCAGAGACTCAACTGGATGAGGAACAGTGCCTCTGGTCACAATCGTGACTGGAGATTTTGGAGCAAAAGACTAGTCCACAGCCAGTTGTAGCCCATACCTCTTCAGCACCATCTCACATTAAATTATCTGAACACAAGTAGAGTTTGGTCAGTAAGCTAAACACAAGCTACTGCTGATAAGCTATGTCTTATGTGGTAGGATAGTGTGTAGCTAAGAGGAACCTAGTACTTTTTTTAGAGAATTCTAAAATATCCACTCAAGTGTGTTTTACAAGAGTTGGAGGGAAGGAGGTCCCTACAGCAGGGACAAGTGGCCTCCAGAGGGCTGGATTTTGGTCTGGGGCCTTTATAACCAACACATGCAAGGGTGGCCAAGAAGAAGCATGCTTGGGTTTCATTCACACACAACTTACACTGCTTAAAGTACAGCCATGCTGAAAGACATTATGGTTTGGGGTTTGTTTGTTTTTTTTATTTAAATATTTCTTTGTCAAAATCAGTTAGAAGCAGTTAGTTCTTGACAAATGTTTGGATACTTTCATTCCTACTTTCCTAGAGAACCACATTCTATGTGCTACATTTTAGGCTTTTGGTATTCTTGGCTTGCTCTTCTGACCTCTTACCAAAAGATTGTTGAAATGCCAGTCCATGATGGAGGCCTTTCCAGCTTTGCCATAAAGCTAGCAAATAGGAAAAGTTAACTGAAACTTCAGTGTGGAAAAATCATCCTCTGGAATGAATTTTATTCCATCCAAAATAAGAAACTAAATTAAAAAAAATCACTTCCATAGTTGATATTCCTGATTGTATACTCCCTCAAAGCCTATTAGCACCTTCCAGACTTTCTGAAAGGTCTGGGTCTCTGTGGTGAAAGCAGCACAAGAAAGGGGAAGAGAGTGCTGACCATGTGCATGGCCTTCCACTCCAATGGCATGAGCCTGTCTGCCTGAAGGCACACGCTATCGGAATTCCCTGATTTTGATTCTGGATCTCTTCACATTCTTACAGTTTCAAAACTCCTGCAGGTCTCATCCTAATCTCAATATACTTCTAGCACGTCACCATTAAAAGGCCAGCTAAAAAACTTTAGACCACAGATTGGCAGCCCCTCATCATCTATCAGCACCGAAGTTGTAGCATCAGTGGGATTCTATCAGTCTTGATTCAACTTAGCAATGATTTATTAGGGACCCTTTGTGTGCAAATACTGTATAAAATTGGCATAAAGGACACAGTACCTATCTTCTTGGGATTTTACTTTCAGTTGCACCCCTAATCAACTAAGTCTTATATCTATACATATTAATGACATATATTAAAGTACTTTCCTTCATATTAAACATTCACACATACAGATCACATGAAAGAAAATAACATACAGAATTGGGCTAGTGCATTTCATCTCAAACAGTTGCTAGGGATAGGGTTACCACTAACAATCTTAAAAATAAAGGGGAAAAATTCCCATTTACAATATCTGATGCTATCTACTCTTTGATAAGCCAAACCCTACCCATTCTAATGCACACTGAGTGAGAGTTAAAATGTTAACCTCCTTACAGAATGATTAGGGTTTTGCAATACATGAGAACGAGCAAACATATCAAATAAAAGAGTTAAGAGTTGCACTGCAAGACAATAGTTTGGAACTTTGTTGGAGTTCATGGCTTTCCATTAAATGGTCAATCAAATATAATCACCACTATTTCATGCACATTGATGAACTAGTAACACATTATTATCCGAAGAATTTCTCCTTTGGGCTTGGCAGGATGTGTAAAGGATATTATAACACGTTGTACCTCTTCTCTCCTGCCTAATGGAAATTTATCATTGCATCACACTCCAAAACAGTTCCTGCTCATGTAACACAACCAGCTGATAATATGTACACCTTCGAGTTCTCTTGTATTTTGCAGTTTTTAAGTTGTTTACTGCGTATTATCTCACTGGAGCCTCACAAAAGCTACGGGGAGTAAACAGATAGCAAAACCTGAAAATGAAAAGGCTTTGCTTGCCAATGGCTTTCCAAAAAATTTCTCCCCAGATGGCTTGTAACTATAGCAAGGCTAATTGTCTTCAGAAAAGATGAATGGAATCACATTTCCAAAGAATCCAGCCCATCTCCAGTTCCAAAACTCTACAGCTCTCAGAAATAGGAGTGAAGGTGCTGGCTAGGTTAACATGGGGCAGAATGGAACACAGGCAGATGATGACCACACAATGGCCTCATCATGTTCACAGAAAGTGAGGTCCAATCTGAGTCATATGGATGAGGCAAGTGACCTCCAGGTTCTGGGGCAGAAACAAGCTCTAGACCTAGGGTTTATAAAATCTCTGTCTCCTTCCCTCTTCTCTTATTAGTGGAGTGCTCTTTAGCAGTTGCTAAGCCTCTGAGTCGAGTGGCCTCATCTGCAGAGTGGGGCTGGTAATGCCTATTTTATTGTGCTGAAGACTGAATGAGATGATTTATATAAATTGCCTCCCCCAAGTACCTGGCAAACACCTGGCAAATAAGAGCCCCTCAAAAATCATTGGTTTCTTTTACTCTTAAAAGCATAGCATTTAATGCTTAAAATCAAGCTAATGTGTGACATTAGCCATTAGATCTTGTTAAACATAAAAAAAATACTTCAGGAGGCTCTGCTTTTATAAAATATGCTACAATCTGAAATGGAAAATAATAAAAAAATTTTATGGTTCAATGAGTAGATGCAGTTTCCACAAAAAAAAATGTTTATATGAATTTTTTAAAAAGTCTATGTGGTTATAAAAGCCATGTAGAAAATGTTACAATTCCATTAAGTAATCCACCCTGTGTATTTTTAGAGCACCTACTAGGTGCTCAGACTTGAGCCTGGATAAGTAGTTATAACTTGCATCAGCCCCTTGGGTGTGTGATGTGAACCCTGTATTCATACTGCATTCACCAGGTGCCTCACTGGCTCCATCTCATTCATCCTCACGACAGGTTGGAGCGACAAGTAATGAGTATGATTATCTGCACTTTACAGCTGGCTCTACCAGCCGGGAGAGGAGCAGATTCATTTGCCAGAGGTCACCGAATCTACATTTCCCAGGATTCATCCCTATGCTCATAAACATATCCATTATGTTATAACCTTGGAACATGAACATAGTATGTGAGGAAAACCATACTCTTGGAATAAAGTCATTCTTTTTTAGAAATGTAACATTAAGATTTATTTCAGAACAGTGAGAAATGCAAACGGTTATTAAAGCTGTCTGTGACATGATATGCTAAATCTGTCCTGTTTTAAGGCATGCTTTAGTGTCAATTGACATAATAATAATGATCATAACCAACATTTACAGAGTCCTTTCTATGCCTCTGACTCTGCTAAGCATGCAAAATGCAATGAAATTTAAACAACTTAAAGTCCATGAAAGAACTTTTGCACTTAGTCCCTGTATCCCATTTTGCACATTGAAATGCAATCTTTTCCTGCCCTGGCACATTTTTGTTGGTATATTTTCCTGTCACCGAGTAAACGTTCTCAGCCCCTTAAAAGAATATATATTACAAAGCCCAGTATAAAAATGTCACAAAATAACAATCTCGGGGAATTAAAAACTGCCTAAAGGTAGTGATTGACAATCATTCAGCCACGTTACAGAAATATGCTAGAGTTTCAGTGACACCATAGCATCAGATATCTCTTTGTTGACCAGTCTCTAAACTGGAAAATCAACACCAGCTTTCCCACAGATGGCAGAGATAGCACTCCTTGAGAACAGGACCCTCTGCTTCCAAAATAAAAAGAGCTGGAAAAGAGGAGATGAGGAGACATAGGCACTTGTGTTTCCTTACTCTCTGATTAAATTAATAACTATCTAATCTCTGTTTATTAAGATAGGATCCAAAAGATACTTTTCTTAACCAAAGTTTATACATTGCATTTGTTATGCAAGTGTGGAAGTAATAGTAAATCATGAAACATAAAACAACAGTTGTTTCCATGCAAGAAAGTGTTTCATAATACCAATGTACTTTATCATATCATCCATATAGTTCCCTATTAATTCAATGTGGTGTGATATATTTTAAATGATAACACATCACTAAAAAGTAAGGTATGGCAGGCATGTAAAGAAAAAGTATAATCTGTCAATGATAAAGTTTGAAATCTCACAAAAGCAGTAAATTTACACATTGGGGAATCATTTTTCATTGAGACATCCTCCTCCTCATCACTGTGTTGTTTATTTCACTCAGAACTGAAATTTAGAGTAGTTAGAATAAACCATTATCCTCTACCCATGTCGTTAACTATACAAGAGATGGCTTAGAGGTGGTGGTGATGTTAATATTTACCTGTAAGTAGAAGAGAGCATATCAGAAAGATGTGCTTACAAGAGTGAGTGGTGAACGGGAAACTCTAATACCATTATCACCAACATTCAGGAAAAGCAGAGCCCCTTCTGACGCTTTGATTAATACAGTCGGTGTCCTCGTCTTATAACACTGAGTGTGGGTTTGACTCCATAGAGAGAAGATAGGCTTACTGTCCCCTGCATTGGGAACAGAGTCTGGCATATAGTAAGGGCTTAACGAATGTTGTTAAATGAACAAAACACTTTACAGTTTCTAATTCTATAAACAAAGTCAGTATATAGATACAGTATCTACTTTCTATGGTTCTTATTTATGGGGTACCTGTTAGTTTTGACTATATAACTATAGATAAATTCAAAATAAATAATGAGTTTTGATTTTTCACATATATTCCTGCATAGCTAGCAGATCACTATTGGAGTCTACACTTAGATTATTAGTCATTGGGTCTAGTCTCATCATTAAGCTAGACAAGAGCTTCCTCAGAAATATATAGCACATCTACTAGGCTGCATAAAAACTCTTTTGCTTATAGTAAAATAAAATAAATTAGATTTATAAGAAGATACACTAATTTTAGGATTGTCAGCTAAATATAAGCAATTATGAAATCATCCCCACTTCTCAAAAACTTCAGGGAAATAGTTGTAAAGATGGTTTTTTCAATGAAATCTCATATATATATGTATGTGGACATTTTTGTCAAGTGACAACTTACAGTGAGAACAAAGTTTGATTATTAAAATAGCCAAGCAAATAAGTTATACATTTAATACCACTGTCAATTTATTAGTATTGCCTCAGACATACATATAGGTACTTGGACCAATGTCTCAAAAATTCATAAGACTCACTTCAGGGTTTTTTTTGTTTATATGCCAATTTACTTTGATGAATATTTAAAGAATTTCAAGTTGAGTAAGCTGAAAATTTGGTTTTCAAATTAATATTATAGATAAATATTTAAATAATTACCCATCATGATTAAGGTAAACTTACCAGTGTTCTGGCCTGGCTCTGATGGGATCAAAGGATTAGACTTACAAAATTTAGAGAAAAAAATTATGTCTAGTGCCTATCTGCTACATTGAAATTCCAAATAGCTAACAAAGTTTTCATAAATCTTACAGAAAGCTTCAAATAGTGTAACATAGAACAGAAAATACAAAGGTCATTTCTGATAGTTTTATTTGTCAGTGGCATCAAAGGAAATCCATAGCATCTTTAACAACCGCTAATGAAATAGTCCTATGTATGAAGTATGTCTTCAATACATTCCCAGTGGTATTTTCAAACAGTGTGAAAGGTCATCAACAGAACTCTAAATACAGCTAACTAAGTGTGATCGAAATGGCTGACAGGATTTTCCCCTTGAGAGAAATCACATCCAGAGCCATCAGGAGAAGTAAAACATATAAAGGATGGGCGTTTCAAAACCTGCATGCACATAGATGGCCTATAACACACACACAACACACACTCAAGGAGTTTACTCTTCCTGCACTTGTTTATTTTCAGCTGTCTCAATAAAATGTTTTCCTCCCTCTGTTTTACTAAAACATGCCTATCTCAGAAGGAAAACAGATGTAGAATTGGACAACCACGTCTTGTTTGGGCTTTTTCCCCTGTCAAGTAGAATTTATGATCATTGTCACACAATAAGAGAATCTAAGTGAAACAGACAATACGTCAGGATGCAACTGCCTGGATACTTTAACACTGCAGCTTTGGAATTCAGGCTTTGGTTACGAAAATTTAATTTGATTAAGCCAAACAAGGATACAAAATCTTTTTGTACACAAAGACCCTGGAATCATTTTTTACATGAAAGAATCAGTTTCATACTGAAAGAATAATCACAATGAAGTAGTTTGCAATAACTTAAAACACCATTAAAATATTCCTTATACAAAACATGGAAATTACATTAAAGTGGTGTCTCTCTGTGCTTTTCTCTCTCTTCCAGTATACTATTAAAGATAAGCAATAGTTTAGTTTGATTAATTAGGTTTTCCTCAAAGCATCTGTCATTCTAAGTTTACAGTGACATACTAAATAATCTCCTAAATACTTAAGTCTCAAATTAACCAAGTTTATTAAAACAGAAACTTACACCATAGTAATGTAATATAATAAACAAGAAACTTACACAATATTCATGTAATATAATAAACCCTGAATATTAAAATAACTTTGCACACATTTTTAACTTAGTGTTTTATCTCTGAACCTGACTTGGTACCTAATCTGTATCTTCTCAGGCAATACCATAATTAAAAAATGAATAATCAGCTTACACAAATCTTTAAAAACAGTATTTGCAACATATTTCTCTTGGGAAGCTCACTTGTCTCTGGATAGTAGGATGATGAAATTTAATGACAAAATAGTGACTACATTACTTTTCAAGTAAAATTTCTTAACACAAACTTTTGGATTTTTTTTTCACAACAGTAAATGTTTCACGGAGTGAAAATACTGATTTTTAAATTCTACTTCTTAGAACATCCTAAAATGACAGTTTAAAGAGGCCAGGTAACTATTAAAATATCATTTCAAAAGTTTAGTATCATCACTTAAGGCAAGTATTTAATACAAGCATTTTGCAATGTCTTTCCCCAGGTATTGATTACATCCATGTATACACACAAGACCAACACCAAACGAGAGATATAACAATGAACGTCTGCCACTGTTAAATCACTTGTAAAATGTATTCCAATGATGTGTGGGAGAAAGTGGGGGTGGGGGGAGGAGAGGGAGAGAGAGAGAGAAAGCACTTCATCCTGGAAGGACTGGCCTTTCTTGCTGAAACAGAGTATTCAGAACAGCAACAAGTAGCCGGGAGAGCGAAGTCTGCCTGCAGCTCACACATCTCACGTAATGAGAAAACACTAGCTGGCCCAGAGATGACCGCAGCATACAGCCCAGTGGAGTGTCTGCACGGGGAACTCTCAGGAGGAGTCTGTGAGCACCAGCATCCCGTCCACCTCTCAGGAACTTCACACACATTCATAAGAAGCCCTCCTGCCTGGCAGTACCAGAAGCCAGGGCTCACTGGAAGGAGCGGCCTTCTGCCCCGGCCCTGAGAATGCACCGACCACCAGGGCAGTATACCCCTCCCCACCTAGAATAAAGTACCCATTGTTTCCCACTGTACTAATTGTGGAAAACAGCCCATGGAGTAAGCATAATCATTGTGGAAGCAAAAGACCCAAAGCAATCAAGACAGAACTGCAAAGGAGAGAGAAAAAAAAAAGCAAGAAAAAGAAAAATGACAAAGAAAGAAATGGTCAGATGGCTC